>NC_132935.1:80134558-81391700 GCF_034638445.1 Ciconia boyciana
GCCTGAGATTGCTATATCAAGAACACCAAGAAAGGATTCAAATGGTTAGCCTGCTCACATCAGGAAAACATGCCATGAAAAGAGTGTGAACAGTGAAAGACAGAGACAGTAGAAATCATACTGATAGAAACACATGTATCTGAGAAAGGTCTCACACCCCATTAAGGCTCTAAATTCTGGTTTGGTACAGATAAATCTTAAAAATCGGGCTCTAAAAAAAATCTAAGGTTTCATTTAACTGAAAATTAGAGATATTATTTGAACTTGTTATTCAGATGAGACAAAAATTCTGAAACATAAAATAGTGAAGATCAATGGAAAGCAACAAAGCTAGATGTAACGATAATGTATTTTGGGAAATGGTGTCTATCTGTGGTCACTCCTCCTCAGTCTCATAGTGATTCCCAGAGCACCTACGACACGGTATGTGCAAATCAAGTGGTGAAGCCGGACTACAATTCAGGCTGCTCCCAGACACATAACGCTGCGGTTCAATGAATATCTACTTTCTGATGGGGGCTGAAAAAAACCACCAGGTGGATTACTACAAGTTTTTGGTCACAACCTGATAGTTATGTTTAAGAACCCAAAATAAGAACACGAGAAGCCAAATTTATACCCGATACATTTACTGCTTTTACTTGTATTCACTTATAATGATAACCCCCCGTTCACATTATTTTCTGAGATGACATCTGATAAAGTGATATCTGCAAACTTTTAACCAGCAAACAAGTTTGCACACTCCTTTCATGTCAAACACCTACCCATTTGTTTTGAGTTTATCACCACAAAAAAAGCAAAAAGGCCAGGTGTAAAGAGAACATCCTTAATTTATCAAAAGGCCAAACCATTTTCTAATTTTCATCCTCTATATTTATGGCAGAATTTTGTATTAACTAATGTGGCATTCCTATTATTAACCTGCACTTTCAAGAGAGAAGACAGACCTCTGGTGTATATTTGCTCGGAATACTTGCCGCTATGACATTAAAATTGACAGAAGGGTATTGGGCTCCTGTCATATTTATTTAAAATCTTTATAGAGAAGCTGCCCATGGGGACATACCCTAGGCGCCCAGATGACAGCAATGCTATTGCTGCAACATAATGGCCAGCTGCAAACTGAAGTTTAATTTCATTTTTGTCTATCAGAGGGATCTCTTCTAGCTACTTCCAGTTGCAAAGAAAGAGAAATTTCCACAAATTTTACAGCAGCGATCCTCATTCATTACTGTAATACATCAAGGGAAGTAGAAAGTAAAAAAAACTGTGCTGGAGGTTTAAATGAAAAAAGCAAGCTTTGTCATGAAGCTCTGCTGTGAAGAACGGTAATGTTTCCTGATGCAATATGGAGAGGATAATAGCACAATCCACAGTTCCGAAAAAACACGGTGCAATCATGCTACTTGATCTGTGAGTGAAAGTAAGAGGACAAGGACAGACATCTCAAGAATTTTGTGAGTACTGGGCAGAAGTACAGCAGGAGAGGAAACTGTAGAGGAGGGAATGGATGGGGAAAGGGGAGGAAAAAACCAGGAAGGAAAAAAGGGGATCCTCTCCTTTCGCAGTACTACTGAATAAGTATCAGGAAAAATCTCCTAAAACACAGTGGAAGTATATAAGCTCTTGTGACAGGCCTAGATGACAGGGCAGAAGAGACATCCAGGGACGTGCTTCATGTTACAAGAGCTAGGTATCTTGTTTTGCAGACAATAGTAATACTAGAGAAAGCATATGAAAAGACAATGCAAAAATGCCATTGATTTGCCCATGAAGTGCTTTGATGTAGATGCTGCAGGGTATCGGTAACGGGCACGTTGCCATGGGCTTACTGCCTCATCCAGACAAAGAGTTCGGCTATGACCTTGCTAAGCGTACAAAGGGAGACAACACTGGTGCACAAATATTCTCTCCCCTCCCCCTTTTCTGTGTGGGTGGGCTAACTACAGTCGCATATATGCAATCCCCCCAACACATTTTATTGACGTCACATGGAGAAATGATCCAAGTGTTTTGTAGCCTATGCAGAGACAAGAAGCACTCTCATTCTCTTGAAAGAGAGCACCAAAAGACAGATTTGCAGCCCCTATGAAAAGCACTGATAAACCATCAGCAGTAATGAACCACCAGGTATCTACGTATGAGTTCTGCTACCTCTGCTATTTCCAGAACCCTGGTTTCCATATAGACCATTGGAGATCCTCAATCTTTTATGAATCAAAAGGTTATGACTTGAGCATTTGAAATAAGAAGCCCACAACTGTCCACAGCAGAAGAAAAACGCATGGGAAATTGCCCAGTCTCTGTATCTGCTCTGTGCTGGCATGGTATAACCATGATGTGTGACAGAAATTATATACCTAGCATTGTGTCAAAGGGGGAGCTACGATCATCCATGGAAGTAACAGAAGTCATGCTGATTTTAGTCTGCATTGGCTTTGCAGAGCTTCAAGTAACAGCAGGGTGTTAACGCAGAGTGGTTACAGAATGGTTAACGCAGAAAGGAAACACTACAGAAAACATGAGCTAAGCCAATTCACTGTTAAGAAAGTCCACCCTGAAGTAACTCCTGTCTGTCTTTCTCTAGGTCTCACAGACTGGCAAGCAGCCTCTCGTAACCTTCTCATCAAGCAATCAATGTTCAGAAAGTCTCATTTTGCTTTCACTTAGTGTCATCTCACTGTCACTCTTGGCATATGAAGCAATTTGATCAGCTGTTACCATTTCTTTTAGGTACGGTAATCTTGAGGAACAAATTAATTAAAAACTTAAACCAGGCTGACAGGTGTGACTATTCAGTGGTCGTTTTTTAATGGAAATGCATATTTAGAACTTCAGGAAGGCTTGTAATTATTCCAGGTAGGTCAGGTTTTGGATCAGATCAAAATATTAACATAGCAATACGAAGGTGTAATTTGGTGGTGTTTGTGTCCTTGGAAAATCTAAGGAAAACCTATTCTGTATCTCAGCTATTGTGCACATAATGCAACAGTTCCAAAAGCAGTTTGTAAACTTGAAGTCTGGGCATTTTCATTAATATACCCTGCTGCAATTTCCAAAGGGGATAGGCATTCACAACTTCACTTGATTTAAACAGCAACACTGTACCTCTGAAAATCAAGTGAAGAGTATCAAGTAGGGTACTTACACTTGAGAAACCACTTCTGAATTTTCAGTAGAATGTGTAACTTAGCCTGCATAAGCACTGTCAAAGAAGCACGACAAAAGGGAAACATCTGATATAATACTTGGGGAAAACGTGAAAAGAATTTGAGCATGAATGCACAGATTAAGCAGGATAGAGCAAGAGAGCTGGTTGTCCACCACATCATACACGATCTCGGTTTTTAGTCTATATAGTCTAGTTTTCAATAGCTAACCAATATTTTTCTATAAACAATTTGGTTGTAAGGAAATACAATATTGTGCAAAACGTGGACTTGACAGCCCAAAAGATCATAGTCCTTTTAAGTACAGAACAGGCATTGCAAGCAGAGGCCAACTCAAACACCACTGCTAATGTGACCTTGTCCCTGGACCTGCGCTTCAGTATCTTCCCTAGTGGTTTATCTGACTGCAGCTTAGGCTCTGTTAGCAGTGCCTATAAACAGATGCCAGGCCACAGATAACACTCCCATCACTCCAGTGATGCACTGGTTCAGTGCTCAGGGCAGGCTATCTCTAGAGGTTCAAATGCCCATAGCAGTTTGCAGCATGTTTCACTCTGAAGATCAGTGGCTGCTTCTTCCTTGTGGAGCATGTCACTGCATATATATATATATATATTTTTTTTTGCACATGAAACACACTCATCTGACACTGCCAGTCTGTAGATCAGAACTCAGATCAGACAGTTTGGACGAGTAAAGTTGTAGAGAGAACCAAGAGATGGTTCCTCGCTGTCCCACCAACCCAATTTGCAACATCTGGGGATGCCTGAATAAGGTGTCACTCTGAAAAGGCGAGGTGGCTCTCCTGGATCATCCAGTCTCTAGTATGTGCTGCTTGGGTGGCTCCTCCTGGACAGTGGCACAAAGGACAAGTGCTTCCTTTAAGACCACTCTTACTAAAGGTCTGTCATTACACTTTGGATTGATTTAAAATTGCTGTCTTGGATTATACCACTCCTTTAAGTCCCTGAAGTCTGCTCAGAGTATTGGAAACACTCATTCCTAACCTATTCCCTAGACATACTATTTACAGAGTTCATGAAACAAAACTGTCTTCAAAGATTCTGCTTATTTTTGAGAACTAGAAGAGCCAAGTCTAAAAGACAAACAACACTGAAAGAACTAATAAAACAAATTACAGAACTGTAATTACAGAGCAGTCCACAACAGAACCACAGAATGGCTAAGGTTGGCAGGGACCTCTGGAGGTCATCTGGTCCAAGCCCCTGTTGAAGCAGGGCCACCTACAGCAGGCTGCCCAGGACCACATCCAGACAGCTTTTGAATATCTCCAAGGATCGAGACTCCGCAACCTCTCTGCGCAGCCTGTGCCAGTGCTCGATCACCCTCACAGTAAAAAAAAAAATTAAAAAAAATTGGTGCCTGATGTTAAGAGGGAACCTCCTGTGTTTCAGTTTGTGCCCGTTGCCTCTGGTCCTGCTGCTGAGCACCACTGAAAAGAGCCTGAATTAAAAATTTCTGTCCATGACAGGTTATCCTTATGTTTACAAACAGTCCAGATGTTTAGACCTTATTATCTGAAGAAAAAACACTAAGGTAACCTCAGGCTGCCTACTTTTCTGTGTACTCAAGTCTATTAATCCAATGCAAAAAAAAATTCCAATGCATAGCTGGACAGCTATTCCTGTGCTGTACCTAGGCAGCATTAGCTCATGCGCTGCAGACGACTTTCTCTGAGAGCTTCATCCAAGATAATGTCTGTCTCGGTGAGAATGAATCCGTCATTCACAGCAAGAAGTACCCTCTGAGATGCTGAACTGTTTCCTTGCAACACACAGATGATAATCTCACATGTTCTATATTACTATCCTCTGAATTTCAAAAAATGCAAGAAAAATTACCTCTGTTTCTCCCAGATACCTTAAGATCAGTAGATTGATTAGCTAAGGGTTGTCTTCTGGGATCAACTGGTTCTTGGAATTCATCAGCTAAGGGAAGATAAATGCAAAAAAGATAAAGACCTTGAAAAGATGTACAACAGAAGTCACGGGGTGGGACTCACATAACATTACTCACTGACACACCTCTAGCTATACAGAAGTCAGAGCATATTACCTCTTAACTTTTTAAAAATTCATCCTGATACTTCTTGAAATAGTCATGCTTGACTGACAGCAGAACTGAGACAGTTCCCACCAGGACTTGACTTCCTCCACAGCAACAAGGTTGCCTACCCTCTGCAGGTAGAAGAAATCTCTATCACAGAAAGTGCTGATCCCCTGGAAAATGGGGATGTAGCCCAGCTGTTTGAATAACTAGCATCAAGGGAAGGTAAGTCATTCTGCCATACTGAGAGTGGAAGCAACTTTAAGAAGCAGTAGCATTGCCACAGCTTATAGGAGAGTCTCAACTGCTGCTTTGTTGCCAAGAACATTCCCTCCAGCATTTGTGAGTGTGGCAAAAAAACATGAGGTCTTGAGGTGACAGCATTGTTCCCATGATGGCCTAAGGACACAGGCAAGGCAAGATGTGTAGGCATCTTCAGGTGTGAAACATAAGTCTGAATATTTCAAATATATAAAGGTCCACAAGCCCAAAAGCTCATCTAAATTTCCAGCTATGTTAGGAGGTCTAATGAGATACACCATCTGGGCTTGCAGATAAAGCATTTGTGCTTGCATGTATCTGCTACGCGTGTGCTAAGGCAGAGCAAATACAGTTCACCCTGTACAAGATTCCTCAAAGCTTCATGGGCCAAATGGGACTGTCCTGCAATTTCAGCAGACAGCAATATCCCCAAAAAACAACACATAAAACACCAGCTATGCTTTATCATCATTGCTTCTATGTGTTGTCCCTACTATACACTGTTACAGAGGAAAATCCCAGGAGATCTGAGTGCAAAAAATATGAGCTTCACAGGCCAGGCAGGAACAGATGAAGACAAAAGATTGGGATTTGTGAAAGAGAGGTAAAGACACATGAAGCTAAAGTGGAGAGAAACCTAACACAGAGCGCTAAGTGATGAAATACGCTATAGCTGATGAGTCTGAAGAAGAGATCAGACTAAGTTTTACAACTAATACACCACATTTCTCTCCTGGAGTCTTGGTGAACAGAAAGCTGAATGTGAGCCAGCCAGTCTTCCCTGGCAGCATATAAAGCCAGAAGTATTTTTTGATGGAGATTATCCCTCTCTGCTGAGCAGTCGCTAGACCACATCTGCAATACTGCATCCAGTTCTGGGCCCCCAACATAAGCCATCAATAAAGTGGAGTGAGCTCAGTGAGGGCCATCAGGATCCTCAGGGTGTTGGACCACTTACGCTGTGAGGGAAGGCTCAGGGAACTGGGTTTGTTCAGCCTGCAGGAACGAAGGCTTTGGGGAAACCTAACAGCGGCCTGCCAATGCCTACAAGAAAGTTATCAAGAAGACAGAGCCAGTCTCTAAACAGTGGTGCATGGTTGCAGGATGAGAGACAACAGGGGTAAGTTGAAACAAGGGAGGTTCAGATTGGCTGTGAGGAGAAACTTACCATGAGGACAGCCGAGCAGTAGATCATGTTGCTCATAGGGACTGTGTAGCCTCCATCTTTGGAGGTTTTCAAGACCTGGCTGAATAAAGCCTTGAGTATTCATTCTGGTCCGACTTTGTAGTGAACCCTGCTTTGAGCCTAGACTAGAGATCTCTTGAGGTACTCTCCAACCTGAATAGGGTACTATGATCTGGAGCCTGGACTGTGTTCGTAAGATGCTATGGTTTATAAGAAGCTTAGAAGTATACTACTTTAAACCAGGCAATCTGCACCAGGCAATTTGTTTCTAACAGTGACCAACAGCAAACCTTTAGCAAAAGTGCTAATGACTAAAGAAAGTATGCAGTGATCACTTCCCTGCTATTCATCGCATCAACAGCTCTTTGTTTTCATCTATTCCCATCCAGCTTGGCAATCACTTGAGAGATTTCTGAAGTCTCACCATTGCCTTTGCTGTCAGCATACATGTGAAATCACCTCCAAAATTAACTTACACTCCCATCTAGCATGTATCCAGGTAGAAAACAAAATTCTGCTAATGGTATGTATGTTGTTTAAAATGAAAGAGGCTGTGAAACTGATAGAAGAGTGGGATGAAGGTGCATATGAACTGGATGTTACTTAATGGGACTTTAGATGATTCTACTCAGTTCGTCTACTAAAACAGCTAATAAACAGAATTCACAAATTGCATTGAATGCTCAACTCATTTCTTTTATACCCTCATATAACTCTGTCTTTCTTCAGCAAACAGAACAGACCTCTGATGGTGATTATGCAGAAGGAGATCCTCTTGTTGTAACAGTTCTAAAGGGTTTAGCAAATAAGCTAGGGAATGCTCAAGAGAGAAAACATCTAGGGCTAAGGGAGTCCAGTGATTTCCTGGAGAATGTGCCAAAGCTATACTTAGCAAATCACATAAGCAAACTTTTCACAGACTATACTTTTTCTTTTTTTTTTTTTCTTTTCTTTCTTTTTTTTTTTTATGGTGTTCAACTCAAGATCCTCGATTCAAAGAAAGAATGGCCAATGCACATAAAGGCAACAGGAGCTATGGTTGGAAGATACAAAAAGCTACATGCAAGCTAAGTATTCTAATATGACTAGGTCTTAGGGTCAAGCTGGCCAGCCAGTTAATTGTACTCTCTGCACTTTAACATTAAACTGGGCCTCCTCATACCTTAAGAATGTTTTAAAAATAAACTGATGCTGGAAGCACCACTTATAAGCACCATGAAAAAGCCCACAAGGAAATTATTCAGAGACTGCTGTGAAAAAAGATTTTTAAAGTGTAATAAATAGGAACTAGAGCCACAGGAAATTCAATGGGGATTATAAAAGGCTGAGTGAGTAGCTGCTTAATGGCATAAATTCTGTGAAATAAAGCAAGTTCCGAAGAAAACTTGGAGGGCTGATCATGGAACTAAAGTCTTTCAGTGAATATATAGATGGGAACAGATTTAACCCTAATTCTTAGTTTTGGGGGTTTTTGTGGGTTATTTGTTTGTTTGAAGCCTTACTGTTATTTTAAGACAACTTTTGCACATATGAAGCTTCTGATTGGTATCATTTAAGTGTGATGGTCTAATAATTAAGAGAAGTTAAGTCTGAAATAGTTGTTATTAAATTCACAAACATGTCTGAAAGAACAGACAGGTTTTCCACAGCTCCTGCTGCTTTTAGAAGAAACCACCAAACCAAAGCTCAATGAAGGTTAAGCAGGTTTTTTTCTTTAGGCTTAGTTTAACCTAGTGCTATTATTTGGGCTGAAATCTTTCCTGCAGCAGGGTAAGGAAAAGGGAGACAGCTTTTTTTGTTCTTCTGAAGATTACTTTCACAAGGGGTGCAGGGTTGCACATAGCTCATTAGGTGGTAAGCCTGCACAGGACAAAACCTTCTGCAAGTTTGCTTTTAAAAAGCAAAGTGTGAAAACAGATCTCATCACACAGCATCATCCTGACCATCACACTGATGAAGATTCGTAGATCGCTATGTTCACTGAGAATATTTGTTACTTAAGCCAGAAGGGTAAGTGATGGTGGTAATGAGCTGTCACCCTCTGCACTGGCCAGCACTGCATGAGGTAAGGACACTCTGCTCGTATCTTGTGTCTAGTTCCTGGCCACGAAGGAGCAGCAGAATTAGAAGCAAATATGCTTTTCTGCACTCCCTTCTGTTTCTCAGGTTTAATCCCTTCTGCCATTCCACTTTGAATCTTGATTTTGATCTCCTCCTTCCTCTCCCCCTTTCTACCTAGCTCCTTATTAATCTCACCAGGCCTCTCGCTCAGTTTTCTGCTCTGTCTAGTGCAGTCCAGGTCTCTCTCTCACACTTAGACAACTCCACCTTCCCATTATCTTTTCAGACGATTAAAATCTTTTCTTCCAATAGGCTGCTCCTACTCCCTGAACCTCCCTTCTTTGTCCTAGAAAGATACTCATCCCCTCAAGATCTTTAATTCTTCCCCTTATTATCTAGGTCTGATAAATTACTGCTTGGAGACGTTAGTCCCTGGATATTTCTACAGTCAGGATCCTCTGCTGATTTAGTTCTTGTTGCAGGATCAAAAAGGAACTTCAGGAAGCAGAACACTTCCCTGCTGCCACTAACCAGTACCACTGCAGAGCTGACAGCAGATTGCAAAGAGAGAGAGAGAAAAAAAGCAATTCTTCAGGAAAGAAACAAATGCCTATGTACATTTAAGTGTCAACTTAACTTGAAAGTTTTGCTAAAAATCTTTCTGATACTGTTGTGCAGTTTTGGCCGCTGTCAGAAGGCAAGAGCTGATAAACGTTATGTCACTTCTTCAGAAAATCTAAACAACTGGTGGAACAAAGCAAAGATAAGAAATTGGTGGCAGCAGTAAAGACAGCTGCCTACAAAGACAGCACTTAATCCAGATTGGTGCCTGAAGTCTTACCTTCCTGAGAAACCATTGTCTTTTCTATTTCAAAGCCAGTCTCACAGCAGTGTTTGGAAAGCTTCTTTTAATTTTGGAGAGAACTGACTGCATTCTGTGACTGCCTAAAAGGTAGTGCCTAATTACACTAGTTTGAAGCGATAACAATAAAACTTTGATGATTCACACAATTGGTTCCAAGTTTATCTATGCCAGTTGCCAAGCAGTTCTTTTCAGTCTTCGCTTTGATCAGAGAAAGTGACCTTGCTGTCCTTTTAATACCAACTGTAAAATAAGCTTGCAATTAGTTCTTTAAAGTTTAAGTGATTCTAATGAAATCTCTTATGACCAAAAATGCAAATTAATGCTTTAGTTCCACATCTTGATAGTTTAGGGAATTTGGATTGTTCTCTGTCCCAGATACACTAGAGTAGGGAAGAAAATATTAGCATGACCAAAAACATTGGGATAAACATATTAACATGTTGCTGGAACTAGCAATATTTTTATGCCTATGTTAATTAGCAAAGATTATGAAACAAGAGTACAACATTTTTTTAAAGCATTTGATGAAAAGACCACAAAAACTTGCATTATTTCTACATAAGCAAAATTTATAGGCAGCTGTTCCTAAAAACATGCATGTTTCAGCTCTTCCTTTCTCATTTAGTCAAACAACAGTTAGATAATAGAGCTGAAAACGATTTTGGTACCAATGTATTTACCGCGTTTCCCAGCACATCAAGCTGTCAGACTAACAATTAGTTTCATTTCAAATTAAACCTGACAGGCAGTCCCTTGGTGAAAGAACATGTGTTAATTTAACTGAAACACATACCTCTTCTCTTTCAAAATACCTCCTTCATGAAGCATACAGCTTTTGCGATACTCTCTTCCTGCTAGGTGGTACTGCTCTTCCTGTCATCCCCCAAATTCTTACTGCAAACACAGCAAACCTCTAACTTACCCTCAGGTGGTACAAAAACCGAAGATTTTCTCCCCTCCCTAAAGAAGCAGACATGAAATCTGGACTTAGACGTTCCCGTCATTCACTAGCGTAGCTGCTAAAAATGTATAAAAACAGAATGGGAGAGAGAACTTCTCCTACATAAGCCTGTTAAACGAGGATGACAACACCCTCTGAGGAACTGACACTTAATAAGCACAGTACCCTCTATACTTCATTGCTTATCCTCAGACAGATTCTTCATCGATCCATGCCCTTACCCTTTTGCAAATGAGGTCTACAAAGTGGCTCCAGGATCAAGTAACAATAACCAAAGTTACACAGTGAGGACACTTGATGTTTAGCTACCAGAAATCAAGGACACTGAAGGACAGCTGTCTTCCCATATCTAAGTGAAAAGAAACACTCAAAGTAAATGCCAGCAAAATTAGCCTTGAAGACTCAGTATTTTTATTTCAGGATCAGCCAGTGCTCCCTCTCATTCACAGGCTCATCTTGCCTCAGGAAGAGGTGTCAGACGCACAACAGTATGCAAACTATACAAGAATATGATTATAAGGAAATTTCTTCCTACTATATCACATGGAGGCTGGCATCTTTTGAGGAAGATAGTTTATACATAAATGAGACTATAAACATTACTCTTGTAAGTCTTCCTTTTTAAACCCTCCAAAGTTTTTGTTTGCAACTACATCAAGTTTCTAGGTCAAACATGCTTCAGCCAAACATTCTTCTTTTGCTTGGACTTTTAAAAATACAGTTATAAGCTATGCAATGGTCTGAAATTTCACTCCACAAAACAGAGAACAACATAATTAAAGAACTACCTGTAGACATAGAATCACAGAATGGTTTGGGTTGGAAGGGACCTTTAAAGATCACCTAGTCCAACCCCCCCTGCAGTGAGCAGGAACATCTTTAAGGATGCTTTGATCAGGTTGCTCAAAGCCCCATCCAACCTGACCTTGAATGTTTCCAGGGATGGGGCATCCACAACTTCTCTGAGCAACCTGTTCCAGTGTCTCACCACCCTCATTGTAAAATTCTTCCTTGTATCTAATCTAAAGCTACCCTCTTTCAGTTTAAAACCATTGCCCCTTGTCCAGTCACCTACTAAACAGGCCCTACTAAAAAGTCTGTCCTCATCTTTCTTATAAGCCCCCTTTAAGTATTGAACAGCCACAATAAGGTCTCCCCGGAGCCTTCTCTTCTCCAGCCTGAACAACCCCAACTCCTTCAGCCTTCCCTCACAGGAGATGTGTTCCATCCCTCTGATCATTTTCGTGGCCCTCCTCTGGACCTGCTCCAACAGGTCCATGTCTTTCCTGTGCTGAGGACTCCAGAGCTGACCGCAGTACTGCAGGTGGGGTCTCACCAGAGTGGAGTAGAGGGGCAGAATCACCTCCCTCAACCTGCTGGCCACGCTTCTTTTGATGCGGCCCAGGATACAGCTGGCTTTCTGGGCTGTGAGCGCACATTGCCGGGTCATGTCCAGCTTTTCATCCACCAGTACACCCAAGTCCTTCTCCTCAGGGTTGCTCTCAATCCCTTCATCCCCCAGCCTGTATTGATACCAGAGGTTGCCCCAACCCATGTGCAGGGCCTTGCACTTGGCCATGTTGAACTTCATGAGGTTCACACTGGCCCCCTTCTGCAGCCTGTCAAGCCTGTTGATCACCCTCAACTCAGTCCTTCTGCTGTCTTAGGCAGGAAGTGCCAAAGTATCTGGCAAAGCTGATCTTTCTTTTTTTAACAGACTTGGAGTATGTTGAACAGATTTTCATAACCTCCTCAAAGCACTCTTGCAGCATGTTTTATTGAAGAATCTCAAGATCAGCAGCTATGTTTACTGCATGCCAAGTAATGAAGAACAAAAACATTCAGGATTGACAGATTAAAACCAAAACTCTGCATTTGGTTTGTGAACTTCAGTAAGAACCAACACAGATCTCCACAGAGCAGTAGCATAGTTAAACTTAAGATGCAGAAGTTTACTTCATAAATAAGTTGTGGATCTGTGCACTGGATACAGCTTCTCAGTGGGCCCTGATGGAGCACACAGCAGCAGAGGAAGGACATTCGTACCTCAGTGGTGACATCCCTGCACTAGGGAGCAAAGGTCCTAAGTTTAAAGGCAGATACAGAGGGGAAAAGAAGTGTTTAAAGCTAGCACCTCCACACTTCAGCTTACCCTTAGAGTGTAACAGCAACCTGATTGCCTTGCAGGGCTCCTCAATAATATCTCATCTCACCTGGGCTGAGTTGAAGCCAGGTTGCTGTCCTTAAAACATGCCTGAGTCCCTGAAGAATTTGTTCATATATTACTCAGCACAGGAGACACTGCAGATACCCACGGATAAAATCTAAGGTGGCCCCTGGGGCAAAAGAATAATTGCCTGCAATTCCTCTTGCATGATCACAGACAGGTGGGAACACAATCCAACAGTATTTCACAACCAATTTTTTTCAGAGGCTGCTTACAGAAGTGAACATTTATGCTGCTTTTGTTTACTACGACGAGATCATCAATTAACCCAGTTGTAGTTTCTAACTCACAGTCAGGTTCATATAAACAGAATTATTCACCTCTACAGAAATGTGAGGGGAGAAAAAGAAGTCAACTTTGTCCCCCCACAAGGCTCTTAATTCTCTTCTCAAGAGGGTATCTCAAGTTGGAGTTAAAGGATTAGCAGTATAGTCTGCAAATCCAAAAGCACTACAAGCTGGTTCCTGGCTGGCCTGGAGAGTAAACACAGGGCTCAAACTCTGTCTGTCAATAACCTCAGGCCACAAATTCCTCCTAGCTGGTGGAAGTGGAGGAAGGAGGTTAATTCGTATTCTGGCTGCAGCCTAGACTTCAGTCATTTTATCTGTTAACCAGCGCAAAACTGTGTTAGCCCACGGCCAGCGCTCCAAGGTGAAGCTTGTAACAGAGGCAGGCAAGGCAGACTACAGTGCAACTGAAGGAATCTTCATCCGTTTCTCACGTTGCTGTGGTACTTGATCATAAAAACGCTCTCTAGACACACACAAACTAGTCTGTTTGCTAGAAGACCTACCAAGAAAACTTCAGTGGTATCTTTGTAGCTCGTCTGAGAAACGCCACATGATAAATATTTCCTTTTATTACCTTGTATTTTCAGCGGATATTCCAGTCGTATTATGGAAGAGGGTAACTAGAAGCATCCCACACCACCTCTCTACATGAGTTACTGATACTTCTATTAGATCCTTCTTATTTCACAGTACTACAGCATAATTTAAATTGGAAGGACCTTTTAAGTGACCGGTCCAACCTCCTCCTCAAAGTGGGGCAACCTTGCCATGCCTTGACCTGGCAATCTTTGAGTATCTCCAAGGATGAGGATTCCAAAACTCTCCAGGCAACTTTTTCAGTGGTTGACCACCATCATCACTATGGTGTGCTTTTTCCTCCTTATGTCTAGTCAGAATTTCCCTTGCTGCCATTTGCAGCTGTTGCCTCTTACCCCTTCATTGTGGACTTCTGGGAAAAATCCACCTCCATCTTTTCTATAACTGCTAAGTAGTTTATTTACCAGATAATGTGGTGATGAGGTTCCCTAAAAGGGCTTACTTCTCCTTGCCTGTTTCAAATCAATTTTGAAAACACCGGTACAAGATCCCAGTTGCTTTGACCAATCTCTCTTTCACTAACAAGCTAAGATACCCTAGTAGAGAAGAACGGCTTGACTTTTGCTTTCTTAAACTACTCTTTCATGTCATTTTACCACTGGTGTACCTGTGCCCAGCCCTGCCCTATGCCGTCCCAGCTCAATGACCCCCCTCCCCAGGTGGGCTCTAGCCCTGGCTCGCCCCCTCGCCTGCCTTGGCGATGGCAGCCGCCCTGGGGACCACCCGTCCCTGCTGGGCTGCTGTGGGGCTGCGCGTTTTCTCCAGCTGCTGCTCCTGCCACGCCTGCTACTTCACTTGCAGTATCTTTCACCTGAAAAGAGTATGGCTAGCACAAAGGTGCCACTAGCATTTTTTGACTAAAGAAATTGTTAGATTCACTGCAAAGGCTTTTATTACCGCGGCTGGTTCCCAGTTTATGGCCAGTCCCAAAGATCTCCTGCTTTTGACAACATGCTATCCTCCTTAAGAGGCTTTGATTTAAGAGAATAATCACGGAGTAATTTTCCCCCCAAAAACCTACCAAGTATTATGTAAAAAAAAAAAGTGAATTCCCACATGGATTAACAGAAATAAGGCTCACTACTCTGTCAGGCTTATCTTTATGTTGCAATAGTAGCCACCAGTTTTGCCTCTCTCCCCCCCCAGCCATCAACGCCTGGATCGCTTAAGAGTGGGAGAGATTAGGAAAACAAAAATAATGGAGGTTCTCGTTTCTCATGCACCCTTACAGGGGAGAGCTCGGAACCGGGGCGGTGCGAAGACTGAAGTGAGCAGACAGGTCCTTCCTGAGGTCAGACCGACCTGGCAGCTTCAGGTCAGGTTTGCACTTTGAGCCGCGTGGTTGTGATCTTGTTCTCAGAACACAGTATCACCCACAGCCCAAGCACCGACCCTCAGCGCTCACCAGCCTTGCCGACACCCTGCAACAAGGGGCTGCATGTCTTCAGAAGACTCTTCTTGCCTCAGGAAATGCTTCTGTTGCTCTAGCTTAAAAGAGATTTGCTTTTTAACACCGTTGAAGAATGCCCAACTACTGCACGGACACGTGACAGACGTCAGTTCTGACCATTTCAGGACTGTTTGTAATTACCAGCTGACGAGCACTACCATGGAAGTCAATATTTATGCTGCCAATACTGCTTCTACCAAATGTGAACTCTTCTAGGACACCAACTCCAGAACAACATCATTTCCAAATTATTTCAAGATGCCTAGCAGCAGATGGACCACAGATTTGCATCCTAAATGAAAATTATCACACCAGGAGTGCAGGGGGCAGGGGGGTGAAGAGAAGTTCATTACTGAGTACGAAAGTCATGAACGTCAAGTACTACACACTGAATTAAAGCAACTCTACTCTGCATAAAGATTTTTCAGGCTTCTTCCCATACAGCAATATTTCATTGCTTCCAACAGTTTACTTCAGGGAAGTTAGTGACGGATGTACAGAACCAAATTAAAATTTTAGATCAAAACCATCCATGTCTTGACATCTATCCAAAGATTGACTAGTCTCACTAGAATTTATTTGCAGAGACTATGCTAGTTAGACTAACATGTGGCACTTAAATTTTTCATCCATATTTACCAGGTTGTTTTCTCAATTTTCAACTGGAAAAACACAGACATTTCTCCACAAAATCTCTGCCAGGTTTGTGGTAAAATTCTTTTTTCAGATAACTCTTACATTTCCTTCCTTTTCCGTATTTCGAAAGCTAAAACATGTTTTTTAGGTGGGTTTCCCCCCCCCCCCCTTTTAGTCAGACTGATTTTGGCAGATCATGAATCATCAACTAACACTGCAACTCTTATCTCCCTTCATCTTAAGAAAGAGGAAATCAAACTGAAAAATGTATAAATCAAGGCTCTTCTCCTCTCTTTGCTTTTCATTCTTTTCTTGTATTCGCTAGAGAAGCTCAGTCTATATTTATGCCCCTGACTACAGTCTGAAGAAACCAGGAAAGAATTAATCATATCCAATTTATGCCACATATTAAAGATAATGGATACAAATCTAAGCAAAGCCTAGGAGAGTTAAGGTGCTAACTCATACACTGCTATGCCAAAAGTGAACTCCTGGAAGCGTTCCTTGGCAATCAACTCAAAAAAAATCAAAACAAACAAACTTATATGTATGTCTTGAATTACACACACACACACACACACTCCCGAACTAATTCTCAGAATCTAGCCAGGAGAGATTTCCTGAGGTACTGGAAACAGTATCAGGGTTATGTTTGAGCAATTACATTTACGTTTTCTCTAGCCTTTTTTGCCTAGGGAATCTTGCAGGATTAAAGGTATTAGTAATATCATGTGCAACAGTGGTGAATCCAGAGAATAACACTGCTTTTGAGTTGTTCCCTGAATTTGCTATAGAGCCTACAGGTATGCTACAGACTAAATAGGCATAGGATAGAGACCAGATCCTCATCTAAGGCTATGGAAGCAGGCCTGCTGACATCAGCTGAGAGTCTAGCCCACTTACGCTACTTACAACAGGGTTAGAAAAGCAGCAATTTGTTAGAATAATTTAGAATTCAGTTTTAAAATGCCTTCCTAGAAGGTGCTCTGATGAAGGCTTCCAGTTTTTCAAGTCCCTAAAAATCAACCACAAACGTTCTGCAAACTACTGCAGCAGCACTACTGGGTTGCCTCCATAATCAACTAATGCCACCACGGCCACTGAGAAGCCAAATTCCCAAGTACTTCTCTTATTCAGTTTCAATACATACATCTTTCATGAGATCACCATTTCCTCCCAACACACATATGTCTCTACCGAAATGGCCACTGATCTTAACATTAAGTCAGTCTACAACTAGCCGTACAGTGTTAGACCACATATTCACCTTGCTGACTCTCAGCGGGCAGCAGTGAACATGTGGGGAAGGAGATGAGGAGGGAGCATGCAGGAGAGAGCTCCTGAGAGCACTCTCCAGAAATCTGCTGCTTGGGAACTTCCCAAGCCAGAGGCTGTGTCTTTGTATTTACTAACCCTCAACAAACTATTTTCCATGAATTTTTCAGGGGCTTTTGTAATCCAAAACTTGTTTTTGCAGAGTTTAGTGATGTCCTTCTGGAGTTCCTCACCATTGGTAGGGCATTTAACTAAGCAAAACAGCTCTATATCACCTGCAGACTTGAAGATTTCACTGTTTACTTCCTTATTGAGGTCACTGACAACCACCAACGCTTTCACTGTTTGCATATATGACGTCCTATGTCTACCATTTCCATAAATATAGCTTTTGTTTATTAATTCAAATCCTAATGCATGAATATTTGCCCAGAAGCTTGGCCCAACACTGCCTTCTCTACTGAAAGGTGCGATGGGCTATGGTATCTCATGGCAGTAAACACCCACTGAAATTATGGCAGACTAAACATAAACCATGAAGATTCAATAACTCCAGTGTTAACAAACATCATTATGAAGGCTGTGAAAATCTGAGATGACCTCTGATAGAGATTTTGCTGTCACGTTCTTTGTAACAGACGCTTGGTCCCTTTTGATAATCTTCTTTTTCACCACATTTTGTAGTAACATAATTAAGTTCAAATAAAAACAAATGAATGCCACTTATCTCACAGAAGCTATTTACCTGCCAAGGTTTCTCTTTTGAATAGGTACAAAGAAATAACTTAGAAAATGAAATATTAAAAACAGGCAAATAAAGAGTTAATTTGTTTCAGCTATGTGAATGCTGAATTAGATTCAGCATATGAACCTATTCCTTAATTCCTTTGTTTGCATATTTTTGCATGCCACCTAGTGAGTGTAACAGTGTTAGAAAACTTTAGCTTAGGATTTTCTAGAGAGAAAGTGAGAGGGTTTTCAAGGTAAAGTTACTGTAAAGTTACCCCAAAATAGAGGTTGTATGTGTTGGGTAAATATTTGATGCGACTGGTATTAAAATCTGAATGAACGATCAAGTGAAGAAAAAACCTTCCAGTCTATTTGGTATGCACAGAATTCCAAAAAATGCAAACAAGGCTCCTCATTAAATAAACTGAGTTACCATGGGGTATGGCACAAGACACTCTCGAGGATCGGAAACTGGAAATAAAGCATAGAAATAAATAAAATATCATAATGATGGAGATTAACAGTGGGATCCTGCAAGAATCTCGAGAAGAGGTCTAAATAGCAAGATGACAACATATGCTAATGTCAGTGAATTATTCAGGATAAAAAGAAACTGAATGTATACAGTTACAAGGGATCTCAGAGGAACAATGGAACAATAAAGTGAAAGAGAAAGATGGCACCTTGATAAATGTAGAATATACCCACTGGGAAAAACAATCCTAACTGTACATACATAATGATGGGCTCCAGAACAGCTATGAAACTCAAAAACAAATGTTGGAATCACCATGACAAGATATTTGAAATCAGCAGCTTAATACCCTAAAGGCAGTTAAAAAGACAACTGGAACACAAGAACAATTAAGAGAAGGAAAAGAAGCAGAAAAATAGAACTATGCCAGTGTGTAAGTCTGCAGTATGCTTTTACCCTCCACACTGCAATTCTAGTTATCCCACCACAAAAACAAAAAGATAAAAGAGAACTCGAGGAAAAATATCCATTTTTTAAAAATAGAGAGGAGAAGGTAAAACAAATACAGTTATCCACTATTTCTTAGTACGTAAGACTTGGAGGGCACAGGAAAAAGTTGCCAGGAAAGCAAGAAGAAAACACTTTCTGCAGCATACGCTACTTAGACTGTGGTGCTTCCTCCACAGGAACCTGATTATCAAGGTGAGAAATGTACATATGCTCAAAAGAGGGCTGGAGAAATAGGAACTAGGTCCAATGGCAGTAATTTAATATGGTTAGCAAGTTTCTAAGCACTAATTTGGATTGCTAGATGCTGGGAGAGTTCATCGGGCTCATTCTACACCAGCCCTTCTTGTACACTGGCCCAAAGTACCATCTGTTGGGGAGTGCTGCACAGGCAGGTGAGGACAGCCACAAGCTCCATGCTGGCCCTTGCATAGCCATTCATGTTCTTTAAAACAGAAGTGGAAGGAAGAGATTATAATGAGGTTGTAAGTCCCCCTTTCCTTCATTGTATGAACAGTTCTTTATTGTTTTAGAAGACATGGCAACAGGCAGGGAGAAACACGAACTATACACAGTCTTAATAAGCCATTAGCTAATAAACCTACATAAATTTTAAAAAATGCTGGAGAGGAAGACAAAATCTGGTGCATTAACTGCGAGCAGTTATTTTCCCTTTCCTCCTCCTATAGGCAGGGAACAACAGTCTGCGTTAACTTGGCGAATTTCCTCTTCCCAGTAAAAGGTATTAAAACCTGATAGAATTATCAAAGCAATAAAAAAAAAAGTCTTCTAGCCTATTTGGTATGCACAGATTTCCAAAAAATGCCAGCAAAGCCCCTCATTAAACTGAGTTACTATGGGATATGGCAGAAGACACTCTTGAGGATCAGAAACTGGAATAGCCAAACACAAAAATGACACATCACTGCTTTAAAACATCTATGTTTATTACATATCTATTTCCATTAGAACTATGCAGCTCCTAAACACCATTTTTATTTCTTAGTCTGACACAGAAAATATAAAAGAGCCAATTCCTGATCATCAGACCAGCTAAGTTGTTAGTAAGCTCTGCATGGAAGGAGGAACACGTACACAGAAGTCTCTCAACATTAGAACTCTTTTCACAAAAAAAAAGGTGATTTTAGGAAAACACAACAGGAAGAGGACAACTGGCAATCACTAACCAATACAGAAATAATTTCAAGGGTTAGACACAACACAAAATAAGAACATGAACACTGGGAAACAAGGTGTCATAAAGGGAGATCCTCCAAAGGGTAGCAGCAGGAATAAATAACACATTATCAGCAAGACTGCAAGTTTTCTGTAATTGTGCTTGCTTACAAGATATGAAAGAAAAATGAAGTATTAACTTCAAAGCCATCTAGAGGTCATCCAAACCATCCCAATACAGGTAGGGAACCAGAACAGCTGGTGTTATCAGCCAGAAGGCCTATGTTTGGAGGAAACAGCAGAACATGAAGCTCCGCTCCTTAGAGCTTTTGAGGTTCTGGCATTTTTTTTCCCATTGTAAACTGGAACAAGAATAAAATCTTTCAAAAGCACCAGCAGAAACAGAATTGTGTAATGTTTGAAAACAGGAAATTAATTCTACAGCAGTTTTCAAAGCAATAAATAAGAATCATAGAATTGAATAATAGAATGCTAAATTACATTTAGTCAAAAGCCTTCTAAATAGCCTTATGTGGAAGAATTTGTGGTAATGTTATTAGTGTCACTGTTGATATAAAACAGCATACACATGGCTACATACGCTTTTCCTCTAGAATCACAAGTTAGCATGATCCCAGAAATAAAAGAAGAATCACGAAGTGTAAAAATACCCAGTTCAGTTTACTGAAATTTCATTGCATCACCTCCAATACAAAAACATTTTAACAAACAAGCCAAACCAGGCTGTGCATTAACTGGTCAGTTAATTCACTAGTGTCCCACAAAGTCAAGTCTAATACATTGCATGCAAATAAGTTGCTTATTAGCAACAATAACATGTTGCATATTAGCAAATATGCTAATATGTTGCATGCAAAAATAAAGATTAAAAAAATCTAGCAATGGCAGCTTTCATAAGTAAAATAATGCAAAGTACTCTTGATCATCGTAACAACCACCAAACAGTAAACACAGTTTATCAACGCTTGTTCTAAATGCTAATACGAGGTTACAGTCTCAGGAGAGTGACCATCAGGACTGGAGGACAATCAAGCTCATTATCAGCGGTTAAGGTATACAAGGATGCACACACTCAGTAATGAAATTTTGCTTACTGAATTATTTTGAAGACTTTCAGTAGCTCCAAATACTCTCAAAAGAGACACTACAACTTAAGCTGTTCTGGCAATAAACAGCCTAGCTCTTCCGCTGTAGTACCTGGAGCTCTGCATTTTATTTTATTTTATTTTATTTTTAATCAAAAAGAAGGCTTTAGAGTAGGCTTTGGGAAGCAATGACAAACATTCAGCACTGCAAAGTACAAAAAAAAAAACAAACCAAAAACAAAACAAAAACCACCAACCACCCCAAAATCTGTCTTAAATACAGTCTTCTGTATTTGTCATTTTCCCAGAGTGAAATTTATAATTTGAGAAGACCCCTAACCCAGTCATACCTTCAGCACATCATCATTTGCAAGGTTAATGCTCCCAACCCTGACCCCAGACAGAATCCCAAGGCAAGCAACAGGAACTCAGTCTGAATGAGCACCTCGAGACTCGGGGAAGGCAGAGTCTACCTGCTGCAAAAGACACTGGTGAAACCAAACACGCTGGGGACTCCAGGACTGCCTGATGCAGTACTGCAGTATGGGGTGCCAGATGAAGCATGCCATGGGTCTCCCCATAATTGAGAGCTAGCCTAGTATTTAATTATGGCTCTAACAACCTGGGAAAAAAAAAGTTACATTTCAAGATCCTTAGGGAAAAGAACGAACCACTTTGGTTGTACCCCACAGCAACAAAACCAGCTCCTCTTTGAACACATTAATAGCCCCAGGCTCACCATGTTGTATATATCCTAAGGAATGAGTCCCAGAGAAACCGAAACTCATCAGAACTAAGATTTGTGTGAACGTTGCTAAAGTATTTTTTACTAATTGCCGTTTATTTAACAGGATGCCTGTGACCAAGATGCAACCATTGAAATGTTACAATAAAATCAGAAGGTAGCAAGCCTAATGCAGCAAATGCTTTCCCATCAAGTAACGTGCTGCAATGAACAGCTCTATCAACTGCTACAGCAGGCTACATAGAACTCTGATGATAATATAACAAATGTTTTCAGTGCTGTCTTTAATTATCTCTCATGTATCTCCTGCTTCTAGTACAAGTGTCCTGGGAGCAGCCAACTGAAATTCTCTTGTTTGGCCCAGCAACAGTTAACAAATTCTAAAGTTTAATATTAAAATGCTTCAAAGTTCAGTGCCTGCTGTAGCTGAGGCAGAAGAAACTTAAGGGAGAGGAAGGCACTACTGGAAAAACTAGATTCCCCCCACCCCCCTTGGTACACATGGTGTCAATCTCGCACACCTCCTACTCATTTTCAGCTCATGGTGACTTCACTTCAACATAGGGTTTTGATTCTAAATAAACGAGTAGCATCTGGTCCTCTGGCAGCTTTTTCTAGTAGAAATTCATACCTTTAGCTTTAGAAATGCTCTCAGTGTCGCTGAACACTTAAATAATAGAGATTTGGGCTTGGCATAATGAAAAGCATTTGATTATACTTTTGGGTTTGGAGATTTTTGTGCTTTATAATGCCTATGCAGTATCTGTTTCAGCACTGTCTTTGCCTCCAAACTGGCACAGTCACCTTCATCCCATGCATTCCACTACTTCAGAAAGATACCAAGAGAAAAGCACAAAGCAAAATGCCACCACTCCAGCTATTAGCTTAAGATATTTTACTTTTCCCTATAGATGTGGAACGCCATACTAAGTAAGCTGTGTCACTCACAAGATACTACTTCCTTCCCATCCATTTTCCTCTCGCATATGACTAAGCTTTTCTCACTTTCCTCATCACACAGAATACAAATTACAGACTTTCATTCTTTTAAAATCTTTTTCTTACACCAGCCTGGCTGACAATTCAGCTCAGCTTTCCAGCTAATTTCATAAGACAGCATATGTTTCTTTGGGACTGAACCCGGCTCTTGCCGAGCTGGATGGCGTATCTTCTATTCACTTTGAGGGAGAGAAATACCAGATCTTTTTTAGTTCTTTCACACATGCACACAGTACTTCAGGAATGTGAAAAGAGCTATCCATATAATGTCATAACCAGCACTTACACTGATGGATTTATCAACCTACTGCTTCAATCATCAAGAAATACTGGAAGCATGAAACAGTCTTTCAGAAGACTCACATCTTCCTGTATGGGAATGCTTCATTCATAATCTTGTCTAGTTTTTTCTCCATTCCCTGCATTCACAGATATTTTCACTTCTTAAATGGAGATATTCAGTCTCTTTTCTTGCCTTACAGTAGTTCTGCATTAAAAAAAATCAGTATTACATATTCTGTTCTCTATAGTTAAATCTATAACCATATATGCATTTGATATGGTTCAACACAGATCATAGCAATTACTTTGCTACTTCTCCAAGTAACTGGTCATCTGCAGAAGACACTGCCCTGAAAATCACATGAAAATAGCTAATATTGGGTTTTGGTTTTATAATTAAACAAATTATGCATATATAAACTTTACTAGATTTGAGCATCTGCTAATCATAAAAACTATGCAAAAGATTAAGACACGAAGATGAATAATGAGGTGGGAAAATGCATTGCAGGCAATATCACTTATGTAAAGGAGAAGAGTGTGACACTATTAGGCAGCTAAATTCACTTCACAGTGAAGGGAATAAGTCCAAAATAATAAAGGGGAGGGGAGGGGGGAGCACTAAGCACAGAATCTTATTGGAAAATGAAGATGTTTTGGAGAATGTAGGAAGCAATTTCCCTCATTGTGCTATGTCCTGTACTCTGCTTAAGAATATTTCAAAATTATAGTTGCAAATTTTTTACAGCTCTTTTGCCAGCAGAACTTCCTTTTAGCCTTTTAACCAAGCAAAGAAACATGTAACCAAGTAAAGAAAAAGTTAGTCATGCCAAACTCTGGTATGACAATAGGATAATGCCCAACATTTACTGCAGTTTGCATCTTTCCCAGAAACTGCAAGCATGGTGTTCACAGCCACGTTGCTTTTTCATTGCATTTCCCCAGGCATTTCATCCTCTAAGGCCAACTGCCTCCAAAGCTCCATATCCAAGTAATGAGAGCTCAAAGGCAAAGACATGAATAAAAACCCTCAAGAGTCATATCCATTATATCCATACATTTAATCAAGTTTCAGTTTTTATATGGATAAGCATAAAATGGCAATATACAGTCTGTGAACATAATCTTTGTGTAAAGCCCCATCAGCTTACAGAGGTAACAGAACCAAAAAGAGGGAAAAAAGAGGTGGTTAGAAAAGTGGTGGAAGAAATGTGAACTGTGTCAAAGAGGAGGATCTGGATGTTGACAGATGCTTCTACTTAGTATCAGTGCACCCCTTCAGAGCTGCCTCCACTTACACAATAGCCCAAGGGACCTTTTAAGCCAATGCTTAAGTGGCCCTGCTGCCAGAAAGGGAGACTCCGTCAATCCTCTACCCACCAAAGTTGCACATTTCCTCTCCAAAAACTTAAGCAGAAGATGTAGCAGCCTATCTGTCCTGACCTGTCTCTTTATTTTAACCTTAAATATTCACCATGCTGAGTCAATGCCTGCTTGCTTTTCCAATATTTTGGTTTTATAGATGCATGAACACAGGCAAAGAGGTCTTTTTTCAGCTTTATGTTGGTGAACTACATGGGAGAAACACTAATGAGCTATTCACTCTGACTATTTATGGAAGTACAATGCTACCTGTTCATGGAGGTTTGGTTTCCACATTTAACAAGCTGTAAGGTATCTCACTTTTTTTTTTTGCTTAGAACTCCCAAGATTTCTTCTGTCAAACACGTGTTGTCTCTACAACAGACATTAGAACTAACTGGACTGAAACACCTCCATCCATGATGGAAACTACTTCCTACAGGACTTGTGTGCAAGCGAGCTGAACACCGGACATCATTTCCCAGGTCTTGGCTGTGCTGAAGGGCAGCTACTCCCAAGTTAAAGGGTCAGGACTTTGACTTTACAGTTCCTGCCCCAGCTAAATAACCAGAACAGCAGGGTGAAAGACAAGAAAGAGAAACAGTTTCAAGCATTTCCATATTTAGGGTGTAAACAAACATACAAACCTGCTCTAATGGCTTAGTTGTATAATCTACTTTACATTTTTTTAAATTGTGTCAGAAGTTTGGACAACAAGGGTCATTACAAGGCAAAAATTACATATACTTCAACGACAGCAGAATCTTCAGTGGCAAATCAAAAATAGAAATCATGTCTGTGGCTTATTTCTTATCAGTTGCAACAGAGCGAAGTGAGGGAAAGGAAAAACAATTTACTCTTGAATGAAGGTATATACCCACAGCCTGAATTTTTGAGATTTCCACGACACTTCTAAAAGAAAAAAAGCGCAGCTTAACTAGCATATTCAGGCTTAACAAGTAACACAGATACCTGAAGGATGACAGGGGCCTTCGACAACTCCTCTCTCGCCATGGAACTGAGTAAGTACTGAGACCAGCTTTTTGACATATGGACACCCGTATGCTTCATGATTTTACTTTTGAGTCACCACATTCTAAATTATCCTCTTTTTTTTTCTTTTGCCCAATGAATATAGCTAAGGCCAATATCCACATCATAAACTGAATTAAAATCCAGGCTGCATAATTTATTCTTTCTAGAGCTAATGGGAAAGTCAGACATAACGCTGGATGCACAATCTCCACGTAAGTTTAACATACAAAACACATACAATTTACATATGTATACAGAGAAACCACTCTATTGCATTTATATTAAGTAATTAAATGACTGTAATTACCCACCTTGTTTCAGAAATATAGCAAAAGGAAAGAGTCTTTAGACATGAAAGCCTGTGCAGTTTACCCGGTTTGTTAAAAGACCAAATGAGCCCGATACTTGTTTTAATTTTTTTTTTTTTAAATCCAGATGCTGATATATAATTATAGTTTCTTCTTCTTGAGGTCCCAGACTGACAATTAATGAAGCTCTTGTGCAAAACTGAACAAGCAGCTCTCATTTCAAATTATCTGTCTTTCATGAGTATTTATTATGGCTAGAGTCAGATGCTGGCACAAGATTGCGTGTGATATTGCAAATCTCAGCTAAATATGATTCTAATAAAGCCCAGGACTATGAGTAGCCTACTTATTCCAAATATTTTCTAGGACAACATACAGTCCTGAAAAATTATGGTTTCTATTCATAATCCTACTTCTAATTATATGTTTCACCTTCATCTAGCATCACAAAAAAAACCTTCCAGCAGCAGTCAGTATGACTGTCAATCAAAACTGCAACCATATCCAAAAAACAAATCAATGCAAGTCTTAAGCAATTACAGAAACAAAAGAAAATCAATAATGGATCAGACCAAAAGTTCATCTAGCCAGTATCCTATCTGCAACTAGGCTGACCAAAATCACTGTTGTCCTGAAGATGATGTGGGCAGAGGATCCCACCTCACAGTCAAGTTTACCACTGACATCTTGACCACAGTGGTGCCACTGGCTTTAGATGCCACACACATTTTTTTAGTTCACCTAAACCAAATGATGCAATCCCTCCCTTCTTTCACTGAGTCTTCTCCATATAATCATATCCATCCAGCCATTCCTCTTTAAGTAAAACTATATTTATACCAGACATATCAAATTCTTTCCATTACCACTCAAGGCTGAGAACTGCCTTGCAGGAAAAGTTTAAATTAATATAAAACCATCTTACCACATATTGTTTTAAGGGATGACAAACCACCATTACAACAACTCAGCCTACCATTTCATTAAGTGGTAGGTTGCCATAACAATTTTATTTTAGGAACCAGAACTGAATAAAATACTTTACAGAGTAAATTACAGTAACTGGATTGCAAGTTGCTAAACTACTGAGAAAAAGAAATGTCAAAGAAGATACACCTGGTGAATCTTACTTTAAAGTCACCTTTATCACAGCACAGTTAGCTACTTCGGGGGTGTTTACCTGTATCAGCTTTGTTTACATTAAGACTAGAAACGCTGACCCAATTTTTTTTTTTCTGCAAGCACGCTGCAAAAACAATGCCAGCTGTCTCCAAAGCCACAAGTACTTCTATGAACTCTAGCCGAAAGCTTTCTTGCTGAGCAGCTGCTCAGATTCATGCCATCATGGGGAGGGCATGTGCACTCAGAGCTCCCAGGGAACTCTGGGAGAGCTCAAAATCTTCTGCCTTGATTTACTGCCAATTCCACTAATCTGTCCTCAACTAGGACTGCAATGAGATTAAAATAATCGCTCAATCATCCTAGCCTCCCTCTTCACACACACCAATGACTTTTCTCTGTTTCATTATTTTCTCTCGCATCATTGTCAGCTGCCAATATCACCTGATAAGAATTGCCTGAAGGGCTGTTTGCTTCTTTTGACTTTTAATGCAATAGGGAATAGAGATTGCATCATATCCACGATACAACCTTAAAATGGCAAAGACTAAAAACATGAGAGTAGAAAGTTAAAAACACAGATGTCTCTGCATCTGCTTAGCAAAGGGACATAAAATACCAGCTAGCAAAGACCAAAAAGTACATATATATTGGTGCCAGAGAAAGCAGAACAGAACGCTAGTGGCCTTTTCTCCCTCTCTTGATAAACCCGTCCCCATCTCCTGATAAACCTCCCTCCACAGGCATCAGAAATCCAGGCATTTTAGAAGGGCACCGTGAATCACCAGGAGCAGACACAGAAACTCCAGGGGACTGCACCTTCCAGCACAGAAGCAGTTGACATGCTGCAAATGTAATTTAATTTTGAAAAACAACAACTTTATGTACTATGGCCTGTGGAGTTTGCTTATTCTGTCTATGGCTAAATAACTTCTTGCTTACATCTATAGTTTGTACAGCCACTGGCTGCAGAAGTATTCCCACAGGAGCCTGCAACAGGCACATTAAACCCTTTCCCTCACAGACGCAAAGGTTTCCCAGTTCTACCAGGAAAACAACTTCTCTCAGACTTGTAAACCAACTTAGAGTTTTGTTTTATAATTCATGCTGCTTCCCATCTAACTATGCTCCTTGTGTCCCTCCTGCTGCTTTCTTTCTCAAGAGGATTAAATCAAAGAAATAAAAAGTCCAGACCAGTGGTTTTTGTATTAATACACAGGCTCAAGAATAACTGTATGCACAAGTGCCTAATATGGACTGATAATGTATCCTCTACAAGAAAACCAAAGCAAAGAGCGCACTAAGTGCATATTTTGACAATAAACTGATCAGGTGTCTGAGGGAATAGATTTCATGAGGTGCAACAGCTAACTATTCCCTAGTTAAAAAGGCAGCTCTAGAGGTCATTAAACTTTCTCTTCTGCCTTTAAAGCATAAAAATTGCTCACAGACCTGCTTTACAATACTAATACAGTGCGTATTTGTTAGCATCTTAAGATCAGGAGTGCACTCCTCCTCCTGATCGTTCTGTTGGCCACGTGTTGTTTTGCACTGTGGACTGGTCTCAGGGCACCTGGCCTGGACTCCCTGCAGATGACGCTAAACTGGAACACGCAGTCCAAGAGACACCTAACGCACACCAGCTAGGATTGGGCCTTCAGTCCAGAAAACCAGACTAAGTAATCTCCAAAACACGTGCAGCGTGAACATGAAGTCCTCGGCACCGACTGTTTCCCCCTACAGATCTGCTTCTATTGTGCCACAGCACTTGCTAAAGCAGACACAGCCACAAATATCAAGGTTAAAATTTAACTTTTCCCTACACTATTTGAGTGAGAGGGGAAAATCACAATCTTGTTTAAAGAAAGGAATAAAGCAGATAACTATATTGTAACAGAGGTTTATATGTGTGAACAGGCATAAGAAGTCTTCTCATTTGGATTCTAACGAGATTCCCTCACCATGAGGTTGGCATGCCAAGGAAATGCAAGAATAACCAGGTATATAACACACTCTAAATAAAAGGATGTACCCCCAAGCAAAGTTTAAATTAACCACACAATATGATTCCTTCCTTTGGACAAAACTTGACTGCAGTACAGACTCTGTTCCAACTTACGTTCCACTAAACAGAAATACAAGATGACCAACTTGGTTAATGAAGAAATGGCATGAAGTTTCATTTTCCTGCCTTTCATTTGAATATATTAATTAAAATTACTTTTCCTTCTCATAAATGTGTTTCCTATTCAACTTGTGATTTAGTATAAGAACAAATGTGTTTATTTTTACACAGACATTTTCACAATGCCTATTTATTACCATTGGTTTACATGTAAAATGAACATCATATAAGTCAGTCTACTTACCAAAGCACAAGAATGACTCTGTTTTTTTTGTCTTGAACAAATAGCTAGGACAAACCCATGCAGTAAGCTAGTACATAAAGATTTCAGGTAAATATAGTCTTGGCTACAAAGAAAGACAGCTAGCCAAGGAAAGCAGCACAAAACCAGGTGGCTTTTGTATGAATAGAAATACAGCAACAGTCCATTGAACCTCCCTGCTTTCATTTCTACACAGCAGTTACCAGCAGTCTTAAGTAGATTTATTAATCTACAGTAACAACTGTTTGTTTTGGTATCCTCCACCACTAAAACTGCTAAAGTCCCACCTAAAATAAAAGCAGATAATATTAATAGGATATATTTTTACTTGTCTTTTAGAAAGCACCAAACTGTCAAATACCTCACAGAGACAGGAATATGGGCAAACTGTAGAAGGAATCACCCAGCACACAGCAAGATGACCTCATATGCAGACTGACAGCCTAATGCTTGTGACCAAATGTGCCTAGCCTCTGTATTTCTGCACAGTGTGAAATGATGTTCAGAGATTTTAGGAAAGCTCATGTCTTGCTTTAACTGTACTTTTTTCTCTAACCTTCTCCTACCTGGCAGGATCATTTAAAGGAGGCTCAGCAAGGTAAAAATTCCCAAATTCCTCAGTTCTCTTGAGGGAGCATATAACTTGCTACCACTTTAAATCAATTTTATGATACAAAAACAACTGTATCATTGGTTTGCTATCCGCAAGGAAAACAAAACTGGTGATAAAGTTCAAGGTCATGGAAATTCACTGTAGCACATGCACCAAATCAAAATGCTCACCTGCTGGTTTCCCAGTCTTGGTCATCCTTATCTTTTTCTTCTTTGGCATCAGAATTGTGTGGGTGTTTCTGCACAATCCGCATCCCACCAGCTTTCACTGGAACAAAAATTGGAGACACAACAAACCTCAGTCAAATCAGCATAAGTGAAGGATGGTTTAAGGATGACTCTTCCCTCCCTTCCCCCCAATACTTTACAGACTAGTTTCATAGTAATCACAGTTTGAAAAAAGCAGCCCAAAGTTCTTAAAAGTGGCAAGCGTGAGGAACAGCTACTTCAGGATTGCATCTGCCATTCTCTTTCACATCATGCCATCTTTGCTCATTCTGAGAAGTTGCAGCTCATTTTACCACCTGCTTCCAACACCATTTTAGAAAACTCAACTCTGTTTTAACTCTCCCCTACCCCTGTAAACTTGCAGCAGTCAGAAGAAGAAAGGGAGGTGATGGCTTGCATAACACTATGCAAAAGGCCAGAAATGTGGATGTTAAATACTCCCATAAAACAAGAAGGGATGAAGAACCTCACTTGCCATTTCAAGTTAAAAACTACAGCTATAATAATAGCATTTATACAAGGAAGTACTTCATGAACAGTATAATAAAAAGCAAAGTTTAGGAGGACTCTTAACTTGCATTTAGACCAGAGCTTTTGGTTTTGCAAAACATAAGCATTTACATTTCAAATCCTTGTCATGATTTAGTTTTAGAAATTATCCAAACGTGAAAGCATCCCTTTGAAACACAAAACAAGAAGTGAAAGCAAATCCACTGATGTTCATAATTTATCCCTTCCAAAGTGAAATATAAAATAGGAACCAAGCCAGGCCCAACACTGCAGCTACTAAGCAGAGCAACAGGCAGGCTGCTCTTGATCTGCTTTCTGTTTTAATATTGTTACTTTTTTTTTTTTCCTTCAACCATTGCGGTACATGCTTACAGGACAGCAGAAGATAAGACGATGCATCTCGTTAGCTAATTGGATGGGTTACATTGCAATCAGCAACCTCATCAGAAAACCACTATAGCAGTCAGGAGTCAAGAAAACCACCTACAGGTGCGTTGGTTTGTCTCTCGCATCGCCACAACACGGTAAGTCTGGGGACAGCCTCAGTAGAGATGTCACAGCTGGAGCAAGCCGGATGCCAGAGCAGGACTCGGAAGGAGCTGAAGCAGCTTGCCCATGTGGCTAGGGGAGCCTGTGCCCAGCCACAGAGAGATTAGGGCACCTCACAGCAGTTCAATGCTAATTCCTGAAACCTAGAAAGAGGTTTAGTTCTCAGTTCTTAACCAGGTCAGCAATGGAAAGGACACTCCTGTGTATAAATTTTACAGCCTGGGTGAAGGCAAGCAGTAAAGAGAAAGCGACAGCTCTTTGGCCTTGGGATTTTTTAAATAGATTTTAAGCTTTGTGTGATATTTGAAAGATAAACTTCCGATTCAATAAAGGACATTAACTAAAGACAGGCGATCAACAGACAAAACCAAAGAAATATCTTTTAAAACCTATCAAAACTGTGTCCCCTTAGCATGCATTAAAAAAAAACCAAACCAACACAACAAACCACCAGCCATTTTGTGTTCTCTCTCCAGCGTAAAACTTACAATACTTAAATTGGTGAGAAACGTTTCACGTGGCACAAGGAAAGATAGAAAGGTTAGGCAACAAAGAAATGTGAGTTTAAAACTGAAACAAAAATTAAAATGCCTGTTAATTTTGATTCAAACTCCTTAGAAATTTAAGTTTGTTTGCAAAAGCAAACACTGAGTTCTGTCAAGTGCTGTCTTGTTCTAACATCTCAGTTAATCAAAGTGATTGGTATGTTTTATTTACATTAATTTATAAATTTAACATCATTGCACAATCAGCTCTTATTAGCTCCCTGTCAAATTACTTTTTGTGGAAGATGCTGTCTCCACATCAACATCTGCCAGGTTACAAACAGCACTTCTGGACAATACACACACGCTTCCATGTTCTTCACCATCTAATAGAAAACTAAAGAAAACAATACCCGAAGATTTAGTGCTAATTTAGGTGGTCTAAAATCTCTCTCCTCTCATATTGTATATCATCAGGCCACCAGCCGCTTGTTTTCTCTTTGTCACTGGCAAAGATATGCAGCTAACACGTTCAGATTTGTCTGTATGTAGAATTAACAGAGATTAAAAAGCAAACAACCAGACAATTAAAAGGCATAATAGTGACTGACCAATGCAGTAATTTAATAATTTTAATACTCTGATTTTTTGCACTAATATCAATGCACTATACTATGCACTATCAGGCATAGTATAGACAGCTAAAAGTACACTGGTGCATAATTGAATAATCTTTAGTAATCCAAGGTTGCTGTGCAGATATGGGAAACCAAAAGAAGAATCCAGCAAACAACTGCAGTAATAATCTGTATTTCTGAGATCAAAAGTGAAATAATTAGATCAGCATCCTGTACATATAGCTAATGTACATCTCTGCCACCTGTGTCACAGCATGCTCACACCAAATCTAGTTTCAAGAGATTTAGCTTAAGAAGAGAAATACCCTTGCAACATAATTCACCTTCCTTTCCAAAAGGTTTCAACCAAGCTACATTACCTCAGGGTTAGACAGAGAGAAGAAATTATGATTACATCTACCAAGCTAAAGAAAAACCCACTCCATTTGTGAGATTTTCTTGGGACTTACGAGGTTTCATCTACTTCTTACTGGCCTAGCATTTACTACATAATTTGACAGACGCTTACCACTGTCGTTTTGTCACTTAAAAGTTGTTCTTAAAAGAGTAAGAGCTCAGATTTCCTTAGAGTAAATCCTGCACAGAGCAGAGAGAGGATTTAAAGAACTGATAAACCACCTCCCAGAACGCTGCCAGAAATCAGTGCCCAGAAGAGGACCGTCAACGACACCATGTTGGGATGAGGAAGAAAGCAGTTCCCACGCGGAGAGGGAGCTGGGGCTGCAGTTGCTCAGCAGAGGTCAGGTGGGACCTGTGCTAAGGCAGGAGGGGACCGGAACAGCTCCCGCAGTCGGGACCGAAAAGAGAGGCCATCAGCCTCTACAGTGTGAAATGAAGAGGGGATCATTTGCCAGCATGCTCTGAGAAGAGCAACAGCACAAGTCTGTTTGCACCACTGCTGGGTAAGAGCTGAGTTTGGGATTTTACTTATTATTTGTCATGTTTTCCCCCCAAGAGGCAGAAGGGACTGTCTTGTTTGTCCTATGAATGCCAGCCTGCGTTCCTCTTAAGGGTATGCCTACTCCTTTTGGAAATGTATTAAATAACTGTGTTAATCGATTACCACTCAAGAGGATCTGGAGTCGGTAAACATTCTCAGTCTATTTACCCTTTTTTTTTCCCCTCTGCTGTGCTTCTTTCAGACTGCTCCCAGTTTCTGAGACTGAATTCTGAAATAAATGCCACCGAGTCACAGCTAGCACCAAGTACCTAGAGAAGCACCGCAGCCCTGCGACGCCTCTGGCCCCAGCTCGCTCAGGTTGCAGACCCAAGTCCTTCCTGGGGAAACCTTCCAGCTCAACCCATTGCCTGCTGGTCACAGCAACCAGACAGGAACTTTTAGAAATCCAGAGTACAGCCAAGAGCTTTAGCAGCTTCCCATTTTCCTTGAGCATCGTATTAAATATTAACACAAAATTTATTTCTTACATACCGTATAAGAACAGATTCCATTACATTGATAAGATGTATGAAAAGCCAGGACTGAGGGAAATGCAAAATACGCCGTTCTACAAGCTTAAGGGAGCATACATTAGTATCCAACAAAACCAGAACGGAAGTAAGAGATATTACATGCCTTTGTTTCACAGAAATCTTAGCTCAGAGCTACGTTTTTTTAATGTAGGAAAAAGCACATAACTATTTGCACGAACCTATTGTAAAGCTTCATAAATAAACTACTAACACAATCACCTTGCTTTATTCCTCCACAGTATCTACTAGAAGAAATGAACAGCCAAAAGCATAATTACGCAGACCTCTTTAGAGGGACCGCAAGTTGTACAAACCTACTCAGCAATGTATTATAGATGCATTGATCTCACTGACAGATATTTAATAAAGCTTAAGTTGGGGCCCTCTTAAGTTTCAGAAAGGAGTTCAAAGTTGCTTCGTGCACCCTGTTACCAGCCTGAGGTCTTGAGGTTTCTTTCCATTTCACTGCCCTTTGTCTTTTCAAGGGCTTTTCTTATTTTTTTTCCCCCTATGTGACACATCAATGCAGAAAGGAAGCTAACAAACTGCACGAAGTCAGTAAGTGAGGGCTAACAGTGCACATGAAAAACAATGGATGTCTCAATTCTGCTTTAATCTGATGATCCAAATCCTTCCTAACCTTTACATGTCTAATTCATACTCAGTGGGGTAAGACACATCCGTAATTACAGGGAGGGCTCTTTATACAACCATATGCAGCAAAACCAGAGCTTTTAAGCCATTAGTCCAAAAAGATCCCCTGTTCACATCTTTGCCTTGCTAGGAACTTGCCTTGTTATTCATTAACACAATTCCACCTGTACTTATATAGTCATCTTTTATTTATTTTTTTAAAGAATTTTTGACTTTAATTTTATTAAAACTTGTTTGCAAACTGCCCTATTGCATTATGTTATTACTCAAGGATCTAAACCAGCTTGAGATAGAGGATTCAAACCTAGTTTCAGCCCCTATAGTAAATATCAACTGTCACTAGTCAGCACCTTTATTGTGGATTTTCCAAGTGTTACTTTCCTCTGCCAACCAGCTCAGAACCATCTTCTTCCAGAAACGACCTGAAGATACTGTAAAGCATTAGGTTTTTTTCTGGCCTCAAGGACAGACTTGGTGATCGCCTTCCTTCCAAAGCTGAATTGGTGCATACTCACAAAAAACCCTGCAAGGATGCTAATGATCTTAAAAGGCATATAGCTGAAAAAGTTCTTCAGTTCATATGTGGATGCATGTTTTACAAAGAAAAAAAATAATCATAGTGAAATACTCTGACAGCAAGGGAAACCTGTACTGTCCTCCAGTTGTACTTTTGCACTGTGCATCGCTAGTTTCTCATGTGGCCTACAGAGGCTCACTTCAGGCCTTTAAAAAAATTCCACTGATTTCAAAAGACAGGTTTTGAAGCAAAACTCTCAAAACATGCAACAACATCAGAAAATACAACTACAAAGCAGCTAAGTGAAAATATCCACCATTTATCCTTCGTTCCCTTTCCATTAATGGTGCAGCAGGAAGACACAGCTGAACCAACGTAAGGTCTTAACCATCCCTTCACACTGAAGCTGAAGCTTACCTGACCTCAAGGCAAGCCAGCTCGAGGAGCTACAGCAGCAAAAGCTGTCAACATTGGGAAAGGTGCTTTGGTTTGGTTCCCTGAACCAGCTCACCAGGAGGTCAGGTAAGAGCTAATGCCATGACAAGGGAGGCTACAGAATTGGGACGACTCTGCTCAGCCAAGAGATCGGCTTAACTGTACTGCTGAACTACATTTGCCATGCAAAGCAAAGCCGTTATTTCTCACTTCTATTACCTAGTTAAAGGAATTTCTGGCCCTCACTATAAAAAGGGTAGAATTCAACTAGGTTCTAAAATTGTTTTCAAGTTTAGCTTTAAATCTCACCAGTTGATTTGAATATAAAACTAACCACCCTGTGAAGAGTTTCAGCATTTTTTTGATGGAAACACTTAAAAAAAGAAAAACCCCAACTGTTCCACCAGGAAACACGAGAAAACACATGAAAAGTTGCTGGTGCAGGGACCAAAGTTCCCTTTTTTAAGAAAACTGTAATAAAGAAGAAGAAGAAAAACTAACAGTACGTGAAGGAACAAGACAACTTTGATACTGCGAGTACCCGAACCCCACCTGTGTACAGAGAGGAGCTAGCGTCTGTGGACGGTGGCAGATCAGAGCCCCTCTGAAGGAGAAACGCAGCTCCTACCCCAACCACCCGTTGCTCTGCTCGCCCGTGAGCATACAGCAGCGGGTGGAAGGTGCCAGAGCTCCTTCGTTGGGCAGCTAGCAAGCAGCTTGTTTCCTACCCTGCCAGCCTCCAGAATTAAAGCTAGGAGCGCGCAGCCTGCTCTAGCACTCGCACCATAAGGCCCACAGGGAAAATGGATGCACAGAGTACCACTAATTTGCAGTTTGCCCGTTCACACTCAGCTTGCACTGTGTTGCAAATAGCCACGCAGGCTGTGATGTGGCTGAGGCCGCTCCTTTCCCCTTTCCGCCTTCTTCAGCCCCTGGCAGTGGTTTCGTAGGCCTCCACCGCCTTTCGAGGACGGGATGCCCTCACGGACGAGGACCGACGAAGACAACGCTGCCTGTCTTCCCGGGTCAGAAGCTGGAGATGTCAAACAGCACAACCCCGATGAGGATTTGTCTGCAACAAAGCAGAGCTCCTCCGGGAAAGGCAGGGCAGGGAGCCTCGCCCCCGTTACTGGCGAAGGCTGCCAGAGGGCAGGGACAGCTGCGGGCGAGGGCGAGCAGAGATGGGGATGGGGACCACGCACACCTCCCGGTGCCAGAGAGCCGCATCAGACGTCGCTTCGGGCGGCGGCGCCCGAGCAGAAGGGCACGGGGAAACCACCCAGGGCTCGCACCCCCCGGCAGCGGCGGCGGCGGGGCCCGCCCGAGACCGCCCTCGCCCTCCTCAGCCCCGGGCAGCACCCCGGCGCCCGCAAGCCGGGGACTTCGCGGGGAACCGGCGCCCGGCCTCGCGGGCCCGCGGCTGCCCAGGCCGCCCCGGCCCCCCCGTCCCGTCCCCAGCGGTGGGAAGAGAAAGAGCGGAGAGACGGGAACCGGCGGCCGTACCAGCAGGAGGGTGTCCGGCCCGCGTCTCTGCTTTCTCTTTGGGAGGCGAAGACATTTTTACTGTGGCAGCGGCCCCGCTTCCGCACCGGGCACCCGCACCGCGACGCCGAGCACCGAGCAACGGCCAGCGCCCAGCCTGCCCTGCGCTGCGCGGCGCGGCCCCGCTCCCGCCCTGTCAACGTGGCCGCCGGCCGCCGCCGCCGCCGCCAGGACGCACCCACCGAGGGGCGGCACCCGGGCGCGCCCGCGCTGCGCTGCCGCCGCCGCCCCTCCGCGGGACGGGCCGCCGCCAGCCTACGGGGGGGGACGACGGGACCGGGCCGTGCCCCGCCCCGCCCCGCCGGCGGAGGGCGGTGCCGCCGGGCCCGGAGGGGCCGGGCCGAAGGCGGGGCTGTGGGGCGGGGCGGCTGCCGCCCCCGCCCTCGCGCCTCCGCCAGCCCGTGGCGCGGGGCCGCGGGACCCTGCGGTGCCTGCAGGGCGGCCGTGCCTGCTCTCGGTGCCGGTCTGATGCTGTTTCTGCCGCAGTTTCTGTTTCTCCGTGCGGTTACCGAGCGGTTTGGTTTTGTTACTTTCTCGTCAGCCTTTTTGCCGCTGCTAAGCGTGAAGTCAGCCTTGCGAAACTGCCGCCCCGCTGAGGGCCGCCTGCCTTATTTCCCCGCCCCCCCAGCGATATGAATTCGTCTTGCTTTATGTAACTGGTTCCTGCAACAGACTGCCTTTAAAATCCCGTTTGGATAGCGTAGGCAATTGTACGGGGTAATACAGCTTTTTACTTAATTGCTATGAGAAGACGGCACAGGCAGTTAACGTGATTCTGAATTACGTGCTTGTACACTTCAAATAATACTTTTCATTAGCGACTAAATGGCGATTCACATCTTCCACTTTATTTTGTCCTGCCAAGCCACGTACGTGTGAAGTGGCGTGTACAGCGCTCATCTTACCCGCGCTTCGGATCTCGCTGCCGCTGCCTTTGAAATCGCGGTGCTGATTCACACCCGTTTAAGAAATTTTTCAAACGCTTCACTTACATTTTCCAAGTGGTGTGGACAGGCACGGAGCATGATATCTGAATTAATTATGTCAGCAGCAACGTGTAAACCACACGGGCTGTTCTGGTTTTCTTGTATAATTTGAAGTAAGGGAAACGAGTCCCCCAAAAGATGAGTGTATGATGGTTGGAAGTTGAACCCCCCCAAAGTGCTGCAGTAATACTGCGTCCCAGGTATGTCATAGGGAAATTAATGTAGTAATATTACAGTTATTTGCTATCACTCTTTGTTACAATTATATTACCATTGTCAAAATATATCTGATGGGTAAATATACGGAGTTTTTTTGGCAACAGTCCAAAATATAGTCACATCATACTATCCTTAACAGCCTGCATGAACAAATGTTATAAAAATGCTAGAACTACGTTCTTGCATTTTGCTGCTGGGTAATTTCAATTTCTTACACATACGGCCCTTTAGAGTCTCAGATTATATTTTCAGCTCTGTCACCTTCTGTGTAGGTGGAACACAAATGACTCCAATTCCCTTTCCAATCTCTGTCAAAGTCTATTCAGATTATAATTTTTTCTAGAGCAGAATTATCTCCTAAATGGAGATTTTAAGACTTCTTTGTCTACTATCCTCTGGGTTCGAATTAAAACACTATATTTTCAGTTATTGTTGGTTTTCCCAGGTATGTTTGTTTTGGATTTCCCTGTGCTGGTTACTAGAGTCAGTATGAATTTTTGCTGTTGCAGGTCAACCAGCTCTTATAGAATTGAAAGTAAAGAAAATGTGCTTTATGACATTAAACCCCCCACAAGTTAATGATTTTTCTCTAAGAATCAGTAATCATTTCATATTTCAGTGCAAGGATTTGATATATGGAGGTGCACTGGGAAGAATTGCATCAAAAATGTACTTTGGCTGTTCTTGTGAAAGCTGGCAACGTTTCATAACATTACGAGACTTTGCATGTTGCCACTAACACAGGTACTTGCATGAAGGCTTGGTGTGGCTTCACTGCTAAAATACGACATCCATCCTGGGTATGGCTCAGAAACACAGGGCTGAAACAGGGTATTTCCTGCAAATGCAGCTGTGCATCAGGTTTGGAAGCTGGGATCCCAAGGCAAGCCATTCTGCTGCAGAAGGAGCAAGGCCTGGAAGAGGGGAAGAGAGATGGAAACAGGAAAAACCAAGGTGCGGGAGGACTTGGCCTGAGTGGACAAGGAGACAAGGACAAAAAGTTGAGTAGGGGGTGGTGGAGAGGTGACAAGAGAATTGTGGCAGCAGAGCGAGTGCCATGGTGGGAGATAAGAAACATCTTTCCTCAAGCAATGAAGTGGCAGCCAGGACTGGTTGGGTGAGACGAGGATGAGAAGCCCGGAGGGAGGGAGGAGAGACCGAAGGCAGGTCAGGCAGGAGCAAGCGTGCAGAGGGTCAGGCTTGCGGGAGGGAGAAGGAAGGATCTTCACTGCTTTCCAGAGCCTGGAGGTTCTCAGACCTTGCTATACTTGTCAGTACATATAATTACTCATTTCCTCAAGCGACAGGGGCCTGTGCAAATGCTAAGTTTCTGTGCTTGCAGAAGAGTTATATAGGTGTCAGTATGATACCATAGGATAGAATTTAGTTTTCAGTTATTTATTCCATTATTGTTTTTAAAATGTTGCAAGAAAAGCAAAAAGGAGACAAAAATCCCAAATCTAAAAAAAAAGAAGAAAAAGAGAGAGATTTGTAAAACCAAGCACCTAAGTGAGGAGATGCTGTAAAGGTTGTAAGTGAGATTTCACTTTTGTGAAACGCAGTGATTGTTTCTTTGGCAGATCTAAAGCAACATGCATTTCTCCAGCTAACAGCAGTGCCATAATATTAGTAGCAATGTCCTTCTCAATTATGCCAATGTACAAGAAATACAGAGGTAGGTGACAGGCATTAAAATGCCAGGAGTTGTCAGTCACTTTCTCATTTCCGGCAGTCCCGTTGTTTGTACCAGCATGCGCGAATGGGAGCAACTGTGGGAAACTTTGGAGGAAAACAGGCAGAGTTTTTACAAAAAGTTGGCCGTGGAGTAACTTCCTTTGCCAAGTCAACCACGCCTGGTGCTGACGCCCTTTTCCCAGAGACTGTAGCAAAGGCAAGTCTCTACTGGAAAACTAGTGACAGCATCACGGGACAGGGCACTGAAATGCAGCAGCACCGTCAGGGAAGAGTAAATAAATCAGGCTGCTTAGAATATTTTTATTTCATGTTTTAACGTGTTTTGAAGACCGGGGGATGTTTTAGAGTAAGAGCATTTTTGTGAAGGATTCCACAGCACACCTCTTCAATTAATAGGTGAGAGCTCATGATAGACGTCTCAAGTATCTGTGACATTATCCAGCACAGCCAGGAAAGAGTACTCTCCAGCTACTACTGATTTTAACTAAAATAGCAAGCAGAAAGAAGCTATGTCTTTTGTGGTGGCAGCGCAGGCGAAAACCCAGCTCCCACATTAAAAAAAAAACCAACAAACCAAAACCCAACCAAAAATAGGAAAAGAGCCCTTTACAGAACCTAAAGGCTAGGTTAAAAAAACATGTGAAGAGATTAGATAGGGAAAAAAAAAGCATGCATATAAAAACTATTTTCAGTTACGGTTGGCCCCTCACAGCACTTCTGACAGTAATACTAGATTCTTATTTTTGTGCTTTATAGCCCAAAGTATGTTCAGTAAGCAGTCTATTTTAAAAGTAGGCAGTCTGTTGAACTATGATTAGGACACCATTTATTTCTATTTTGAAAATACTCCCCAGTACTTAACAGATGGCTGCAATTTTGGTGCTTTCACTGGGGCCTGAAGCAAAGCTTTGTGCTCGTTCTGAAAATACTGAAACACATAGAAAAGCCGTTTCTGGGTTCAAGTCGGGGAAATTATAATAATTCAACCTAGGGTCACTCAGCACTTACTTAAAAGGCAGCTAAATGTTTTGCCACAACCCTCTTGACTTCTGCCATCATTTCCAGCACACATATGCACATGCGTGCTGCAAATCCTGGGGAGCAGGATAAACTGCTCTGTATTTAGCTATAGGGTGGGCAAAACTCTCTCAGTGAGTAGTTTTTTGCCAAATTTGTAGATAAGCATAAAGTCAATGAAAGCTACTAGCTGGTTTTGATAATGCATCCAAAATAGTTTCTCCTGAAAACAGTTGTTTTGAAAGTTGGGCTGGTTTGTTTCAACAGCATGTTTTAAGATTTTGCTATTTTTAAAGATTAAAAACCACTGAGGAATGAAATTAATTTTCTCTTTTTTTTTTCCCCCCAGCCAGTTAATAAAAATATCTGTTCTTCACATAGTTCTAATCCTTTTTGACATTTTTAGGGTGACATGATAAGTTTCTGAGAAAAGATAGACAAACGAAAGGGTTTTATTTGGAATTTGATCCTTCACTTCGACTTTTTGAGTTTGCAGATTTTTACTTGTATATGTCACTACCCAGTACTTAGAACAATGGGTTTACAATCTGATACAGTCACAAGATGGGAAAATTCCCTGCTTTTCTACTTCCACAGAAATATGTAGAGACTTTATCAAAAGCCAAATAATGGCCATTTTTGTTCTGTCCACTGCTACTCTAGATTAAGAAGCGGGTGCAGTTTTTAAGACTATGGTTTGCTAGGAAATCTTCAGAGATTGAGTGGACTGCCATCCAAAAAAGTGATATTGTTATAATGTGCAGATCTGGGAAAACATTTTTGGTAAGAAAACAAGTAAACAAATTTGGGACAAGTAAGTAACATGTGCTTTAGTATCCATTTTTCCACTCTTCCCTTACCGACTGTTGTTGCATTAACTTAATGATTAAAGTCACTTGGGTTGCCAGTGTTTGCTGGTTTCTTCGTATCTTGATGGTCTGATTGGTTCCATGTCGTTACTCTAACTGCACTGTTACTTTGACAAGGAACAAAATTTATTTGCTTACTGGATTTACTAATTCAGTTTTCCAGGAAAACCTATATAAGTCATTTTTTTCTTTAGAATTAGAATAAGTTCCCACCAGGGCAAACATGTAAATCTGTTGAGTGTTAAAAGTTACTGAATTGAATCATAAACTCAGTGTTTTATTGCTTTCTTTTTACTTCATTACTTATTACTTAGTGTTTTATTAGATTTCCTTGGAAATGTTTCTGCTAAAACGTGTACAACAGGTCTATCTCATCAGAAAGGTGGAATGATGTTTTCATAAAGAAATGTTGAAACCTTACATTGCTACTCTCATGTTGTATTGTCATAAAGTTCAGACTTTTGAGCTGTTATCAAACATTAAATCAGCACAAAAAGCGATTTCTCAGTATGAGGTTTCTAGCAAGTGAAGAACATACTCTGTATGCCTTTTTGACAAAAGCATTGTTTTTTTGTTAATAGTTATCTTAGATGCAATTACTAGTTTTTACATTTGCTTCTCCCCACTGTTGTTTACAATATTACCTTAGCTGTTAAGTTTTAGACAAGGTGCGTGCTAGAATGACATAGTTTGTACTAGGTTTCTTGTCTTTCAAGAACAGTTACAGGTTGTTATTTGCCATACAGCTGAAGTATATTGACTTCACAGGAGAATTCTGCCTTTAAGGAAAACCCAAATGGAAGCCACTATCACGATGCAGCCTCACATTAAGATAAAATTTAGTGCTTTTCATTAAAATCTTTATAAATGTCTCTACCACTATATACTAAAAGGAAAATAAAGCAAAATAAAGTGAATAAACCTCTGTGACTTTACAGAGACTTTGCACTACAAAATGTCACTACTCATTCTTCCTCTGATTCAGTGCAATTCAATTCTGCCCTAGGACACTAATTACAGTGATAATACTACAAAAGTATTATGATATGGAAGATTAGTAAAGCCATTTATAGATTCGAAGGAAGGAAGGGAGGAAGGAGGGAGGAGGACAGAGGGAAGAAGAGAGGGAAAGAGAAAGAATGAAGGAAGGTAGGAAGGGAGGGAGAGAGAGGGAGGAAGATGTCTAGTGCAACAGGGAAAGTAAAAGCCATCCTTTGGAGTTTTTTCATCCAAAAATCTCAACATTCTGCATAAAGGCCATCATTTTCATTATGCCCTGCCTTACAATGGGTAAATGGAAGTACAGAGAGGTAAAAATAAGTTGCCAAAGCCAAACTAGCAGCAGAGTTGAAAACAGAAGCCAGGCCTCTTGAGGCACAGTTCTCTCTCCATTAGGTCTTCTTAGTCTGGGACTTACTAAAGAAATTGCATATTTTATCATTATAGATAATGGGCACATTACTGCTGCACAGTTAGAGAGGGTCTTGTTCTTCTAGCTCTGTAAATGACAAGGCTTCCCTCTGCATGAGTATGAGCGTGCCCAGCCCCTTGGGTTTTTTGAGTCACGTGGAAGCTTCACTGCCTGTGGAAATGGGGACTGCGATTGCTCTTGGAAGCTACTGCTATGGCTCCCAAATGAGGCTCAAGAGAATTAGGCGGTGTACTCAGCTTTGGGTCTTACCACTTCTCTGTTCCTCTGTTTCCCATCCCATTCTGTCTTTGAGATTGCAACTGATTTGGACCTGTGGAAGCTGTGCTATTTCAATAAGGGGAAGAATTAATGTTGGTTCAAAAGTGAAAATGAAAAAAAGTCAAGCTAATTTAAATTCTTACTGTTTCCAAGTACATTGGATTTGGTGGGGGGTTTTTTTCTACATTTTATTTCTAAAAACAGTTAACATCAGAACGTTGGGGTTTTTTGTGGTTGTGACGGGAACTGAGAACCTGGCTGACTGCAAGCCTTGCAGTAAGCACTCATTACAGAAGTGATGGTTGCTTAGTGTCCATATTTCATATTTAGGGTCAGATACCACATCCATGGTAAACAACACCCAACGTCATTGATTTCAGTATCTTCAGGTTCTTCCTATTCTTTCATCAAAATTGTTCCTGGCTTCAGAGGGAGTTTTGCATGTACCCAAGTATGGACAGTAGGCCCTAGCTTCTAGGAAATAACCATTTAAGACTGTAGGGTTGACTGTTACAGGTGCTAAACAGCTGCCATTAACAGAAGCTCATCATAGGTCAGCACCTTTGAGGACCTGACAGGGTGGCTGTCTCGGAGCTTAGGCACAAGCAGCCACTCCTAAGACACACGAGTGAAGTTGGTACTCAGCTTCCCACAGTAACAGTACCTGACATAGGCTTTACCTGACCCCGCTTTATCCTTCCAAGAGATAGCCAGACCTATTCTAAAAAACACTTTTTCTCCTGGAAGAGCCTTAGTGCCTTAGTTTCAGACCTTCAGTAGTTGACCTAAGATTTCTGTTAACTTTGCAGCAAACATATCAATTGCAAAGTTTAGTTACTTTATGCATTATTTATGTTCCTTCCAGAGAACATTAAGTAATAGACAGCAAGAAATTATATATTGTGGTGTATATTTAGTCCAAATGTGTCTTTGTCTAGAGTAATGTAGTCGTTTTTTAATCTTTGAACTGATCTTAACACATAGCTCAGTTGTAAATCTACCCAATAATTTTCCTTTAGAAACACTACTTTACGTTGCAGAGAGAACTAATTGCTAAACAGCAAAAATCCCTTTTCGGTTGAATTCTAGATGCCAGATTTCCAACTATAATTCTTCTTCATTCTTATTAGAAGGAGTCTGAGTGTGTCAACATTCTTATTGATGTTTTCTGTTGAATGCTTTGTTATAAACTGAACATAATTAAATGTAAGTAGACTGGTATTTCATCACAGCTCAAGGGTATAAGGCTAAGACATTCTTTCTCCTGTTATCTCTCCAGTCCTCTTTCTTCTTGCATGAAAAGAATGCAAAGTATCAGCATTCTTTAGGGTTGGGAAGTCTTATGACCTCTCCTTAGGAAACTGCAGGGTTTGAACAATGGTGGAAGGATTGTTTTGCTTTTCAGTTGTGTTCCAGAATTATGTCAGTTTTAATGAGTATATTTTCAAAATACTTGCTGGCTGAGAGCTAAAGGTTATAAGGCATATTTAAAGTATGCATCTATATTTTATTTTTCTTTGCACAAAGATTCGGTTTGTTTACCAGTTTTCAATATTTTCCACTTTTCCAGACTACATGATTTAAATTAATTTATTTTAGTTGCTAGTATAACAATTCTTATGCTTTTCACAGAAGTCTAGTTTTATGTTCAATTATCCCGTGCTAAGCGTTTATCAAAATATCATTAGAAGGTTTTTCATGCTTGTACTGGGTCTGGCTGGGATGGAGGTAATTCTGGTCATAGCAGCCCTTATGATGCGGTGTTTTGGATTTGTGACCAAAACAGTGTTGATAACACAGCAGTGTTTTGCCTATTGCTGAGCAGTACTTGCACAGCATCAAGGCTTTCTCTTTTTCCCACTCTGTGCCCCCCAGTGAGTGGGAAAAAGGGAGGGAGTGAGCAGCTGTGTGGGGTGCTTGGCTGTTGGCCCAGGTCAACCCACCACAATGCTGTACTGTGGGAAGCTGAGTACCAACTTCACTCGTGTTTAAGAGTGGCTGCTTGTGCCTAAACTCTGAGACAGCCACCCTGTCAGGTACTGAAAGGTGCTGACCTGTGATGAGCTTGTGTTAATGGCAGCTGTTTAGCACCTGTAATAGTCAACCCTACAGTCCTAAATCGCTTCCAGGAAAATTTGTTCCCCAACTTTTCCATGCATGGATGACTGGCCTGTATTTCTCCAGCTCTTCCTTCTTGCGCCTCTTGAAGAGGGATGTGACATTTTCCCTCCCCAGTCTTCAGAAACCTATGTGTGATTGCCATGACCTTTCAAAAGTGCTAGAGATCTTGCAATGACAGCAGCCAGCTGTCCCAGCGCTGTTGGATGCACCCCATCCAGTCTCATATGTCCAGCTGGTTTAAATGATCCCTAACTCTGCTAGTTACCCTCTACCATGAGCAATGCTCCAGTTCCACTGACTGTTATTAGGTTCCTGGTACACCTGAGGGAAGAAAATACCAGTAAAAACTGAGGCAAAAAAAGCACCAAGTACCTCACCTTCTCCATATCCTTTGTCACTAGGTCCCCTAGGTAGGGGACCTACAGCAGATCTAAGTTTTCCCTAGCCTTTGTTTTGCTGCCACTGTACTTACAGAAGTCCTTCTTAACAGCCCTTCCTAGCCATGCTGGTTTCTTATCCAATTAAGCTTTAGCTTTACTAATTCCATCCCTGCACACAGGATAATATATTATAGTGTATAAAGATGTAATTAGATAGTATATGCACACACACATGCAGCTATAGCTAATAAAATACAACAGAAGTACTATACAAGGTGAAGAGCTAAATGCAGAGTGGATATGTCATCAAACTGTGTGTAAACTGATTTTTATATTAAAAAAAAATTAGAATACGTAGAGGTATATTTGTTGCATTTATAGCAGGTAGGGATAGACCAGTTGGTCCATCACATCAGGAATCACTTCAGTTTCTTCTCAAAACTCCAGAAGAACAATAAGATATACTTTAGTATGCATCACATGCTACATAACTAATAGCCATGTGTGAAGCCAAAGGTCTGTCTAGCCTAATGAGTGAAGCTCTGTAACTGCCCATAAGAATGAGGCCTGCATTCTCTCCACTTGTTTCCAAGAAATCCAGGTCTGACCATCTCTCAGTCCCAACGTGTGAGTTGGGACTCCCACACCGTTCCATAGAATCCATCAGCCCTCTACTCAGAGCAATGGCTATGGACTGACTTTCTCTAGTGGATGTTGCCAGGCCCTGCTCGATGAGGAAATCCATATTGTGCTCCATTTGCATTGCAGAAGTCATTTTCCTCCAGGTTTACCTTCCCTGAGAACCTCAAAAACTTCGCAGAATGTGCTTTTATAGGCCCTCCATATCTTTGGTGCAAAATAGGCCTGCATCCCTTGCCTTGCCCCTTACTCAGGATCCATAGGCGCAAAGGCGTTGCCCTGAGCAATCCGCTGGTTGAGGAGCTCGTTTCCAAAACAAATGTGTTGTCCTGAAATTGAAATGCATTGCCTCAGATACGTTTACTCAGGCCTGCTATGTCCTTATTTGGAACAAGGTGTAATACCATCAGCGCCACACCACAGACTCCTTACAAGTTTATGCTATGGTGAATCATGTTGCTCATTAACATATAAGCCTCTTTCGTATACGACCATCACATTTTGCAGTGATTAGTGCGCCGTGCCTTTGTGCAATCACTACCACTATGCATACAAGGTCTAAGTGTCCCCCAGCAACACTTGCAATTGTTTGAATGATCCTTCTTGGCCCCCTTGTCCTTCTGATTTCTATCCGCTCCTCCTGTGGCAGCATGGTTGGTCCTATACGGGTGTCTAGCTTGTTTACCTTCCCAAGGCAGCTTCTGTGCAGAAACCCTCTGTCCTCTTATGTGGCCATAGGGACTTCTTACCTCTCTGCTACCACAGTCTGCTACCATGCTGTTGTGTACTACTGTCCTTTCTTCCCTCCCTTTCCATCAAAGTCCTGAGGACAGTAAGCTGCCAGAGGCTTTCCACTTCCCGTTTCACTGCCTGTACTGCATTTTGATGAATTACCAGAGGCTTTACTGGCCACCGAGCAACCTATTGACATTGCTTTCTTGAAGAAATACTGTCCCTGGATCTTGAATCCCAGCAAATTGAAATCATGATGGTGAGCTGGTAATAGCTGAAATACCAATTTGGTGTTACAATTTGCAAGCCATGTTACAAGGCCGTGGGGAAGAATGACTGATACTGCTAGGTCAAGGAAAATGTGTATCAAAGAACTAATCGAGGGTCACCACCATCATTTATGGACACTCTGTGAGGATAAGAGCAGGGCTGAATGCATCATTCTAAATTCATCACATCCTTTTGTCAATATCTGTCCTGGAGGAGTAAAGGCACCCATAATCCTCTTTGCAGCCACCTCATTTATTATTTTTTTATAGGCCATTTCTTTCCAACCCTTTACCGATTTTAAATTCTTGGCTGTTACAGTACTCCTGGTTCCCCCTCAAGGACAACTCTGCTAGAAATATTGTCTCTTATGGTCATCCCAAAACAGAGCCTCAAGTTCATACAGATTAACTGGGAAAGTTCTGGTTCCCCAAACTACCTCATCCTTCTGCCCGAGGATTAGTGCTCCTTCCTTGCCCTTTTCATCTACTCCTTATCATCCTACTTGCCCTTTTCCATGGCATAAACTTAATCTTAGTTTCCAAACCTGCGTCTGGCACAGCAGTGTGAAAGTTTATAAGCTGTCTAAAAGACAGCACTCTACACTGAAACTAAACTGCACTTTTGCTGTCATTATCAACAGCCACAAGTCACACTTCACTCCACTGTCCCCTGTCCATCAGTTAATTCTTGTCTAAATTCAATCACAGGTTAAAAGCACATCCTTCAAAAGACTCTATATGGCCTGCCTCTGCTTCTGTAATGTGTGTTGTTAGCTGTGGCTTCTCCTTCCTCTGCTCTGTTGCTATCTTTTCCCAGTGTGGCAATGAAAATAGCACCATATGGTCCTGTTCCAAATGTCTTTCCAGAAGATTAGCCGGTCCTCCATATTGCAACCAACTCTGAACACCTGATGGAAATCCCTCCACCAACAGATTGTTCAGGAGGAAATGCCCCGTTTCTTTGCTCTGCTCAGTCCCACACGTCAGTTAAATACGTGTTGTTTTGCCTGCCTTCTGTTCACATAATCTTGTTTGTCCTTTAGAGGCAATCCTGGAATAAAGTTCTGCTGCATCAAACTCACCCTCAGCAAATGAAACATATATGAAAACCATCTAGCTGCTTTTTAGTCTCATGGGCACTTTTCATGTCTCATGACTCCCAAGTCTGCAGGGAAAAAACAAAATGAAAAATCCCAAACAAAAGATCTCGCACAATCCTCAAGTGCTTCTACTCCATCTGTTGGGGTGGGTTTTGTGGCCTGTCACCCACACACCTTGTCCCACCTGGGCATCTCTGCTGTCCCCTCGGCTATGAGGGGCTTTAATCTGGACATCTGCTTGGCAAATGCAAAGGTAGCCTGTGCCTGGAGGATTTGTCTGTTCCTGCTGTGCCCTTGGGGTGCTGCTGCAATGTCTGAGAAGTGCTGCATGAGAACCTGCGTGCTGCACTGACCCCAGTTAGCTGCATCATGGACGAAAAGTGGATCAAACCCTGTGCTACGAATGTAGCTGTCAGCTGGGAATACTATTCAGACATCCCATGCCTCACTTACCCTGTGGGGTAGAGCTCAGTTGTGTCTGGTCCAGGGATCATATCTGATAGCGAGATGTGGCATAGTCCATTGTTACGTTTGTATAAAACATGGGTGAAGCCTTACATGAAATAAAGCCTTCTGATTAAAGAGATAATACACACTGACTTTCAGAAGTATTTTTGGTTTTGATCAGGTAGGAAGAGAAGTGTATCAGTTGGTGATAAACTGATTAACAGTTTGCTAATACTCAAGCCAAGGAGATGACTATGTCTGGTTTGCCAAAAAGAAAGCAGTATCTTCAAAGAGGCAAGGGCAACTTTCAAAGAGTCAAGAAAAAGATCCAAAGTGAAGGATCACCTTTCACTTAAGAAGTGAAGGTTCAAAATTTTGTGGGAAGAATACATCCTTAAAATGTGTTTAAAGGAACATATTATGAAAGGTAACATTCTTCCCTGAGCCAAGATCCCCCTCCACGAACTCAACCTGAGGATGTAGTTATTTCGAGGCTGGGTCCTCAGTCAAGAGGATGTGAATTTCTAACAGTGTCTCAGCTGCCTCATAATGGGTGAGAAGAAACTTTAGAGCCATCATAAATAATGACCAAAGATCTGCATGTGTTTTCCATTTCCTTTTGGCACTTTGACTTTAGAAAATTTTGCAACCACCTATTTTAAATTCTGTAGGCAAACATTTTTCTTCCCTTTTACTTTAGGCTGGCTTGAATTAAGGATGATTTTGTGGTAAATAGCTAATGACTTAAACCCATAGGTGCAGGTAACATTGGAACCAGTTTACTGGAATATTCTTGCAATGCCCAGCATCCCAATGCATTTTTTTTTTCCCCTTTCTGGAACTTGTCAAATAGGGGTTTAAGTGGAAGAAGCATTTTCTGGTGACCGGTGCTAGTCAGGGAAGCAGCAGAATAGTAGAGGAGAATGCTTAACCCAAGAATTCTGCCAGTTTGGGTGTCAAAGCATTCCCTAACAGTGAATGAAAGGATTTTTTAAATGTCGACTTTCATAAAGTGAAAGGCACGCAGCACTGTGAGAAGCAGTAGGAAAATGATTTGTTATAAATATTGGAACTCTTGCTGAGGTATTTTTTCTCCTTTCTCCTCCCTGGAATAGCTAAAACTAACATCTCTATTGAGCTTAAAGAACCGGGTCAATCAACTATTGAACACAGGGCATTTGTCGCCTAGAGGAATGAATAATTAATGTAGCCTCACTAATCTGATATCAAAGGGAGGGAAATGTAATAGCAAATATGCCTATGCATAAGGGGGAAAAAAGACAACAGTAACACCCTATCAGGTCTGCTTAAGTGGTTCACACACATGAACCTGAGCTGAGGGTGCAAACTGAAATGCCTAGTGAAAATAGGCTGACTGAGAAACCAGAATAATTTCTTTTGCTGGGAAGAGAAGTGAGATGAAGGCAGAAAAGATTTCTGAGCCTGTTCAAAAGGAAGCAAGGAAAGTACTTCCAGCTGAAGATTTTGGACTTAGAGATGAAATCACTGCTGCTAAGCTTGGCTATTCTCTAAGGTAATGAAAGATTCAGGCTTGTTGTATTTCTGTAACTTCTTCAGTATATCCTGCCTCTGAATACAACTTAGGCAAATCTAGAGGTAGAAATCCATTTCATTTTCTATTCACTGTCAGAATATTTCTTTTTAATGGTTCTTTCTCTATTAAAAGGTAAGAATGTGTCGGGGAAAAAAATTATATATTCTGAAGATATTCCTAGAAGCTTGGTTACATTTTTGAAGGGAGATGCTGTAGACTAAATGTTCAAAATTGCTCCAGAGCCAGTGCAATCTGCAGAGACAGCGTGGAAAAAGCAGGGTAAAAAGGGAAATAGGAACTGGTGAATAGGAAGTGTAAGCACAAGAACATTTTTGGAGATCACTGAGGTCCCCAGAAGCTGCAATGAAATTTATGCAAGTTTCTGTTTTGGGAAACAACTAAAAAACTGTGCTTGCAATCAGAGATAGAAGTGTGGAAAAGATGGGGAACTGGCAGTATAGAGGAAAAAATACTCTAGGGGACTGTATATACTTTTTTCTTATCTTACTGTGTACAGTTAAAAGCCTTTTCTCCATGAGAAAGTTGCGCCAGTCTGTTTAGGTATGCAGTTTTAAATAAATAGCACAGACATTCCTATTTGAGCTTAAACCAATTTCTTTTATTTTTAATTCAGGGCAGTGAAAAACTTGCGTATGCTATACCAAGTAAGAAAGGCTACACAAGAATTTACATTAGTTAAACTAGATTGGTTTAAAACCTGGTTTAAATTAAATCAGTGCATCTATCTGTTGTAAAGAAGGCTTTCAGCATGTGCACTATCCACATTAGAGACAAACCTGATAAAAGTATTTCACTGCTGAGGAGGTACAACTGAGGATTCACCATTTTTCAGAGAAGTACTTTGAAAAAGAAGCTAGAATTAAGAAAAGTTGACTCCCTTATAGAAAAAAAACCCACCACAAACAAACAGGAAATTCTGCATGCACAGCATGAAATCGGACCACCAAATCAGGAATTAAAGACATTGAAAGAGAGAAAGGCCTGTTCAACAAGCAGCATAAAGGAAAGCCAAGATCATTGATACAGGCAGAGAAACATTGCATTTAGCTTGGTGAAGAAACCAGCTGACAAATTCAGATAATTTAAAGCATGTCATGTTTAACACTCTGAAAGACGAAGGAAGATTTAACAACATCTCTTTGTTTTTAACGGATTGAAGCAAAGTCGGAAAGGCTGCTGGGTGTCCGTGTCGTAGGCAAAGAAGAGCACACACAAAGTCACATTCATCCCTGCTCTGTTCAGCACGTAAGAGAACTGCAATCTGGACTTCAAAAAAATCAATGTCGCATCCTGCTGTGAGGTGGGTGGATCATTGAAAATCTGTTGTGGGAGAAGGAAACAGAACTCCTTTCTCAATAGGTTGACATGGAGATTTTCTCTTCTCCAGCAGTTCATATGTTTTTGTAAAAACATAGTAACCAGTAGAAGGGAGTCTGGGTAGAAGGCAGACTGTACAGATCTAGGAAATAATGCAAAGTACAGAATTTGAGAAGAAATAAAAGGCAAATTTTGCAATAATTTTACCAAAAAATTTCCTCCTTTTTCAACCATCTGTATGTTGTAATGAGGTGACCATGAGAGGAATATGGAAAGGTAAAGCATATGGGATTCTTTCAGTAACACAGAATGGCAGTGAAGGGAAAAAAGCAACTCTGATAGTAAATGTAAGCTAGGAAAAGGAAGAAGGCATAGCTGAGAAATAAGAGAATCCATGGACTAAAAATACCTAGTGGTAGTAGTAGGAGACCATTACATGGCTGACTGCAGACTAATTGCATTTGTTCAGTCATTGTGAAAATGGATACAGATGGGATGCACAAGTTTGGAAATATCCTACTGTTAAAGAGAAAATAAAGCAAATGTTACTTGATAAGCCATTACCTAAGATGATGTTGGAGAGCACTCAGAAGATCATATGCCTAAAATATTCTTTTCTGCTTTATAAGCTCTTTTAATTAATTTTTACTAATTTTTTTTTCCATCAAAAAGAAATGTAGGATGGTGATTGGGGGAAAAAAGGAGGAGGCAGATCTTAGCCAGTGAGATAGGTTTTCTTAGTCTGCCACTGACTGAAGTAACATAACACTTCCTTGCTTGAAACAGAACTTAGTTTCGTGAAAATCTGTTGGAGTTGGTCGCAGGGCTTCACTGGCTCAATGAGTATTTTGCATTTTCCTCACTGCTGTGGTATTGCAAGTTCTTACTCGGACACCTTTGAAGGCACAGTCCAGATTTTACAAGCTTTTTCTAAGTAGAAACAGTTGGGGAAACAGCTGATATCAAAGTTAACAATTCCTTAGAGGTCTGAATACCTTCCAGATTAAAAGGGAGAAAACGAAAAGCCCAGACCAGTCTTTTGTATCTGGTTTTCATATACTGATAGAGGACGTAGGGGCAACTGGGACTCACAGCTGTTATTCCCGACTGCTCTGATTTTATTACATGGTTCCTGGAAAGTTACATCGGGTCCCAGCAAATCTCGTATCGGTCAGAGGGAAAGCATAAAGCATAAAAACTCTGTTGCCAGCTGCATAAACAACACAGCAGGAGTCCTACTTAGTTCTCAAAATAGTAGGAGGTGGCTGATTTATGCCAGGGAGGAAATCTTCCTTGCCAGTTAGTGTCCGTAATTTCCCACAGTTCAGACAGATTTACCAGTCAGAGGCACTGGGCAGCCTTTGGGCCAGACGGCTGGCATGTCATTCTCCACAGCTGAAGAAGGATGCGTGTTACCCGTCATTAGAGAAACCATAAAATGCACTTGGCAGTGCGTTCCTCTGAGTAGGGTGACTGCGACATTTAGTGTCTGTTAGAGAGCTACTTCACTTTCCATCTCCGCACCCCAGGTAGACCAGCTTTACTGTACGCACTTTTGTGTTTATTTGTCTCTTAGAAACACCCTGACACAAAAGTAGTACATTTTTTTGCAAAATGCTTTGAGGCTGCTGGATAAAAGCAGAAAGAAAATGCAAGACATTTTGTGGATAGATTTAAGTCTGAAGATTAAAATACTACTGCATGGTAAGCAACGCTGAAGCATTTATGGTACTTCTTTAGGCTCTGTTGGTTACCTAAAATAAAAAGTCAAAAGTGCAGGCCCCTGAGCTCTGGTAATTTAACACAAATTTTCATTCATTTTGGCTAAATTGCTCCAAACTTATGCAAGCCACATTAATTAGATAAGCCTGAGGAACTCTCTGTATTGCAGCACGAAGAACGTGTAAGAAAGGATCTTACAGCCTTTGAAGAAAATTCTAGAAAACCAGAGGAAAGATTAAAATTATACCACAGAAACTCAGAAAATGGAATTGTCAAGGGAAAAAAGAGCTTGGGAAGAAAGGAACGATAGGGAGGGGGAGACAGAGCCAGTGATAATAGTTTCAATATAATTTAGAAGAAAGAGGAGGTCAGGCGGAGCAGAATACACCAAAGAATTGTGTCTGAAGCTTCACAAGTCAGAAGGAAAAGCTCACTCACTTGCTACCAATAATCCATGTTTCTCACATTTAGCTGACAGCAACAGGGGAGACTGAAAAAGCACTCCTGCGGGTACATAACTAAGAAAGTTTGGAGATCATTACTATTCACTCTGTGAAAGACAGATATGAAATATTTAAATCCATTTAAATGCAACTGTTCTGCTCTAAGTCAAAGAAAATCTGCAAGCGCATCAAAGACGTGTGAGGATTTTGGTAGGAGGCTTTCCAAGGAAAGGACCCAAAAAGCAATTACCTGAGATGTCATATCTAAGCATCTGTCAGCCATGTCTGAAAACCAGGTGCTTAAGCTGGTATGACAAAGCCATTGCCCAAACGTGTGGGCTGTGGCTGCAAAGGAGAGGCTCTAATTAGTATTCACTGACATGTGTCCTATGGACTCCCAGCCTCGGAGGCCTTCGTGTGTCCTCCCATCTGAGCCTACAACGGACTAAGCAGAGATGCCTAAAACAGGCTACGTTTCTCACAGTGTCACTAAAACCATGGCTCGTCTGGCCGAGCGAGAGCCGAGCTTCCCAGCGGGCTGGCTGGAAGGTGGAGGTTGCTCGGCAGAGCACAGTACAAGAAAAACATGTTACAGAAGTGTTGCACAAGCAGTCACCGTTAACACTATAATCTTACCTAGTGTTTTATCATTTGTCTAAAGTCCTTGCCGTCAAGATTTGCATGTTTACAGGAACCTCTTACTTGTTTCACTTTACCATATTTAGCTGACTATATATTTTATTGTGCCTTTTTTGCCCTGGAACAGTGTGGTGGTATGTTGATCAGCCGTGTCCAACTTAACAGCTGGCTCTTCCCTTGTGCCTGGATTAATTATTGCCTTTTCTGTGCTCCATCAATGCACAGCCCAAAGTTACCAGCTGCTGGCTGGGCTGGGGCTGCCGGTTTCCCTCAGGGGGTGCTGAAGCTCCTCTGCTGGTGACCAGGCTTGAATGATGGTGCCCACGGGTTCGTTATCTGGCTTAAAGCCCCTCTGCAAATGATTGGAAGCGACTGTCTGTCTGAGCTAGGAGGCACAGCTCTGCTCTCCCGTTGTCTCCGCTAGCGCAGTTAAATTGTCCTTGCTGCCTCATTAGCTGACCCGAGACGGCCGGAGCTGCGGCCAGCAGTCAGTCTTCTCCCTCAGAGTATTTAATGGTTGATTCTGTGACATTTCTTTCACCACATGCGTATATGTTCAGATCAAACCAAACCGCCGTTCAAGGCTCTGAATGTTTCAATGAGTGAACCATCCCCTTGGGTATCGTGTCATCTTTTCATGAGTTAAGTTTATTGGTTGGGGGATGTCGTTGGGAAGAAGATCCAGAGCAGCAGGATTCACTGTGTGACTGAAATAATGTCCAGGCAGAAGCTGCCCAGAGGCTTGATGTGATAGCAGCTTTAACTTTCATCTCGGGAGGTGAAGTACAAGCCTGATAGTGTATTCTTGCCCGAGTCCAAAAGTTTATTTGGACATGGAGCCATGTTGATGATGGCTTCTGGCAGTCATCATAAATGGTAGCTTGTGGTCAGGCCGACATGCCTCCCTGCTGCACATAGCTTCATCGGTTTGTGATATTTACTAAAAATGCACTCTTTGCGGTAAAAATTAATTTGTCTCTTTTCTCATTATGCCTTTGACGTTTTATTTATTTAGAGTTTCTGTACTTGAATATTTCATTGTCATGCTTAATCACACCTCAATAACTAACATTTACAGATCTTCAGGGACTTACCTATCTTCAGAGAAAGCATTGACCAGCTGCATTTTTTAACATAGCACCACAGTCTCACAGTATTTAATTAAATACCCAGTTAATTTAATTTGTGAAAATATAAATGGGCCTTTTGCTCTCAAATTACTCTGCAAAGCAGTTATTTAGTTAGTACATTTTATTTCAGAAAATTCTTTATAGTAATTGCCCTACCTGATTTCAAGATGTAGTAAATACTCTGTCTTAGTCTTCACATCTTGCCAAACATTCTTCTTGCTTTCATGACATTTGCTACTACATATATTTGTCCTGATACTTAGGTCATATGTCTGGTAAATTGAGCAGAAGCTTCAAGTGGCATGACTTAGTTTTTCATGGCACCAGTCCTTAAGTGATACAAATAATATGTCTTTCACTCGTTAAAAAAAGAATATCAAGGGTGGCAGGTTTTAGGAGGGGGTCCTGAAACCATTATTTCTATTGTAAAGCACCGGCTTTTAGTAAGACAGGCTCTTCATACTTCATGGAAAATCAATGCATGAGAAATAGAACTGAATAGAAGTTGAGTATTAGTTTGATACGCACTGCATGGCAAATTCCAGCAGGTTAGAAAGAAGAGCAGCTGGGTGGATGGCATATATGCCTACAAGTCTGGTTTAGTTCTCTGCACCATGATATCTGAGGTGGCCTTAAGCAAGTCACTTAAGAATAATTCTTTGGAGAGAATCAGTTATGTGCCATATTGCCTGATGTCATAGCTCTTAAGTTTGAGGTACGCAGTCACCTGACTGGGAGCTCTCACTTGGAAACAGAAATCAAAGGTCCCACTTCCTCCAGTGTTTGAGGAAGATTCAAGTCCACATTAGTGGTTTTCTAGGAGAATATTCCCAACACTGAACAGTTCATTATCCTAATGGAAGGGGGTAGGAGAGACCATTCCTTCCGGGACATGCCTTTTGTCTGGCTGTATGGGCTAGAGCACACTTAACCTAAGGATCCATGTTATATTTAGAGACAATTGCTCAGCCGCAATGACATCTCTACCAGTACACTAAACAGGACTAAAGAGTATTCTGCGGCCCTGAACTTTATACACCTGGCCTGGCTTGGCCTGGCTTGGCCTGAGTGCCTCTACAACATAGCAACTAGCCTTAAGTCTCCTCCATGGGGTGCTTCTGTGGCTCCCCACAGAAAATATTATGTTAAATATTATGTTTCTGCCTATCTTTTAGCTCATAGTGTCATGAGAGCGCTGTAACACAGCCTGTCATTGCTGAAGTAGAAGGTATGTGTTGCATGCATTATGGTCTGGCATGACAGCATATAAAAATGTTTAAGATTGCACAGTCACCTACAATTGTACTGAAGGACAGTGCAGGCCAGACAAATGTGGTACAGTCTTGTCTGTGCTGCCTAGCGTTCTTGGTCTTTGGTTCAGCTGTCTCAGAGGCTGCAGGTAGGCGTGGGCAAGCCCATGCCAGGGGGCTTGGGCTAGTATTGTTAGCCTGTGCTAACAATGAGACAGTAGGAACAGAGTATGGCAGCCACAGAGTGTTTGAAGATGCCTCTAAGTCCTGTTCTAGTAAGGTGCACAAGCACACTCAGAAAAGGATCAGTCCATGTACAAGAGCAAAACTTTAAGCATCTAAGTAGCTTGACTGCTGGAAACAAAAATGCTTGTTGGAGTAGAAAGGAGCTTTTAAGAATTAGGTGCGTAAATTGATTTCTGACCTTCCTGTGCCTCAGCTTATCAGCACTGAGGGTAGTCACATGCCCCTCTACTCAGTGTTGTGAGGATGAATACCGTAACAATTTTACAGGACTCAAATAAAAGAATAATGAGGGCCAAACAAGGACTTTGAGTAGTTTGACCATGAGAACAGTAATGCAGTTTGACTGCAGTAATATCCTTCAGTGTTGTAGACTATCTCAGCTCTGTCAGCTACAATTAACTGCAGTATTGTAAATTGACCATAGTATTGTGCTGAAATTTTCCAATTCCAGATACCTGTGTAGCCATTTGGATGGTCACTGAAGCAGTAGTACGTGCCTAAACCTGGTTCTTCTGATATGACTGTTGATGAGGATACCAAAAATTGATATATGTAATTACCCTTGCCCTTCCTCCTTTCATCCGAATCTCCCGCATTACTCAACAAAGTCCTCAAAGTATAGCATGTGATCCCCCAAGCTGCACTGAGGTCCCAGGTGGGCCAAGCTCGCTCTGCTTCACACTATAAACTACATGACAACACTATGAAGTGTAACCCACTTCAGCTTCCTGAAATTGGAGGTTCATTGCAGAGTAATGTGCTCACCCCTTCCCAGGCTAGGCTTAGTTCATCGTATTGTACGCTGGATAGCAATCTGTCTGATGCCAGCATTTGAGTGCTGTTAAGTGCTGGCAGAAATCCCAATTAGTTGTTTTTCCCTCTGTAGACCAGAGAAAATATTTTAGATGTCCTCTAGTGTGTTGCTTCTGGAGTGCCTTTAAATCTTCTGAGCTTTATGGAGCCCCTCTCCTTCAGGCTTTGGTGCTGTTCGTGTAATATATTACTGCTTCCAACCACCATTCCCTTTGGAGGGCACACCATAGAAGAACTTGGTCTTCTGCCCGAGCACATAACATGGCAACATTTTAGTTTAGAAACATGAAGGCCTTTGCTTGGGGTCACTGGCAACTTTGTGAAGTAGCAAAAGGGTTAATAACTTTAGTGTTTGAATTAGAGTGTGTGGACTGAGTTGCAGGGAAACGGGATCTCTGGTTTTGGGAGCTACATGCTCATTTCCAAGGTGATGTACAGTTTACTTCATTTGTGAAAGTACTCTGTACTGTTCCTCACGGGAGCAAAAGCTACTAATGCTGGACCAACAGACTTAGAGTAAGGCCCTGGGCATGGTCTGAGACCTTTCCTCCCCTTCCCTGATGAAAGGCAGCTCTGCTTAAAGCTCCCTCAAATTTAAGCACCCCAACAGCTTTGCAGCTTCATGGAGAAATGCTGCAGAGACTCAGCCCTGCTGGAAGCCTGGCACTACCACCACCCAGAGCTCCTCAGGGAGTGACCTCATGCGGCTCCACGGGAAATGGGACGGCATGCCTGCTGGTAAACAAAACAGGGGAAGGACACAGGTTCACAGGACACTGCCTGATGGCTGTCTGGACTGTTTAATCACTAGCGTGTTCCCCCGCCCAGCCTTGGCCCATGCTGGCTGGTATCCACTGAGATGCTGCCGGGACACAGTTGGGAGTTAGCAAGGGTCAGGAACTTTGTTTTAGCTGGCATTATGGGTCAGGACACACTGTTTTGGGAAGGAAGTGTTCAGTTGTATGCATACCAGTCATGCCATGATATTTGTCCTCAGGACCAGAGCAAAGGGGATCTAGGTGATGATGGGATTCAGGAATGAGAAAGAGTCATTACTGCACTTTGGTGGACAGTATGCTGACACTGCAGTGAGGGGTATGTCTGTCCATCATCTCATCTGGTCTCACTTCTGGTCCCCATGTACAAGATAGAGTTGAAAGGGACCTGATCGATTGATTTCCAGACAGGGAATGGCCTGGCAGTAGGGGAGAGTGGCTTCTAGCCCAAATCATGCTTCAAGGAGCCAGCGTCCCTGCCGTGCGTCCTACACACCCCTCCCAATCTCTATGCCCGTGTAATGCAGCCTCAGGACATGACCCAACACGTAGCAGAGAGCAGGGACCCCAGGAGATGTGCAGCAGTGGGAAGATTTGTTGCGGTTACAGACTGGCTTACCTTCTTGGAAACTTGCCCCTGCAAACTGAGCTTCATCAGCCATAATTTCTGAGGTTAACTTTTTAATGCTCCGATTTCCCGCCTCTCCTGAAGTTGAAGGACTAGCTTCAGATTGGCTTTCTAGTTTAAAAGAGAAAATTTCTGTATAGCAACTCTGGACTGAGTTTCTGCAAATGGGAGTTGTTTGGCAGCGTGACTGTATTTGTGAAGGGCATTTTTGAAACTATTATTGCTCCAGTAGAGAGATCTGGACTGTAAATTGTTTAGCAATTGGTTGGTTGATCATCAGCTGATATGTTTTCCATTCTGCTTCCATTGTAAGACTTGGCAGCTTTGCAGTTTAAATGCCCTCTGCTAGATTTCCAAATTATGCTTTAATAGAGCACGAAGTCTAGTCATGGCCTCAGCCGTGTAGATTAGGCGACTGTGGTTAGATAACTGATGGTTAGGTCTCAGTGGACTAAGTCTATCAGACTATCAAAGCTATCCAACACTAAGTTCATTTTTATTGCTTTTTTTCAAATGTGAGCAAAACTTCTTTGTACTCAGAGGAAATTTTATCAAATTTTCAGTCTCTCACTGCACAAAAAAAATCCCTCTGGCTGAAAAAAAAGAGGAAAAGATTCTGTAGCAGTTTTTTCTCTGAGATTTAAGAATAACGGTTCTACTACAGGAACCGTACCAGTTGCTACTTTTCTACCATTAAACTGGGTGACATGGCTTCTACCGTTCAAAGGCAATTTTGGTATAATGGAGATAATTCCCCATCAATTTAATGCAAATTTAAGTTTTTAATTAGTAGTATTTTATGTTTTATATATATATCATTATTCTAGATAACTTCAGGAAATCCAAGTCAAATATAAGCATATAAGTATCTTTATTTTTGCAGATAATCTTATCAGAATGATAATAGGGTATGTGGATCACAATGATGTATTGGTGTTATAATGTCTGTGCCCATTTCAGATGTAGAGTTTCAAGTTTTTAATAAGTTGACCTGAAGATCTTTTTAAGCCAGAGAAAGCTGCGTATTAAACATACAGTGCTAACTTAAGGATACTAAATGGAGTTACAGTCTTGTCAGAAGCAAAATTCTGCTACAGTGACAAAAGGGTTTTACTACTGTACATGTCCGACATTTTGTAAACAGTGAGAAAAATGACCATAATGATACTTGATAAACTTAGCATCAGTATACAAATGAAAATATAAAAGATAATGTATTGTTCTCTACAATTCTATGCTGTCTAATATATGCACTTTAGCTTTCCCTTTTGAATCTCTCTGGTGATTAACTCATCAATGCTCTATTAATTATTGCAAGAATTGTCCCTCAAATGGTGATAAATCTGATGCCTGTTATATGTGGATGTTATTTTCAGTGTTTTCAATGAAAATGCAAGCTGTTCTCCTAAGGATTTTGCAAGCAGTAATTCAGATAAAAATCTGTTGAAATAAACACTGAGGATTGTTTAAATTTTAAGATTATTATAGGTCTACATGCTATAATATGACAAATATTAGATCCTATGAAATCTTTTTGTAACTAAAGGCTGAGTCTTTATGGAATAGACAGCAATGTTTGATAGAAGTTGACAAAATCCCCAGGCTCTTGATTTTGTTTTCATCAGGTACTACTGAACCATGTTTCTGCATTTAGAAGTCTTTTGAAATAAGCCTAGCTTTTACATTTTGGCTTATTTTTTGCTAGATAGGAGCAGAGCTTCGGCTTGTTAAAATTGTTGAAGAACTTCAAAAGCCAGTAAAGAACTGATGTTTTATCCCAATTGAACATGTCCAACTGTGCTGGGATAGAGTTAATTTTCTTCATAGTAGCTAGTATGGGGCTATGTTTTGGATTTGTGCTGAAAATGGTGTTGATAACACAGGGATGTTTTCGTTACTGCTGAGCAGTGCTCACACAGAGTCAAGGCCTTTTCTGCTTCTCACCCCACCCCACCAGCGAGTAGGCTGGGGGTGCACAAGGAGCTGGGAGGGGACACGGCTGGGACAGCTGACCCCAACTGACCAAAGGGATATTCCATACCATATGGCGTCATGCTCAGCATATACAGCTGGGGGAAGAAGAAGGAAGGGGGGGACGTTCGGAGTGATGGCGTTTGTCTTCCCAAGTAGCCGTTACGCTCGATGGAGCCCTGCTTTCCTGGGGATGGCTGAACACCTGCCTGCTGATGGGAAGTAGTGAACAAATTCCTTGTTTTGCTTTGCTTCGTGTGCTGCTTTTGCTTCCCCTATTAAACTGTCTTTATCTCAACCTACGAGTTTTCTCACTTTTACTTTTCCGAGTCTCTCCCCCACCCCACCGGGGAGGGGAGTGAGCGAGCGGCTGTGTGGGGCTTAGTTGCTGGCTGGGGTTAAACCATGACACCAAGATTTGTATCAGAAGTTTTCAAAGTACTGGCTCTATACTTCTGTTTTTCATGTATGCCCCCTCCATGTAAGGTCACCCTCATATATACACAGTGTAGCCTAATTTTACATCTAATTTTTACTGTTTTGGGGAACACTGAAAATATGAGTTGGCTTTCCTCCAGTATTTCCTTGTAATATAACAGGAAGCCTTGCCTTCTGCTATAGCACAGCTTCAGGTGATAAGCAAGTCCAATCAGCCTGGGCAGAACACTGTGCTGGTATAGGCTTTGTTGTACCTGGCACAACAGTGGGCAGTAAGGTGCCAAGTCAAACACTGACATTCTCAAAATTCTGCTAACCTGTTTCCTGTTCATGGAACTATCTCAGTGCCTCAGACGTGGAAGTTTCTTAGAGTGAAGTTCTTATGGTGCCTAAGTCTCTGGATGAGAACTTACACAGCTGCTCAGATACAGCTTGTTAGTCTTGTGTTGTGATGGACCGATGAAGACTCTTCAGGAAGGACAGGCTGGGAAAGCAAGAAGGAGGAGTTGACCTTTATGTGAAAGAGCAGCTGGAATGCATGGAGCTATGCCTACGGCTAGGTGATGAGCCAGTGACAGCTTACGGGTAAGGATTAGTGGGCAGACTAACATGGGTGACGTTGTTGTGGGTGTCTGCTGTGGACTACCTGATCAGGAAGAATAAGGTGATGAGTGTTTCTTCAGACAACTGGAAGAAGCCTTATATTCACAAGCCTTGGTCCTCTTGCGCTCTTTAACCACCCTGATATTTGCTGGAGGGACAACCCAGGAGGCCACAAGCATTTCAGGAGGTTTCTGGAGTGCATCGGTGACAACTTCCTGACACAGAAGATTGAGGAGCCAACAAGGAGAGACACTCTGCTGGTCCTGATACTTATAAACAAGGAACGATTTGTAGAGGATATGAAGGTAAGGAGCAGCCTTGGTTGCAGTGACAAGAGATAGAGGAGTTCAGGATCTTGTGAAAAGGGAGCAGGGCTAAAAGCAGGATCACATCCCTGGGCTTCAGGAGAGCAGACTTTGGAAGAATCTCATGGATTACAGCCCTGGAAAGAAGAGGAGTCCAAGACTGTTAGTCAGTATTCAAGTATTACCTCCTCCAAGCTCAAGAATAATCAGTCTTGATGAGTAGGAAATCAAGCAAAGGTAACAGGAGGCCTGCATGGATGTATGAGGAGCACCTGACTAAACAGGTGACCCAGGTGGAATATAGAGACACTGAGCATGCAGGGGTGGATTTAGTGAAGCCCATCTGGAGTTGAATCTGGTAAGGAAACATGAAGGGCAACAAGAAGGGCTTCTACAAGTCAATAGGCAGCAAAGGAAAGACTAGGGAAAATGCAGGTCTGCTGCTGAATGGGGCTGGTGATTTAGTGACAGAGGGCACATAAGAGTCTAAGGTACTCCATGCCGTCTTTGCTTCAGTCTTTACTGGTAAGAGTTCCCTTCAGGAATCCCAGGCCCCTGAGACCCATGGGAAAGTCTGGAGCAAGAAAGACTTACCTTCAGTGGAGGAGGATCAGGTTAGGGAACATTTAAACAAACTGGATGTACATAAGTCCATGGGACCTGATGGAATGCAACTGTGAAAGCTAAGGGAGCTGGACAATGTCATTGGGAGGCCACTCTTGATTATCTTTGAAAGGTCATGGTGATAAGAAGAGGTTTCTAAGGACTGGAAGAAAGCAAATGTCTCTCCTACCTTCAAGAAGCGTAAGACTGATGATCCAGGGAACTACGGACCAGTCAGCCTCACCTCAATCCCTAGGAAGGTGATAGAACAACTAACCCCCAAAAACATTTCTGGATGCGTGAAGGACAAGAGGCTTAAACAACCTGATAGCCTTCTGCGATGAGGTGGCCAGCTTGGTTTACCTCAGCATTAGTAAGGCTTTTGGCAATGTATCCCATAACATCCTCACAGACAAGCTGATGAAGTACAAGTCAGATGAGTAGACAGTGAGGTGGATTGAAAACTGGCTGAGCTGCTGAGCTGAAAGGGGTGTGATCAGTGACACAAAGTCCAGCAGGAGGCCAGTCACTAGAGGTGTGTCCCAGGGGTCAATACTGGGTCCAATACTGTTTAACCTCTTAGTTACTGACCTGGATGATGGGACTGAGTGCACACTTGGCAAGTTTGCAGATAACATAAAACTGGGAGGAGTAGTTAATATTACAGATGCTTGCACTGTCATTTAGAAGCACCTTATCAGGCTGCAGAAATAGGAAGAGAGGAGCCTCATGGAGACCAACAAAGGAAAATGCCATGTCCTACACCTGGGCAGGAATAGCCCCATGCACTAATACAGGCTGGAAAGCAGCTTGGCAGAGAAGGACCTGGGGGTCCTGGTGGACAAGAAGTTGAGCACAAACCAGCAGTGTGCCTTTGAAGCAAAAAAAGCCAACAGCACCCTGGGCTGCTTTAGGAAGAACACTGCCAGCAGGTTGATGGAGATGATTCTTTCCCTCTGCTCAGCACTGGTGAGGCCACATCTGGAGTGCTGGGTCCACTTCTGGGCTCCCCAGTACAAGAAAGACATGGACTTACTGGAGCAAGAGTGAAGAGCTACAGAGATGATTAAGGGACTGGAGCATCTCTCATATGAGGAGAGGGTGAGAGAACTGGTACTGTTCAGCCTGAAGAAGAGAAGGCTCAGGGAGGAGCTCATCAGTGTGTATAAATACCTGAAAGGAGAATGTAGATGAGATGAAGCCAGACTTTTCTCAGTATTGCCCAGTGACAGGACAAGAGGCAATGGGCACAAACTGACATACAGGAAATTCTACTTAAACTTAAGAAAAACACTTTTTTACTGTGAGGCTGAGTGAGCACTGGAACAGGTAGTCCAGAGAGGTTGTGGAATCTCCATCCATGGAGATATCAAAAGCTGACTGGACATGACCCTGAGCAACCTGCTCTAGGTGACTCTGTTTTGAGCAGAGAGTTTGGACTAGACAATCTTCAGAGGTCCTTCCAGACTCAGTGATTGTCTGAGTCCGTGATTCTGTTTTATCTTAGTTTCCAAGGTGTGTTCTTCTATCTCACAGGGACACTACAAGAGATGATGAAGGCTGTGAGGTTCTTAGACACTGCAGTAATAGTATGAGAAATTACCTGTAAGGCCTAGTTTTGAAAATATAGTTATCCCTGTAGTATACTGAAGAAAGAAGAGGCTGGTGATGTCCTCCTTCATGACTAAATACATTGCTCACTGAATCCTATGCAGTTTCAGGTGTTTTAAGTACAGTCATTCGCTATTTGCTTAGTAACAGAGATACAGTTCAGGCTGTCCAGGCACATTTAAGAACTGTATCAGGAACTTAAAATGACATGGAGTCAGTGCAGTGAGTGCCATACTGAGTTTCCCACCTTTGTTTTCTGTCATGTTTTAGCAATCATTTCATAGACTGCACTGCCAAGATTCAATTCTGGTACAAATGGAACGTGTTTATTTATTTATTTATTGTAAGAGGAAATTGACTTTCGTATATATTCTAAGTAACACAACAGAAATATTCCACAATTTGAAAAGCCTAATGTTAAGTTACATTGTGGTATTGTTTTCCTGTCATGGCATATTTCATCATTGCCAAGCAGGGTACATTTCTGTAATGCCGTGGCAGATTCTCAGTGGAATGGAGTTTTTATCTATCATGTTAATGAATGGTTTAATAATACAGTAAGAAAGACTACTCACATAAAATCCTTTAATGATGGATGTCAGAACAGTTTCTAGAATGGATTTGTTTTAACAAAGGCAAATGTGCTTCCTCAGGCATCTGTGGGATTGCTACTAATAAAAGGAGTGAACGTCATTAAATTGGTAACATCATGTGCCTATGTTTTTATTATCCTTACTTTTTCTCTTATTATATTTTACTAGATGTTTTTGAAACATGAATTGTAAAATACTCTTGTCACATTTATCAGTAGAGTTGAAGAACCTGTGCTCATTGCAGTGTTCCCCACAGTGTGTTCCCCCTTGTAGCATGTATTTATATCTAAGCCACACACACACAGAGGTTAGAAGACTGCCACTCTGTCTATTAGACTGATGTTCCCTGGGAATAGTCACTAGCAAATGATGATGCTATAAAAAATGCAATCACTGTTCTGTATTTGAGAGAGAGTGTTATAAGCTTTTTTTTTTTCTTTGTTTGACTTGCAAGTCATGGCTGCATTTTTAACCCAATCTCGAATAAAGGCTCTACCAGGCAATTTAGATTATTATCCTAAAGTACTAAGCACCAAACCTTTCTTCTTAGTGCTTCTGTAAAGATATAATTAGAAAAGTTATGTGTATTTTTTTTCTGATACCATATGCAGAAGCAAGACAGGTGTGGAAAGGAGAAGTCCTGAGTAAAAGTAGAAAAAGAAGAACAGATTTAAGGACAGTACAGATTTCCTTACAATACTGAAACTCCTTAGGATTATAAAATAGCAACTCTTGTTGAATGTTTCCCGCTGTAATGTTATACTAGTCACTAAAATCATGTACAAACCAATTTTAATTAGCAGTCAATACCTGCAAAATATCTAGCCTCTCATTGCTTGCTGAAGAAAAAAAGTTGTGAATTACATTTATCTTGTATAAAAACATATTTATGTTATGTATGTCCTGTGTACATCCTAGGTAATGCACTTGGGAGCTAATCTTTCCTCCGTGCATGAAACTCTAATTTATTTGAGCATAGTAAACCTCAGATTAAATTATTTACTCAGTCTCCTATTACTGTGTTTTTGCTGCATAGGAACCAAGCAGTTGCAAGATTATATGAAATATATTTCAATTCAAGTCTGAAATCCTTCTTCTGGCAGTGGCCAGCACTTGGTGCATCAGAGGAGGGCAGCAAACAAACAAAACACAATCTATAGTTCAGCTATCTGATTGTGTACTACTAAACATCTAGGGGAGAAACTTCACCTTCACTCTTGCTAAGATTGTTATTAGTCCTGGAGCAAGAGACATGAATGTCCCTGTTTCTAACATTTATGTCCTAATTTTGTCCAAAATGAATTTTTGGAAACCTACTGGTAAAAGAAATATCTAACGTAATATATACATATAATATATGTACGTATGTATGCATATCAAGTAAATATATATATATGTAGGTATATCAAGTAAAACACAAGCAGAATACTATATAATTTTAGTCAGGCATAAGATATTTATTCTGAGAAATCTTACACATTGTTAGTTTCATTTATGAAAATAACATTTAAAAGTCAATTGCAAATTGTTTTTGAAGTATTGCTTTTCTGTGGTTTTTGCTTTGACAGCTGTACTCTAAAGCTTTGACAAGTTTCCAGGGGAACTAATGGCTACAAATGTGACTGATAATTGAATAATACAATTTTATTTCCTAATGGTACTACTAAATCTAATTGGCACAATGCACTTCCTGAAATCTTTGTGTCTTTAAAAAGTGACTCTTCTTTCTTCACTTCTATAAGAAATACATAAGTAGTCCTCATTATTACACAGAAGTATGATTTATTCTTTCTCCTACCACTCTAGAAAGCTGGAAAGAGATGTTTACAAGCAGACCCACATAACTACTTGGACAGGATTTAGCTATCTAAGACCAACATTGCAGTCGTCAAAAACCTGTGCTCTGCTCATGCCTAACTCCCTCAAAGTTACTTTTTTTTTTTTTTTAAATATTCATATTATGCATGCACTTCTGCTTGTGAACAAACTTGGAAGTGTCTCAGTCTTGACAGGGCAGAGCTTCTCAAAACCTATTCATGCATAAGCCCCGTTAGCAGCCATTAGACAGGTACTTGGCCACTGATTTTGCCGGAGGGACCCTGTCAACAGGCACTGCCTGAGTGCATTTAATGGCTGGTTATCTGCTCAGAGGGCAGCAGTGGCTGCCATTCTCCTCCACTTCCACTTGCTTCTCCTCCACTTCCACTGGCTTCTCCTCAGTGGCTCTATGGTCAGTGCGCTGGCTCGGGCAATCTGAATTTAAGTCCCTGCTTTTGCTTTGCAGAAGCTGTTTTTTAGAATCCAGCTTTGGCGAGACGTACATTATATGATTTGTGCCTTTTCTGTATTTAAAGCTTCTCAAAAATGTCCTGTAATTGATTGAATAAATTGAGCACTTCATCTTGGAAAATGGCAAATTTTTAACAGATTTTATGATTTCCTGTGTTTGGTATTTCATGTATCAGAAACCCCGAGGCTTCTGTCATCCAAACAGGTTTCCTGAAAGCAGGAATTATTCCCACTTTACTGTGCTAATCTACAAATGCTGTTTGTCTTGGGAAGGTCATTTTCTGTGACATCTCAAGCCTTGAGCTCCCAGCTAAAAATACCAACAGGGATCCCAGACGTGCCAGTCATTTTTGCAAGGCAGCTTCTTAATAGTAGACCAGCTGTGGGAGGCGCAGATATCTGCAGAGCAAACCCTCCTGCATCCTCTAGGGAAGGATGGGAAGGGAAGCCAAGAAGGCCGTGCCAGGCGTGAGGAAGCACCACAGTCCTAAAAGAGGCCCGTATGGTAGAGACGTGGTGTAAACCAAAAGCCCCTGGAGACAGGGGAAAGGAGGTCAGTTGGTGGCAGACAAAGGAGGAACCACTACTAGGGTAGTGGTTGCTACTTGCCACCTAGGGGGGCATCAGACAAAGTGAGCTGGTGGCAAGTTCATAACAAACACATGGAGGCAATTTCTCACACATCATGTAGCTCACCTGCCAAATGCCTTTCCGTCAGATGGTACGAATGCTGGAAGTTTCTGTGAGTTAAGGGTCAACTGGACAATTCTGAGGGGAAGAAAATTAATTAACTGAAAGTCATCGAGTACTAAGTCACCATGTCTGGCTCAGGTGGTCCCTGAGTCATAAACTGTGGAATGCTGGGAGAGAATTTGGGGATACAGAGAACATTGTTGCAATCAACATCTCGTTATAGGCATGTATGTGGAACCAAGAATTTATTGTTAGCCCAGTTAATGTTTTAACAGTCTACTTGTAAAAATTATATAGTTAATATAAGAAAGGCTCATTAATAAGGCAGTTTAAAATGTTATACAAGAAAACTTATTGATACTTCCCCCTTTTCTCTGGTGTTGTGTTCACCCTTCTGATGTCCCTCTGGGTGCCCAAATAAAGACTTGAGTGTTCCTCAAGATGGATGGTGGGAGTCAGAACAAGTCATCAGCATCCTCGGGTGTCAGCTGGGCGCAGTGCCGTGTCTGTGATGGGGGTGTCCCTCTCTCCTCAGTCTTGAGTCTGCTCTGCGCTATTTTCTAAGTTTTCCTGTCACAGCCTACCTCCTTCTCCCTGCTTCCCAGGCAAAGTTTGGGAGCCGCACGCTGCCCTCCCCCAGTGCCGTTACCCCAGAGGGGCTGAGTTTTTTTCTGGCAGTGACTAGACTTTCTGCCAGGTAGGGGTGCCAGCCCCATCTCCTGGGTGCTTCCCAGAGTGAAGTCAGTGCAGGGGAGGCCACAGGCATGTGGCCACCAAGCAATTGGTGTCATGGCTAAAACCAGCTCCTGCCAAGGCAGGGCCAGACACATCCTGAGACCCTGAGCTGCCAGCTCTCCACCAAGTCTCTGGTCTTGTGCTAGTGATGGCAAAACCATTATTTACTGGGTTGCAATATACTTGCCCTGTTTTCTCCTCTGCCCTAAGTTTTGGACAGTTTTTCCTAGTTTTGTTCATTGTCACAAATAAGATACAGATTGTTGGACTTTTGGATCAACCTAGTACAGCTGCTCTTATTTGCTAATGCAAGGCTCCAGGGCTGATTAGCTGAGGGAAGGGGTCATGAAGGGTGAATCAGGTCTCCAAAATTCACACTGGATCTTTCTGTTCCTCCATCCCTAATCAACAGACATTCTACAGATCACTTCCAGTCACTCTTGAATCTCTTCCAATCTTCCCCAAAAAGGTAATTTTTCTGTGGAAAAATTATGTTGTTGCCTTGGAATGACAACAAAATAAGTTTTCACCTCCTCTTTGGACAGAAAAGTTCAAACATGCCTGTACTACTAGGTGTAAGCCCCCATAAACCAAGGGGAAATGGTTAGTGACCTGCTACACCACTTAGACACACACAAGTCTATGGGGCTGGATGGGATCCACCCAAGGGTACTGAGGCAGCTGGCAGAAGTGCTCACCAAGCCACTTTCAATCCTTTATCAGCAGTCCTGGCTAACCACAGAGGTCCTGGTTGACTGGAGGTTAGCAAATGTGACACCCATCTACAAGAAGGGCTGGAAGGAGGATCTGGAGAACTACAGGCCTGTCAGCCTGACCTCAGTGTTGGGGAAGGTTATGGAGCAGATCATCCTGAGTGCCATCACACAGCATGTACAGGACACCCAGGTGATCAGGCCCAGTCAGCATGAGTTTATGAAAGGCAGGTCCTGCTTGACCAACCTGATCTCCTTCTATGACAAGGTGACCCGCTTAGTGGATGAGGGAAAGGCTGTGGGTGTTGTCTACCTAGACTTCAGTAAAGCCTTTGACACGGTTTCCCACAGCATTCTCCTGGAGAAACTGGCTGCTCATGGCTTGGAGGGTGTATTCTTCACTGGGTAAAGAACTGGCTGGATGGCCGGGCCCAAAGAGTGGTGGTGAATGGAGTTTACTCCAGTTGGTGGCCGGTCACAAGCGGTGTCCCCCAGGGCTCTGTGTTGGGGCCAGTTCTGTTTAATATCTTTATCAATGATCTGGATGAAGGGATCGAGTGCACCCTCAGTAAGTTTGCAGATGACACCAAGTTGTGTGGGAGTGTTGATCTGCTTGAGGGTAGGAAGGCTCTGCAGAGGGATCTGGACAGGCTGGATCGATGGGCCGAGGCCAATTGTATGAGGTTCAACAAGGCCAAGTGTCGGGTCCTGCACTTGGGCCACAACAACCCCATGCAATGCTACAGGCTTGGGGAAGAGTGGCTGGAAAGCTGCCCAGTGGAAAAGGACCTGGGGGTATTGGTCAACAGCTGGCTGAATATGAGCCAGCAGTGTGCCCAGGTGGCCAAGAAGGCTAATAGCATCCTGGCTTGTATCAGAAATAGTGTGGCCAGCAGGACTAGGGAAGTGATTGTCCCCCTGTACTCAGCACTGGTGAGGCCGCACCTTGAATACTGTGTTCAGTTTTGGGCCCCTCACTACAAGAGAGACATTGAGGTGCTGGAGCGTGTCCAGAGAAGGGCAACGAAGCTGGTGAAGGGTCTAGAGCACAAGTCTTATGAGGAGTGGCTGAGGGAACTGGGGTTGTTTAATCTGGAGAAGAGGAGGCTGAGGGGAGACCTTATTGCTCTCTACAACTACCTGAAAGGAGGTTGTAGTGAGGTGGGTGTCAGTCTCTTCTCGCAAGTAACAAGCCATAGGACAAGAGGAAATGGCCTCAAGTTGCACCAGGGGAGGTTTAGATTGGATACTAGGAAAACCTTCTTCACTGAAAGGGTTGTCAAGCATTGGAACAGGCTGTCCAGGGAAATGGTTGAGTCACCATCCCCAGAGGTATTTAAAAGATGTGCAGATGTGGTGCTTGGGGACATGGTTTAGTGGTGGACTTGGTAGTGTTAGGTTCACGGTTGGACTCAATGATCTTAAAGATCTTTTCCAACCTAAACAATTCTATGATTCTATGATTCTACTTCTGCAAAGCCTTGAGCCAGCTCTGCCTCAGGTTAAAAATGTGGGATTCATATCATATCTTTACTCAAGCTTCATCATATATTTTACTCAATCAAATTCCCTCAGAAATCAATGAAGTAAAAGCTTTGGAGTTTGCAATAGTTGCAATAAAAATATCAGTTAATAAATAAGCCTCCAGGACATCCACAGTGGTTTCGAAAAAAGATAAGTCTTTCCTTGTTATACTAAACTTGCAGAAATATTTTTTCTACTACAGAAGGCCATAAGTCAAAACAAGACTACAGCCTGCTACTAAACCAAGGTACACAACTTCATGAATAAAACTTTCAGAACACACAATTTTGATTGTGCAAGAATTGGCGAAAGTAGAGGAGATAGGGAAAGGACATCAGCGTCCTCCAATGCGCAGGGCAAGTCACCAGATCATGGTGGAAGATGCTCCTGCTAGACTTAATTCAACATTGGTAGTGCTCCAATTTTAGTGTCTTTTGTGTTTTTGTCTTTACTCAACCAGCACAGTATGTCAAACCTTCCAGGTGCGGAGAGGTCTATGGCCACATGTACAATGCTCTTCCAGGAGGGCTCCCAGGCTTCTGAGCCATAAAAAACATAATTCTGCTTTGATAATATGCTTTAACCTCAGTAGTTTGCTACATTTTCCTCCATTCTTTGCTACTCTTCTTTAAAATAAAATTTAAATTAAAAGCACTTTTTAGTTATTCCTGGACTGTTTGGCTAGAGTTATGCTGTCAGACCCAGATCAATAATCACATCTGACAACTTCAAGTGAAGGTTTATGCTTGACTAAGGGGAAATAAAATAAAAGTTAGTATAGAACGAATTTATTTGCAGAATGATCATTTTTCTCCATTACCTTACATACAGGTGTCACAGAGATAGACTGCATACAAGACACTGAAGAGTACTAAAAAGGCCACAAAGTGTTTATTTATAGACAGTTGAAATATTTCCCAGAGCCCTAACTTAACTGCAGCACCCTTTTTATCCCAGTGTAAACAGACTCTGATTTTAAAGGCAGAAGCTAGTCCCTAATATACATTTAAGTGATCTTCATCACTTCTCACAGCAGAAAATTCCTCTTTTTTTTTTTTTTTTTTTTTTAACAGCACGCAAATATCTTTCCCTTTCAGCACACAGCATGGGCAGAAAAAAGGCTCGGGGCAGGTGTGTGCCTGGCAGAAAGGACAGCAAAGTGCTTTAGTGATTGAAATTGTGCCCTATATTTAACAGTACTGAGAGAAGCTCAGTAGTTAATTTCCTTAAGAGCGAAACTCCTTATTCTGTCTAGATAATTTCCCAGCCTGTAAAGGATGTAGAGAAATTAAAGTACAATTCCAAGTGGTCTTTAGATTTTTTTTCTTACAGTTAATATGTAAACTTTGCACACTAGCACTCCAACAAGTCCCGCATTTCACTAACTACAAGACATGGGAATACTACTATTACTATTGCTACTACTATTCCAAGTGCTTTAACTGTTGATGAATGAAAATAGTAATCCATACCTCCCATAGGGTTAGTTTTGCACTGAAGTGTAGTGTTCAGGTTAAGGAGATGCTTGATACATCTCTCTGGAATCAACGTCTTCCTTAATGTTTTGAAATGACAAACACGGATGCATTTCTTTTAAATGATCTTTGTGCTTCCTGAAGGCTGTATATCCTTTTTTTGTTAAAAGCCATTTCAGTGTTTTCCAGTAATTATTTGTTGTTTATATAAACATTAGTATTCAAAATTCATTCCTCATTTCCGATGCATCTGCATACAACTTTTCTAGTGCAAGTCCATAAATTTGTGAAACTTTTTGCTCTGCACATTCAACATGGCGAGAACCAGCTACTTTTACGAGGCACTCTGCTGGGTAACTGAGAAAAGCAGTTCCTACATTGAGAAGCAGGCAAGAATTCTTTCTTCTTTTGAGGTTATTTATAAAATCATTTATTTTTCAATCACATGCAGGCACTCAGGTTAGAGTGAGGCTCTACTTTGTGGGAAGGCTTATGAAGCAGAAGTACATCCTATATCCTAAAAATATTTCTAGTCCAATGCTCCAGCCATATTGGGATTTATGTTTCTACTTTGGCAGGGCCCTAATGTCAAGCACATGGAGGAGTGTTTGAAGGACTGGACCAAGCTAAGGTAAGAGACAAGAATAAGCATAAAGATCAACAGAGAGGTGGGGAAGACAGCCAGAACAAAAATATAAGCATGTGGTAAGAGAAAACATCTGTGAGAAGTAACATGGTTGGGCTTTATTTTCAATTTAATTGAAAAATACCAGATGTAACCTGTGGAAAATGTTACAACTAGCAGAAATAAAAGTTATTAATGAAAGGCATATTTCTGCTATGAGTTTCATCAAAAGTTGCTACAAATACTTGGCCTTCCTCTAACATCATTCATGTTTTTATTTTCTAGGGTCTTGGCAGATACATGAAGCAAATCACAACCACACTGAAGGTTTACTCATTCAGGAGACCTTTTGCAAAACAGACGTCATTGGAGATGCCCCAGCTAAAAGACATCCAATTCAATAAATGCAGCATTCTCCATTATTTGATATAGTCCAACTTGAAATAAACAAGGTCCTGATTCTCTGTGATTAAAACCAAATAATAATCACAGAATGCTTCCAGCAGGAGAAGAAGCTTGTGTTTGTAATGTTTCAATTCTACTTACCTATGTTAGAGAAAAATGAATTCAATCTGGGAACAATGTGGAGAGAAGGTCTATTAGAATTATGAGAAAAAGAGAGGTTAACATACAGAACACTATTCGAAGAGCCTTGTTAGGAAAAGGAGTATAAATGTTGCCTAAAAAACATCAGGGTGCAGGGTACGATATCAGGAGGGAAGAAGAACTACTTAAAATATTGGACAAGTAGGAGAGGTATTCACTGGAGCACCCGACCAGGATTCAAAAGACTCAGCTTCAACTGCATCCCCATTGAAATGTGGATAGTGACCTGCAGTTTCTTTCTGCCCAAGCAGGTAGCCAAATCAGTAGGTTAGAGGCATGTTTATTCTCCCTCTAGCAGTTTCACATCGAGTGGAACTAGTGTAAGAGAAGAAACAGAGTGTGCTCCCCAGTCTTTTACACCAGAATGCTGCAGCCTGGTGGCTTCCAAATTACTGCACCCCCCAAAAATATGAATGCTCTAGCTTCTTCCCAAGAAGAATGTGGGAAGAGGTTGCTATAGCAAAATATATCCTTTTACACAGCCTTCAGCTCCAATGCAATACCACACACTTCACTTTGGTAAGGCTTCCACTTCTTTTGGGGTTTCTGGAACCGGATGGTCCAAACATTTTCCATCATAAGAGGAATATCAAGAGAGAGCTGAACCAGAAGCTCCCACTTCAGTAACTGAGCTGTCACATATAATCTATTTCTGTCTTCTTTTTTCTGTGAGATACTGCCTTTGGCACCTGACCCTGGGAGAGGATGCAGGAGCCTGAAGGGAGCCAGGCACCTTCCTCTTCATTAGGGTAAGGCATCCAGGCTCTAAAGAGAGCAAAATGTAAGACAGACATCTCAGCTTTTTCTTTTCTTCCTTTTTGGTTAGGTAAGCTAGCTGCCTGGCAGAGCCAGCCAGCTGGCTTGTGTGGATCCCTTAGGCACGTATCCCTCTGTCTCCATGGATTATACAGAGAACCTAAGCCTGTAAAAAACTTCTGTATTCTACCTCGCTGATGGCTTCATGACACCAGTGTGCAAGATTTAAGAGTATGAAAAGAAAAAGTTGTGACAGATGTTAGTCAAATTGCTTCACGCTCTACTGGAAGGTCCTCAGATGACAAAGAGTATAGCCTAGTTCAAAAATTTCCGGATGCTGATGGTAGAGATCGTATAAGGCTTTGGTTTAATGGAGGGTCTTGCTTACATAAATCTAGCTGGAAATCCTGCAGTCCAGTTGAGGTTATTGTACAGAACACATCTTTATTCTATTTTAGAATCTATCTTATACTTTCAGTACATATATACATAGCCTGTAAATTCAAGACATGATTTTTCATGCATCAGTGTTCAGATGACTAGAGGCCAAGATGTTCTGATCTCAGTATAAACTTTTCATTGTTTTGTCACAACAAACTTGGTAGTCTAAAAAGCAGACACTGAACACAGTGCCACTAGCTTTGCCTTGATGCTTTTTTTCTCATGTCCCATTTTCCCAAAACACACAGCAAAGTTATAAAAAATTGAATAGTAGAACTATTAATGAGTCTCAGCCAACATGACAGTTTTTTCTTTTTTTCTGTGCATCAAAGAACCATGCATTTTTTTTCAGTGTAGCACAGTTCCTTAAGGCATCTAATCATAAAAATGTTGGCTCCAGTCAAGGAAAGAGAGTGAAATGTTTAGCCCAACCTAAGTCAAAACCTATTGAAAAATCCCTGTCAAGAACATAGTCTAGTGCCGCATTCCTTGACCACGCTTTCTTTCTGAGCAGTCTGCCTGTAGCGCTGTAATTTGCAGCCAGATCTCAGAATTCCCAGAAGATGGCTGCCGGAACTGGTGAGCAGCTAAAAAGAGCATCAAAGGTAAAATTACTAACACTATAGTTGAAATGATGTGTGAAAAACTGGAATAAAAAAAGGTAATTAACTTTGAGACTGTTGCCAGAGCAAAGGCAGCATAACGAGCACTACAGATTATTCAAAATTGGGGGATTTAGTTTTGTTCCTAAAATAGTACGTAGATTACCTTTTGAATGTCTTCTTTTTACAGTCTTGTTTGTGAGTAATCCCATGAACAGCTGTTTAGCCCAACACTTTGAGCAAAGAGCCCAAATGACTGACCTGATGTAACCTCTTTCCAGCTATTACCCCTCATCTAGACTGCGGCCAGAGACTGACACTAGTCTACAATGGCTGGAGTTAATGAACAGATTATTTTCTCTCCCTGTTTTTAGGACTTCACTGAAAAAATACTGGTGAATAGCCAAGCTGCAGGCAAAAGTAATAAAGACCTTACTACATAAAAGGACAAACAGGAAGTAATTCATTATGCCTGAGATGTGCAAGACTGCATTGCAAATTCAACACAAAGGATTTTACTACGTGATGTTTCACATGTGTTTGATTCTTACTTTCATACACATACTTAAAAACTTTGGATGTTCCAATTTTGTCCTTACAGATAAGCTCATCTTCTGAATGTTGGATTGTTTTAGGACATGGGCAGTTTATAGCCGCAAGTGTACCTTTCAGTCTGCACCATTACAGACAACTCTAATTTAGAGTTGGGCATGGTTTCCACGCATGGTTTCTAGGAAAAGGAGAACATTGCCTAATTTGAATTTTGGTTTCCATAAGTTGACATTGTTTGTATTATTACAATTGAGGCTTCACAAATGTAGAAAGCAAAATTTTGCTTCAGCATTTCAGAACAGAGGCTCATGGCTGAGTCCTGTCGTGCACTGCTGCTTAATTGCTAAATCTGTAGTAACCCTTCTTTGCTATAGTTAGTATGTGCCTTACTGTTATGCACTAATGACAGAGTTCACAGAACCATAGAATGGTTTGGGTTGGAAGGGACCTTACAAGATCATCTAGTTCCAACCCCACTGCCATGGGCAGGGACACCTTCCACTAGACCAGATTGCTCAAAGCCCCATCCAACCTGGCCTTGAACACTTCCAGGGATGGGGCATCCACAGCTTCTCTGGGCAACCTGTTCCAGTGCCTCACCACCCTCATAGTGAAGAATTTCTTCCTTATATCTAATCTAAATCTACCCTCTTTCAGTTTAAAGCCATTTCCCCTTGTCCTATTGCTACATGCCCTTGTAAAAAGTCCCTCTCCAGCTTTCTTGCAGGCCCCTTTCAGGTACTGGAAGGCTGCTGGAAGGTGTCCCCAGAGCCTTCTCTTCTCCAGCCTGAGCAACCCCAACTCCCTCAGCCTGTCTTCATAGGAGAGGTGTTCCATCTCTCTGATCATTTTTGTGGCCATCCTCTGGACTCACTCCAACAGGTCCATGTCCTTCTTATGTTGGGGGCCCCAGAGCTGAATGCAGTACTCCAGGTGGGGTCTCACGAGAGCGGAGTAGAGGGGGAGAATCACCTCCCTTGACCTGCTGGTCATGCTTCTTTTGATGCAGCCCAGGATACGGTTGGCTTTCTGGGCTGCAAGCGCACATTGCTGGGTCATGTTGAGCTTCTCATCAACCAACACCCCAAAGTCCTTCTCCTCAGGGCTGCTCTCAATCCATTCTCTGCCCAGCCTGTATTTGTGCTTCGGATTGCCCCGACCCACGTGCAGGACCTTGCACTTGGTGTTGTTGAACTTCATGAGGTTTGCAGGGGACCACCTCTCAAGCCTGTCAAGGTCCCTCTGGATGGCATCCATTCCCTCCAGCGTGTCGACCACACCATACAGCTTGGTGTCATTGGCAAATGGCAAACTTGCTGAGGGTGCACTCAATCCCATGTTAAACAGTGCCAGTCCCAATACTGACCCCTGAGGAACACCACTTGTCACTGGTCTCCACTTAGACATTGAGTCATTGACCACAACTCTTTGAGTGTGACCATCCAGCTAATTCCCTGTCCACTGAGTGGTCCATCCATCAAATCCATGTGTTTCCAATTTAGAGACAAGGATGTCGTGCGGGACAGTGTCAAATGCTTTGTACAAGTCCAGGTAGAGTTACAATTAATTAGGTTCTAGCATTTCTGGGGGAAAGTAGACATTTTTTAATCTCATAGAATCTTGAAATATTCAGGGAAAAGTCTTATGGGACACTCCAGAAGGAAACCTTTCTCCTTTGTGAAACCTCATGTGGAAATCAACATCTTTCTTAGTCAATGTGTTTAGCTGGTGCATTTTGGATCACAAAGGCTGTCTAAGAGAATGGTTTGGTGCGGTTTTGAAGCAAATCCCATTTCCATTTACCAGCTTTTGGTAATTTCTTGGTATGGCTTAGGTGCACAGAAACTAGATCTCCTTGGAGAAAACTCAACTGGAAGCTCTTCTTCAAAAATCACTCTAACACTCAAATGGGGGCATTAAGTTCTGAACTACTGGGTGGGACGCATCCAATTTTCCAGCATAACAGTTTTTCTTTAGAAAGGTTTGAACCGCACTTTTAGTCCTTGGGCCAAGGGATGAGGCTAAATTTAATCTGAATTAAATTTCCTGTCAGGGAGCAGCAAGAGCAGGCTGCTTTACAAGGGAAGGCGAGCTGAGGGCTGAGGTTGATGGCGGGGCAGGCAGGGGCAGCATCCTCAAGGATAAGGGGGGCAGAGCAATGCCCCTGAACAAGAAGAGCAGAGCAGTAACAAGGCACAGCTGAAAATGATCACCAAAAATGTCTGTAGTGATGAAGCAGAGCCAGGAGGTCATGTCAGCAAGGCAAGGTCAGGATCAGCAGGATACATGGCTGGGCACAGGCATACCTACCATGTAGCTCAGGCAAGGAGCAAGGGCCTGAGCTGAAACGCAGCTCCTGAGCATAGGGTGCAGCTCCCAGACTAGGCTTCTCACAGCTCTATCTCACAGCATAGCTGTTTTCACAGCAGAATAATGCAAGGTTTCACTGCTGCACCATATCAGAGGTGATCCTGAACACAAGATGGTAAACCCTGTTTAGTGAGGGAAGATGTTGCAGATCTTGTTGGCACACTCATGGCCAATTTAACCCAGGACTTGCAGGTTCTTCCAAACAGGAGGAGAGTCTATGAGCTTTACAAACCGAGCAGGAGCTGGGGTTAGTGAACTGTGAGATAGCAATGCAACAAAGATTTATAGGTAATTTTATATTCTGTCCCTCATTCTCCTGTCACATTTGAGGAACTCTCTCCTGACTCCCTTGACTCTTCCTCTCTGTTGCTGTTTTGTTCTCTGATCATCCAGTTGTTTGTTTCATCTTGCCAGAAACTGATAGGCATTTCACTAGGGAGGTCATGTCTGGGGTTTTACCTTTTCTCATGTGGGGAAAGACCCCATGTAGGTTCAGAGGGCTTTTCCCAAGCAGTCTAGGTCGCTGCTTTGGGCCAGCAGGAGTGAAGTCTTTCCAAAGAAATGAGAGGACACACTCGTTTTTGTCTGCAAAAAGAGAGAGCCCTTGCTGAGTTTTCTGTGCCATGAAAAGAATTTCTGCATCAGCCAAGATTTGCCTGAGCATCAGTCTGAGATTAGCTGAGGCTCAAGTTAACTTTGTTCAAAACTTGGCTTGTCCCACAGAAATTCAGCCCTTGTTTCCCAGAATCTTTTACAGGACTTAGGCCCATGTTAAATACTCCCACCACAGTTTCAGGACCAGACTAATTTTGCCTTATTCCTTATTTTGTTATGAAGTATCATGTAATTCCAACCCCAGCAGTGTACTTATACTAATAAACTGAAATCTAGATGTGTTTTTTCTTTTTTTTTTTTTTTTAAATCATCATGTAGGATAATGAAATCATTAGCACGTAAGATCATTTTGCTGTCAATACATCACCAACATTTGGGCTGGTTTGCTCTTTTCCCATCCACCATGGCAAAGTTGGTGTTCGAGGTGCATGCCACCGCACTCTTCTCACAAAATGCCAGTGAAGTAATTCTAGAGCAACTCCACCAGCTCCAGTGGAAGTAGGAAGTGTCCAGTGCCTTTGAAAATCAAGCTCCTTTTTTAAAGACTTAACTCCAGGCATGCAAGTCTCAGTAAAGCTTATCTTTCACTGCTGAAATCAGAGGATGATAAAGGGGTATGGAAGAGAAGCACAGGAGAATGATACAGTGCAGAGACCTGGCAGCTGTTAGGCACACAAAGACAAAAGAGGAAAGAACTGTGAAACGGGCTTTGAAAGAGGTTTGGGGGAATGATTTGAAAGTCACAGCCCCTCTTTCAGGCAAGATGTCCCAGCTGGATTTCAAAATTTTATACAGATACCCTAAATTCTTAGGTTTGAAGTCCTTGTTATAGACCTACTGGAAGAAAAAGTTCAGGAAGTGTTCCCAGTATTCCCAGCTAATCTGACTGTCTTGGGCAAGAGAGTGCCAGGCAATTTGGATTTCCAGTTCTCACTTAGGGTAAAGCTAATTGTACAAAACCCCGCAGTGACAGAGGTGTTTAAATGAGGTAATCTGATGAACAAGAATAGAAAATCTTTTATTATGGGTGGAACTTTCAACCTAAAGACTGCAGCGTATATACATGGCAAAGAACAGAGAGGATGATAAATAAGAGCAGAATTAATTCTGGTTTTACTGCCCAAATCAAGATGGTGAATTTGAGAGCTGTTCTGCTGTTTGTATTATTACCACATGCCATGATTAGAGTCATTTGTGTCAGGATGTAACAACAAATTCAGGCATCTAAAAAGAAGCAAGTTTTACTTTTAGTCTATTTATGATACAGGCAAAGGCTTTTGAAGTGTGTCATTTTCTGCCACGAAGGTAAACAGGGTATAAATATATAGACAGGGACAGACATTCCCTGGTAAGTAGACCTTTTTGAGATGGACCTGCCAACTGTTGATCATCTTAGCAGTGGAAGGTGTATATGGTTGCTTAATAGACTTCAACAATTATTTTGTACAGCGATAGCTCCCTCAGAATCCCCCTCACCTTCTGCATGTGTTTGTACTCAGCTCTGAGTCATTGCTGCATGATCTGGTTTTTATATCTGGGAAGTCAGACCACTTCTATCCCATGACAGGCGTAGTCTGCCAATAGCGTAGGGTGATTTCCCCTGACATGCAAAGGCCGACACGCCAATAACATCCCACTTATTGGTGCTGCAAGGACTGGGAAATAATTATTCTGTTTTTGCAGTTGTTCAACCTTCTGCCCTACTCTTCTCCTCTGTGAGTGTGTGTATGTGTGTGATTTTAAAGAACTTACAAACAGCTCCATTTGTGCTGAAGACTCGATCCATGAAACAGGTTTCTGAATTAGCCCAGGCTAAGGAAGAGCAGATGAAAGATGAGCGGATGGAACAGAACAGTTGTGAAATCCTCCTCTTCCTCCATTGACTTAATGATGGGTAATGACTTCCCAGTCTGTTCCTCAGCCATTTGGTAGAGCTAATATGATGGCATATTTTTAGTTAATCAGTAATTATTATATTAATATAAACTGCAGTTTGTGAAATGTAGTGAAAAAACTCAATGTGTCAATGTGTTGAACAAAGGTGCTAAAGCAGTCCATGAGTTTGAAGCTTCAATTATTTCCTTATTTACTAGACATAGTACTCTCCGGTTAGGCCTGAAAAACAAAACTAACAGCATAGACTGATGTGGCTCACACAGGGTAGCAATGCCCATGATATAACCAAATCCTCACACTAAATACATAATGTCCTAGTAACATCCGTGATTACTGTAAAAAAAAAAAAAATTGTCTTACCAGAGAAGGAACTACAGAGTAATTACTAAATTGTTGTGTTTCCAGAATCTAAATGGGTTTTGTTTTCAGCCTTGCTCGGTTATTAAGAAAATCCAAGTAGATGCTTGATAATTCATTAATGCTTAAATCATATTCCTTTGCAACATATCATTATTTTATGTATTTAATACATTGTACACGCATGAGGTTGAAGGTAAAGGCACCTTTATGCTAGAAGAACAAATCAGATATTAAAAGTTTCTAGAATCATTCCCATGTATCAAAATCATAAAAGGGCAAAGTTGAAGTGCTCCGTAAGATAAAGAATTTATTTTATAACTAAAGTAATACTTTAAAGCTGAAAGTATTATTTTATAGTGACAAATTTTTCTCTCCTGATAAGAATTATTTTGTGTGAATAGTTTGACATAGGAGATAACGGCCAGTTCAACAGCACTGGTGCTAACTTTGCTTCCCTTATTTGAGATGAAATAAGTCACTGAGGCCTGACCAAGCCTGCCTGCACTCTCAGGACTCCAAAGGATGAAATATGCTATTTGGCTGGAGTAGCCCCTGGCATTTACAGGTTTTGCAATCAACAAAGGCTGCTGCTGCCAAAAAGATTACTTTCCGTAGCCTCGCTAATGCCTGGGAGCCTGTGTAGAACAATCTACATCCTGCAGTATACACACAAGTCATGACTACAATAACCCAGAGAAACCCTCTAGCACCCATGGCTTAGTGAAATCTTGTTTCAAGCTAATCTGCAACCAGAATGTGATCTTCATCTTCGCTCTTAGCTGCCCTGTTTCTGATAGAGAGTGCCAGGGACCAGAAGTCCACATCTGAGGCAGCTTCAGGCCAATGTGCAAAATTCTCTCCTACAGAAAATCCCTGTAATGAGAACTTAGTGACTTGCTGGACTTTCTGCTTGGAGGGATATTATCCATGTTTCCTCTTGAAAGGATTAAATCCTTCCTTTTGAAACTCTAAAGCCTCTATAATGCAGTAATCATCACAGCTGTAAGTGATAGTGACAGATGGTCTCAGATGCTATGACCCTAAAAAGTAATATATTCAAGGGTATCAGTGAGCAGGTCTTCTTAAATATGAGGCTTAGAAAGTGATAATTTGCCATTGAGTTTGTTGGTCTATCTGCTGTAGTTCCCAGAGGTTTCAAAATGGAAATTCCTATTTAAAAATGCCTTCTTAAATTCTACCTGATCATAATTGAAGAATTGCCTTGCGATTCCAGAAGCTACAGTATTTGAGGAGGCTCTGCATGGCACAGGGTCTTCCAAGCATATCAGTTTGCAGGATTTAAGCTTTTCTGAGCTGCCACTGAACAGAAAGGTTTGAACAGCCATGCAAATAATATCAGAAAGATCTGGTGTGCTTTGCTAAGGTACTGAGGTTTTAAATTTGCACTCATTGCTTAGGGGCCACATTTTTAGGCACTCACTGAGCTGCCTGGATTTTGCCTTGCTACACAAATCTTTGCTCACAGACTCCTGGGAGTCCTCTTGGAGAAAAGCCCTGCCTAGTAAAAAGCCATCAGACTCTTGTTGCAATTTAACAGTGACTTTATGTCCTTGTGGCTACAGTTTTATTTAGTATACATTCATACCTAAAGATCTCAAAGTAGCTTAAAAGTAAAAAAAATAAATCTAAGAGAATGTGTGAGGGCCATCAAATCAGAGAAACCCTGTGAAAGAAAAGGAAATATTTTTAACCCTTCTGCCACTAAACTCCGTTGGTTTTTTTTTGCATGTGTCAAGCTGTCAAGCACAGAAAAGCTTTATACGTGGAGTTTGCCATCTTCCTAACCCTTCTCCTAACTTCTCAAAATCAACAGGGCAGAAGATATGCAAATATATGGCATCCATGTTCCTAACACACCCTTTTGGGTTAGGACAGGCTCTATAAAGATGCTGTAAAATCAGCCATAGCTAGATAAAGTCCCTTGGCAGGTATGGCCCTAGGCAGTCATCTGCCTTCTGGTTAAAGCCATGGGGGAGCAAAATGGTCACTGGGTGGGAGGGGAGGAGAAGGAGGAGGCTGCCTATTTTGCCTATATTCAGTCCTAAAATGGCAGGCTGGCCGCTCCTGCTATCTCAGAGATGCCAGGCTCTCCGTGAGATGGAGACCCTGGCTCCTCCCAGCAGTCGTGGTTGCCACCTCCCCCCTTCCTGCTCCCAGGCAGCCCTATGAGTAGCAAGCCCAGCTCCGCGGGACTCTTTTTTAATGGCAAGGGATTGGTGTTGGTCTGTTATCCTTGGGTAAGAAAAATTTGATTTTGTGTATATCTCCTATGCCTTGAGCCAGCTCTGCTTATGCATGTCACAGCTGGAGCCTGATGGTAGAGATCATTTAGGATTTGGATGATATCTAATTCATAAATAAAATATCAGCTATACAAATCAATGTAATGCTTCTCTATGAAGTCGTTTAGATTGCCTGAGAGAAGCTCAAAGGAAATTAAATTGTTACGTCACCTGTAATGCATGCCATAATCCCCTTCAACCACAGATGTGTGTCCCCCCATGATCAGAGTTTTCTGGAGGAAACTTCAGCTTGCTGAGGGTTGTGAGCCTTCCAGAGCTTCCTTCACCAAACTCCCTGCATTTCATACTCATATGCCAACCATCACCAACAGTGGTGTTGTGAAATGGAAAAAATCAGGCAGGGGACATCGGAAATGTCCTAGACAGCTAGACGGTAATAAGGTGAGGTGGCACATCCAACATGGACTTCCCAATCTGTTTTTATTTTATGCCAGAATTCCAGGTCTTGTGTGTATGGAGGAAGTATCAGATTTCATATATCTTGACTTTAGAAAGACATTGCCTTCCATTACAGTCTATAAGTAAGTTAAAGAAACATGGACCACTACATGAATTAATTTTATACAGGGGAAAAACTGTCTAGAAAATGAGACACTGTCATAACTTAGAGGGAGCAGGTTGGTATGGGGTGATGAAAAATTAGGAGCTGAGGTTTTGTGACTAGTACAATGACACCTTATATCGCCCAGAGTACTGAGATGGCACTATCGGACCTCTCCTTGTGGTCAGGACATTAAAAGGGTAGTTAAAAGCTGAAGTCAGGTTGTACCATAAACTAAAAGACCAAACTTTTTCAAACAAAGAAAACTCAGGATGAGAGTGAACAGAAATAAAAGGACTTTTTACAAGTCTTCATTATACCACCATGCCTTTGCAGGCCAAGTCCCTTCTTACAGGCTTGCTGCTTGCTAAATTCTGGTTCTAACAAGACCTACGCCACTGCCTCTGGCTCTGTAGGAAACGTCCTCTTGCTGTTACCTGTCCATCTGCTTTTTCCTTTTCTCAGCAGTCTCCTTGGCCATTCTGCAGACTTCTTGCTGCCTGACTGCCTGCTCCCTGCCTCCCTTCAGCTGGGCCCAGCCTGACCCCTGATGCTTCCCCTGGCCTTGCTCAGTGGCTCCTGGGGAAAGCGCAATCTTCTGCTCCATCCAGAGGTTCCTCCTGCCTCAGACTGCAGCAGCCAGGACAAGGCTGTGGAATAAGAGAATGCACATTACATAGTGAACCACAAACACAGCAGATGTCAAGTGCCAAAGCTACTCACTTCCTTCAGTTGTCTCTCCATTGTTTTTGTGGGTCTGTGTGCAAGAAATGGCATGCATTAATACCAGCAGTGTCGGTTAGAAATACTGATTCTATGAACAAAGGCTATAGTAAACCTATAGTAAACATATTTGTTACCTATATGCTAACATATAGGTAACAAAGAGACTTCACTCGCAGAAAAATAGCAGAACAAATAATCAGGCAAACTGTACATAAACACCTAGAAGGTAATAAGGTGAGGTGGCACATCCAACATGGACTTCCCAATCTGTTTTTATTTTATGCCAGAATTACAGGTCTTGTGTGTATGGAGGAAGTATCAGATTTCATATATCTTGACTTTAGAAAGACATTGCCTTCCATTACAGTCTATAAGTAAGTTAAAGAAACATGGACTACTATATGAATTAATTTTATACAGGGGAAAAACTGTCTAGAAAATGAGACACTGTCATAACAACAATTCACTGTCAAAATGGGAGAAAATATGTCAAGCAGCATTCCACTAAGGGTTGATCTGTATACAGTGTTTTTTAACATTTTCATGAATAATCTGGATCAGAAAGCTTGGGAACAGAAAGTGGGACAGTGGAAGCAATAGAAAGGAAAGTATGACTACTGAATCTGAAGGTGGTGTCAACCTAGGGAGGACCTTAGAGAGCAAGCTTAGGAATCTGGATAATTTTGTTGAATTGGAGGAATATTCTGCAAACAAGACAGGGTACCATTCAGTAATGAGAAGTAATACACTTAGGCAGGAACAGTCCTTTATGTAAACAGAGGAGGAGCAAGAACTGGCTATAAATCATTCTGCAGGAAAAAAAAAAGATTTTATAGTGAAGAACTTAAGTCAGCAGTGTCATATTATTGCCAAAAAAAAAAAAAAAGGCAGCACTAAACCCACTATACTGAAAGATGCTTTCTGTTTTTATATCTCTATATATAGGCAGAGAAAGAAGGGATTATAGCTTAAAAGACTGAATTCCACTGCAGTCAGCATTGCCAGGGTCTCAGCAGGAGGACTATGTCCAGTTTTGGTGACATGCTTTAAAAAGGGTGTGCAAAAAAGCATTGCAGGGAGAACAATGAGAGCACCGTAAAACATCACCTACAGGGAAAAGTTAAGTCAGTTGAGGTTATTTAATCTAGAGAAGAAAATGTCAAGGAGAGGTGTAATAACAGTCTTCGGATGTGTAAAGATGTTGCTGCTAAAAGCAAGTGAATAAGCTCTTCTGTATGTCCGTAATAGGCAGGGGATAAAGTAATAGGTTTAAACTCAGGAGGAAAGATTCAGGTTAGACATCTGGATATCAGGCATACAGCATGTTCCCACAGAAAGAAGAAAATTTAAGTCAATTGAGGTTGATTTATCTCAGCAAGGGGACTGCACATAATGGCGACTCAGGGAATGATCAAAACTTTCCTGACAATTACTGAATTGATGCTACTCTACTGATGCCAGGGAACAAAAAAAATGAAGAAAATAATACAAGTTGTGATATGGAGAGGGGAAACGTGTGGAGTACAGTGTAAATAACATTGCAGAAGAAAGATTAAAGAGAAGAAGTAGGAGGCAGTAGGTGAGAGGAACCAATGGGGAATAAATTAAGGTGGTGAGAGGAAAGTAAGGATGCACCTGGAAGATAAAAAGGTGAGGATGAAGGTGAGAAAGAGAGGACCTGGCACAGAAGATCCTAGGATGGATCCCTTTAGAGGTTTGGGGTATAGACACAGAAAGACAGTCAGAAAGATTTATTGCCTCCCAGACATTTCCAGACCATGCTGCTTTCCAGACACTTCCACCAAGTCCTCTGTTTGCATTCTTCTGCGTTCAGGAATGACCATGAAACCGACTGCAGAGAGTTTCATCACCTTCTCGTTCATTTCACACAGCAGTTCATTGCACAGCCCCAAGGTTTCTCAGTCACTGTTCTTAGAGTTCAACACTTCGGCAAACCCACCCAGCCCTTTCTGTGCTTGGTTTTGGGTACCAAGGAACTAATTACTCTGGAAAGTTTAATAACGAGCGTCACATAGGAATTCTCTAGCAGGAGGTTGGGGGATGAAGTACATTTCTCCATGGCACCATTCCACTGGCTCATCCCTTCTTTTTATTCCTGCAGGCTCCTTCTTTACTCACCCCATACTTCCCAAAAGCTGCAACATGGGAATCAAGGGCTCTATAGGAAACGGTGTAGTTAGTTTGATGCTTGGCTGCCTCTTCCATCTGCAGACAGCCTTCTCCTCCCATGTCAGGCACTGCACAATAACCAAGGCCCAGGAGTCAGACATCCAGATAATACTTCTGAGGGTCTGGCAGTAACATGCTGCTATCTTTTACTGTTACTGTAGTATAAATATAAAATAATCCTCATAAACTTGCAGAGTATAGTTAACAATACTTGAAGCAAGGATGTATGAATAGCACAGAGATGGTTGCCCCTTTTGGGCAGGTAGTTACATGCTCCCACTTTTTCTGTGGGAGTGGAAAAGAATCACCAGCCATGATGATTTATTTGTGCAATGCTAGTGTCAGTGGCAAAATGACAGAGAACCATCAAACAACACGCAAGAGGGAAAAATGTCTGAGCAATTTGCTTCCTGTGGCACAAAGTGTAGTGTTGTATCTTTGGACTGCCAAATATTTTAACTGCTGAGATCACACAGAGGAGGCATTTAGAGTTTGTTTTGAAAAACCCAAGTTCTGCTTAAAAATATGTTTCCCCATTAATGTTTTCAGCCACATGTCTGTTATTCATTTATCAGCTAATTCTCTGCAGGTGCATTGTCTTGGAAGTACAACTTCTTCCCCCTCAGCAACACTGTTTAATGTGATGAACAATGTTGTCATGATGAGCTTCAATAATTTTCCCCTAGCCAATAATTCATTGAATTACAGCCAGACTAGAGGAAATTTATGGAGTTAGAAAGAGCCCCGAACAAATCCTTCTGTGAGAAAAGGAACTGAGCACTCTGGTGCTTTATTGCGCAGGAAAGGGGTAAGATGACTGTGACACCAATTTAAAGAAGTCACAAGCCCAGTCGCAAGCTAAGGTTATTGGGGGGTGGGGGAATGTTACTATAAACCAGTGCTTTTCACCATCTTAGGAAGAAATTTATACATGAAAAATACAAAAGCCTCCAGATTTTATAAAGCCCTGTTCCTCATGCCTTTTTTTCCTTTAGGGAATGCTTTCTAGTTGGATTATCATTAACATCAGTATACTTTTTCAATGCAGGTTGTTTAGCTTGGTAGCCAAATTCAGAGAAAAAAAATCCTGATAATCGACATTAAGATCTGTCAGGCTGAAGAGAAAGTCATGAACACAAGCAAAGCGAGGTAAAAAGGTCAAACTAATAGCAAACAAATAGTCTCCAAATCTTGTGTGCAATAAAGCTCTCAGAGGCTGAACACAAAGCCCTACTTCTGTCATTCTGCCCTTCTTGGCCTGTTGTATCCTCACTTTTAAGACTATTTTCCTAATCACAAGGGAAGGGAAAATGAAACTGGACAACCCTGAGGTCCCAGCAACCGTACAGTGCCGCTCCCCACATCCTGGACTGACACAGAATAGCATCCCTAGTGTACAAAGAAAATGTGCTAATGAGCTTATTTCCTCCCCCCTCAGAGGTAAAAGACAGCTTTCCTGAAAGGGAGTTGCTGTTAGAAGCTGCCATTGAAGTAAAGCAGCAGGAGGCAGCAGGTTGCCATCATTTCTGGACTTCACTGAGACCAGAGGAAATTATTTTCTTGTTTTGAACAGCAGATGAAGTTCTGCATTTGAAAACAAAATTCAAAAGTCTTATAATATTAATTTACCCTCCTGCTTTCACATCGTTTTACAGGTTTCTCTCCCCTTTCTTTTCCCTGCTAGCGAAAATGCACTGCCTTGGTAAGATTTCCTCACACAGGGATTATGAAATCTCAGCTCGCAGTCTTCCTCCACTTTTTTCAGTGGGAATTTGCAAAAAAGGTGAAAGCACTAGAAAGCATTTGTTAGATGTCCCAGGGTATTTCCTCCATATCAGAAACTGGACAGTCTCCAATGAGAACAAAATGTATCTTGGTTTCAACAGGGTCTTCATTAACACAAAAACTATCTAACACTACCTTTTCTTTTTTTCTTTTTGTCTTAGTGATGGTTTGTGTTTATTTTATACAGAGTCAGCAATCCTTAAAAATAAAGCTATGTTTTCTACCCTTCCCAGAAATGGAGAATGATGTTTCATGACTGGAGAAAACCAAGCTACTCAAGGCTCACTGCACATAGGTAGAAAGAGCAGCTTTAGAAATCCCCCAACACACTACTTTTCATTTAATCAGACAGATTTTTATAGAGAACATTGTTCATGAAGGAATAAATATGAAATAACAGTACAGCAGGCACAATATCCTTGCAAGGACGGCTAAGGTGAGCTACCCTGCATAACTAGCTATTTAAAGATGGGAAGCTGTGCAGCATTGCAGGGTTGGTACTGGACAAGAGAGTGCAATGCTTCTACATGCCAACGTGAAGAGAAAAGCAGGGGGTGGCTACAGTGACCTCGGGTGCTGTGCCCTGCTGTTTGTCATGGCGGTGCGGTGCTGCCAGAGGCGTCTCTGGGTAAACAGCTTCCAAGGACTCCACTCCTTCATTTCTCCCGGGTGTACTACAAGCTGGTGACAAGGATGCGCCCTCAGTCTAGCTTCACCATCCCTGCTGTGCATGCTGGATCAGGGTGTTTGAAATGATATCCTTGCAGCCAATGACGGAGAGCTTTCTGAAGCATGAAGGTATGCATTGCTTATGTACTGCCTTGGAGCAGGAGGCCAGCTTGTACCCTACGTGCCCCTCTTTAGGGAAGAAAAATTGCATGTTGCCCCCATGGCATTAAAGACCTAAACCAAATGGTCTATCTAATTGAATACCTTTGCCCACCCCAGACAAAGATCAGACAGTCAAAAGAACAGAGCGCAGCTTTTTCCAGGGAACTGATCATCACGTGCCTGTCTGGAAACAGAGTAGATGCCATGCGACGAAAACATCTCAGAATAAAAACAGTGACAGACACAGTTCAGAGGGCGACCTGTGAAAATTTACAAAGGTACCACATGTGGAGCTGCAAGACAGCAAATCTAAAACACACCCAAAAAATAGTTTTACAGCTGCAGTATACTGTCAATTACTGCAGACGTCTTGCAAAAAACGTGAAAATACTGCAGAAACAGCAGACATTGTGCTCAGGTTTGACACAGAGTCTAACCTAAAGTACATGAAGTTACTGTAGTAGATGTGCTTGTGCTAAGCCGGAAAAGAACCTCAGCTGCGGATGGTAGGAGGTGTACTGTTAAGGTATATCAGGATGGCTCCAGATCACTAAACAAATGTTGGAATTGACTCAGGCAGTTTGATACATATTTAAATCCATTATCCCACAGTTCTTTTGGAGTTTAGCACTTTTTAAACTTAAGTTATGTGGTTGGTTGCCTGCGTGCAAATATGTCTTTTGATACATATTATGTAGATGCTGAATCCTGTATAATGCATAGTTGTACTGCTGTGCTAGGCAGAGATTTACTTGTTGCACTTAACATGCAAATAGCAATTGATGCACTGTTTCAATACTACCAAAACCCATTAAAATGCAAACTGCAATTTCAGTTATTACAGGAGACAGTCCTGTGAAGGTGCTTGGTTGTGCAGACTTTGCTAAAAAAATTAAAGTTCAACATAATATGTCTTTCATATGAAAAAAAAAAATCCCTCTGATTTTGTGCGAGAGAGATTATTTCACAAAAGCTTAAAAAACTTACTCAAGTTGTTTTCTGGTTGGTTGAGTTTGTTTGTTTGTTTTCCTCACCTAGGTTTCACTAGGCGGTCTTTTCATTAATTTAGGAGAATCAAATAAAGCTGTGGTGCTGACAGCCTTTCACTGTCCAGGATGGTCAGGCGCCTGCAGTTAGAGGGAGTTGGGCTTGTGTAGTCTGGAGGAGAGGAAAATAAGGGGCCGTGCAGTAGCTGCCAACAGCTACTTCAGGGAAAGTCACAACGACGGGGGAGCCGCATTGTACATAGCAGTCACAGATGATACAGCGAGGTGCAAAGGACACCAGTTGTGTCTTTGGAGGTTCAGATGGGACTCGAGGAAAAATTTCTTCACTAAGAGGTCAGTGCAGCCCAGGAACAGCTTACGTGGGAATGCGGGAAACCTTGAAGATTTTCAAGAACTGGCCTGGCAAAGCTGTGGCTGACCTGATATTGTATTGGTGATACTTTTGCTTTGAGTAGCGTGTTGGACTAGATAGCCTTTAGAGGTCCCTTCCCACCAATATGACTATGATTCTTTGATCTGCTCACCAACCTATAGTACAAATGAGAGTTTTTGTACCATCAGCAATAGCAAAGCCATTCTAGATCATCTATCCACGCGAGCTATAAGCACAATATTAATTTGCCAGAACTGTACTACATTTTTCTTGATGAGAAACAGTTCCGACAGTTCACGTTTCAATTTTACCTTCTGCTTTAGGTGCTTTAGGCAGAGGATGTCCAAATTAAGGGTGCTTTCTTGAAATAAGGACGTATACAATAACATTTCTGCCTTCCCCAAACAGAAAAGTTAATATAGGCCTTCTGATGATTGTTATTATATTGAACAAGATTGACTAAACACTGTTGGTTTTTTGCATAATGATAACATTTAGCAGTGCCAAAACATCTTTCACTGCTGTGTCTGTTGCTACCCATAGTAAGAGTGAGTCATTGCCGTAATGAATGGGCAGCCTAAGGCAGACAAAGAATGGGAGAAAGGGAGTATATATAGTGGAAAACTGAGAGAGGGAGATACGCTGTGATTCACCGAACGTTGCTTAGAACTGGGAAAGATGAGCTATTAGATAAATGCTATTCTCCGACGGTCTAGCTCAGTACTACCACAACATAACAATCTTCCAATAATTGTTAAAACTGGTGGGGTTTTTTTCCCAGAAATGAATGAGTGGAGTTTTCAGAAAATCATATTCTTCAGCCTCCCAGGGAAAACAGACACTTTCATAATGCTTTTGATGAAGTATCCTGGGTCTCTGCCCCTGCTGCTTGCTGCACAGGGAGAGAAGTTCCCACAGATTGTTTCATAAAGAACTGCAGACAAGTTTTTGTGACAGTTTTATTTCATTCACTGCCTTTGAGAGTGTATACATATTGCCCAGGGCAGAGGCACAACTCAGTAGCAAATTACTGAAGTCACAATTCATGTTTGGATATTCTAACAGCAGAGTCATGCCTGACTCATTTATAAGGGGGGGAGAAACAATATTGTCAGAAAAAAAACCTGTGGGTGTAAAGCTATGGCTTGCAGTGTACAAACGCAGGAAAGAGTCCCCAGTGAGTCCTGAGCTGGTTTGTTCTTGGGTTTAGCTGATCTGATAGATTTTTCTTGTGCTGTTCTATAGTTTCTGTAAGCCGAGGGTGAACACCAAAGGCAGACATCTCAAATATTGTTTCCTCCTTTAGGAATTCCGGATTCTGTTCAAAGACCACCTCTATGCTTCTGCATATCGAGCTGAAGTGCTGCCTACAAGGCGCTTAAGTAAGTGCACTTCAGCTACCAGTAGTAGGTACATTACAAAACCAAAATCAACCATTCCACACAGATGGAGAACAGCATAGACAAAGCTTTTTGGACACTAGGAAGATGTTGGTGTGGATACTGTAATAACATGCACAGTCGTATGTTTTCACACATCTTCACAGTTATGGAGAAGTTTCTGCAAAGCGTAATGAGAATATGGGAATTTCTGTTTTTCTGTAATGTAAAGCAGAGCAGGTTTGCAAAATGCACGTGCCCCAAAGGCCTTGTTCAGCTCACTAGTTCCTGTGAGATAACATATGATGTATGCCCAGCCTTGCAAGAGGAGTGATCTGCGTGGGCTTAAAAAGCGACTGGACAAAATCATGGTAGAAACAGCCCATTCACAACTGCTAACTATAGAGACACCAGTTCTGGTTCAGGAAGTCCCGAGAGGCAGGGCAATTTACTGGAAGCTGTTTACACTCAGAGTCTATTTACACTCAAAACCTTGTTACTGGCAAAAGGGAACACAGTTTAGCATCAGCCCTATTAATGCTTTAAGTCTTATAGTCCAAATTACTAGTGCATTTACAATGACATGCACTCTGAGTCTACATTTAATATACAGAAACCTGATTAGTAATACAGTTAAAATTGTTTTACAAGAAGATTTATTGATATTTCCTCCTTTTCTCTGATGCTCTGAAGGACCTTCTGAGGTCCCTCTTAGTGCTAAGGTCAAGGACCTGAGTCTCCCTTATGAAAAATGGAGTGGGGTTGCAACAAATCATCGCTGTCCCAAGGTCTTTGCTGTAAGCAGTCTGATGACTGTGGCAGGGCTCCCTTTCTCCTCAGTCTTGGGTCTCTTTGGGGATATTTTTATATAATGTTTTATCACAGCCTACCTCCTTCTTCCTGCTTCCCAGGCAAAGTTTGGGAGCTGCACGCTGCCCTCCCATACCCTGAAGGGCTGTTTGTCCCGCAGTGGCTACGCAGGGGTGCCAGTCCCCTGCCCTGGGTGCTGCCAGAGCAAAGAAAATGCAGGGGTGCAGCAGGCACGTGGCCACCAGGCATTTGCTGCCATGGCTAAAGCCTGTGGCCTTTTACTTGTTATCGTCAAAGATCATATTTACAGGGCTGCAGCTAGGAGAAAACTTTAAGAAAATATTGCCCTTGTTGTACGTTACCTTACTTTATAGACTCTGCCATGTACATTTGCTGGTGGCTGCTGCTGAGCTGAGGATCCTGGACTAGACTGATGCTTGGCTTGACCCACTGCAGTCCTCTTTATGTCTCTGTAAATACAGATGGAGCCAAGAACCAGTATCCTGTCAGCTATACATGATGCCAGTGCCTCTTGGCCTTCTGCATTTATAAAAAAACCACCTAAAAAGCACATCTTTAGCAGGGAAGCATCCTGGTTTGTTCTTCCTTTTGTCTGAGGGTCTGACGAAACAAAGGCTAGTAGTGGAGCTGAAGGAAGAAGGGCAATATTAGTGAGATGTGTGAGAGAGTTTGCAGAGCTGAAGGCGTTTTGTGGCAGGGTGAGGAGCATGCTATGATGCTGAACGCGTGGTGGGAAGCCAGGGAGGGTTAGGTTAGCACAGGAGCGGTGGGTAGGAAATATGGGAGAGCTGAGATGGTGATGATTCCTCATGTAAACTTCACCTTACATCAAGAGGAGATCCACCACAGATTTTAGTAAAGTCTTTAATGTGTGCCTGATTGACTCATCATAGAGTTCCTGTTTGGGTACCCAACAGGAGTTTACATCTCTCAGCTGAAGAGTGATAAATGCAAACCCTAAATTATGTAATAAAAATTATAACCTGAAAAAATAGGTTACATTGTATCCCAACTGAGTCCTTGTTTTGTGCCTGCTGAAACATGAAGGTTTTTATATAGCAGCATGAATCATTTCAATGTGGACATACAAGTTATGGCTTTTCTTCATTATTTTCACCTTCCCTGTACTAATTGTAGTGCACTTTTAAAGCATACATTTTAGAAGGTGATGACAACGCTTGTTGGGAAACCCGAATCTTCTTAGCCTCTGTCTCCCTTCTCTTCCTGTGACAATGTTACAGTAGTGGCAGGATGTCTTTGTCCTGCTCCTTAAACAAGTGCAATCCTTTCCTTATGGAGTTAGGGCACTGACAGGTTATTACTCATGAGTTTGCTTATCAAGTCTTTTCTTCACAGAGAATGATTTTCATGTTGCATTTTTCCTATTCTACAATGCATTCACATGTCTAGGGATACATCCATCATGGTAATGAACCGGAGTAGCTCCAGTGACATCAGTGATTCAAATTTTGTAAATCAGTATTAATCTGACCCATACTGACTTTTTGATAGATTATGTATTAAAATTGTGTATTGAATCCTAACATTTATTTTCACAAATCAAAATGATAAGAAACCTCTGTCTGAATGTGTTTTTTTGGAATATGCTTTTTTGGAACATGTTATCAGGAACTTGTTGAAGCTATTGATCTGAAAAGAGTAAGGTGATAGGTCTGCATTTTTATATACTGAATGTTGGCTTTAGAAGCCAATTGATCTAAACAATCTGCTTCACGCTGAAGCATGACTCTTTCAGTGTTAACTGTTACTTTACCTCTGTTATTAAATTACTCTCTAAATGAGATATGTCTGATTAAATCATTTTAAAGACGAAACAAACAGCTCCAAATTCAATTAATTTGCTATCATGAGTCACACTGAAGTCAGAAGAGGCTTTGTTTAGCAGCAAATTGGTATTAAACAATGCAAGTTCATGTTCATACAGTGTCACTGAGAACCCAATAGAGAATATGCCTTACTTAAATAGTTTCTTACTGACAAAGAAGAAATCATCACGTTTATCAGTTTCTTCTTGCCCGTACTGTAAGAAGGTAGGAATATTTACACTGAATTCATTGTGGTTGCTGAGATGCAAAACTTGTAATCAATAGAAGAAGGCCCATACTCCTGATAATGTAAACCGTCCCCTCATTTTTTCTGAAGAAAGATGAAGACAACTACTGTGGAATTACATTGACGTATATTATAATGAGAGAAGGGTCAGGCCTTGACATTCCTGAGATTAATGAGAGGCAGCAGTTAAGGCTGTCATCTGTCATGTTGTTGTGGCTTTTTCTTGCTTTTTTTCCTCTCAGAAGTCCTATTTTTAAAGCTCCTGGAATCATGACACTATACTAGGGTTTTACCTTTCTTTTTAAGACAATTTTTAAAGTCTTGGAAACCGCTGGACATCAAGGGTTGCCTGTTGTGTCACTTGTGTTTGTAGTTAACACTACAGATGACGACCCACACAAACATAACCTCTTGACCCCTCCTGATGGAGGAAAGGAGAACCAGCTCACATGGCTGCCTCCACCCAGTGATGCTTTCCAAGCTCACTTGAATGCCTTCTTGTTTGCCAGGTGTTTGCCATCATCTTGTCATTTTCTTCCCATGTGAATTTAGCAACATTTGTGTTTTAAATGTCTATATCTAGCATAAGTATTGTCCTTTATTTTATTAACCCTGTAGGGTGAGATGGAAGGTCATGACCAGTGACTATACTGACACTGGATATCACTAAACATAATCATGGAAGTTATGCTTTATCGTCCTAAAAGACAGATCCTTAGTTTAAGGATGGTCATGTAAGCTCCCTTCATAGTTAACAGAAAAGAAAATAGGTACCTCCAAAGTCAATTCATCCAATACTAAGATGAATCCTTCTTTATTACAGAGGAAGCCTAAATAACTAGCTTAAACTAGATGCCTCATAAATGACTGCAGTTTGATGGGAATGCGTCTCACCTCTGTGTCTGAGGAAGAAAAAGAGCTGCAACCTCTACAGACTGAAATTCAACATGGTGCATAATATTCTTAATGGGGAATACTTGAAAATTCATCACTGATAACTCACCCAGAATTGCAACAACAGGTCACTGAATTGCTATTTATAGAGAAGCTTATTATCATTTATCCTACTCAGGTTGAGTGACCTTGGAATTTTTGCTCATCAGACCCTTGAAATTTCATTTATTGCCTAGTCTCTGGCAAGAGAAGGAGTCCAGCTACATGCTCTGATTGTCAATGCGAGCAGTAGAAGCACTATTCGCTACAGCGCTCTAGCTCTTCATTTTGGCTTTTTACTGTTGCCCAATGTCGACAGCAAGGTGTTACTGAGCGTCCCAGTTTCTAAAGAATGGAGGAGCTACTGAGTTTCAACCTAGCCCAGCTGCTGCTCTCTAAAGTTTCTTCTGCCCTTTTCCCCCCTCTTTTTAATTCTTCTTGTCTCTTTCCATCACAGGCACCATGAACAAAGCTTTCAAGGCAGGGTGTCACAATCCAGAATACAGATAGGAAGATACAGATATAGAAAACATAAAACCATGTACAGTGCAGAGAGTTCCCTTCATTCTGATCAAATAAGCATGACCTCCCCTCTATTCCAGGGAGACCAACTTTTGTTGTTGTTTTCTATCCAGTGCAGAAGAATTTTTTTTTTGTAAAATGATGCGATTTCCCACATAGCGGAAAATCAGGTTTCCCGGCAGTTGCACATGTAGATAAACACATAGACACAGTGGTACAAGCTAAGGTGACAGGGCATTCTGGCTCTTGCTTGACTTAGACTGGCATGACCTTGCAGCTGCAATAACACCCTTCCTGTGAATGCATTTTGTGCACAACTGCCTGTAGTTTTTAAAATGCAAACATAAACATAAGAAAACAAACATGAGTAGTCCTGTCAGTGCATCAGCGGGATAGAACTTTTTTATCCTGAAGTTTCCCTATTTTGAGGCAATTTTTTAATTGAAGACATTTTTGAGCATTCTGTAGTCATAAATGGCTATATTCTCAACACCTCAGTGCACAGGGCAAAGTTCTTCAAGCTAATTTCATATTTATATCTGATCTCCAAGTGGTCATACCACTTTTCTCCAGAACTGCAGTGTGCAACTGTGGTGTGTCCTATTTGCTCTTTTCAGGCTGCAATCACTTCATTGCAGGGGGCCTCTCGATGTTCCAGCTTAGCTCTTTCACCTGCAGCCTTGGATGGAAGTGCATGTTGACACTAACTTCATGTAGATATTCAAGTCCTTTTTGTATGTAGACAACAGTAACCAATTATTCAAGCCAGGATTCCTGTTGGAAGTTAGGCAAGGCTATCAAGACAGCAAGCACATAGCTGCCCCACATTTACGTGGTAAATCCTCCAGTCTGTCCCAAACCGACTTCCCATTTTCTGCAAACTGGCTTTTCCTACTGGTTGTCTGCAACCATCGATGCCTTTTACTGGAGAAGGAAAAATATCTAAGAGGGAAAGTTTTCTTTAAATGCTCCTAGGTAGTTCATGATGAAACCCAGTCAAGCAGACCTGAAGGTTATCCCAAGAAACTCCAGTTTATTCAGTTGCCACAGCTTGCAATGGCACTGAGAAGGGAGATGTAGAAGGATTTGATTGCAACTGATGCCAAGAAAGGATTTAGTGCTTGCGATTAAAACCTAGGTCTGAAAGCCAGGCTTGACATACAAAGAAGCAGCGTTGGTTCCCAGAAGTGACTGCGCTTCTCGGCATCATGTAAAGCTTCCTTGAGGAAGCGCTAAAAGAGCAGGACACAAAAAAGCATAGTTTGTTCCCTGAGTTCAACTGTCCGTTTTAAATGTACCTGGCTTGTACACTGTTGAAGAGAACAGTCACTTCTGGGAACAAAGGACAACCTAAGAGGCTGTATTTTGCTCTTTGTTTTTCACAAAGCTTTCTCCAGGACCCTCAGCAGAAGACCTTAATGTTCAACAAAAGAGAAAGAAACTCTCAATATGCTTCCCACCTGGCTCTTGGGCACGTGCACCTGAATCCTCTCAAATACTCCAGAGAGGTTAGCTGAAAACCATGCTTGCTGTGAAAGGCCACCGTGGTCTTACTGCTCTGTCCTACAGCTCTGATGTCAGGGTATCTGAAAGGACAGCCCCGCACAGCCTCCCTCCAGCCAGACCATGCACCGCATGGTCCCTGCTCAGAGGAGAGGAATCTGTCCATCATCTGGTGTCTCCTGTCTCTAAAGTCAGCCATGTTAATACCACCAAAATATATTTTCCTTCCATGCCACTAGTATTCCTGGGAAATGGTGTTAATACATAAACTTGCTCTCTTCCCTACTCTTCACACAAATATACAGGCTAGCACACCAGAGGCTTACAAATAGTACTGAGATTTTAATTTTACAAGGGCATTTAGTCTTTTTCATCTTGCACACCACTCAGTTATTTAATTCCTCAAAATTTTCACTTTGATTCTTCCCGCTTCTGCAATTTGGAATAGGTAGTGTAAAAGCAAAATAAGTTCCTGTTATTTTCAGATCAGCTCTCTACACTTTTCTTCATTGTTTCAAATGGTTTCCATTTCTTTGTCTTATGCACTGTGTAATATGCAGTCTCTGTGGACTCTGCAAATTATTTTCTGTAATGTCAACTGAAAGGTAAACTACTCAAAGTGCAGCATAAACCTTCCAAGCCTGACTCCTTCATTTTTAAAAAGCATATCTAAAGATGGCATGCCAAATGGCATGCCACATGGGGCCTGTTCATAACCTAATCAGGCAGTTTCAAATTTGAAACACATTATTCCAACAGCAGCTTATATAGGTAGTTGCTCATCATTAAGAAAATAGATATTCCAGTTGCGGCTGGATATTATGCTGTTCATATGCTCTCTGCTTTGTGGATCAATGGAGAATTCCTGACTCCTGGCACTTCTTTCCTGTCCTGTACAGTTTAAGCAGGTCTCTGTCAGCTGCTTGTATTTAGAGAATCAAATCTTCAGATGTTTCAGTTGCTGTGTGTTCAGAGGGAAGTCCTCCTGCTTACCACCTCTCAGGAGATCCTTCCAGGACCTGGGTAGGTTACTTCATACATACAAGTGGAATCAGCCAGGTAACAAAGATGTTTGTATCTTTGGATGCTCTTCAGGTATTTTTTTATTTAATTCCTTTGATCATTACTTTGAAGACTCAGATTGTTTCCAAACACCCTGCAGTTATGCTCTTCTGCATCTGCAAATACATTTCATAACAACTTCAAATACCCAGTCATGTTGGGAAAAAACTGTGACCCTACACTGCTCTCTGTTTTCCAATGTACTATATTGAATGGCAGCTTTTAATTTTTCACTGAAAGCCCAGATCCTTGACCTTTAAAGAGTCAGGACTCATGATTTGAGATGAAAGAAAATCAATATTATAGGTTGGCTTTATAAACCTACTAGGCCATTTGTATTCTGTCTACTATATTACATGTGCACAGTGTATCCTTGTCTCTCTTGCATGACAGCAAACATGCACCAAATTACATAAATATGTAAATACATAAAAACATTTCTTCGCTTTTTCCCTCACTCCTTTCAATCTGCACTTTGCATGTACTATTTGTACACAGCTCCTAGTAAATCACTCTAATCAGAAAAGGTCCAAGCATCATTTGGTGTTCACCAGCCCAACATGGCATTAGAGTCAGAAATGTATAAACACTGCAGCTTCATGCCTGCTGCTGCTGCATGTAAGAGCCACTTCACAGCAGCAGTGGGAGACAGAGACAGGTCCTCTTTTGCAAATGCACAGGACTCTGCCACCTGGACATAAGGGGAATAACCTTTAGATTTACAGCAGTACATAACTTATTGTGGCTCCATGGCACAGATGCATATGCATGAGACAGTACATTACAGCATTTTTTAGATCGTGTCTCATTTCCCTTTCTCACTAGCCAGGTTATTTGCTTGGTCATTGTAGCTATAGAACAGTATATCCTTATAGCTTTGAATTTCACTTTCCAAACAAGATGATCATGCTACAAGCAGATATGGAAGACAACATCCCAGATGAAAAAAAAAAAGTATATAAAAGGAATCCTGAGAGATGAGACTAGATTTTTTTATTAATGACTGCCTGTGCTCTGTTAATTTCTACTTTGCATTAGTGGTAAAAGATAGGTATTTTCTTGCAAAACTGAGGTTATTTAGAAAGACTTTGATGTTACTCATTTGGTTTAACTGTATGTTTGACACTATTAATAGCTGGATGTTTACTGCTTGATGCATGGTCCTAAAATTTACTATGAAGAACAGTGTAGGCATAACTCAAACATTAGCAAGCAAAAGGGGACATGCTTGAGAGCCATATTAATCACATTTCGCTGTCCTGGAATCTACATTGCCAAATCTTGTTCTTGGCTTTGGTCTCCTTCATAGCATTGCGGGGCTAAACATTATTTGCACTGCTGAAAGTCATTTTTTATTTTTTATTCATTTGTTTTTCTCAGGAGCACAGAAAAGTGACATCTTTCTAACAAGTAGGCCTACAACCACAGAGCACTTTAAAGAGAAAATATGCTAAATATCACCCAGGCAGAATGCTTAGCAATAATGACATTAGCTTACTAGCAGCCTGCAAAAACATTCCCATATAACAATCTGTCCAGAGATCACAAAACAATGACACTTCACTTGAAAGTAGACCTGAAACTGTACCCTTTCAACTGCAAATATGTTAATCATCATTCGGGAAGACTGATTAGACTTAATGTCAGTAAACTTACAGACTAACTTAACCAGTTTCCCTGTCCACCAATCTGTTGCTCCATATGCCCAAATCTACAGCAGAGAAGTGTCTCAAGAGACAGCAACACATTTTGTGCTCTGAGGCATCCGTCACAGCTGGGGCTGGGCTCTGCCTCCTGAAATGCTTGCACCAGTGCCTGCAACTGCGTTCCCCATAGGTGGCATCCAAATGAGCCTGCCTACCAGAGTTATTCAGCTACTCCAGTTGACAGGAAAACATGGAGTGGTAGTCCGAAGTCTTACAAATTGCAAGCCTTCCCTTGAAGCCAGTCAGTTGCCCGACAGATGATGGAAGGCACACAGCCCAGTAGCTCGCCTAGACAAGCTATTAGAAAGCATCTAATGGTACAGGAGCTGTTGCACTGTCAACAAGCATCATATGCAATGCCTTGGTTTATTCTCTAAGAATGAAGACATGATAAACGTGCAGAAGAGCACTGAGACACCGCAGTGCCATTTGCCTTGCTTTTTCACAGCACTGAATGAAAGTCTAGACAAGCAACTTCCTTGGAAGTGAATAGGAGATGTGGTTACATGCATTCACATAGCTGCCAAGAGCGTTGATTTGTGCATCTGTTTGGTCTATGGCTAGAAGGCCTATACTTGACTCAAATACAGATCACCCTTTGCTTCTTCCCCAGAAAATTGATTAAAAAGAAAAAAGCTTCCTAAAATAATCTAAAATATCAATGAGAACACCTTTTATCCCTATAATAGGGCAGGCAATCTTTCTTCTTTAAGAGATAGTGGCACTTAAGGCCAATCCCCAGTATGCTCCATGATGTGACCTCTTTAATGCAACACATGTTTAAAGGTGCCACAGGCAAGCTGGGGAAGGAAGGCCAACTGCTAATCAAAGAGCAGCCCCACGTCAAAAGAAAAGTCCATCTGGCAACTCATTTTAGGGGCGGGGGTTGGTGTTGGCAGTTGCTGTTTAGGGAGAGCAAGGCTATCAGTATTGCCTCCACTCAGAGACTCAAAAGAGCAGCTGATGAGTGGAAGTCAAGTCTGGAGAAAAATCTTGTGATGTGGAAAGACTAGCAGAGAAAGGATTTTCCTCACTAGGGTTTGTAAAACAATTCAAAGTAGAAAGTTACGTTGATATTCTGGATGCTGTTTCAGTATTAGCAGGAAATGGGTGTCAGGGAGCCTGCAAGAGTATGAAGTTCTACCACAGTCCCAGATATCTTCAGGACTGTATTTGGCTAAATTTGGTGTGTGGGACATGAACCTGATCCTCTTGACTAAAATGGCCTTTGGTCTCTTCATCTGTCTACTTGGTTGAACTGCCCTCCTCGTAACTTTTTCTCCTGAAGTAGATAGAAAAATCTCTCTTGCCGAGCACCTCTTGCAAGACTGTGATCTAAAGGAAAACTTTGCATATATTTTGTAGTATTTTATGAAATGTATATTATGAACATATAATTAGAAAATATTATATATATGAATGCTGAGATATGTATATAAATATGTAATATACAACATATAGTACAAAAATATGTGATATACACTATATATATGATAAGTACTTACAAAGCTTTACAGAAGAACAAAAAAACCCCCAGCAAAAACACAGACACCTTTGATTTTCTTTTCAGGTTATCTTTTATCAGTGCTTTTATTGCTTTCAACCTTCCTTGGAAAGCAATAATTAAAGTTCACTGCAGACCATGATTTCTAAGACTCAAATGAATTCTTCTCTCTCTCTTTCTCCTGGCAATATTCTGTGTGCTTTTGTAACCCCCTTTTACTTCCATCATCCAAAAATGGCTGTGGCTCCCTAGCCCTTAAAAATGTTTCTTAGTTGTTTAGATAAAAAATTGTTGCTAGGCAGGCTTTCCATTCTTTTTTTGAATAATTTTTGCATATTCCTACTCTCTCTTTGATATACACGGTGTAGCTGGGCCAGGCAGGAGCTTCTTTGGGGCAGTATTCATTGAAACCTACTCATAGTCTTCATGCACCTGTTCCAGCACGTGGGTGTTGGAAAGAATAAGTGCTGTGATAAGTGGTATAGTGTTTGCAAGAACAAAAACACTTCTACAGATAAAGAACAAGGTAGAAATACATGGACATGTATGCATCTGGTCCTGATAGACCTGGTTGAGGTCTTGATTTGTTGGGAAGAGGAATGGAAATGAGTAAGAGACCACAATATGTTGTTCCATATTTTAGAAATGCTTGTGAAGAATGCCAAACTCTACAAAAATTTATCATTTGGTAACACCCAAAGAATACAATACTCCATTGTTTCTGGATATGCTGAAATTTCTTCAAAAACTCAAATCATTTTGAACTACAAAATGAAGAAGCTACTTAAGGCATAGTTTGTGTGTCAAACAACACAGTTTCTATACCAAATAAAATTTCTGATTGGCAAGTTAGACTATACAAAGAAAAATCAAGAGTGCAATATAAAAAATATTTCAGAAATGCCACGTCTTGCTCTCCTTGCCTTGGGTAGCCCAATCAGACTTTACTACTTCGTTTCAAAAGGAAAATATCTGAAATAGAAGCAGTTGGCTTGAGAAGGGCAACAGGAGATCAGAGAGCTGGAGCTGCTGCCTGTGTCAAGGGAGCTGCGAATGACCATGGCTATTATTGGAAAGAGTATTAAGAGAAGATACGACAAGGGAACATAAAATATTGTGGCAACTCAGGACAGACAGCTACAACTCAGGAAAGAGATCTTGGTGCCATTGCTGGCACCAAAATTTTCCAAAATCACTGACCTGCTGTGCAACAGCAGCCAGAAAAGCCAACAAGGCTCTGGGCTTCATCAGGAAAAGTATTGGGAATGCCACATTTCAAGAAGGACGTGGTGGTGTTAGAGAAAGTACAGAGAAGAGAAGCTGCAGTGATCAAAGGGATGGAGGGGTTGCTTCATAAGAGCCACTAAAGAGGCTGCAGCTCTTCAGTGAATAGTGGAGGAGACGGATGGGGGATACGACTGAGGTTTACAAAATCACAAAGGCAGCAGATGAAGCGAATGCAGAACTGGGCTGTTAACCAGATCCCATGAAGTACTGGCACTGGGGATGCTCGAGGAAACCAGTAGGAGCCTGGTTTAAAACAGAGAAATGAAAGCACCTCTCTGGGTTGTAGGTGGTGAGCATCTGGGGTTTGTTGCTGTGGGATGTTGTGGAGGCAGACTTTGTCAGCAGGTCCAAAGGGGAGAGGGAAGTAGTCAAATTCAGTGTCTGCAGGTCCACGCTCATGTGTTAAAGGGAACAAGCAAAGCTGTGTACCCTTTAACATAGCTTACACACAGTCCTGAATGCTGGAGGGGTACAAGGAGGGTGGGCTGCAGATAGTGGCAGTCAAGTGCCACCCTAAGAGGTAGACTGTTATTCTGAACCCATTGGGCATTTCATACATTCTTAATACATACTATAGTAAAGAGTAATTGGGAGATCTCATTACCACCAATCTATAAAATGTAGGCAAGGGGACACTTTATTTATTCCATAATCAGCAAAATGTAAACAAAAAATAGAAATTGTTTTGCATATTCCAAATTCATGGAAATGATTGTGAATGGCATGGAGTTAAGTAGGTCATCCAGCCCAGACATGAGCCTATCCACCAATTAGGGTAACATCAAGAGGAATATTTGTCAGCTAATCCCTGAAGACAGGAAGAGATTCTTTCTGTGTATAATTTGTTAATCACAGTATGACTTGGGTTGGTTTCTTTGTTTTCTGGCACAGTTATTCTCTTGCCCATGTGGAAGAAGGGAATTCATTCAGTGTATTGCTGTCACTTTCTACAAGGGCAAAGACTTTAAAGGGCAGGCGGTGGAAGGTAACTTCCATAAATGCAAATGCATTTACTTCTGCTTCCTTAACTGTGTCAATTATGAATTCAGAAAAGGTTGCCGTGTTCAGTTCCTTCAATGCAGAGATTTTGGCTCAGAAAATAAAGCTGATGGACTTCATTAAGCAAGTATATTTGTAAGCTTCCTTCATGTAAACATTTTCTTGAGTCTGTATCTCTCCAATGGTCACGTCTGCCAGCTTTTGCTCTTTCTTATTATTGTCTGCCACTGTATGGAGTCGGTTTTCTTTTGCTTTTATATTAGAGCAGCTTGAGGACCCGTACTGCCAGCGTCGAGCTCCATGCTGCTGAGAGACAATGAACCATGACCAGTAAAATCTCCAGTAGCACAAGTGAAGTCCTCAATCTAATGGTTGGAAAGCATTTTATAATTGCAAAACAGGAATGGAACCCCAGGTTGTGACAATGTGCATGGTTTGTATGAATACACTAATTTTTACAACTTTTTACCTTAATAGAAAACTCGGGCTTTTGACAGCCAAGCTAATAGACGTTATAGGGGGTTATTACTATTTTCTCTCTGATTCTAGATTGCATCTACTCTCCTATTTAACAAGATAAGGTAAGTTCTATGATGACACTTCTAACCACTGCATGAAAAAGACTTTTTTTCAAACTTTGAGTTTCTATTTTAATAAAGCCTTGAAGATTTAGACATGTTTTGCTGTTCTGGTTTTCTTCCTCTCCATGACCCTCTTATTAAACATGGATATTGTACTATGAGAGACTCTTGATGTTGAGCTTTAGAAGTTACTGCACAGTAATGTTGCCAAGAGCTATTCCCAGTGCTGAATCTCTAAATTAAAAGGGAATGACTGAAAACTCACCTACCATATTACTTCCATGTGAAGTCACAACTATAAGAAATGTTTTGCTGGAACTTTGATTTAGAGAGACTTTAATTGCTACCGATGTTTCTGGAAGACATGTAATTGTTTCCCCTGTAGCCTCAACAAACTAGTACCATTTCTGCAAAACCTGAGCAGTTGGAACAAAACTAAGCAATTTCAGAAACTGTCTTCTATTCTGCTAGGGGAAAATGCATTACAAAACCTGCTAAATTTTACATGCTTTATGTTATAAACCTACTCTCCTACGCTAGTCAGCATCCAAAATTCCTGGGCAATCTTTCATGCTTTTGTGTCAGTTCATACCTAGATAATGCAACAAGACAGTCCACATGTCCTTGTGGCTCTTTGTAAATGCAGGTGCCTTGGATTACAGGATATACCGCATCTGCAGCATTCTTGTTTAGCGGTATCTGTGTGCAACCCTTGTGCCAGGACCTGACTGACAGCAGTAAGGGCCCAGTTCAAATTTCAGAAGTCACTAATAAAACATTGCATTCCTATCCAGAAACTGGGGGAAATTAAATTAAACTGGCAGTTCCTCAGTGACCTAATCTTCCTCACTTGTGAACAATGAATTAACTGGCTTAAAAAAACCAGCACAGCATAAAGGAAGAACAGGAAAAATATCCCCACAGATACATTAAAATAAGTCATGCTCCATAGATCTGTTTTATTAATCTCTTCTCTCCATCAGATGTCAAGAGGAGAGGCTATTTTACTTTTTTAGGCATCAGCCACTTCAAGCTGCTGTGCTACCACAGAATCCACCTGCTTTGACAAGAAAGGGGGCTGTAGCTGCAAATGTAAAGAAAAGGAGCAGTAGCACCTTCTTTAAATGGAAACAAATGGGTTTTCTCTGGACGGGGTGCAGCGTTTTTATCCGTGGCATACTGCAAAGGTTTGTCCTGCTGGAAAAAAAGGGACAAAAAACTAAAAAACAAAGCACGTTTTCAAAGTAAAGAGACAGGAAACTTTCCTGCAAGTCCTTCTGTATATTTGCAGTAGCAAAAAAAAAAAAAAAAGTATCAGTGATAGTAGCGGCCCCAGATTCAGGGGACCAAGTGCTAAATGCGCCTGGCCCTGGTAGTGGTGGGTAAGTCCTCGGTGTAATGCTCAGGTACAACTGGAACACTTCAGGCAGCTCATCTCTGTCAAATCTCTCCAGTGATCACTGATCCTGGTGTGCAACTGCGGGGGGTGGGGGGGGAAGAACAACAAAAATACCCACCTAGAGAAACGGCCTGGAAAGCATGAAGAAGCACTTAACATCTCCAGGAAAGCTGAATCTCTCCAGAAGCCTGGAGGACACCTGGGAGACTGAAAGCAGCCCCTTGCTCTGGGTCTGCAAACAGCAGCTGCCAACATGAATGACACAAAGGGTGCCTTCAGTTTTTAATTCTGATGTTTTTACTAGTTTTCAGTTAACTGCAGATCTGTTTTACAGATACGTGAATGGTATTGTCTGTGTTTACAGGGAGTACCAAAGAAGGTGAAAACAAAATAATTTGCTGCTGACTTAAGGCTAAGGAACATATCTTGCAATGTTGGCAATAAAACCAAATAGCAAAAAAAGAAGTTCATCTTGGCATCCTGGTTACTGTCATCACCCAAGAAAAGCAAGAGAGCGTGCAGGTAGCACAAGCGTTGGAGGGGTTCAGCCCACACGCAGATGAGAGAGTCACATCAGACAAATCCATTCTGCAAAGTCAGAAGCAATGTCACCTCCAAATTCCAGAACAAGGGGAGCAAAGGTAGCTCGTTTTGCCTGATGAGATCTTAACAACAGCTGTAGTTTTGAAATTAGAAGTCCAGGACCACTGATGTCAGAGCAGAGACCATGCAGTTCACAAGAGGCTACTGCACAGGTTAGCCATCAGGCTCCAGGTAATGCAAACTATGTAAGGAATTCAATTTTACAGTGTGACAATTTTTTGTTCTTAACTGCTGCTGTTCGGTTTGTTTCTGAGAGAAAAGGAGGCGGTTTTGTCATGAGCCAGTTGGAATAGGTCACTGAGTTTTGGGGATGCTCGTGATCTCAGTGCAATGCTGTGAGAGCGAGCTAGTGCACTCCTTAGTTATCCTTCAATGAGAGCACAAGGTCGGGGACAGAGGATGAGCTGAATGTGCCTGAAAGAAAGGCTGGAGACCTCCAGATATGTTTCTTAGAAGGAGTGCTGCCCAGAGACACTTACAGAGCAAGGACATGTAAATTGAAGTGTAATGGGACAAAGGCCCTTCAGCATTTACCACCTTATGCTCAAAACCGCATGTGACAGGACTCCAGATGGTGTACAAATGTGAAGAGGATTTGCCTGGACCTTTTCCTGCAGTGAATTCCCCAAGCAGCTTTTAAGCTCAGAAAAGCCCAGGTTCATTACAATACAAAACTCCACTGCTTACATTTGTGAATGCAGACAGCACAAAGGTACTGATGGGGTTGCAACATCAGAAAAGGCGGAGGCAAGGAGTTCTAGAGAAGGGTAAAGATTTGGCAGGAATAGTGAGCATTCAATCAAATTTGTGTTGTTTTTTCAAGTACCTATAAGATTTGAACTCTTGTTAAATTGAGTTGGAGTTGGAAATATTCCCCCAACTACTTCTCAGCGTCTCAATAGTAGGGTTTTATTTTAGAGCAAAGTTTCTTATTTTAATTAAGCTCAAAATGTTGGCTTCATGGCTGGTTTTCAACTCCTGCCTTCCTTCCATACCGCCTTTCTAAAGAGATCTTCCTCTAAGCAGCCTTCATCTCCATGTTGTAAGACAGTGGTAATTAGTTGGAGCTTTGCTGAGTTTGTGGAAATCTTGTGAGTGAAGTCATTATAATAGCGTTTAGTGTTTCAGCTTCTTGCTTTTATTTGCAAGATTATTGGCTTGATAAAAGAAACAGATTTTGACAATGTGATGGCTGTAGATACTTGAAAAATTGTCTCCAAGTTGGTTTCTTAGTTAAGTGTACAGTACAGTCCCTTATTTAAGGAGCACGGTGACATTGTGGGTAGGGAGTCCAGGAATATGGTGACAAGTAGGTACCGTTCAGCTTACATGATAAAGCACACACTGTCACCAATTTAGTTATCAGGCCCCAGCTGTGGCTAAACTCATATATTTGCATCTTGTTACCACTTTTTGTGCGTTCAAATTTGCCTTTAGTTTTTTAAAAAAAGGATCTGCCTTCTCTATTCAGTAGTGATTCAGACAAGGTAAAGTAAGTTGTGAATTTCAAAACTAAAGAAATGCAGTGTTATTAATAAAAGCACAAACTTAAAGGTCTTTAGAAACAATGTCTTCAGCTTCCTTCCTGTGAGAAGTGCAATCTCAGAAAGATAAATCCCTCCCAGGCAAATTGGGCATCTGCCAATGCAGCTGTCTGTGTAGACTATTTAAAGTAAAATGCTTTGATAGAGTAGGTAATAAACTGGTGCTGGAAGGGGCACAATGAGAACAAAAGAAAAGGTGGATATGTTTGCAATAAAAGCCAGCTGATGGGGAAGCCAAACAAGCGTTGAGTGAGTTAGAGTCTGGCTGAGAGGTATACCGGGTGTTAATGGGCTCCAGTGACTGAAGTGACTTTTGAACCAAAAGGGATGAAAAAGTCAAGCCAGCATAGGGATGGCTGCCTGCTTAACTTCCACCTTAAACATCAGCTGACGTGGAAAGAGAGACAATGAAAGATCAGCTTGAGTTCAGTATTGGAACAGGAATTCAAAATTAATATGTTTTAATTTCCACTAATGACATCCAAGGATATGTAATGGTGTTTAAATAAGAGAGTCTGTAGACCAGGCTTGTTCATCTGTCTTGATAAGACGGTTAATGGTGGGAGCCAAAGACAATTTATCAGCGTATCTTCTAAAACCTGTTCATTTCACATAGGAATTGATTTCAGACTTGAAAGTCTTGGAGTCCTTATGGCTAAATAAAATAACTCAGTGCAACAAGTGAAGTATGCAAATGATTTTATGACAATTGTAGCTCTTTTTCTTTCAGCAAATTATTTGCCAACAGGCTATGAATTCGTTGAATTCGTTCCAAAACCAATTTCAACATAATTTTAGCATAATTTTTGTCAGCTTACCATGATGAGTATTCATTGTTTATTTGCACCATATGAATATTCATTTAAATTTGCAATGTTTCTCTCTACTGACTTGGCAACAATCATATAAGCAAATAATTCATTGAATACGTGTAATTTTTAAATACATCTTTGATCTGAAGTCTGAGAGCATTGCAGCACTGAGAAAGTTTTTCATCCAGACACTCTCAAAAGTATTTGTGTTAGTATGTTTGATGTTTGGCTTTCGATAAAACTTCATGAAACCATTATCCTCAACTTGCCACCTCAGTGCTACAGCACAGACTCCAGGCATAGCTTTGCATAGCTGCTGAAGTTTGAACTACTGATTTAATAGTTTATTCATAGACTGAATAACCTATAATATACATAATTTAAGATTTGGTAAACCATCTTGTGTTGCCTATTGGCATGGCTGTGTAAGAGTTACATGCTTATGCAAGATGCAAGTTTTCAACTAAAGCTCTTAAAGGCAAGGTTAGCAAGGGGATTTCATTTATTATTATTATTATATTATTTTATTATTATATATTGTATATTACATATTATATTACTATATTTTTTGTTATTATAATAAAATATAATATAGCATAATGAGGATTATGTGTTGATTATGTTTAATGCTGATGATTTTGATTTAATTATCCAATTTCCTGACAGAAAAAAAAAAAAGAAAATGGATTTTCAAATGAAAATGGATTTCAGAAACAAGAACTTTTCAGTTTTGCATTGCCTCCTATCTTCTTACTATACTTACATATTTCATTTCATATTTTAAAACAAGTGAAAAACTAACTAAAAGTACATTTGTGTGTAATACTTTTTCTGCTGCCTTCACAATTGTTTTTATGTCTCCCAAGCCCACAAAGAAATCATAAGGTAATTGTGAGGCTTTTCTTCTGACTTTGAATTGATAATGACACACAGAGACTCAGTCTCGTGGTAGCATTTCAAGAACATTTTCTATCTGAAAAAAGTGTTGATAAAAAGATAGTAAAAGTGATCCACAGATGTTGTAAAGGGCTAGTGAGGTTCAGGCATTTCTTTGATAAAATTTTCAGGCAGTATATTGTGAACTTCTCTGCAGTGATTCATTCTAGAGCTATTTTCCAGTTTACAGTTTCCATGATTGTTTGAGTAGAATAAAACCTGGGAACGGAATAAAAATAAAGGAACAGTAAAACTTCTTCACCTTGGGTTATATTTAGTGTTTGGCAGACTGAGAAATTTGTCATGCAACTGCAATGACGAGTTTCTATTTTCATAATTGTTCTGCATGTGATAAGGTATTTCTAAAATAGCACATTTTGGATGCAAAACAAATGCATAACAATTACTGTTTCATATATCTTTGGTTCACTTTGTTGGCCGTTTGGTCAAAGGAAAAATCATTAAGCCTTATGGCCATGTTCATTGCTATACTCTGCAGATAAAAAGGGGCAATAAGCATGGCTTGACTAACTGTTTAACATGATTTACCTTTTACTTCGATTAATGGAGCATATTGCTTCATCTCCTATTCAACATCCCACTTTATTCTTAAAGCAGGTAGCAACTGGTACTCAAAGAATGCAGTGGGCCTGGAAATGACAATCAGACATCTGCTATGTGTGGAAATGAATGTGTGTGTGTCTATGTATATATACATACATAAGTATACACATGTATATATAAAAATGTGTATGCATATATGCATGTATTTGTGTGCACATGCATGTAGAAGCAAATATGCATGCATATTCTAGATCTTCAAAATAAAACCCCAAATTAACCAGCTAATACATTCTGGTTAAGAGTTTTCTCTGATTTCACTGCTAATATTTCCATGGGGGGTTTTTTTGCTTTGAAAATAAGCAAGTAATTTCCCATCTGAACCTCCCCAATCACATTATCTTGCCAGACGACACAATTTATCTTCTTTATTTTCTATTTCATGTTCTTTCTCAAAGAAGCACCTCCATCTCCTGCTCCAAAATTGTAGGGCTCTGACAGCTGTCTACTCTGAATTGATTTTTTTTTTTCTTCTGGAAATACAGCATTCCTGGCAGCCCAACACCCTGTACGGTGGCTGCTTTGTAGTTTTAAATTCTTCTCCACCCTCCACATCCATTAGTCACGTTCTCTTCCCTGTGGTGGATCTCTCTAAGTTTATCTTGGGCACCATGATGAATTTACCCTGTGCTGGTTAATGATGTACTCACAGAGTCAATTCATAAAGCTAAGTTAGGTATTTATTAAGAGCAATGATGGAGGGGTGCAATTGCACCTGCCTTCTAGCGATGTGTACACAGACTTCAAATCATGCCCTCCTCTGACTTGGACTCTCCAATTCCCATGCAGCTCAGTAGTTGATTTGAAAAATAGCTTGTAAGGGCTTGGATTTCTCACAGTTATTCTGCTATCAGTATATCGCTGTCATATCTGTATGGCACTACTATAAAGCCACCTGTGAAGCAATATGTATTTAATATTTTGCAATGGGGCAATTGGCCTTAAGACAGCATCTCAAAAGCATTATATTGACCTGTGCAATTAGCATGGTGTTTGCAATATAATCTAATTAATTAGCTTTGCTAGAAATCCCATCGATGCTCCTCCTTCCAATAAAGAAAAATGCCTTGGAGGGAAGTCTTTCATCTGCTATCCAACAGAATTAGTGAACATTTGGGCAATATTTTATGTATAGTTGTATGTGAAAGAAATGTGCCTTGGAGAAATTGATTGTGAAATCTGAGTAAAACCTGCCTGAACTTGTGGCCTCCCACTTCTTTACTGACAGGTATAAGCTCCATAAGCAAAAGCACGACTGCACTCCTGAACTTAATTTAGCCAACAATGTTTGGGCTTGTGCATGGAGCAATAGCAATGCCCAAACTCTTCCCTTCTCCAAAGAGAAAAGGAAAAACCCCATCCATTTGAAGTGGCCTGGGGTAGTTCACTAAGGGTGGGCAGCGAGTGACTTCTCCCAGTTCTCCCACATGATTGTACCAAAAGAGGCAGCAAGCTGACAGCCAGCTCAGGTGGATCTTTCAATTAAAAACCATGAGTTTTTTTCTGGAAAAAGAAATTGTTGTCTTTTACACAATAGTTAATTCTTCAAAGCATGTGTTCAGAGAGGTTAGTAAAATCTCTCTCTGTGCAAATGATGTGAGACTTTCGCAACGTGCTGAAAACATATTTAACTACAAAAGAAGGCTGAGGACTCTGTCTTCTCACAATTATGCCAGAGTCTCCAGAACTTCATTGACTTAATTACTGTCAAGAACTGTTTGAACAGTTTTGAGTGTAGGGTCGAAACTACAGATGATAATTGCTCTGCTTTGAGTGTGATACCTTGCCATAATCAGGATTTTTAAACTCTGGAGTATAAGTGAGCAAGAGAAACTGGGACTGTTTGACTTGTCAAGCAAAGGCATTTCCCGGCGTGCCCTGCTTCCCAGCTCTTCTTATTGCTCCCAACAGGGTTTGTTCAGAAACCTGTTGTGGATTTCCCCCGCCTTTGTGTATGGTTCTTGTTTTGGAAGGGCACCAGGATGCTGAAGCATCTTCCTGCTATGAAACAGGGATGTGACCTTGGGGAGCAGAACTGGGGCATACTGCAGGTTGGCAGGTTAGACTGAGTGCTGTGACCGTCATTTTCTCTTTCTAGTATTGATCTTTGCAATCTTGATGGTCCAAATGTCTGTCTGTGATGTTATTATGAATCTGTAGATAACACGCATTAAGATCTAATTGGATTGAATCATTAACAACATCAGAATTGTGCTAAGCAAGCCAGCTGCTGAATTAAATACTTAGGTACCAGATATGCGTACACACACAAAACCACACACATACACACACACAAGCACACACAGAAGCTATGAATATATATATATATATGAAGGACAATGCACAATTCTTTAATAGCACTCTAAACACTACAGAACTTAAAAGTTCTGTAGTTAATTTTATTTTCACTTTATCTCTGAACGTCAGCTTTATCCTTGGCTTTCAATGTTTTGGCTTTTTTATTTCAAAAACCCTACAACTTTGTTGTAATGTTAACAGAGTTGTTTCTTCTTTTTTTTTATTAGAAAGGAAATTTTGCTCTGAAAGTGAGGTTATTATTTATAGATTCCAAGCCAGGTGCTGTAAATAGACATCAAAATGATACAATATAAAATGGAAATAAAATTAGAGAGAGCAGGAATTGTTCTCAGAGAACCAGAAACTAAATCTTATAATATTTCAAAGCTTATTTTTTTGTGAGTAACAGTAAACAAAGTTATACACCTGTATGTTGATCATATAGTCAAGTTTAGGACTGACTTTATGAGGAACCTGCCTATTGGTTTGAAATGTAGAAGTCTTAATTATTAAAGTCAGCATTTCTGATGTTTGTGTTCATATTATAACCAAAAAGCATTAGTTTTAAGTCATCCTGTATCCCTTATGAAATTCTGAAATGATTCAGTGTCACCCAGTCAGGAGTTAAGGTGCAATGAGCCCTCCAGCTGCATGAGAGACCAGACCACAACCTCTCTGCTGAGGCAGAGGTTCCTTTAACGGAACATGTTGAGGGGTGCTAATTATACACTTACCCAAATCTTATCAGGAAACAACCATCTTTGGGTGGCTGGGGAGAACCAGTTTCCTTTCCTGCAAGTTCTTTGAGGCTTTGATTCAGGTAGTTGCCAGGGTTTTCAGGCTTTCAGTTGGGAAAGAAATTGTTTCCCGTCCTAGCCAGCAAAAGAAACAACCAGGCCATGTCCTTGTTTTATGTATCTGCAACTTCTCTGCAAGTGTTTTCAGCACTGAAGGTGCTTCTGACTTGGGCTCTCACTCATAACAGTTGGACCAAGGGTCAGACCTATGCAAAGCACATCACCTGTAGGAGTCGTGGGCTGGCAGCCTGTAGGTACACCACCTCTCCTCGGTGACGAAACAAGAAGTGACGGTTCAGTCAGATGGACCTTTCCTGGCAGCCTGAAAACAGTGACAGTTGCTAGACCCAGGAGGGGCCACCTCCCTGGAAATGAGGGTCTTAGCAGCATGCACTGCATGCTTCTCTCAAAGAGAAATGCCATTTGATTATCAAAAAGAGAAAAAGAAAAGCTGGAAGTGGAGACCAGTCTGCAATGTAGTGTTTCCATACTGAAATAGTACCCTCCATGAGAAGAGAGGTTGCTTGCTGTATTGGATGTTTTATGACTGAGGTGCTAACCTCTGACTGCGGGTTCTGTTGGAAAAGTCAGCAGACCCTTACCTAGAGCTGAGCAAGGTCGTTTCTATAATACGTAGAAAACAGGAATGTCCCTTGGCCCCAACTGGATGAGACTCATAAATAGTGAATAATTTGAAGTGAAAAATTTTTCTTAAGCTCAAATATGTGAGAAGTTCAAAATTTCAGACAAGAACTACTTGCGCCAAGAGGATGTTGTCTGTTGTCAGTATAATATACGTCAAATGTCAGAGAAAGGACTGCTTGGTGAGCCTGAAAGCTATAAAAGTCTCAACGGAGAAATTACAAGCTGCTTTACTGAACAGTGCCTAATATTACAACTGAGGTAACATAAAAGCAACACAGGAAAACCCCACCACATCGATATGCACCCAGCTGAGCTGTAGTGCCCTGAATTGTTCCCTGCCAGATTTTCATCATCCTCTCATCTCTCGCTCACACTTGCTACCAGTCAGAACAACATTACGAAACAGGAATGTCATCCAAAAGTTTTTGAGGTTTTTAAATATAATGTCTGACATTTGGACTCCAGGGAGTGAACACAATCAGATCAACTTAAGGGAAAAAAAATAGTTTTAAGCAGAAATTCCACTGATTTACCTGGAAGTGATGGAAGAAAGGAAACTGTGGGCTGTGTTCACCTTCAGGGCATGGAGGCACATTTTGCACCTCAAAAACCGAGCCAGAAGTTAGGACTCTGATCCTAGAAATAGTGCACAGCCCTGTGCAGCTTAACACCTACGAACGGTCCCGCTGAGCTGTGGGTCTCTTCATGTAGGCAGTGGTACTCTCATGCAGAAATATCTTCAGGATCAAGCCCAAACGATCAGTGGCAGTCCCGGACGTGGTATCCATAATTCCCATTTCTCAGGCCTAGTTCTAACCACCAGAAGGCAGGCTGAAAATGAGCAAGCCTGCTGTCCTAATTATATAGTGAATTGTGCTCTTAATCACTATAAAATTGTTTAAATCATCATAAAAATAAAAACAGATTTACACAGCTTCCCCACCCCCCACCCCCAAAATGCATCTTATTTCATTTTCTCCTCGCTGATCCTGAAAGCTGTTTCATTTTCATATTTTGCCAGGCCCCCACACCCTTTTGGAGAGAAATAAGTGTTCTCAAATTGGGAAGGCTTGGACAGTTCCTATTTGCTGACTAAAACTGGAAAAGGTCAGCTTTGGTCCTTTAAAAATTAAGGTCTTATGCATTTCTGTTGTTGTTGTTGTTAAAATATTCTAAGTATGCCTCCAAAATCTCCTAAAAGTGAAAGTAACATCTGGTGCAAGAACTTCTATGCCAACATTTAGCCTCATGGCAATGCATATTTTAGCCCAAATTTCACCTCAAAATGAAAAGGCAGAGGGGACAGCAGTGATTCAAGACCTGTCAGGTTATGCTTACCTGTCAGGTTTCTTTCTATCATCTGCCAACTAATTAAGGTAACCTTGTCAAAGAATTAAATTCACTCAAGTGAAATGACAGAGCTTTAGATGTTCTGGTTAGAGGTTATCCCGTTTCTCCTTTCTTGGCTGCAAATGGCTGTTGCACACATGCTTTCTGCTGGCCCACTGAAATTATTTTCCATTGCAACACTGAGACATTGAAAAGATGATTAATCTTTCCTCTTCTTTAGAAAGCCTTTTTTTTTCTCTGCTTTCGTGTTGAATTTTATGCACAGTAGCCAGACAAAACAAGGGTTGCGCAGTGGAAGGATTCTGGGTAGTAAAAACACAACATAGTGAGCCAGGGTATGGTGCCCAGTTTCTCTGGCTTTACAACAAACATACTGTGCAGCCATCGGCTGTTTGATAGAAGATGTTTTTCATGAAAAAAAGATCAGGGACCAATTTTTCAAAAGGAACTCATGTTTGCTAATGAGATCTTCTGAAAAAAAAAAACCAAACTGTCCCTGAAAATTATATTTGAAGCTTTAAAGCACTGAGGATTTTATAAAATTTGTTAAATGCTTGTTAGGTTTACCTGTGTGCTTTGCATTCCTTGATTCTTCGTCCATGTGACAGTGTTTTGCCACTTACAGACATTTGGGGCAAAGGAATTCATTGCTGTCTAGAATACCATCGCAACCTCAGAAAAATCACGGAATCAAACCCATTGGGTGGACAAGAATGTATCCTATTGCGTACATGTAACCCCCATTTTCCAGGTGATATTAACAACACCTCTGAGATCTGTGATCTGTTAAATACAATTAAGGTAAATGGGACAGGCTAGAAACTATAGGTAAGTTTTCTGCAAAAAGTCCCTAGTACTAATATCGGAGCTGAATTGGATAATAAAGTAGACTTGTTTACGAAAATCTCAAGTAAAAGAGTCTGTTGAGTTGAAAAGATGGGGACAATCACTTAGTGAAAATATGACAAGCAAAAAAGGAAGCCAAAGAAGCAGTGTCAGCTAAAAGTGGAGTTAGCAGTGAATTTTGTAGCTCTCCAGGGAGGGGAAGACTCAAGACATAGAAAAAAATCATTTGCAAGCTCGTCTAGGCAGGAGAACAAATGATAAGGGATACAAACACACTTGCATATGTTAGAGGTAAATAAGGTATATTGGAAATGAATGCTGAATTAATTAGCAATGCTTGGAGTGATTATTTTGCAAGAGTACCCCATGAAGACAATGCAAGAGAGGAATTAAATCATGTAAATCCAGCTGGGATGAGATTGGCTGTATTTAGAAGGAGCAAGTCATAAAAGCAGGTAGGAATATGAAAGTGAGGAAAGTCTCTTGATGAAGTGCCAATACATTTGCTGAAGTGACTTGTTATGGAAGGCATGTTTGATTGCTTTCCTAAGTCTGCGAAAGTACTAAACCAATGTTGTAAAAGCTTTGCAGAGTATATATTTAAATGTGAAGACATATTAAGCTCAGCACAAATTATCCAAGTGGAATGGTGCTGCAGAATAAGAAGCCTTGGCATAGATCACTGGAAGCATCTGTAGGGAGACTGAAATTTAGATGTGTTAGACAGTTTCATGGTAGAAAAGAGTGGAAAGCTTGCTGTATGTATTTTCTTGGAAATTTAAAGAAAAGAGACAGCTACTGGAATGGTCTTTGTAGAAATGGAAAAGGCACACGCTCATGTAATGAGAACAAGCAAGTTGGTTTGGAGAACTTCATATGCACCACCTCTGCCAAAAAAGTTCTCAAAAGTGAAAAAACAAGAAGAGAACTACGACAAGAACATGCTATTACTTAATGAGATGCAAAAGCTTGTGATGGCATATTAGCTAAATGTTAAAGATGGCAACACTTTCTTACGTAGGCATGAGTTAGAGTGATTGTGGGTAAGACTGAAGCTTTGATAGGTGTTGAAAGGCATCCTCCATAAACGAGAGCAAAGGAAAGACCTTAGAGGAAGCAGTTCCAATACCTCTTTCTGATTGCTTTTTCATTGCACCTTAGCTCTGTGGTGTAAGTACAGCTCAGATTGACTCTATTCTTTAAAGATAGTCTCAGTGTGGGGAATCAGTAAGCTTCAATTTCTGGAAATGACACTATTTAGTTGATCAAATGGTTGGCTGCTCTGTGAAAAGAAAAAAGGAAGGAGTAGGGGATTTTAGTTCAGGTTGTTCCAGTCAAAGACAAGTGGGGGGATGAAAAAAAAAAGGCTGAACTTTGTCTGGGTGGCATATATGCACCTCAGGACTGTATTAGTAGGATAGTCCTAAAATGACAGTGAAAGAGACAGTTGTAGGAGAGGCCATAGACTTCACATTCAGACAGGATTTAGCAGCAAGTAAATTTATAGGAGATAGTTGGCTACAGACATGGTAAAGAAACCTGCAAATGTTGCTAACTCCAACCAAGGAAAACTGTACGACAGAAGAACTTTCATGATTTTTGCCTCTTCTCTAAAATGTCTGTCATTATCAAAAAGTACTGTACCTTTTGGGAATACAAAACACAGGGGAAATGTACTTGGCTCCTCAAACACAGGCAAATAACCTGTATTACAGACATGTTCAGTTTCCTCATCTTTTCTTAGGGAAAATGCAGCCTGTACATATGCAAAGCATATGTAGAGACAGACAGTAGAGTGTCTCTTTGGTTCTCCCACCTACCTTTTGAAGTGGTCAAAGAGCTTTGTTCCCACACCTTCGACACTCAAGTTTATGACCACACCGATCTGATTATGCCCATCAGTCAGGCTGCTTGTTAAATCCTTCATAAGATAGACGTCATATCGTCCACTTTAGCACTTTTACTGCTAGGCAAAAGGGGCTGAAAGCTGGGTGTAAAAGCTGGACTTTTCAAATTAAGAGTCCACAGCATTTACCGAATCCTTGACTTGTTCTGCATACTGCCACCAAATATTGACTTTGGGATGCTTGCTTTTTGTGATGTGGTTTTGTGTGTGGGTAATCCATGCCCTCCCAGCTCAGCTCTACAGATACAGCATGGTATTTAAGTATTAGGTGTTTTCGTGAGGATTTTCTTTTACAGACATCTGTTGGAAGATAAAAGCCTTTGAAACAGAACTCTCTTCAAGCTGTTAACCCTGTGACTAGCTACTGCCTTGTTAGTTCTCTAGTAAGGTATATATTATTTTGGTCTCTGTAATTATTTGCTCTAACGTTAATCTAGCTTACAGTTGGCATCAAAAGCCATGGATTTTGCTCACACTGTTTTTCTGCAAGAAGAAACAATTCTTTAATATGCAAATCAGAGTCAGCATGCCCTTGAAGAAAGAAAGGCTTTTATGAAAAACTCAAGGTTACAGTTATGTTCCTATGTGTGATGAAAAAGCTACTCAACCCTTTAGAACAGATAAGGGGGAAGATCGTTTCCTCATGAAAAAGAAATTATTCTTGTGTAGGATATTAACAAAAAATGGGAGCTAAATTAGTGGGAGGGATGATATGCAGAAACTGAGCTGTAATTTTGACAAATGCTGCAGCCTTATCTTTCTTATTTTTTTGGACAAAATGCACATTCAAACTCTAGTCAACATGGTAAAACAACCTGTCCTCATAGACACATTGCAGGAATCCACCTGGAAAATATCTTGACGAAAGAAGTCTTTCTGTGCTAAGAGGTGTTAGAATTGGCAAATACAATTGACTTCAGTTACATTGCTATAAACGGATAGTGGACCATAAGCTTTGAAGCCTGACGTGGGATACTGCCATACAGATTCTTCATAGTTTGCAATGCAGACCCAGGCAAGGAAGGTTTTTTTAATGAGTGTGGTTTCCCTTCAGGACTGAAAAGCAATATTGTCTTACTGAAATGTATTTCTTTTCTCTTTAACAAGTCCCTGTGCATGTGCTTTTCAAAAAACACATATCTAGCCAAAAAGTTCAATTAAAATGGAAGCTTGTCCTAACTCAGAACTTATTCCTCGAGCCTACATCATGTCTGGGGAGTCCAAAACAAGAGATGCTTCTTGCAACACAAAATGTTTATTGACTTTGATCGATTGGATGAGCAAGTGAATTCTGGAACCAAGCTTTACACAGGATGAAGAGGTCTAGGAACCCTCTGATGTAAATCCAGTGTTAGGATCTCATTTGTACTTTTATGTTTATCTCATTTTTATTTTATAAAATTGAGATAATTTTATAAAGAACAGAGCTCCAGTGTCTATTGAACTTTATGAATTGATCACACTTCATCCTTGATGCTTCCTGAAAGCAATAGAAAGCCAGGTATGCATTTTATTTGATTATCACTGTAAGGCATAAATGCCTTCAGTGAATTAATAGAAATTGTAGACAAATATTTTGTTTCCAGAAAAAATCAATATAATCTATATTGTACTACTTAGCTCTATCAACATTAAGGAAATTAAATAAGTAAATAATGCAAATCAGTTATCAAACACATAAAAAGAACATTCATCATCCTTTCAGGGGACAATACCAACAGCATAAAGAGCACAAAGAAGAAAAACAGTATTTGATCTTGTGTATCTACACTGAATTCTGTCTATATTTTAAAGCATCTGTCCTAATCAGAGTCAGCTTCAGCAGGCCACAGGTCCTCTCATTCTGCTTTTAGAAAACTGAGGTCAAGAAGAAAGGCCGAATATAGTAAAATCTCCACCTGATCAAGTACGATACTTTCATTGTCTTGTGGAGATCCCCTCAGCTGGACCTAGCCTTCAACAGGGCTTTTGCTCCACAGGCTACTGAGTCCTTTCCCATCATATACTAGCATGAAGGAATGCCATGCGGCATTGTCCTCTCCTGAAAGCTTTTGATTTTATTGAGGTTCAACCCTGCATTAACAGGTGTGCCCAAGGAATTTTTCATTTCCAGCAAAGTAAGCCAAAACCAAAGTTGAGCAGCTCTGTGACTTTGACAGCTGAGAACTGACTGAAGCAATATCTTATTAACATAATCTTTGAGGTCCTTACCTATAAACTCACAGCCATAGGTGTGCTAGGGAGAAGCAACTCCCCTTCTGGTGAGTTTTCATTCTGGGACGGGCACAGATGCTACGCTGTTTTACAGGTCTGGGTACTGTCTGTGCTGCACAACGGCCACTTGACAATACTTCCCGATTCTTGATGTAATTTTAGCAAGATCTTACACATGTGAAGAATAGACACAGGTTCAGAGCTAAGCTAATTTTCCTTCCCTAAGCTTGCCAGGCCTGAGAAATGTGGGACAGGATCTCCTTCTGTCCAGAGCATCCTTTTCTGGTATCCCTCCAGTGGGGGAAAAAGCAGTATCTCCCTTACATATCTGCTGTTAACCAGGTTAACACCCAGGCTCTGTTACTTCCCCTCAGGTTGATGGGCTCGTGGGCACATCCATGCTCTGTAATGCATATCAGCTTGGCCTTGGATGCAGCTCATGTGCTCCTTTCCTCAATTTTCACATGCTGTTCATGACTTAATCTACAACTGTTTCAATGGTTATACTTTATCCCTCCTGTATTTGGATGAGTATTTTTGCTCATGCTGACTGCTGACACCACACAATTGCGCACGGCTAAGCAAAACCTCAGCTAAGACATATAAATACTAAGATGGCCAAAGAAAGGTGGATAACAGAGTTGCTGTTACAAAAGTTCCTAGGATGATTTTTGCAAATATTGCTAAAATGGGTTCCAGACCAGACAAATCCAGACAAATCCTGGGGCTTAATACATTCTGTTATTGTTATAAAGCTTAAAATTTACTATTAATACAAATGCATCATTTCCATTAATATCATCATTATTGCTTGACAGCCTTGCTGACGTTGGCCTATCTCTGTCCCAGCGTCTGAGCTCAGTGAAGTCTTGGTTCCCCCAGGGCTCTCCTTAGCTCTTGTGCCTCTGCCAGTGCCACCCACGCACGGGATGAGCCACGTTTCTGTCCTGCCACCACCCAGACGTGGCCCTCGCTGGGACTGCGCCAGAGGACAAACTGCTGCAAAGCCCTTGTCAGTCCCGACCCCTCTGGCGCAGGAAGAGTGGCCGGTGCCTCCCATCCTGGGGAAAGGCACCGAAAACACACAGCGAACTGCATGTCCAGCTTAGCAGGCAGCTGTACAGTGTTGTGCAAAGACCTGACAGACTCAGTGCACCTCTGCCTCTCCTGTAGGCACGCTGCCTTTCATCCCTTTCTGTGATTAGGGGAGCCCTCTTTCCAGGGGGCATTTTAAACGGTCTCAGGACCTTTGCCTTGCAAGTCTCTTCCATTACATCAAACTGGTTCGACTTCATTAAGCCTCAGTTAACTTCAGTTCCTGGTGGCAGCATTTCTTATCTTGCTTATTGACCCAGGTACAATAACTAGTCAAGTCTGCAAGGACTTGATTGGCAGTAACAGGAGCAGCGGGTACATTTAAGGAGGTTGCTAATAAAATCCTGTCTTCAGCACCCTTCAGAGGCATGGGAAAAAAATTAAGCTGAAAACTTTTTGCAGTCAATCGGGTAATTTTCTCTCTTTGCCATGGTGCACCCATTGTCTTAAAATATTTTATTGAAAGGGAGAAAAATGAGAACCTAACAAGGAGATGAACACAGCAACTCATTGTGCCTCTCGCTGTGCCTTGCTCTGCCAGCTACTCCAGCCAGCTCTGCTAGCTGTTTCTGTTATTTCACCTTGCCATAAAACTGATACATCGCTTAGGACCTATGAAGTCCTTTTGCATAGAGGACACTCCTAGAACAGCTTCTTCACTTTACAGTTGACTCCAAAAGTCATAAGGAAAAAGAAGGTGTTTGATGTTTTTCTTTTTTTTGGAGTGTAACTTTTGCATCCCAGGACTGGCTGCTATTGCTTTATCTTAGAGCAATTACTCACCCCAGGCACTTAACTGGCCTGGCCATCCATGCACCTACAGCTACGAACCCTTCTCTGCTTTACAGCGTGCTGTCTTTTTCAGCAGAAATGCCTCCCAAGCACAGTGAAATGACAAGTGCCACCTACCCCTGTTACAGGCCAGCCCACTGGTCACTCCACTTACCTTTCCTTCTCTCCACCACATCTTCATAGAGTACTTCTCCCTTTTTTAGCTCCTTTTCCCCTCTGGAATAATTTTGCAGGTAGGATTGCTTGCTTTTAGGCATCAGCCACTAGATCTATCCAGATGGCAGAGAAGAGCAAGAAGCATCTGGTACATCGTCATTAATAGTGTCTGAATTACCCCATGTGGGGTTTGTCTAAGCTGAAATTGCCCCAAAGTGTTCCTGCTGTTAAAAAATTCCTCTTCCATTGCCTTTTAGCCAAAATCACATAAGGAAACTATATTGGAGACCACACACTGAAAAAAGACTAGAGCTAAGATGGCATTAAACAGTTTTAGATGCTCCTAGTTCCAGGCAGTGATTTATTTCAAATAGCAGGTTGGGGCGGTCACATCCCCTTTCTGCTCTTCCAGCCCTCCAGCCCTACGTGGCGTGGATGAAGGTCTTGGAGGAAGGATCAGGAGTTCAGCTGTGGCAGACACAGACCTGCTGTTTTGCTTCCCAAACACATACCTCCGCTGAGATTTCATGAAAATATTGGCCATACCGTGGGGCTCCATCGGTGCCTTGACAGATGGCCTTGTGAGAGGCAGTAAGTGCCATCAGCAAGGCACAGAGTAAATCCCTGGAAGTAAAAGAGTCTCAGTCTTGCTGGGATAATTCATGATTTCTGGCCATGGTATTGGAAACACAATAGAAGATTATATAGTTAATTTACCACATTTTACATCCCTTAGTTCCGCAGGTCAGGCTTAGCTGTGACTGAAGTTGTTCTAGTTTATAAAACTGCTTTTATTTTTTAAATCAATGTTAATACAGCAGAAAAACATCACACTTAAACTGTGGCATGGCAGAGACCAGACAAATGACAGCCATCATTTGTCACTTTAGGAAGCAGCTCCAAAGTCCTCCTGTCTTTTAACACCTGTTTAACCTTATTTTTGCTCATTTGCACAGTCATTAATTAACTACCTACAGTATACACAGCTACCCTGATAGATATGGAATTTCACAGTCTGAGTACATAATTTGCATTTACATCACAGTGTTGTTTAACCAAATCATTATCTTAACCTACACGTATACATAAAATTTTAGGAAGTCAAACCAACTTGTCTCCAACTGTGCTTTTCAATTATAAATATTAACATGGCTTTTCTTTTTACTTAGTGAAAACACATTCCACAGAAAGTTACATCAAAAATGTTATTGCCCTAAACCTTAATTATCGAACATAAAAAAAACAAGCCAAAAAAGCCCAAACCACAGACTTTGGCTGTGGGAAGGGTAGCTCACACTTTCCCCTGTGTTAACAACTGCGGCTTTAATTCTCCTGGTCTCTGGCTTCCAACTTCACATTCCCTTCTTACTAACTTAAAAGACATTACTGATGCCCGTATGCTGGCACAGAGCCCTCCTTGGCGGAGACTGTGCAGTAACCTCTGGGCAGTACCTCCCCTCTCGGGCAGTCTGTAGCCTCCTGCTCAAACACCTTCTTGCTGTTTGCCCAGGCTTGAGCCTAGCTCAAGGGCGTGAGCTGCTGCCCATGCTTTAATGTGCCAGCAAAGCAGGCATATTTAAAGTTTCCAGGTTGTTTATTTTAAAATTTGAGCAAAATGCAAATTTTGTTCAGGACACATAATTATTGGTTTCTACTAACTGAGATATTTTTATTTTTTGCCTCCATCACGGATAAGCTGTGACTGCGAGAGCAGAATGAGTTTCTGACATGCAAGCGTGGGCTCTGCACCTGGGTTTCGGTAATTGGAGTGATCATAACAACTGTTACATTATTGAAAAGGAACCAGAGGGAAAAAAGACCCAACACAAACAGGTGACCTCTGCAGCTATTCTAACTGAAGGTAAAGCAAAAAACTGAACTGGAAGGCCCCTGGCTGAGCTGCAGTGGAAACGCAAGGTGCCGAGCACCCGCAGCCTCCCGCTACCACTCGCTCCCCGGCTCCAGCACTTGTGCCCCGCCGAGGACTGAGATGCCTCTGCCCGCTTTTGCCCACTGTTGCCGTCCCTCGGCCCCCAGCCCGCGGTGGCCCCACGGGCAGCGGGCTGCCCCACGCGCTGCCACTGCTTGCCCTGCTCGGCCCCATGGCTGAGGGCACCCCAAAGTCAGCGGGCGTTTTCTAAGCAGCTTTTGCACTGTTCACTCTTCTAACTCTTCACTGAGTGCTGGGGTGTCTGTGTAACAGGAGGCTGTTATTTCAAAAGAACCAGCCACTTTTTTTTTCTTTCCCGCGATGGCAAGCCTGCAGTGGTAGCCAGCGTATTAGAAGTGGTGTTTGTCACATTTTGTAATGTGGTTGTTATTTCACATATTTTGATTTGCTTAATGCTGCTACAGCACTACAGTGAGTGGTCTTCTCATTCACATCCACAGACCTCAGGCAGAAAGAAAAGCAACACAAATCATTGTTCAAATATTGCATGTAATGCAAATTCTCTACCCCTCCTGCCACCCCAATAAAAAGTCAAACCCATGGTAGCTTAGAGGAAAAGGTTCTGGGTTTTTTTTGTTTGTTTTTTTTTCTTTGAGGGAAAGGGTGTAAGTCTTTTTTTAAATGGACTTACATGTGCTATGGAGGATATTAGGCTTCATACAGTAGATGCTCCTTTTTTTAAATCTCTATCAGTTGATGTCAAACAGAGGTAATAATTGATCGTGTCTGTACACAATACCCTGAATTCTCTGCCACACATTTTCTCTTCAGCCTTGATGTGTTAGTTATTGTCTTGATGTGTTTAGTTATCAACATTTTCTGCCTATATAACATTCATGTAAAATAAGTAAACTATGTAAAAGCAACCCCCATAGCCACTGGGCTATGTATAAATGAAAAGGCTTATGTGAATTAATATTTTAATTGAATTTGTGAAAAATAGTGAATCAGCAAACCACTCCTATTTTGCTTGCCTAGATTTAGTGGCAAGCTTCAGATTTTGCCTGTCTGGAAAATAAAGGTATTTCAGTGTCTGAAATTACTCATCTGGCTACTGAAATTAACTGCAACAATCAGTCACTGCAAGTACTTTTTATCTATGTCACTCTCTTAAAGCAGTGAAAATAAAATTACAGAAAGCCAAAGGCTCTATAGTAAATTTTAACAGACAGGTACTAGCAAATAACTTGCTTTTTTCCTCCTTTTAGCTATTACAAGTTTGCAGCCCTTGGCGTGCTGGCAAGAGCTGCCTCGATGTGCTCATCCTTTGAGAAGGTTGCACCAATGCTTCACCTGTTTTCACTTTGGGCTTGATCCATGGCTTGGTGAAGCTGATGGAAGCCTTCCTGAAGTCTTTCCAGGGATTTCTGTGAGCTTTAAAATTAGGTGTAAGCTGAAGGTTTACACTTTGCGAGAGTTTAGCATGTGCTTTCTTCTGGAAAAGCAATACCAATGCCCACAGAGTAAGGAAACTGCTTTTAAAATTGCATTAAGAATACTAAAGTGAGTTCGATTGGGAATTAGGTTTAGGAATAATGCATTGGCATGGTGTCTTGCTAGAGTACTGTGCCTGGCTAGCACCAGTACTCATGCATGTGCCTTGCTGGACTTGCAGAGGATCGTGGTGTGCCGATCTTTTGAATGACATGGCCCAGTCAAGATGGTGCAAAACCCAGGGCGGGCACTGGGGAGATAGGACTTGAATTGCTTGTGTTAGATGGGGTTGTTTTGCTTGGCCCTCAGAAGAGTGGAGCAAGAGTTAAGAGCAAGTGCTCCTAACCCAGGCTATCAAAAGACGTGATAATCACTGCTTTTCTCACTTATGTTTTAGAACAGCCTGGAAGGCGGGGATGCCTCCCTCCCTATAGGTTGGAGCTGCAGGCTTCAGTCCCCTGGCCTGGGGATGAAACTCAAATCTTCCACTTTCAGCCTAAATGTCTGAAACTGGCTTTAGGCCACTGTTTAAAAACTGGCTAGTCCTCTGGAAAAGAGCCAGCACTGCACAGTTCTTCAGCAGACGTTGGTGCGTATCGGGCCTCCGGGGAAAACGCTGGGCTTCAAATTGCAAGTGGCTGGAGCAGCTCCTTGGCAAGCCCAGCCCCAGCACCTGCAGCATCCAGCGTGGGTGGGTGCTCAGACACACGCCTGTACCGGGTATTGCCCAGCTGATAGTGAAGGGCCTTTGCAAGCTGGGTCCTTGATGGGATTGTCCCCCCTGTGCACCGTGTCTGCGTACCTGCTGGCACTCTGCCGTTGAGGATGGCGGGGCAAGGGGGGAAAGTTTGCAAAAAGTTGCTTCTGTTTTAGCTGCCTAATGTCTTTTTGACCTAGCCTTAAAGTCTTGGACCTAGTCTTAAGGTCTTTGATCAAGAGTCTCACCCCTCTCCCCTCTCCTTCACAGCAGTAAGCAGTCCCTGCCCTCATGGCCAACATCTTCTGCTGGCTGAAGCTGGAAGTGCCCCATGGTGACCTGTGATTTCCCTCTGCTGCTCCCTCCCATTTTTCTAGCATAAAGCTTTGCGTGCATCATGTTGCTGCTATTAAATGTTCACTACATTAGCTTGTTAGCAATATTTGATGATCTCGGTGCATAAAATCTCTTGTTGGGTCCATTCCACTGTTAGTAATTATGGGTGTGTACCTGTCTTCACGCACAAGCTCAGAGTTTCTGTATTTTTAGCCCCCCCCCGCGCCTTCGGATTGCTGTCTCTGTGCCTCCCACTCCTCTCACTACTCCCCGTGATACAAGCAATAACACTAAACTCGGAGCTCTTTCTGCCTGTTGGCAGGAGAGGATGAGTAACAGGGGCGGAGGAGTTGAGAAAGCCTCTCTTGCAGCGCACTGGCTTGCACAGCCTGTGCTGTGCCAAGATACAAAAAAATAAGTCAGCATTTCTGATTCGAGTTGCAAGTCTCCCCAGCAAGACGCTTCTGCAGGCTAACGCAACCCAGTCCCAGGAAACAATTATTCCCGAGCCCTTACATGTGCTGCATGCCGGGACTGCCAGCCACACACGAGTAAATTAATGGCTCGCTCTTTGTTTCTTGGCCATAGTCTACATAACGTTGGGGCCAAGATCATATTTTTTAGAGCGTGTTCCTATCCAGTGGCACCAGCCTTGAGCTTTTTAGCTTTTTCTACAGGCGTAGATAAACGCTCTCTCTCTGAGTGGTGGCAGCTGAGCTCTTGCAGCCATAATTAGGGGTGAACTGGGTGTTCTCAAAAATACCTTTCCCCTTCACTTGCTGTTGTAGAGTAGGTTGTGCTCATAAGGCTGGTGGAGAGGGAGGGGGGAGTGAATGACTTGAGAGCTGACAGTTAGCTATCCAATTAATATTTAAAATAAATATATTGCAGGGGTTTGTTGGCTGTGTGAAGCTAGGCATCAATCTATGGAGTCAACTTCTGAGTTTAAACATATTGCACTATGACCAGCGATTCTCCACAATACAGTAGGATTTATTAATAGAAAATATGTCAATATGAGTTTGTCTTTGTACATGTTAGCAACATGTACAGTGAAACACATTTTTTTTCTCAATCTATATTGTTATAGTTCTTTTGTGTTATCTGACATAACCATTTATATTTTGGGCTTAAATATGTTATTTGTCAAAATGTACTTTCAGTGTTAATATACCTTTAAAATCATAGTTTATCTTTTAAATATTGAATTCATATTATTATTTTTCAAATCAATATTGCTCATGTTAGTGCAAATTTGTTAATCTTGAGATAGGTTAACCATTCCTTCCAGACCATAAACAGCATTTAATAAAACAGTGAGATTTATATAGCTCTACACAGCTGAACAAGATTCTAATACGAAGCTTGTTAAAAGAAAAAAATTCCGACATTTTACAGTACATCAATTGCATTTTATACATTTTTTTTGGAACATTTTTGTTTCTTCTCTATTTCTGTGTGTGATCTAGTACAAGAGTGAAGGGAACAGCAATAGGTAATGATACTTTCCTCAATATTAAAAAGAATGCATCATATATATCTTGCTCAGTATGGCAGCAGTGTTGGATTTCCAAGCCTGGAAAAGAAGCCAGGTAATTCAACACCTTCTCAAAACTCAGTACAGCAAGAGTGAACATTATCAGTCGGAGCACTTGCCACTACAGAAGAATGGAAACAAAACAACACAAACTATAGACAAAAGGTATTTTATGCCACTTCAGAATCTCTCACTTGAGCAATGGTCAACATTTGACTCCAAGTAATTCCTAAGAGGAGCTGAAAGGGGGCAATGTGGGCGTTTCAGTAGTTTGAAGAATGGAAATAAATCCAACTTACAATAACCTCCTGTCCTAAGAACTTCAAACAGAATGACGGATCCCCTCGGCCTGTTGGCAATCCTGCGCCTGGAGAACTGCACCAGCCTGGTGGTTATCAGGCAGTCAAGAAGAACTTCAAGTTGCGAGTGACATTCTTTATTAAAAAAAAGTTTTTATACTGAAAAAGTGCTTTGTTCAAAAGAGCACTGCAAATGTCACTTGTCTTATTAAAATCAATGTAATAAATAAAATATAAACAACCTGTGTCCAAAACTATGAATAATATTTTTATCTACCTCACTATACATCTGGCCCACTGTGCCCCTCCCACCCACCCTTTCTTAAATTTTTTAAAAATTGTTTTGCATGCGATTTTTTCCCCCGTTTACTACAAAGAGCAGATAAGGTTACATATCGTACACTGGGAAAAGCTGCCAAAAAGATTAAACTATAGTCCTAGATTACCAATAAACCAATTCTACGTCACAATACCCGCCTGTGTGAACTACTTGGGCTGCGTCCTATAGAGCAGGCGATGACTTGCGAGAGACTTCTCCCCCTGTGCACAGCCAGAAGTGTGCCAGGTGATGTTAAGACTATTACAATGACTAATCACAGAAATGTTTGCAACCTAAAACAAATTCCTTAATTGTAATTTAAGCGATTTACAACTACTCCATTTGTGGTGGGTCTTATGCTGTGAAAACTGTATGCTGAACTGTTGCCTGAATCAAAGAAATGAAGAAACGCTAGATTCTTTTTTTTACTTCCAGAATCCCAAGAACTGAGATGAATATGCCAGCTCTTCTGGCCTCCTAGCCTAGTTTTCTTTTCTAGTTTTTAATTAAAAAAAAACAAAACTAAAACAAAAAACCAAAACCTCTGTCCCTTACGTTATTTTTCAGGGTTTTACTTTAAATGCACAGAAACGGTCGGGATCTTTCATATTTCAGGAATGTATTTTGGGTATCAGGTTTTCTTTTTGGTATGGGTTAAAATAAATGATTGTACTAATGGTTCACAAGTTGGACTCTTCTATAGTCCAAAGAGTTTGGAGACTCCAGACTTAAGTCTGTTGGGTCTTTGTTTTCCATTCCCTCAGGGAGATGGCAAAATCAAACTCTGCTTTCCTTGAGCACTTGCTGGAGAGTAATGAAATTTCCTCAAGAGAAGATCAAGAGATGCTATTTTAAAGGAAATGGCACCTAAGGGTGAAGGAGTCAGTGAAAAAAATCCGATAACCCCTTCCTTCGTGAGTATGTGGCCTAACAATTTTGAACTGCTATCAATGGTTAAGAAGGTGAGTAAGAGAAAGCACATACTGGAGTTTCCACTGTTTAAAAAAACTGAAAATCAAACAAAAATTGAAGCTTGAACAAGGAAAACATTGGATGAAAAGAAGTCTTACGCCACACAAACGCACACACTCACACACACGCACACAGAATACTATGCATACGTGGACACACACAAGTAAGAATGTGTATTTGTATGGTAGGTTCTTGGAAATAGACATTCTTAGCAAATATGGATGACAGATCAATTGTAATTTATTTTCTTTTAACACTGTATCATCATAAAGAAAACTGGTATAAATGAAAAAAATCTATTTCAAATATCTACATCTAAAATTTTAGGCAGTGAAAAAGCACTTCGTTGACAAGGAGTGTGGAATGATGAATGTTAATTGTCAGAAACTGCTGAATGCCTTTTTTTTTAGTTGCCACAAACAAATTCACATATCAGAACGAACAATACTGCTAAATATTCCTTTTTGTTTTTTTGATTTTTTTTTTGATTTTTTTTTGTTAAAACGCACGGGGGAAAAGAAAACAAAAAACTGGAAATTCATACATCTTTCAAAATTTGAAATTGAAGCAATATTTAGAACCATAGATGAAGAAACACTGTGGCATTGGTGTAATATACACAATGCACTTGTTTTTTTTTATCTGTAATGTACATCAAATACTTTACAACAATGCATTAACAAAAGGCAAGAAACATCTTGCTGTACAGAGGAAACCCCAAATGCAACTTGAAGCCTAGATTCACAATGAATGAGGATATTAAACAAACTGTGAGAAGCTGTTCCCCATAAAGTATGTACGCTGCTCAGTTACTTGTGCTTAACTCTTGACCCACATCCACTGTCATGTTCTCCCTCCTTCCTTCAGCCACATTCAATATACAGCACCAAACTTTAGACTCTACAGGCCAACAGTAAAGTTGCCCCACACTGTAAAATATATATATGTATATATATATTTCTTTCTAATTACTCCCAGGTTTAGCTTTCGTATCTTTTAGCCTTCTAAAAAAAAAATCTCTTAATTTTTTCCATACTGGTTATCTGGGCCTTCCTATGGAACAGGCTTTAACAAACTAAATTTGCAGGAAAAAAAATGTCTTGTGGTATGCATGCACATGCACAGTTCCTGGAGCTTTTGTATCTGCCCAAGTCTCAAACCCAGGAGTCGGGAGAGGCTGGATAGTGGCTTGTTTCATAGTTAAGTTCACTATAGGGACGAGCAGCTGAATAGAAGTCGACATAGTTGCCAGTTGACTTTAGTCCCAGGTGCATGTTGTATTCGCTTGCAGGTGGACGATGATGCACTTGGTCCTCAAAGAAGGACTCATCATAGTTTCTTGTTGAATTCTGAAACGGCTGATATGGTTCATAATCTTTTCTGCTGGGCTCCTGTGGAACTGGCTGTGTTGAAACCTGAAAGATAGTTATACCCACAGCTTCTTAGATACAACTTATTGTGGGCAACAGGATGGAAGAAGGAGTAAACCTCGCTCTATGTTTATCATGCTGGAAATACAGGTTGTGCATTAGCTTAACATCTGTTCAAGGTATTACATGGTAGTGAATTAATTCTACAGCTTTGCCTTGTCATTACATTTCTTTACATTTATTTATTTAATATTGTTATTAAATACATTTATTATTTAATATTATTGCTGCTAAAGATGCTGGTTTACTGCAAAAGTAGTTCAAGCAGTGTAGCTTACAGTTACTTTCCTAACTACAATCTGTGTATAACTTTCTGACTATTTTGCAGCTATATAATGCAAACATTGGTGGCCAAAACTCAGCCTTGAAGAATTTGCATGGAAGTGATATACACTCCAAAGGTGCTAAACATTTTGCAGCTGCCTTTGCCACAAGTGAGATTTAGAGTCACACCGTATCCTTAAGAACCATTTATAGTCTTCAGGGCACTGACATGAGAAAATTTCAAGCTAAGTGCCCTGAAATGTGTTCTTCTGCTACTGTTAAGCAGAGCCATCTTCTTACCACCTCCTTAACACATCATGTTGGCAATCTTGTGTTGTTGCTACATTCCAGCAAGTTGCCCTGAAGCTGAAATATTTATGATATGCAGACAAAAAATCTCAGGCAGTCCCCTAACCTAAGTTTGCCATAAAGTTTTTTTCAGACAGCCCTAGTGTGTCTCTGTTTTTATAGTTGGAACACTACCTTTCACTCTATGCCACCTCTATTAAGTTTGAGCAGAGTTTGTGACTGCAAAATGATAGTCTTTCAATCCTCAAATGGTTGTCACTGGAAATATTGATGCTTAGACGTTGGTGTCAGAAGACTTTGCAGATCCTGCTGACTCTGCAAGAGTTAGTAATGCTCCTTAAGAAGAGAGGAACAGTTGCACTGCTATGTCCCAAACTCTGTGATACTCTTTCAAAGCATGTCTGTATTGGACTCTATGCGCAGAGTGCAAAAGGCTGCCCATGTCCTTTAACAAACCTACAAGTGATCTTACAACACTGGGCCCAATATTAGAACAGCACAAGGTTCTATTTCTAGTTTCTATTTCTAGTACTGCTATCAAGGTGTACAGGACCTTGAGCCCCTCGTTTAATTTCACATATTCAAACACAGGTGTTTAATTTTGGACACAGGAGAAAAATTCTATACTAAGCAACCTATTTATATGTCAAAGAGTTAGAGACAGTCAATTTTTGAGTAGAAAATAGGGGACTGAAGTAGTATTTCTGGGTTCTTTGTAGCTAAAAACATTATTTCTGATATGCCAATCATAAACCTGACATTTCATTGAGAAAGCAAGTGGGAAAAGGTGGAAAATTGGTTTTGGCTTTTGGTGGGTTTTTTTGCTTGTTTGTTTTGTTTTCGCTCAAACTCTCACGCCAAACATCAAATTAGTTGATTCATGACTGCAGTTAGAGTGCACCTGCTGTTACAATACCCCATACCTTTATTTTCTCTAAATACTGTGTTAATTAGAAGGGCTTCATCTCTTTTATTGCAATAAAAGCAGAAACACCTTCATGCACTGAACTGGCTCACACAAAGAAGGAATATGGTGCACCACAGGAAATACTGGCTAATTAAAAAGCAAAACCAATAAAGACAAATGGGAGCACAGAATATCAGAAACTCTCGTCACCTTAAGTTTGTGGATTAAACCAAAAATATCAGTCTTTTAAATTGAAATTTCAGGTAATCTAGTAAACATTTTCAGAGAAAGATCCTTTTTTCTCAATTTTACTAAATATTCATTTACCTGTCTGATACTACTAATCATTTTAAGTGCTTTCCTTAAATGTTTTTTTGTCTCATTTCTCTAGTTGAAAAATGCTGTAACTTTTGCATATTACATAGGGAAGTTGTGAAAATATTAAGGAGTTGCCATAAGTAAGTATAAAGTAACATTACACATAATGATGAAACAAAAGCCTGTAGGTACAGAAAAATGTCTGTTTCCCAGGGAGTGAGGAAATACTATACTGGAAATACCGGCTCTATGAATGCCATACATGTCACTATTGCAGCTTTTTCTGTGAGTGCGTTAGCCTGGCGCCCATGCTGCCAATTACATTTTTGCAATGCCCACCTTATCCAGACATACTTATCGCTTTCTGGTTTTCAGGGACAGGACATTTTTAAAAGAGTCCCAAATCTCTAGACCAAATGGTTTGGATGTATATACATGAGACAGTGGCCTTGCCGATGAAATGCTACACTTTCTCTTGCCCATGCCCTAATGCGTACATTAAAAAATGACCAAGCAAAAAGCCTTGTTACAATCATGCTTCTGGAGTGACTAAATGGCACATCTGAGGGCTTTTGCTACACATAAGTGTAGCGTACACATCCCTGCAAAAGATACAGGGGGTTCTTTCTCCAGCACTGTTCAATACTTGAGTTTCTGCTAGGATGCCTTAGCACGTGAGTCGTGCGGTGTCAGCAGTGGTGTTGAATTTTATGCTGGCTATACTCATGTAGTAAGATGTGACCAGACTTAGCCAAGTTCATTGGCACAGGACATCACAAGATACCAGAGCCAGTAGACGTGCTCATTAACATTAGCTTGGCTTTCCTAGCCTGTCTCACCCATATCCAGAACTTTAAAGGCATTCAGGTCTCAAGACCCTCTTCATTTCATTATGAGTCACAGGCTTAAACACCTTAGATAATTTTTGTGCATATGCTGTCATAATGTGTTGGACATTTTTTGAAACCTGGTCTGAAATTACCCATTAGCATAAAGAACGTAGCTTGTTTGAAGCCAGTGGAATTGCTTGCATTTGTGCAAGCAGATGACTCAGTTCCTCTAATCTAGATTTATCAATCTTTGTGGTATTTTTCTTAGTTTCTGTATAAGATGTTACACTGGTCTTTTGCCATCTGGAACAGTTAACATTTTAGTCTCTGTACTTACCTGGTTGTGTTTGATATCTTCAGCAGGTGCACCATACGAATTCCTGTACAAAGTTGAGATTCCAGTGTTCTGAGCTGGAGAGAGAAAAAAGGAAGGAAAAAACAGGCTTACCAAACATACCTCTTTGGCCTCAAAATGAATTCTTAAGGTTTCATTAAATACATTATACAGCACCTGTTTCCCATACACAAAAATCTTTAAAAGTATCTGCAGACTTCTATTTTCTCTTCCTCCCACTGAACAGTCATAATCTTTGCTTTGGTGTACATGCACGTACATGGTATACGCTTACTAATGTTAACAGGTGCTATGTCATGTTCATACCAATCTTGTGCACTTCACTTATAAATCAACAAAATTATTTCATATACAGCTAGCATTCAGTAATATATTTCAGGTTATATATGGGATTCTATATCATACATACACTAAACAGGTAATACTTGTAAATACTGAGATTAAGAAAGATTTCATTCCTTTCACTTCAGTTGGATGATGTTACAAATCCTGGATTATTTATCCTACAGTGCTTTTGCTATATGGTGAAATTATTCATGGGAAAAGTGATTAAATGCAACTGAAAAATGAGTTCTGCAAAAAAGTAATATGTAGTTACACTGAAGAGGTCTGGCCAAGATGGTCTCAAATCCATGAACTGCTGTCACTTTCTTCTCAGATGTCTTACTACTAAAATGCACGGACAAAACTGAGCTATGAGTATGAAAGCAGAAGTAATTCTAAAGACAAGGACATCATCATACAGTTTTGCAAAAATTTATTTCCCACCCTGTCCCAAAAAAACATGTAAAAAGCTAAGGATTTTCCCTGCAAAGCTGACTTCACCGATCACTTTGATTTGGCTATCTAGCTGAAGCTTAGTTTGCTGGTAGGACTAGAAAGATTGTAGTTATTTCTCATATTTGCAAGAGAATGAGAGTAGTATTTTGTGTGGCTGCTGCACACTGTTCTTACTGGGCATGTGTTATTAACTTTCCAGACATTATAACCAACGATTTGATGCTGTCATGAGGACTCTTATTATAAAAGGATATGCCTGAAAGTAAAAATGGAGTAGTTGTGAATCCGAGTCATCAGTGAAATTTAAACATGTTGCTCGTGCAACTTCTCTCAGGTCTCTGTGCAATGGTGCAAAACCTGGATGCACCAAGAGTTGCTTTTAATACCTTCACAACTCAAAACCTTGGAGGGTGAGGACTGAGCAGCAGAGCTGATGGGATCCAGAGCTGATGGGTATGGGATCCATGCTAGTCACATCACTAAGAAGAACCCCAGTTACTGAAGAAGTAACCACTCTTTCTTCCTTTGGCAACCTGCTAGCATGGACCCCAGCATGTACAACTGCCTCTATCTTTCCCCCAGCCACTGCACCCTCTATGGAGAAAGGAATGGCACGGTCTTTAGTCAAAGTTGACTGTAACATGCCAATTCTGATCTTCACATCTGCTACGGGTTGCATGCTGAGGGTATAATTTTTGTCAGATTATGGTGCACTGTTCCATGTTGCTGCTTTACAGATCTCAGATGATGTTCTTACAAGATCTCCAGCATGTTCTTGAAACAGGATAAAGACAGGGCTTATATGGTGGGGTAATGAGCCCTAACAGCTGGAAGAAGAGATTTTTCACTTGATAACGATTAACTAATAGGGATGAAAAAACTCTTGTTTCTTGAAGAGCTGGATGCAGTTACTGAGACAGTGCATAGTCCTGTGTAGGAAATGGAGAAGAGCTCTGGAGGTCTCCAAGGAGTGCAGCAGGATCCTTTCTTTGAAGGTGGGAAGAATACGAACTCTAGTAAGAGACAATGATTGGTCTTTTCCAGTGGCAGGTACTCTTAATTCTGCCTGTGCGCCAATAGGTGGTAACAGATGGAAATGATGACTGCTTGAATAGTTTGTCTTTGGCCATAGATGTTAGTACCGAAGGGCCAATCTGCAGAGGTTCTCTTCTGCTCAGGTTGCATTTTATCACCAAACTTGAGTGATGTGTGAGACTTGACTGTTATTTCAGAGTTTTTTATATTCCAGCTGCATCCTTTGCTTTAGTTTTTGAAAATCTCCCTCTTGATGACCGTCTTTTGTATTAGAGGAGTCCACATCAGCATTGCTATTTATGGTGCATCTCATGACAGCATGACTCTCAGTAGTACAACTGCCAGATCTTTTTGATACCATCTTTTTTATGCTGTTTTTCTGAGTTTTTTGCTTGCCCTACAAAGTGCTAGAACACGTTGGGTTATACAAATTCCTTTTCTCAAGATCTAAAGATACTCAGAGTTAGTGTTTCAGCTACCCATTTTGTGAAGTGCTACTTCTTGAAAAAAAAGGAAAGCGATATTCAATGTGTTGGACCCTCGTAAGCAGGGGAAGAACTTATTGTAAACATTTCGCTTTCATGTATATAAATTGCAAGATAAGCAGGGTTGAAGTTTCATGCATGCAAGTTTTTAGTCAGGCATGACCGAACATATTCAGTCGAGATAGGACAATACTGTTCATGGTTGGTTGATGTCAAGAATAAAAGATTGGTATAAGGTGCAACATCTGAGGGTTTTATGAAGAATCTGATGAAAAATAGCAAACTGGACTCATGCTAATTTATATGTTGTTCCTACAGGCAATCAGAGAGACTTTAAGGAGGGTCATGACCTTTCCATCTTTTTACAGTTGTATATAAAAAGGCACATGCTACATATGTGCCACTAATAGCCATGACTGTTATAAAAACAGAAATAGCCCAGAGTTGGTGCATAGCTGTCCAATGCACTACTGTGACATTTGCACTGATATGCTCAGAATTGTCACATGCCAGATTGAAAACTTATGGTCTCCCGGATCACATATTCTGCGATGAAAAAAAGGATAGTTTCAGCTTATGAAAATAGCTGCAAGGCCTGCGTTGCTGATTTCACTGCAGTGATGTGGATACAAATCCAAAAGTTTAAAATGCAAAAAAGAAGGAGGATTATTTTCTTAATGTAATAAAAAGAAATACAGTGACACATCAAATGCTTGGAAATGAATGCCAAGAGTTCAAGAACAAGAGATCTTGGCTTAGTCTAGCTGGGAGGCTGAGATAATTCTGTCTCTGGAGGAAATGTAAGTCAAGCAATGTAGCTGCTCGCAATGCATGCAGCCCCGCTCCAGTACCTGCTTCTGAACATGCAGGTGGCATCCCTGGGAACTCCATTCCTGCTCTGCCATGCTTCAGTGAACAGTTGACTCTTGCTGTCCAAAAGCAGAGGGCAAATATAAAAGAAAGAAGGGAGAGAATGAACTAGATGAACGGACAGATATTGTGTGGTTAGTATATGATTTTTGCTGTTAATATTGTATACGTACCATCATAGTACAATTATTAAACAGAGAGAAAGAGAGGTAAATGAAATAATTTTCTTTTTTAAAACATGTCAAGAGAAGGGAAAAGGGTACAAGGAGCAAGAGATGGAGATCTTCCAGCAGCCACACTTCCTTACAGAGATGTGAGAATTGTAGCTGCAGATGAAATGATTGGAGGAGTGATGAGCGTCTGTGTATGTGTGTATGTGTGTATTTTATGCAGTATCTAAACATCAATGCATGGTAGTACTGAAGAGGCACTTTTTACTAGGCAAAATTGTGAAGGTTCTAAAATGAATACTATGATCAACCTGCAGTACTTTGTGGTTGCATTGCATAAAGAACATTAGAGAAAAATACCTTCCTTTTTTCCCGCTGTTCAGTTTTCAAGGTGATATTCATTAAAAAAAATCATATAGTTCCCCATAGCAGTTTTCTGCAAAGCTGACAACAGCTTTGAAAATTATGTCACTCAGTGTTTTTTTGTGACAAAGATATCACTGGCCGAAGCTGTCCCCATATATCTCCGACACTTGATTCATGGTTTAACATCCAGCTTTCAGTTCTTATAAGTACTTATTCTGAACACATTTACAGACACTTTGAAATAACAAGGTGCTAGCCTTTTGCCCTCACGGAGACTGATAGTAAGAAAGGAAAGTTCAGCTGGACAGGTAGTCATCCTCATCTGGTATTGCATAACCTGCTTTTTCTGCTATAAGCAGCAGGACTCCATTTGCTAACATTTAGTTCAAGACAGTAAAGGAAAATGCTTCTGTGCCTCACAGATCGCAGCTAACAGAGATCATTACCTGTCACTACCACTGCCACCTTACTGCACGGTGAAAGATGAGGTAAGGGCACGAGAAAAGGTTACAGTGTATTATAGTTTCTTAATGTAATAATAATTTCAAGTAGCCCAAGCATCTGTAGCTATTGTAACAGATGATGGTGGGTGGTTGTGTTCTGAATGTGCAGGGACTTGCAAGTAAGTTTAAATGACAAAAGTATAGATGATTGATTCTTGACAACCAAAAGAAAATAAATGAATCAGAAGGTGTTTCTGCTGGTGGAAGTGAAGATACAGGGTGCAGACTGTGATGTATGTATTAGTTCAGTGAGGGAACTAACAAAGTAAAAGAAACTTTAGAGTAGGAGTCCCATGACAGTACACAGTAACCTTATCTTCCCTGTTCTGGAGGAAAACACCATAGCATAAATAACGTTATCACGTGCACTTATAGTTCCTGTTTTTTTAAAAGGAATATAATAGTTTTTGTCTTAAAAATATACTTTAGGCGATAAAATTTTATTATTGGTTATTATTTTCTACAGAGGAGAGAAGATGGATAGTAAATATACAAGGCATCATAAACCTGTGAAGGGAAGAGGGCAATGAGAACTTTGATATTGTTCCTCTATTTTTCATCTGTCCTTGTGAAATCAATATAAGCTATCTTCAGCCAAACTGTTTACTTCATAGATTCTCCATTTTTCCCAAAGGTTTCCTGGCAACTCCCCACAATGGCAAGAAGCCAACATTTCTACTTTGAAAATCCATCAAAAAACCTTCATTTCAGTCCCAGCCAAGAGGTCATAAAATTTTTGAACTATAAACTGAGAAGAGCTTTGGAGAAGAGCATGGAGACAGTTGTGGATAAATTGGGACTACAGCTGTGGCTCTACATTCTGTGTAAATCCGTAAGTCAAAGAAAGCTTTGTGTAATACATCAGCTTGACACAAAATACAAGAGCAGCTCAAAATATGTATACGCCAGGTGGAACCTGAAAAAAACATTTATCTAAGTCCCATAGGCTCTGTGGATGTATTAGCTGCAATGCACTGTCTGATGCACAAAATGAAATATAGGCATTGCAATTAAGTTGCTACACAAACTTACATTAGACCATCCAAGTAAAGTCAAAATATCTCACAATTAAAATCACAAATACTGTTTTTATATTGTTCTTTAATGAAATATTTATTTTATGAGCTACAAATATGTTATACAAATTTCACGTTGAATGTTGACAAGTGAGACTCCTTCTAACTCTCATTTTCTTTTGTTCTTAAAATGGTGCTTAATTTGAGCTCAGACCAAATGAGCAGAGATTTGGTGACCTGAAAGAGAGAGAAAGTGATTTGTTAGTTTCATATTCATTTGTACAATGGTCATGTAAGATTGTTAAATGTTATTACACTTTTCTATTTGATTTTGGTTTTGATTTTTCTCACTGAGCTCAGTAGCTGGAAAAATAGTCAATAACTGAGCATGATGCTGAGTGTTTCGAGTTTCCTTACTAAAAGCCCACCTAAACTATCAGTAAGAACAGACAAAATACAAGCAGATATTAAAGGAAAACAAGATGCAAAAATCAAAGTGGAGCAAAGGTTGCTGAGGAAGTACAAACCTCATGATCTGAAAATTATATTGAAAGAGAAAGGAAACAAGGGAAAGAGGAATGGGAGAAGAAAAACACTACAGTAAAAGACAAAATGAAAAGTGATGGGGAAAAAGAAACCCCAATTTTTTTAAAGTGTGGAAAGAGACAAGACTATCTGCAAGGAAACACAGATTTTCCATAGGAAACGCTTTTTTTGGTGAACCTTCTGATATAACCTGGTAGTCTAAATTTTCAGATACAGCTAGAACAAAATACTAATGTTTTTGCCTTTTCAGCCTGCTGCTCTTACTCCTGAGGTTCCCTCTTCATGGATCCTTGACAAAGTGGTGAAAAAAATGCAGTCCTGTCCTTCACAACCACACAAGTGAGGACCACTGAAGTGTTTTAGAGAACCACCTTGTGCAGTGACTATGAAACACCCAAAATATTACAGATACATAAAATGCAGTACCTTGACTGAATCTGCTGCAACCTCATGTAGTACGCTGCAGATGCCATTCAGGACACTCCCCATTTCTGTGGTTTCCAAATGCTGTTGACTGTTATTCCTCTTCTTCAGATTTTCACTTTCATGCTAATTAATGTTCCGTATTGCATTTTCACACAAATTCAAAGGCTGGCCTTTAGGTTTTGATTACACAATAGTGTATAACACAGTAGATGTAGTAGGATACATCATATCATCATCATGTCCTAAATACAGTCTTGAAAGCTAGTATGGATGGCTTGATGCTGAGTCAGCATGCTACTGGTGTACCCAGTTTGCTGAGGAACACAGAGACAGGCCATTATGGCATCCTTTGAGCAAGACCTCTACAGAGGGCATGGAAAAAGGTAACACACATTCAGAAAGTGCAGAGTGACTCCTCACTATGATTTTTTGCTTGCCCTGAGGTAGCATTCAGAGGAGAGGACACCATGATGCTTGGCACTGTATAAATGTATGAAAATGTTAATCAGAGGTTATATAAGCTTGTGCAATGGTGATGGAGACCAACACGTATTTTGCAAGAGAATTAACAAAGAGGTGCAGTACTAGGCAAAGAACTCAAACTTTTATCATTACTGAAATGCTAACAGGTTAACGAGCTCACTAGGGGAGAGAAGCCTTCAGTGAAACCTGCAATAGATGCCATAACATACACATTGTTCCATTTACATCAGCCCAGCTGAGAAAGTAACAGGGATAGACTTTACAAACTGCTACCGAGTTTCCTAGGAATGACTGACGTGCAAAATAAGCTAACTGGTCCTGGAAAGCCATTCCCTGCAAAAAGAGAGATGTTAGAGATCACCGCACATGCTCAACCGTTGTCACGCTTCAGAAACAATGCTAGTTAATACAAGGTGGATTTACTCACTTCCTTCTGAAATGAAAACAAACTTAAAATTAAGAAGAAATGTAAAATTGCTTTTAGAGCCTTTCCTCTGTGAAGAAACATGGTCTTCACAAAACACTTTCACACAGCATCGTAATCATTAAGATCAAATATTTCTTCAGTTGTATTTCTCAAGGTGGCTAAAACTTTGGAATCAACCAAAGCAGGCTGACTCTTTTCTATAGTACAGTAAACCCAGCCAAGCCTATAAAATCAGCGGTCTACAGCAGCTAATTTTTATATATGCTATGCAAGGTGATATATGCATATCTCACCTGTCATGGTGTCTTTCCTAGAAGTGTGTTCTCCCTTATTCACATGGTAAGTGGCGTTTGTTCCAGTTGATTCATAGTCTGTTTTTCTTTCTTTTAGGCTGATCATTTCCCGAGGTGAGGCTGGGGCACTTGCTAGATCATAAAAATGGATTTATTTTTTCTCACCACATATGACTGAATGTAGTGTTTAACTCTAGAGTAAACATTTTAGTAAAGTTCATATTTGTTAGCAGGCTAACATTAAGCTGTTTGAAGAAACATTACCCCGTTATGGAAGAAAAGAAAAGGTGCTGTTATTTCAAATACAGGACAAATGTATTCATGGGACAATCAACTCCAAACATCATTTTCTCTCTGAACATTTTACTTTTTTCACTTACACCCAACATCTAGGATGATCATTAAGAAAAAAGTACAATAATAATGATTTTTTTCTTCCCCCTTAGCTTTTTAATTTATCTCGTCAAAACTTTCTGGTATAAGCATTTCCATTTTTTTCTCAAAATGGTTAATTTATTTCTGTTGAAAAGACCATTAACTTTCAACTGTGTGGAAAAACCCTTATAAAATGGTTTCCTCCCTTCTCTGTTGAAAATAAACAAACCCATTAAATGATTGTAATGGGGACAGGAAGAAAAGAAATGTGTTTTTCATAGAAAACATAAAGCAAAGAATGCCTAACTCTTAAAGGTTAACTCGAATAATTTCTCTGTCTTTACATATCTATGTACGAGCAATTGCCATTAAAACAACAACTGCTACTTTAAGGTATCATTAAAACTAAACCCTTCATCACTGATACTCGTGGTATGGCTAAAAGGAGGAAAGTATGAGGTGACTAGGAGAACAACTGGGTTTGTACTGGATTCTCACACACTGGAAAATGTGAAGGTGATCACTGGCACTGATCATGAAGACTTAGAGCTTGTGATGCTTAGGAAAAGGAGAAAAGCAGAGGAAAAAATAATGGCTTTCAGGTAAACTGACTTCAATATATTTAGGTGTTGGTAGATACAATGCACTTTCCCTGTTGTGGAGGGCAGGGGAAGGAGTACAAGGTGAACGGCAGAGCACCCCAGAGCCTCATGAAGGCACAGTGGTACAAAAATAACTGAAGTGCTGGTGTTTACTTCCACTCCCTCCCCTGCCTCCACCCATAGATATCTGGTATGTCAAAAGAACCTCAAAAGCAGTAACAATGTCTTTTCTTAAAAAAAAAGGAAAAACAAATTAAAAGAAAGTAAGACAGGCTCATTTGTGAAGCTTGATCGTGAGTTATGTCTTTCAGCATCTCTAAACTATGTGACATTCCTTAGTTAAGGAGTAGGGAAGTACTTGCACTCAATTAAGAAGTAGGGAAGCACAAATGATGTTGAATTCTGCTTTGGCTCTGCTGGCCCTGGCCTCTGAATTTACAGAGCAAATGCGGGACAGATGGTTTTTCTTATGAAGCCATTAGAACTGGGGATTGCTTTTAAATTGCTTGTCAATAGTGATGTAATTCTAAAGCTGCTAATCCAGCAGATATAAAGAAACATGACATTAAATTACCAAATCAGCTAATGGCAACTTGAGTCCAATAGGGAACAAAACAGAATGCAAACCTTGAAAAAGTTGCTAACACAGGGATGAATTTTGTTTCACATACTCTGGTAATGCTTTTAAGCACTCTGGTGTTTTGAACAAAATTGACTGCTAAAGACAAAACCATCTCTCCCTGTTCCCTGTGGGACTTCTCTCTCTCCTCCCATGTGAGAATAACTGGTTTCTAGCAAGTGTTAAAATCCAGAAGTGCCCTCTTTCAGAGTTTTTACTGGAAGGAGACATAAAGTTATTGGTTGACATTAGACTGAAAAGTGGTATCAAGGCTTTCTGCTCTTATTCTTAAAGGAGACAGAAAAGAAGACAGAGCTCTCTATGCTAGTTAAAGCATCTTATCACCAGGTCCTAGGGATGGATAGGACATTGTGAGTTCATTTACTACAACTCTTTACCCCAAGGTAGGATCCAGTATACCAAAATAATTCTTGACAGATTTTCATCTAAAACTAAAGATCTCTAATGACAGAGACCACATAACTGCTCCAAGCAGTCTGTTCCAGTGCTTTGTTTCCCTAGTGTTCCCTGATGTCTAGCCTGACTCCTTGCTGCTCATTATTTCCATTGGTCTGCTATGAAAGCAGAGAAAGTTCATGCTGTTCCTCTTCACAGCTGGCTGTTATGTGCTTGAATACTTGATGCGTACCTCTGCCTACTGCCCCCATCTTGTGTCTCTCTTATTTGAGTTAAACAACTACAGTCCATTCAGTGTGTCCTCATACCCTGATTTCTCCATCTCCTGATTCATGTTTGCAACTGACAAAAATCCCTAAATCATTTCTGAAGAACTTTTGTCTAGCCAGATACTCTCCTTATAATTTATTTGTAAAGGACTGGATCTTTTTTCCCTTTGGACAGTATCTCCAATTTCTCAGGATCACTCTGAATTCCAGTAATGCCCTTCAAGGTACGTGAGTTTGTCCCAGGTTTATGACACCAGCAAAGGTAACAGGCATTCTTTGTATATTATCTGGGTCATTCATGAAACCACTGAAGAGTACTGGACCCAAGGCAAACCTCCAAGCAAAGTATTCTTCCATTTTGGCAATAAGCAATACCCATTGTTTGCGCATGCTTTTCAGTCAGTTTTGTATTTACCACACATGACATTTTCTGGACTGTTTGTTAGCTTGCCCTAGCTTACGTATAAAAATCTTGTGTGAAAGAGTCTTACTGATCACAGCAGATTTCACTTACTGACTGTTCTTTCCACAAAGCATTTTAAGTCTGTTGTAGCAGGAATTCAGGTGGATTTTATAAGAACAAATCGTATCAAACCAATGTTTGGATTTGATATGGATACTACCAGACAGACAGTAACTTATACTACTATGTAGAAATAGATACTCCTAGAGTTAAGCAGTATCTTATATTCCCACTATCTTTGAGGTGCTCAGATTGTGATTATTTCTTCCAGCAATTTTCTAGAATGAAGTTGAGCTGATTGGTCTGTAATTACATGGGCTCCTTTTCCTTCAGAAACAGCCACTATATTTGTCCTTTTCCAGTCTTATGATAACTGATGATGGCAGTAAGATTTAATCCAAAATTTCTTTAAGTATGTTCTTTAAGCAATAGAGTAATGGAAGTGAGGAGACAGTTCTGGCAAGAGACAGAACTAAGATCTCAGGGCCAGACATTTCAAGTGCCTTGCACTTACAGTCAAAATGAGATTTTGGAGAAGAAAAAAAGGAACAAGAGCCCTTTATGGACTTGTGTAATGACAGATTTTGAAAACTGAATAGCAGCTCTCACTGTACGTCTGGCTACATTTTCCATTTTCCTCACTGGTTGTTCTGCAGGACTAAGGTGCAGCTTCTAGATAATTAACAAAATATTTTTCTTAAAAACAAAACTATGGCACTAATCAGTTTGGCCAGTTTTAATCCTAAACTCTTGGTATACGTATGAATTACAGCATTTGATTGAACAAGTAGTAAAAAGCACATTGAAAGGCTGACTGTTCTACTCTGTTTATCTTAGAAGATTTTCACTGGGAATGGTTTTATCTAACCACGGTATGTTCTACCTTAGAATAAGCTGAGGGGAAAATGCCCAGATTTCTGAATAGAAAAATTAGTAACAGTGCGGCATAAGTTGAGATACTTACATTAATTCATTGTATACAGAATTAACAAAAGCTGGTGTAAATATGCCATCAACGTTACATAAAGACCTGCAGTCAATCTTTTGTGAAACTTACATATGCATGTGTATGCACACTTATATACACATACACATATAATCAGAATAAAAGCCGACAAAAAAATAATGTGGATCCTTCAACTTCTGATAAGTGTGCAGAGTGGTCATAAACAACATAGCGGTTTTCATGACTAGCAAAGCGAGTAACAGAATTTCCTCATGCTACAAATGGACACCATTGCCCTGAGATCTAGTCAGGTAATCCCAATCAGGAAAACACTGCATAAGAATTCATAACAAAAAGTTATGGAATATTCTTTCTGCTGTAAAACTTTACAAGGTGTTAATAGAAAAAAAATATTCCTGTTTTGAGCAGATAATTCAGGTAAGAGTAAAGAATATATTTTGTGCCCTTCCACCATTGTTAACAACAAATCTGGATGCCAGTGACATTGCTTTAAGAAGGAAAATGACAGTGATGGATTACCTCTGTCTTTCTTTCAGTCCTGAAAGCCTGGTCTTACCTGAGCGGTTGTTAGGAGACATGCGCACGGGAGAGATGGAGGGCGTGCGTGATGAAGAGTACGGTCTTTGCCGATCCCTTTCTATTGTTGAAGATGAGGCTACAAAGTGATACTGCGACCATCCATCCTGCAACATCAAACATTGCGACAGCAGTCACTCAAAACGCCATACAGTTCCCCATTTTAAGTACAGAGTATTTTCCTCTAGTATTTTCACTACATATACACGAGTGGACTACTGTCTTTTTCCTGCCACTGAGTGGCAAATATTCTTAGCGGTGCAGGATACAACATGCTGACTGTACTGACACACCGGGAGAAAAACTGAAAAGCAGAAAGTTCTGGAAAGTAACACATTTCCAAAAGACTCAAATTATGAAAACTCTGAACAACTTTTTAAGCTATTTGTTTAATAGTTCTGTCTTTTTCCATGCCTCTATTTTCCCATTGCAAACAGCATTCTGGCTATGTAAATATTCCAAATCGTAAGACTGCTTGTTTTCATGGTGAAAAACAGTTTTTGCTTTAAATCATTTCTATCTTATAAGGAAATTTTGGAGTAAGTAGACAGGGAAGCTCCAGGACTACCAAAATTATTGTAACTATTTGGGTATCTATATTCTAGTTATATCAACTGCCCGTTTGTTCACATGTGAGGGATAAAGAATCTCCAAGATGTACAGAAGAAATTATATTCCTTCTATTTAAAACTGTGGTAATGGTGATGTACTTAAAAAAAAAAAAAACAAACAAAAACCAAGGTAATACAAACACCAGAAACAGTTAGTTCAGAAATAAAAAAGGAGAGTTTTAATAATTCATGTTGTGTTCCTGTACCATAATATAACGCAATAATCCAAAATAATGTACTTTACATTTTTAAAAGGATATTAAAAATAGTTTGAAAGTATCATGAGAGAATAAATTGACTTTTGCTAGTGGTCTTATTAAACGACAGTATTTCAAATATCTGAAAGCATTGATAGATTTTAACTGTCTTTATCACTGCTTCATGTGAAATCCCAGAGTTTTCCCAGTCTTGCACTGAAGGCATAAGCCTTTTAAAAATGCCTGCTTTCTGTTGGGCTCAGTGGAAATCGAGTCAAGCACCTGGCATAGAGCTAAACAGAATTTTTGCAATGAAATGCTGAATGAAAACAAACACAATACAGTATTACGAAAAAACAGCTGGAATTTTCCTCTTGCTTACAGAAAAATAATTATCTGTTGGGGTAGTAAAGAATATTCTCACCCCCTACCTCAGGCTACTCCAGGCATCCAACCCTGAACCCCCCCCCCTCCCCCCCCGCCTTTGCCCAAGGCATCTCTCTGACTTTGTTCCCTCCACATAAACCATAGGCATCTGGCTCTGGGAATTGCAAGAGAAAATGGCCTGAAAATCCCCCTTCCACTAAACTTTTAAGAAAGAGAACTCAGCAAGAGTGTGACACTTTCTCTTTTAAAAAGAGCAGGAGGAAAGAAGAGACTTATACTTGATGTAGAGGGAAATGTTGTAAGTAAATTAGGATAGACAGATGTGACACCTAACTACAGATTCTGAATGTCTGTACTCCTTACATAACGCATCTGTATAAACATGCGTGTATCTCAGTCATAATTTCAAAGGAAAAGAAAAGGAAGAGTCAAGTCTGGGCCATAGCTTTCACAGTAGTCATGACTTTCCCTAGAGTCAATAGTGAGTGTTTGTCCACAGAGGTCACTCATGTTTAGGACACTTCACTGAACTGTACGTCCTATTTCATGACAGTCATATAAGAAAATATAAGGAAGAAAAACAGTTGATTAATAAAAAATAGTAAGAGTAACTTGAAAAAAGAAACAGTTAATCTTCAATACCACTTGCTTAAACCAAAATTTTCTAGATCCAGTGTTTCATTTCCAACAAGCAGCTTCTATACAAGCCGCGTCCTCCAACCTAGAGGGAGGATCAATGAGAATGCAAACAAAACCATCTGTAAAGCCGTAACTTCTTAATGTTAAATAAAATTGGAAATTATTAGAAACTTTTCAATATATATGTACATAATATGTATATATATAATACATACATATATTTAAAAATAACTACCAGTTTATAGTTATAATTATAATGAATCACTTAAGTCCAATAATCTTATCCAAGCATCAAGACTGTAAATAATATACTTAGCGTTATTTTTACATCTTCTGTAATAACAACTTGCATGGTGATTTCTCTACTATAAAAATGAAGTAGCAAACATGTGAGAAGCCCATGCCTTTATCCTGCTGAAGAAAAATGTTTCCCTTCTTCCTCCTTCTCTGGGGTCGGAAGTTCTTACCAGACAGGTGACTTTATAATTCACTCTGTTATAGTTTTCTGATCATTTATTTTCTTTTAAACAGACCGCTGAACAGGAAGATACCATGAGGACAGACTCTAGATCTGATAAAAGGAGAAGGAATAGACTATTTATTACTGTCTGCCTGCAAAAGGAGGAGACATCAGCCACACTTACATAGTGCAAGTCAGAAATGCTTCCAGCTTTGTGGATCTGGGTGGATGCATGCATGGCCAGCTACACTCTCCTTTTGTGCTGCTTCCCTCAAATAAATCCCTGGCACGTGGGTCAGAAAAAAGTGACCTGAATCTTCTCCTAAACCTTTCTTCCTGTTGTCTGTTCCATCTGTATTGTTTACATTAATACCTGGACCCTGGCTCTGACGGGAAGTGGATGAAATAAATCCCTGTTACCTGCACGGTCCCATGGACTCTACAGGAATAGCGCGTGGCACCAGTTTTGTTCTGCAGGATATCAACAGGTACTTTGTCAACATTGCTTCCTCAGAAACAGCACTGCAAGGTGCCTCAACAGTGAGGGAGGAAAATCCAGCTGTAGATGGGATGCTGGCAATACCATTCTTCTCTGTGGCAGATGTTTTTCCTTCTTCTCCCCGCAAATTTTCATTTTTCTCTCTGCTGAGAGTAGTGCCTATACTGAGGTCTTCAAATAAAATCTGCTACAAACTTTCAAGTTTGCAAGCCTGATCAGCTCAATAAAACAAGTCAGGCAAACAATAAACTCTAACACAAGTATTGTGGTGACTTGGCATCGCTTTTGACTAAACAAGGCATATTGCTATCACTGTACGACAACCTTCATGGTGTTTTTCAACAGCATTATGGGAAGCTCCCAGACCTCACACTATTTCAAAACCCTAACACTTTTAAGTCATCTATCTTTAGCTCTCCTCTGCCGCAAGAAACAAGCTTCTTTCCTTGGAAAGGTAAACAGTTTGTAACAAATTCATTAAAACCATCCCCATCAACAATTCCAAGAGCTATTAGCGTTAAATATTGAAACTAATTTTTAAGAGCCTAAAGGGAGTATTTTCAATTTAATGCCAAGATAAATACCACCTGACGTGATGGCTGCTTTCATTAGTTTGTTTCAGCTCTAGTGCCTGTAATGAAATTTAATTAAATTGATTTGGGTACTTAAAGGTACAGTATATAGCAGTGTCCTGCAGAGAAGAAAGCTAACTCAAAAGCAAAGTGTGTGAGACTGCATTTCAGAAACCAATTTACCAGCCACAAACGTGATCTAGGAGAGGAAGAGTAAGACAAAAAGATCTGACAAATTGGAACAAAATTCAATGCAATTCTGTTACAGAATGGATGGATTTGTTAACCGGCAGCAATTAATTAATAAGTGGCAACTGCACACTACTGGAGGGCACAGAACAACCAGAGTACAGAAATACCATTATACGTCCTTATCGCCTCTTCCAAGGTATCTTCTACTGGGCATTTATTTTAACTATAATGAATATATGTATTCTCCCTCAATTATACTCCATAAAGTTCAAATGTTAAAGCTTGATTGGCAGTGACATGTTTCTGATGATACGTTCTTGGGAAAGCTGCAGGGATTAGATTTGGGGTGGAGGCTGGATAACCACTGTAGAAAAAAAAAGTGCTACTGTAGCCTCACTGATCACCTTTTACTGGGCTTAAGGAGTGAACGGGTCCTTTGTCCCCCTGTTCAACTTTAAGTTATTTTGAAAATAAATAATTTTCTTCAGGCCCATGGGAAATAATTATTTTGTCAGGGTGACTAAACTTACTGTGCCAACCACCTATTGCATAGGTATCTTATGAAAATATAATTTGGGTTTTCCACATTATTCTTTTCGTGTTTAAAGTGTAGAGAAAAAGAGAAAGCAGTTTTCTATTGTGTTTGCAAGAATTTCAAGTTTGCAGAACTCTCTGGTAGTGGAGTCCTTGACTTGAGGAGATGATTTGTGGAGGTGGGCGATATCAGACACACCATTTTCTCACTTGTAGTACAGTAACACTATGAAGACTGAATGAAATTAAGCCCTGATGAGAACTGACACTGTGCTGACACAGTGAGAAACCAGAGCTCCTGCCTGAAGAATTCACAGACGAGAGAGGAAAGAGAAGGGACCAGACACAACGAGGTGGCCAAGCAATGTGTGGTGGACTTGGGAAGGAGCACCGACATTGCCAGCCTCGGTGCGGTGCCCAGCCTAGATGACCTCATGGCACCCAGTCAGAAAGAAACCTCACATCAGCTCATGTGCTAATAGCCATGCAGCAAAAATAAAAACAAGCCCGTCACTCTGACTGATTATGCTGATCAGCTGCTAAGAAGACACTGACTTAAAAAGCACTGAGTGGTTTAGAAAAACTGTATGGTGGCTGCACGCACATCAGTGTCTTTCAATGCTGAAGAGCATAGTCTGCCGTGACTCCTAGCCACTGATGTCCTAACACTGTCAGGAAGAAAGAGAGCAACTTCTCGGAAGCAGAGAAATCCCACTACACAAAAGAAACAAAAATGATGCAACAAATCCAATAATGACACAGCTAAAACCTGAGAAACTACAGAGAATGTTGTGGCCTGCCTCCCCCAAGTTCACAGACTCTCCAGCATGCTACTTCTTACTTCAGGCCTGATCTTCTTGTGACTTAACAGACATTTTTCTAAATGACTTGAAGCATACAGGACCAGACTTGTTTTGTCATCCTACTTCCTTATCTGTAAGCCAGCATTTTACTGGTTCCAGGGATTAATTGTAATAATAACTGCTCCTGCAATGGTAATAAGCTGTAGAAATAGGAAGTTCTGATAGGCAACCACTTGCAGGAATCGGTAACTAGACCCACCATGGTGTTAGAAGTAGGTGATACAGCAACAAGGCTAAGTGCCTTTAAGTACCTAACATAGGATCTACTCGCTTCGAAACTCAGCCAGACATTGCTCAGAGTTGCTGGTGTTGCTTCTTTCTCAAGCTGAAGCACTGCTGTCAGGTTAAATGAAACATCCTGACTGGTGTGCACCAGTGTGACACTGTCTAGAGTAAAAGATAAATCTGATGTGAATTAAGTCAGGGCTCATCAGACTTACACAGGTCTGGGCAATTCTTCACTGGGAATTTGTTGTCACGATGCTAATAAGACATAACAGAAATTAGAACTGGATCAAATTATCTACATACATTGACATATGAAAGTTATGTGCGTGACTTGACTGCGGTGAGAAATCTAAAATGGTAACAAGGTTGGGGTGATCCACATATGTATCTCACGGAGCTCTTGAATGGGATTTTTGAAATAATGTGGTTTAAATGTTCACCAACCACCGCACTTATCATTAGGCTTTATAACCTGGGATCATATTATTTTCTTTTAAGGCAAGAGGAAGAATAAATACATTTCCCAGTGCTTCTCAACAGAGTTATCGAGCCTCACTTCTCTCCCTCTGCCAGCCCCACGGCAGCAGAGGCTAACCACCCCCCACCAGCACACCTGAATATTCAGTTTTCTAGCAGGACTGCTCCCTGCGTGCCACTGAAGCAGCTGACAAGGAAATGTCAGCTGCTGAAGGAGAGATGGAGAGACGGCTGCTCTCTAAAAAAGCCCCTGCCTTTGTGTTGAAGTGTGTTTACTTTGGAAGAGGGATTTCAACTACATTCTTACAACTTCGGCAACTCTAGAAACACTCTTGAAAAACAGAACAACTAGTTTTAGATAATCTATATTAAAAATAAAGGTATTCTTTCATTTTTTCCTTTGAATTTACAGTGCCAAATCCTATTATCAGTAATTCCTGAAAGGATTGTCCTTTCTGGATTTGCTTGCGTTGTTTCCAGGAAAACTTAAAACCAGCAGAGAATTCCTGGGCATTGATCCGCTTTATGATGTATTCTGAATAAATCCACTTCACTGATGGTTTTTTACTGCCATCAGCTAAGCTACAAACAATGAGAAGCAGTATATTGACATTTTTACTCCTCAGATTTTGTCTTTTGCTTCCAAAGTGGGAACTCAAGATATGTTATTGAACAGAGTAGGGATAGAGCCTGGAAGATCCTGGCATTCTCCTGGCTTATACACTAGCGGTTGTTGCTTGGGTTAAATCCTTCAAACTGATTCTGCTTTAAGTCTGCAAGTGGAAATCTGGAGTAATTTCACTGGCTTCAAAAGACAAAGGGCTGCTGACTCCAATTCTCCTGTCTCTCCTCCTCTCTCAAAGAGTTTTGAGCCAGGCCCTCAAAATCAACAGATACAAAGTGAAGACATGGATCACTGAAGCTCATCTTAATTTGAGGATTTTAGTATTTATGTTTATAGTCTTATTTCCACAGCTTATGAAGGCGAGAAAATTACTTAAAACAGAGAAATTACTCAAGTTTGGGGGATTTAAAAATATTATAAAAATCTGGATAAAACTGCAGGAGTTGCTCACAGTAAGACCACTTAGCTGAAGCAGTTAAAGGAAAATAGTTTGCTTCCCATGCCTTCTGATGATGATAATGACGCCAGCTACTTACTGGCTACAGGTTATACTGGGAGTACGACACCTGCCGCTGTGCGAGCCTGGGATGAAGGCCACTCACTCCTCCCTTGCGCAGACGTAACCGAGGGGAGAGGACGGAGACCCCGCTGAGAGTACCAGGGGAGCAGTGCCATCACTTGAGCCAAGGCAAAGAGCAGCGGTGGCTGGGTCGGGCAGGGGAGGACCAAGCCAGCTGGGCGGCAGAGCTGCCACTGGAGCAGCCGCCTCTCCCAGGGGCTGTCGGCCCCTGCCTCAGTGCCTGATGGCTGGGGGGGCTGCCTTGCTGGCAGCGTGGCCGGCACAGCACACACACTGCTTCAGTCTCCTTTCTTACGATGTGCAGTGGGCTTGACCTCAGCACTTCTCTCCTTTTTACTCTGAATTTCAATGTACAAATGGCTTTTACTCGTAAGTGACTCTTTCTGCATCCCAGACACAGCAGAAGTACAATTGCTTAAGAAGCTGAAAGAGAAATACATATTTAGGGCAGCATGCGGCTTAAAGAAGGGCTCCTAGTCAGACAGTCATTAACCACAGCAAAACTCTCTGGCACTGGATGAGGATTATTAAGTTTCCTGTAGGCTCTTTAAAGTGACATTTTCAGAATCAGTGGTTAAACTCATTCTTTTCGAAACGAGACGCGTACCTCCCAGCCTCCATCTCAGCTTCTCTGAAAGCAAAGCCATTATTCTTCTATTGTCAGTGTTCCACCCCAAAATACTTTGGAATATTTTCTCTCCCTGTTTTTCTCTTGTCATTGCAGAGCCTGAGGTAGTATATTCTTCTGACAGTATCACCCAGTTTTTTTCTTTAAAAATACCACAGATGGCCTTGGCCACTTTTTTCTTTTTCAAACGCTTTTTTTGTGTGCAGTGTTATCATCTTCTAATCACATATCTTCTACCATAATTTTACATCTCATCCCTTGATTTTAGCTATGAAGAGACACACGATAAGGGAGAGATATGTTAATTACTTGCCAAATCTATCCAAGTGAGAAACAGCTAGGTAACTATCCCTGGTTGTTTTATATAGTGCAATTCTGGGACGTTTCAGGAAATCACTGAGGCACTGCTTTACCTATCCATAATTAATTATTGATTTCCTGTTGTGTGAGCTGTGAAGATGACAAGACCTAATCTGATGAATAAAATAGCTGTAAGAAAAGGGAATTGTATGTGAGGCAAAGCATGAAGGACAAGACTTCAGATACAGCAGAGTTCATTATTCATTTTGCTGAGGTTATATGCAGCTAAATAATAAACCTTTCAAAACACTGCAATAAAATGAAATAAATTAATTTTTGAAATCATCACTTTGCCTCTTAAACAGAAATAAAATTGTTTTAATATATTTTAGAGGAAATGAAGGCAGTATTTGGCCCTTCAGCTAGAATTTCTGTTCTTCTCCTATTCTCCCCTGCATAAGGTATATAAGCTATAATTTAAATTGTTAGAATCACAAAGAACTATTTTTGCTGGTACCTTGTCTGCACAAAAAACTTGCATTCAAGAAAGTGTTTACAATATTTTTTGACTTGCATTGTCATTTTCATTCCAGTAATGCAATTTCACCTATCTTAACATGTTTATGCCCTAGAAATGCAAACTCTGGCTCTTGGCCACAAACTCTCAGGCGCTGGACAAATACTACTACTTTATGGTCAGGGTCAGCTTCTTAAGTCTACTGTCCTTACAAAGACTGGAAACTAATCAACACCTCTTACTCTTACTTTACATACATTAAACCATAAAATCAACCAAATACAACTCTTCTATTATACCTGTGAACATAAAACATGAAAAAAATCGTTATCAGAATAAAATCTGTACCATTGTCTCTTATGGTGAAGAACATGCTAGGACTGATGATACTGACTGTGATCAAGAGCCATCAGGACTTCGTGCTTCCTGAAGAGCAGCACTGTAGTTGAAAACTGGAGATAATTTTATTCAATATGTAGCTGCCTGACAAACGAGGAGTCAGCGCCCGTTTGGAAAAATCACTAGGTAAACTCATGCCGTCCTTGGTTTTAGGTCAAAAGCTCTTGCATAAATACACTTAAACTAGAGAGTTAGACATCCCAGTGACTATTGCTAAGCATATGAGTTTTAAGGATATGCTGCTTTGAACATGTAGTTTACCAACACATTTAGACATTAGTAATGAGAAATGCATATTCTTTTTTACTGAAATACCTTTAAGAGTTTTTGATTCGGTAAATAAGAGCTTTAGTATTGTTAATTCAAACAAAAACACACTATTGCACCAAAGCCTAGAACTTTCATTTTAGAGAAACCACAACTTTCTCTAAAAGCACTTTGTAAAGTCAAAAGTAATAAAAACAATTTAGAAACGGCCAGTGAAACTTTTCATTTCTACTTTCTGCAGGAAGAAGAAGCTACAGCTCTTTTATCAAGATGAACTGTATCAGCTAGCAAATGAAGTAGAACAATTCAGAACAAAGCACACATACTACAAAAGAGACTCCTTTCAAAATACAAGGTTTCTTTCTTCGAGTCTGAAATGGCAGACATATTTAGGCTATTTTTGAATTCTCTTAGCAGTTTTAGGAAGAGAAGAGGGAAGAAATAAGAAGGACTTCCCAGCAATTTTTCCCCACCCATCATTAGATCATACAGAACATCAAAGAACTGGAAGTAGGATATTGATGCACCAGCTTAATATTTCATTGAACCTTGATTGAATTTACATGTACTGGCCACGTTAAACAAACACTTTTAATCTCCTTATAGGACCCAGAAGAACGAGGATGATGATAGCATAAGTACAGCAACACACAGGAGCATCAGCAAAAGATGCCCAATGTTATGCATCAGACCATCACAGCTAGACTATTCACCTCTGAAAAGAAAACATGCTTTGATTATCACAATAATACATTTCATTTCCTTTCCATCCCCTCTGTGCTTCTTGCGTATGCTCTTACTACAAGTGAAAGTTCTACTCATCTGATTAATTTGCAAAACGATGAGCAGCCATCCAACATACCGGTTCAAATTTGCTGGGAGAAACCGAGTTTCTCACCCATACTCTTTCCTACACATGTGCTTTTATCTGTGTCTGAACCTAGATATGGAAATATCAAGCATACAAGTTAATTAAAAATTATATTTAGTTCTGAATGGTAGAGATCATGTTCCTTGAATGAATTTTGGAGAAAAAGATTGACATGAATTAAAAATGGTTTCTCTTAGCATGTATCTTTAAAAGACTTTTGAAAGTCTTTAGAAAGACTTCTGGATTCTTTTCAGTATTGTACATCTGAATCCAGCTAAACTTTGTTTGCCGTTAGTTAATGTTATTTATAATTGTTTACAAAATTTTAATACATTATTTAAGTGGACTAAAAATGTTCCCAGTCCCAAAAGACATGCAGATAATTTTCTTAGATATCTACTTCGTATTCAAGTATTAAAATCCAATCTTATTCTGAGGAACCATACTTTTGAGAAGAAAAATTCTGTAGATCTGACCTTCCACTTATGCAAAACCCTCCAGATTCTGGATGCCTGCTCGTATCTCTACCCTAAGGATATTTCAGAAACTTCAGTTATACAGTTCCCTTCAGAAAGAAGGCTCTAAGTCAAAGATACTGACTCCTGGGCTGCATTTTAAATTTTCTTTTCTTCAGAGAAGTTCAAAAGGTGGAGTACTTTAGAGACAGACTTTACACAACTATGAGATTAAATTTCCCTCTTCTAAATCTGTATTTAGTAACCTTAAAATGGACTTGGGTTTTCAAGTGAAAAATACCTAGTGGTTCCCACATAAGTCAGCTAGACCTTACCACGAGACTCACTATTGATGCTAAGGATGCTTTAGCATCATATATATGTATGGCTTATCCTAGAGAACTGTTTGGACAAACTTTGATTCTTTTCTTATTTGTTTAGCACCTCTTGAGTCTAGTAGGTTTTGGATGAGAATGATGTCAGCTTCCACACACCTCTTACTGATGATTTAGAAGAATTACTGCTAAGTCTGGTTGTTGAATTACCGCTTGCTACAACACTGAATGTTAAAGGAAAGCGCTATCATGCCTTTAAGGCCCTCATGGGAAAAGCAACAGTCAAGCATAGCTGCAGATACTTTCTAAGCTCATAGCTCAAACCATTAAGGTTTATTCCTTTAGGTATTCCCAGCAAAAAAGCTGGCATGTCATCACACAGACATACAAGTATTTGCAAGGAGTGGGCTGATTAGTTTGGCTTTAATTGAGCTTAGTCATCACATCTGATTTTTTTCGACACCATTCAGTAAAAAAAGCCTGCACCAAAATAGTGTAAGGATGGGCAAGGTGTTGCTTCAGCTACACTGGACTGTTCTCGTGAAAATACCATCGTCAGTATTGAATGTTCAATTCAGTGCAGACTGTATCTTAGATTACCGCTAATATTTTAAATACAATAGTAAACATGGAAAATGTTTTAGAAAGAAACATATAAATACTGAAATATTTATATAAATATATATAAAAATATTGAATATATAAATATGAAATATATATAAATACTGAAATAACTGAAATGTGACTAAAGAAATGGTAGGTGATACTGCACACTAAATAAACCTTTGTTGAGAGTATCACAAAGAATTTAACTATGTAAAATGCAAAATGATTAAAATAAATGAAGTCTCTTATACAGTAAACATGATGGAATTCAGAAGCATGAAACATTTGAACACATCTCTCTCTAACAGTTGATGCAGAAACATGAATTTTGATACTCCGTCATGTGTTATCGTTGCCATATAGGTAAGAACATTGATATTTTGGATTCCAAAAGATTTTCTACCCTCTTTAGGCCATGTAAAATATAAAAAAAATTGTAACAACATAATGGCAATCCCTTCTTTTTCTAGTATTGTCTGGTACTGTTAATAAACTCAAAGGGGGTTAGAAGGAACTCGGAAAAATATTACTTGGTATGATGAATAAGCTAGGAAAATCAGAACACGATCTACTTGACTGCACAAGTGAAATGATAATTATTTGTATTAACATAAAATTGGAATAACATTCAGTTTGACTCAACATTTTGTAATATTTTAGATATAAATATTGTCTTTTTTTCTAAATTGTTCTTCTTAAAACTAGGCAAATGATTTAGAATGATAATACAGCTATTTGAAGACACTTAATATATTTGTGTTATGCCAAATACTGAGAATCTCTCTCTCCCCCTCTTTTTTTTTTAATTTAATTCAAGCACAGTTTATACACCATTTTTTCCATGTGTGAATACTTCTGAATATTTCTGCATATGCCAAGGTTTTTACCTGTATAGCTCAGCTCAATTTATTTGCACAATTTCCTCTTTAGGCTTCATGATTTTGCTCATGATATGTGAATTCTTATCATATAGACAAACAGGATATTATTTAAGCAGGCAACTGGCAATGAAAAAGCCACATATGTTAAAATTTACTTGACAAAGTTTTGAATTATTCTTAAAAAACCAGTCCCTCAGAAGGCATATGGAATCAAAAGAGGAGGTAAGTTAAATTATAAGTTTATACTATACAGTGATGCAGCCTAGTGCTAACTGTGTTGAAAAAAGTAGCATCAAGGTAAAAAGAAAAACAAAATTCCAGACTAACGTATCATTCCTCACCGAAGAAGCTTTGTGTCTCTAAGAAAGAATGTGAAAAAATTAACAGATTATTCTTTGGTCTGCAGCCACTACCTGTTATTTCCTGAAGAATAGAAAATATGCCTTTGCTTTAATGAAGAAACACTTCATATTTGCATGTGCATTAGGAAAGGCAAACCTATCTTACATGAACACTGGAAACTAATATACAGCATAAAATGTAGAATTAATAATAATTCAACCCCCACACAAAAAAATCAGTAATACCAACTTTTTCTCTGGTACTGAAACCAATGACAATTTCATAATTAAGTATTTAACAAGATTGCCATTTCATAAAAAGCCACATTTAAAATGCTCACTGAAATGTGAATAACATGTTTTTTGTCAAGAAAACTGAAACAGAAAGAAAAAAAGAAAGAGAAGGTATATATTTGAAGACTATCTTTTTTTTTTGCTATATTGGTTATAGAACCTCTATCTTACAAAATTACTCAGATGATGCTTTAAAAAGGCTTGAATATGTTAATTCCACAGAAAATTTCCACATTTCCTTTATTTAAAATCAATTTAGGAATTTGCTTAATTCCTGATTAACAAAAGAAAGTACTGTCATATATCAGATGATGAAATGCTGGGTGTTTTAAATATCATATTACTGTTAGCTAAAGATTAAAAGGATTTACCCTAACCTTGAAAGAGATTTATGGCTAAAATATTTAAATGAGATCTTCTCTGATGTCTTCTCTCTTCCAGGCAAATTTAGTAGAAAAAAAAAGCAAAACTGAAAGAAATAGCATAACTACTATGTCCTGTGTGACCAGCAAAACCATGTAAATTCCTATTTTCTCTACATATTTTATCAGAAATAATACAGACATATACACACAAAGGTTTCTACATGGATTTACTTGAATGCTGTGCATATGTAGAAGGTATTTTGTTTTTGCAATAATGCCACAGAGTCACATTTTATTATGAAAAAGATATTAGGAGGAAAACAAAGGACTACACTGGTTAAGGAAATGGAATTTTAGTACATAAAATTAAAGAGTGCCTGTAATAAAAAAATGCCCAGTCATGCTGAGTCTCATCAACTGTACTTATAACTGAAGGAAATCTCTATTGTTCTTATTAATAGGGATTTTGAAAATTAGCATTTTAAGAATTTAATTGACTCCTGGACACACTGATTTTTCTATAGATATCCTAGTTTACCTGGGATCCTCTTACTGAATTACACAGCTATTGCTTTTGCCTTAGAGATGCCATTGGAGCAGAAAAGAAAGCAAAGTGCTTGATAAATTTAATCTGCTACTGCAACATAGTGCTTATCAATAACTGCCTTTCTGTTTGAAAGGTTCAGACAATCAAAAAAGAGATTACAGAAATGCTAGAAAGCTTGTCAGGGAACTGAATGTAATGCACTTGCCCCTCTCTCTGGTATATGCTGTCCTCAGAGAGAGCAAAACTCTGCATACCTTCCTCACATGGCTGAAATGAATGGGACCGCTCTCCTAAGTGAAGCGAGACGCTTTCCATCTAGAACCTACAGGGTTCAGTAAATTAAACTGTACAATTTTAAAATATATACTCTAGTAAGGTTTTGTTACTTTTGATTCAAATGTCTCCTGTACAACTCTTTTGGGTACAAATCTCAGTATGCATGACTGTAGAACTCTTTTGGGTACAAATCTCAGTATGCATGAAACAGAACAATTCAACACTGGTCAGCTGACAGCCAGAATACCTGGATTGGGGAATAGATTCTGGTTTCTTGGCTCTGGGAGAGAGTATGCTGAGCGTGCCATGACCCAGAGTGGTGGGTTGGTGAAAATCCTCTGTCATCAGTCACACTGAAGCTTGGGGCCGCCCACTGCCATAAATCAATCAATCAGTCAATCATTTATTAATCAGGTACTTGCATTTTCATAGTTAATATAAAAATGGGCTCTAGACAATGCCTTCTCTATAATGACAATCTAGTTTTATATTACAGCGGGGGGGTTTACCTTAAATTAATCCATCCTTTTTTTAAAAGGGTGACATATTAATCTGAAAAAGGCCTTGCCAATTGTATAGAAATAAATTAAGCCCCGCTGAAAGATCAGCACTGCAAAATACATATGCTCATGAACAATCTGAGCACATGAATAGTTCCTTCAAGTCAAGCCAATTTTGAGGCACTATTATCTTCTGGATTTGGAATTTAGATCCTTAATATAGGGTTTAAGTTCTGCACAGACCTTTTCACTAGAGAAATTTAACCTTAAGACAGCATCTTTTTGGGGGACGTCTGACTGACGATAACCTTACCAGAGGAAAATCCAAATGATGTGTTCCAAGTCTACATGATAGCACGATGTAATTAACATTTTTAAAGGGTGAGTAGGTATATTTTACTTAAGAAAGGACTTTAGATTCTAGAACTCCTTGATTAGGGTTTTGAAGTTTATTGCTGGCAATTTTCATGGAACATTTAGCAATAAAGGACCTTCTCATAGAGTCATCATTTTATTATTCTGAAAGTCACAAGAAAAGAGAGTCCTCTTCTAGATCTGGACTGGCTTAACTGCTTCTAAGGCTTCTGGGAATTCTAAATATCTTTTCCAGCTAATGACAGACAAGGCCATCTTCAGAATGACTACTCTGACTTCACTAAATGCCTATCACAATAGTATCCCTGTTGTAAATGGCACACTACATGCTGAAGGACGATCGCTTTTAACAACCTCCCTGGTTTCAAATAACTGGTTGTATTTTTATTCATATGGCAGGTGAATAGGACACACATTTCTATTATTCCATGCAGAACAGAAACCTACAATAATAAATAGAAAAGAAAAATAATTTCTACAAATTCATTGTGATCTCTATTTATACACTGGAAGACAAAATACGTGTAAACAGAATGATAGAATGTAAACATATTTTGTTGGAGCCTAAGTGGTTAGGCAAAGCAAACCAATTAATAGAAAATATATTCTTCCTGACAGTTCCTCCAGCTCTTTAGTATTACACACATTTAATGCTAATTGAAGCTTGTTTTTAGCTAATAAATTTTCTTTCATGTTAAGCTCATTTAGCACAACCCTTTTGCTCAAATTTCCTCATGTAATTTAACAAGCTATCTGTGTTTAAGAGTAATTGGTTATTTTCTTGAATATTGAGATAGGTAAGAGTTTACCAGATACCTGGTTTACCAGATAATGGAAATCTGCTCTTTTACAGTCACATCTGTATTTTCCAAGGTGTCCTCAAATCTTCAACCAGCTAACAGCCTAGAGACTGGGGTGGGGTCCAGTGTTCCTCACTTGGAAATAGGTGTCTTTAAAGAATCACCATAGTAGCTCCTTTCACCTGGCTTAGGTGGCTAAACATAAATGGGACAGGACCTCTCTCTGGAGACTGCAAGCAGCACTTAATTCTCCTGCTGACTGTACAGGTTACCAAGGTATTTGAAGAAGAGGGGTGTACCATGAGTCTGAAGCACAGGGACAAGTGGGATAGCTCCCCTACCTGTTTTTTCATAAGTGCTGAGCCACTGATCCACCCACGGGGCTGTGGACCATGTGACCATTAAGCACTTCTGAAAATCAGATTTTAGGTATTTCGGAATGGACTCACGAAAACAGAGGCAGATAAATGATCATTTATGAAAACATAAGTCTTATTGGTAGAAAACAAAGAAGTTAGAAAATGACATGACATTAAAGTCACTCTTTGGGAGACTATTTCATCTACTGATGAAAAATTGTGACAATCACTTCTTTCTTACTTGCTAAGCTTTAGCAGTATTTAGAAATTAATCACACCAAATCATCCAAACACTGTTTATATGGGGCTGAATCTGAACCTTGTTTTCCTCTTGGTGGGAAATTTTCAGATTAGATCTCGGTTTCAGCCATTGCTCAGCAAACTAAATAGTATTTTCCATGATTAAGTACCTGCAAGTTAAACTTCTGGGATGACTGGAAACTCCTTCACTTCAAAACTAAATTCATTGCTTCCTCTTGGTCTGTCAAGCTTTTTATTTTTTCCTTTAATTTCAGGACTGGAAACATTTATGCTTTTAATGACTTTTTCTTGTTGAATGTGTTAGGATAGCACCAAATTAACCATACCAGGGAATTAAATCCTCTTTTTTCCCCCAAAGCACAAGCCTACAAAGGATGATAAACACTGTCACCTCACTTACAGATCTAAATGCTGACTGTTTACCTTCTGTGCCTTTCCCATGCCAGCACAGCCTAACAAGACTGTGTGTCCCATTAAAACCACAGCACAGCTGTGGACTGGAAATCCTAGTACACTGGATAGAACCTGTCAGTGGAGGGTACAGGGCGTGACATAGCTCTGCAAACAAAGTGCATAAGGTATTGTGGACTTACAGAGCTTTCCAAGTGGAAACTGAGACAACAAAGCCAATGCCTCCTCCTCTTCCTTGAGTATTCAGCTCAAGCTGTAGGAAGTTAGAAATCTATCCATCACTCTCCTGAGCCAGAAAAGCTACAGTGTCCACCTTAGCATGCTTTCTTTAGAATAAAAAGCTATTTGAGAAGAGACCAACAGTTCAAGGAGTGCAACTCCTGTTGTATTAGCTATTAATAAATGGGCACAATGTTCCTGCTCCAGCAAACTGAATAAAAGCAACACACAAACCTTCAATCCTTACTTTTTATAGGATCTTGGGAATCCCAGGACACATTGGATGCCGCAGACTACTTAGCCTGTCTCCCCAGTAAAGTTCAATTGGCTGCAAAAGTTCCAGCTCTTGCTTTTGAGGCCTTACAGAAAGGACTTATGAAATCAATAGGGCCTTCTCATTGCTTTCATGGGGAGCAGGATCAGCCCACTGCAGAGAAGTTCCTGGGTACCAGAACTCTGAGCTCTGGGCTGTCAGAGCTATGTTGCTTGCAGGGTTTGTTCTGTCCATCTGCTCTGCCTTTCTTTTTAAACACAGCACATGGGCTAGCCTGAAACTCTTTTTCCAGAAACACTTGTATGTCTAGCTTAAGTTGGCTTACCAGATTTAATTTTCTATGCTTTCTACCTCACTGACTTGTGGAATAATTTTGCATTTTTCAGGATAAAAAAGATAGACAGGACCTTAAATTTTTGTGTTGTCAAAAGATACTGTTTGTATTCTTAGCCAGATACACTATGACCTTGAGACAGGGTATACTGCTTAATTTGGTCAATGAAGTTAACTGAATCATTGTAGTTACTGCTGCAGTTTTTGGCTTTGAACAGACCAGAGAAACAGGCAATATCTGTGAGACATTGAGCAGCACAATGAAATTTGTGCACACTACTATTCTCCTTAAGCAACTGGCACCCTGAAATCTGCTAAATTTGGGCTATTTTTTATGCAACAGTTGATTTTGACAGTGTCCTTAGAGGCTGCTTAATTTAGGTTTCACTACATAGGCATATTAATGTTATAGCCTTGGTTAAAGCTGAAGAGCTTGCTCACCCACGATGGGATGGAGCTTTCAGGAAGCATTGCATACCAGCCCAGTTACTGGCAGCAGGTGGGGGACTAGTTTCTGACTACTGCACTTCACAGCCAGGAGTTTATCGGGGAGTGCTACAAGTGGGAAGTTGGTGCCTATGCAATTCTTGGCTTTTGGTCCTTCACAGGTGTGGCAAGTCATTAGGTGACCACACCAGTCCCAATTCTGGATGGACTTTCTGTCAGTGCCGTTTATATTCTGCCAGCTATGAGATGATTCCTGTGATGTTGAACAAAATTAGAAAAGTGAATGAGGTTTTCGTGTTTTTGCTGATGCAGTCATATTTGGACTAAATATAGTGGCTACTATTGTATCCACAGTAAACATATATTGCCTTCTTTCCCATTAATACAAAGGATAATACTTCTATCCTTTTTACATCTCCTTACTTACTCTACTGTAAACATGCAGATCTAAAATAAACCACAATTCAAACTACTTGGTTACACTGTTTCTCAAAGAGTAAGGTAAGTGCTGCTACTTTTTCTTAAATGTCATGTGATGCTTGTAATTTCCTTGTATTACAATACAAAATTGTACTTCTCTGTAGGCCACCAATTCTTTGAAAGTAATTGTATAGCTATGTCAGTACACAGGAGGAAATTGCTGATGGTTATTCAATGGGATTTACCTGCACTTCAAAAAAGGCTATGCAAGTGCAAGATACTGCAAAGTGCTGGTCATATTATATTGTCAACTGTATGTTCACTCATTTTTACTAGCAGATTGCATTGACCCAGTATCTTTACTAGCTAATTAGCTAATTTTCCTATCATAAAAACATTATTTTCCCAACAGTGGTGAAACTCAGACAGCCAGCGTAAGTCAGCCTACTATTGGCAAATTTAATAAATATTACGGACTTCATAAAGATTACTGTGTCTTTTAACAAACAGGAGTATCTTAAATTAACTATCTGAACATATTTATACCATGCTTAGCAGCATATGTAATGGCATATAATGAATATATACATATGTAGTAGAGACTGACCTTCATTTTAAGATTTTGTGAAGCCTGTAGGAATTAGCCAATATAGAGATTGACAAAATGCTTCCTGAAATATAGACAATCTGTCTGCTATGAGTGTCCTGGAAGCTACCTCAAAGGCTAGCCTGCACTATTTTCCATACCACAAGTGTATTTGTGGCCGCAGAAAATGTTCTTTTAAGCATGCAAGGTACTCAGTACCCAAACTTGCTTAGTATGTAAGTACATTACCAGGCATTCCCATTGGCAGCCAACAGAATGTCCTTTAGGTAGCAGTATACTCAGAAGCCACACAACATATAGATTACCTCATGCATGGAGCAACCCTAGAAACTGCTTTTCCATCACAGCATATATATACAGACAGAAGGTTGGAAATGAGCCAGACATTGTAAGAACTAAGAGATTATGGTGCAATAAAGTTCAGCCTCTACAGTGCAGCCACCCACATACACAGAAGTCAGGCTATGCACGCTGCCAGTGTGTTACTGCCTTGCGTCAAGAAAAGCCTCCTCTAGCTCATGTTTGTTCCCACCTCTTAATGGGACAGTTGAGTATCAGCTCGTTACTTGGAACAACTTCACATATGGTATCCCTAGGGCTGCCAAGGATGACTGAAAATACTGGAAGTGAACAATGGGAGAGACTCAATAATCATCTTCCTTACTCCTCAGACTTGACACAAGCAGGGCTGAGGCATGCAAAAGAACAGCATTTCAAACAGAAGGTCAGCTTCTGCCAGTTTGAGATTTGGTGCATACTTTTCATGTAACTAAGTTTTTTTCTTGTGCAAAATACATACAGCACAGACTATGCTGCTGTGAACCTTTCCTACTTCACCATTCTTATGACTCAGCCTGAACTTTTGTGCCACATGAAGTCTTAGCTCTCTTTGCTGAGATTACAAATACAAATATCAATTAGATCAGCTGTGAAATTCCATATAGCAAGAAGACCTTTGAAAACTAAATCTGCAGACTGATACTCACATGGAATGTAATTCAGTTTGGAAATATTCAGCAAGAATTACTTTAAATGTTGTCATTTACTAAGTAGACACTTATGTTTTAAAAGCTATATAGGATGTTACTTCACAGGATTGTATTACTGTATTGTGATTCATTTTTAGCAAGTATTTTTAGAGATTAGCAAGCCTGTGGGAATGGTATGGTACTACAGGCTTCACAGACTGTCTGAAAACCTGCTGAAATGATGCTACTTTCTGCCAGCTGATTGGAAGTGAAGCTATCAAGTTTCAGCCCAGCTCCACATGTAACTGGTCCCTAAGTACCACTCCTTCAGATATTCTTGTTTACAATCTCATGAGGAAATTTGGGAGCTGAAGGGCTAGAAATCTGGTAATCTCCTCAGGACAGGGTAGGGAGGTATAAGAAGGAAAGGTATAGCAGGAGAGCTTGCACAGGTTTGTTCTATGAACAGAGGACTTCACTCTCCAGGGCTGTCAGATACAACACTTTATGTAGGAATTCTTTTGAAAATCAAATTCACATCCCCTTTTTGCTACCACATGTATTTTCAAAAGGTATTTCTATGTTAAAAGTAGAAACGAGGGAAAAACCCATAGCTCCAAGTATCTGAAATTTTAAACTCTAGGTGAATTTCCAGTTCACATAAATGTTTTGGTCTAAAGTCTCTCAGCCCCCAGATTTGAGCAACCATATGAAAGATGACAAATCTAGAAAAAACCCAAGCCTTACCTTCTTGTAGAGACTTCTCAGGTCTCTGTACTGCCACATACTATTGAGGACCTGAGATGCTGCTTTCACCACTTTTGGCGAATGCCTGTTACACACATATATTAAAAAGGGAGAGAGAGAGAGAAAGAAAGAGTGAGAAAGAGACTGTTAAGTGCAAGACTCAATTCATCCCAATTTTCAAATACAATGCTATGGATTTAAACCCACAATTAAAATTGTGTTTTAAATGTACGGTAAGATCTTTGGTTGGCATCTTGGAGACCAATTCATTCTTAAGCAAGGGCAATACGTTATCTCTATAGTACTAATTATTCAGCGAGGAGCAAAATGTGTGTTCCTCAGCACACTGAGAACAAGGATTCATGCCGAGAGCATAGTAAGAGGAATGGGAGAGGCAGCAATTGGCAAAATTGTTGAGGACCCAACTGGTATTACGTACATCTAAGAAGATGTCCTGGCTACAACTTTTGGCATAAAGGATAAGAAGTTAGAGCCAGAGTTTCCTTCTCTGTAAGCTGCCAAACTTCAACTCATGACAGTGTGCTCAATGCATTAAGTGCCTCTTAGCAGTGGCCAAAAGAAACACTCTAGATGGGTGATGAGCACTGTTTTTGAAGTGCAGAGCCAAGATGCAGAAATACAACTGACTATAAACAGTCATGACAAATTTCGTTAGGAATCCAAATTAGGACTTGCATGTTGCTCACACCATTACCCTTTAATGACGGCAATGTAATGTCATGTTGAAAACCATATATAACTTCACAGGGACTTTCTCTTCAGAAAGGTTTTGAAAGAAGCTCTAAACTTTTGTTACCATCAGTTGTAGTCATATATTCCTCTTGGGATAGGTAACTTTAAAAAAAATCTAAAGAATAAGTATCAGAGAGTATTCAGCTCAGTGAAGAAGGGTCAAATAGAAAAGGACCAGGAAGATAACCCAGGCCATTGAGGAAGCATACACTGTGTGGTTAAGGCCTTGTGTTGTACCAATAATACACATAAAGCAGCAGAATGCTAGAAAACCTTGCAAAGGCCAAAGTCTGGAGTGAGGATTGATGGAGTTTGGGGCAGTCACTGAGGTGATTCATGTTTTACTCAGAAAAGGCACACAGATTGCAAAACCAAAGAGAAACCAGAAAACCAGCAGCATATGCTACTGGTTTGGACAGGAAGTCTCAGGGGTCAGGCTCTGGTGCATCCCGTGACCTCTGAGAAGGACCACTAGTAGGCTGATACTCAAGCTGGTAAAGCAATGTTCATGACACAACTGATTCCATTACCTTACACAGTATTTTCCTAGTAATTCATTTGGTGGTTTTTTTCCCTTTTCTTCCATTTCTCACCCAGGGTACAGCAGTAGGTGGGTAATTGGTGAATAAACAGGAATTTGATAAACCCTTTCAAGCATTATTGTTGTTATCGTACTCCCAGCTGTACTGCCTAGTGGGGTGCTGGTAGCAGGGAGTAACCAGGAAAATAACTGTGCCAGCCATACTGTGAGTAGTGAGGAGAAACAGGAACTATGCGAAGCCAATATGGCTTGGCCAATATGACCTTATGAACACCAGTTCTCTCGTGCTGTCATACAGGGAAAGCGTTCAAGCCCTGGGCATGTTCCAAAGGCTAGCGGGGCCAGCCCCACACTCCTGGCACTGATACATACTAGGATGCCCGGCCAGGCTAGTATCCTGCACTTGTAGAAGCAGACGCTTCATACTGGACAAGACAAATTCATACTGTAGTGTTTTACTGTATTAAACTGAGCATGCCAGAATTTCCTTGCAGTCCAACAACCAGCAATTCTGATTTTTAAACAATGGATTACCTATAAGAAACCAAACGAAAGCAATGGTGCACAACACCAACATTTCTGAAAGTTGAAAAATGAAACTTTCATTTAAGATAAGTATTTGTAGCACTGTGAGTTGACAGGTTTTCTTGTTCTAGGACTCTGTAACCTGTAACAGTAATAACACAGGACTGCAACTCAAAGTACTTGAGAGGAGGGATACGTATCATGATTTGGGAGGGCGTTTTGGAATTACTCAACGCTACCTGGGCTAAATACTTCCATTCAACATAGATATGTCTTTCACAATTATGAGGGATACTTAGACAGGGAATTATACCCTTCGATCCTCCAAAACCTGCCTGTGATACTTTGACAATTTCAGACTCAACAAGGGCTTATAATCTCTACCAGATAATGAGCAGGTAGACAAATGCATTATTCTGAGGAAAGACACGTTCAACTTAAGAGAAATGGATATGAACCTGCTTGCAGTATCAGTACATTCGATCTAGAAAATATAAATAAAAAATTTAAGTAGATCTAACCATAATAAAAATGCAAATGCAAATAAATCAGCAGAGCATGGGGAGCTCCCACAACTGGAATTGCATACTTTGCTATGCTACTACTTTTTACCCCTTACAATTAAAGTGTGAGAATGTTTCAATAATGAATTTGGTATGAAAAGAAAAGGGTGACAATAGAGGAAAAGAAATGTGATTAAATTATACTGGCAGTGCTCTGATCACATAGGCAAGCATAAGTTCTCATACCAAATGGAGGGTGCATAAATCTTTCCTTCAGGTTGTGGCCTGGCTTTGTGGGGCTCTTTTAGAGCTCTGGTGCTGCAGTAGGCTGTGTGATGACAGCTTCGAGTAGGTGGACTGATGGGTTTTGTACACTACAGTGAAGGCTTTTTGTTTTCAAACTGCCATAGTCCCATTGCACTATACTTCTGCAGGTTGACAAATATGAGAATCAGGCTATCTGTTTTAGGCAAAAGAAGGATAAAGAGTGAACTCTTCATGAAGAGTGCGTACATAGGAAAACAGACAAGATGAAACCATAGCTGCTCTGAAAATGTCACAGTTGTGTGTAAGATTTTTGCATGTTTTGGTGCCTCACAAAGTAGCCTGCAGGTATCCTAATGCTCTCTCAGAAGCAAGGTGTTGGGAAAATCCATGGACCCATGCTTCTACTATGTCCCACCTTACCAGCAAGCCGGTGGCAGAGAAAAGGGTGCTGTGAAGAGGGACAGTGACTTTTACATTCTTCATTCCCAAAGCAAGAGGAGCAGTAACAGAACTATGGTGAGGTCCCTTGCTTTCACAGGATCCCTCCACCTGCACGTCGCCCCTTCTGCAGGGTACAATCCAACAGCTCTGGTCCCTAATGTTTTTCAGGATCTTCTGGAAGTGCTTAGAGGTAGTGGTTACTGTAGATAATTACTCTTCCTTAAACTGCACATGCAGCGCACTCCATGCCCTGCTGATGGTACGTCAAAAATAAACCACAGCAGAGACTTTTGCTATTGGTATTGTCTGTTTCTTGTCACCTTTCACACTGGGCATACGATTTCTGACGAAACTAAAGTATTCAACTCATGATTGCACAGAGGAGGCAAACACATTCAGGACTAGTAATAACTACTGGAGATGTTAAAAAAGGTGCAAGGTGATTTGCAAAACATACTTGTCTCCTTTACTCTTAGATATGCCAACCAGTTTCTCAATGCCGCCTGCGTCTCGTAAGGCCTTGGCATTCTCCATGTTTTTAGTGATGACTTCATGCAGAGTGCAGCAAATGGCAGTAACGGTGTCATCAGACATGGCCTTGCTTGCTGAGCTGTTGCTGTTGTTAGCGCCTGGCAGTCGGTGGACCAGATCCCTCATGGCATACTTGCCTTTGTTGAAAGAAAATGAAGGGAGAATTCAGAAGATATAGCAATAAAGGGTGACGGAGAAGTAGTACAGGGAAAACACGCAAGACTATTAGCACCATTTCCATCATTGCACGTAATCTAATTGGCTACTGATACTATTTTGGAGCAAGCCACATTTATACGATTGCACATTCAAGCATTTCACACATTAGGGACTCGGTTAATATTTCCATATTACATCAGCTGGAGACTTTGGATATGGGCTACATCATGCCCTTAGGAGAATGAAATGATGATAGTAAAGGTCAAGTATATGTATAAAGATAATCTGAATACCACAACTTACAGAACTTGGCAAGTCCTCGTCTCCCACCACACAACTCATAATTCAAGTTACTATAAATAAAATGTGCATCCGTTCTTAAAAACACTACAGTGAATGAAAAGCCAGTGATGTTGTTATTTGTGAACAAGTCTTCTCTGAAGGACCAGTTTCACTGTACAAGGTTAATTCTAAACTATATACACTAATTTAACTAGGTTTATTAGTATTTCTATGACTTTATTGCTTATTCAGTGCTCAGAGATGACACTGCACTCTTCCACACATCCTTAGTTGTATGCATGGTACTGACCAGAAAGGAAGCCTTTCTGAAATCTATTCCTGTACGATATTTTCAGATTATTTTATATAACAATAACTTCCAGAACTTAAAATCTCCTAAAATGAAAGGCGCAACGAATTTTTTAAATGGTCACATTGATCTGAAGACATGAAAAAGAAATGATGTTGGTTATTATAACTTTTTTCATGTTTAAATGAACAAAGTTTTTTTTTTTGCAAAATTGCACCTGAAAGTCATGTAGTGCTTGTGAAAATAATACAAGAGCAGCTTCTGAGAATTTATATGTATGTATAGTATAAATGTAAATATATATAAATGTAGGGCAGGGTTAGCAACGGCACAGATATAGAACCAGCCTCACACCCATTGTAGAGGGTCACTATTATGGTAAAATGGCAGCTCAGTCCTTCACCGTGTCCTTCAGCTCAGTCCTTCAAGACAAGATCAGAGAGGGTGAGGGCCTGATGAAGTTGTTGCTGAGGTCAGTGAAACAACTCTGTATCACCTTCAGTGCAGCTGTACTAGGAATTTGCATACAGCAATCACCATGAGAGTGTATCATGCAGGATGAAAAGGACAGGAAAATTGGAAAAAATAAATATAATTAGTAATCTAATCTACATCACATTTTATGAATGAAATAATCAGGTATGACTATTGTATATAATATAATTTAATGAGATTTTTTGATAACTTAAAAAAGTTCTGATCAATTAGTATTTATGAGTACTTATTATAAATCTTATTTCTGAATTCATAAATTCAGTTGTGTGTGTCCATATTTGAAAGAAGAGGTAAGAGGAAAATCACAGCTTTTAACTATTGGATGCTAGATTATTTTTATTTCTCACAATTTTGCCTCCTGTGGTAGAAATACAGCCAGTCATTTGGAACAGAATATTCATAGTACAGATAAAAACTAAAATCTCCATACTGAATTGTTAAACTTAAAGGTTATCAAATAGATTTTGTGGTAATGTGAGATCTTAGAAACTACTCACTCTATATCATGTAAAAACATTCCTGATTATAAAAAGCATAACATTACCAACAAAATGTGTGCAGTAGGATTTGAATTTTACCAGTGTGCTGCAATACAAATACAAATCTTGTCCTCAAACATTTTTATTTCTTTGCACTTAATATTTAATTGGTCGTTTGTGTTATTAGCTTTTCAGCAATATTATTAATGTCAGATGTAGTACAGATGTTAACACCACTTTCTCTTTCAGAAATGGTTTGTTTGAGCAAACTGAAAATCTTTTTTTCCCCTACACATATACGAAACACCATTTAAGAACAGCCTGTATATCTGCATCTGTATGTTCTTTGTAACATGACCACATTAATAGTTGCTTATCACTTACAGTGATTACTTCAGTCTGTAGCATAGAGTAAATAAAGCTTATGTATCAAAAAAAAAAAAATCAACCATGATTTGCTGTAGCTTTTACTCTTCTAATGCAGTGTCCGCCTCAGGTCAGGAGTAAGTACAAGTAGATAAATCAGATCAGTGAGACACTCTGCTTTACTCTGTACACACATCCAGAACAGACCGATGTTCCTTTTTTCTTTCGTACCTCACTTAAAGTGCAATGGAGCGTCTCACTGTCTCAGTCCTCTGGTGGAACCAGATGACAGTGATCATTCTGTTAGCAGCCAAAGACTGTGTCCCATAGCTCTGGGTGTAAGGAAATCTGGATGGCTGCCCAAGCAGATTTGGAACTGGCACAGTATTCCAGGCAATAGTATTAATGCCAGTACACATGCCTAGACACGCAAGATGCTTCTTACAGTAAATAAAGGCTTTGGAGCTATCAGGAAAAGCTCAGTAGGAAAACTAAGATAAACACAATCAAGCACGGTATAAGCATTCTGGACATGTCAATGCTCAACAGTTCTAACATCTCTGCTGTGCACACACTTAAGTTAGGCATGAGAAGATCAAATCAGTATTAGATACTTCAAAACAGTAAACCAGGCTTTTTATAGATCATGTGTAGCAGTGGGACAGCACAGCATCCCTTATTCTGAGCGGCTGTAGTAATTCCACCTTAATAATACTATTCAATTCTTAATCAGTTGCATATTTAAACTAAGATATATTCTGGGTGGTTTTGGTTTTTTTTCCTAAGAATTGCATCAAATTTAACCTTTGGATAGAAAGTGCCAGAAGACTCACAGCGCACATTTTGTAGACCTAAAATCTAGTCAGTGCATTGCAGCTGTGGCAGCTGTGCAAGCTGGTGTCCAGTTTGGAGACCCCCCTGTCAGAACCTGTAAGGACAATGCCAGGCCCCTAGTCCTGCCAGGTGCTCCCCGTGAGGGAGCCAGGCTGCCTCCTGCCTGCCCTGTCCCCCAGGTGCAGCGAAAGCCAGAACTGCCACCTCCCACAGAGCTGCTCACGCAGGCAGGTAAAGCAGCTGACTGCACAGACAGGCATCGCCGGTCAAACTGTCCTTCCAGAGGTTCATGAGAAAAAGGTGGCACGCCAGCTGGAAGAACAGGGGAGTGGCTGGGCTATAGGGTTGATCTAAGCCACCGTTTACATGGTCTCAAAATCTATTAACAAGTGTAACTGTTAACATATTTTCTGTGGTTTTAGTACTTCGAACACTTTGTTAGCTATTTGAAAATATATTTGGGATGAGAAAAACCCCTGCCTTAGGCTTAAAAAATGTGTCATTAATTTAATTTAATTCAAAACATATGAACTTATATTGAAAAAGCAGTATGTTTGCTTTAATATAGAGTTAAGTCATGAAAGTCAAAAGTTAAGGACTATTCTTTGTACTGTAGAAAACATTTCACAGTAACTGGCTTGCATTCCTAAAATTATACATAGTTAATAAAGTACTGTGTTATATTCACAGAAAAAAATTCAGGCATCAGTTAACTTCTCTTAGTTATTTTCCTGCTGCTTTACAATAGGCATGAAGGAGAGAAGAGTCATGTTTTTTAGCATTAACTACAGAAGAAATCCTACTCTAGAGTGGTGTAAATGTTGAGTAATGGCAATGAAAACACAGCTACTGCTACATCAGCCCAACATGGCTGACAACACATGCGATCCGTGACTTTTGCATTAGTGTTTGTTACAATCTGCAGAGCGTTTGCACTTAGAATTACTTTTTTGACGTTTAGAACCTCTGCTGAAAGCAGACTGAAATGTATAATGGAAACTAGTCTTGTAATGTCAGCAAAGTTTTATCTAGCACTACCAGTAGGAAGGCTGGGGAATTCAACTTGCAGCTCAAGAAGTCTCCCTGAGCTGAGGAAGTGAGAACTGATGAGGGTCCTGGGAAGAGAGGAGGATGTGTGTGACAACGATATTAAAAATAAATAGCATTGTTAATTTTCGTTAGGGTTCATACAGAACTGCTTTGATCTACAAATAAATTGATTTTTTATTTGAGCAACATTACACGTTATAAGACCCAAAACTGATTTGACGCTTTTAAAGAGGATTTATGTAATACGATTAAAGAGAACCACCAGCTTGACAAGGAAAAAAGAAATCATATTTATTTGTTCCATTTCACTCATAAAGGAAGGCAGACAGACATTAAATAGCCATAATTTGGGGGCAGTGTCACAGGAAAGGGGTTGTCCTGTAGGTGTTTGGGACAGCATTTTTCTGACACTATATATTTTGAAGTTATTTTTCTAAGATAAGACTTTTATCACTGTTTTATATTGACAGCAGGATTCATCTATCACTGTACACTAGGTCTTTGACTGTAAGATGATAAGGTTTGCTAAACATTTCTTACTAAACATTTCAACAATGCAGATTTAACGTATTTTCCTTTGCATGATAAAGTCTCATTAGCACCATAGCACATGCCTCTGTTACTTAATTCAGGAAACTTTTTCCTTCATAGGAGCAAACTGACAGCTGTCCTAAGAAAGATTCTGCCTTCAGAGCAAAACCGTAGAGCAAACTACTCTTCTGGTAGATTTAACAGGAGCAAAATCATCACAGATAAGGTTCCACTTCTGGAGATATTTCCCTACTATTGCCTTGAGACAAATTCATGGCTGGTGTAACCCCATTGACTTCATTTCCATTTTCACTCATCTCTGAAAAATGACTTTGACACATTGGCACATTTATTAAATAGTTGTGGCATGGTTCCTAGTTTGAGAGAAAAAGACTAGGAAAATTACACTATTGAAAACACAAGAAACCTCAAACAGATATTAATTCAAACTAAGAACCCTGTCCTAGAGGTAGAGCTTGCTCTAATAAAAGTAATACATCACCTTCCCCCCCTCCTCAAAGATACCCATTAATTCACATTGTGTACCTAGATAATATAAAAATAGCAAAATGCCACCATATTTTGTTGTACTGATACAGATATCCTATTCCAGAACTACTGGTGTCTGTATGTCACAATATATGTGAATTTTGTTCTCTTGGTTCTAACACGTGCGCTCCACTTAAATTTCCAGATATACATGTTCTCATGCATTTTCATCATCCTTGTGTGTTTTTAAGACCATTCAACTTCAGCATTTCACAGCCTTTTTGGAAAGAATATTACTGGCAGAGCTTTTATTATTAGTTTCAATCACTATCTAATAAATGTGCCAAAACTGTCTATTTAATTCAGGTGGAACAAATTTTGATCTTGAGTCAGTGTATTTCAACTGATAGTCTAATAAATTAGAGTGTATTCATCACATGATAGCAGTGGCAGAAATACCACTTCTGTATTTGATAAAGAGTGAATTTGTGCACCATGCTTTCTCTTGTCAGATACTGCTTTTTTAGGGTGTAACTGATAATCACTATTGGTACTAGGGTAGCCCCCTAGGGTCCAGATGTCATTGTACCAGAGGAACCCCGTCCCTTCTCTGAACACTGGAAATCTTCAGGACACACTGAGATGCAAGAGTGGGGTGTAAGAGCCCACAAAAAAATGACTATGCTTAGTACAATATGTAGCAAACTCTGGACTCGGACTGCCTAGGCAGTAGAAGGCTTTTTGTAGGCATCAGAGAAGCAATGAATCCCATGTGACTTAAGAGGGTAAAGGTTTGTTAGTTTTCATAGGGAGATTTTCTTCTGCCACTGAAACACTTGAGTGGGAAAAACTACCCCAAATCTTAAAGGCAAAATATGTTAAGAAGTAAGAAATGCTGTCAGACTGGGTCTTAGAGCCAGACACATGTTGTTTTTTGTGGGACAGAGGAGGAAGCAAACCGAAGAAGATGAAACAGGGTAATGCCAGAGCTGTTGGGCCACCAGCAAAGTTAGCGGATGGAAGGAGACAAAGTTATATTTTTGAAAGCAAGAAAGGCTGTAGTACTGAGGTTGAGAGACACTTGTCCATGTGAGTAGATGATTACTCCTCAGACTTCAGAGAGCACCAGGAAAGGTGTAGGTGAGTCAAGAACAAGAAATAATCTACCTGACGTGGCAATGTTGGTTTATAAAGGAGGACCCCTATTTCAGAACACAGAGCAGTACAAACTGAAATAAGGGTCATTAGCCACCCCAAAGTTTAATGCCCTCTCACTCAGCACTGAATGACGTGACTGGCTCCAGACAGGCTTTCCACCATGACCACTGAGCCAGTGACTTTGCTATCTACCCCCATCCATAATACATAGTCTCTAGCATTGCGGACTACAGCCTACATTGCATGTGAAGGAACTATAAGTCACAACAGTTTGTATACAGCAACTCTCTCTTCCCTTTGCTTGGTGACTTCTGGTTTGACATGACTTAAGCTGTTGACAGGGCAGATTTATGCAACTCAAATGCAGTGGCTACTGTCAAACCCACATGGCCTGACCAGTGCTAGCTAATGGTCTGTGATGTTGCTCATCACAATAGATCAGTTTCAAGTTCGTAAGACCACTGTGCATGAAGTAGTATTGGATGAGGAAAATGGAAAAAACCCGAGCAGTAGGATTGAAAAGCATGCACCCAAAAAGTATGGGCTCCACCACTTTGAGCAAGTGTCAGAGAACAGAGGATTTTGGATCAGTTTGGGATTTTGGTGTAAAAGGAAAGCTAAAACCATTTTTTTAGGCATTTAGGGAGCAATTCATGTGTCTAAACATAGGGGGCTAACGCAGTTTCAAATGCCCTTAGATACCTGAGATGCCTGCACAAAGTTACTAGACCTATGGAAGATACACAGCCTTCTGGAAAAGCAGCTGAAGGCAAGGTAGGATGCCCTACGGTCTTTAATGTTTAGGCACCTGAATCTCACTCCCAGTGTTTGGCCAAAAATGTTTTTTAGGTACCCAAGTCCTTTTACTTCTTATGTTAGGCATGTGCACAAACATTTGTAATCTCTAGCACTTCAGAGTAAATGCATATGAAGACATTTCACTACATAATGTTAATTGACTACAGTACTGCAATTATCCCTATCCAAAAACCTATCATCTCAATTCAATCATTTGTAAGGGAATAAGCGATGAGTTAACTTAGACTGGTTTGAGTAAGCACCTCAAAACTCATGGGCTGGAGCCACTGCTTTAGCTGCTTCACATTAAGCCTAGCCTGCCAATTAAGTTGGGATAATGAGTGCTTTGAGCTAGAGAACAATGCCTGTTTTCACCTCCTTGCAGGTTTATTTGAGCTTAAATTTTAAGACTCTGTGGAGATAAATTATTTTGGAGAAGACAGAAAGAATAAAAAATGTTACACACACATGCCCTCCTGTGCCCCAAAGCACCGAGGTGCACTTTGCCGACAGCTGCTGAGACAGAACAAAAGATCGGGTGGAGGTCTCAGATTCCCTCTTCCCCTCAGAAAAATGATACATATTTTTCACTTTTCCACCACCTCTGATGACAGGCAGCAGGATTTCAAGATATAAGATTGGTATTCAGAATGGACCACGACAAAGAGGAACAATATCTTCCCTGATGCATTGTATGTGACATGCCATTCATTGGTTTTCTTTTTCTAAAATCTTTTTTATCAAGAATAAATTCAGCCATAGGTAGTGTAGCATATAAAGCCCTACAGGGAGCAGGAATAGTCATCTTTTACCGTTTCAGGGAAGAAACCCTCAAACTTTCATAGAGAGATGAAAGTATGTGAACCACCAATATCTGTGTTGGCAATGTCAATTGAGATTTGCTTGTAAAAGAATCAAATATCTAGAAGATTAACCAATATAGAAGCTTTTATCTTTTTAAAAAGATCAAAATTGCTGGTTCTCTATTTTGCAAGAGAAAGGTATGGCACAAGGAGAACTACGAATGACAAAGGGCACAGCCATACCAGGGGTGGAAGAGCAGTATGTATAGAAGCTAGTAGCACTGGACAAAGACAAAAGAGAAGTATTTTGGTATTTTTCACCCTGAACATGCCATGGGAAATGACAACTGGGTGCAATGCAATCACTGCTTTTCAGCAAATTGCCTTCTCAGATCCATGATCCTTCGTAGATTTTCTTTCCTGTAGCAGCATTTTAATCCAGCCACCTCTCTCCTTCAGTTTCTCTGCTTCCAGAAATGCAACTTTTCCATTTCATGTATTTCCTGCCTCCCTCCGGCTGATCATTTTTCTTGCTTTCAGCTCACCTTCTCAGGGCTGCCCCCTGTCCCCTCTATTACATGACTGATGTTTTTTCTTCCTTGAGCTGTACCCCCTCAGCCCTTTGGGTCTTAACCGCTAAGCTTTCATGTTCCTTCGCCATCTCTTGACTATCTGATATTTAAGCATATATCTCTGCATCTGCCCTGTCTGCCAAGTTTTTCCATTCTCTCCTCACATTGGTTTAAACACCTTCAGTTTGATGCTCAGTTAGATCCTGTTTTTGTCACACCCCTGCATGCCCATGACGCTCCCCAGGCTCCTGCTCTTTAATGTTCTGATCCTGTTGTGGTTTAATCCCAGCTGGCGACTAAGCCCCACACAGCTGCTCGCTCACCCCCCCTCCGGTGGGATGGGGGAGAGAACCGGAAGAGCAAAAGTGAGAAAACTCGTGGGTTGAGATAAAGACAGTTTAATAGGGAAAGCAAAAGCTGCACACACAAGCAAAGCAAAACAAGGAATTGATTCACTACTTCCCATGGGCAGGCAGGTGTTCAGCCATCCCCAGGAAAGCAGGGCTCCATCACGCATAACGGTTACTTGGGAAGACAAACGCCATCACTCCAAACGTCCCCCCTTCCTTCCTCTTCCCCAGCTTTATATACTGAGCATGACGCCATATGGTATGGAATAGCCCTGTGGTCAGTTGGGGTCAGCTGTCCCAGCTGTGTCCCCTCCCAACTTCTTGTGCACCTGGCAGAGCATGGGAAGCTGAAAAGTCCTTCATTTAGTATAAGCACTATAAAAAGAAATTTTAGCTAGCTTACAAGCATAGATTTTAGACTTGAAAACACTGGTGTATTTAAAAGCTATTGCTTTTATACTACTCTTGTTGTCTCTCTTATATATCTCAATTCCATAGACAGCGATCTATTTAATCTACTGTTACTCCTAATACTGATTTCACTCCTCTCTCAATGGAATACCTTCATATTCTGCATTTCTCTCACACAGCAAGACTGCAGATATTCAGGCTTTCTATTAGCAGTTGTCTTAAGACCTAGAGATTAAAGAACTTCCAGGGCTCTTTAGCTGGCCATAAACTGCTAATTCATACAGCATATCTGTCCCAACACGTGCTTTAAAAGCTAGATCTACGTCTACACTTTGCATGCAGAAGCACTTCAGCTGGCTCCATCGGAGCTAATGCCAAAACTAGAGCAGCGTATTGAGACCCCGCTGTGCATCTCTGCCTCTTTCATCTGACTTAGTTGCCAAAATTGCTGTCTTTTTGGCAATTGCCATGGGATGCATGCTGCCACAGAAAAGTGGATTTCTGGAGAAACTAGCTCTCCTTTGGGGAAGTAGATGTTTCCAGCAGAATAGCCAGAAAACTAGTACAGAAATGGATTTATGGGTACCATGGCCAAATAGAGTTTCTGTTTCTTAACAGCACCTCTCACCTAGCATAGTGGATGGCTTCTATTTTGAGTGTTAATCCATGTATCAGCTGAGCAATCTCTATCCCTTCTCATGCTGGAGAGGCAACCTGACCATCAAAACACAGGCAGCCCAACTCGGTGCATTCTTTGACTTGCAACCTGGTTTTGGAAGATGAATTTGGGAAGAGGTGTAAGCGTAAATTGTTGACTATCTCACCCACACTGGGACTATAAAACCGAGTCAATTCAAGTACAGCTTGACCTGCCTCATTATCTGTTGACCTGATATGCCAAACAACTACTGGGTCCACAGGAGGAGAAAAATCTCCACCAATAAGCTTCTATTTGTCACCCTCAGCAGCAAAGGAAGCAGCATTTTTTAAGGTAAACTGTCACAAACCCACAGATATTGCTGCTCTTATGGTGTTCCCCTCTCCTGGCCAGAAAAAAGCATTTGGGCTGGTGGCTTTGGCTGTCTCCCTTGCCGTCTTAGCTTTGGTAGGTTGGCTGGGAACAAAAATGACAGACCCAGGCTTTATTGTTCTTGGATCCAAGGAATTTGATCTTGCATGCTTGGGTTTTATATCCAGAATGGATGGAGTCCATGTGGGCAATCACTCAAATAATTTCCTTTTAAATTCATTTTGTTTACATTTCCTGCCAGGTATACAAACTAGAAAAAGCACGGAAAGGAGTTGTTAGCCTACCTATTGACCCAGGTAGTGCAAATATATCTAATTAATCAACTCCTTTACACACCAACAGATTTATTTCTTGTTGAGACTGCACTGTCATCTTTCCTTTCATCTTTCCACTTGCCCAAGGTAAAAAAGATTCTGCAAAGGGAAGTCATTACTCAGTTTAATTGCTGCAGGCTAAGTTTTCTGATTACTGGAGCTGGTTTTAGTCCCTTGCTATCCTCTTCCCTGCTCCCTGCAGAGAATAGAGCTTTTGGAAGGCTGAATTTTAAAAAATATAGTCGTTTAATCAATGTTATGATTAATCAGTGTTTCTAAAGTGCTTTGAAGAGGAAAAGTGCTATATGAGGGTTGAGTGGAATTTTAGTTTTATCTGTATTATTTTCTGAGATAGGATAATATTTTGTTAATAGTCTGATTCAAGGGACTTTAAATTAGGCCATAATGAAGAAATAAGAATGTAATCTATTTTTGGAGAAATAAGTTTAGGCTTCAAGATCTATGCCCTGATCAAACACCCACTGAAATTAATGAGCCTGTCTACCAATGTCAGAAGGTATTAAATTGGATTCATAAAGAAGTAGCTTTTCTACTTTGGTTTTCACTTTGTGTCCAAAACAGAACAAGATTCTGACACGAAACTGATGTAGCCAGAGTGAATTGCAACTAGACATTATCCTGCTTCAACTGTCCATCAAGCAATTGCTATTTATTTGCTACTATTTTTCTTCTTCTTCACTTGTGCTATATTGCCTGAAACTAATGAACAAATTTGTTCCCATTGTATGGTCTGAAAGACTGATTATTTTTGCATGCTTTTATACACAGTTACGACAATATCATGGTGAAATGTATAAAAATTCTTATGTTTGGAGATGTACATTAAAATATTAAGAGAAATAAAACCAAAATGGATCCTCATGATACATTCTGTTATTAAACATTAAATAAGATGCATAGATGTAAATGTGTTAGCTCAATAAATATAAATCTTGGTAAAGTGATAGCATCTTTTGAAAAAAACTTTTCCAACAAATATCAAAACCACTCCAGGTCATTCTGCAATGTTCAAATATTCCTTAATTACTGCAATGTTCAAACATTTCTTAACTCATCACCATGAAAACTCTACATGGAGCAGTTAAGATAATTAATCTGTGCATGATGGCAAAACAACAATACTGAGGATACATATCAGTATTTCATATTGCTTTATTGTGCACCATGCAATAAAATAATTTATATTTAATAACAAAATCCTGGTTAGTATCTAAGGCTCAGTAAAACCATACACTAAGTTCACAGATGTCAATGTTTGGGAGAAGGACAGAAGGGAAAAGAAAAAGAACAAGTAAAAGAATAGCAACAGAAAAAGTGGTAACTGTTTAAAAAATATTTTTAAAAGCTTTAAAGACAATTCATCCATGAAAAGGTAAGAGTATAATACAGTATTCGCTTTTTTTTCTGCAATTTGGAATTGTTAGCAAAGACCTCATGAAGACAGTGTCTGTCTGTTGAACTGCTAATGCATCAGTCTAAGTAAAACAGACCATATAAAGGCCTGCTGTAGTAACGAAGTCGTAAGTACCTTTATTAAAAATGGGGTCTCTCACACTGGCCATGCAGAAAATGGACAGATAGTCAGTTTTACTAGGTATTTTTAGAGGTCCATTCATTTTGCAGATAATACTAATGTTCTGACTCAGTTTAATGCCTGTTCTTGACAAAGTGCTTTGTGCTCTTAGCAACGTAGTCATGGGAAAAGAGCAAATGATATCGTAGTTTTAATTCACCTGAAGCTACTACAATTTAAGGCCTGAATACAGTAGGTACAAGCAAGGATATAGTGCAGAGTTAAAATAAGCTTTGTGTTCTCATGGGAAGGGCAAAAATGCATCCCATAACCTTCCTTAACTAATGTATATTATATTATTTTCTGTTTTGACTACAACATGACTAGTTGTTATATTTCTCATTAAAAAACTTCCTCAGCTCTTCTTAGTTGCACAGCTCATTACTAGCTGTGTTTAAAGAAACTATGACAAATGAATCCTAGTCCTGACTCCTCCATCAGAGTACAGATCTACTAGAGCACAGTTCTGTTTGTGCTTCTTCAGGAGGTGGGAGTCAAAGGGTTCACAATGTGACTCCTTTTTGGGTTGTGCTACTGCTGTTCCTTCCAAGGTAACAGTTCCAGGTGGCATCTTCAGGCTAGTAGCTGATGAACTCTTTTCTCTAGCGGCCCCCAAAGAAACCTTGCCTCCAGACATCCATTTGAGCCTGCTCAGTGTCACTAAATTATTGCTTTTTTAACCTGAGTCACAGCTGCTCACCTACATCTGAGTAACACACAGAGTGAGGATTCTCAGGACTGTGCACTCACTGAATTTCCTTCTCTTTACCTCCCTGGGGATGTAATTGCCCACATGGCAAGAGTCACAGAGTCCACACATTAGACTTGATACACTAGACTTGATCTCTTTCTTGGATATCAAGTTGGACAGAGGAGATCTGCCTAAGGCAAAGCCCATAACCTCTTAGATCCTTCAAGTTCATCTCTCTCAGACCTCTGCAATGTTGGCTGATCTCTGCCACTCCCAAAAAGAGGGGAATTGGTCAAGTCTTCCAAAATTCTTCTCCTCTCTCCAGACTTGGGGAAAAGAAGAACCTGCCAGAGACCATATGGCTCCCTGGCTCCACGTGCCTTACCCTAAATGATCAGAGTGCTCTGAAAGACTAGGGTGGAGTCGGAGTGAAAATTTTACATGTACTCAGCAGCCTTGCTACTTCCTGCAACATGGCAGAAACTACACTCTGCATTGCAGGGGAAGGATGGGAGATCAGGTTTGAAGTGCTAGAATAGACTTAACAACAATGAAAAAGCAAAGCAGAAAAATAAATGCTCTCAGTCAAACAGAACAGGCGAGAGGTCAGATACAATGCTGACCTCCTAACCACAGGAGATTCAGAGGGCAATATTCCCAAAGGTAAACTATTTCATGATAGACTGCTCCATGGCAAATGATAAATTAAATTTGCAGAATATCACGTTCCCTTTGTGAAAGCAACCATTGTTGTCATTGTCACCTTGAAAAATTTTGCACATAAATATATGACTTTGCATATACTCATGCTAATAGTATGCATTTTCCTCTAATTAAAATTAGCACTGATTATTTGCTAGAAAAATCCTGAGTTATGAAATCCAAATAATGTATAACACATACCACTTTAAGAGCACCCTCAGTAGTACACAATCTAAGAGATCCTTTAACTTTTCTCCCGAGAGGAGAAAGTAATGAGGCAATTTATTTTCCTCATGTTGCACATTAGATCTACCGAACAGCAAGTGAACTCTGAACACAACCACTGCACATTCTTTTGGTACACAGAGCTGAATTACTGCCTTATGCTGCAAAAACTGTAAATGTGGACTGGAAGCTTTTTTCTCTTTCTCAGGATTGTAGAGGACTTCTCAGGATTTTGAGAAGAAAAGGAAATTCAGAGCCTGTATCTTGAATAAAATGCAAGGACAGTCGTAAACTAACAGGGTCATTCACTGATTAATTAAAAGACTAAGTTCCTTATGTTAGAAAGACTAGCCCACCTCTGCTCCTGTTCCCCAAAGGGCTAAGTGTATAAAACTGAGGTGCAACCATGCATGAATGAGGTGCCTAGCTTAGTCATGCTTGACTGTGGACCTTGATAATTCTGGTAGCAAAAATGAAACAAAAAATGATGCAAATAATTTCCTTATAAATCACAGGACACTTGAGGTTGCCAGGATCCTCTGGAGATTATCTAGTCCAACCCCTCTGCTCAAAGTAGGGTCAGCTTGGTGTTTTCTTATATTCAGATAGAATTTCCTGTATTTCAATTTGTGCCCATGACCCCTTGTCCTGACACTGTGCATCACCAAGAAGAGTCTGGCTGTGTCCTCTTTACACCCTCCCATCTGGCATTTAGACACACGAATAAGATCCCCCTGAATCTCCTCTTCTCTAGGCTGAACAGTCCCTGCTCCTCACAGGAGAGATGCTCCAGGCCCATAATCATCCTTGAGGCCCTTCACTGGACTTTCTCCCATATGCCTATGTTTCTCTTGTACTGGGGAGCCCAGAAGTGGACCCAGTACTCCAGCTGTAGGCTCACCAGCGCGGAGTAGTCTGGAATGATCACCTCCATCAACCTGCTGGTAACACTCCTAATGCAGCCCAGGAGGCTGTTGACTCATGGATTTGTAAAGATTTTTATTGGCAATTAAAGTGATGGCAATGTAGTCAGTACAGTGAATGTGAGACCACATTTTTTGGGCCCTTATGCTAACTCTGGCCACTAACCCAACCCCTAACCCCTACCCCAGCACCCTCCTCTAATCCTTAACACCAAGCCCTATTGCAAAGCCAAAGACCAAAACCCTAGTCCTTTACCTTATCCCCACCCTAAGCCCTTGCCCTGGTCACTAGCCTTAAATTGCTGTCCCTAACCCCAACCCTAGCCCTCACTGCTACTCCCAACTCAGCCCGCAACCTACATCCTAACTGCTTACCACAAACCCTTCGCAGAACCCCCAACCCTCACCCAAAGCCCTTCTCTAACTCCAAGCCTAACCCCTCTCCCTGAAAGATGAGCTCAACACCCTTGCCCTAACCCTGTGCAGATGCTCAAAACCTAAGCTCAACCCCTCCATCTTGGCCCTGCACGTTCACCCCCTCTCCTGACTCCAGCTCTCAGGCGCCTGTGCCCAGGAGGCAGGAGGCGGGCAGAGGCCCGGGGGTAGAGCTGGGCCACTGAGGCAGAGACGGGGGAGACAGCCCAGAGCTGTGGTGTCAGCTGTGAGGACAGCTGTGCTGGCAGAAGCTGATTGGCCAGGACAGCAGGCAGGCATTGGTTAGGTGGAAGCTGATTGGCCAGGACAGCAGGCACGCATTTGTGAGGTGGAAGCTGATTGGCTAGGGTAGCAGGCCAGCATTGTAAGGTGCTGGAGTAGCTTCACAGGCAGCCAGGGGCAGGGTGGAAGAGAGGCAGGCCAGGGCAGGGCAGGGCAGGGGGACGTGGCACGGGCTTAGGATTTGGGGGGTCCTTGTGCTTCACCACTTGAGTAGGCAGGACCTGGAGGCTGGCACGTGAGGGCATGAAGGGTGTGAGAGAGCTGGGCCAACAAGGAAGGGTGAGTCTGTGGCTGTAAGGGGGATCCAGGTGATGGGACATCGATTGTGAGACCACATCTGTTAAGCCCTTACCCTAACTCTGACCGCTAACCCTAAGCCTGACTCCTAACTCCTACCCCCACCCCCAAACTCTAATCCCTGACCCCAATATCACAAAAACAAAGTCCGAGCCCCTAACAAAAAACCAATAATGAATAACCTGGTAAAAGAAGAAAATCAATTGCCACAAGAAATATTTATAATTGTCAAGACAGAAACCTCAATTTTTTGGCATGATCTTGCTCTCATAAAGCTGAGCAGGAGCAGTGAGGTAAGGCTTCATTTATCACTGTCTCAAGCAAACATTAGTCTTCACTATGTGAGAAAATTAAAGATTTTGCTCCCGTTAGCCATGGTGTTTCTGCAGCACAAGCTGGTTCCCAGCTTATTTGACGTAGCAGAAACACCCAATTAAAATTTCTGCCTATGAATCAAATCCAGTGGAAAGCAGCTGGAGCATAGTGATGGATCTGATGCAATGCACTAGCAAATGGCACTGGTCCTCCCTTTGACAATTATGCTAACTACTCTTTTTAAATGGCATCACTAAACTCAATGGATCTTAAATATCATAGCCCTACTCTTCAAAAAAATTCCACTCAGATAAATGAAACTTTTGTGAAAAAAATGAAGGAAGGAGAGAGAATATTAGTATTGGCATACCACCTTTCGAGTGAGATGCAGTTAGCAATATTGTGCAGCCACGCATTCCTTTAAACATGAACTCCTTATCTAATATAATCAGCAATACAAAAATATTTGCAGTCATGTTGTATGAAATTTATAGCAGGCAAACCACACTGAAAAGATTCTTTAAAAATCATTAATATAAAGCACACTCTTACCAATTATGTGATATTCTACTGGATATTTCTTAGCTTCCAGATTTATTGACATGCATATTCTTATCTTTGAAAATGTCTGAAATATATCCTCAGTACATATTTACTTCAAATATTAAAAGTAAACATCTTGGAGAATATCTTGGAACCTGGCCCACTTCTGAGCTAGGAAATCCTCTTCTGAAAACAAATTAAAGTAGATAAATCTGTCATTTATGTTCAAGTTCTCTTTGTCCTGGAATTATTTTTCTTTTCAGAGACTGAGTCACATAATGCTCACCTTATAATTCATAGAAGTATTTGGGTTTAGATACACATGAAATGTTTATATTAATATCAAGTAAATTTCATAATTACATCTAGAATCAGGATAACTGAGGTTGGAAAGGACATCTGGAGTTTGTCTAGTTCAACCTCCCTGCCTAAAGCAAATGCAAAACCAACGCAATGCAAAAACATCACAACAGACAACTGCATATCAATAGGAGAAGACTGTTTAAAAAATACATGTATTATATCTGATATAGTTGACATAATACACTGGATGGCACATACAGTCCCTTTGCTGCTCTCCTGCTAAAAAGGCTACTATTCATAATGAAATAAATATTTAAATACGATGAATGTGTCTCTTCATGCATGCACGCGCATGTTTAGTCTCTTCTCCCACTACAATTTTTAAACAGAATTTTGCCTACATAAAGACCACAATGGACTGCATTCTTTCTGATATGAATATGTTCTGGGAGATGAAGGCAGCAAGAGTGCCTAAGTGGAAAGTTTAGCTAATACAGAGCAGAAAATATGTATTTATTGATAGAACAGGAATGGAAATTAAGATGGTTTCTGTGTATTGGTACATGCACATACTACTACGCAGCTGCAGGTACCTTTAAAACCCCAATCTTTCTTCAATAGAAACCACTAGTACATTAAGATTTTAAATTAATCTGTGTTTTAGCTATCTCAAAAAACTATGCTTCTTTTCTTTTGCCATGGCAGTTGAAACTTGATGCTACTTTTCAAGCATTTTGTTATTTGGGAGAAAAGTGGGCATAAGAGTATGTCCCTGGAAGGAATGCACTGCTAGAACAGCTGCAGTTTACTCTCATGATGTTAGCCTTTATCCTTGCAGACATGCAGCCTGCAGAAATGAAGAACAATACAGAAAGAACTCAGAAATGAAGAGCAGACTATTCAAAATCATGAGAGCAGTAATATGGGGTCCCTTACAAGGTTTCAAGACAAGGGGGGTTTTTTTTGGAACCTATTGGTACTTTGCACCTATTAAAATGCAAATGCAGCAATATGGTACATTTGTGCATTTTGTGGTTAAAAGAAAATACTCTGTTGCAGAAGGTCTCATGGAGGAAAGCTTGTGGATCTCACTTGTTTTGACGTAAGTAAAGCCTACAAGAGTAGTCTCATGTAACACTCTCATGAGAAAGCTAACAGGACCTGCTGCAAATAGGATGAAAAATGTTTGGATGGTGCTACTCAGAATGGTTACCAATGGATCATCATTGAAATAGAAGCATGTATCAAATGAATTCTATAGAAAATGTGTGAAGTGAGTTCTGTAGACAATCTTCTATCCTGGTTCTATATCTATCCAGTCTCACAGTCAGTGGTATGGATGCTGGAAGAGAGAAGGACAGGGGCTGAAAAATGTTTGAGGACTGGTTTAGAATTCAGTTATCTTGATTTAGAAAGATGGAATTCATTAAAGGCAAATGGATAATATTATACACAGGCAGGAGATGATTATCTGCAGAAATACAGAATGAAGAACAACCTACTGAGTAATAATTCTGCAGAAAAGGATCAGGAAGCCCAAGAGGATCACGAGATAGGCATGTGTTACAAGATGGGTTGCTACGAGAAAGACAGCTATACACGAGTATATTAACAATTATTCCTGGCAGAACGTATAGATAATACGTTCCTCTGTGCAAAGCCTATGGAGGAATACCACAACTAGTCTGAATGCTGAACTTCAGGAAAGATAGGGACCAACTAGAAAGAGTCCAAATGAAAGTAACACGAATAGCTAGGAAGACAGACCAAACAGACTGCTGCTATCTCAACTTCAATGATATATTCAACTACTAACTATACCTCTTCAATCTGCAAACAAAGTATAATGCTGTCTTCTTTGTGGTACTGTACTGCAGTTGCATCATTCTTACTGATTGTCTTAATGAATGACTAGCTATATGGCAGAGAAGGCTTCTATCGGATGCTGCAGATCATCGAGACAAGACAGAAAAAGCAGGGTCCCTGAACATATGGACCCATTGCACGTTCAGGATGAGGACTTCATATGGCCTACTTACAGAACTGGAACAAAGACAATTGCGAGTCAAGTGTCCAAAACCAGAAGATTTAAAAAAAAAGGCTCAGCTGGTATTTTTTGTGGTTTCTGAATTTACACTTGCAAGCTTCTCTTTCTGGCCTTAAAATAGAGTGGTTCAGTTTATATGTAAGATCCATCTCCGCTTCACATTATTTACTCAGTCAGCTAACTTAATCTTGGTAAGTAGTCAGTGAGTACTGAAACAGTTTGCTCCAACAGGATAGCTTGGATCCCCAGGAAGAGACTTGTTCTGCCAGGTTTTGGGGTCACAATGTGGCAGACACAGCTCCACTGGCTTCGGGAATTTTAGTCCACGAGGCTCACACATTACCAAGGGGCTAAGAAGCGTTTCACCTTTCTCTTTGTCCAAAGGTGGAAGTACACTGTTGCCTCTGCAGACTTTGAAATAGATTTCTTGCTCTATTCCCTCTGGAATGGCTCCTTGTGGTATAATAATACTAACTCTAGGCTCTATGGCGCTCAATACACCACCATTGCTGTTAAATACACCTCTTGCGCTGGCTATAACCATGTGCCTGTCGTCCTTTTCCTCATCCTTGAGTGCTGAAAGGCTTACAGGAATGGCTTTAGACACAGCATTAACATTATTTCGTTGATAGGTTTGTTGACAGTGAAGGTATCCATTCCACTGTCAAACTCAGGAGGCTGTGATGAGCTGTGTGCTTTCAAAATTGGTTCAGGAGAATTTGGAGATTTTGATGGCAACTCTGGTTTATGTTGAGCTTCATTTGAAAGAGATTATGGTTGAGTTTAGGACTTTCAAACTTGCACTCAAAGGGCCTTGCAGCACTAGTGTAAGGTTTTTGTTGTAAAGCGGTTGTAAGGAGTGACTGTTTTCTGAATCTGTTCAGTTCCTTTAACAGGGCCTTTGTCAGGGAAGCTTTTCTGAGGATAAGAAGTGGACTGCACAGTGTCCTCTCTAGAGGATCTGAAAATTGCTGGCTTATTCTGAGTTGGAGGAGGGTCAGACACAGAATTAACTTCAGAAAGTGCAGGCTTGTGATGTGCTGAGAGATAGGACAGGACTATTAATTGACTGAGGTTGTGTATACTGTACTGAAGGAGCAAGAGGTGGAGTTGTAACTTAAGGGATTGGCTCATAGTGCTTTTCACCGACTGGCCTAGCCATTGATTCAGCATTAGTTGGTTTCCCCTTAGAATAACTGGTGAAATTCAGCTGATTCTGCAAATGCATTGGTTTAGTGGGCTCAGAACAATGGCTGGCAGGAACCTGCGCAGACAGCTTATTTTCAGAACTTCTGCGATCAAAGTATGAGTGCTGCTTTTGATAATACTCTTCATCTTCTTCAGGATCATAATGATTTGAGATCTTCACTTGAGGTGTCTGTGGTTCAGGGCCCTGTAAATATAATTCTTAGATGAAGTACCCTCTTAGCTTGTGAATGTGGGCAATACACTGGTTGGAAGATAAGGTAACATGACTTTGCAAAAGGAATGAACCACTTAACTTCCTGGTATTTGGAAGAAAGGAAAAAAAAGAGGTCCAAGAAAAGAAGAGAGATGAGAGAAATGGCAGATTCAGCAACCTGAGTCACCAGATCCAGGTCTCTGAATCTGTTTTCCTCGCATTTTCAAACCACACAATTCCCCGAGTTCATTTGACCACCACCCTTCTTTTCTTACTCTCCCTGTTGTCTGCTCCCTTTCTTTCAGGATCAGGAGAAGCAGAAAGCAGAGACATCTTATCTCGTTCCACTCCTCTTCATAATCCAGGGAATATTCTCTCTCTTTGTTAACAGCCTTCAGGTGACTTGGCAATCCTGGCTTCTGGGTCAGCTGCTGCCATTGCCAGACGGTGTAAGTGCCTGCTCTGACTCACCTATCCTGCAAGAGTTATGCAGACACTGAAGGGCCAATACTCAAAAGCACTGCTCTTTCCAGCAAGATTAGTGTGTGAACAGCTCACCTTGGATGCTTTCTCCTGGGCTGAGTCTGCAATCTAATCTAGGCTGTGCCGCAGGACTGGTAATAAAGAAAGCTCATGTCATCCTAACTTTCAAATTAGTACCACTGCTTCTGAAAGTACTTCCATCAATTTAGTAATAATGATGCGCTTTTTATAATTCCTTTTAGCTGATGATGTCTAGGCATTTTCTGCACATTAATGGTCCCTGACAATGACAAAGACACATGTAATTATTCATTCACAGTTAAGGAAACCAAGGCAAGACAGGCCAATGACCAGCTCAAGAAGCCATCTAAGACTTAATGGTTTTCCTCCTCAGGAATGACTGAACATACAAAAGAGAGCAAATTAACTCTTTCAACTTCTAGATGTGATTTTTGTTGTGTTTGCTTTCTAAACCATTTAATTCTCTTACTTTGTTTACTTCAGTGGCAACTCTACAACAAATCTCTAGCTACAGGGCTCCTAACTGCAGCATCTTATTAATACTGCCAGGTTAACAGCTAGCGATCTCTTAAGTTTTAAGTAGATTTTAGAATAAAAAGGGTAACGAAAGAGACAACATTTGATTTCCATAAGAATGTGGAAATGGTTACAACCAAGCTGATCTCTGACTCTTAATCAATTTTTGTCTTGTTTGAAGCTTGAACTAAAGGTGCAGTTCTTTTTTCTCTTTTTAATAACTTTGCCTCAGCTTTGAAGTTTCTGTAAGCTGAGGATAGCTTATCAGAAAAGTCCTAGTGAATGAAAGATGCTTAAACAGGGCTACAAGTGAATGAGATGAATTACAGTCTCCCTAGGAAGAGGCTGAGCTCTTCAGTATAAGGCATATACATATTCAATCCCAAGGCAGAAGAATGGATTTAACTATAGTGGATAATGCACAAAAATCCATCCTCAGAACCCCCATCTCAAAGGCTTTGCTCGTGATGTACTTGGTATCTCGGATTGTTAGTGGCTCACAAGAGAGAAGGAGATATGTCCTTTTCTTTGGGGCTTGATGTAGATGTTGCAGTACAGTATTGTATAACAGAGGATAACACCTTTAACTGCTGAAGATTTAATACCTATATAGGGAAATTATACACGCTGGCTTGCTAGCCTATCTGATGTCATCATATTCCAAAGAAGCCTGCTTTTGTCTGGCTGAGGAATGCAGTTTATCTGTTTTGTTATTCTAATTTTCTAGGAGAGACATGAAGGAATTACCAAAACTGGTTTTGTTTTTTTTTTTAAGAGGGGAGGTAGGGGGAGGGAGGGTTTGTAGTAACATAACAGTTTACAATGGTGCAATAATACTATGGTAGGACTCACGGTGGCTGGATTCTAACAAAATAAAACAACTTTCAGGGTGCAGGCAGACATCCAGTGTGCAAGTGTGAAAATGTATCAGATAACGACCGCATTTTGAGCCTCACAAGCACTACTGGGCCAAGTCAGAGCTTTCCGCCCCTCAGGTCGGCTGCTCACATGACTTGTTTGAGTTTATTCTGTTTAACAAAAGTTTGTCTGTAAAAGGAAAGAGTAATTTTTTGCTCACCCAGCTCATTTTGATCGGTAAGTCCGCAATGCTGACTCACACAAGTGGTTTGACTGTACATGTGATGTGTTCATGAGAGTCTGCCACTGACTGCCTCAGGCTGAGTTACCATTTCTTAGGTGAGGGAATGGTAATTTTCTAAACATGCTAACTCAATCAACTGAGAACCTACAATTTTAGAGTGAAAATAGAAATTCCACTATTAATAAAAGGAACTGTTCTATATAATATGTTTAACATTAATTTATTTCTATTAAATACACTTAGTGGGGAAAGTGCAACATTTTCAAAGGACCAAAGTGACTTAACTGGCATCTGACTCCATTTTTCAGAATAAATTATTAGTCCCTTTAAAACAGCCTGCTTAGAGATTATGTCATGACTGAAAATAGATATTCAGTTCTTAATTCACCATCAAGCACCTAAAAATTTTACTCAGATGTTATTAACATAGTAAAAACCAGTTGTACTTTCACTTTCCCTGCTCTCATACTTAACTAATTGATTTAAAGTAGACCGCACCATTGACATTGCTATGATTAGCATCTATGCAGCCTACTTGGTCTACCTTAATAATGCTGCTTTGTTACTCTGAGTTGAATCCTGCTTCTCAGGAATTTGATGGAAAAATTCCCTTTAGCTTCCATGAGAATAAGATTAAGCTGACAGCTACAAGATTTTATTCTGGTTGTTGCAATTGTGTGCCATAATATGTGTTTTTTAAATGAATGGAGTACCTTTCTATATGCCTGTGTACTCCCAATACACCTTCCCTTCCTCTTTGGTGCAGGTAAAAGGTCGGATTAAAACCTACATACATAAATACATACATGGACTAAAAGGAGGTAAACTGGCACAAGATCATCTAGTACCCACATAAATTTCACAGTATATGTATGCCGGACTGTTAGCAATTACTTAACAGTTAAGACTGCCCACAAAGACAAGTAACTTTTGAATTTTGTTGGTGATTCATTTCCTGCACATTCATCGGGGTTTATACAGCACCAGCAACAAGGTAGATTTTATTTCCATTTCTTTCTCTAGGGCAGGGTTCCTCAATCTACTGAAAATTCTCAAAACGATCTCTTTGGAGGCGGTTCTGTGATTAAGTTTGTTCAAAATCTTCATTCTAGAGTACAGGAAGGATCATATCTCAATTGTATATATACTCAATTATCTAGTTTCTTTAAAAAAAAGAAATGCTTTCAATTATAAGTTTTAACAAAGTGCTGTATTCTTTTGTCTTAACTTGATCTTTCAATTTGCACTACACATATTACATTTCTACACAAAAAGCATGGGTTTAAGCAGTATATAAATGCTTTCTTTGATCAGTTCCTGAAGTCTGATCTATCATTATAAAGTATTATAAAATTGCTAACTCTAGGGGGTAGTAATTGTATCTTTTTCATGTTCGCACAATCTCTTGCATAACACAGCCACAAGAGGAAGCAAAAGGAAAATGAAAAACATAATAATACTAAAGATTGTATCAGTAATACCAGATTTCAAATAATTTCATAGAGATGCCATGGAGAGATCAATGGGGCTTTGAAGCTGATCCTAAGGGTTCTCTAGGCTTTCCTTGGGAGGAAAACTAAATTTATTTATTTTTGTTTAATTGAGCCCATCGAGATATTAAGTACCAGAATTACAGTCTTACCTTATGGAATTATGATAATAAGGTCCCTCAGCAAATTGATTATTTCCTCACTTATCTCAGATGATGAGAATTTGTTACCCTTTTAGTATTTTGTAACTGCATATTACAAAACTGCTGCTATTCAATCCTAGCAGTTACAAGCATGAAACAGCAGATTTGGATTTTTTAAAAAATTCCTTGTTAAGTAGGGGTGCAAGCTGATTTAGTCTGAGACCTATTCTACTAGTATCCAGAAGAAGAACCCCAGAAATGAGCAGAAAGCTAACACAGAGTGACAGTGCTTCCAGCCAGTCCCGGACAGTGACTTTCTAGAGATACTACATGCACCTAAAGGTACAATAATTCATGAGGAAACACAATAATTCATTTGTAAAGGCTGCAGCAGAAGATCATTATTCTGTTTTCTGTAATCAAAAGGATATCTGAAGTTTTAATAATGTTATCTGAAACAAGAGCCTTTAACACTAGAACCTGTAATAAACAATGGAAACAACTAATGTATGACTTAGTTCTTACGAGCAAGCAAATCCTACATCAAAGTACTTCATGAACAACAATTATTCTGTACGAAAACAACGGCATCTGAAGATGCCATGCAGAAACCAACAAGTATGAGACTGAGTTCCTTTTCTATAACTGTCAAAGACTAAACTAACACTAGGATCACCCGTATTTTGGCACAGAATGCATATAACTCAACAGAGAAATGCAATCCCTTTCTGTGTATACTGGGGCAACTGCTACCAACCAGCAATGTTGTGTAAGCACCTAATGGTCAGGAATGGAAAGAAAAACTACATTCAATTTAACTGCATTGAGATTGAGTTAGAATGCCAGTTGTAAGAATCCAGACATCCGTACTGTTTCCTAATCTTGCATTCTTTGAACACCAACTCTCTGATACCTTTTACCTTTGTTATATTTTTATCCTAGGAAAATGAGACATTTTACGGTGCAAATTATTTATCTAATGGATGATGACAAACATCTGTGTTGGATATCCATAGGTATTTTACTTCTGTGTTAACCTACATCATGTCAGCACAGTCCCCCTGTGCAGGGGCACAGAAATCTTTTAGGTCCCTGCAATCTGAGTTTTCTACCAGTGTCACCTTTGTGAAGGGTGTTTGGGTTTTGTCTTTAACATTCCTTTTAAGCAACCACCACTCTGAAACATGCAGAAGACAAGTTTGGGGACACTGAGTATCTCTCAAAAGCCACATGTGGGGAGAGGGACATTGTATACAGCCACTTCACCTGTCATCATCTAACTCGGGAACTACGATTGTATAAGATTTTGCAAGAACAACTGCACTAATTTAGAGAGTGCAAGGATGTAGATGCACAGAGAACATTACTATTATATGACTGGAAGCAATCTAGCTTAAATTTAACAGACACACATTCATCCTTTTTTATTTTTTTTAAATTTTTCATGTCTCAGCTCCGCTTCCAACATCCTTTGTAACTACAGTGCCCCAGCCCCATTCCCAGGGTCTTCACATGCGAGAAGAAAAGAGGATGTTACTTTCCTCTACCAAATGTTAATTCACCTGTCATGTTCTACTTGGTTTCACTGACATGTGTCATGAATAGGATAGAAGTTCTAGTTTCTTCAAAGAAAAGTGCTTTTAGTAGAAAATGCCACGTGTAATTTCTATCATTTGAAAATCACTTAAGTTGATAAGGATTTCAGGTGAAAAGATTATTTTTTCATCTTACAGAGAATAAAACTACCTCACTGTTCCATGAATTGAAGCTGATAGAGAACAGGCTGGAAACATCTGTTTTGATACACTTATCTGTTAATGTAAGGCTGTCACAAAACTTGGATTTTCAAAACTGCTTTGCAGATTTAGGATAATTCCTCATGGATTTAAAAGTACTTTTAAAAATTACTTTGGCAGTTTGTGACATTTGCATTTCTACCTTTGTATGTTTTATGGAATATGTGACTGAATTATATGCACTTTTTAGATCAGAACTCTGAATTTTCAAAAGATAAGTAGCACTTCTCAGCAGGAACATACTGAGAAACAGAGATGAAAATTAATATTGAATTGTATGAAATGTCAATCTTCTGAGTGAGAAAAGTGGATACAGTTACAGTTTAATTGCTTTCTACCTTGTGCAGAAGAACAGAACCAAACAGAAATTGTTTATCTCAAACAAAATGTAAGGTGCAGGTTGGGGCACTTTCTTATGCGTGAAATGCACATCAATGAAGTGAAAAGGCACGTCCGTTGGCTGCTTGTTGTTTTTTGGTGGTGTTGTTTTTGGCAGTCATACTGAATCTAGGCTTTCCTGGGCCACCTCCACAAGATATTGCAACTTTTATGACTTGCACCCAGAATTTAATCTTAAGTAATACTGAATGTGAATACAAACTTATAAAACCTATAATAAAGGCTTTAAGTTTTATAAACCTTAAAACATTATATGGCATCATTTAAAATTACTGCTATCATCTAGATAAGCTGTCATGGTGCAATTCTGAAGATAATTCTCTTGAGACTCTGGCATTTGAAATAGAAACACAGGCATTTTCCAGGCATTTCCCCACAGGTTGTTCTACTACGAGGAATAGCTGACCTGGGGCTGGGTTGTGGTTAGTATTGTGAGGCATCTTGATCTAATTTTATGGAGGTGAAAGTTGTGTGATTCTTTGACTTGGCATTACAATGAAAAGCAGTTCTGTGAAAGTGGTATTCTTTGTTATCCTAGACCTGAGCCTTGTATACAGTTATTTCTGTGGTTTTGAGTGACAATGAAAAACTGTAGTGCTTTTTCACTAATTGCCCTTGTAAGGTCTACCAAGCTAGTTAAAGGGGAGCAGGACAGTACTTAATCTGCATTATCAGACAACTTCTGATGAGGTACTGCTTGCTTATCTTCAGTCACCCAGAAGTTAGCCATTGAGTCTCTGACTACTTCTCTAGGTTCTCACACAGGACCCATTCCACCATAAGATCCAAGACTTTAGGTGACAGAGGTAAGTGGGATGAACACTTAAGAGGTGCCATTTTCTCTCTACTGTCCACAGCAGAAGCCTACCCAACTAGCTGAAACACCAGTTTTTTTAGGTGTTCAGTAGAGAAAAATCCCTCCAATCCAGACAGACAGGCAATAGGGAAGTTTAGATCTAAAAGACTTAATCTAGTCTTGAAAATGCTTGATCTTGACTTTGATACTAAAAATGAGAATTCAGTTTTACCAACCCTGTTTTTCCCCCTAAATCCCTTCACTTGAGAATGTTCTTTAATAAGAAATAACTGAGGAAGGAAACCTTTCCTAACCTCTGTAACTACCAGGTCTGCTTGTCAGAAATATATTTGAGATAAACTGGAGCAAAAGGCAGTGCACAAGTGGCTGAAGGCACGTGAAAAGTCAAAATCTCCTTGACACAAGGCTTTTACACTGTAATGGAAAAATATTTAACATTTAAACTTTTATCAGTTTAAATTCTCAGCTAACTTATGTATACAACACTAGAAACCAGGGAGTCTGGACTTTGCCATATAGGTGTTATAAAACATCAAAGCTTAATTATGCATTTACCACCTAACATCTTTTTCTTCATTGATACAGAGTAAGGAGCACCAGCTATTAATGCATGACCGTATCTTCCATTTCCTAAATCAAGTTCTTGATGACAGCCTCTTCTTATTCAGGTATCTGTTTATTGTAATATAGCTTTTGCACAGCTCAACTATTAAACACAACAAATGAAGTGCAATAAAAACTGACACAAATTAAACAAATTGCAGCATATATTCTGTCTTCACCTTCTTCTGAACAAATGTCTACGATTCCTGATTAATGCTTTCTGGCATCTTGTGCATTGCAAATTTATGTCAATTTAACATTTCAGTGACTAAGATACTTTGTAAGTCAATTAAAAAGTCAATAAAAAAATTCAGCGTCTCTCTTTCAGATCCTTGCAGATGTATGTGTGAGCAATTCAGAAGCACTCACATTTAAAAAGGAGAGAAAACTGCATGTAGATACTCTAAGTGGGATGAAAGCTGCATATTTGATTTAATCATCTCCCAACCTATCCCCATATTCTTTATCAATATACATTACTAGGACTTAGAATTTCTTATAGCTGCTGTTCTTGTAACTGCAAAGGGAACACTGTTTTCATTTGGATTTATTACTAATACTGAAACAAAGTTACAGTCTTAAAATGTGGTCATGTTCTAAGATAGGAGAACCCCATGTAGTTATTTATACTCCAGAAGAGGCACGTTCTGCTGTGAGAATGCAAATACTTGTTTCTGATGTGTTTTCAGCCCAACAGCTGAAAGCAAATCTTTCCAAATGTGAATCAATATCACACTTTGAAATAACGTACCTGACTCTGCTTTGAGTGCAAGGCTGGGCAAGATGACCTCCTGAGGTTCCTTCCAACCTGAATTATTCTGTGAGTCTAGCAATTCATTAGAGTTGTGAACTCCTGATATATATTTCAATCAAACTTTCTCAAGTTTCGCAATAAAACTTTGAAACAAACACCAGTTATTTCAGGCACCCAAACAGATCCACGTTGCTCATGAGATGGCAAGGCATACACTCGGTGGCAATTACACATTCCCTAGAATTTTTTTCATCACTTAACAATGGTGAGACAGTAATACAGGGTGAGATCCATTTTATCGCATGTTAGATAAAATGAATCACTTTCTGGGAGTCTCTCTCTCTCAGTCAACTGTAAGAGAGTCTAATACAGGTATCTTATACCGGACAATGAACTTTTAGACACCTAGCAAGATTAACCAGGTTCCAACACACATTAACTTACAATTTAATTGATACGCTATCCTTGAATTTTGTATGTATCTTCTAATTGCATTACCAACAGATGAGTAGTGAATCGAGAATAATTCAGTACTGACACCCTATAGCCCCCAACTCAGGAACAATTATTAAAAAATTACCCCTGCTACAGGCCCTGTTTCAGGAGTTGATTCACGACCTTGTGAAGGTGGCAGAAATTGTACCACTAACTTCACTTATCTGAATCATGCTTTTACAGCAATAGCCACAAAAAGGACATCTGAAGTATGGCAACACTCCAATTTATCCCATCAAACTCCCTAGAATCTAAAGCCCTGAATAGACACATGGGTTCTCTACACATTTAAAGGGAAGAGATACCTAAGGCATATTGCAGAGGCAATCAGCTCCAGTGCAGGCATGTTCTGCAGCGGAGCGGGTGATCGCGGCGTACAGGGGGGTTTCCTGTGCCGGGGAAACCCCAGGGGAGCGCGGAGACCTGCCAGGAGCTGGCAGCTCTCATGAGAGCGGCTGACGAGGCCTGGGCAGGGCCAGGAGTAATGGCGGCCACCCCCACCCCCACAAAAGGCAGCCCCAGGGAGCGCGAGTGACAGGGCGGGCAAGCAGGGCATGGCACGGCAGTTTGTGCGGGAGGGCGCCTCTTCGAGGGAGGGGCATTCCACTGGCCGAGTGGGAGACTTGAAGTACACATAACCCAGCAACCGGGCACTGTTCTGTGACCATCGGCACAGGTCAAGGGCACTCATCCTACATGACCCTCAAGGCAGAACGGCGGGCACTCGTCTGGCAGCAAAGGCTGCAGCTCCGGCTGGGGGGTCTGCACCATCTACCCCAGCGGTGGCCGATGCCTCCACCCAGACGGAGCTGTGGAAGGGAGAGGCTGCAGTGCAGTCCTCAGACTGCAGGAAGTGCCTAGACCCTTCTCCTGGGGCAGGGACAGGCGGCAGACCTGCCTGCAAAAGGTGTGCCCAGGCGGAGGACCTCCTGCAGGTGGCTGAGCTGCAGGAGGCAGTGAGAAGGCTGTGTAACATCAGGGAGGCCAAGAAGGAGTTAGATAGCTGGTTCCAAGCGCAGTCTGCAGTGGACCCAGAGCCCATGGCCAAACAGCCAAAAACTCCCCCACCGGCACACACAGAAGGGAGGGGGGCCAATAACGCAGAAGAATGGATGGTTGCAAGGAGCAGCAGGAGGAAGAGACTTCCCCCGAAGCCTGAGGTGCCCTTGCAGAACCGCTTCACTGCTCTGCAGGCTGAAGAGGAAAGACCCATCACACCAGGAGAGACACTGGAGCCAAGTAAGGCAGCCCAATCTGCTCCCCATATAACAACCAGCGCAATGAAGAAAAGGCGACGGGTGACAGTAGCAGGCGACTCTCTTCTGAGAGGTACAGAGGCACCCATTTGCCCACCTGACACATTCTCTAGAGAGGTGTGCTGCTTACCGGGGGCTCATATCAGGGATGTAACCAAGAGACTACCAAGCCTCGTACAGTCCACTGACTATTATCCACCGGTGTTGTTTCACGTGGGCACCAGCGATACAGCCAGGAGCAGCCTGAGGAGTACCAAGACGGATTACAGAGCCCTGCGAGCAGCGCTAAGTGACTCTGGAGCGCAGGTAGTTTTTTCATCAATCCTCCTGGTCAAAGGGAAGAGGTCTGAAAGGGCCAGTCGAATCTGGCGAATCAACAAATGGTTACAGGACTGGTGCCACAGCCAGGGGTTCGGCTGCTTAGACCATGGGACTCACTTTGAGAAACCTGGTCTACTGGGGGCTGATGGGGTCCATCTGTCAGAGAAGGGGAAGAGCATCTTCTGTTATAGACTTGCCAAGCTGGTGAAGAGGGTTTTAAACTCAAGTTGCCAGGGGAGGGGACCCTCAATCCATCGCACTCCTACCAGTTTGATACCAGTGCCAGCAATAGATGCCCAGAGCCTGGAGAAAGATCACAGGTCAGCAGGAGAGCACTTGAAGAGCGGCACAAAGGAATTCCAACCACTCCAGCCAGTAAGTCAGCTTCATTGGGGGCCCAAGTTAAATGCCTCTATGCAAACGCATGTAGCATGGGGAACAAACAAGAGGAGTTAGAGATGTGCACATGCCTGCAGAGCTATGATCTTATTGGCATCACGGAGACGTGGTGGGATGGCTCCTATGACTGCAGTGTTAGAATGGAAGGATACAGGCTCTTTAGGAAAGACAGGCAGGGGAGATGAGGAGGGGGTGTCGCCCTCTATGTCAATGATCAGCTGGAGTGCAAGGAGCTCCGCCTGGGGATGGATGAGGAGCTGACCGAGAGCTTATGGATAAGGATTAAAGGGAGAGCAGGGACAGGTGACATTATAGTGGGGGTCTGCTACAGGCCACATGACCAGGAAGACCGAGCGGATAAGGCCCTCTATAGACAGATAGGAGCAGCCTCCTGTTCACAAGCCCTGGTCCTCATGGGGGACTTCAACCACTCCGATATGGTTGGAAGGACAACGCAGCAGGGCATAAGCAATCCAGGAGGTTCCTGGAATGCGTTGATGACAACTTCCTTCTCCAAGTGATTGAGGAGCCAACGAGGAGAGGTGCTATGCTGGACCTTGTTCTTACCAGCAAGGAGGGGCTGGTGGGGAATGTGAAGCTCAAGGGCAGCCTTGGCTGCAGTGACCATGAAATGGTGGAGTTCAAGATCCTTAGGGCACCGAGGAGGGTGCGTAACAAGATCACTATCCTGGACTTCAGGAGAGCAGTCTTTGGCCTCTTTAGGGATCTGCCTGGTAGAGTACCATGGGATAAAGCCCTGGAGGGAAGAGGGGCCCAAGAAAGCTGGTTAATATTCAAGGATCACCTCCTCCAAGCTCAGGAGCGATGCATCCCAACAAAGAGGAAGTCAGGCAAAAACACCAGGAAGCCTGCATGGATGAACAAGGAGCTCCTGGACAAACTCAAACACAAAAAGGAAGCCTACAGAAGGTGGAAGCAAGGACAGGTGGCCTGGGAGGAATACAGAGAAATTGTCTGAGCAGTCATGGATCAGGTTAGGAAAGCTAAAGCCCTGATAGAATTAAATCTGACCCGGGTTGTCAAGGGCAACAAGAAAGGCTATAGTTACGTCGATGCTAAAAGGAAGACTGGGGAAAATGTGGGCCCTCTCCAGAAGGAAACAGGAGACCTGGTTACCCGGGATATGGAGAAGGCTGAGAACCTCAATGACTTTTTTGCCTCAGTCTTCACTTGCAAGGGCTCAAGCCACACCGCCCAAGTCGCAGAAGACAAAGGCAGGGACTGGAAGAATGAAGAACCGCCTGCTACAGGAGAAGATCAGGTTCAAGACCATCTAAGGAACCAGAAGGGGCACAAATCCATGGGACCTGATGAGATGCATCCGTGGGTCCCGAGGGAACTGGCAGATGAAGTTGCTAAGCCACTATCCATCATGTTTGAGAAGTCATGGTAGTCCGGTGAAGTTCCCACTGACTGGAAAAGGGGAAACATAACAACCCTTTTTAAAAAGGGAAAAAAGGAAGAGCCGGGGAACTATAGGCTAGTCAGTCTCACCTCTGTGCCCAGCAAGATCATGGAGCAGATCCTCCTGGAAACTATGCTAAGGCACATGGAAAATAAGGAGGTGATTGGTGACAGCCAACATGGCTTCACTAAGGGCAAATCATGCCTGCCAAAGTTGGTGGCCTTCTACAACAGGGTTACAGCGTTGGTGGATAAGGGAAGAGCAACTGACATCATGTACCTGGACTTGTGCAAAGCATTTGACACCGTCCAGCATGACACCCTTGTCTCTAAATTGGAGACACATGGATTTGATGGATGGACCACTCAGTGGACAGGGAATTAGCTGGATGGTCACACTCAAAGAGTTGTGGTCAACGACTTGATGTCCACGTGGAGACCAGTGACGAGTGGTGTTCCTAAGGGATCGGTATTGGGACTGGTGCTGTTTAACATCTTTGTCGGCAACATGGACAGTGGGATTGAGTGCACCCTCAGCAAGTCTGCAAATGACACCAAGCTGTGTGGTGTGGTTGACACACTGGAGGGAAGGGATGCCATCCAGAGGGACCTTGACAGGCTTGAGAGATGGGCCTGTGCAAACCTCATGAAGTTCAACAAGGCCAAGTGCAAGGCCCTGCACGTGGGTCAGGGCAATCCCAAGGACAAATACAGGCTGGGTGGAGAATGGATTGAGAGCAGCCCTGAGGAGAAGGACTTGCGGGTGTTGGTTGATGAGAAGCTCAACATGACCCAGCAACGTGCGCTTGCAGCCCAGAAAGCCAACCATATCCTGGACTGCATCAAAAGAAGCGTGACCAGCAGGTCAAGGGAGGTGATTCTGCCCCTCTACTCCGCTCTCTTGAGACCCCACCTGGAGTACTGCATTCAGCTCTGGGGCCCCCAACATAAGAAGGACATGGACCTGTTGGAGTGAGTCCAGAGGAGGGCCACAAAAATGATCAGAGAGATGGAACACCTCTCCTATGAAGACAGGCTGAGGGAGTTGGGGTCATTTAGGCTGGAGAAGAGAAGGCTCTGGGGAGACCTTATAGCAACCTTCCAGTACCTGAAAGGGGCCTACAAGAAAGCTGGAGAGGGACTTTTTACAAGGGCATGTAGTGATAGGACAAGGGGAAATGGCTTTAAACTGAAAGAGGGTAGATTTAGATTAGATATAAGGAAGAAATTCTTCACTATGAGGGTGGTGAGGAATGGGAACAGGTTGCCCAAAGAAGTTGTGGATGCCCCATCCCTGGAAGTGTTCAAGGCCAGGCTGGATGGGGTTTTGACTAACCTGGTCTAGTGGAAGGTGTCCCTGCCCATGGCAGCGGGGTTGGAACTAGATGATCTTTAAGGTCCCTTCCAACCCAAACCATTCTATGATTCTATGATATCTTCTACACAGGACAAGAAGTCAACAGAAACCTTTAGGTGGAATTGTCCTCATTTTTTTTCAAGGGTGAGTGGTCAAAATACTTCCAGTCTCTAAAAACATCTTTTATTTAACCACAAAAATACGGGCCAAAAAGCCAAGAGAAAGAATGGTGCTCTTTAATTACTAGTACGATACTTCTCTCAATCAACATTGACCCAGAATAGCATTAGAAACCACTGTCAGGATAAGAGAAAACTGATAGAAAGACCTGAAGCACAAAACTGTGCATTAAAATTTTATAAATTTTACCTTCAGCTCTGCATTCACTCCAAAGCCTGTCCCCTGTGGACTTATCACTATACAGTATGAAATGCAATACTCATACAAGTTCCAAATTGTACATCAAGAGGGCAAATCCTATATTGTACATATTCTGCTGTACATGAATAGTGACAAATTTCTCATCTGGGGCAGCTTGAAAAATCAGCTTAACTCTTCTGAAAGACCACCTACTGCACTTTAAAATGCCACAATAATTGTCATTTAAAATCAGGTGAATGCCGTGCATATACAAGAACAATGCAAATGCAAATTTTGGGGACAGAGATTCATCCTTTAAAAATTTCACTGACAGGGACAGTCTGTGCCTGCTTGCATAAGAAGAATAACAAGTCACTTAGTCTTCAATTAACTGTACATTTCATATTCTCTTTTGTTAAAGAGGTCATGGATGGCAGCAGAGAGGAAGACTGCTGGCTGTGTTTCAGATAAAAGAAAGATGAAGCTGGCTCGTTCCCCAAGATCGAATGGGGAATCTCGGTTCAGGAAGCCTTCTCACATGCAGAGTGAGGAGAGGGACTAGCAAGAAGGGAGGCTGCTGCACCAGTGCTGGCTGGAAGACTCTAGGGAGGAAAAGAGAGTTTGTCTGAAGTAGGACACAGGTCTACAGTGCAGGCTCAGATTATCCACAGAAAGTGTCCTAGAAGCCCAGAGGACTGTGTGGAAGCTGTTTGAATCAGAAAGACACTGAAGGTTGCTGGAGCAGACTGCAAGGAAACAATTCATCCTGCAAAAATGCTGTTTACAGGGGACAGGTTTATTTTTAAGCCTTTCTGCCCCACCCAGCTGATCCAAGTTTCCTCTATTTAAAGAAAAAAACCTTATTCTAAGTTAGCAATTTTTTGACATCATTCCAACAAAGTGAGGCTTTAGGGAATAAAAGTCTGTAGGTGCGCTCACGGTAGAGAAGACAGTGGGACAGCTCTGGCGCAAGGCGCTGGCCTGAATGGCATCCTGCCGTGGCACTGCCAGAAGCATCAGGTCTGCAGGTAATCCTCAAGTTAAAAATGACATTCCTGGGGAAGGCAGAATAATGCCATATCCTCAAATTAAGGCATCTATATAGCGCTGAGGGACACGGAAGGGTAGGTTTGTTATTCTACTTCCGTCTCCTCCCCCTTTTTTTGAGAGAGAGAGGGAAAGATAAAGGAAGAAGGAAGGAACACGGGGATGACATAACTGCACAGAGCTCATCAACAAAGCTCTTGGAGGACCTGTGGGACAAAAATTATTTTCTGCTATGTAAGTGAATGATCAAAAGCAAAAAAATTTGATTTTTGGCCAACTCAGAGGCGTCTAGCGGAGCTGGGGCGAGAAGCTAATGGCCCTGCGGAGAAGCTTAGCAGAGACAGAAGCTGCTTCAAGGAAGGAAAACAAGCCTTCCAAAATGCTTACGGAGCACGTGAAAAGAAGCAGGAAGATGTGGTACCAGAGGGACACAGGGGTGCTGCGCAGCCTAGACTGCTGAAACCAAAGAAGAACGAAACAGGCAATATCAGCAGTGGGTCTTTTCAAGACCCACAGCACCACTTCCCTCAGCTGTGGCACCGCTGGGAGAGAGAAAAGGCTGATAAACCTTCGCACCGGGTGCACTCTTGGGAAGCAACAGAGAGTGGGTACTATTTCATGCAGACGAGGGTCCTGAAAGGCAAGTGGAAAACGCATGGAATCTGACCGTGACCAGGAACACACCTGGGCAGTATGCCCAAGGAAGGAAAACCGGGTGCTGGATTACCTAGTGCCAGTACTAAGTAGGCCAGGTTTACCACGTCTTTGTCTGAGTGCAGTTTAATTTTGAAAAGGAGAAAGATTAATATGCCCGCTGTCTCGGCCTAGAGACACATGGCACAATGCAAAAGCGATGGAGAAGGAGAAAAAAGAGGGTCCTATTAAGGACATGGAACATGCCTGAAATGAAACCCAGGAAGAAGAACTCAATATAAATTAAGAAAATGCTGTTATGGGGATTGCTCAGCTAAATTGTAAGAGAAGCCTGGCACCAACCTTTAACAATATAACAACACACTTGATAGATCTGTGTGAAAAACAAACCAGATTGGTCAATTCAATGAAGTCTAGAAAGAAACTTCTGGTCATTTAAAAAAAATGGGTGTTTTTGTTTGTTTTGTAGTTCGGTACAGGTGAGTCTGGATTTTAGCAAGCTTTCTGATATATTTGCCAGATGCCTCAACACTGATTTATGGGCTGCTTGGCAGCAGCAGAAAGAGATATTTCATTCTCTGGCACATTTCAGTAAAAATTTGTCAGCTGGGAATGGCACCACAGCATCACTGAAAAGAAGGCTTTATAGATGCATTGAAAAAAACAAACTCAATTCTACTTACATAATTTTACTATATATACAGTTGGAAAACTCACCTTTAAAAAAGGTTATCTTAAGGGGGAAATTCCAGTTTGTGAGGTAGAGTTTGTTACTGCAAGAATGTGATGCACAAACAAAAACTGCAAAGAGGAAAGATAACCAGGATGTTGATTCTGTTTAGGCAGAAAGATGCTTGAGCGACTAACCTCAAGAAGCTCCTTTTGAGTCCTCCTTTCCATAACAAGAGCTAAGGCATCTTAGAACACATGGAACTGTAACATTCACAAATATGGACTGCTTACAACATGAGTTGAAATCCTTGACAACTCCAAGTGTTTAGAATTGCTTAAAGTCAGCTCTATGATATGCCCTATTTGCTAAAAAATATTCAGGAACAAGAGAAATATAATGACCGTTATTACTGTTTCTTTGAAGTTCAATGATGAAAGCCAAAGAAAGAGCATATAAAGATCACAGCTGAAATGGTTCAGGAATTATAGTCATAACTCCCCTGTCATATTGGCATGTTTGGACTTTTTTTAAACTGCAGCAAATTTGTATTGCAGTTACAAAGTACAATTCCCTAGAATCACCCAATGAATAACTTAAATCTGAGCATCACTGCATAGCCATTACAGTTTGGCTACATAAATAAATTTATTAGGAAATTATTTTCAACAGACTTTTTCCACCTTTTTTAAATTCATCTTTGTTTATATCACATGTTCTCCAAGAATTCCATAAAATATTAAAATGTAGAGGCTGTGCAAGCTTATTATCTATAATTTACCAAATATTTGGAATGGCACATTGTATTAAGACAGCTCCATTTTCACATATTTAGCCTTACTTTCCTAAATGAAATTTGCATATTTGGGAAGGAAATAGAACTTTCAATTAAAAAATAATAATCAAGCATGGAAAAAGTAACCATATATAGTCTAATTCATGGCATTACAAACCATGTTTACAATCAGGAAATTCAACTGTAAAGAGTTTTTTGTGATGTCAGTAGGTAGGGATAAGAGAATATAGAAGAAAACTCAGCATGAATGTGGTTTGTGAACCCTATAGAGGAAGTCCCACAAATAGAGGACATCCCACAAATAAAGGAATAAGATGTTAAATAATAGAGACTATAACATAGTGTAGACTGAATGTGGAGGTGGATCATGAGAGAAAAAAAAAAGCTGTTATTAATCCAGATTAGATAGCCTAATATACTTGCTTCAGCAGTAATTTCTACTTTAAATTTCCTAGAAAATAACAAAAAACCACTAACAACACATATGCAGCATCCTGCTTCCTGAAAGCTGAACACAATATATCGAACAAATCTAATTTCCTGCCAATTTTATCAACTATAACACGAGCAAAAGCTGAACAAGCAGGCTCATCTTGCAAGTAAAGCATCAGTCTTGAGTTCAATCCCTGGGCAATCACAGCAGGTTTACACTATTCACCAACCCCTACCTCTATTTGCTTTACAACATTTTGTCAGTGAAGTCTCTCTAGTTCATACAATATGTGAGGGGAGTGATTGCCTCGTTTTAACGACTTGCAGAACACTGCTGTAATGAAGCACTAATTCTGAGATAGCACTGGATACAAATAATAAAACACTATGATCAAAGCATCTATTTGTGGAATTCTGTAATTAAAAGCAGAGGAGGAGAAGTATGCTGTAATGATAACAAATTAACAAGTTCGCAAAAATGAATCAAAAATATGCTTTTAATGTACAGAAGAAGCAGAAATAATTTTGTCATGACTAGTTCAAGTAGTTCAAAACCAAGGAAGTGATTATTTTTCAAAGACAGAACCTGAAAATAAAAGTTCAATGATCCACAGTGTTTGGATGAATTTCAACTAAAAAACCCCACCAAAAACCTAAACAAGACTAAAAAAAACCCCAAACCCCAAGATGTTTGCTTACCATACCATCAGAATTCAGGGGCAACAATGATTTATGTAAATTATTGTCCTCTTCCTTAACAGCATGTGTTTGTGAATCAAGCATCTCCCAGTTCTCTTGCTGGAGCTACTAATCTGCCCAGTAAATTCCTGGAACCATCTTAAAATCTTTAAGATTTGTCACTTCTTGACCCCAAAATTACTTGCAATAGATAATCTGAGGATCAGGAGTGGGTGCTCTGCTTAGATCCTCGATCTGGAAGATGCAAGTGCTACTGCCAGCCTAGGACTGAAGTGCTAAAGCAGAACAAAGCCATTGCTTTTCTTCTGGAGATTACAGTATGACAGATCATGAAACATTGCATGATGTTTAATTAATTTAACAATTTCTTGCAATATAGCACTAAGCTGTCACATAAAATGTGAATATGACACATTAGAGAAAGAATTAAAGAAATTGTGCTAGAAATGTGAGAATAATTGTTTTCATTGTGCTCATTCTGCTGCAAACTGGGAAAAAACCCAACAAACCCACAGAACATATAAATTGTTTGGAAAGAACATACCTATTAACTCCTTATTTCTGACATCTAAGGCCATGTTTCGTAAAGCTGTAGCAACTGCACATACCACCCGGTCATTGTCTATTCGAAGCAGTTCCACCAGGATTGGCAATCCTTTTTCTTTGCGGACAGCAGCGCGGATATACACTGACCACTGTAAAGACACATGGGAGAGCATGAAGAAAAAAGTGAGAAATCCACTACAGAAAGCAAGGCATCTCAGGTTATAACAGATACAGGGTAAGGGGTTACAGAAGCACGTCGCTGTAAACTCAAAAGAGGAAATAATTGCATTTATGATGCTAGGCAACCACTTGATTTGGAAATCTGCACTGATTTTTCATGGTGGCATAGAAATTAAATAATGAATTGACTTTACTCCTAGCACAAAATTTAGCACTCCCAGCTAAATTTTCACAGCCCAAGTCTGCAGGCCACTTGCTTTGCATCAGCATTTTCTATGCAACATCTAATGAAGCTTGTTCACCGCTAAACCAACAATATTTATATTACAAAAGATATATTACAAAACATGTTCAAGAGGTCTGAGTATTTTGTTATTACCATAAAAACATTCAGTCTAAAACCATGAAAATGCTGTTATAATTTCTCTTGTGATTGTCAACTTGTTCAGAAGGAAAAGTAAGGACAACTATATGTCTGGTTTTGGCACCTGTAGTGGTCCTAACCAGAAGACTATTGTACATCGAGGAGTTAGAGATTCACGTAAGAGTTGACCTGAGGCAGGCGCAGGCCTGTCCTGTGCCGTGCTGCATGTACTGTGTGGCTGCAGGATAAACCCAGTGGCTGAGTGTATCGGAGAAGCCTGTAGGCATCTCCCACTTGGCAGCTGGTCATGACACCACTGGCATGCCCTTGTCTTTATCTCAAAATGAAGCAGCATGTTCTCATGTGAACATCCTTTTTGTTTGACAGTAGAAATGATGAATAGAGTTGTTTACTTCTAAGAAAATCTTCTAAGAGCTCTAAAGACTATCATTCCAGTGAACTTGTCCATGCATGGGATCTGTGCAGTGTACCGTGACTAGGAGGTCCATCCAGTGCTGCACAACTCGGGGTTCCCAGCATCTGAAGGGATGAAAGATTAACTATACTATCCTCTTTTCACTCCACTGTTAGCTCCAGAAGTTGGAAAAAATGTAAACAAGACCAAAACTGTGACCTTGTGGTTTTAAAATCTATGGGTATTGCCAAATTTGAGATGTTTGGACACCTGCAGGATGTGCAGGTCTCCGCAGCACAGTCTGCTTCAAACCAAGCCATCTATTAGGCATATATCCCTTCCCACATCCTGAGCTATTCTCTGGAATTTTCATGAAGTTCACATTCATGCTCCTCGTACTGATAGTTGAAAGGAATTTATTGAAGCAGAGCTTCTCCCTCACTTCAGTGCTATGGCATGGATCCTTATCCTGCCCTCATACCTGGAAGGTGAAGACAAAGTTCTGGTAGCCCTTAGCCTTTGAAATATTTCAAATATTTCAGAAACTAGGATGATAAGCCTTAGGATTTTCAGATCATGATGACCCTTCTCTTTTGACAAACCTTCCTTAAAGAACAGTTAGCTCACACCTTAAAGAAGTTACATTGCAATAGCGTTCCTCCATAAACAGAAAGAGTAAAAACAAATTCCATGAAATAAAGCATTAGAAAATGGTAAGCACGCTCACTGTCAGCAGACCATGCTTAACCTCTGCCTCTACTTACCACAGCTGAAGTGCTCACTTCAAAAGCTAGCATTTATTTATGCTATAGACAGGTGCCTTGAAAAGCAAAAGCCAGAATATATTTTATGATAACAACCGTAGATACAGAGACAGACAAGGGCTGCAATGTTGCAATATCTGGAGTGCAAATTCATTCCAAGTGAAGTCATTCAGGGGAAATTGGGAAAAAGGAAAAGAAACGATCATTTAAGGAATATTATTTTATTTTTTCTTCTCTATAGTAATCATACATAACAAAAGCTAGGTAGCTGGACTTTGCTCTAGACAAAAGTGGTAACGGTTATGATAAGCTTTCAAGTCAGGTAAATGGGACATGGGGTTCTCAGCACCACTGAGCACAGTAATGTAATATGTCTAAAACTTAAATGTGCCATCATTTTCTGCAGCAAATCAAATAGCTCTTAGGTGAGAGAAGTAGTGGCAGCATTCTTGATTGATCTTATTCTGTGCTCTCTCCTCCAGTCTATTCTCTAGAACCAGTGTATAGGATGATCATCAGATAAAAACCAAAAACACATCTTAAGGATCAGTGAGTTTAACTGAAAGTATCTGCTGAAAAATAATTTCTTTCCTATATCTTGATTTGATTGTAATGGGATACTAAATATAAAGGGTGTTATGCAAACACCAAATTAATCTTTCTAAGCTTCCTGTTTTAATAAACATGTATTTACCTGCCAGTTAAACACACTCTCACCTGCAGCTGGGAGTACCCAAAGCAATAACTCTTTGCACTTAAAAACTCCTATTGCTGGATTTTCTACACCCCTCCCAGGGGAGGCCTCCAATGTGTCTGCTGTGATTACAAGGTGGCTGCTGGAGTGAGAGTTCATGGTAGCAGTGAGACTACTTTGAGAGAGTAGCGAGCCTGTCTGGTTGAGGTGAGAGTTCAAGCTAGCAGACAGCATACTGAAAGATGCTGTCGTTCATCGCCAAAGTACATCGCAGGTGTAGTGCCTCCAATATGGATTACATGGGGAATCACGGGAGGTGTTTGTTTTAAAAAAAACCCCTTATTTGTGTCTATTCAATAGCAGAGAGAATCTAAAATGATCTTACAGATTATTCACTATATTATAAAACGCTCCATGTTAAAACCTCAGTAAACAGTTTTCCTTTGAATTTTTTTCGTCAGCTACCAAGGGAAAACACAAGCACTTGTTTTATGAAACCCAGGTTTAGAACAGACTTCTTGGATTGTAGTATTTTCATCATCCATTCCAAAATAAAAGTCTAAAAGAAACAAATTAAGATATGGATTTTTTTAACCTTAGGGAAAGCAGAAGACATTTTATGAGAAACACTGAAATAACTCAGTATGAAAAAAAGAAAATATAAAACTCCTTACAGAATAAATGACATCTGACATCTTCAGCATCTGTAATGAACCAATTAATTTGATCACAATAGTAAAAAATACCACTCCAAAGCTTTCATAGGGGAAAAATCCAGATATAATGTTTTACAGATGCACATATGCACACATATACATAAAACAATGGGAGAAAGAGAGAAAAGTATGTACGAAACCTCTCCTCTCCCCTGTGCATTCTTTCCCCCCCCAGCTCTCTCTTTCCAGACAACACCATCCGCTTTGGGAGAAGTTCACAGATTCCTCAGTGTGTGATTTGCTATCATTTCATCTGCCATGTTTTCAAGCCATGCACCTTAGGCAGAAAGACAGCAATGTCTATTAATTGTTTCAACAGTCTCCAAAGAACCTTCCATGTGGAAAGTGGTAAGAACTGTCTGTGTCTCTTTCCTTAAGCTGCCAATTAGGACAACTCTCTGCAAGCAATTACGCTGCGCTGTGCGGATTTCAGGAACGCTCAAATTGAGATGCCTCAAAATGGCTATTTTATTCTCGCAGAGAATGGAAAAATTGATTTGCTCGTGCGTATACTGATGATCCTTCTGTTTGCCTAAAGCCATCGTGAAATGCGCCTGCATTTCCACATTGCAGGTCAATTGCTAATATGAGCTCAGTGAATTATAAAAGAGAAGAGATGAAAAATCATAAAAAATAAGAGAGACAAAGGGTTTGTTGCCTATCAGTAGGTAAATGAGGCACTCTGCCAATATACTTAATCATCCTGTTACTCCACAAATCAGTGGCAGTGTCAACGATCAAATAACTGTTCAGTTTGTAAAGAGAAAGGGCTCCTATGGGAAAAGCAAACACTTTAGAGGGAACAAGGAGCCAAAAAATAAAACAAAATCATTATTGTTGCATGGGATTGCAGCTAAATTATCAGAGACAAGCACAGGAGCCACAATCTGTGCATGAATACTCTTTACAGATAATTGAATTCGGGGGGCATAACTACTATACATCACTTTGAAGGTACCTAGTGCATCTTTATGTCCACTTTCATTAGTAGTTCCCTTTTTATTTTTGTCATAGTAATTAAGTAGAAAAATACAGTAAACCAGAAAATTATTTTTTAGTTTGTCACACTTATTATTATAAAGGACCCTTTCCAGAGCTGAATGCCTCCAGGAATTAAGATTACATTAGGCTGAAACTCAACAAAAGAGTAATTAATCTAGATAAAACTTACTGATTTTTTTTCAAAAAAATTGAAAAGCATTTAGGCAGTTAACTCCTTTTAGTGTTTCATATGGTTTTCTTTATTCCCCTATGAAGCACCACCACAAGAGATCAAACTAAAAAATGAAGAAATTTCTTGCACAAAATGAAAAAGAAAAAAACCACCAAAATAAACCCACAAAAAACCTCCAAGGAATACCAACAATTGTATACACTTGGTATTTCGGATGGATGCACTTTCCTGCCATTGACATCAGTGTTATCAGAGCACCTCCAGAATATTTCACCATCACATACTTCAGTTTTGACTAGGATTTGCTTTGTATTGGTACAGGTCAACACTGTGACTCAAAGGCTATTGAGATATCGAATATTAAAGGGAATTGCTGAGACATAAACTACAAAATGAAAGCCGAATCGGGGCAGCAAGCATGACAAAGCAAACTAAATTACCAACATAACCAGGAAGATTAGAGAGGCTCAGAATTTGGTAGGAAAGGCTTAGAAAGGGGCTGTCTGCTAACAGCAGTGGAACAATAGACCATGGAAGAGAACTGCATGTTGAATAATCAAAGATCAATGAGTAATCAAAGATCAATATTCCTCTTTGTCTGATCAGACTCAACGTAATACATGCATCAGGAAAAAAAGAGAATATTTTTACATTTTTACATTCCACTTAGAAAATTACAGATCTACTTTACTCAATAACTCTAATGGGATCCCTGAGAAGTTACACCACCTGACAGAGAGCAGGGCTCTGAAATCTGTCTTGGTTATCTTTTTGAAATTTCTGAAGAGAGCGAACACTTCCCAGGGTCTTTCTGCTCACTGACTGCAGTGTTTTGTTCTCAGAAATGATCCCATCTGGTCGGCCACCTGTAAGTTCTCTACATCTTTGTGTTGGGACAAGAGAAAAGTATTAACTGGTTACTGTCCTCTCGCTCCATGACCTTAGTCAAGCTTAACAACAAAGGAAAAAATCTGGTGGGTAAAGATATAGTTAAATAAATAAATTAGAGAAAACTAAAATGGTGTTAACAGAAGATATCTTAAATGTTTGTGGATGGTAAAGGTCAGAAAGAACTGCCCTCGCACCTCATCATTCTTGGTTCTGCACTACAAGTATGTACTGTGTATTCAAAACAATGAGAGCCATTACAATGACTTTTCCAACCATTGTACCTAATATAATTAAAAAAGAAAGGCTTTGAGACAAAAGTGACACATCTTATGGGAAGCAAACTGACTGAGTATAGTAAGGGATTACTCTGAGCATTAATTCACCATGAGCTACTGTGCTCCCATTCCACAAACTGATGTCCATGCTGATCTCCTCATGATCTGTGTGATATGGGTGTTTGCAGCAGCAGGTTTTGCTTCTTGAATATTGTCCTGTCCCTTGAATCTTGTCTTTCTTCCTACAGAGCCAATACGGTTCCCTGTATTAACTGATGCTGCCTCATCTATGGAGGGAATTCCATCAGGTAAGAATTCCTGACAGAATAAAGCACTGGTTATTTAAAAAGTTTGCCTTTGTTGATTACGTGATGCATTATAAACGGTCTTCTCCATTCTATCATGTAAGGATTCATAATACTGATATTTTGGAGAAAATGAATGTAAGCCTTTTTGCTGTAATCCAAAAAACTTTCTCCTGGAACAGCCTGATGAAACTCCAGCGGGATAATGTGTAAGTAACTAGACTAATCAGAAAAATCTGGCAAGGAACCCACAATACGTCCTTGCCTGATAAGAGGAAGATTGATAGCCTAGATGTCTGCTGCTTTAGACAATAATTACTCATTATCTCCAAGTGTCTGGATGGTAAGGAGCTTGAAACTCTTTTCATATTACTCTTTGAAGTAGCTGCACTGACCTTGTGACTGAATCAGCCCCTTTTATGTTTTCAGTTTCCTTATCTAATAATTTACTTAATGGAGCTATTGCTCCCTTGAGTTATATTTCTCTAGGATGGAATTAAGAAAATAAATGTAGTTGCTTGCCAAAGGAACAAAGACCGAGATGGCATCTAGCTATCTCAAGAGATCAGGCCAGTGACCCATAAACCCCATTGACATGGGTACTGTACCGGTTGGGGATCAAAGGCAGGGACGTGCAGTTGTCTAACCAAAGAGCCTTATCATTCCCTGCTGAGTATGATCAAACATGGAACTGAAAGGAAAGGAGGTAGAAAGAACTAGCCAAGGAATGCTATGGCCTCATGTGATTGCAAGACTTAAGCAGAGCAGCACTTGTTCCTGATGTTAAGGAGGCCAGGGAACTAACAGACACTCAGGAAAATGAAGCTGGCCATGCTGCAGATGAGGGAAGTTTGTAAAGCCTGAAAAGTAACTGGGACAGAAGACTGGGCACACAGAAGGGACTAACTAAGGCCCAGAGCAGGTGTGCTACCTGTTCTAATGTAAGCCATTACATTGCCAACAGAAACATAGTAGATATTGTTTCTTGGTTTTAAAAAATATGTATTACCTATATAAGCTATGATAGCATTTTGAAACAAAACAACAAAACAGGATCGTATCAATGAAGAAATAATTTTTAAGGGTTTGACAAAACTAAGGAAATCCTACTTGTGGTGACAACATTGTGTTTTTAACTGCATGTAATAGAAAAGATAATATTGTAGGACCAGAGGCAATAGGAACAAACTGAAACATAGGAGGTTTGCAGACCATCAGGAAATGCTTTTTCACTGTGAGGGTGACCAAGCACTGGCACAGGGTGCCCAGAGAGGTTGTGGAGTCTCCGTCCTTGGAGACATTCAAAAAACCGTCTAGACATGGTCCTGGGCAACTGGCTCTAGGGGGCCCTGCTTGAGCAGGGGCTTAGACCAGATGACCTCCAGAGGTCCCTTCCGACCTCAGCCCTTCTGTGATTTTATGAGTTCACAGCAACAAGTATTGCAGAAATGTCTCTGGCAGATAAACTGACAACAGCCTTAATTCAGCTGTCAGATACATATAGACAGACATAGTAATATACAGGTATCCCAATATTTCCTTTCCTCCTGAGAGGGACATTTTGTTCAGAAGGGACATAACCTTGGATTCTTGACATCATTAACTCTAGGACATTTTGCATATAACTTTTTACATGCTCAGTAGATTTAATGTATTAATAGCCTATTGACCAAGGTGAAAACTAAAAAGAACTTGCCACTTTTATTCCCACCATCTAAGGAAAAATACTGATGCCAGACTACATATAAAAAGATCTATGGAGATTTCCTTTTACAGGATGAGTCTTGTAATTTTATACCTTGTAATTTTTTTAATCTGAGGTATTAAAATAAGTAATGATGTGAGGTTGCACAAAGGACTTCAGGTTTGAAGTGTTATAGCGAGAGAAATTTCTTAATAAGCAGGCAAGTGTCTTCAGAATACAGCTGAGTGCGTAAGCAAACCTCTTATTTTTATTTGTGCATTTTTGCACAAACTTCGCAAAACCCAAAGTAAGTGGCAAAGAAAGCTAACAGAGCTCCCAATGAAAACAGATACATAATGGGAAGTAAGAGTCTCCACTGCTTAGAAAGGCATGTCTTAAGACTTATTCGCTCAGTGAAAATTCCAGCTAAGCTTGATGACCAATGTATTTGCCTAGACTTTTACTTTGTATTACTAAGCTTTAAAATACAAGTTCATATTAAGTGTAATTAGAAAAAGTCTACTTTTGGAAAAAAACATAGCTCGGAGTGGCAATGAAAGAAAGCAAAACCAAAACCAATGGCCAACCTTTTTATGTGTTGCTCCTTCTACCTGTAGGAAGTTCAGGATACAGTGAAATTATCCTGGTTATGATTTGATGGGAGAAAATATTTTGGCAAGCAATGAGTCCCCTCAAACAGAAACCCACCCAGCCCCAGGGAGCAGCTGAGTTCTGCAGAAGAGGGTAGGTGCGTGTGCGTACAGCACTGACAACCTGACCCGTAGGCTGTCAGGTTGCATGTGTACTTGGAGTGCATACTGCTAGTGGCCACCAGCCCCATCAGGAGGGGGACATGCAGTGACCAACTGCTAGTATCGCAGGCCACTGTGCAAAGCAGTAGTCACTCCTTCAACATATCCTGGCAGCAATGTGGAAAACTTTGTCAAATCTCCCCCCGAAGTATACATATTTGGATGTCTCCATGTGTACCATTCCAGAAGGGCCATTCATATTATGCATAGATGCATCAAATAAGTATATGAACAAAAAAGAGAGATCTGTGAGGGATACGCATGTATTTTTCCATGAAAGAAATGGGTTTGCTGCCTTCGGATTCCAATACCAGTGTCCTCCCTATGTAACGAAGTCTTGGTGAAGAAGAGCAAGATGAACGAACTTCCATACTCACCTGAAATAGCCTCTTCCAAAATGAGTTCTGCTTTGTATATAAGCTGTCAATCTCTTCTTCAGAACCAGAATATACATCAAAGTCAAGATACACAGATGTGATCTATCCCAGGTTAAATTTTCACATTGAAAATATCCTTCCTCATACCTCAGATCAGTATCCTGTTTTATTGGTAAACTTTCATTTGGACCTGTTAATGTATTTGGGGCCAATATTTTCATTTTTTAACTCGTTATAGATTGTCTTGGTTCTAATAATCATTGCACAGACCAAATATTGTATTAGTTATTGTAAAAAAACCAAAGTTTACTTTGCAGATGGCTAATATATGGCAAGGCTTTGGCCCAAAGTGTTTTATCTGGACACAGAAAAATTATATGCAAATATATGTATGTCACACTTCTTTCTTTTTTGTTAGTATTTGGCATTAGAAGGAATTTCTGCAACTGAAACAGTGCTAAAAATGTCCTAACCATTAAGATTTATTACATGCATGTGTTGAGTTTATGTGTATGTATCAGTGAGAAACTGTATTCCCTGAAATAATGAAAACTTTCAGTCTCTCTCAGCTATTAATCCTTAAAGCTATGTACTGCTGGTTTCTTTCTGTGTTTGAAATTTTCGAAAGCAGTCTAGGGGATTTAGACACATATCATCTGTTAATTCTAGTGGCAGACATTTATCTAAATCCCCTACACAATTTTTTATTTTTAAAAAATTATTCAGGCTTCCTTTTATCTGCTCCCTTTCCCTTCATAATGGCATCGGTTAAGCACTGCCCGTGTTAAAAGTGTTACCTCTCGGTCACCAAAGAGGATTAGACAGCTTTATACCAGAGGAACCAAAAGGGTGAAACAGCTAGGAAAGAATTATGCAAGTGTATCAACTGCACTGTATTATTTTTTCCAGAAGAGACCATATCTTCAGAAGTGTGTGAGCTTGCTTGGTGCACTGGATGCCTCATATACTCTGGGATTCTTCTGCCATTAAAATAATGCTAATTGGCAAAACCCCCACACTTGTTATTGCTACTACTATTAATAGCAACATTATTTATTTTAATGCAGTTTGCTCTTTTTCTCTCTTTCAGTCCATCATAAAGTTCTTCTTGAAAGATTTCAAGTAAAACAAACAAACAAACAAACAAATATTTTCCCATTCTTTGTACAATTACAATTTCTTGGAGGAACTAAAAAAAATGAAAATCTCCCTTAGGAATAACCTCTTGTTTTAAGAGTTTTCTATCTTTTATTTCAGTCATTTATATCCAGAAGACTGCAGCAGTTGAAAAGAGAGGTCAAAAGGTGGAAACATCAATGCTTACGTAATCCCCAAAGAGGATTATTCCCCTCACAAAAATGGCTAGTATGACATGTGAAATTAAGGATATTCATTCTGTGTCTGCACATCACTTGGAATGGAATTGGTGAATCTTTAGAAAAATAGAGCAACACAAGAACAACTGAGCTTTTCCCATGGTATCAGCACGGATAGTTTTAAAGTTCAAATCAGCTTTTCTAACCCGGCACTTGCCAAAGAGCTCTGCGGAGCCTTCCTTTCTCCCTCTCGCCACCGTACACTTCTGCCAACTAAAGGACGACAGGTACAGATTTATTAGAAATGAGAGAAGCAGCACCACTTGGATTTTAGCGCTCCTATTAGTCCTGGCAAATATGCATGCATAGTTTTCTCATTTGGACCAGGGCTACACCCATTCCCAGATGAATAAAACACATTTATTGTGTTTCTGTGCCAGGATTACACAATCTGATGTGGTCTACAATATGAGAATAATAAAAGTATTATGATTTTCAAGCACAGTGTATACGTAGCACTTTGTAGGACAGAAATCACTGGACAGATACTTTTGTTACTCATTTCATATGTCAATGAATGCAATAGTCAAAGGCATGTTATAAGTTTGGTGGGCTCAAAAAAAAATCACATGCCTCTGAAGATCTACTGAATGTGCCAACTCGACTTCCAATAAAACTTTAGGGGAAAAAAAGTAACTCATTAGCCTCAGGGCTAACATTTCAAAATAAATGCCTTAATAAATTGGTATTTACATATCACATATGAATGCCCAAATGCTTAAAAACCAAACAGGATACCTTCTGAGTCCTAACTTTGATAACTGCATTTCCCCATACACGCATGTTTTCATAGTTAATGTGAAAAATTCCCACTGCGAGTTAACTTAAAATCAAGGCATTATCTTTATACAATAGGACTAGATAGTTAGTACTTTCACCCAATCAAACCAGTTTACCATCAGGAAAGTGATGAAGGAATTGCCCTAAAAAGTAAACCAGGCTCAACTGTTATCTTGAATTTGTTCTAAGTTTAGAAATATTTTCAAAATCTAATAAATGAGTTCTTAAATTTTTTCTCAATTCGCTGCAAATAATATGAGAGAGAAAAATTTATCTTTTGACTATAATTGAAAAGTAGGATGAGCTGGAATAGAGTGCCTTGACTGAGCATTTCATTGCTCATTGTACATATTGTCGATGCATTTTAATAATGTCTTATTTTTTAAAAAAGTAGATGGTAAGATTACTTGTGCTGGTGTCAGATCATTTACATCTTGCTCCACTCTTGCCTGGTTTCTTTTAAGAGACAGAATGTCAACCAGTTTCTGCAGTGACAAAACAATATGGTTTCATTTGATTGTCACTGGTGATATTTTTGGCTCATTTTTCATGGCTCTGTCACCCCAGATTCATAAAGATGCTGCTTCTCCTCATTTGGATATTGGTTTTCAGCAGCAATTTTTCATACTTGACTTGACCAATGTGATTTTCACTGTTGTATGCTGACTTGTCCAATGATATGACTACCTGTATCAATTCAGAGGACTTACACTCTCTCAAATTTGACTGCAGATAGTTCTGTGAAAACAGAGGGTTATTCCACTACCAGGAGCATTCAGATACATTCATATCCCCAACTTGCTGTCATCTGTAGGGGTTTTTCCGAATTGAAAAAGAAATACAATATCAGGTTAATATTCCTACCTTCCAACTCCCAGCAGCCAAGTTCTGCAGTGCCCCTGCTGCCCCCTCCAGCGTGTCTGGATTTGAGCACTCAGAAAGAAGTGTGAGGTAGGGTTTGACTATCGAAGGGTGCCACAGCATCTGGATTCCTTTGGGTGGTTCTGCACAGTCTGGGAGAGGTCCTACGCCATCCCACTGTTGGAAAGTAAAATCAGATTGTCAGCAAGGAACAGTGAAATGCTCGACAATTGCCTCAGCTGAAGCTGTAACATCCATGTCTACGTGTGTGAAGGCATCTGCCCGCAAGCAGCCGTTCTCAATTTTAGCATATCATGTGATTGTTCATAGAGAAACCAAATTTCCTACTCAACACTCCTTACAGAGGAGCTATAGCATTGGCACAAGTCACAGTGTTTTAGCTAGCTGAGATAACAAAAACATTTTTCACTGCATTTATTTTTTTGGGTGGGAACAGAAGCCTGGTGAATGTGAACATAACAGGCAAATCTAGAACCTGCATATGAAGAGATTGTCCTTTTTCACACCCTGCTCAGTTCTCTGCGTTCTCTCTCTTCTCATGAGAGGGAAAAAACAACATGACATGCTAACGTGGAAAACTAAATCATGCAAGGCCACGAGCTCTCCATCCCCTGAAAGGCCCAAGTGTGACAAGTCTTGTCCAACTGCTCAACTTCTGGCTTCTCACCATGCAAGTTCTGGAGGTGTTCAACCATACAGCCAGCCAGCCATACACTCTGAGACTCCAATGTAGTAGGTAGAACCACCTCTCACAAAACAGACTCTTCCTCTCATCACACACAGAGTTTTGCCATGAAAATAACCCTAGTCTGATATCCAAAATGGGCAATATTAACACCCGGACATCAAGCAGGTTATTGCGCAAAACCCACTCCCACCAGAGAGAGAAACTTTATTCCAGGAGAACAGTGATTCACCTCGCCAGTGGAACGCACAATATTTGCACCTAAGCATGAAACATCTTAAAAAGAAGGTAATTCAAGGACTTTTTTTGCTTTTTTCTAAACAAAAGTAAGATGTCGAATGCACTTTTAATGATATTTTAAATGCAATTTTTATCTATATATGTGATATATATTTTTCTTTGCTTTGAACAGATAAAGGGATTTAGAAAATTCATAGCCTTAATACCAGTGTTAAAAAGAAGCCCAAACTTTTTAATACAATCTCTTTTCTAACACTTCTGATGTACAGATTGCACGATACGATACAAAGTAAACCTTTTAATGCCATTGGTTAGAGCTTACTGTGATTATGTAGATAAAAAATATGTATCATAACATTAAACATCTACTAGACATACAAAGATAGCACAGGCCAAATTAATTCCGTGTTTAGATTTGCAACAGTTAATTTTCATAGCTGATTTAATTAGTTATGAGTCAAACAACATAATGATACTTGCACTGGGAAACGACCTAGATTCTCTTGTTTTCAGGAAGTATCAATCATCATTTTATTTAAGCTAACTTCAAAAATCTACATATAATTTAAGGGACAATCAATCAAGTCTTATGTAATAACAACAAACATAGCTTAATTTTAACAAAGTTTTGCTAGATTATTGAGAACCCAGAGCACTATTTTTCTAAATTAAAGCAGAAAACCCACCAAAATGGAAAGCTAGTGGGACCATTTAGTACACATGAACAGTTACTCAAAACCAGAAAGCTGCTCAGATAAGAAACTCACTGCACTGGACAAAAGTTACCATAGTTTAAAAGAACTGGCCCAGTGATACCCAGTTGTGGTTGAGAAACTACAGGAAAATTGCCTTCTGGAGAAATAGTCCCTTCCAGTGACACTATTATAGGGCTGTGCCTTTGAATTTTTTAAATACATTTCTGCCTTTAAACCAATAGGTTGATTTCACTGTATGTATGTGACTCAGTTCTCCCTTTTTCTCCATATAAATCACCATCCTTGCCAGAAATTACTTCTCATCAGCTCATAAAAAATACATAAAAACCAGCTTCTTATTTTAACTCTCAGAATTCAATCATTTCCGCTGTCAGAATTTTTTGGAAAACAAATGAGAAACATGTCTTGCAGGTCAAATATGACCTCGGACCAGATTTTGGATTTGTATCTTAGTAAGTCTGCTAATGAATGACTTGTGATGTCCAAGGGCACAAATTCAGGTCTTCATCCATCTCATTCCAATTTGCACGAATTATGGACACATTATGCAACTGAACAGTGTTTGCACAGGGCACTTATTCTATTATTTCAGGGACAAAGTACATATATCAAATGTATCAGATCAACCCAATCCATTTTTTGTGCACATGTGGGGATATAATTTTGTTTTAAACTCAGGTATTTACAATGCCAAAGACTGCTGAAAATCAGTGAAAATCAGCTGATATAAATAGAGCTGTATATATGTTCATGCTGTGCTGGTACTTATAAAGCACTAGAAATGATACTTGCAGATAAATTAATATTTAATGTGGTTTTGCCATTCTGCCTAGTAATGAGAAAACATTTTAAAAAAATGTGAGACAAATTACAGCATTTCCCTCACTTTTAGCACATGATTGTACTAATTTATCACCAACTGTGGGGGAAGATGTTTTTCTCAAGACACTGGGATGCCTCAGGGTCCTTGTAAGGGTGATGGAAGTCTTTGGTACGCGACTGCATGTGCAGTGAAGGTGCAGTACATCCAGTGACATTGGATAATGTCCTGCACTATTCTTCAGACGTGGTGTGTGTGCCCAGAGCAGCTGAGCGGCATGCACGGGGAGGGTGTCACTGCTAACCACGCCTAACATACATGCCGTGCCTATGGTAGCTTCTTCAAGGTCACACAACGAAGGGTGACAGAAAAGATGCTCCTGTAGCCACTTTCTGGAAGGTAGAGGACCTAAGCAACCATGACCTGTCACGCACTCCCTGTCTCCATGTTTCAGCTCCTCTCTCCTCCTGCATGTGTGATCTCAGCTAACCCTTCACTGAAGGGCTTAATGGCTTCTAGCATCTTCCGCATAGCTGAGGCCAGCGCCTGCAGCTGTACAGCCCAACTGTTGCAGGGCATGCAAGACTGATACAGGTCAGAAAAGAAGCTATTGCAAAGGATATTTTCCTGGTCTCCACTCATTTATTTTGTATTTCATAAATATAAACATCAATTGCCTGAGCAAAAAAAGTATTTTCCCCAAAACAATATTATAGACCATTTTCTCAAATGGTGGCTAAGGCATGGCAGAAGTTGCTTTGTAGTTCACATTGCTCAGTATTAAAGAACCAAGGCAGCATGCTAAACAACTCTACCCAGTGAATTACTGGAACAGTTATTGTTGCAGACCATCAGGAATGATTAGTAAGGTCTAGTTGAGATGATAGGCTGTAGATGTATTAGGAGCCTCTGAAAAAGAGGATGACTGCATGCAATTACTCTTCCTAGCTTATGCTAAGGAGGAAAAAAAAGTCATAAACAAATATTCCTTCCAGGCTTCCCTCCTTCAGCTGAAATTACCCACATATATTGTGGTTGAAGCTGACAAACTGTTTGTTACGTGGGTGAGATACAAATCTCTCATTTCCTGAAACTGGTGCAAAGAAAGGATGAAAGTCAAAAAGAATAAAAAGCTGAATACAAAAATCTTTAAGAACAACAGACTTTTGAGAGTAAGAGTATTCTAATGAAGTTTCCAAAGTTTTCACATTACTAAGGAACTTTGAGAGGAGAAAAAGATCACTCATCGCTCATGGCTCCCGCATGCCACACAACAGATTATCTACCACCTTCTTTCTCATTTTAATGAAAGCAAATCCCTGTTTATAGTATAATTGTACGGAATACCAGGGCAGGCTTCAACTCAGTGAGAGAAGTGCACCCTCCATAGTTTGGTTTTTGTACTAACAACCTCAAGTTGAGGGGGTTTGTTGTTAAGGAGTATCACATGATGATATCACATTTCCTGTGATAACAAAACAACAGTGTTTTATTTCCATTTATTAAATATGAGTATTTTCCTTTCCCCTAGTCTGTGCAAAATACTACTACTAAAAAAAGAAAATCTAGGTAAAAACTCAGACAAAACCCAGCAATAACTAAAACCATCTTGGCCTCTCTCCAATGATCCTAGACATTTGACGTAGTCTGGTAACACCGTAGGTATGCTCTTTGAAGCAGCAGTGACAAAATTTGTATCAGCAATTAAACAGTGCTCACCAAAAGCATTTCTGAAATGCCAAAGGCTTTTAAACTAACAGGTCCCCTAAGAGGACAATGATTTCTCTCCCTGCATATCTTAGTGGCTGTGGCAGTCTATGCCAGCTGTCCCTAGGCACATCAGTCCAACAACCTCTTTTGGAAACCTTTGTCCAAGAGATGCATTGGCCAATGCTGTCAAGGGCAGAAATCTAAAGTTAAGCAACAAAAAATTCATCAAAATCACAGAGCTTGCTTTCAGGGGTGATGGGAATCCATGCAGCTGATACAAAGGAGGTAGGAATGTCACTAGTTAAGTCAAATTTCAATTTAGACATCCAGGCCTAAAGAAAGGTGGTGAATATAAATGAAGGTGTCTGCTGACACAGAGACTACAGGAGTAGGGTGGGAGAGGGCAGAGCTGCTGTGGTCCAGCAACATGTAGTCTCAACAAAACTGGGCAATATTTGGATACAGTTTATTGCATAAATAAGGCAACCTCCCCAATTTGATGCAACAATGTTTACAATTGTGGGAAAGGTGTTTGAAGTGCTGTCAAAACATTCCAATGTTTTGAATCTTTATTATTAATCTGAGATATGAATAAATCTAAATTATACTTCATATTATATATTACATTCTTAAAATAATTGTCAATGCCTTTATTCAACTTTTTTATATTATTACACTTAGCTAAGAAAAATAATTTCATTTGATTTCTGCGTTTTGTTTCCGCTTAAAACCAGACCCCTCCCAAATAAAAGAGGATAGAATTCAATTCAGGGACAACAATCTTTGGCATCATACTACATCTCCTTCTCCTCACCCCTCTCCTCTCCATAGGAAGCTGAAGCTAATGGGCTTTGCACTATATTACACAAATTGACAAATACAAATTGTATTTAATAACCCTGTAGCTTTGAAAACAACTTGGTCATACATGATACCGAGAGATTCACAGGGTATATGAGATGTTTCTGTGTAGGGAAGCAAGAATTTAGAAATGGTTGCTAAGAAGCTCTGTAAGGAGCTGCTCAAGATAGTTGATTTCTTGCTAATGAAACACTTGGCATAACCACCTTGTGCAAGACAAGGAAGCAACAAGTGGAAATAATATCCTTCCTGAGCAGAACATACTGGCAACACAGCCTTTCATCTCTAATCTCAGTTTAGATTATTAGCTAAACCCAGGAGCCGCCGCCATTTCTCTGTTTCTGCGCTTATTAATTTCGTATGGCTCGGAAGAGTATTGAAATATACTTGGTAAAATAGTAGTCTCGCCACATGAAAAGGCATATCTGACAGCTTTATTTTTTATTCTTTTTGAAATATTATTGCCTTAAACGTGCTATTTCACCTGGATAGAAGAATTTACAGCCCATTTAGCAAGCATGCTAAAGAGGTGTGCCAGTCAATTCATATGATATATAACTTGAAATGTTGCTGTTACACCTTACGGCTCCTGACAGAAGGTGAAAGAGAAGGTCAGGCTCATTTCAGAAGTGTCACTTCCAATCAAAAATCAGATTTTGGGCTAGATTCTGGGTTCACAAGAATGATCACAGATAGGGAACTCGAGAGGAGCATGAAGCCAAGAAGTCAGCCTGTTTCTTTTTAATGAAGAAAGGAAAAGAAATGAAATAGTGCCACATGTGTATATAATGGGCTGCATAACAAGAAATAAAATAAGAATTAATGACAACTCCCTGACTCTTTTATTGAAATTGGACCATACATCTTATTTTCCCTAACTACTTTTTGTCATAATCCTCGTTTCTCATACAGCTCAAAGAATAAACCTGTTGGCAGCAGTGAGCATACAAACAGCAGCGACAAATTTCAGCAGTGGAAAAATTAGTTTCCATCTGAAGAGTGACATGATACAAGGCAGAGAGGTCGAGGTCTATGATGTCCTAGTCAGAGATGAAAGCCCCTACAGCTGGAGAGCTTTGTTTGGTGAGGGCTCAGTAACAGCTGATCACAGGTAAGCAGCAGAGAGAATATAATGAACAACGGCGATGGCAGGGAATTGCAGTCCTTTGGGTCTGAGACAGAAATAAGGTCAGGTGAGTCTCACTTATTTTTCCTGAAGCCTTTACAGAAGTTTCACTTTCTGTTTTTCCATAGATAATACCAATACTATACCTGGCTTTTATTGCAAATCTTTGGAAGACCCAAAATCTTTGGGTCTCTTCTGGCATTAAACTTGTGTGACAAAGCATACATCTCAGGAACCCGTCTGAGCTCTGGTAAACCACCAGAGAGAGGAAGGATTGTGGGCTTTTAACACCACCCACCTTTATTCTGAAATGCGGAGAACACTTGTTTCCTGTGATCCTAAGGGAACTCCTTAAGTAAAGTAATTTGAAAGGTGACATTAGACTTAACTACGAGCTGAACAAAGAAACATCTCTTATTTGATTTCAAGATGTAGAGAAGTTGCCATTGGTATAGATAACTGATGTCATTAATGAAAAATATATTCCAATTTGTTCTTGAAAGGCCTTTCAAAGAAAACCACATTTTATATTACCGCTCAGTCCTGTTCTTCCCCTCAAGTAACTTATGTGTGACTACAACTGAAATATAACCTAGAGAAATAGGGTTAATTGTTTCCTAAATCATAAAACAAAGAAATTAACTTCTACTTTCTTTACAGAGAAAACCAATGAGAAAGTGACTTTACTGTTACAGAAGGTTTATCTTGTTTTATGGTTTAAGAAACAAACTCCCTAGCTGCATATGAGTTGGTTTTTTTTGTAAGTATAGAAAACTGTGACTTCATCCACAGCCACTGTCTAAAAGGATACATCTGGTATTATTGCCCAATTACAGTAGTTTTGCTACTAGTAGCTTTTAGATAAGTTCAATACTTTTATTCAGAAATTAAAGACCACCTCATAAATGCCCATATTGGTCAATTCAGAAGGAGTTCAAGAAAATACACCCTTGAGAAACTAAGTGAAGGACTGAAGAAGTATACTGTAAAAGGAACATTTCACAATTGCATTCACTAAAATCTGAACATTTTTTTCCCCACAGTTTTGTAAACCTTATCTTCTGCTATTTTATTATATGAGAACCCCATGCACTGCCAAAAAAAGAATGATACCTATACCCTCAACGCATATTTTCTGGGGACATAAAATGTAGCAGGGTGCAGAACTAGAAACTACTCCCCTGTACTGAGGTGGCACAACTCTTAAGAGATGCGACTGTGCCCTGTGCTTCACTTGACAGGAAAGGCAAAACTCTCAAGTATTAAAGGCATCACACCGGTAAATGACTGGAGTTTTAATACTGAGCTGAACTCCACTTTGTGTATCTGTAAGTGACAATAATAAGAAGCCTAAAAGAAGATTTGTTTTTACATTTGTGAAGAACTTTTCTGACAGGTAAGTAGGTTTGCACTGTCTAGTGTGAATGATCCATTAAAAGTGGCCTGAAGCTCAATGCCATCTCTTCATAGGGCATCTGGGTATTTTATATCTTTCTCATCTTCCATTTCTTTGAAGTTTCCTTCCACAGGTTCCAAATCTGTGGTGGTGTGCAGTGCTTTCAGTGTTCCAGATATTGTAAATAATTGCATCCCATGAAGATTCCATAGGTATGCCTTGATTATTTACATGTAAAACACCATCCATGACGAGCATGATCTTCAGAACTATATTATAAGATATTTCAGAGCATAAAAGCTTCCCTGCTGAGGCACTTAACGGAATGAGCACTCTAAAAATAGCATCCCACAGTGAGCATGAGATCTGTTCGGAGGGACAGAACAAACAGCAGGTAACAGCTTGAGCACTGCAATTGGGAAGAGATTATGAAAGGCATTACCCGGAAAAATTTAAAAGTCTTGCAGAAAAAAGATGACATTACTGTAAAAGAATATGTACACATGAAATACACATGGCAGCAGTCAGCACGCAGGGAGACAATATATGGTGAAAGGACATTTGAAAGTTTTCTCCTGCAAGCTGCAGAAAATGTTGATGGGCTTAGTTTAGACAGGGCGAATTCTGACTAACCTGAGGAATACAAGATGATCCTGTTGTTAGAGACTCTTGCCTGGAAAAACACAACCCCAACAAAACACCCAAGAATACTTATTTTTCTTAACACACACAGAAATGGTAAACAGGGTATTCCTGACTGTGACACAGTCCAGAAGAACATGATCTGGGTTTCCAGTTAGTCCTACTTTTCAGTAATAATGAACATACTGGGGTCCTGAAAAACCACAAGACAATGACAGAGCCAAAGAAGCAGAAAGAACTTTTTTTTTTTTTTAAAAACGTAATTGGACTGGGTGCTTTCCAGAAAGAAAACCAACTGAATATAGTTTTGTGCTCATTTTTGAAAAATAAATGGACAAAAAATTTACCTTTACCCTTACTCCAGTTTGAGTTGGGGGTCAAGCTCTATGCTATTAATATAAAGGCACAGTTAGATGAAAAACATTCTTCTGTTTTTCTTTTCCATTTATGAGAGTAACTTGGGAGAGCTGTTTCTGGCATGGTGATCTTGCTGATAGACCTCAGTCACATTTGTTTTTAGTAGCATTCTAGTAGACTTGATAACATATTTTAAAATGCTTGGTATGGTCAACAGCAATCAAAGATCACAGGGTGGGAATAACACACTCTGCAGAAGGCTCCCAAGGCTCCCTTAAACTCCTGAACTGAATAATAGCCACAGGTGAGAACTGGTATATGGCAAGATGGGGGAGGCTGTCCAGATTTAAAGGAAATGAGATGAAAGAAGAAAATTCATTAGAAAAATATTTCTAATGTTTGTAAGGCAAAAGTGGTCCTGTGCACCACAAAAATCAGTTCTGGAAAGAGGAAATTTATTTCCTTGCTGCAGAAAAGCCTAGTGAACATAAACCTGAAAATATGTGCAGTTTTACTTTTCTTTGGATTTTAAAAATTATATTAAACGCTTCCATTAGACAAACACAAGCAGATCTGAAGAGACCTTTACTGTGCTGCATGCTGATAATGAACACTCATAGAAAGAGACAAAGGTATCTAAGAGTAGACAGAAGCACATACATTGTAAAGGAAACCAGCCAGAAGAGATTAGTTCTTTGGCCTGGAGGAGGAGAAAGATCTTTTATAGGGAACCTTTAAAGTACAGAGAAGTCTGACAGGAACAATGAAATAGTCAGTGGTACAGAGCTAAAAGTATGAACCTGAGATCCAGAAATCACAGAAGGAATATAAAAGGAAGAGTTAAAGATTTTATATAGTGTGTGTGTGCACACACATGTGTGTTGGTAAACAGAACATCAAAAGAGAAAGGCGAGTTGCAGTGTGACCCATTCATATCCAGACATGCTATTTTTGTTACTGCACTTTGAATGACTGCAAGTACAGCATGTGGGAACTGTTAATTCAGGAGCAGGGATGATGACTGCTTTATAGGGTAAAATTAGCTTGCTTTGGCACTTTTTATCTTACTGTAGCCTAATACAAGAATCTCAACAAAAAGCCATAATAAATTCAAGTTATTATCTGATGACTGCAATGTTTAACTAGAAGAGTAGGTGAAATTAAAGTCTTACTAGTCATGAGTGCTGCATTTTTTAGTACCTGAATCTTAGCTTGTTAATGTTCCTATAACTTTTCCACATTAACACAATTTGCCTTTATGAACTCAGGAATATTTTCAATACTGGTTTATATCATTTATGCAAATACCCCACGTGCCTAATTGCTTACTCAAATGAATATTTTCTTTGAGCAATCTGAAACAGAAATAAATGGCAAAGACTAAGTCTAGGAGGAGATGGAAAACTGCCTGCTGCCAGCACAGGTCATTTGAAAAAGTTCATAATCAGTAGCCATTCTCATTGCTATTTAGTGTGTGTACTGATACAACAACGTCTTTCTCTGTAACTTCGTCAGCATTCCCCAAATTTTAAGTTGTTAATGGGAAAACAAGGAGATAAATACACTTTGAAAGTCAACCCACCTAAAATAAAAACCTGCAGCACCTCAAATAACTTGACGAAACTATAAAGACTGTAATTCTCAATCTTTGCTTGGTAACAACATTAAATATATCAAAATATGCACGCTTTTTTAACGTTCACTCATATTGCTTGATTCAGTTCTGTACAGTTTTCTCTTAACATGTAGAGGCAGAGTACAAGACTAACTTTGAAGCAAATAAGTATACAAATGTAAACCTGATGTTTGCTTGCATCAAGGCCTCTCTACACGCAGGTGGCTGCGTAGAAGTACAGTGTAAAATATATGCAGATTACATCTGAATGTTAAGACTTACACTTTTCATTATAAATGGCTTCCTTTAATAGACTGAGCAGTTTACAGTATTTATGGCGTTCACAGTGTACCCATGACTACAGTTTCCAGGTGCCACCATGTAATGTGCAACTTTCTCAAGCAAATGTATTTCCTTTTGTTACTTGAGCCATACTCTGCTTTAAGCTCTCAGCTAATTAACAAAGGCAACAGTTTCGTATTTTATGCATCATGCACTTTATTTCTAATACAGTACATTCATCTTTTACATTTTAATTGATGGGCACTTCAACCACTCCCAATGCAGCTGCAAGTAACTTTCATTACCTGATCTTGTGATTTCTTTTTCTTTTTCTTCTTCCCCCAGCACCCTGAACTCTCTGCGTCTTTTCCATTGGCATCACCACAGAGTAATCCATCAAGTTCATCTGTTCCCATCTGCTGTCCCTGAGATGTTTCTGCAGCTAGCCTGTATGAGAGGTTCCTCAAAATACACACACAGTTTTCAACGGTCTGAAAAGTGTGACAAAAAAAAAAAACAAACAACAAACACCCAGAAAACAAAACCAGAAAAAAGTTAAAATCCTTCCCTTGCTCACTTTGTATACAAGGCAGAAGAAATATCATCAATCTTTGCACATACATTTTCCCAGCACAATTCTTATCTGCTCATTTCTGAGTGCTCCCCAGGTAACCACAGCTTAAGAGATTTAGAAATTTTTATGGAAAGAAACCAGTAGTCTGGACAACATTTTTTCCATGAGTATTTTTACTGTCATTCTGATCTTCATGCTGGAGCCCCATGTGAAACAGAAGCCGAGATAAAGAGTGATCAAGAGAACCTGAACATGCACAGAATGTCAACAAACTCCCACCTCAGTGAACACAAAATGCTATGAACAGAAAATGGCAATAGGTTGTGGGTTTTGGTTTTGTTTTTTTCGTTGGTTTTTTTTTTTTTTTTTAAAAGAAGCAGAAATAAAGGTTATTTCTGGCATCAATTCTATATAAATTACCAGGAAAAATGGGAGCCAGGTTCCATTTCACAAATACTTGTAGCATGAACAGGTGATATTTCTCAAGTCCCAGAAGCAAGACTAGAAATCTCAGGAGTCTTGCTGCTTTTACTGCTCCTAGCCAGGCTGCACATAACTTGTAGGCAGCCTTTCACTTTCATCCATTTGTCCCCCTAGTAGGTTGTGCCTTCTGTAAAAGATGGCAGTGGGAATCCAGAAATGGAGCGAGACCCAGCAGAGGAAAAAGACAGCACTGATAATTCAAGATAATTTCTGCAAGTCTAAAAGAAGCTTGGTTTAGACTCGCTTGAAGCCTACTCATTTAGTTGGTTCAAGTTGGTTTGACTATCCTTAACAGGAAGGATAAGTGCTTAATTTTCTGGAGGCAGGGAAAGCATGGTTAAAAAAGCCAGTCTGTATCTATCTGTATCTATTTCAACTCTTCCTAATGCTGCATGGAGATAAAAAGCGATCGCCACTACATTCCATCTCTGTTGCTCCATTAACCCAGAATGGAATGACTGTTGAGGCTTTCGGCTCGATCGTCCTCTGCCATACTCACCAGTGAGGCGAACAGATGGGGCTTAATTTACTTTCATATACTGTATGAGCTTATGCCAAGTATGCATTTGGCACACAGTTTTTGAGATGACATTAAGTTCCAGAGATGATATCGAACACTGAACTCAGACTCTTCTAGAGAGGAATTTTTTTTTTTTAAATGTAAATGAAATTTCACACTACACTTGTACTAATTTGAAATCTCCAGCCAAATATGTAAACACATGTAGAAATATATATGTAGAAAATGTGAAACTTTAGTGCACCTTTCATACCTCAAAGCTTTGCAGCTCTCATGGCGATCATAAGAAGTTTGCTACCTCTTTTACTTTTCTTTAACATTTCCATATTTGGATTTTATTCAATCTTGCTAATATTTACTTCTGCACATCCATAATGTGCTGAAGTTGAAGCTCTGCGTTTGTTAATTAGGGTTCTGAATTTTAATTCCCATTTTAATGAATAATAGTTTTCACACTTAAAATTCTCATTATGTCAAAACCAAAGTAGCTAAGCCCACTGTGAGGACAATGTTACCTCAAACTAAACACTGATAAGCAAACTTCAAAGCCTCGAATACAACCAACATCGTCTTCACTAAGGTGATCTCGTACAAGCCAAGAAAGCTGGTTCTAGTCATGCAGTTGGACAGACTTCACTCCTTCTTGACTTGTAGCTTTGAACTTTCAAGGGTTCTTGTATTCCTCATTCCTACAGATATTTTTCAGTTTTATCGTAAGGGGACTAAGTATGACTTCAGTAGTCTTAATAGATCATATTAAAATTATGAAGAGTAACTTTGTCAGGTAACCATGTCTAAGTCACTCATTTTTAACATCTTAACTTGAAGTATCATAGTTTTTTCTTATTAGACATTTATAAGAAACACTGCTGCTAAGACACTTGTAGTGCTGCTAAGATTTACGCACTCTTGACTTCACCAAAGTGAGGAATGACTCTAACAACAACTCTGCATGCGCTTGGAAGTCCCCCATCCTCTTTCAGAGCCTGCAAGAGCAGAGACCTGTTTTTCAGTATTTCAGTTTTTAGTCACTAACAGTATTACAAAATTATCTACTAGGGCAACTGTCGTGGCATTTGGAAAACAACATTTATAACTTTGAATGTAAAGTTACATTTTTTGTTTATAATAGCAGCATTTTTGAAACTAGATTAAAAACTGATTTAGAGCCGGTTATTTAAATATTTAATTTCATTAAAATTACATTCTACTTTGGGATAAAGATGCAAGGTAAGAGGCTACACTATGGTGTTTTACATTTAGCTGCACAACTGCTTTATGTCATTCAGTTAAAAAGCTGTTAGGAGGTTAAAACTACTAAGGCAGGGAGAATAATTTTTCTCTCATTTATTCATTTTTTTCCTCCATATATGACTTAGCCTGCAGTTTTTACAAGTCATACCAGCTACAAATAAGAGTATAAACAGAACGGTCTACATTAACAATAAGAGGCAAAACAGGGAGCTTACTGCGCTCCTTATCTAACCTTTTTAACAGTAAAACGATCTTAAAATCAGCTGGGCCACCTACAAAGAAACTGCTGCAAAAGCAGCAGCTGAGCTGTGAGATGGGGCATGAGCTGACTTCCTCCATCCACCTCCCACTCTGCTCCGATGAAGCCCCTCCACCTTCTCCTTTCTGTTAGGCAAGCCAAATCAGGGAGCCTTGAAACAGCCCGCGGCTCAGCTCTTCCAAAGCTGAAGAAGCTAACAAGACCTCCGTGCTCGGGCGCCGCGCTGCAGGAGGTGGCAGGGAGCGGCGGGAGGTGGCTGGCTCTGAACCCTGCTGCAGGTGTGGTGCCGACCTTCTGGGTGGGCCTCCTCCGGTCATCACTCTGATAAGCTTCTATTAATGGAAAACTGATCAGAGATTAATGGGTTGTGGGGAGTTTTTGTGCTTTTAAAACAGAAAACCGTGCTGCTATCCCAGCACCACATGCTATAAACCTCTCCTCGTTCCTCTCTCCCTCCCCTGAACGCATGGGCAAATTTCACCTATTTGGTTCAGGCTAATGACCAGAAAGTTCTGGAGATTATCCCTCTCCAACCTATAAACCAACAGAGGTCCATGGACAACTATCTGTGAAGGATCATTTGGAAATGCAAACCCAGTGGGCTTTAAAATTTTGCTACGTAAAAGGCTGCCCTCCTGTGATTCTTAAGGGTTTGCAAATGGACCAAGGTTGCCCTAGAGCAGCAACTGTAATTAATTTAGCACTGCATACTGGAAGCAAAAGGTATTTGAAACTAGCCTTTTTCTTCTTCTCTGGAATGCTTTAATGTATTACAAATCTTCAATTTGTAAATGCTTGAAGTCTTTTTAATCAGGCAGTGCCTTTCACCTTTGGAGAAGCATGTTCACATCCTAGTACTTCAGAGAAGTAAAGCTGACATAAAAATACATCTTAAAACAGTTGTTATTGAAAGCATTCATTGATCCTGTTCAAAGAAGAAATAATGTTGGTATTACTGCAAAACTGCCTGTTAATTGTGCAATTTTTTTTGTTTGTTTGTTTGCCTTGTGAGCCTACCTCACTGTTATTAGCTCTGTCTCATACTGGGTACTGAAAATCAATTTTAAGGTAAACCTGGCAGAGCAGTGTAAGGAAGTTTACATGGAACATGACATATTTGCTCTTCTTAAATCAGTATCATATTTTCTCCCTTAATACTTCAAGTGAGAGGACGACATGCTTACCTGTGCACACTACACAGGTAGACACAAACCCAACACTTAGCACACAAAAATACACAGGTCAACAGAAGGGGAAGAAAAAAATGGGCTAAATTATGCTTTGCTAAGGCATCCCTCACAATGCCTTTTTTTAAAAAACCTGTCACTTTATAGTCCTGCCGTACCCTGGGTACCTGGATTTCTTGCTCCTCAAAAGACAAAGATGACAAACCTTACTATCAATTTCACTGCTCCCCAGAGCAGACTGGATCACGTACAGCAATGCGTCCGTCAGGCCATCACACTCCCTCATTCTTCTGCGGGCCTCCTCTCCAGCAGAGCTGACATTCCTGCAAGGCAACAGCAAGGGTCACCACCTCCACAGCTCCCCTGCCCACCAGCCCCTCCTGAAACGCTCTCACAATTAACACACAGATAAAACCCCTTGGTTTTTTTCCTCTTTTCATCAGTTCAGAGCTGTGAATAATGAAGACAGCTGTGAATGAGCTCAGGAAATGTAACACAGAGGGGCACAAATGGAAGTCATCAGGTCCTCCACCAGAAAGGGCTGAGGAGCCAAGCAGCATGCGTCCACCTGAGCTGGGAGACTCACAGCCTACCAAAATTTGGAGAAGGGCTGACAGTTTTCCTTCCTTTTTTTTTTTAAAGTAGGTTTTGTATTTGTGAGAAAGCGTTTTAAAAATGTGCATATATACATATAAATCAGGCTTTGAAAAGTCTAGAGGTTTCGCCAAAGAAATCTCCTAGGATTTGAAGAGCCCAGTAGTTAGGGCTCTTAACCAGAGAGAAAAATATTATTAAAGCATAATATAAAACACCTGGTATTGCTTGCTTCTCATTTTACATGAGTGTTTCCTCTTCTCTCTCATTTTCAGAGAACGTTAATACCTCAATCTTCTCTTTACGTAGTTACTCACAAGTTGTTTTACATTGCAAAATTTAAAACCTCAGCTTGTTATAATAATTGTGTTCCTCAAACAGGGCCAGAGGGCCTTCTGAACACATTTATAAAAACACAATTAAAACAAAATTTACTGCATAACATAATGTGTCATAAAGTTCAAAATATTGATATGTAAAGAAACAATTATGTATGAGTGAGCATATATAAACAGAATCTATACTTGCTAACATCAAGCTTCCCTGAGAAAAATTGCATTCAAATTTGCACAGCAGTTTTGATTTGGAAATGGGTGAATTAGCAATCTCAGGAATGGGGTAAAACTTTTCACATAGTCTCCTTTGGTAGGGAAAGACAACCCTCTGCTGAGGTGACTCATCTGTAGCTCCTCTCTCCCCACTACTAAAGTTTATACAAAGGAAGACCAGAGAAGAGCACACCAGCCTATGTACTTAATGCCAATGTATGGAAACAGAAGGGAGGCCATTGGCCCTTTGATTTGGAAAGAAGGCAAGGCACTTTCTTCCTCTTATGCCATTTTCAATTGCCTTTGCATTAAAGATGGAAAAAGGACAAGAATTCTGGGACGGGGCAACGAATTTTAGATGGCGGAAGGCGAGAGGACTTAAGGATAGGTTTCCTTTCAATTCTTTCTTTGCTCTACTTACTTCATCCTGTTCTGCCTCCCTATCATCTGAAAAAAAAGCATTTCCATTTCCCCAAAGCGCCAAAGAGTTTCCCTAATCAAATAATCTTATAACTGAACAACCCCCCAGCCCCTCCAATGCAGGTACCTAATTGATTCTGCTCCCTAAACACACATGATTTTCCATCTCTACTTGCATCCCCACACAGTCCTAATTAGTTCTGCTCTCCCACACACAGGCTGCCCCAATTAATTCAATAGTGCTCCCTTCACCTCTACAGACAGCATGACAAAAAAACACACAGCCCAGGAGCACTGGAATGAATTCCTTTATCTCCCTAGCACAAATACATGCTTTCCGTTCTCCTTGAGACTCCTCAGTTCACCCCACATTACACATCAGAAGCGTCCCCTTCATAATGGCTTGCAAGTTTTGTGTTGTCTTGTTCTTCTGGTCCCTGAACTCCAAAGTTCCCCTCTCTCTCTGCTGCTGTAAGAGCAGCAAAGGAGGGGCTTTTCTCCAGTTCACGTGGAAACCCTCTTCTGCCATCCAGGAACTGGGGTCTGGAGAGCATCAACTGGAAAAAGTCTTCCACCGGCTCTCGCTTTGAAGTGATGGAAAACTTTTGGCTTCCCTTGGGATGACAGAAATCGGAAGATAAAATTATAGAGCATGGTTTTCCCAAAACAGTGCCCGTGCCCTATATTTGCGGGGCTGGGGACTCTGCCTAAAGTGCATTTTGAGTAGATTGTCCCCTTATTAAAGGCAACAGCTCCACCTGAAATGACCGAGAGGCAGCACACATAGGAAAAGACGAATCATGGATCTGAAAAGTGCATTGGGGGTGGGCAGTGAGAACAAGGGGGATTAGTGGCCTTTTAGCTGAAATTCTACTCTCCCACCCTCCAGGAAGATAGAGAGAAAAAAAGAGAGAGAGAGAGTTGTATCCAGCCCTAAAAGAATAACTGCACAAATTACAATAGGAGGATGCTGAGGAAGTGCTCTCAGCACACCATCTCTCCTTGCACCACTATGCAAAAAAAAGCTGAAATATTACTGAATCCTTTTAAACAGAACTAGATGTAACAGTCTGTACTAACATCATGTGTCCAGGCTTCTTCATTTTCTGCAGTTACATATACTGAGTGCAAGCTTTCCGAGTGTATAGACTTAGACATTGGTAGAAACAGAGAGATACATTCTCCCTGCTCTTGATGAGGTGATTTCTTCTCTCTAGCATGGCCAATGCATGTCACCTTGACTCTCTCCAAAGCTGCATGGACTGGCAGCCTCTCCGCTCCTCTCCAAGTTCCCCAGAAACTCCTCCTCACCAAGACAGCAATGCAGACAACCTTATAGTCCCTGAGCTGCGAGCTGCCTGCCTCATTCATTTCCAGCCAAACAAAGAATATGAGGCCTTTATACAAGGTAATACAGACACACTAGGGGCACATCTTGCACAGAAAATGCATTTCTTTGCCTTGTGTGGAGGAGCTGCCGAGTTCAGTTCTTTTGTTTATCATCCTTTTGCATTATGCTCCAGTTGCTTCTGTAATCAAAAGGTGGATATACTGAATTCCCATGACTGCTTTCCCTTTTCTTTTAGAAGTGTCTGTCTAGTTTCTGCACTGACTCATAGCTACGACAGCCCTCCCCAGATTTAGTGTATTTGCTTACATGGGAAATAGCTTAAAACCCAAACTTTGCGTCAATGTTTTGGCAGAAATAGTAATTTGATTATTTAAAAAGAAATACACCCCATTATTTAACTATTCCCATTTTGCCTCTATTGAAGGAATCATTGTTAACTGAGATCTTTCACAGAAGGTCTCTAATATGTTCATAGCCATGTTCAGGCTATGTAGTTCTGCGAAAGGGAAGCAAGTTCCAAATTACTGGAGCTGTCAAAGAAAACATGCTGCCACCTTAATTTTCTGATTTTTCATTGTTAACTCAAACACTCTGTAGCTGTCAGTGTGACAGGGAGTGAGACATGATTTGTCATTTGTGAATTTACAGGTCACTGTGCAAACCTTAAACTGGCACATTAGTAATATCTACTGTTAGTAAAATGTCCCACCAAGTAAGCACATATTTCTCCAGTGTCAGTCTCTAAACAGGTGAAACCACAGTTTCTGGATTTTTAAACAGATGTGGAGATACAATGCACGGGTTTTCAGGAAAAAAGTACTTCTCCATTGTAAAGGCAGGCCAGCAAAAGCTTGATTTGATTACCTGGTAAATTTTGATACTTTGTGGAAACTCTACTCAAAGGGTCTATGTGAGGTCTAGGCTGACGTTTTGAATCTAACAGGACACTGAGTCCTTTAGACCTCCATAAACCAGTAAAATTAATTTCAAATGGAATCCAGTCACACAGGAATACCGAGAATACAGAGTGCTGAAGAATAACTCTCAGTTTAGTCAGAAGGTCCCACTCAGACCTCCAAAACCCAGCTAACGTAAACAGCTGCTTCTCAGGAGAGGAACACCAAGAACAGATAGTCAGAACAAGAGCTGAGACCCATGGCTCATCAAACGGCTGTTTTCTGAACAAATGGCAGACCAATTTTGCTAATAACCTAGGAATGGAAAGAGAACGACAATAATCCAGCTTCAGTTTTATGGGAGGATGTGTCACAGCTATCATGTCATCACCTGATAACTAACAGCAGGCATGATCCTCCAAACATACATAAGGGGTGTCAATCCCATGCTCTATGGATATGAAGTGTGTGGTATAAAGGAATGCACTGTGCAACACATACCTGATTCCTGTCAACCCTGGCACCTACCTTAGTTATTCAATATAATTGGTGGGATTTGAGGTAGGGGAAGATGGGTAGTGCCAAGTAATTTCTTTCTCCTTTAGGGTCATTTTCTGTATGCTCATACAAACTGTGGGAGGTTTCAAGCAATATTCTTATGACTCTAGGATAACTAAGTCCACCTGCCTTATCCAGGGGAGGAACACTGAATTCTAAGGAAAGATCATCCAGAAAGCCAGTGTGCTGAGAGACATGCCCTCTGGATACGGGAATATTTACCAAGCTGTTGATGTTACTCCCAGTGGCAGTTCTACAAATCTCAAAGACAGAATTAAAGTATCTACGTAAGCAACTGCCCTCCTTGAGCATGCTCAGGTCACATGAAGTAGGTATGACCTTTCCTGTACCAGCTACAGGTCTGCAGACTGGAGATCTCACTGCAGTCACGTAGGATAACCATTAAGAACAAATAATCTGTATTTAGCAAAGACGAAATTGTAATAGGTCTTTCTCAAGGCCCCATGATGAAAAGAGAAAGCATGTTTAATATCTAGTATATGCAACATTCTTGCTATGGACTGATGTGATGTAAGAAAGGACATTCATAAGAAGGACAATATCCTAAATCAGGTGGAACACAGAAGTTATCTTTGGTATGAAACTTCAGATACGTCCAAAGTATGCCTTTATTCCAAAAAGTTTTGAGTAAGAGGGACTAATCATAACAGCCTCAATTCTTTTCATCCTTCTTCATCCTTGTTATAATAGCCACCAAAAAGAGATTTTTCACAGAAAGCAGGAAAAGTTTATATAAACCAAGAATTCAAAAAACGTGGTAGGAACCACGTTTATGTTTCCCTGAGGATACCTAGCAAAGGAAAAGCCCTCAAGAGAACACTGAATAACTGAGTTGCAACTTGACGCACTAAAACCTCACCTTTAAAACACATACATAAAAAATAAAAAAATCCCCAATACCGGCCCCCTCTACATGTCGTCTCTTATACACTGGCTATTTTTATTTCTGTCTGATTGGCTAAGCATTCTCCTTCAGGGACAGAGCCTTGTCTCAGTGGCAAGCTGGCATCCCCAGTCCCATCACAGGCTGCAGTGAGTGGTGACAATTCTCTGAGCTGGCCTGCAATGTAGCAGATGATCACATAAGAGCTATTACTTTTTCTGTGTACTTCCAGCTGTTTCTATAAGCATTCAGGCTCTTTGCTGCAAGGGTCTAATATAGTAACACAGACAGCAAAAAGAAGCAACCAGCACCATGCACATACCCAGCAAGTGCGCTCAGAGTCATCAGCAGTCCCTTGACAACTATACAATTTTAAGGGCTTTTTATAATGGAGTAGACCTTGAGTCACATTGGCTTATCTGTTAAGTACTCAGTGCAGCCTTTGGACATACAGTAAATAGATTAGCTGTAGTCGTTACGGTTACTACTGTAACTTTTAGACAAATACTAACTTTTCTGTTAGTATTTGTACAAATCATTAGTACAAATCATTATTTGTACACTAAAACTTCTTTTAATCATCCCTTACTGCTGAAAACTAAACCATCTGATAAGAGCAGCTATTTCTTAGACAACATACAAATTTAAACAAGGCAGTGAGACAAAAAATAAGAAAACACAAGATGGTTCATCTTCGTTATTAAGAGTTTCTAAGTGTTAGGCTTTTAGTGACTACAAAATCAGCTTACTGTTTGGAAGTAATAATAAATTAAAATAGATTTTTCGGTCACTGCCACAGATCCTCCTTGCAATTTTGCCCAATTTGACTGACAGTTCAATGCTGCATTAGCAAGATTAGCAAGATTTCTTCTTGCTAAATGTTCCTAGTACCTGTTATAGCCTTCTTTATCTATAAGTTGGTCTTCAGAGGAGTAATAATTTATCAATCCTGGATGTGAATTAAGAGTAACACAGGTTTGGGGTCAAATTCTCTCTTCTTAATTAGAATAGCTCAACTGTAATTAAAGAAGCAAGACTATCTTGTATCAACAAGGAATTTGGCCGCAGATATTTATCTCTTAGGTATTCATTTCACTTTAAAAGCATACTTTGCAATTAGACAAGTATCTGACAGTCTAATGTGGATACAGTCTTGGTTAGTAACCTTTCTATCAAATGCTATGACAATGTGATTTAGCTTTGATTATTCAGCCATACCTTTCATTTTCAAAACATCAGAGCAATTAGCCTACCAAGTCAAGCGCTCAACAGGTAGCTTTTACTGCTGTGCTTCTGCATGTCCAATCCTTAGGCTAAATGCCCTGTTTTTAATGACTGCTCTGTGTGATCTGTGAAGCAATTGACTTCTAACATTAGTTTTGGCTATTTTGATATGTTTTAAGAGATACGTGGTAGAAAAAGAACATAAACTGCTATAAACATCTTAAAAGAAATTGTCTCCCTAAAACAAAATAAACAAAATTTTATGGCATAAAATATTCCTAACTCCCCTCCCCCCTCCCCCTTTTGTTATGTGTTTTCATTTGAAGTGCAACTTCTCTTTAAATACTGTGGATAGAATTACATATAGTGTATTCTGTAAATATTCTAAATTATGGTATAAAAAAATACCATCTGCAGCATATTTCTGATTTGATATTTCATTTCTCTGACATGTAGTATCTGGCTGCATAAAAATATTTCACTCATCAATGCTCAGCTGCTTATCCCTATACCGCTTTGAATGCACTACCTGCAGGAGGTGAAAGTTGGTTTGACCAGAGTGTTCATTCAGTTGGCAAGAGCCGAAATACTGCGTCACTTACTGCCCTTGGGAAGAAGCTGCTGTGGTGCAGACTCTGAAGGTCATAACGGGAACAGTTTAAAGATGTCAATGTGAAGACATTTTTCTCCATTTGGAATTGTAAGATTTCCAACTCGATTCTTTCCCAGAATTTAATCGGATGCTTTGAACACCAATGGAGCTCTAAACCCGTTAAAGACCTATTGCACACATGCATGGTGTGGTGTAGCGTGGCGTGGTGTGCTGTGGCGTGGCGTGGCGTGGTGGCCCCCACCAGCAGCCAAGCACCACACAGCTGCTCACACATGCCCAGAGACTGCAGCAAATCTAGAGATGAGGAAAAGCAGACTTCTATTTTCAGTAGAGTCTTTCCTTTTTCTTCCTTACCTGAGGGAGCACAATAAACTGGCCAATCCTCAGACTTTCAAATGGTTGCCTTTTCCACTGAAAAGCACAAGGTTGTATGAGTTTAAATGAGAAGGTATCAGGTATAATTCAGCCATTGCTTTTGCTTCAACATACACTGTACTCGGCCAGTAGCATTCGCAGATCTTAAGAGGCCATCATTTGAGTCCCTAATGGTAGTGTCCCAACTGTTCACTGTTATCTGACTGTGCCATAACCACAGCGTACAGCCTCTCACTTTAAACCTCCTTGGAATCTCAGGACTGGAAGAATGTAAATACAACAGCATATTGAAAAATGCTATAAACTACAGCAAACCATAATAACTTACAGAAGTAGTGGACATAGGAATAAGTAAGATATGCTAGGGGGAGTCAAAAGGGCTGATTCACAGTCCTACCTTTGCACTTTGAAGATGAAATGCATAAGCAATAAGCATGTTAGATAAGGGACAGACTGACTGAGAGTATTTATTTCACTTTCCAAAAGACTTTTGACAAGATCTCTAACAAACACACTTTAATGAGAATAAGCAACCGTGGGAAGGTGGATAGATAATTGTTAAAACATAGGAAATAGATGGTCAGTTCTCACAACGGAGGGTGGTCACCAGTGGAGTGATTTATTCATAACCTATTGGGAACAGGAAACGAACAATGAAATGAAAGTTTGCTGAAGATACTACGTTATTCAGAGTAATAAGCTAAGTGCTAACAGGGAAGTACTGCAGGACTTTAAAATTAACATACATAAATGTAAAGTGACATACATGAGAAAAAGATCCCATCTGTTCCTGGTTTTACTCACAATATGTTGGGCTCAGAACTGACCACTGAAACCTCGGAATTGTAACAGACATGCATGAAGAGAGAGCTCGATACTCAACAGCAGCCACATGAGCAAAATGGACTGCAAGGCATATAAGGCAAGCAGCATAAACTAAATTAGAGTATACCACTGTATGCACCATCCTTATTATGGTATGCAATTCTGATCCCCTCATCTCAAAAGTGATACAGCAGAACTGGAAAAGATTCGGAGGAGGGGTACACACTTCCACATGAGGAACAATTTAGTAAGCCAGAATCCAGCAGGCTGAAAAAGTGACAGATAAGGGGAGTGGGAGAATATAATAAAAATTTATGATGTCATTATGGTCACAGAGAAGGTGCATAGAAATCAGCTTTTCATTTCAGTTGAAACCTGGGTGTCACCAGATTGAACCAGACAAGGCAGGCTTAAAACAAAAAAGGGATGGTAGCTGAGTGAAGTTGAGGTGTAGATGTCCTGCCCAAAAGAAGCTGTGGCTGACAAAAGCGTGTATAGGCTCAAAGGGAGGCAAGTTCATGGAAGAGAAACTTATTAAGAGTTACTAAAACCAAAGAAATCACATCTGTTTCAGGAAGACTGGGAGCCAGGAAAAGGTTGGTAGGGCAGAGAGGATAAGCGAACCTGAAAAGGCACCAGCTTCATGAATCCAGAATCCTGGATTTAACCCTGAAAACTGCTTCAGGTCTCTTCTTTTGATCTTTATGTAAAAATGAAATACGGAGGTGACATTCAGTCTCCCAGAGAGAACCGGCAATCTGAATAGCATCCAACAGCTGGAGAAGAAAGAGGAGATGTACGGCATTTCAGCAATGGCTTCTGAATCAGTACTCAGAGCTGATGGTCTGAGACATACACTTCCTAACTTTTGTTAAATTATATTGTTATGTAGAGTAATGAACACAGCTGAGTATGAAAGAAGAAAGGATATGGACAGTCCAGAGGGGTTTCTGGTCCCCCAATGCTAGTCCTGGAAGAAACGGAGGTGTACCTGCAAGGCACAGGAGAGCAGCCAGTGAAGACACGGAAGCTAGCTCTGAAAGAGCTACAAGACTACTGCTGCTGGCTCTCTCGCCAGCTTCTCATTGATTGCTTCTCCACACGGCTGACCAACTTAGCACAAATGCTGGTCCAGCCATGCTGTGCCTTGCACCTGAACTAACTGTTCCAGCATTAGCTGAGGTGCTTCTGTCCTACAGGATTTCTTGCCAGAGGACACTGCAGCTTTGAACGTTCGCACGGCCCCAAAAGCAACAGGACAAATTTGTGGAGAAGGATGCCACTGAAGCTGTTAAATGCAGGCATCACCCCCCCATGCCAGCTCCCAGAGAAACACCTACGTGGCTGGTGGGAGCATGCCCTGAGGAAGTATTACTGCTCTGATTTCTTCTTCCCTGGCCATCTACTCTAGTCACTGTGAAAACTCAAAAATATTGTGTCAGATGCTTCAGCATTGTAAAGGAGTCTCTCCTGTTTTTTCATTTTCCTGCTCAGCTTTTATCTTATTCAGAACAAAACCATTGATCGGACACAAACGGTTTTCAATTAACCTCATTCTACCTATTATTTATCAGATTATTTTCTTCAAATGCTTACAGACTGGTCTCTTTTGATGTTCTTAATTGCCTTCCTCTACATTAACTGTTCAAGCAATTTCTAATATTAAAATTCAGGTTATTTGTTCATCATTTCTATGTCTACTTTTCTCCTTCACTAAAAGATGAAGTCTGTATTTGTCCTGTTTAGTCCTGTGGGAAAGTCTCTGTCTTGCATGAGCTGCACTAGCAAAGATACTTCCACAAGAAGAAAAGTATTCCCCTTTTTATTTTTTGTAGGCTATATTCTCAGGAAAAACTTGGCATTACAACTGCATTCATAAGAACAATTGAAAAGAAGCTGGCAAGATGCTGTAGAGTTCAGAATAAGCATCAAAGAAATAGACTACCTGTAAAAGTCAGTATTTTACTAAGTGTTTAAAAATATTATGCTGACTGTATTTATCAGCATGTTTTACACTGCTGAGATCACTTTATAAAATCATTTGAATGTTATTTCTCTAATATAATTTTATTTTTTTAGTATTTGTAAAGAAAAAATCACTCTCCTTCAGCCAAAATTTTAACATATACAACAGCTGGGGAAAAGGATTTTCTTTCATACTTGAAACTTCTGAAAAGGAATTTAGCCAACTTCACATAGTGTGTGAAATGTCTTGCCACCCTCTGATGTATTTGACGTTGTTTTAGTTTAAGAACAACTAGTACTAACAAATGAAAACAAAAACTCTTGGTTTTGACAGTTCTTTCCCCTTGACTTATTCCCAGCGTAGCTCATGTGCTTTTCAGGGATACACGGAAGCCTCTTTTCTATACACTCAGAAATATTTTGAACGCCTGAGTCAATTATGATAAAAGTGCAACTGCAGAGTCCAACGTGGGGCCAAAATGCATTCCTGACCTGCTTTCAGGTTTTACCCAAAATTATTTAGTGCTAGCAGGCATGTCCTAGCTACAGAAGATACATTTGTCTCTAGAGTAATAGGAAAGGACCAGACCATCACATAAAATTAACACTTAAAAATAAGCATGACGCTCTTCCAAATAGAGCAGTTTGCTTATTTAATAAAACTCCCAAACCAAAAATCTGTGAAGAATTTTCACAAGTATGGTTTTTGGAATCAAAAAAAAACCACACCAAACCCCACAGAAAACAGGCTTTTTTGAAGTTTATTTGTTAAATATCTTGCCTTCTTAAAGGACTAGTTTGTGCATCCTTTCTTCCCTCCGTCAAGAAATTATGAACCCAAGAAGTCCTGACAGTTTGTACTCTCTGGAGTCATCCTCTGCTCCATTTTAATAAGGCGCTTAGAATCTGGTCGCCAGGGTCTCCAGCATGCTCAGAAGAAGTCTTCGCTGAAAGAAGATGGCTGTGCTACTCCACAGAAGCAAAACATGAAAGCGATTTGGTAATATCTGCATTTAAACTTTCTCAGTCATTTGTCTTGGATTCCAGTGAGTCTCAACTGCTGTCCATACATTCTCTTAATTGTTGATTATAAAAGAAAAAAGTGTTTTAATTAGTAAACTATAGTTCCCTATCTTGCTGATGTTATTACTTGGGTCTCCTTTTTTGTTCATACATACAATTGAAACACCTAGGAGTCAGTCAGTCTCCCAGACAAAACAGGCAGTTTAAATATCCAGTGTATAGCCTGTTATGTGGAAGAAAGTCCATATGCCAAATAGACCCATTGGCCATATATTTGAAGGACGCTCTAAAGTTTTAGTCACACAAATTCAGTCGAGGGCAACCAAGCTTGGGCAGTAAAAAGCCCTGCGCCGCAACTGTCAAATTCCTTCTATGAGTTGACACAAAAAGATGAATCTGTGATTCAGGTATAAAACCAGTAATTTTACAGTCAACTGGGCAGACAATTACATTCCCAAACAAGTAGACACTTTGAAATGGATGCAAGCTAAAATGAGATCTCCTAGGTCGACGATATACAGATGTGAGTACATGTCTATACAAACACAAAAGCTGTATCTTACAAAAAAGAAAAATAGAGCTTACTTCATACTTATTAACTCAGAATAGCACCTGTATGAAGGCAGACTAGTTTAAATCTTGGGACAGGATCTCATGACACTGTCACTTTGGTTTCTCACTCTGTGTTAGACAAGCATTCTACTTGGGCTAGATGACAATTCAGATGTGACTTTCTAGTTGTACAAATATGAAAATAAATAATGCCATTACAGATGCATTCTGGGTTCCATTTTGACATAAGATTCTATTTTTTATGTTCTAATTTTAACTTTTCCATTTGTTATGCTGATTTTTAAATTGACACTGTTGTCACTAAACCAAAACAAAGAGTTTTGGATCGGGTATTACAACATACTGCGTATTCCTCTCATATACTTTGGTAGGCACCTAAGCTCAGTAAGTCTGTCTGCATGTGCCCTTGAGTTTGAAACATTTAAAAGCATTATTAGTAATGTGCTTCTTCTCCTGTCTTATAAATAAAAACATTGGAAAGTTATACAGTTCTTTTGCTTTGGTTTTAGAATCAAGTGGAAAAGATAATCACCAAAATCAGATCATAAACAATGTAAATAGTTATATTTAACAAAGTTACCAGTCTGAAAATCCTATGAATAAAGATTAGGTTCCAGAAAAAAATATATGACTTGCAATAAGCAATCCTATCAACCTGGAGGAACAAACAAATAGGATCGTGATTGCTTAAGTAAGATGATTCCCCCAGCCTACAAAGCAATCTCCCTGTCACATCTGAGTTTCAAGTGCCTTCCTGCATCTGTTTTACAGTCTTGCAAAAACATTATCAGTGCACAGCCTTGAGAAGAAAGGATGGTAAATCAGCTTTGGTTGTTGACTAATCAGATGAGCACAATTAATTACAACACCAATCAGTTCATTAGATTATTAGGTTCATCTCTTTCTGATCAGCTACTTAGAAATTTTAATACAGAGGATAAGAAGTCGCAAAGCAGAATACTCATTAGAATATTAGAAAGTATGAAACACTACTCTGAATGAAACAAATTAAGTTACAGCATAGCATAGAAAAGTAGCAGTCAAATGCTTTCAACTGTGTGTATACTGATACTCTCAGTGAATTGACTGCTATGGATATTTCTCCATCTGAAGTCTCTCTCCAAACCAGAGAGGGGCCTTTCTCCTCTACCGAACTAAAAATGCTTATAAATGCTGTCTTATATGCCATTTCTCTCAGTTCCTAGTCTAGACTAGTTACTAGTATATTAGTTCTAACTTTTGTTTTACTATAGTTATACACATGCTCTATATTACCAGCACTTCCTTCACAATTTTCATTTAGGCATCTCAAAATTCATTTATTATTTGGTCACGTTATTTCTTTCTAGTCACATAATTCATTGTTACGATACTGTTCCTGTGAAATGGCATTTTACTATTTCTAGAACAATCTCTCCCCTCAATTTTCTTATTTTTATGTTGTAACTCCATTAAAAACACCAAGGTATCTGTGCTGCTTCCCCCTAATAACATCTCACAGTGTTAAGATTTTCTAAGCTAAATGCCTGTAAAAAAAAAGTCTCATTATCATAAATTGCCTAATTGTAAAAACAAAAAAAGTGTAATGTGATGTATAAGAAATTATAATTCTTATGCTTTGGCTAAACACGCCTTCAGCATAAGAAATAAATGTGTATGTTCATGTCCTATTTTCATGACAGTTAACCTGAAATTGCCGGAGTGTGTATCCTACCTCAGATTATGTCACTTCATCATATCTCCAAGCGGCTTTATGTGCATACTGAGAGATGATGAAAGAACTGACCCTCTAGCGTGCCCTTCAGCCTAATGAGTCATTGTGCATCATTGCTGCTCGAAATAACCTGTAAAAAAAGAAGGGAATCACTCTACCACAACCCTACTTATCCCCACCTAGTCCATGCCATATAAAACGATGAACACTCTCTGCTACTAGCACTACTGTCAGTGCTCTCCACCCCTTTGGCTTATACCCCAGGGATGGTGTCTGACAACTCGGCTCTTCTGCTGAAACAAACCTCTTACAAAACCCTACACTGCCCTCTGTCAGTGCCCTACTCAGTGGTATGTCAGACTAATTGCTTAGGGGGGCAGAGATTACTTATTGTCAGAGATTTCATTTTTCCCTTTCCATTTTAACACATATTCTTTGAGTCAATTAACTTGTTCCTGTTAAACTAAACACCAAATTCAAACTTCCCACTGCTGCCTCAAGATGCTCATGAAGCTCTTGCATGAATAGCAGGCTCTCTTCTTCCACTTTGTCATTTGCTTTGCCATGAAACGTACAGTTATGCCTGCCTTCAGATATTTTACCCTCCCATCTGCAAATGTATACATTTAGCATGTTACTGTACTTGCTTCATCCTGATTCTTCCTACAAATTGAACCAAAACACTTGTATGCAGTGAAAGACGAGGACACCCCTCCACACACAACCCTTGCCCCCCAGAAAAATGGACTTTGCAGGAGCTGTGTGTATCTGACTGAGTAAAGGCTTCTGCAGAATCATTATCTCACGATCACTTTTGTGCATCCTATTTCCATCAAGTCTCACCCTACAGAAGGGCTTTACTACATGTTCCTTGGGCCAAGGGGCAGAGTGTCTTTGTGTTCTAAAAAGCCACGGCTGACCACCAACAAAAAAACGGTTAGGGGAGAATTACGCAAACTGAACAACCAGACAAAGTTGAGAGCTGTTTTCAAGTACAAAGTTACTGATGCGGTGGCAACCTTCAGCCCCAATCTCTTGATAATTATTCCTACACTACGGGATTTCTGCAGTTGTGATTATTCTTTAGTTGACAGATAAGCATTCCCTGAGTGACAGATATTCAGCACCGTCAGACTTGCTCCCGTATGACCTGCTTTTACAACACACCCAGTGTACAAACCTCACCTCTAACACGGTGCTTTGACTGTAGCGGTGTTATGCCTGGCAAGAGTTTCATCCTTTGAAGGCTTTGTGTGCCAGTCAGAGAGCAAATTAGCAAAAAGATAATTACAGCTTATAAAGGTGTCTTTTCTTTTATGAATAAACACTCATTCTAATTTTGTAATTATTATTTTACCATTCTCAGTTAATTGTCAGTTACTCAACAACATAGCTTCCTCTGGTACAGTACAAACATAATTCCCAGAATTACAGTAAAATTTCCTATATTAGGTGTAAAAGAGTCCGAATTATTTAATACACCTTTAGGAAGCTCAGCGCTTATTGCCCAGCTGAGAGCTGATTTCCATTGCCAAATCTTGCTGAAATAAATATGCTCATACTAAATACTAGTGGATTTTTTTTTTCCTTCCTGAACAGGTGGCTCTGGTAAAATGACACTCTGTCGAGATGATAACTGCATGAATCAAGTATCGCAATGTTCCAGTTCCTTGTGCCTGAGTTATCTTTCTGCCCAGAGCAGGAGGGATACAGAAGGCTCACGTGATCGTAACTGATAAACTACCTGTCTGTTTTGCGCGAGACGATTCATTTATGTACACTGCACTGAGAAAGGCAGAATTACCCTGCAATTTATTAATGATGATTAAAGTCATTCCTACCACTTCTATATTATTTGATTTACCTCATTTTTTACATACTTACCTACTCACCTGCCAGCTTTACATACCAGCGCCCACAGCCCAGGACCCCACTGCAGCCAAGCCCTGAGCCCTGTCCCTGCCCCAGAGATGCTGCAGAAGTGCTGGTCCCCAGCCCTGTTTCTGGTTCGTTGTTTGGATTTCCTGCCTCGGCCTTGGACCCGGCTTGATCCCCTGCTGTCGCCTGATGCTCCTTGGAGTGCGAACAGGACCCACCGCTGTCCCCCCAACTCTGCTCCCCTGACCGAGCCCGTTGGTGAGGGCATTGCCAGTCCGCGTCGCAGCCACCCTCAGCTCCCAGCTCACCGACCCTGGGGAGCAGCCCTGCTCCTGCTGCTTCCTGACACCATTCATCAGGGAGCTGACTCTCTCAAATCTGCTATACCGGTCATACAGATATGCCTTCTCTTTCCACTCCTAAAGCCACTCAAGCCTGAGTAGCGCTTTTGATTAAAGGTCTATTATTCTGAATGTTAAGACCTGTGTACTTAACTGGACTAGGCTGAAATTCATTGGCCTCCGCAAGTGCAAAGTATATGGTCTCCATCTGAGATCCCCTGAATCTCAGCTCCTCAATAAACCAAAAGCCATAGTTATGTCATGCTTAAAAGCAGCTGCTCTTGTTATAATTTTATGTATGCATTCACAGGAGGGTCACATCAGTCCTGTATTTTCCTCTCCATCCTGTGGATTTTGTTCTATGGGATGTTATACCACTGAGGGCCCTACACCACCCTCCCCTGCCATGTGGGATACAGTTATCAGAGGGGCCTCAGCTGAGGATCAACCTCTCCTTCTCCTCCCACTGTCATCAGGATCAGATGACAACTCGGGCTTTGCTGGGTACAAGTGCCTCTCCCTGCATCCTTGGACACCGGCACCAGGTAAGCATCCCTCTGAGTGCAGCTCTGGGAACAGACTTCTTAGCTGTACGAGACCACACCAGCGTTTAGATGAAGGGAAGAGCTGTTCACCTGCACTCCAGAAACACACACTGGCACCGATGGATGCCACCAAACACACCCGGAACACACAGGCACTGTACGGACTCTTCTGCTGGAGGAAGCTTACGGAGAAGTTACTTGAATTTCATATGCAGTATTTGCATATGAAACTAACTAACTTCCTCTGGGGACACATGGTCTCCCCTGACAGTAATCACCGGGAGAATTACTGAGAAACAGCTATTCTGCCGTTCTTTGCTTTCTGCTCTTTCACTGTGTAGACAAGTCCCTAAGACGAAACTCTTGGTAACAACACCCAAGTTGTAACCCATACTCAGCTTCCATTTAATCTTTAAGCCTACTTCTCACCAACCATATCTGCACCCTTGCCTGATCATTTTACCTAAAATGTTGCCCTTGGCATCGTGGTATTAAGCCACACAACACCACTGTCATGAATGTCCTCCGCTCTCTGAGAATCTCCACAGAAAGCAGCACCCTGGCTGATGGAAAACAGGAACCTCAGGGTTTACCCACACCTTTGTGGCTGTGCCGGGGCTCCAGCTACTGCCTCCGCCAGCCAGCCGTACTGCTGTGACGACTGCAGTCAACGCTGCTCGAATGCATGCCGGTGAACACTGGAATTTCAATCTGCACAGTGAAATCTTTGCTCAGAACATGCCTAATTACACTGAGCTGCTTAACATTTATAATTCAGAAGGCAAAAATCTCATACAGTTGCATTTGCTATAGCCTCTTACAGTAATAATTTCACAACATTCGGTATGCCTCCCTTCCCCTTGCCCCAATAAGTTGCTTTAGATCACTTTGGTCTTCAATTTACATGTTTATAACCCAAACCCCATTCAAAGAGTGGCACTACAACCTGCCCCAGAAGATTCAGGCAGCCTGTCATACTGTAAACTTGCTTTAGAAATCTACGCTGTTAACTGAATGAAGCATGACAGCCAAAAAAACCTGTGGTGCCAGAGAAGTTGATTGCTACTATTAATACCCAGAAAGAACAGCAGTAACAAGCATAAACTCTGAAACTACTTCAAAGATCAAGTGCAACCAACTTTGTTTATTTAGCCCAATGATGAAGTCCCTCTGAAATAAACAGCAAAGAGTTCTGGAAATATTTCAGTATACAAGTCCAGAGAACTCTAGAAAAATATGGAGGTATCAGTGAGATTGAAAACAAACACCTACATGTTCCAAAGTCATATTAGTTAGGAAAATGAATTAAGTAAAAATCCACTGAGTTTCCCCTACCTTCATTCCTTCAAAAATGTAATATTAATATTTTGCATAGAATTTTGAAGTTTTATCTCAATTTTGAGGGGATGTAATTGATTTTAGAGGCTTGCAAGTGCCACTTTAGACACTGTGCATGTAATGGTCAATACTTTTCTCGGACTGCAATTTCATCTTGATGTAAAAATTATGAACAGCAGCTTGTAACTGCAATTCTGAGATTATCTGTGCTCTTTTCATCATAAACATGTATTTGAAAAAGTGGTAGTTACTAACTGACAAAAAAACCCCAGCCTTTTTCTTCCAGAAAAATTGCTTCAGCAATGTCTTTCTGATCTGTTTTTTTCAATCCCACTTTCCATTCTTTTCCATTGTCACACTGTATTTTTGACTTCCACTGTGTGACAGCCAGCAAAGAATGGAATTTAATTAAAAGAAAAATACACATTGCTTATGGGATGAATAAAAGTTCATTCAACCAAGGCAACGCGCTGCCACACAAATGAGCTGAAAATGTCCTTCCCCAAAGAGTGCACCATGCTGTCCACCCTCCCAAAGAGAAGAGCAGCCCACTCCACGGGCAGCCTGGCCCCGGTCCCCTGCCGTCAGCGAGGGGGGGTTCCCCTGGGAAGCTTGGCAGCAGGACCCCCCCTCTAGCTGGGCACTTAATGCCACGGAGTAGGCAGTTTTCCCATCGAATTCAAGTAGCAGATACTTCTGGTGTGTTTCATAATGCTACTATAATACACAAAGAGTACACTTCAGAATTCATTTCCAGAGAGTTTTCCATCATCCCACAGTCAGTTTCATTAAAATTAACTTTTCTAGAGTGATCTCACTGCATTTATGCAATGATACTTATGCGAAGAGCGACAAGCAGACCTCCCTTTACTGTATGTCTGAAAGGAATTCTTACTTTGAGAATTAAATGCCACTTAAATACCTTGTGTTCAAACTGTTTGGTTAGTGTTTCAAGTCATGGTGATTATTGAATTCTGCAGTGTGTGGAACAGAGTCTATTTAAATAAACATCTTATTACATATGTCCAATGTCATAACTATGCATTTCAATTTAAAATCCCACCAAAATACCACTTACTAATTCACAGAACTTTATTTACTTTGCAAACTATTCTGTGATTTAAAATTAGTCCTAACAAAAATTAAAAGAAACCAAATGAACACTCATTAATCTACACTACTGCAATTAAAAAATGATGTTTCAAATACAAATCTTTCTCTAGCTGTTTGTCTGACGTTTGAAAGTAATTAGACTTGCAATTGCTAATCAGTTCATCATTATGAATTAGAAAATACTTTACAGAACAGTACAGCTAGAAAGTCAAGCACTGAAAGCTTAAGTAATACCCAAACTAAGTTGGCCTCTGCAACTATAATTCAACCCCCTTTTACAGAATGATCGTGATGTGTTATCTACTCTGTCACTTTTCACCCCCATAGGGCTCGTGCCGCATCCACTGCACTAGATGGACTTATTTGATGTGAATCAGAGTTACGCTGTAGAAGGGGTTGTTTTCTGTTAGCCTGCTCATCTCTGTCAGCAAGTACTCCATGACCAATCCCAGGGAAGAGAACTAATGGCCCTGAGAAGAGAAAGTAGGTAAGGGAATTTTGTTCTCTTCCAGATTTTGTTTCAGAGCTTGCAATTTCTGTATTCCTCATTTTCCAGGAGCTTGAATTGAAACTCTGGAGTCGCTCACAGAATCTCAGAAATGCTAGCTGGAAGAAACGTGTGGGAAATCACCCAAGTCTAGCCTGCTGCCTGAGGAAGGACTATCACCAACACAAGACAAGGTCAGTGGTTTTGTTAGAGAGCCTTGAAGACATCAAAGGATGGATATCCCACCACCTCTCTGTTCCAGTGTTGCACTACCTTCCAGGTAAAGCATAATGACCAATTTGAACTTCCAAGCTGAAACTTGTGACCTCTTCCCTGTACACTCTCCAGTTTCTGACCACCTCTCTTGAACTGGGTGGGCCCAAGGCTGGACACAATATTGCAGATGGGGCCACAGCAGCACTGAGTAAAGTGGGAAAATATTCTATGGACCTGCTGGCCACCGATGTACCCCAGTCTGCCTTCTTCATGATGAGAACACATTGGTGGCTCATATTCGTTTTGGTGTCCCCTATAAATACCAGTTCCTTTGCAAAAGGGGTGCTGCTCAGCCAGAGGGTTTCCAGCCTGTACCGATAAAACACTTAATAAAGTGATGGTATATTGCATCAGTGTTCTCCATTAATCCATGTGGCCAGACACTTTATCATAGAAGGCAATCACACTCATTAAGCATGATTTGCCACTGGTAAATCCATGCTGACTGTTCCTCCTTCACATGTTTGGAAATGGATTCCAAGAACTCATGCTCCATGGTTTTTCCAGGGTTTGAGGTAAAGGTGGTCCCCAGACTGTCCTTTTCATTCTCCCCAAAGACAGATAAATTTGTAGCCTTTCTCTAGTCCTCAGACACCTCCCCCAAACACCAGCATGATAGGTGCCTCACCACCCTGTCAACCAGCTTCTCTTGCAGTACCCTTGGGTAAATCCCATCCAGTTTCACAGATCTGAATGTATCTATTTTCTCCAAATAGTCCTTAACCTGTTGCTTGCGCATTGCTGGCTTCTCCTTCTCCTTCCTAAAACATGCTGAAATGTACACGAGTCTAGGAGCAGGATTTGCCTGATAAGACTGAGGCACAAAAAGTGTTGAGTTCTTCAGTCTTTCCCCTTTTGTCCATCACTAATTTGTCTTCCCCATGCATCAATGGACACACATTCCCCTCAACTTCTTTCTGCTTTCAGGACACTATGCCTGTAAAATCCCCTGCTGTGACCCTTTATGTCCCTAGTTAGCTCCAGCTGGGCTTTGATCTTCCTCATTCCATCTCCAAGTGCAGAACCAAGGCTTTCCATACTCCTTTGTTGTGCTGGTTTCCACTCCTTGGTCTCTTTTTGTGTTTCAGGAAGCTTTCTGTTTACCCAGGTGAGCCTTCTGCCATAATTTTCAGTCTTCCTGTACAACAGGTGGTTTGTTCCCAAGTTCTCACCAAAGTTTTTTTTTTTTTTTTAAATTCGGTGAGCACCCTTCTCCTATGAAGCAGCTACACAGAGGCTTCAAAATCCATTGAATTTGCAACTGCCATGGATACATTGGTGCTGCTGTCAGGAGGAACGATCAAAGCATAGGCAGGTATGGTTAACAACCAAAGTTAAAATGGAAAGTATGCCACTACAGTCGAGAATAACAATCTAAATATGTAGTCCAGGTCCCCAGGAGATTTATACCAAATGCAATAGTCTGTACTGCTGGCTGAACATGCTGATGTGACGCTGCTGCAGGTACACCTACCCAGTGCTGCAAGCTAGCTTTCCAGTTCCACTGCCAACATCATTCCTGTTTCCTGGCTGGGTATCAAGGACTGACAACAGTAGTATTGCTCTGAGTGAGACAGTAGCAGGAGTTGTGCTGAGGCCACTAAATTCATTTCACACGAACTATGAAAAGAGCAGAGCAAACTCCAAACTGGCATCTGCTGCAAACTGTTCTGTTTCTCACTGCAGATTTTGAGCATGAACAAACATCTATTATTGGTAAGACAGGGAAATCACTTATATTTTACTGAACACATGAACTTCACAAAATAAACAGCACAAGGACAGACCTCCAACAGAGAGGAATAAGTGTGAAATGAATGATTAAGCAGGAAAGGAATGAATAAGCTTAGATGCCTGCCAAGAGTCACATTCCCAAAACCGCTGCATGGCTGCACCAAGGAAAACTCCAGTTATTCAAATGTCATTGTAAACAGGAACACTCTCCTTCTTTCTTTGTTTCTCTTCTTTTTTCCTTCTTTTTCTTTTCTTTTTTTCCTTCTTTCTCCTTCTTATAGAAAGAAAGAAAGAAAGAAAGAGAAAAGGTACTATCAGTATTATTGGAAACCAAGAAGAAAACTGGTGGCTAGTTTCATTATTACCCTCACAATACATTCCTGCACTTCATTTAAGAATGGGAGCCACTAGGTTAGTTTGGCTTATAAGGAGCAATGGAATTCAATTACTTTTACTGTGGCGCAGCTACCTCTGAGGTTTTTGATAGATGAAGGCCAGTACACGACAGTTATCGAAGTATTAAAAATATTCCAGTTCTCGTGTATTTGTTTTCACCTATTATGTCTGATAGTACAAGATGTGGTTTGCATTAACATCCCCCAAACTCTCTGTATATTAACTACAAAATAAATTGAGTATCTTTATACAAAGTAAGATATATTTACTTTGCTGAAGCATGGTAAATTAAAGTTCTCACATACTTGGAGGAGAGGAAACTATAATCATATCTAGGGATTACGACACTTTCACTTTGTAAACTCTAAATCTTTAGCGTTTACAGTATAAAGATAATTTACAATGATGATCTACCCAAGCCCTTGAAGAGTAGCTGACTATGTAACACATAAACTAGCAACAAAACGTGATAGGGCTCTGTCCTGGTTTCAGCTGGGACAGAGTTAATTTTCCTCCTAGTAGCTGGTATAGTGCTGTGTTTTGGATTTTAGTATGAGAATAATGTTGATAACACACTGATGTTTTAGTTGTGGCTAAGCGGTGTTTACACTGGTCAAGGACTTTTCAGCTTCCCATGCTCTGCCGGGTGCACAAGAAGCTGGGAGGGGGCACAGCCAAGATGGTTGATCCATACTGGCCCAAGGGCTATTCCATACCAAATGGTGTCATGCTCAGTATATAAACTGGGGGGAGTTGGCCGGGGGGCAGCGATCGCTGCTCGGGGACGGGCTGGGCATCGGTCGGTGGGTGGTGAGCGGTTGCATCACTTGTTTTTTTCTTGGGTTTTGTTCCTCTCTCTCTCTCTCATTGTTTTCCTTTTCATGACTATTATTATTATTATTATTATTAATAATTATTTGAATTGTTAAACTGTTCTTATCTCAACCCACGAGTTTTCTTACTTTTGCTCTTCTAATTCTCTCCCCCATCCCACCCGGGTGTGGGGGGGAAGGTGAGTGAGCGGCTGTGTGGGGCTTAGTTGCTGGCTGGGGTTAAACCACAACAGGCTCGTGCTATGAAAAACTAACATTTGTTTACATAAATTAGCCCCTATTTAGTAATTACACTCTATGTCTGCAATAAGGTAAAGCAAAATGTAACCCTGGCAGAAGCAATACTGCATCCATTATAGTCTAGACAGAGATACGTTGGAGAATTATGGAGGATAATTGATCAGTTAATGCTTTCCATGTGTTTCATGATATGTGGAGCCACGTTTCTAGAATAAAATGTTTGTGCTAATGAAGTCACTTTCTACTTTCTTAAAAGAAATACTACCAACTGCTGTTATTCAGTCCAGAGACAGTACCAAAAAAAGAAAGCATATAGCGATATAAACACATACGCACCCCCACACAGATGCACACACATCCTTCTTTCTGGGTTATTAACAAGTAATGATATATTTTCATTCTCAATAATAATCATATCAAAATATTTAAAGTACCGATAGGTTTGGAGGAGCAAATGGTAAGACAAACTGATTATTTACAGAAGGTCATTTATGTATACACAAATGTGACATATAGGAGTAGTGTGCATATACACAACCAGCATGTAATTCCAGTGCCTAGTTAAGCAAGCCACCTAAACCAAATCACAAATTGCTTTTATAATCAAAGGAAGGTGATCAATTTCCCTGAACTCCTCTCAGGTGGAGATCCTGCCTACTTAACTTTGGGTATATCAGTTTTCTTGATTAAAACCCAAACAAAAAAACCCTCAATGAAAAAAAAATACATCCTGGGAATCTGGGATTATTTCAGTGCCCAAAGACTCTTTTAGTCCGCTTTTCTACAATCTAGCTGAAGGCAAAACCAAAATTAACAGTCCTCTCAAAAGTAAAGCCAAAACAAAACAAAAAAAGCAAAGACATTATTCCTGTAAAAACAATTAAAAATTCCCACATTGTTCCTGTACATCATGCAAGATTTCAGTTCAGAAAAGTGCTTCATTCACGTGAATTTCCCTTTCCCCTGTTGCAGTACTGGTGATCCCAGTGGCAGCCGTGCTCCAGCTGATTTTGCTGGTGGATCCTATGCCTGTGTGAGGATTAGTTACCGAGCTCTCACCCTCAGTAACCTCTGCAACCTAGTGACAGGGAAGGGTGACACGATTGTGCCAAGGAGCGGGCTAAGGAGGACTATGCTGTTTTCAAGACAGATGATGTCTAGCATAGAAGACATCACCCTAGTTACATCACCATCCTTAGTGTGAAGTTAATAAAGCTGCCTCTTCCTTCTTAAATTTGTCCCAGGGGTTGATCATTCTCTTGTGCACAACAAATATTCCTACAAACTCAAAAATATTTGTTTCTGCCACTTGGTCATGCTGTAGGTGAACGTAAAGAGAGTAATTCGGCTCTGCTGTGCCCCCTTTATCACATGGGCTATAAAAAGGATGACCTCCTACCCCCACCCAGTTTAACTAAATATGAGATCTCCCTCATTTCTGTGGGGCTACTAAACTTAAATACTTCCGAGGTCACAAGCTGTGCCCAAGGCCAGGCAGCCTTAGGTCTACCCATGGACTGCAAGTGCTCATCTGAGCAGCCTGGAGTGCAACCAGACTGCGAGCACAAGCTGCTAAGTGTAACACATGAGTAACCACCCAAACTACAGACGATAGTGTGTATTTTCTCATATTTGCATACAAGACACTCCTTCTTAGCTTGAAGTCTGGCAACCAAAGACAGCAGGTAGCAATCCAAATCAATCAGTTTGACCGGTCTACTGAAAAAGGTCCTCAACCCAAATGAATTATATAAAAACAACCCAAGGAATTAAATGAATATTTTGATGTAAATAAAATATTTTTATTTTCTAATTTATTATGTGTTTTTATTTCGTTAGTGGATTAAAAAAATATCACCCGCATTTGTGTATGCACAATACCTTCATTGTGCCCCTTTATGACTATCTCTTTTGAAACACTTTCCAAGTATTGTACTTCTGCGCCTAGTAAATCAGATATAAAGATGGATGAATGACAGCAGGAGAAGAGGAGGAGGCATATCACAATGCTACTGTCCTTCAAGAGAAAACGCTGAAGCTGTAACCAACTAACTATAATAAATGAGTACCTGACAAAAAGAAATGAGCTGTGAAAGTAAAAAAGCTACACTAGGATGAATACTTCAGAAGTACTTTGTCACAGAAATCCTCCATATGTAGTGTGTGATCCTAGCTAAAAATACTATCAGGCATATGTTCAATGTTTTTATACAGTACATGCAGATGCAGTTAAAATACAGGATTTTTTTTTTTTTAATAGAATGTCTTTCCAAAGGAAACTTTCTCAGCAGTAATACAGAACTTGAAAATACAGTATGAAGCTAATTTAGGGAAGCCAATAGGAAAAGACCCTAAACCCCACAAACTTCTAATATCTTTGTTTAATTCATTTTTAAAGAGTGACGTTTTCCATCCTGCCTGCCATATTAGACAGAAACTTAGCATGGACTTTGCTGGCAGAAGAGAGGCAAATCCTCTCGTCCTGTTCTGTTGTTGCCTGCCTGAGGCAGCGTCGGCAAGGCTGTGTGCGTATCAGTGAGCTACGGCTGGAGATCAGCATCACCTTGCACCTTGCCCTAGCTTTGAACCCTCTCACTCCACGTGTGTGAGTGTGAAGTTTTCATCATGTCCAGAGAAATATTCCAATTGGATAAAACTGATGAAACTGAATTAGTGATGGGCATCACATGCTTTTTACTTCAGTCTTTACAGAAGTCTCAGTTTACCCCCAAATTAACTGTCCACTTTGCTAATCCTCTCAGAAAGGGGAAAACCCATTTGATTGCAAGTAATGGACTTCATCTTCCTTTCTCAAGGTGTTCTTAGCAGATTGTCCTCTCTACTCAAGGAAAAATCTTACAAACTGCTAAAACTCCTCTATGGAGATGTGTAGTGACACTAAGAACACAAGCTTAACACTCACTGGGCAAAGTTTCACAAAAGATGATATCCAGAAATGATCTGCTGCTTTTCAGCCTTCAGCTCAGACATCGCGAGTGGACCGTAAGCTAGGCAGGCTTGGCAGTCTGCAGCCTGTTTCATCGCACCCCCCAAGAGCCGTATCTTTATTTACATACTTCATCAGGAGGCTTCCTGGGAAAATACTTCCAAAACAAATAAAAGTAATGAAGTTGGTCAGTGTGGTTAGTGGGGACCACAGGTGTTAGGTCTTGAGTGCTACGGATATTACCAGAGAGCGTTTCTCACGAGCTCTCAGTAGCTCACCAACTTGCAGACATGTGGAATGCCATCAAAGCCTTCTTGCAGCAAAAGACTTGAGCACTGGCTCAACTTGAGCTGCTGGCATTAATTACTCTTGTGCTTGAAGTGAGACAGTTCACATGCCCAAAACATTCTGAAAGAGGGTGATAAAATGTTTACTCTGTGATGTTGGCTGGCTTATCCAGAAGGATGAAGCAAGCTCAGCGTACTTCAAACACATATGTCTACTGAAAATCCTCAGACTGAGCAAAGAGACCAAATGATCTTCTCACTCCTAGGGGAAGTTTCTTCAGATTTGAAGCAGTCTATCATAAGATGATGAGGGAAAGCTGCACAAGTACGCCCTGCCTTTTCTTCACTATGCAGGGCCATGTGTTTTCGCATGTTCTGTTTTCCTATTGCGTAGTAATACAAACAGTTTTAAGAGGAGAAAAGCTAGTTAATATACAAATGAAGCAATTAGCACCAAAGAACCTCCACCTTACCGAGTATTATTTTAGTATCTGTGGTGGAATTGAGTGGGCATACAAACTCTGGATGATCGTGTTTCTCATTTTCCTTGGGTAAATAAAACATCATCCTCTATCATCAGTCACCATGACCATGAATGGTGCTACAGAATTGTCACAATCAGTTTTTCTCTCATGCTGAGGCTAATAGTATTTTTGGAGGAGCCAGACTATACCAGTTTTTCAAAGTACCCGTTCAAAAAGGACTATCCAGGATTTTGGACAGTCAGCAAAGGAACAACAGAGGTACACTCTGGTTTCCACTGACACCTGCGGCCCTTGTGATTCTTTCCAATGGGCCCAGACAGTTGAGACAGAATTGCCTCCATCTCTTCAGCTTCCCAGGCAGTGACCGCATGGATGTGCTGACACATTCTAAAATATATGCAGTGCCACACAGGCTTTGGGACTCTTCCCAAAAAGAAAGTGCCACGCTGATACTCAGCTCTGCAGCTGGCCAGCGAGAAGGAGGCCCATTGTAGTCAGCTGGGCTTGGAGTCAGCCCAAATCAAGTCAGCAGGCCACCAAGATTCAGATCATACTTTATTACAGTGTCTGCCAAGCTAACACTCACTACTGCATAAACGAAAATTGTTCTGAAACGGAAAAAACTCCACAGAATCTAAGCCCTTTCGCAAAATAATTTCACTTTCTTCAGAGCATTCACATCCACATGGCTTAAACCTCTGACAGAAGGAAATGTACATTAACACTACCTAAGCATGCAAATATGAGCGGACATTTAATTTTCATATTAGGCACTAGTTAACAGCAGGCATTCAACCCGAAAGGAATTAAAACCACCAAAAGCTGGGAAAATAGTCAGTCATTCAAAGCGTACTTGAGATATTCAACACATCCCTAATCCAAGGCTAGGGTACACCATAAGCCATTCAGCCTAAGAGGCAGCAGTTGATAGTTTTGTTATCGTCGCTGAGCCTAAGAATATCCTAAGATGAAAGCAAAGGTACTGAGGCACATTCATTCTTTTCATATGTGCGTGTATAATTTCCAGCAACAGTAAATTAGAAAATTACAGGAAGAACACACTCCTGCTGTAGCAACAAGTAAATATTCATAACTTTATGACACCCAGTTAAGCTGTTGGGTTTTTTTTCCCTAAAAAACCCACATACATTCATGTTAAAGAGAATAAAAAATCCTAGTTGAAGAATGGGAACCAAATTTCAGCTAGGTCCTAAATTATCAGACTCTGACATATAGGTCCCATATTTCTAATTTGTATCCAAACATGAAGCCGCATTGAAATATGAATGAGTTTCCTTGTTTGCCCAGGGATCACTTAAATAATATTTTGAAGATGGATGTTGACAGATCACTTTTTGGCTATTTCAGTGCCAAATCAATACATTGGGAGTTCCTTCTGCATTTGAAGGCAGATTTAGGCAGAGCAGCCCAGCACCTCTTATCAGATAAAATGATGGAGGAAGAAGGTACGTCACTGAAGTTTGTTACATGTTTTTAAGTATAAAAGAGCAAAAAGTGTCTGGAATTATGCTGTATTATTTTTCAGACCAAAGGGGAATACAAAAGGCATTCTGTAACATCAGCTTAAAGACAAAATTTCTGGTTGAGATTTTGATCAACTTGAGCCCAAAATGAACTTCCAGAGCTATGTGGAATTTGTAGCATCAATTTGATGCTACAAAGGTTGAAGCAATGCTTTTACCAGAAATGCTGAAAAAACGTTAAACTTCAGGGTGCTATTTGGATACCACTACTATAATTAATATGGTATGACCTTGTATAAACCTTATAAATTTGTTCATGAATATGCAAAGTGGGAGTAACTGCTCTGTGAAGAAAAAGTGGGGTGCTTAAGTATCTGACACAGCTACACATTTAATTCTGTTCATACTTTTCCCTCGAGTATCTTCTGAATAAAAATATTACAGCAGCAATCAGAGGACACTGATCTATTCATACTAAAATCTCCCTCTCCCCCCAAATCTTAACATTAGATTTTTATTTCAGCTACATTTCTGAATGATTGCAGCATTCAGTAAGGAACAATCTCTCTCGTATCTTGCAGAAATTCACCTCCGAAACTTTAAGCTTAACTGGGATGCAACCACTGTGGCCTCCCATGATCGGTTTGTGACTTTTTTCTAGACTGGGCCTTTCAGCTTCTTGAAAAGGTGAAATCATTTTCCACAGCAGACTGACTCTTATTCATTTCCTGTGATTTTTCCCTTTTGGTTTGTGACTGGAAGACCAGGAATATGGCTGTGAACATTTACACACGAGCTAGTCAAAGTTTAAGGCCTTTTAAAAAATACATTTTGCATAGTTCATGCCCATGAAAGCAGCCTGTCTGAAAGTTTTGAATTGGGGTGCATGAAACTCATCAACAACATTAAAGCTACAAATGATTTTCAGAGCTGGTAAGTCACTGATAGTCTAGAAATACTCAAAGCCTCTAAAAACCAAGCTCTTATATAGACACCTACTCATTGATTAAAATGTCTGCCATTAGGTAAATGCAACTTAGAGTTTACTCCTTTCTATCTTGTTTGAAAAGACAAGAAACAGCAGTTCAGCTCATTTTCCCTCCTGTGAACTCTGTTCCTATATGGTACTCTGGGAGGCATTATCAAGCTTATTAAAGACAGTTTTTCAAAATTCATCGTGTACAAGTAATACAGAACTTCTGAGCTAATATACTTAAAAGTAAGCAATGTGCCATTCAGCTTTAACCTGGAAAGACAAGATGTAGAAGTTGTGATCAAGATACCTGCATTTATATTAAATTGGAAATTATCTGGTAGTCCCTCATACAGTACATGTCAGGAATCCTTCTCAGTTTCTTCAAAATAATGGAGAATTGACATTAGCTCCTCAGTTCCTCCACAGCTTGTCGTTGCCGGGACCCAGGAGCATGAATGATATGATTTTAGTAAGAATTTAAGTTTCAGCGAAAAGGGATTGAACTTCACAGAACCAGACATTAAAACTAAGCTTTTCCTTAGCTTCTTGACAAGGCTTTCCTCTGCTCTTATTTCCAACTCCAGGTCCTAGAGAAATTCCCAAGCTGAGGAGAGCTGTCAGGAGAGCGTGTGTTTGTTTAACAATGGACACACCAGTATAGCCAGTATAACCCTGCAGTTTACGAACTCTCTAACTTCATTCAACATCCTAGCTATGGCCAAATGAGGTTTAACACATGTGTGCAACTCTGTAGACTATGTAAAATATAACGTGTATCACCACAATACATTCATAGAATGTAGCTAGATAATTGGCATCAAATCTGCTGATCTGATGGCCCTCGGGTGTTAATTACATCAGCTTTGTAACTTGAAGAGCTCAAAACGTATTAAAAAGACAAGAACAGTGGTAATTAGCCCCTTCTCCAGGGTAAGACTGGATTTGAAGAAGCTAAGAGGAGGAAAAATTGTGGGTCTGGATTTGGACAGCTTTCTCTCTACAAGTGGATAACCCTGCCTCAGTATCCCTCTAGGAGTTGTCTCTCTCCCATGCGTCTTGCTTGCTGGAACTGTAGTACAAGTCCCTCCCTTGAGTAGGCTGCCAGTGGAAATACACAATTAACATGAGTTTTGTCCTAACTCTGGATTCTGACAGGCTTCTTAGTGGAGCGTGGGCTTTCTTGTTATCTGACGCACAATACTGCAAGGTCAGCCTGAGAAATGCTCCTGGGCTGTAGAAAAAGCAAGGGAGATACTGAGACAGGCTGGCAAGTCCAACATCTCTATATCCACTACAGCATACACAGTGATGGACAAAACGCAACTGCTCTGCTGATAGGAGGAGAATCATAAAACCAGCAGCAAAGGTCCTGGTCCTACTGTAAGAAGCCAGCTCCGTTTATACCCAAGTGAAGATATGCAGAGCTTGCACCAGTCAGTAAAGACAGAAACATATTTTAGCTTCAATAATCAGCCCTTTTATATCTATACACATATACACACATATACACATGTACATATGTAAACGTATCAGTTTAGTGTCTTAAGAAACATGTTTCATACATATATAAAAGAATGTTTCTTCATATATATGTGTATTTCTTAAGAAACTAAACAGATGATGGCTATACAGTCTGTGCTATTTATTTTATGCTGCTCCTACATTTTCTTTTGTCAGTATGCAGCAGAACGTTATATTCAAAACAGATTATAGAAGTTCCTAAGAATAGGAATCAATAGACTTTGGATGCTTAGAAGAGAACTGGAGCAGAAATAAGACGGTGGGATAAATGCATTAGCTGTAAACGTCTGTGAAAGAGATCATTCATCCACAGAACAGTTAAAAATATGTGATATTCAGGCTTCACAATTAACACAAATTGTTTTAACAAGGTAATTTGTTCCTTCCAAAAGTTGATCTATCCACAAAATAGTGCTGGGTCAGTGACATTCAATTCATGTTTTAAAAGCACTTTTCCCCTTTGCTTTTCTACTCTGAGAGGTTGCTACATATTTTTTGAGTTGAAAAATAATTCATGGTATTTTGTGAAAGGTTTGACAAGTATGAAGTATGACAATCTGAAAGGTATGGGGCTTTATAAACAAAAAGTTCTTGAGTTACTCTCCCATACAATTTCTAATCCACTAATGGGGTGGGAAGATACATATTTTAATAGATTTTCACAATTGCTCCTGTATGATGAAAAATTAAATAGAACATGGAAGAAAGAAACCCACAGCATTTTATGATTTTGAATCTAAAACCAGATTAGAATCTTAAAGCAGTAAATTCTTAAAATTCCTTAAAGTCCTCAGATGAGACTCTATTAACTTAAATTAATAGAAAAAATCAAGGCTCCAGACTGTGTATCAGGACAAAAACTCTTGAAAAGATTTTGTCTGGGATTTCTTCGGATAGTCTTTGGACAGAGATCTAGTTTGCTGATAAGTAAGCTTGACACTTCAGGTTAAGTCGACATTGTACAACGTGTCTCCTCTTGATTTCTAAATTTCAGAGAAGGATTGTAAACCCCTCTATAAATAAATGGGATTCAAAATTCAGGTTTCAGTTGACTTTCCCTAATAAGCCTAAATGAGTCAGAAACTATAAATCAAAGATACAGTATTTCCCTAACACAAATAAAGCAGTCACAGCTGAAATCCAAAAGGAAAAAAATCAAACTTTTACAGAGCTTAATGAGGTAAGGTACTAGTATCTCACTGGGGAGACAAGTAAATTGGGTGATTACTCTAACACATCACACTGAGGTCTGGCAATTTATGAAAGATGAATATTAAGAATAAATTTATAAGTTATAGGTATAACGCAGTATTTAGAGCTTTGAATTATCTAAACCATTTCAAAGTATTCAAGTTATGTGAAATTAATTAGTACAATATTGTATTACAGTTACCCCCCCCCCCCGCCCCAAATGACAAAAGTATGCGAAGTGCAGTTTTCAAATAACCTCTTTCAGGAAAGAAGAAAGTAACAGGAAAAGAAAGTCCAATTTTGTTGCTGTTTTTCGTACGATTTCATACTGATTTCAGCTGGATTACTGTGTGACTGGAGTTGCAGTAGTGGTCCCACATAGCATAATTTTAAATGTATTAAGAACTTGCTTAAGAATGATAATGAATAAGCAGAAAAGAGTGCTAAAATTGTACTTAATAAGCGACTTCTAAATTGAAAAAGCATAAGAAACTCTCGTCAAGAAACTGAGAAAAGGGAAGATCAGCAGAAAGAATAATAATTCCTATACTGTAGTGAAAAATACAAAACAAAGATCTGGCTATTCCTACATAATGGCCATTGCAAACTATTTATTAGCATTGTACATGGGATGGATTATATTACAGCACCTATCAGATATTATTTAAAGCTTTCAACAGTGAATACATCAAAAAGACAAAGGCACAGAACACTGAAAAAAAAAAAAAGAAGCTCCTAGCATATTTGTTAGCATTAAAACTGATGTAGTACAACCTGATGTCTCTAAACTCTGTCAACGTTAGAGATTTAGAAACATTTGTCGAGTATTCTGAAGACCGCTACTTTTCCTATGATACCAAGCACTGTCACTGATAATCCTCCTGTAACTGATACTGACTGGTGTCCCTTCAAAACAACTCAAACAAAGAGAAAAAGAAAATGTGGAGGACAACCAAACCAGAGTCTTAGAAGAAATTCTCCCATGGAAGTTGACAATGGACTTTCCATTTACCAGGTAAGCACAGTAATGTCTCAGCCAGCAACACCATTACATCTTCTTGCTTTTCATTACCTCCCCATCCAGTGAGATCTTGAAATGAAAATACAAGGCTTGTAACTAGTCACCAGTGGAGAGTATGAGGCTGTTCAGGTCATTGGGGGTGGTGGGTATTTGAGGAATGCTAGCTAAGGTACTACCTGCACAGAGCATGCGCTACTCTGATCATCTCCAGTAAAACACAGAGCTTTCTAATCTTTTCTTTCTGACATTCACTGTTCCCTCCATCCTACAGCCCCATTATCTTAGCTGAATACAACACAAGAATCCAGTCACCATTCAGAGGTCAACTTACACTTTTCTCCCTTGCACAAACTCAAACTTGGTCTTTTGTTCAGAGAGAGAGATTTTCAACAGTGACTGGGGAAAGGCAAACAAGAACGCTCCTGCTGGTGTGAAGCAAAAGTAAGTTCAACGCTCTCCAAATGTTCTGGCTCTGCCAAAGAGCATCCACACAGACTAAGTGGGATGAAATTACCTAAAGAAGATGGATGAAGGCCAAATAAATATCTGAAGCAGTTAGAGAGGAGAGAAAGATGCATCTGGGAAATAAGGAGGGTTTGAGATCAGAAAGATATTAAAAAGCCATACTGTGGTTGAAGGGCCTGGATTTAGAAGGAAGACCAACCTGCTCAGGACAGCCATTCAAATCATTACAGCTACCTGGGAAGGATTCAAGAGTTATAATATGCACCGTCTTTTGCAGGCAGATATGAGCTTATTTTGCACGAGCTGACCAGAAGCCATTCTGCTATGACAGCGTAACCCTCAAGCACTTGGTAGTAAGCCTTGCTGCAAAGCAGTGTGTATTAGATCAGGCAACGTACCATTCTCATGTGGCCACATGTCCTCAGGCTGACCCAGAGTGCAGGCTACAGTAAGCTCACATCAGTTTGCAAATGGGCGTGCACATACACTCATGAAAAAAAAAAAAAGAAGAAAGATTTCAAGACCAACGTGCAACGAATCCATCAACTATGAAGTAGGATGAACTGAGGTTTGCAGGATCAGGCATGGACATCAGTCCCTGAGAAGCAGTTGGGAAAAATTAACAGGAAGATAAGCTCATGGTGTGGGGAGACCAACACTGAACATGCCCTTTCAGATAAGGGGCACCGTGAAGCCCCACATTAACAATGGACACTTCTTTCAGAGGCAGCTTTTTAACTGAGACAGGCTAAACATCGGAAGTATGAAAAGTATAACAAGGTACACGTCTTTATGGAATGACTTCTGTCACAATGATTTGAGCAACTTTTTTTCTAGTGATTTGAATGTAATGCAACACAATTCTACTACCAAACTCTTTTCAAAATCAATACAACTCGGATACAAATACCTAGCTTCAGTCACATATCCCAGCATAGCTGGTATTCACAGATACATACTTGCATTTAAGTCCAATACAAGTATGTTTGCAATATGGAAATTATTACCTTCTATATTTCATTCTCTTCTGATTACATATAAACTGTCAATAATTATCACTTTTTCCCTTAAACTTTTCAGATATTACTTCTGAAAGGGAGACATTTCATTTGATCAAACAGCACAAAGAGAAAAAGGTGCTTGCTATAGATATGTAAAAAATACTGCTATTTTACTTTGCCTCCTAATCAATGGTTTTTTTTTATTTAGCTCTTTGATGGATATTTGCTTTGAATGCAGCATACAACATAGATTGTATTACTGATACATACTATTCACTTAACAATTTTTCTGTGACGTATGTAGAAATATTAACTAATCAATTTTCATGTCTCTGAGATAGATTACAGAATCTCCAATATACAAGGAGAAAAAAAAAAAACAGCGCTTAAAGGAACTTGCCTAATATGTTAAAATATTTCAACAAAATGATATGGATTGGAATTCAGAAATCGCTATGACTCAATCCTTTTGTAAGGCTTTGTCAGAACTGAAACTCTTCTTACTCATCCTATTTTAATTCTCACATCTACAGTGATTTTTAGGAACGGACAGATCATGTTGCACATATTTATATAAGTGCAGCTTGGTGTTGCATATACAAGTTTGGCATACAAATATAAATATAAATAAATACCATACTTGTTAAGGATCTATTTAAGTATTCTAGTTGCACAATGCTAAATTAGTTGGTCTCTTATTGCAATCGATTTCTCATCTTCACAGAGCAGAAAAAATCTACTTTATATATTTATCATAACTCCAGCAATGGCAGCTGGAACCCGTAAGGCATGTTGCTTTTTTGAGCATCTTCATTACTTTTTGTGCTGATTAAATTGGGTGTAATAGTGAGAACATATTGACTTCACTTAAGCAACTGGGGAAATGGGACAAATCCACAAGGAGAAAAACATCTGTAATATGCAAGCTTGGATGAGAAGATTGGTCAAAGCTGTTAAGAAAAGAAAAATGGAAAACCCACAACAGTGCTTCCAGAGATTGTTTTTTGAATGGCCTGAAGCTTGTTTTCTAATTAATTTCCAACTTTAAGTTTACAGCACTGAAAGTCATTGTCTTTGCTGACACACAAACCAATTATTTACTTTACAGATGCTGAAGAATAAGAAACAACAATTCAAGTCAAAGCAAGATGACTAAGGCAAAGCAAGTGTTTTGCAGGACTCACCTTAGGCACCCAGTGGCATTGCGCAGCACCTGTGATGAATGGAGCTGTATTTTATGATCATCCTGGAGCGGAGAGTTTTCCCATCCAGAGTGAGGGATGATCACTGCATTGGTCAACACTGCGAGGGCATCCTGGATGATTGGCATTTTCAGTGCATCACAGGAGGATAGATTCCAGAGAACTCCTACAAAATAAGCAAATGGCTAATAATTAACACTTCTGCAAAAAAGACTGAATGAATAGCTTTTGTTTTTAAATAAACCCACCAAAACACTTCACAGCATTGGTGCGCTTAATAAAGCTGTTTCTGTCAAGAAAATAAATAGGACTACGTTGTAAATGGGGCTGAATGATACCTGCCAACTTTTGCAGTGGGAATACAGCTTTGAATACACAACAAGTAGTCACAGCAACGCTGAAAATTTCTCAGAGCTAAGCCTAAAAACTGAGCAGCTGGTTATGATCTAGGCCTATTTAGGCTGTGAACCACATGGAATGAAGGAGTATTACATGTATTTTTTTAGGGCTTGGACTTCAGATTTCTGCCTTCTAAATAAAATTAATAAAAACCAATAGCAGAAAATAAGTTCTGATTTACACTAAGATTATCACTGTTGATAGATACGCATCGAGAGAACAAAGCCCCAACTCCTTCTGTGATCTTCAATGTAATGAGTGAGAATGTACTGTCTAGGCTAGTTGGTACTGCAAGCAAAAAGACTTCTTTCACAACCTGATACAGTAGTGTGGTATTATCTTGGCATTCAACAAGCCATTTGTTATTTCATAAATATTTTACTATACAAAGTTACAGAATACTACCGTTTTTGCACAGAAACAACAAGCTTAATGGTGCAACTCACAAGGGGATTTACTGGAATTGAAAAAAAATCCTTCTGTTAAAATTCATAATGTGCCAAAGCAAAGGAAGAGCATTCAAGAGCCAAAGCTTTCTGAGCACAGCCACAAGGATCAGGGCCACTGCTGATGCGCCACACAGAAAGCAGGCAAGAAACTGTTGGGGGCAAAAGAGACCCTGCTTTTCATTCCCTCGTATATATTTGTGTATTTGCTGGAAAAGCACATTTGATGTTTGTGCTGCACCAAGAGCCTGCTGCTGCTGGGCACCTACTACTGCGGGGGCAAGCTGGAGGGCAATACGCTCCTCTGAAGAAGTTGTCTTTATTTTTGCCCTATGTCCTCCCAGGAGCAGCTGTAAGAGCAAGCCTGCCTCCTCCTCCCTCTCCTCTTGCCAACATACGTCCTCTTCTCTAGAGTCCAACCCTACTCCTTCTTACTCTCCTTCCTGTAGTGACAGGAGCCTGGCCCCACACCTAACCCTGAGGGGAAAAATTCAGTTTTGCCTTTATGGCTACCAAGTCTTGCACCAGCACAGAGAAAGATTATCTTCATCGTAGACACGAGGTTACAAATATGAACATTACACTATTAAAAGCCGAAGCAAGTGGTGGTGGGAAGAAACTGCTAAAGACCTTATGAGCATAGACTCAGACATTTATAAATATAAGCAGCAAGAACACCACTTGCTCAAGGCTTTCTTTAGCATTCTGTGTTTTGAAGGAGAGGTGTAATTAACAGGAATCAAACCACATTTTTTTGGTTTCCCTTTAAAATTAATTACCTCTATGGGGAGATGGTTTCAGTTATACAATTTCATGTTTTAATTATTTTATATGGAACTGCATGCAAAGACAGTTATGCAGTTTAATGTAAAAATTTTGCTTAGCTTATCAATAAAAATAAAACACCTTAAAATAATCTGTACGTGGTAAACAGGCAGAAACGGACAGACTTTAGGTACAGACCAAAAAAAACCCCAAACCAGCAGAAATAAGAATACTGTTCATTTTTTCATTTAAGAATTGTTGCTTTAAAGGGAAAAGAGTCTTTGTTTGAATTCTGTTCTGAATGCTTTTATGAAAAGTCATACTGTATTTAAAAGAATAAAGACCTTCATAAAGATATTTATACTCACTTCTCTATGACCTGTTCTTGGTAAGCTTTATTGGCACATCTACTATTCCTGAAATACCTAGTATTTGGCTGGTTTTAGTACAAAACACAACATCGTTGCCTTTTTTTTACATTTATCTAGACAGGTGCAAATGATGTGCATGGTATGGAAGTACAAAATCAGGATGCAAATCTTTCCCCCTTCAAGGTCTGATTTAGTTCTTACACATGACAATGTGTTGCTTTTTTTGTGAAGAAGTCCTATTTTGGAAATGAAGCAGAAAAGAGTGGTTTGATGGCAACAAAACAGTACTTTGGGCTTCAAGAACTAGTCATAAACTGGAAAAGCAGAAAAAATACAAAAGAAGCAAACATAAGAGCCCTGTCTAGCAAAATGCTTAAAAATATGTATGTATACACTATTTTCTATTCACTCTAGGTTTTTGCTAATTAAAAGTAAACTCACATAAACATCATGATAAGTTGGTATTCAGCAATAGCTGAGATGCCCAGAAATATTCTTTAAGCCCTTTTTCTATATTTAAAATCCACTTGCCACTGCACACGAGCTTTTGCTCAATAAACTGCCATAGTAACAGGTGAGCTCCAAATCCAAATAAACCCCTATGTATTCACCCAAGAGCCAAAAAGTGGGGTCTGGTTTCACTAACTGGAAATTAAACCTTCACAGTAAGAGGATGAAGGGATCACCAGACTAAATTAGTTGTTCCACCTTCTCCTAAAACGACTTTAAGTCAAGACAGAATCAAGCAAAACAGCACTGCCCAGTAAGCCTGACACCGTCTTCAAAGTTTTTGTACCTCACATACAGTTTTATGGACTAAGACAATCTGCTTCCACCCTAGAACAATGCCTTTTATCTAACTTTAAGTCTTTGAATACTACCAACCACATTAATGAAAAAAACAATTTTATTCTGACAAGTTATAATTTATTTTCACAAGTAGTGGAGTCTGCTACTTGCTGAGGTTGGCATTTTAAGTGCCTCCTTGTACCCTTCCTTAATTAAGGATTTGCAATTATGAAAGGGCACTGGCAAATCACTTCCCATTACTTTTGCTGAGGATAACCTGGAGCTAGATTTATGTGGGGTCTAAGAAGATGATCCATTCCCTTGACTTTGCAAGGCGAAGTGATAAAAACATAAATCTTTTACCTGAGGCACCTTCCATTATGGAGCTACCTCTTCTCCATATGACTGTGAACATATTTTTCAAGCCTGTATGCATCACGTGCCCTTTAAGACTATAGTAAGGAGCTGGTCACTGAGATAATTTGCCACCTTACTCTGAAAGCCCTGACTGAATTGGGTTTCTGAGCACAATAAGCCAGTCCGGAATAGCTTCAGAGCGGCCTTGACTGTCCCCTAAATCATTTGTATGTCATCAGCTGCCCACAGGAAGGGAAGGGACCGGACTCAGCATACCGGTGATTCACCACAAATAGTGGGACCCATCCTGCTGTATATGGATTGGAAGAGAGCTGTTAATCCAACAGCTCAATACTCCAACTCAACAATTTAGCATCTGTAGACTGACTCTTGGGAGAGAAGGAGAAATAAAGAACTAATCAGATCAGTGTTAAACATTCTCTTACTCTATCACTTGAGTTCATAGCATCTTATTTCCTCCTTGCTTTTAAGGTTGTGATGCATTCAGAGTAGGCATTTTGTCGCCCCATTTGCAGATCACTTTAGGCTGTGTTGGATGCTACGTAGAAAGAGAAAAATAGCTACACCAGACTGATCATGTCTATTTGCAGGTTGATGTTTTTCACCCTTACAAATAACAAACTGAAGCGCATGGAAAAAGTATCTTGCAATCTCATTTTGAGTTTAAAACTAAGGAGAAAGTGGTACTGAAAGCGTTCAGCTGGTTCCAGTTGGAAGACGGATTTTGGGGCTGAGTACCAATTACTAGTTTTGCAGACAATCAGATGAAGGACTCTTAGAGGAGTCTATGGGAAATCTCGCTATGGAGATCTTGCTGTACCAAGTTACATCTTCTGGAGTAGCTTATCAGAGGACATGCATCTATTATGTTCAATAGGCTATTTAACACACTAAATGTAAATCACCTTTTCCAAGAAGGCCTTTCACAGATAATGACAATTACATTTAAAAACTGGTTATAAATTTTGAAAAAGGTTATAATCAACCTTTTCGAAGACATAACTGTACAGATATAGTTCATAAGGAAAACTACACAAAGATCTTAGTTAAGGCAATTTAAGTTTGTTGCCACTGGAAGAAGGAACTGAGAGAACAGAGAACCAGGAAAACTTCGATTCATCTTTCTCTTAGCCAAAGTCCAGAAGATTGAAGACAAGACCAACCCTTGTAAAAGCACAGTCCAGGCTGATGAGATCTTACTACTGCTTGGCAGACAGAACTTATCCACCATGCTTTCAGCTTAGAAACGGCACTCCTTTTTAGATAAATTAATTTAAGCTATTGCAATAGATACCACATCACTTACCCTAAAGAAGCAAAGCAAAATATTTTAAAAATTTGAAGACACTCAATTTAACGGAGCAGCCTGAGCCAAAAAAACATCATCTCTGAATCAGGCTGGAGCTCAAACTAATCTGATTAAACTCTTCAATGCATTTTTTAGCTAGTGTTTTACTTAGAACAGGTACTCGCATATGTATATCTGCAGTCAGATATAGCTAAAGACTTGATGAGCCACATGCTATCCTTATTCCATTCAAAGTTAAGCAAATAGAGATCATATACTTCCATGCAAAAAATATCACCCTAGATATTGTGTGAGGGCCATGTGCAAAATCAGGGAAGTCTAAACAATTATTCAGTGCATGATTTAATGCTACCTCAAATTATGACTTTTATATATATATAAACAAGCCCCTTAGAACAACTTAGACTACAAATATAAATGGAAACCAAGAAACTGGAAAAGTCAGCTTTTCCAAAAAGCATTGCCCTTGCCACACTGCCACTATGTATTTTATTTTTTTATTGTGCTGCAAAAGATGTAATTTGCCAAATAAATAATAGGGTAAAAGGATCGTAAGTAAACAAATAGTATTGGGAGAAACAAGCCTTTTTTCTTCTCAATTTGGTATGTTTAAGTCAGCCTTAAATTTATACTAAGATTTTGCTTATTTAATAGTCTTTGTTTAAAATAAAAATCTAAAAGTCTTCCAACTCATCTAGGTGTTTCTTTTCCATCTTAATGTAACAGTTTGGTCACGGACTGATGCAGAGTGCCATTTGGTAGAGCTGGGAGACCCTGCATCCCAGTAAGAGCGAACTTGGCTCTGGCGGGCTTTTCTGTTTATACGCTGAAGGCACACGGTTACTACAGGGAGTTTCCCTCATGAACACAACAATTAAGACTGAAATCTGAGAGCTAAATACCCTGCACAGAAGCCAAACACAAGGGACCTTTTGCTGGAGTCCTTAGGAAAAGCATCTTCTACCCCAAGCTCTCAAGCACTAGAAAAGTCATGTGCTGGCTCTTACGGCAGCTTTGACGCTCGGAGCCCCCTTGTAATTGCAACGCTGCTCTGCGGAGCTGGATCCGCTCTGCGGCAGCAGGGTGTGGGCTCCCGATGTACTGCATCAGTTCTGCTGAGTTCAGGGCTGGGACAGAGATGAAATCATTTATCCAGCTGAAAAATGTACACCTGCTTAAATGCAACTGGTGTTTAAGAAGCACAGGAGCCACCCCACAACTTCAGGAAAACTTAACTGATGTGCTTAAAAGTTGCTGAATACCAACCACCACAGCATTTCTTAAGACTAAGTGCAAGAAGACTTCACAGCTAGCTCAACCGTCAAGGTGAGGAGTTGGTCTCAGTAACAGACTTTCTGTAGGAAACAAAAAGTGGCTGATTTGAATTCTGGCACCTGACCAATTCACAGCTCATAAGACAGCTCCTTAAAAGCACACTTTAAAAATAAGTTTAAAATTGGCATAAGAGAGGAAGAAGTTTCACTAATTTTCTTGAAACAATTTTTATCTGGTTACTGAATGAATACCTATGCGCACCTTCCTGTAATTCACTTATTTACATGCACAGAGGTGGTTTTCTGTCTATGTGTAAGATGACCCATGACAAGTGCAAACTGAGAAAGACTGGGTTTCAGTGAAAGTCATAAGCAGGCAGAAGTTTAAGGAACAGTAAGCAAAGCTGCAGCCAGACGAGGTTTTTTCCCCTTTGCAGCCACTCATAGCCTTACAAAGCAAAAAGAAAATAAAGATTACGTTTTTTTTTTTAATTACAAACAAACACAGCTTGTCTTGACTACATACAAGTACATGACTACCTATAGGTATATGACTACATATAAGTAATATAAGCATTTCCTCTGAAAAGCTAACTCTTTCTTTCTCAATTACTGCTCTTTTAATTCCAAAATTACATCTAGGATTTTATTAAAACAAAAGGAGGGACCAATTTTAATATTGCTTGCGAACAAATCCTGTCCAAATGCTATTGCATTAACTGAAAAAGTCTGTATTCTTTTCACAGGACTGAGTTTTGACCTAACGCTGCTCTCTCTCTCCTGTACACTTTAAAATAACGTGGAAGGGAAGAACTGTCAGACAGGAATGTTAGACAGCCATTAGCTTTAATGTTAGGCAGTAGAGGAATTACTAGAAGAGTTGACTTAAGTTACTGTGGAAAGACCAGTGGTTCCTGCTTAACTTGTCTTCCTACCTGATGAAATTAAACTGGTCCCATAAAACACAGAAGCCAAACCAAAAGCAATTAATTCTAAGTGAGAGAAACACAGGAAAAAAGAAATCAACTGTTTTCAAACAAAATTTCATCCTTACACATGACTAATGGCAATACCATTCCCAATGAAATACCTCATTAGAAAACAAGGAAATCAAACCAGGATGCATATATGAATGGAATGATTCCCCCCCCCCCCCAATACTTACACATTTTACTGAAGAATTTTTTATAGCACCCAAAGTCAAAATATATGTTTGGTAACAGACACTAACACAGAGAACAAAAAATTATACTTAAAACTGAATATCAAGTTACAGCTCTAAGTACCAAACTCCCTTCTCATAAGAACCAATTACAAAGTTAGTCCTATCTATAAAGTCACATCTACATGCAAAGTGAAAGGCTCTATGTACGCTTACTAAAGGAAAAATAAAAGAAAAGGAAAAGGAAACACTTATTTACTAGCCCAATCTTAAAATTGCTATGTCAGATAGAGACAGCACTGAAAATAGGATTATTGAGGGGGAGGATGGCTGGCCTCTGAACCTAAAATAAATAAATAAAAAAATGCAGTCACAGTGAAAAAAAGTAATTTCATCACAAAAATAAAATGTTTCAGCATATCCTCAAACTTGCATTTTGTAAAAAAAAGTGAAATATTCAGATCTGTTTCAAAACAAAAACTATTTTCAAAAGAAAATTTAAATATTCTGTGTTGCAAACGGTAAAACATTTCAAACTAGAGAGTGGTTTTAAACTGCAAGTGTTTTAATACTCCATCATTCAGGCAGGGACATCAAAATTATATGCGAGTTGAATTTTTCCAAAGGATTACTACTTGCTGAGAAAGTTCAATGCAGCTGTTACGTCAGGCCATATGCTGCAACAGATGTCCTCTATTTATCAGTCCAGATTGCCTTGTTTGATATTTCCTCTTAAACTTAGATTTGACCAAAGTAAAAAAAAATAAATAAAAAAAGAAAATCATTTATATAATACGTTAACAAGCAAATTATGAAATCGGTTTCATTGCCACATGAATCAAGCGTCTTGAATGAATTTTCCACAGAAGATGCATCTCACTGATTGTACAAGGGAAAAGTAGTTACTTCCCATTTAGACTTGGAAGCTGATGTGGTTCATACATGGGAGTGATCCCAGTGCCAGAGAGAAAAGGAGAGCAAAAAGGGAGCACCTCGGTTTTTGTGCTGAGACTGAGTGTGTCAATTCAGGACAAGTGAATGGGAATTTGCCTGGGAATAAAGGAGAAGGAGGCAGGCTGTGATGGGAAAATTGATGAAAGCCGCCCCAAGCAGACCCCTAAGGGGAGGGACTCCCGTGCCAGGGGCATCGCACTGCTCCCAGTCGAGCCCTCGGCACTGCGGTGACTTGTCCTGGCTCTCTCCCCTTCACCTCCAGGGAAACACGCACTGCCAACCTGAAGAAGGTTTTGCATTGCCGTTTTAGCAGTACATTCCCTTTTATCTATAACAACATTTTGAGTGCAATGACTTGCAGAATAAATCAGTGCCCCAGCCTGTTGCTAAGAAAGCAGGGCAGAAGATTTCAGAAGGCACCTATTTTAAAACCTCTCCTTATTTAGGAAGCAGCAGGGGGTGAAGCAGTTAATCTGATAATTCATAAAAAAGTTGAGAATGAGTCTTAATGAATACAACAAATCCTATCAGTGGGTTTTCCCATTTTGAGTGCCAAAACAGTGACAGCATATTGAGAAAGGGGGCAACGATTGTTTTATAATTAGACAGTCAATTGTAATAGATTTTGTACCAAATGATTCAGTTGAACTGTCAATATTGTTTGCATAAGTGTTATTTGATAAGACAGCATAATTTCTGAAGCAAAATTACACAATTTATTAAATTACTTTTAGATTTGCCATTACATATGAGCTATACATAGGAAGTGTTTTGAATGGCTCTGGAATTTCTTGAAGATGTCGTTGCCTATAGGTTGGAAATCAATTTCCCAACAACTTATGGGGGTAAGCTGTACAGCCTTTTACCTTCCCGGTTTGCAAGAAAAATGGCTATGAAGATTTGGTGACTCAGTAAGTGACTGCACAATGGGTTCATAGGAAGACTTTATAAAATGCCAATTAATTCCTGCTCTGAATTTGTTTGGAAATCACTTCCGCATTTCCAGAAATGATGACAATGTTTTCTGTAGGTGATGCTAAAATCTAAAATTTAAATTTTGCCATACTGTAGAATTGTACAATAAAGCACAATGGTGTTCCTCCGTACAAGGCTGTGCTTTGGTACAGCACATCCACTGACTGTGAAATGTCAGCTCATTAGTCTGGAGAATTACAAATAGATATTTAAAGTATTTTCTTAAAGTTATGATGATGCAATAGTGATTTTTGACGACTCCCTGTGAAACCTGAAAGTAACCGTTTCCTGGGGTGGAAAAGCAGAGTAGCTCTGCAGCCTGCTAACCGTGCTATTGCCACTGCTAGGAACAAACGGAGGGTTTGTACTACCTTGGTGAGACCTCTGAAGTTGAGTTGCTTGAAGTTGTGGTGGGGCACTTGGACCTTTGGATCAACTCTAACAACCACTTCAGCAGACCAGGTGGCTTCGTTTGTTTTGCGTTTGCTTAGCTTTGCATAATTGTGTGGCATAATCAGAATTTTATCAAGGTAGCATTAACAAGCAGGTTTTTTGCATACAACAAGTCTTTGGTTTCCCTTTTCCTCATAACAAGATTTTTAATGTAACAGCAAGGAACCATAAACTATTCTATGCCAAGTTTGAGCTGTGAGAGGAAATGCATGTTTTTATTGCAATCTGAGACTTGCAGGAGATTTGACGGAGTCTGGCATTTTATACAAAATTCTCACTGGCTCACAAAACGCAGGGCAGAGCCTGAAGAACACCTTGATTAGAAGTATCTCAAGCAATGGGAGGGAGTCAAACTATTATGTAACCTTTGGGAACTGAAAAGGATTTTGTACTTGAAGAAAGAAATACTGAAGAAACTATAATATGTAATTCCTCATACAGCCATTGGCTTCAACACACACACACAATGGCTGATCTGTAAACAGATCCGAATTTTCAGCACACAATTTTATTAATGCTGAAAACAACTGTTATTTAAAACACTTAATTAGAAGTAAATTAGTACTAAAGATTTAATTAATTTTTAAAATTGATTGTGGTAGGATATTGTACTTGCAATTACATTCAGTTAAAGAAAGACTAGGAAAGAGTTATTAGAGCTCGTACCCTTCAAATCTCCCTTTTGAATGAAAGGCATTTAAAACATACAAGCAAATTTTAGTGCCTACGCAAGTAGATTTGAAAATGTGAATCTTATCCTAAATCTATTATTTAAAAAATAATTAAGCTTAAAGTCTGTAAGTCACCTGCCTCTGTGCTTGCTAAGTTCCTTGAAGCACTTATTTAAAGTTATTACAGGGAATTTGCTTCCCTGCAGAGGAGAAGCTAAGCAAGAAATGTATGAACATCTTTTTTTACCAAAATCAAAACAAGCACTTCTGAAAGCTGTGTTTTGTGCTAGCAGTTATCTATCTCCAGACTTAACCTTTCTAATTTCCTTGACTTGACAGGACATAGTGATTGAACGTTGGGTTGGAGGCAGAGGAGAAGCTAATTCACAGAGCTGCATCTTAAGGGGCATTTGTATCCTTTCTGCATTTATCCCATGTCCCCATTTTCTTTAACTACATAGAGTTATGAGCCCCAAATGATATTTGGCAGTCTTACTCTCTTAGCTAAGCATATATTGAACCAAATTCATGTCACCCTTGTAGCAGCAGTATTACCATGGTTACGCCATCACGACAATTTAAGCACATAGATGGCTTTTCACATTGTCTCTTTGAAAAAGCTTGTGATATCCAGGATACGTATCTGAATCTAAACCATATTATATCTTTATAGTCTAATTTTCAGCTAATGTAATGCTAAAATCCTCTTTTTGGTTCCAAAAGCAACCCACTTTACACATTTATCTTCCTACCTATCTTCTTATACTAAATATCAAAAGCTGCTAATTAATTAGGCCTTTCACTGGCCAGGCTTCCTTATACTTGAATTGCTCTATTACAAAACTTGAAAATAATTTAAGAAATGGGATATTTAATGTGATCAACACTGGAACAACATCTAATATAAACCTGCAAAAAAAAGGGATTTAATAGAGATTTTAAGAATTACATCAAGGTGAAATACTGTAAGAATGAGACTCATGGAAGAGTTTGATTCTTCTTTACTTAAGTCTGTGGGAAAGTCACCTCAGAGTGGGATAAAACAGCCTTTACTCATTTTCAAATCAGATTTCCAAAGAGCAATAGGGCTACAAATAGTTGCCACCTCTAAATGAAAAGTTTATATCACAATAAAATTTCACATCTGTGTTTACACACTCCAGTAACTAAGCTAATGTCAAGGGCACTTTTGCAGAAAATTATTAAATTGATAAACTGCTTCAAGATCCTAAGTACTAAACAGTCAGCCCTTTGCCATAATATTGTTAAATATGATTTACTATACAAAAAATCACAAGTGTAATTCCTTACAAAGTCCAATTAGAAAATAACATCACAAATAGGAAACAACTACAGGTGTGTGATTTTGACTTTGGGAACCCCCAACATAAGAATTGCCATTGTACTAGGAAGTTAAAAATTCTAAAGAACTGGCCAGAATTAGCTAAAAAAAAATGAAATCATAATAAATCTTCCACTGAAGTAAGCTAAAAGGTCCATTTAAACAGAATACTCCCTTAAACCTGCTTTACACATCACTGCAGGCTCACTAACTTGCAGTTACACTGATTAGCAAAGACACATACAAGGCTCAAAGGGACCTTCTGGAGTGTCTTGACCAACCTGCCAAAAATTTATGCACATACTAATAAGCAGTATGCAATCAAAAGGAAGTTTCAACTGCAGCAGTTACCTCCAACCAGATAGATATAAGGATGACAACATATAATTGCTTCCAGTAACACTGACAGACTATCAATAAGGTTATAAATACCTCATTATAAACATGTGGCATCTACTAAAAATGGAACAGAAATGTAAAATGACTACATAATAATGTTGCATAACATGGGGTGACAACAGAGGACCAACCAAGCCAAAACACAAACTGGCCACAGCTGAAATCAAAGGCAACACTAATGAATATTGGAATCCGAAATCTGGGACGTAAGTGAAAAATTTTTCCTGTCCGACCCGACCATGGGCCAAATACACATGGACAACTAGTGCTTCTTTGAAAGGAACATTATGTACATAATGTTTTATAACTTTTTGCAGGAATGGAATATATGCTTTTTGATTCAGTGAATAAATATGTGAATTAAATATACAGGGTCTACATCTATCTATCTACATATAGTATATATGCATAGTGTTAGTTTGTGTGTTTTTTACTTTTTTTTTTTGGTAAATGTGATAATTTTCATGATTTATATATTTTCAGTAGACAATAGTTAAATCTCTGACACCTTAATGTCAACCACAATAAGCAGCAGTCTGGCTGCCAGCACAGGAAAAAACAATTTCCCCTGTCGTTATTTATAGCTATATTTCTTTATCATCATGTGCTTTCTAAAAGTGGATCATCCACTTTTACCTTTCAATCAAATATGGTATATACAGTTTGAAAACAGGTGATACAGTCATATAAGGGGCCTCTTTAAATGGAGTTGTTTCTAATTCAGCTAACTTATTGTTCATAGGCAGAAACTGTGTTTCTAGTTGTGATGGATTTTGTTTGTCAAAATGAGAAGAATAGCAGTTTAAATCATTTTGTCTGAGACAGGTACCCAGTTATCAGATGGAGCTGATGGAACAAGGAGCCAGTGTAGGTTGAATCTAGCAACAGCTGCCCGACCTCACCTTCTCCACAAGGCATCAACGGGATTCCTGTGTTATCCTTGCTAACGCTTCACAATTTTCATGTCACTTTTTTTTTCCTGATAGTAGAAGAAATAGAAAGAATGCTAAAATTGAATTTTGTGGAAGGGTTCATAATTAACTTTAACTCAGGAAAGGCAAGGGAGTCACAAATCAGCTACTATTTGTCATTATTAACAAGTGAAAACATTTTTTTCTACCATCTGCAGGATCTGAGCTAATTTTGTACTGTGTTCTTGTCTATTTATATTTATTAGGAAAGTGTTAACATTTAATTATTTTAAAATAGAAGGCTTTTATTTTTTCCCATTAACAGGAGCTACTGTGGAAACTAGTAGCACAGCACTGGGGTGAAAAGATGGCTAAATTAAGTACAGTGCATTCAGCTTATACCAAATTCTTTTCATTTACAGACCTACGTGAAACAAGATATTGTAATTCAGGTTCTCCTTGACTCTCTGGAAATTACAAGAGGCTGTAGGCCATGCTGAAGCCTCTATTTCTATCAGAGGATTTAACTTCTGCGTAAATATATATATTCATTGGTATACCTCAGTTTATCCAGGTTCTTCTCGTAAAAAACAGTGATTGCGGAAGTGTTTCCGGAAGAGTAATCTTTCAATATTTCAGGAAGTATTTCCTGGGCATTAAGACCATTTAATTTCATAACAGCCAGGCAGCAAACTTCCCTCATGGCTTCCACATGGGAGCCTACACCAAACCCATTTGCTCCATGTAAGAAAGCCTTGAAGCTGTATCACTTTCCAATAAGGTTCAGTTTGCCCAATCCAAAAATTTGAGCATGGTAAGGTTTTCCAATATTAGCCTGAGTCCTCTGCTACCGAGGAGGAGAAAGATGAGATAAAGGAAGAAGTGAAAAACTCCATTTTGGAGAGATTATGGCAGAAGGAAATCTCTGGAAAAGAGGAAAAGCCACAAACAGCACTGAAGGCAATCCTGACAAGCAAGGAGCTGCTGGGATAGAAAGCTGGTCTGCAGTTTTAAATACCCTTCCAAAACCAGTCTTGAGATAGCTGGAAATTGAAATTATAATCCCCTTAGAGAGAAGCAACAAGAAGGAAGAAAATATGCATGTTTGAGGAAGGAAGGGACTAACATCATAACTTTCACTCCGGCGGGCACGTGCTTCACAGTACTCGGGGCAGGAGATGAATGCTTCACTACTGTCCAGACAAACTGAGCTGCTAAAAAACCCCTCTCCTGCCCATATTCCTTCCCTCGCAGGTAAGTCCCTACTCGGAGTGATTCACACATCTGTCTTGCCAGTTTGCTGGAGAGGTCATTTAGACCTGATAGGCTCAGTTCCCCACCTGTACAACTGAGATAATAACAGTTCCCCACCTAAGAGAAGGGCTCTGAGGACATATGCTGGAGGAGTATTTAGGGACAGCAATGACAGAGCCCATATTAACTCCTAAGGCAGGAGCTTTGTGCCCTCCCTAAAAGTCACAAACAAGAACAGCTTTTAGGTAGACAGGATGCACAATGAACATGAGATAGAAAGGCTCGAGGTATTATGTTTACTCCGAAAACACACATTTGCTATTACTTTCTCTGCACTTCCTTCAGGCTGTGGCGGCACTACTGAAATAATTATCTTCCTGTCACCTCAACTCAGGAAGGCTGACGAGAAACAGGAGGAACTTCTTTTATTTTCCCTTGTGCCCACCACCAAGCCAAATTTTTTCATCACTGAGGCAGCTGCTGCAGGAGCTATCTTTTCTTCCCCAGAAAGGACAGAGGGAAGGAATTTAACTGGGGCAGCCGTCATACTACAACACTTCAAAAAAAAGCAAATGAGAACTGATTCAGATGCACGATTCCAGCCTGTTTCCTAAGAGATGCAAGATGAGAGGTGCAGCTATGAGCGTTGCTTTGGAAAGGAGCTTTGCAGAACACTACCACTACATTTTTGCATTTTCAAAGCAAGGGCCAGTGATTTGCATTCTGAAAGGCACAAAACCCGGCCAGGGCAACCAGTGGCCTTCTGGGATGTACTGGCTATTAAAAACAAAAAAAACAATACAAAAACAGGCCCAGGAGTAAAAGCTTGAAATACTACTGACTTTGATTCCATTCCTCAGGGTCACCATCTTGCTCTGCTCCCCCTTCATAGCTGTCCCGCACTCCTGATGCTCACCATCCCTGGGAGCAGCATCTACCCGTACAAAGGCTGGTTACTGCCTACCATTGATGGTCAGTACCTGCTCTGCCCGGTAACAGTTTGAGGGCATGCTAGCACACACATCCTTTCTTTCTGTGGGAATTCAGGAAAATTTAACAACTTACTGTGCAATGTAAGGAACATAAACTGTAGCCTAGTATCTTTTCTTTAAATGACCTAATGACATTATGCATTTCGTCTACAGACAGCATGGGAAGTGCCACTGCGACTGCTGAGGTGTACTGCTGATGTTCATTAGCAGTTTGCCACTTACTAGTCAGAATAAATAGGCAGAATGTTCCCTGGAGCCAGGACACAGACAACATAACCAAGAGACAAACAAGTATGTTGAATCTGAAGCGGTGGTTACACTTTATTAGATCTGTCAGTGATTCTGTCACTCTGCAGGAGGCACCATCCGAGCTCGTGTAACCCAGTATCTCTGCCCCATTAATCCTGCCTAACAAGCACGAGGTGATAGGTGTTGTAACTAAGAAACAAAATTAAATATAAAAATCTACATTTAATAAACACCATGCAGTTTATTCAGACACCCTCAAGGAAGGAACCTGGAGTCAACTAAAGGACAATAATCTTATTAATTGTATCCTAAATGAGGCCTGACCCACAAGAGTAAGTAATTTCTGCAGAAGCACAGATGATAGTGTGTACTCTGATGGTCCTATGACAGAAATGAGAATTTTTCTTACATATTTTAGTAGGAAAATCATAATGGAAATACAGGCATTGTAAAATAGGATAATGAAAGGATCTTAAGATTTTTTATTTCTAGCATTAAATTAATCACCATATTGATGTCAGCAATCAAATAGAATGAAATCACAAAGTTAAAAATCAAAAAAACCATCTAGCTTCTGTTTTGCATTTTAAATAAGATAGCTTAGGGGCAAGGAGAAAAAATCTGCAAATATTTCAGACCGGTGCTGTTTGACAGCATTTCTGAAAAAAAACCCCCAACACCACCCCCCCTCCCCCCCCGCATTTCATAAAGGAAAAAGTCCAAACAATCTTAAAAAGATCAGATTCTATTGTATCAAGAAAAGAAATAGAGTCTACCACTACCTGCATGCCCTGTGTCTAACATACAACATACAACATGCTATCAAATTTCAGAAAAAAGGCTTCAGAGGATGACGATGTCCATCTCTCCAACATGCTTTTCCATTTTCCTATCAGAACCACAAGAAAGGTAAAAAAAAATCCAAACAAATCCTCCTTCTCACTATATAGGATATAAAAGAAATGAATAACAGCTCCTAAGAAAACTCAGTAAAATCCAGCTTTGGCATGTGCAGCCCTACACCAGACAGGAGAGCAGAGGATTCCCACCACAATGTATCTGTGTACGGAGCACACCTCCCGCAAGAGCATTCACGGCTAACCAAGAACAAAGTGACCAGCAACCGTAAGCATAAACTGTGCCTGCATCTGTAAACTGCATGCATAATTTTGAATAAAGCTATTCATACAGTACATGTATCCAAAGGGCTTGAAAGTGTTTGGTTACGGCAAAGAAGATGGTAATAAAATACAGAGTTACTGATGGAGCAAGTGGCAGGCAGCACAGAACTGTGCTTGCAGAGCCTATATAGAGTTTGAACAAAAAAATATTGAAAGATTCAAACCTGTGACCAGTTCTCTGATTTCCAAATCTGTAGTCTTGCGGAGTAACCGAACTAATGCTGGGATACCACCACAGTTTTTCAGAGCAATTTTGTTGTCATCATTTGCCTTCCCATATACCAAGTTTCTCAAAGCTCCACAGGCACTACGGTGGACTTCTGTCATCCGATGGTCCAATAGGTCCACCAGTAATTGTATTCCGCCTTGTCTTCTTATCTGAAACAGGCCAAAGTGATAATCATAAAATTAGGGAATGAACACCGGCATTGTATATGCTACCCAATGTAATTAAGCTGTGGTTTATGCAGGCTATGCTCCAGCAAAGGTATGCTGGTAGCTCCACAAACCTGCTACGTTACACTGCTTTGATTCCTCGTATTACTTTTTTTCAGTGGCAACATAACCGTACAATGACAAACCTGAACCTCTGTAAAAGCAGCCAAAAGTTAGTCAAGAGTGTTGCCTCAGCAAGATTTCTCAAGGTTCAGCAAGGTTTGCATTGGCAAGGGTTTCCCGTGTGCTGGAGAAACATTGTCTGCTTCAGAGTGTAACATATCACAAGCTAGAGAAAAAAACCCAAGACTACAAAACAAAAAAAAGCACTTAATGCAATAAAGTTTTTAGAGGTCCCTCCTTTTGCATTTAATTACTTGGAATGTGAGACTACTGTAGTCTCTGTAAGGATGTTGTATCAACAAAATTGGCAAAAGTAAAGATGAAAAGAAAAGGAGGAAGCTTGCACAAACATGAAGACAAGGATGATGATGAATCATGGAATGCTTGTTCTATTACGATTGAGGGCGACACTTAAGTGATGCAGGAACAGAAGTCTTATTCATTCCTAAGGTGGCCTACAAAATAAATTTCTACTGGAATATCTTATATAAAATATCATTCTAGAAAAAGCACAAAAGTGTTTGAGGCAAATGATCAAGAAGGTCAAGAATACCATGAAATATTTATTATAAAATCCGTTTGCCACAAATCCATCCTTATTGTTCTCTGGCACTATTTGCTCCTCAAACAGTAACTAGTCTTGGATCTAATTTTAAGAAACTAGACTGATTCGTAACTAACATCCAAGGAGTACAATGCTTTGTACTCCTCAAGTAAGTTATATAGACATCTCTGTCAAAAAGTTTCTCCATGTATGTTGTTGGCTAAGGCTCAAAGCAAGCCAGGCACTTCAGCTGGCCATTTAACCACCTCTAGTAATATTTTCCCTAAAACATTAAGAGAGAGACAGCTATAGACTGTTTTCAAAACTGCAGAGAAAGGTGAGACATTGATTTTAGAATCAAAGTTTATGATGCAAAATTTAGAAATCTTTGTGAAGTTGTTCTTGCATGGGCATGCGTTCTTGGGGCTCTTTGCAGGGGGGAGGCTTGGGAGTAGGAAATAGTTAAACAAAGCACACTGAAATTTATTAGAAATTCATGCTCTCTCTACTAACCTCAAAATATTTAAGTACAACCGATGTATGGCATTTCATGAATCTAACACAAGCTTCACTGCAAATAAAGACTGAAAAATGATTCAGCCTTTCAGGTTCCAAAATCGAGCTATACAAAATTACTCATTGGTAAAATAGAAGTTTGTTCTTTCTTCTACCGGCTTATGTGGCATATTCATATTTTTGTAATAACAGCAAGACCCAGTAATAGAGCAGTTTTGTAGTAAAAAAGTGTACATACTGAGATGTTACAGTATGAAATTAAAATGTTATAACGCATATATAGTTACAACACACCTTTGAGCTAAATGCCAAAGTGATAGTGTTTAAAGATAAACTATGATATTCTCCCTTATATAGGCATTATGTCAGTATATCATGTCCAACTTTCCGAGCAATAGATAACAGCTGGCACTACATGGAAAGTGCAGAGATGTGAATGGACATTGGTACAATGTATCAACTTCAGGCAGAAAAGTTCATTAATCTTTTTGAGAGCCCATGCTTCTACTGCTCAGCGAAACCATGACATCTTTCAGTTTAGAAACCAGAAAAACAGATCAAAGAGAAAATGTGTTGCAATACATCTCACTGATCAAAACTTAACCCATGTGAACAGGACAACTTGCAATGGAGTCATTTGCTCCTTTCCAAGCCAGGAAAAGATTACGAAGTTTATCTGGGACGGATGAGGGGTAGGGTTGTTTGTTTGCTTGTTTTTACAGTCCATCACCATTTAATCTTCAGATTAAAATCAGTTCACTTCCTCTACTAACCAGATTCTCAAAACCAAGCATACTACCTGAAGCGCCACCTACATAACAAAATAGATGACATTTACTGAAACAGACTAGGAACAAAAATTTATGCATCAGTTCTACAAAAGGTGAACCAACTTCACACTTCACCTCCAAAAAGAAACAAGATCTGATGGAAAAAAGAATGCAGCTAAAAAATACATGACTTGTTCTGGTATGATGAGTAATATCAGGAATGACAGAATGAAAACACGCCTGCTGATCTTTGTGTTTTGTATTTTTAAAGCACAATATGCTGAATGAATATTTTAATTGCTTCACTGGTAAAAAAAGATTATGAATGAGAAAAAGTATTAACTTGGTAGCAAAAATCATTCCGTGCACTATAACTCATCTGAAGACTCAAAGGGCTCTGCCTCCGTTCAGGGACATGCTGTGCCTGTGCTGTTTTCCTCACCCCAAGTGGCATCTCAGGCTCCTTCATGGTTTCTCTTAGGGACACTCTCAGGCAACAGGTTTTGCTATCTTCTGCTCCCTTCTGAAAGAAAATGTGTGGTTCTGCCACGTTCAGCTGCTATTCCTGAGCTGTACCTTCCCTTTTCAGTCAAGGTATCTGACAGCACACTAGTATTCAGCTCATGCAGCTCCTCCTCTCCCAAGAACCTGAAGTCAGCAGCAGACTGAAGTGATTCAAAGATACTTTTTTAAAAGCAAGGGCATTAAATATTCATCTAAAATGCATTTCTGTCAGAAAAAAATATGGGTAATACAACAGAAATGAAATTGATGTTACATAACACTTTACCTAACTTGACAAAATTTCTCAAATTCTACTGAAGAAAGAACCTACTCTTACCTGGGAAAGACAAGACTTATTTTGCAAACTTTCTCGGAATTTCCAGGCTCAGGTACTTGGCAAAGTAGCTGTGTCATGCAGGCAGAGATGCAGCTGATTCTTGACAACTGGGAGCTCAGGTTCTGATGCTGTTCTTTATCTGGATTACTGTCTTGCTTTGTTTTTGTTTTTCCAACAGCCCATTATTCACCAGAAGTCTCACCCATCTCTGTGTTTCCATCACCTATCTATATAGTTGTTTAATACTATATTCTCCAGCAGGTTTAACTATGCCCAACAAATTGTGAGACTGTGATGAATGTTATCAGTATCTATTTATATTTAAGGAAACTGAGGCGAAGGAAATTAAATTATTTGTTCAAGTCCTTTATGGAGTTAGAGCTGCAGCCTGGAGTACAATTCTGATCTAGTGAGTCTCCAGGGGCAGATCTCAGCCAAGCTAAGTTATCACGGCTCCAGTGAGTTCAGCAGCGCTACTGCCAAACATCTTTGCCAAGAATACTCGGATGGGTGGATAAGCAGCAATTTGCACCAATGGGGCATCAAATCCCACTCCCCCAAAGGACCTTCAGTAGATACTTCTGTCTCTCTCCTGACTTTGTATGAAGAGAACATTTCTTAATGTAATATTTATTGACACATCAGCGGCTGCTGCCTTGCTACATCTAGGAGAAAAAGAAAAGAATATGCCCGAGTGTGCTTGCCTGCTACAACCAAATAATCAGCGTAGTGCCAAGTTATCAAGAGATACAGGAGACCAACTCTGTTCTCACACAGACCAATCCCAGAGTAGCCACTTCTGAAGTCAAAAGAATTACCTTCAATCTGCAGCACGACTGAGTTCACTCAGTCATCAAAGTTTATTCTTCTTGTCTTGAATATATTGTCCCTTTTCTATGCCACCTCATCTCAAAACTAAAAAAAAAACCCGAGGGTCAGACTAGAAGTATTAAAAATGCTGGGTGAATCTGTGTTGCGGTGTTTCTCAAGTGACTCTTTTAATCCATGGACACTGTTAGTTTCTGAATGTTCTTTCCTTTTTTTCTCACTAGAAATACTTTGTGTATGTCTTCGGAAGATGCTGTTAGAGAGTTGCTAAATAAATACATCAGGCTGCGTTGTTCACACGTGGCATTATGGATTGTATGGCAAATCCTATTGGGACCGGGAATCCCAGCATGCATACGTCTGAATTCAGTCTGTTGAGCTTTCTCAATAACAACTCAGTGTAAACCTGTGCTGATCAAAGTAAAAACTGAAAGAATGGAGATTACATGAATTTTGCCATGAAAAATTTTCCAGAGAAGAATGCACAAAGCTGCTTTCCTCTGATGAATCATGTGTTTTCTTTTTCCAGCAAATTTTTAAACTTTCCTTTTAAAGATGGCCCCCCATCATTAACATTACTGTCTACTTGCTGGTCAGAAGAACTTGCTCTGGTCAAGTCCCATGATGCCATGACATAGACAGACAGGACAGGAAAAGGTGCCAGACTTTCTGGTCTGCAGACAGGTAAGAGTGCACTTACGTCAGCATGATTCCAGAGTCTCCTCCTCTGGCATCGTATGAAGTCTGGATTTGCATTGCATCTGAGAACATATCTGTGTCCACAGTATGCAGATACAAAGTGAATTTGGGCTTGAGAAGGGGTTCAGACGTGCTGGAGGCAGTAAAGATGTCATCCATATCCTAATAAGGAGAGCCTGGATGTCTCATGCCAAGAGCCTTTGAGAAATGTAATTCATCAGTTTCGAGGCTGGCTTTTGATTCAATGGATTTGGCTTCAGCGGTCAAGAAACCAAGATCAGTTCAGAGTGTTTTTACGACAACAAATTTTCCATGACAGTGGACTGTTAGATATTTAATCTACCAGGAGTTACACATGACCAGCCTGAAGCACATGCATTGGTAAAACAAGTCAATAGTACATTGATGATATGTCTGAAACAACATAGATGTATACTTTATTACTGTATGACTTTAGCATATGAATTATTTGACAGCTTGCTCTTCTAATTTGATACAACATACTGGATGGTTGTGTGGAAAGAAAAGACATGTAGGATGTGAAGGGTATGTAGATACTTGGAATGTAAGGACACCTTTTTTGTGAGGACGTCTTGTCAATGGCTGTCCAGCATATAAGAGAGATGAGACAGGGAAAGTAATAAACCATGCTCAAATATGCAAACCCTATAGAAGAGGCAACACCAAAGACGGTCTGTGAAGTCACTGGTTGATGGGCTGCTGAAGGAACCGCTCAAAGGCTTGGAGAGGTTCAACCTGAGCTTTGTTCAGGTTGAACAAAGGGGGGGGGAGCACGCAGGGAGGAATGAATGACAAGGTTATCACAGGTCTCATGGGAAAGAGCATGCTTAAGGGATGCTTTCAGGGGATGTGGCAATGTGCAAAACTTATGGGATGTTTAGCAGAAGAGCAAAGGTAGAAAAAGGGAGACATCCAAATGCATGGGGGAGGAACAACATGAGAAAATAGAGAGAAGGGAGTGATGAAAGGGGCTGGTCATGTATAAATAAGTTGCGCTTCAGTATGCTTGTCTGGCCAAACCCTGTGCCTGATCACTGAAGTCTGTTTTATTTTCTTATTAAACCTAATTCCTAACAATTTTCCTGGATGAGGATGGTTTACGTTCTGGGTCGGTGTACTGCTAGTGAATCTCGAGCTGCAGTAGCTGATGAGCAGGACAGGAGATCTGGGAAAGAGCTATCAGAGACACCGTAGATCTAGGGGATAGATACTGGTGGGACCAGGGTCTGAGGATGTGCTCCTAGGCAGACCAAAGGTCTGAGCCAGCTACCAGTGACACCTCTTTGTGTCTGTGTGTGTGTGTGAGATGAGACCTGCCAGCAAGCTTCGAGCCTGATTAGCTGGAGATTAAGCACCACGTATTATTGTTCGTGTGTGCGAGTGCTGCTTTGTGTGCACGGGGTGCCTGTGCAGGCACTGTTCTCGTGTTTGTGTTGATCTGTTGTGTGATCTAAGCTTCTTTAACATACATACTTACCAAAATTAATGGAGATGCTTTTATTTCTAGGATGATCCGTATCTGATTAATTTATCATTCATTTATTGTATTATGTTTTGTAGATATGTAATTTAGGTTAGTATATACTACCACTATACTTGAAATTTTAACTGGGTTACGTGTTCAGCCTTACATCATATTTACTGAAGGATACAGAACAAGAGAAATCACCACCTGGCTTGTTAAGCTCGTCTAATGGAGAAGTGCCCACCTTCTGATGCAATGCCGTAACATGTCCTGCTCCATTTCCAAGCAGCAGTTAAGAGTTTTATCCCGATCACTCTGAAGACTACTAACACTAATCCCACAGATGCGAGCAGGTGGTTCATGCAGCATTCGAGCACTACTCTTATACAAAGGATACACTGGAATCAGTGGATCAAATACAGAGCTACATTTAAAAAAAAATCCAGAGACCTCTCCTGCAGTATATTTAGCTCCCTTTGGGAAAGAGGTCTGGATCTACAGCTCTTGGTATCTTCTCCCTGCTTTGTATTACACTGGTTAAATATAACCTTTACGCTTTTTGAGACTCTTCTGGTCAAAGGATACTTTCTGTGCTCTAAAAAGAACTGACAGAAGGACAGTTTATGAACATCAGACCTCTCAGGAAAAAAAAAAGAAAATTAAAGTGTAAGTATTGCAGGAAATATTGCAGCCTTCCTAATTTACTTTTTACTTTTCATAACAAATGCATGCCAAAGCTTGCACAAATCGTAACACAGCTTGAAACTGAAATTATTGTCAGATGTAAGCAGTAACAGCATTGCAGTCCATGACCTTAATTGACAAAACATGCTACCTGTCACTGATTCAGCCCCGAAGCCATGCTGCTCCTCCGGGCTCTCTGGTTAAAGTCTAACAATCGGATGTGAAAACTTGACTGGCTTGCTTCCCTGGGGATAGGGAAGGTTTGCCCGAAAAGTGAGGATAACCAGGACTGTCAGACTGAGCAGAATTCATGCTTTGACTTACAAACAAAAGTATTATTTTCTCACATTTAGAAAGACAGATAACTTCTGAAATGTGAGTAAAATATAGGTGAGCGATCTTTCTTCGTACCAAGGTATCAGAAAACTGGCCCTGGAATCTGGCTGCTGCTTATGGCTTTGCAACAGCAGAAACAAAGTAAAAGCAAATAGATGTTAGCTATTTTGACTATTACTACAGTTCTGAACTCTGTTTTGAAATAAAAATTATTCTATTTCTCCCAGCAGCAAAGAAGAGAAGCAAAACCCTCTCCTTCAATCACTGCATAATGGAAATTGCCTCTTCCATCCCTTGGAAGGCTGTAAAAATCAGAGCTAGAGAAACAAAAAGGAAGAAAAGTGAAGCTTCAAGTTTTAAACAGTTTAGCCAAAGACTGTTAGGTAATGAAGTATTCCAACACAGCCTAAAAATACTGCTGTGACAGAAACCAAAACACCCTTCCTCTTCTATTTATACTCAGCAAGTGGGTATCTGAGATATTGTTCAAATTTTGCCAGTAGGTATAACCGGAACATCCTCTTCTGCATTTCATTCTGACTACCCTGCCTTATGAAGTGAAATATAATGGAAACAGAAGAGGATTAAGAATAGGTGACAAAAGTTGTTAGAAACTGACAGAGTGATAAAGTGTGTTTCTAAAATAACACTATCTCGTCTTCCCAGTAAGACATTAAGGGTTCCACTATTAACAGCTCCATAGTCCTAATTAGAAGATTAATTCATGGTTAAATGCTTACTTTCCACATTTTTCTTAATAATCGCTTTTGAATAACTCTTCATCCAAAGGAGGAGAAGGAAATCTAACAACAATCAAGCCTTTTTAGACATCACAGATATTAATTGCCAGCTTAATTGACATGACACACTGCATCATCCACCACTTATTCTGTGACATTTCCATTATTAAGAAAGCATGTTTCAATATATCAAAATACAAGTGTTTAAACACATGGAATTATTTTTAATGCCACTGTGTTACATATGGAACAGAACTAAAAAACGGACTGCTAGCACAGGTGACGGTATATATCCAACAAACCCCAGATTAAAAGGACAATTCAGTTTAAGTCTGTTTCTGGAAATTTTTAGTAATAATTGGTTTTAATGTTCTTAGATGCCAGTTTTCTACCTAGCAGAGTAAGTGCTTATTATCTCACAGGCAAATGGATTCCGAGCAATTCTGTTCCACGGGTGCGGGAAGGAGAAGCTACAAGTGAGCAGAACCAAATGTCAAACGCTTTTTTAAACAGTGGCAGGCAGTGTAGCGTTTCGGAGACACTCTGACTACGGCCACCCTGCTCCTCTCAGGCTCACCATTCGAGCAGATCGGTGCGCCCACACAGACCAGGGCACTCCAGCAAACTCCAAGAGGCCGCTGCCCACCCAGCAACTTGACCGCGCTGACCGGTTATACACAGTATCCATGAAATTATTACATTTCTAGGGGTTTTTTTACTGCAATTCCAAATCCTCTCCGTGAGAGCTCTCCGTTACTTATCTTTGCCTCGTTTGCATTACTAAAATGACTTTCATCTAAGAGGAAAAACCCCACTATTTTTCGGAGATGGTTTTGGAAGATGGGCAGCCTTGTTGCTAGCTAGTTTCAGAGGGCTGATTCCTAAAAAAATGGATGTGAAGGGAAGAAAACAAATCTCCATCAAAACAGAATATGGGAATAGTATTTAGTACAATATGTCTCTTGAGATAAATGTAGTTGTTCAAACTTTAACTCCTCTCCACTACTTCTTTTGACGTGCCAATGGAACAGCAAATAGACAATACAAAATCCATACATTGCAAACACACATGAGATTTATTACAGACAAATTTACCTGCAACATCATAGGGTAATTTAGTCTCATTAGCAAAGTAATTTGCTACAAGTTTAAAAGAGTGCTGAGCAATTTCAGCGTAAAACAGAGTGGAATGTTATGCAAATTGCTGCATTAGCTCTGAAGTCTAATTTGTTTAAGGAATCTAAATCAGGGTTTGGATCTAGGTCCTATTCAAGAATGGTTTTGTCATTAGGACTTGTTAGATCAGACACAAAGGCAACATAAAGCTGTGAAAAGGCATAATTTAAATAAATTCAGCCACCGGTACATATACAATGTTCTGCTTTAAGTTAAGTAAGAATCATTCCCTGTGTGCTAAACTGCAGCGCGTGGAGAAAGGGGATCTTTTTTCTGTGTCCGTAGAAATCAGGTAGGTGTTTGTAGGAATGGTTGTGTGACACACGAGGATGCACAGCACGGGGTCAATACTCAGAAGCTTTGCTTCTGGGAGTGGATATTCTATTTCTGTTACTGAGTATAGATTTGTTTTTTCCTTTCATAAGTGACCTCTTTAGACCCTGGGATCTATGTGTGGGGTTAACAGAGACTCAAAAACATGTTCTGAACAGGAGGAGACTCAAAATCATGTTCTAAAATTGCCCTGAAAAGGTATGAATAAACGTACTGCTTTCTCAGTCAGTAAGCGTTAATGTATTCTGCACTGTGATACATTTTGTTTTTCATGCTTGGTAGGAAGGCTATGCCTATTATAAATCAAGGTTTTAGTATGATTTTATTTTTTACTAAAAAAATCTCCGTCTAGCTATAAGTTACCTATAATAGAAAAGCAGTTCAGCCTAATACTCTTAAAAAAACATTAAATTTGTAGGCTGACACAAGCATCCTATTCTAAATCTAAACATCAAACATTAATGGGATCATCCAAATAACACTCCAAACTGCAGGCACAGAGCTGACCTAACATGCTTGTCTGATTGTGAAGGCATCAGAAAAGCCATTTTCAATCCCACTGTTAAAAGCAGTATCTCCTAAAATGAACAGATTGGCATTGACCTGCATTAACCACACTTCTCGGCTTTTGAATCACCGGGGGTATAAACTAACACTGAGGAACACACACAAATTAGGAAAAATACACACAAGCCAAAGCTCTTAGAAGGTATTGTAATTACTGGATTTTAATTCAGGGTCTTTACTTTTCGAAACAGTCAAAAAAGGTACAATACTAAAGAAGATTCAGTAGTGTGCACTTTATAGATAATGCAACGGTAATATGAATTTAGGATGCAAAGACATTGGCATTACCCAAGCACTGATCTAGTACTGTCTGAAGTTAAATGAAAAATGATTAACGCCAAGGGTTTGGATCATTGACTTTCTGGTTATTTAAAAAGAATTAAGCATCTATTTGAGAATGAAGGATTACATTTATTATTGGGGAAAAAAAATCAACATATATACTTCACCTAAGAACATCCTGGTGTTCCTATAACCAGATTCCTAGTGAAGTTAAACAAGATATAGAAAATTCAACAATTTTTTTATGTAACGAAAAAGTAAGTTTTTTAGACAAATGCAGTAGGTCAGTACTTCAAATATTCTAACAGTAACAGAGGACATCAACTTACTGTTAGATAAAAATTTCTGAAGCTGTAGTTAACTATATTCAGTTAAGCATATTATTAGTGGGATTTAGTCAATGTGAACACAAATACCATCTTGGAACAAGGTGGTCACCAATAAGACCCCAGAAAATTCCTTTTTTTCTGTCATTTAAGCCCAAACAACAGAACAACTCTATCTGACATTTCAGCTCTAACTGGAAATTCAAAAAGATCCTTTTTGATGCTTGTTGTAGCTATCTCAGGTAAGTTTGTCTCACAGAATAAACAACACACCACTTCTCAGATTAAAAATACATTTACAATTTATTAGATCAAGCATCATACTGCCCCCTGATGACCTCTGCTCCCATGATATTCTCTTCTGTGATTGAAACAAGAGGTATTCTCTCCTTATAACTGATGTATTATCCTCCAAAGAATCTCTCAGTCACATGAGAATTTTCTGTCTTAAAGCTGAAGTATTTGGGGGGCCAGTTACTGCCTCAAAAGCTAATGAATGCGTTCTCACAACATCCCTCTTTGTTAGGAAGTTTTGCTAATAGAAACTCAGGCACATAAAATTAAATTATTTGCCTAAGGTCAGAAAGGCAAGCTGTGGCACAGCTATGACTACGACCTGTAATTTAGGAACTCCAGTGCAAAGCTGCACTGCAGGATCTTTCCTCCGTCTCCCCATTTACGTGAGTATTATAAATGGCGTAAAAGTCAGCACAAGTAAACCTGCCTCATATCAAATGTACTTTGTAATACCCACAGTTCAATATGCAGAATTATATATATATAAAAGTATGTCTTATAATAAGTGTACGTGTATATATATGTATATACTTGTACTGGTTTGAATATTTTTTTTTTCCCTTTGTCTAGGTTCTCTTTGCCTTCTAAAATCCACAACTTTCTTCTGATTCTTTTCTAAATCTCCTATCCTCTTTGAAATAGGGGAAGACCAGAACTTCACGCAGTATCCAGGACATGCATAACACAGACTTGCAGAAGGCCCCAGCAATGTTCTCTGTTTCGTTCTCTATTGCGTTTCCTGACACTTAACCTTCCATTTGCTTGTTGGACTGCCAAGAAGCTTCAGATTACACTTTCCAAAAGCTGTCCAGCATAACTCAAGACCTCTCTTTTTCAATCAGCAGAATACAGAAAAAGCATACAGAAATGAGGAACAAGCAAAATAACCATAAAAATTGTGCCGCCTCACTGCCAATGGACTAACTCTGCTTACTACTTACTCTATAAAGCTTGTGAGTTGCAGCAATTTTTCAGTTGCTCCTGGACATAAGAATAGCGAAGTAGCAGTTTCAAAAAAAAACCTCACCCAAAACCCTGTGATACTTTTGCGTGGGGAGTAAGGAGTGTGTCCCTTTCTTTAGGGCCTTGCTTGGTTAACCATGTGCCTGCAATACATCTAGTGAAGCAAACAGCCAGATCCAGCAGTGCTGCTGATGCTGGTGGGCAGCATTCCCACCTGCTTGTCAGCAACTCCAGTAGCACCAACAGCTCAAACTGAAGGGCCTGACTGGGACCTACTGTGTCATTCAGCATTCTGAATTAACTATTTCTTTATATATGTTAAATGATCCTTACAGTGGGCATTACAATCCCTACTTTTTATACAGATGAGTATGCAGGAACAAATCAAATCTCTTTGTGAAACTAAAAAACATTATTATATTCCAAATAACTTTTCAAGCCATATCTCACAGATGTAATGCATTTCCCTATCTGCCTGCATCAAGGTCTCTACAAGACACCAACCTTAGAGATGTCAGCCATTTATCAGTAAGTAGTACTTCCCCAGGATGAGGAGAAGGAGAGAATCTGGCCCACAACCAGCAAAAAATGTACAAAACTTCAGAATTTCAACGTGGATAATTTTTTATATCTTGTTTTTAATTGTCTTGTTTTTTATTTTATTCCTTATGTGGTATGAGTCATACTCTGAGTTACACCAGTGTAAACCCTAGAAGAGCAGGATCGACTTCAGCAGCATTGCTATAAATTGACTCTGAGATTACATTAAGGACTCTCTGGTTCAAGTGACTTCAAATAGTTTTCTGCAGTGGCTGGATAGACAGGTAGGCATTCTAATTTTAGAGCCTTAGGTGTCCTTATGCCTCTACAAACCTGTGCCTTCTGCTGCAACCACCCTCGGTAGCTTAGTAACAGCCATCTCTTTGTATTTTTAAACACATTTTGGAGATCAGCTGATGGTCTTTACCTTAGATGTTTCATTGGCATGGCCTTTTTATCAGGACTACAATTCACCTTATTGAAATAATTTTGCTGCCAACCTTTTTAGTACAGATATGTTGAGAAAGCATCGAATTAGAGAGATTGATATCAATCTAGGTTATTTTATTTCTATATATAGTGTGCAAAGTCTTACCGTGGCTTGCTGGATGATGAGAACAGTAATAAAAAAATACGCTCTACAATAGGAAAGTAATCCTCTGCATTCACACATCAGCCTAATAAATCAGAGAAGCAACTGGCAGAAGAGTTATGAATAGAAAGAAATTCATGGCATATATACTAGAACATTATACTGCTTGAAAAAGTTGCAAATATATTTATTGCCCATACAAAATGTGGGAACATCACATTACTTATGCCAAACGACACTGTCTTTGAGTGTGTATTACCTTTCCTTCTCTACCACCTAGTACGTTCAAATACAAAAGATACAGCTTTTACAAATGCTTTAATACAACTGGGACATTTTTTCCTCAGACCAGTGGAGAGAGATTCACGACACAGTGCAATGTTCCTACTGCATCTACTGCATGCCACAGAAAGTAGCACGAAGGCATTCATCTTGCGCACATAATACTGATTTTTTTTTCTCTCTTCCTAACTGCGTGAAAAGCATTATCACCAGATGTTCGCATCTGAATTTTCTGGCTAATTGAATTTATTGCCTAAAATTCTCTTTTACGTTGTTACTCATTCAGAGGCAAACTCTGGCTGCCTAGAGCTGAAAAAGATAGAAACCTTTAGCCAGTATTCTCCTCTCCTGCGAGGCAGACACTGTAGGAGCGAGTGCTAAACCCAGATAAACAGGAGATCTAGACAGGTTTTATTCAAGACCTCACTCACTCCCTTCATCCCACAAGAAGACCAGTGCCAGGCCCCTAAACAGTGGCAAAACAGAGGTTAAACTCGGTATCCCAAAGAAGTTTGCAGACACTGCTAACAGTCTGCAGTGTAGTGCATAAACAGGATAGCCCAGACAACAACAGCGAAGCTGCAATTATCCATACGAAGCATGGACAGTCATTAATAATTAAAAACAAATATTGTGGCTTGCTTTGGCTCTAAATAATTGTTGCTGACTATTTATTAGTATCATAGAAAAATGTATCTTAAAGAGGAACTTCTGGGAAGAGTGGGCAAAACTTTGTCCATTTGGCTATTCCCTGGAGAGGGAACAACTGGGCAGTGGAGGGGGCGGGACACGACACGAAAGCAGTGGAAAGCAGTGTGTGTGGGGGTAAAAATACTGATACATATTCTCAATATTAAGCCCACTATTTTGCAAAATAATAATGTTTTCAGTTATTTCATAAATTCATTCCATTCAGTCTCTTTGCGAGATCAGAGAGAATGATGTAATGTTACAAAATGACTGAAAACAACAGGAAGGCAGCAAGCAAAATGTCTATTTTTTGCTTATCTAGCATTAACTCAGAAAAAAACAACCACAACTAGATGTTCCATTACATTTATGAAATAATATACTCTCATTGATTTATTTTTTAAACCATGTCACTTTACAGGACTGATACTCTGTCACTTTACAGGACTGATACTTTACTGCCAGTTGAGGCTATTTTTCCAAAAGGAATAATTTTGAAATGTGAATGCAATAAACCCAAGCCATTAATCAAGATCCTTAGCAGATCAGAGGAGTAAAAGACAAGAGCTGGCCCTCCCAATCTGCCACTACTTTGCTGTGCAGTCCTCAGTTACGGTGCAGTCTTCAGGAACATCCTAACTTAAATTTCCTCTTTTAACTGAATGTTACTCCAGCGGGGCTTGTCATTAATTCATTTATTTAACAACTGTAATATTTTCCTAATCTTACATCAAGTGAAATATATGCCAGGTGTATAGTAAATCTTTATTATAATTCAGGCAAAGTATCCTGACGATGGAATCAAGAATAACCATGGTTAAATTGACCCCAGAGGGATCCCAGAGGGTAAAATACCACTCCTTCTGTGCTACAGAAAGCACAGATTGTGGGGACACAGTACAGCACTCAGTGACATTCAGTAATACTCAGTCTTAATAATTGTAAAGACTCTGCACAAAACAAAGACATGCACTCTATCCTCAGAAGAGATAAATGTCATAAAATGATAGTGCATAAATGAGATGGTGAAACAATGGAGAGATGCACTCAGACATGCTTTTGAAAGCAAGATGATCAGTTTAAGATTCAATTCCCTGATACAACACAGGCTTTTATGCTTAAAAAAAAAAAAAGAAAAGGCCTAAAACAAAGTGAAAAGGCCTACCACTTTATACTTAACCACGTTTCTTGAATTTATTAGCAAAGTAAAGACAATTTATTAGCAAGAACAACCAGATTGATATGTTCTGACAAATATTTAGTAACTCAGCATTGGACTCTAGATTGGGAGACACTAGTGAATGTGTGTTTTTTATTATCATTATTCTAAATAATAATGTTTTAAGACCATTAAGGGTGTTAAGTGGTCTTAACAACAGTGTTAACATAGATTATTGTGTTAAGACCAATGCAGCCATTTCTGCCTCATCTGTTTTAGTTAATATTAAAGAGGGAAAATGTTCAGTCACAGGGCTGTATTATAGGCCATGGGTTAGTGCTGCTTTGTTTCACACAATTCAAACTAAAAGAGGAGAGAGGGTATAATGGAGACAGCATAAAGGGACATCCAAAGCAGACATATTAGACACATTAGAACTAGCGCTGTAGTTACTACAATGCTATCAAACATACTCTCTTGCACACCTATCAACAGAGAAGGGCTTGAAGTGCAGAAATTATTGTTTTACTCAGGAGAAACAGACCATTTACATCTGCCTTCCTTGACGCAGAAATACATCTCAAGCCACTCACTGCTGGAATAAATAAAATGGAAGGGAGCTGAGAGATTACGAGAGGTTACATAGGTCTGAAGATGGGATCAAATGGGGCAGATATAAAAAAAAAAACAGCCGCAATAGCAGAAAACAAAGGTTGCTTTCAAAAAACCTTCTATGGAAAGAAGGTGAGACAAGCCATAGTTAGTAATCAGTGATGAGATCTTGGTCATGGGAAAAAAAGGGCTTTGCTTTTATAAATCTAACAAAATAAAGGATTTATCCTTCATCTGTTCCATGTTTGTGTTTTATGAATATTCCAATAGGATAGGGGAGAAGATGTCTTCAGCCCCTTTTTCGCACTCCAAATTAATGTGACTGCGAGAATGCCACAAGATGCATGGTGCCAGGCAAACTGGAGACAGAAAGACCACTGGGACACAGCCTTGCACCCTCCCCTCTCAACCCAAGGGATGGGAGAAAGCAGTGACTTAGGACAACATATGAGAGCCTGTCGCCAGGGAGGATCCAGTATTGTGTGTCCAGCCCCATGGAGCCTGAACCGCCGCTGTCTCTTTTGGGCAACTTTCCACCTGCTGAGGCAGCTGCTGATGAAACAAGAAGTACCCGAGAGCCCTACAACAGAGGACTGGGACAGTCCTCTCCCACACTCACTGCTCAGCTGGAGCACACCTCTGCTCTCACGGACGTCCGTGTCAAAGAGCAGGATTTGGCACTTTTGGCACCATTTGAGTAGATCATAAAAGCACCCAGAATTAAAGCAAAGTGGGACAGCCCTCACAAATGTTTTCAACCTGAAACCACAGAGGTGTTCATATTGACGGGCTGTTGCCAACTTACCACCCTTGAGAAGAATAAAAGGAAATAATCAAAGTAGAATAAAATTATCATCCCCGTTCTTTACAGGAGAGCCCATGGTCATGCAGGGCTAAAAATGGACCTAGGGCTTGAAACTTAGTCAAGTGTTTTCAGGATAAACCCATTTTATTTTGGGTATATTCAGGTATAGAGCTTTTACTTAATCTGTTCATAATTTATGACATCTTCACATATGTACCCCATCTTTCTCTTCTCTCTCTGGCTACAGTGAAACATAAATATGTAATTTTTGTGTCACAGCATGATAGAGTGGATTTGAGCCATAGGTATGCTAGAAAAAGCTAAAATACTCAAATTGATCAAATTAACTGTTCTTGTCACAGTTCGGTTTTGTAGTTATTACCATTCCCCCAGTTGACCAAGTCTCATTTAATAAATATAGGTCAGTTATTTTACACTTTGCAGTTACTTCTCATTACGATATATGCAGTACACCACAAATACTGTAACAGTATAGCCTCTGTTGGTTGAAATACATTCTTCAAGTACCACCAGTTCAAAAGCTCTTTGCAAAAATAAAGTTAAAAAGTTAAATAAGCCTTGAGGAGGAATGAAATATGGCATTCCTCATGCTAAAGAACAAAAAATCTTGAATGTAATGGGATAAGAAGTAATCATAAAGTTATTTGTATACTTTGTCTTACTGTGAAGAGTAAGACTCTGTGGTGCTGTTGATGGTTGTGCATGGAAGTTACAACTAACTTTCTTTCAGTGTAAAATTATATCCAAGAATGACAAGATGCAAGGTGTGGAATGTCTTGTTGGAACGTCTTTGCATATTCCAATAATGCAAACTAAGACAATTTACAAAAGACAAATCAAAGGGTCATTTCCAAAAATACTTTGAGAGTAAAATATTTAAAAAAAAACCCAAAAAACATTTTGTATATGGATACTTGACAGTAAAAAACCCCAACATATATTGCAAAACAACACAGCATCTGTTGATTGACTTCTTAGAAAACAGGCTAGAGGTCAGTAAGAACCTAAAAGTTAAGTCCTGTAAAATCATCATTAATGAGGCTTCATAAAATAAAAAAATTAAATTCTTACATAGAGACTGTTCCTGGGTACATCACTGGGTGCTGCTTTACTTCATTAGAGTAATTTCTACCAGTAAAAATTACACAGAAAGTATATTTGAAAGGGACTGTTAGACATTTACTTGCACAGGTGAATACGACTGTCCATGGTGATGGGGAGATAGACGCAAACTGTCGGGCTTGCAGTCATCTAAACATAGGTAAGCAAAAGCATGAACATATCAGTGCTCATTTTGGGAGTCAGGTGCAGGCAAGAACCCCTTCATATAAACAATCATCATTAAAAGAGTAAATTCCTTGTGAAGCCATTTAGGGAAATATTTCTCAAACTGTGAGATTTTACCCATACAGATTTTTAACATATGAAAATTATGGTTATCAAAGTACTAATAAAATGTTTATAACTGGACAGGGAAGTATGCTTTCTCCAAAAGTATGTAATTATTGTCTGCACTAAAATGCACTCTCAACAAGTGTTTTAGAGCCTCTCTGCAACTTTTACATTACTTTTCAGTATTACCTATGAGATACTTCTTTCATTTAAATGAAATATCATGTCTATACCACCTTGCATGCAGAGATTAAAGGAGTTTACATAATGTCTTTAATGGAAAACTGACAGTATCATCACCAGACAAGCCAAATTCCAGCCTTTAACTGAAGAGATTTTAGAGGAAAAAGAAAGAGAGAAGACAAAGGCTATGGGAAGGTGAATGCAAAACTATGATTCTTCTTCAAACACATAGGAAAAGAAAGATACTCTGTTTTCTCTGGGACCCCTTATGGAAACAGAGGGGAATCTTGCAGAACACTGTAGAAACAAAATCAAGACATCCTTCAAGGACGATGAGAGCACCTCCAACACCCCTTCTGGATCCTTCAAATGTTATGGAGTGAAGAATTCTGTCAGCAGTAGCCAGCGGGTCTAAAAGCAACATCATGGACTGTTTGTCCATCACCCCATACTAAGTGTAAGTATTCCTTGGGACAAAGCCATGCTAGAAACAGGCACGTATTGTAACCTTGACCATCATGGATCTAGCAGTACTACGAATGACATCAAAGTTACTACAACACTGCAGTTATGTGGATTATAGATGTAAAAGAGATACAGATGAGAAAAAAATATATCCTGGAAGATGACAACAATAACTTACATTGTATAATGAGATATTTTTTCTTATATGGTTCATGTTGGTATTCCATTTCAATCAGATGGACTATCACAGACTTACCAGAATAGAGGATGGGAAAGAATGATGTATATTCAACAAGCCCTCACTAATAATAATAAAGAGCAACACACAAATAAAAATAATGAAGATAAACAAGAGGTTCGTAGAGTCTATGCATGCTGCCTGACATATGAAAGAGCAGTGGTATCGCGTTGAAAGGGTTCTGGGCACATTCTGAAGAACTCACAGAAGATGCAGAAAAACTTTTAAGATTAATGACAAAATAAATGTGAATGATGGTTTTGAGCAAGGTTGGAAAATAAATGCTTTCAGCGTGCAATCACTCATTTTTTTAGAACACCATGCAATAATGTCTGGATGGACACTTTTCTTCTAAGACTGTGTGAAGTGAGTATATGGGAATGCTCTCCAAGATAAAGAGGAAACTGTCTGATCCAGTGAGTTTTATTAAGGATGCAAGGGAAGGCTTCAGGCAGGACAGTTCAGTAGCTACTGTTCCTTTATTCAACATCTTTGCGCTATTTTCCTGAGATGAGAACCTCAAGTGCTGTGGCTTTGATGGCAAAAATTAATTTCCTAGCTTGCAGAAAGGAGTCATTGGTGCCAAAAACCCCGAGTGACCTGTTACACCTTTGCAGCTGATGGCAGGCTGCCATTTTCCACGAGAGCAAAATGGTGTTAGCGTGTGAAACCGCACAATTCAATCCTTTTGTATGGTGACCTCATACAAAGGAGTAAGCTGTCATTATAGGAAGAAAAAACGCTGTGGAAGAATGAATCCTTTGTTTAACAGAATGTGCTCTTTTAAAGAAATGTTCTCTGCTGACTATTTTAAAACGCTTCTCTTTTCCTATATACCCTGCCTGTTCCTTCTTGGCATCCAGGACCAGCTACTCTGGCTCTGCTCACAATCTCACCATTGTTGGTGTAAGAGCCCTCTCCTAAGGAGAAAATGCCACCTGAAAGGGCCTTCTCGTGCTCTTCTGCCTGATCAACTCTTCATTTGCCTTCAAATATCTGATCAAAACTTCTTCCCTCCTTCCCATTTGCCTTTTAGTTGCATTCTTCACTGTTGTAATGAAAAGATAATTTATATAATGCATTGCTAAAGTATTCTGAGATTCTGAATTTCAGAATTATTATGCCTAACTGTAATGGGCTGCCTGGTAATTTTTACAACCTTTAGCCTGCTGCCTCCTTATGTCCCCTTTCACATATGTGAGATCTTCAGCGAGGGTTGGTCACTGCTCAACAGGAGATGAAAAATCCAACTATCAGACATTAGCAAAAATAATCCAATTTCTTCAACTCCGTTCTAATGTCTGCTGCACCATCTAAGCACCAAGCACAGAGAATAAAGGTAGAGAATGGGAAGCGCTACTGACAGCAGATGTAGTGCCTGCGTTGCAGTCAGCAATACTTAAGGAGACTCAGAAGTAGCACTTGTGGAAAACTTTCAGGTAAGAGCAGTAGTTACAATCATACTTTTAAATAAAGACTAGCACTGGATGGTTTTGAGCAGCATAGGAGTGGCAGCATCTGCAAGAAATAACACCACCTTCTTTATCAATGGTCAGTGTTTATAGCATTGACCTATCGCTGTACTGGTGGGTTCAGGGCTGGCAGGGGAAAAATCAAAATTCTACCAGAAATATAAAACCTAATTCACTCCAGAAGTTTTTTGTGAAAAATGACTTCTGACACCTTAGTAGCCAGCCTGGGGCATCTTCACATAAACAGTTACCAACTTTGTTTGAAAGTCCTTTAAGTCAGAGAAGGGCGTTTGCAGACCTCATTGGTCTGAGAGAATTGCTACATAAAAGAGCAGGGCATTTACGCTTATGTAGCAATAAAGGTACATTTAGAGTGATGTCATCAAATTCAGAAGCATGCCTGTGATCAACACGTGCTTTAGAAGTAACACCTACCATAAAGAACACAGTCATGAAGGGAAAAAGATCTCTCGTTTCCCTAGCCATACTTCAAACATTTTTGACTGAATTTCTTTTTCATAGTTGTCTTCTACAGAGTATTTCCACTTCCTTTTCTTGGGGGGGATAGAGGAAGCAAGGGTTAGTGTTCCACAGTTCAGCCACAGAAATGAAAATATTTTAGAAGAGGAAAAGAGTAATGGTAAAACCATAAAAGGTGTTAGCAATCTCAGAAATGCATATAGTTATAGCTGCTATTTTCTATTTCTGTCTAAATTTTAGTTGACACTGTTCTACTCAAGAGGAATATAAAGGCCTTCACCCTACCAAGTACATGAGGAAAAACTGTATACAAATCCCACTAAACTCTTATGAGAGTCGGACAAGTTTACCACTATACAAAAACAAAACTGGAAGATTGAAAGAATGGTCAGGTTCAGAGAACAGATCATCAATCACCTTTTTGGTAGGCTGTACAGTATAAATCATGCTTAAAAGAATCAAAAAAAGTATTTCAGGACAGTTATTTCCAGAAACTCTGGAAAATAGCCATTAAGCGCAGTGTGACAACTTGATGCTCATTAGTGATAAAGGTAAATAAACATTTTTTTTTTCTGTCAGAGAACTCCAGAGTTGAAACTTTAACAACTGCATTACATTTCAAATCCAATGCAACTAGTAAATAAACTACATTGTTGCATAATATTATTAATTCTGTGTGTGTGTTTATGTTCAAGTGCATCTCACACATTAGCTCTTAATGTTTGTCCTTTCTCCAGGGTTTGAAAGACCACCAAGACAGTTTTCTTTCTTTAGTCCAGGTCATTTGCTATGTTGAAGCTAGGCATTTGGTAAAAGAGCACAGTTTTCTGCGCTTCAAAATAACTGGAATTTTTCCGCTTTGTAATCTTAAACTTACACGTGAACTTCCAAAATTCATAATTACTAATTTGACAAGAGGTTGCAAGGAAAATAAAAATTAGGATGTGCCCAGGTGCTTCTTTCCCCTGCACCTTGTGTCCGAGCTGGTGCGTTTCCCTGCGACCACGTGCAGCAGAACTAGCGCCCTGCTTTCCATGAAGAAGGAATCAGATATTAAATGTGGTCGTTCTCAGACAGAGGAGAACTGGCCACAACACACAGCTGCAACACAAATACTTTGCAGAAGACTGAATTTTGGTATCAGTTCCTATTATTTAGGTCTTAGTTCAAGCCATAATTCAGACACATCCTTAACAGTTAGCACGTGAGTTGTCTCAGGTGGGTTAACAGCACCACTCAAGTTCCTCTGCCTGGGTAAAAGCCCAGCAAGAACCTGGGATATCTGCTGTGAGATCCCCTTATTGACAGGATTTTGAACTCCTCACACAAAAGGATCCTCAAGAAATTCTTGTTCAGTGGAGAGCTCAAGCAGACCCTAAGCACACTCCCGATCCCTTTGGGTAGAACCTGATTCCAATAAACAAACACAGAAACTGTTTAAGTGCTCTGCTGAATTATGGCCTAAACACAACAGGACTTATCATTAAATACTATAGGTTGGTAGATAGATAGATAGATAGATACAAAGATAAATTAGTTTGCCACCCTTGGATGCTTTAGTCTAAAAAGCTTCACAAAGCATTAGAAAAGTAGACAATACACCTCATTTTTTGCCTTAGAAAAATCTACAGTACCAGAAGTCTGAAAGCATATGCTTCAGGTGGACTGTTTAAAAAAAGTATTTTGGCTTCTTTCCAAAGACAGTTTACATATTATGGAGTGAGGAATATCTCAAAGCCCTGAATAATAACAAATGAAGGGGGGAAATCCTCAATTTATCTGTTATCCTTTTTCAGAGAAGAAGCTCAGAGAGCTGCCTAGTGCTCTACTGTTTTATATACCTACCTTCACCCTTCCAGCTTGTGAGCCTGAAGCTTACAAAGGCTGATGTCCTAGTGGGATAGGTTAGATCAACAACAATCACTTCTTTCCCCCTAAATGGTTGGCAACGAAAATCAAACCATCTTCTTTCAAATGTGATAGCTACCTAAGGACTCCCAATCTATGGCTAACAGGAGGAAGCACAGATTGTACAATGAGTAAATTACTCTAATCATTTAACTGCCTTTCTCAGAGATTAATCAATTCTTTTATTGAAAAACTAATTTGTGAATAAGGATGAGAAAAGAGTATGGGAACAGTGTGCAGTTAAAATTTTCAACACTACCTGTAACAGTACTCTTTTCTAGTGCACATTCTTCATTTTAACATTCATGTATATATTTCTTTATTGTTATTTCTAAGGTATTTGAGGTGATGTACGCAACCAGTGCAGTTCTGCCGGTGCCAGCAGACCACATACTTACTTACTTACTCACTCAGGAATTTCCTCAGCATGAAAAAGCCTAGAAGGGGAAGCTGCTATAGGCGGACAGACCCACGGAGTGGTACGTGCTGAGGGTGAGGATAACGAAGCACTAGCAAGCCAGCATCACTGCACAGTTCTGACAAATAAGCAATAGCAGATCCTGATCTCAGTTTACCTTTACATGCCGGGCTAAAAGATGCCAGTACAGGCACAGATTTATGTGCACACCACATGTCCCTGATTAGCAGTATCTCTGAGAGGGCCAGGGGAGGCAGCTGGAGCTGGTAACAGCTTCACTCATTCAATTTTAATTGACTCCTGTGTGTTTGTCAGATCCCTCGGAGCTGCCTTCCTTCTGTTTTAACTTGTGCCAAAAGCTGAACTGGTCCCATTAACCACAGGCAACATGCAAGCAAGAAGTACCCATCAGCTACAGGTACAGAACAAAGTCTATATTGCTGTTTGAACTACATTTTAGATACAATCTGCACTGAATTTCAAGATCACAGACCAACGATCACAGTTCAAGCTGCAAACCCAGTGAAATTCAACACTATTCACACAATTATACATTAAAGCAGGCTTTGATTCAGAATCCTTTTGCTTAATTTTCATCTTCTGTGTTTGTATTTAGTGTCCAAACATCTCTCTCTGAAAATCCTAAGGAAATGCCCATATGCTTCAGTGGGATCAAGACTATACCACTAGCTGTTTACTGAACAACTAGTGATACAGTGTTTAAATGCTATGCAATCAATCAAAATATTGAAAACAAAACAAACAAACAAAAAAGCGACAATAATATTTTAGTGCATTTTTTACTTTCTCTAATGGTAACAAATTACTTAAGTGAAAGCTTGAGTAAAATGGGTCCAGACGTATATACATTATTTATTTTGTAACTCTTTTTAAAGTACAAATAATTGGTGATGATAAATGGCAAACAGCATCACTGTTGAAAAAAGGGTTTATAAACCTTACCTCTGCTTTTATTTTATTGTCTCCGAAACAGAGGTGTTGTAAGTAGGCTGCAGCATTGGACTGTACTGAGGGAAACTGATGCTGTAACATCTGTATAACTTCTGGAAGCTCTGGATCTCGCCATCCGAACTCTCTGTGCGAAAACAAAGAAGAAAGATTCATCCAAAATTGTGCTATTAGTAGTTAAACGTGGCAACAGTTGGGCCAACAAAGAAGAAAGACATGTCTAGGTAAAATCTTTATTTTTTCCCCATTATTTTCAAAGCAAACATCAAATATGAAGCTATTTTTCATTTTAAACTGTACCTCTCTGCAAAAAAAAAAAGGTTATATAAAGTATAATTAGAGTAAATAACCTTATGGAATTAGGTCTCTAACTGCTGAAGTTTCCTAAATAAAAATGGCTACATTAAATCTTAAAATAAGAAAAGAAGAAGATACATGTTCATACCATTCTTTCTCTATTAAAATTAAAATATGGAGGCTAGAATCAGAACCACAAGTGGTTTGCTGTGAAATGGTAGTTTATCAAAAAGTCCTTTTTACTTACTGGAATCTTTATTTGATATAAATTGCTATCTTATCTAGAAAGCAATGACCTATTTTGTCTTTTGGTTTATTTTTTCCAGACACGATCCATGCTCAATGTAAAACTATTATATAGTTCTGGCCCTGCTTGAGCAGAGGGTTGGACCAGACGACCTCCAGAGGTCCCTGCCAGCCTCAGCCCTTCTGTGACTCTGTAATTTTACAATTATATAATACACGCTTATACATCAGATTACTTTTAAATCTTCATGTGTACCAGTTAATCTAAAGCAGCTAGGCAAATACAAAGACTCGGTCTTTGCACTTTTCTTTAACCCAACAAAGCATGAAACACCATTAGCATCGAATGAAACAACTGAATACAAGTGTGTTGAACAAATCTCAGCACGTATTCTGCAACTTCCAGAACTGAACTTAAAAGCAGTCTGACACTTCAGGTAAAATTTTCCCCTCTGTGTTTAAGGGTAAAATCATTCATGAAAATGGCTTTGGACTTTGTGTCCCAAGAGCCAGACATGCACACAGCCACTCTGCATGAGCTACTTAATTCTCATATGCCTTTTCCTCAAGAGCTAATTTTTTGTGCCATATAAATATTTTCACCATCTTGTATCTAATGCTACATGTACAAGGTAATAGAGGGGAAATTAGGGGAAAGAGGGGACTTGTGAAAAAGGTTGTAGGTTCTCTGTTGCAGTTACCATGATCACCTGGGAGTTCATTGCCAAAAAACCCCACAAGAGCTGTTGCAGAGTCCAGCTGTAGTATTTTAAAAAATATTCCTGACCATTAGCTTCCTTCCCAAATTATGGAGATTCTGCTGCACTGAGGCCAAGTGTATGTATGTCACTGGGAGAATTCACCTGCATTTGAGTAACGCTTACAGTAGCTCTGCAGTCTGTCTCAAGTAATACCAGGCATCACACTTTAAGTACAACAGTTCTCCAAGACATTTCATTGAAACAAGACTCATTTAAAAATAATAATGAATTACTACAGAACAGAGGTATTGTCTGTTCTCTTCTGATATGGGATGTTTGCCAGATCGAGAGTTGTCATTACAGTTGTATCTTTATGAAGATCCCGAATATAAGTAGGAGATGTAAAAAAATACACGTAGAATTTCATTGGCTATTTCTCTTCAGACAAAACAGATGTTAACTCATGAATATTAAATTTCACTTTAAGTGTTTAATACAAAGAAACCATGAAGATGTAATAATAAATCACATATGGACTATTCCAATGAATCTTGAGATGACGTAGACTGTTGGGAAGCTTCTACAAAGAGACCTTTTGCATATGTTCAGAAAGATCTTAACATTGAATTGATATTTTGAGAAGTCAGACGACATTGTAAAAGGTATCAGGGAAGGCTAGAAACTTTGGCAGCCAAAGACAGCGAACACCCCATTTTCTGTGTATACCAGTTTACTATGACTCTGTTAACAGGTGAAAAGTAAGTGATCCTTTGGCTAAGCACTTGTTTCTGTTTAAGAATGGGTAGTACAAACCTATAAACAAATCATAAATTGACAGAGATTATAGAAAAAATGTTATTTGACATGTTAGCTTCCTCTCGTACTTGCTTTCTTACAGTTAACCATGTTAACACATGTGAACAGGTTCTTCAAACACATTAGACCTGCCACCTATATACATGGCTCTCAGCCAACCAAAGACATCTTCCAGAAAATATTTTTAAATAATAATAAAAAAATAATGAAAACCTCACCAACCTTACTGAGCACAAATTAATTATCCTAGCTTCACTTCTAATTTGTTCTCATTTTCAATCCTAGACGCCAAGTGCAGGTGTTGGTATTTTGGAGAGGATACAACGTACCAGAAGAAAACAGCTTGTATGACAAGACAACAAGGGGGAAAATTTGATATGAGTTGTTTTACACCAAATAACTACACTTGCTAGTGTTGGAACTTCTATCACCAAATTATTTCCGAAAGGAAATTTCCTCCTTCATAGTATGTGCATTACTTGAACAGAAAACAAACAAACAAAAAGCCCGTTATGTACAGTAGTACACCATGGAGCCTGACAACCAGCTCAGGTTCTTCTTCCTCTTGTCCTGGAATCCAGGCCAGAAGACACAATGAGGGGGCAAAAGGAAAAGGTCTCTTCATCAAAGGTACAGTTAATTGTTCTGACGAACCTGCAGTCTTGACATGGTATTTACATATTAAAACATGGCTGTACCTACTTTTTCCCTCTGATCTCCAAAAAGAAAAGTTAGCAAATAAGTGAATACGTGTTGAATACTTGTTGGAAATGGTTGTGTGCACACTGGACGTAAGTAGAAAATTAATTCAGAAAAGAAACCCTTAGTACTGAATACTGAGTTTGTCATGTAACCAGTTTTAGGAGAGATAATGAACAAAGCAGGAAAAAGAAGTTTAAAAATTTAGCCCCAGTATGCACTGTCATTTCAAGCAGATGGTCTCTAAGATGATTATATTTTTAGCAGTTTCTAAATAAAATACAGTAGCTATATAAAACAAACAAAAACTTCTGTCAACAGTTAAGGCTGCTTGAATAATTGTGATAATTTTAGCAGCCTTCAGGGCAAGAAGGACTAGTTTCCAGGGGTTTAAATTTTTCATTTGTTTTATACAAGTCTCTTATAGGTGGGAAAAACAGTGAGCTAGAGAGGACTTTTTTTTAAGAACTGTAAGCTTGCAGCTCTATTAACAACATTTACTTGAATTTTTTTTTGTTTTGTAAATCTGGCTTAATTATGAAAAATTAGGAAGGCTACTTAATGAAGTCAACTGGCAGAGGTCTTGAGAAGGGAGGAAGACTGGAATTTCTTGAAGACAAAGGTACAAAACTATCTGGAACATTTTGCATAGATGTGGGAGAACTTTCAGGCCATGGCTCCAAGCGTAGTTATGTGACAAAATACATATTAAAATACCCAAACGAAAAGTAAGAGAAAAAAACAGTAGGGAAGGAAGGTACGTTGTAGAAGTGAAGAGCTGGAATAAACTGGGTTGCACCCTGGAAAGGTAACTGAAATTACATAGCAAAATATCTTTTACTGCCTACCAACAAAAAGCAGTAGTAGGGACAGTACTTGATGAAGATAAGGGTCAGATTAAAGGAAGGGAGAAGGATAATGAAAATCAAACCTACCTCCATTTCTGTGAAACATCTGTTATTGTGCCACACAGAAATTAGTTAAACTGGCAACATACGAGGATCCAATCCCTCGTAAAATTGTAAAGTAGAACTAAGTAAAATTTGAAACTGTAGTGAATATCCTAAACAAACACTAGCTAAGCCTGTGTCCTTTATTAACATTCCCATGCTTACAAAATCTGAGCGAGGCGATCCACACAGATGGTGAAACAAGCCAGAAGGCTGGAGTAAATGTGCGGAGGTGCATGGCATGCAATTTTGAGAATGCTATCAAACAGTATCCGTGTAGTTGATCCAAAAATGAAGAGTAAGCTAGCATCTGTACATTCAAGATCTTCCGCTATTGCCTCTGTTTCCCTTGGAATACCAACACTAAGCTGCTCAGGTCAGCTAAAGGCTTCTGGTGATGGTGTGGGTTTTTCCACAAGAGAATCACAGCTGTGCAAGAACTTCACAGCTTTGGCTGGAAAGCAGCATTTGCTGAAATATTTCCAAATATTCTGGCAGGTTGCAGAAGTACATTATTTCTAGGGAGCGTCCTCATCTGAGGAGACTGACCAAAGCATGCCAAGGTGTTCCACCTTCTTTCTTTGATGGAAATGGTGCTCTAGGAATGTAGGATTGATCTCATTTTGAATCCTGCAGAAGGTTTTAGCTTGAAGTGGTGACTAAGGCAGATGTTCCATGCATTACAGCAGGCTAGTGTTCCAGGGGTGGAAGAGGACCCAAAGGGGAACACTGAGTTATATGTAAGCTGGCAATATGTCTGCCTAGACTATCACAATAGGCCCTTTTACCTGTGAACAACTGAAGAGAATCAATAAGGAGCTGGACATGAGACACAACAACTCTGAAACTGAGCAGCACAAGCAGCAGCACCAAGAAATCGAGGCTGACTTGGGTACAGCAAGCATTGCATCGAAACCAATTCCTGCTCCTGCCGTTGTATCGCATACACATGTCAGAAAGTAAAGGAGATGCAGACTTAAGAGAGATTATTAGTAACACAGCTGAATGCACTGGCTATGTGGGATCACTTAAAGGTGCTGCTGAATACAGAGTTATGTACTGCGTCTGAATATTTGCTTGAATTATGCCAGAATTTTTTTTTCTGCTACAGCAAATGCTGATGACACACAGAAAAGCAAAACCAAAATTCCTGTTACATCTATACCTGCACTGATTTTAACAAGGCTACAAAATAAGTTTTAAAAGCATAGGTCTCCAGTTGGTAACTAAAGATATCGATCGCTTCTACGCAGCATTGGAGAAGCAGGTGTGATGGCTCTGTTTACTCTCCATCCATTGGTCACAGTGAATCTCACGAGAGCTTGGGTTCTTATTTCTGATTTACATTATTAGAGCAGATCACATCTGATCAAGCAGTTGGCACAGGCAAGCACTGACACCCAGAGCTATTCCCGTCTCAGCAGCATTCCCCAAAGGCAGTGCTGTGAAGACGCCTGCTGTAAAGAACCATATGCTTGACAAAGACTGAACCACCACCAAGCATTTATCAAAGAAAGAGAATGTATAATTTTTAGATATATTTATTACAAAAGTGTATGTTTAAACCAGACTGGTCCGTATGCACCTTCCTGTCTTAATACGCGTGCGCATATGTGAGACAGTCTTAGACTGGTGAAGGAAAGGTTTTCATATATGAAGTGGTGCACAAAGGCAAAGACAATACAATCTGAGCTAAGGATAATCTTTCCTAGATTTCTAACTCATATACATTGGGGCTTTGCTAATGCCAGTCTGCAAGACTTTTTGCTGAACTTACGCCTACAGAGATATATCCTTCTGTTTGCTTCCTCTCCGCCCTCCCCCCCCAGTTCAATAAAGCCTGAAAATCTCTTTTGCCTCGTTTCTGAAAGGAGAGCTGTGAGAATGGTTTTCTGCTAGTACTAGGAAAAACCAAACTATATGTAGCTCAGGATCAAACACAAGGAGAACTAATCAAGAGCCAAGAGCCAAGATCAAAGAAAGAACTACCTCCCATGTTTAAAGGCAGAAATGTACTTCTATTAAAAATATTTGGAAGGGAATATACCAATATTACAGGGATCTCTCTCTAAGGACTTTACCTTAGTACATTTAGAATGAGCAAAGAAAAGATGTTAAACTTAACTGGTAAAAAAAATCAAAAATACCTAAAGGTAATCCACAGACAAGGACTGTGATATAAAGAGGAAGAAGCCATCTAACAGCTTGTTCCCTCATTTTTTTTCCGTGATTCTATGACAGTTGGTCAAACAAAAGTGAACACATACTTATTACACTTAATTTATTGGGAGTTGAATTTGAAGTATTTCCTTAAATTATTTTCCCTTTTTAAAACATACTTCACCATATGCAAGCACATACATATACCGGGATTGTTAGCCCGGGCCAAATGACCTGCTACAGTTTAAGAGGAGGCAGAACTACTATATTTGCTTTGAAAATGTAACACATGAATATTGGGTACCTTTAGCACACAATTTTAGGAAATAAAAGACAGAGATGTCAATCTCTATTCCACTCACCTTGGAAAACCCTCAAAACCCTTCACCATATTGTCTTCTGTAGTCAAACTTGGCCAAAGAAGTGTACAACAACAAGCAAGATCACCTTTGTCTTCATCCCCACGCTGATACGAACAACATACATCCACAAGATGTAGTAACAGCAGGTTTGGGCCTAATACAAACCCCTTAGGGCAGCAATGAACCCTTATCAGCACAGAGCTCCCTCTACTTCTGTTTTGTCCTTTCAAGAAAGATAAACCAAACCCAGACTACTGGAAAAGTTAGGAACAAAATAATCTGACATAGTTTAGGCTAAATTTCGAAGCACCAGAAGTAAGGACAGAGAAAAGGCACCGTAAATCTATCTTCTATGAATAAAAAGGTAAGTTCTAATGAAATAAAGAAAACCATCCACATGATTGTTTATTCCAACCTGAAAACTGCAGCCTGCGTGGGATGCTCCGTATGACTGATGCAAACGCATCCAGTGTCACAGAATCAGAGTAAATGTGCAGATCCCACCAAACCTGCAACTCCTGAATCTCACAAATCTTCACCATTTGCTTCTTCTGCTAATGGAGTTCTTAACACTTTCTGAAGAGCTGCTCTTGTTAGAGCAACGTGCTTGCCAAATGGCTTTGTAATGGTAAAAAATGATCACAATAACCTCTTCATTGCTGGGTTGCTTAATTTTTTTTTAATACATGCACAACTGTAAATTTGATTTGCAGGCAAAAAATTATACAAACGGTACAAATGGAATCAGAAAGAGGAGGAAGCATTTCACTACGGAGTCTAATGACACTTGAGGTATGGGAAAAGTGGATTTCAGAGCTTGTCAGCACTTGAGCAGGCAAGCATTAGAAAGATACGCTTGGCCCTACAGTTACTGATTTTCATTTGAGTAACACACTGTATCTACTTACCCAGGTATACTGTGACCTGTTAGTATATGCAGTGTTAGGATACTATCTGCCATACCTGGACCCACTTTACCGGATCGATAATTTCACTGATGCAAATGGGCAACAATTTGCATTCTGGCAATGTACCATTTAAATATTTAAGTGTATAATATATGAGCAGTCAACAACATTTGACTGCACTTCAATATATACTTTACTTTTAGTTAAGCATGTAGCTTACGTTTTCCCTAGATTTCAAATTTAGCACAGCTGAATGTAAAACAGCTGTACAAACATTTGGCAATCCTGCCAAAAAACCTGGGTGCTGCTCTTGGATTATGACGTTTTCCTTAGTTTATGCTTCCATGTGGCCTAAACTAGAACCACCATGCAGTAGTGCTCACACAGATTCATCACAAATGTGGTTTTTACAATGTATTTGAGTCTGCTAATGAGGTGCAGAGGAGGATGTGCTGTGGCAGGCGCACAGGATCCCTGCCCAGCTCTGCCAAGCAGCAATGGAGATGCTCAGCCTGTCCCAGGTCTTTAACAGAACCATAAACCAGAGGTCTCAGGGCTAATCCAGCACTTCAAAAAACCACCTCTCCAATACAGCAAAGGGCTAAAACTGACTTGTACAATGGCAAATATACTCTCCTGCAGTTCTGCCTTTGTACCCTTTATACGTTCTCCGATAAGGCATCACTTTTCTGTTTTTACATTACTACCTGCAATTTAGATTTTAAAATAAGAAAACCATAAGAAGTGAGCTTGTGGAGAGGCAAGATGAGAACTACTTCAATGTAACAAAATGAATGGTCTGGAGCTGAACCGTCTGCAGATTTCTTGAACATTTCCATCTTAAGAGGAAAAGATTTTAAAGACGATACAGTTGAGTAAAGATTATCTAATGACATCGACCCACGTGGTACTATTTACAGCTCTAGGTTACTGCCTCCAATACAACAGGATTACATTCAGAGGTATTAACTATTATCAGCCCAAGGTTACCCTGATTTAATTTAGAAATGTCATTTTAATTGAAATATATTTATGAACCTTTATGAAATAATCTCTCATGCTATCAGTACTGATCTATAAGTACTTAATTCCCTCACTCCCGGTGAGGGAGCTTTTAAGAAAAAAGTTGCCTGTGTTCTGAGGTAGCCATACGCTGCTGTAGCTGGTACAATGTTATCTCTCCTCTAGACTGTGGGGTGGGGAGCAGAGAAAAATTAGGGGCTTCAGTGCTTTAGGATACCTTTAATTTTGCCATTTGTAGTATGTGGTTTGTTTAGTGTGTTGGTGTTTTGGTTTTTTTTTTGTTTTTTTTTGTTAGCAAGTGGCATTTATCTTTTGGGGCTGTTGAGCTGAAACAGTCTTGAAAATCTTGTTTAATCTCTTCCTCTGCAGGCATTTGCATATACAGGGAATGCTTCTGCAAAGGCAAGTAAGAGGCAAATTAGGTAAGCTATCAAGATGTCTTTAAGCTGCCTAATTTATCTTCTTTCTCCCTGCAACGCATAACATTTTTCTGACCCCCTACTGCAGAAGGGCCTTACAGTAGCTTAATACATTGCAGCTGTGAAAATACGCCAAGTTAACCCTTCCCTCAGAGACCAGCTTATGCTTCCTTCTCTCCGTGTGCAGGAGTTCACACTTCACAGGGAAGATTTCAGAAGATTGTGAAATGCTGCTCAGCAGCAGAACAGCTGTTACAGATGTGGGTATGCCTTCCTCATACATCAGAAAGGTAGAATCGTAGACAGGAGATTAAAACAGTAGACAGACCTAAGGGATCCCAGCCTTGACTGTGTCATTGACTAACTTTGTCAGACACAGTCATTTACTTTAATGCCTTTCTCCGACGTTTGATAGATTCTCTGTCTCTGGAGACCTGTAAATCAAAATTGTCTCCTTTTCTAGAACTCATGTTCCCATTCAGAGGCTCTTAAACCTTCCTGTATTTCAACAACAGGAGAAAAAAGCTTTTGAGGTCCTGGTCCCATCTGGCCATGTAGAAATGTATGCTTTCCAAAGAACAAATGTTACTCCACAAAACCCTGATTTTCCTCCGAAAATGGGAGGAGCACTTTAGAGAGGAAGACAGTTATTTAATTTCCCCACATGCAACAAGACACCTAACCATTGCAGCTATTAAAAAAAAGAACAAAAAAGCAGCAGGAACAATTTAGCATTAGCCTAACAGCACCAATGTTAACAATTCAAACCACGCTCATCTGCAGGAGAGGAAGCTAGCATACACAATACTCCCCGAAAGTCGCAAGAGCATCCACATCATTTTTTGAAATAACCACAAGAGTTCCCAAAAGGTTTTGGGGCACTCCACCTCTCTCCAGTTGAAGCTTTTAATGTCATGTTATTAAGCACAATGAGTTTCACAATAACCGACGTGACAACACATGGATCGTCTCTCCCCGTTGCTCTCTTTGTTTGATTAAGCTTCTGGCCCCAGCAGATGTCCTGAGTCGCAGGGCAGCGAGAGGAGAACTGCTTCTACCCTTCTGCAGCAGGGATGATAGAAAGTCAAGCTTTTTCGGGTTTGGGGAAATGAAAAAGCAATCAGACTGGATGTTTCCCTCCTATCCACAATAAAAAGCATGGGCAGATCGCCATCCAGGTAACCTGCAGACTGCCATGGGAAAGCAGGGAGCACCAGGACCAGCAACTGGGCATTTTCTATGTCTGCGAATAGCAGACGACAGGAAATGCCAACAGTGCATACAGTTTAGCACAAGCTGCAGAAATATTTTTTACAGCTGGGGTGGGGGCAAGGAAAGGGTGTCCATCTGAAATATTAGAAAGTATTCATCCTAAATATCTTGTGCTATCTAATTTCTTAGTGATTACTCCATTGAGTGCATTATTGGCTTACTTTGTCACTGCGTGGCAGCAACTCTCACCTTATCTGCACACATACATGCCCAGGCATCGTTCTTATCTATCTAACACTTTGCAGCACTCCCTGTCTTTCTGAGCACAGTCAACTCTTCAAAGTAGACAATCTTTTGATGCTTAAATAATGAATATTAAACAATAAAACCTAAAGGTGACTCAAAATATCATATAAATTGATAAGCCCCAGAATTTGCCCTGAAACACTCAAACACCAAGTCTGGAAAGCCAAGAGAAAAACCCACATAAATTTCAAATACTGAATTAAAAAAAAAATCAAACAACAAAATGTTCTCCTTTTCTTTTCTTACAACTAGACTCCTATTTAATGTTTTAGAGAAGCCAAGGAACTAATTCTGTTCATTAAACTTGCAAGGTGTACAATTCTATAAATGCACTTGAATTTGATCTTTTTGTCAAAGGGAAATACAGACTAATGGCTTTTCTTTACTGCCTTTATTTCAGTTTTCATTAAGCATGAAAAAACTGGTCTCCTGCACGCTAGCTTGATGCATCTCAACGTACAACCACCAAAACAATGTAATAATGCAAGACATACTTGACACTCAGGAGACAGAAAGTTCATGGGATCAATAATGAAAGAGTCAAATTGTTAAAAACTGCTCAAATGGAAAGCTGTTGGATGGAAGGAAAAATATCCACCAGTAATGAGCAGTGACAGTCAAATACTATTGCTACTTCCCATCACACACCTTTCATCTACTTCAAAGCACGGAAGAAATTCTAGGGAACTCTCTTGATGCAGTACATAGATGTCATCATCTTCATGTCGGGCATGGGTAAAGAGAGACAGCGCTTACATGCCTCTCTCACAGGGAAAATAAAAAAAATGACAAAAGTTAGAAGAGCCGCTATTAAATCCTCAGCCTTCGTTTTCAACGCTCTGAACCAAATACACTGATTCACTGTTAGCTGACTGCAAAAGCTTTTCAAAAATTTAAAAATGCAGAAGATCTGGACAGTATTTTAGGGGAGTGCAGGACAAGAAGAGACTTTCTGGGCCATCAAAGCCAATTTCTGACTGCAAGTCTCCCGCTATTTGGCACATATGCTGCAGCATACATTGCTCAAGCTAAAGATGGTCTCGTGTAGGGAAATTTTAATCAATCTCAGATTTTGTTGACCCTAACAACAGTTTCAGTTTATAAATGAAAAAAAAAAAAAAAGGAAAGAAGACTTGTCACACATACCCATTCAGAAGGGGTGCTTTTTTGTTGCTGTTTCTAAGAGGGTGTTTCAATTGTGGCTTTTTCTGTTCAAAGCACCAACAAACCTAATACATATCCCCCTTTTCAGAATACTAAATCAGAAAACACGGCTGTACTTCTGCACTTGGAGGAAGGAATAAAAGGTGAAAGGATGGTTTCTAGCTGGGTATCTCACGTGATAATGTTTCTGTTCTCTGTTTGGGCCACAAGATAACCCAGAGTCTCCCCAGTGACACAAAAGCCAGCAGAAGAATGACAAGCTCGTTGATGGACAGTTAAGACTAACAGAAAGTACTACCAGTACATCATCAGGGAAACTCAAAACCCTCAACTGCTGAGTCAGCATCGAAACCAGGCCAAGAACAGCGTGTCTTACCTAAAAAAAATAATGCAAAAGCCAAATCAGAGAAAAAAAATTTACATGGACGATACTCAGAGTTAATGGCAAAAGTGGGCTGTAGATTTTAAATAAACATAAAATAGACATCTTGTATGTATATTTGATAGCTTTACCTCAGTAAAATGCAACTCAGAGAAACATCCTTCGAACGGGGAAAACCAGCTCCTCTCTTAGTTGCCATCCTATCGGGTTACAACTGGGACACGACTTTCCGATCCTTTACAAAAAGAATGAGGCTGCGGACTGTTCTGCACAGAACTTCTGCAGAAATGTTTCCGGCTGAACTGTGAAACACTGTATATATATGTAATAAATCCACTGCAGAAAATAATCACGCTATTGATTCAGGGCAATTGCCCTCATTAACGAATGAGAGAAATACTGGCAAGGATCTGTCATTTAGAAATCAGAATCAATACCTTAAAGAGCTCTTTGAAACTAGAATATATTAAGGGAAAACATGTGCCTCAACCTATCAAAAATCTTTCCTCAGCCTGTGGAAGCGTGGCTACCTACAGAAGAAGGATGAGCTAGTTGTACGGTAACTTAGTTGTACGGTACTTATTTCCATGCAACACTTTCTGGGTGGGATTTTTCATGCCCATTACCATCACTGATCCAATAATTTAGCTGGTGTGTGATACCCTGCATACTCTGCCAACCGCAAGAAGTACAGACTGTGAATTGCACCTTTCCCTTTTTCACCTCAGAGCTAATTCCTTTTCAGACTTCGGGTAACCTTTTTTCCCCAGATTTCCTTATTTAGGCTGAAAGGACAATGCCACTCCCTCTGGCTTTGAAACTGTCCCCTGTGTATTCAGCTGACAGCACTGACTCCAGCTATAAAAACATCCAGTATTTACAACCTCTAGCTCTAACACGAATGATTGCCTCAGATTTCAGCGATGGAGCTCAGATCGTGGTTGCATGCAGTGAAGCAACTGATATCAGAGTTATTTATAAAGTAATTTCTGGTATGTTTATAATTCAAAGTAGTTTAAACTGTGGTTAAAGACTTAAGCATTGATTCTGTAGTATGTGCAATTCATGTAGCACATGTAACCTAAATGAATCTATTCACTTTTGACTAGATTATCACTTAAGAAACTAGATTTTGCTCTCAAACGCTCCCAGAAATGAACAGTGGGTTCATTTGCTAGACCGGTGAAAACTGTAATGACAGGTGGTTCCAGTCAACTCTATCAACCCTCACTCACAGACACTGAACCCATTCTGATAACCATTTATTTCCTTCCCTCTCCTCCCCTGAGATACACTCGGATCAAGGCTGGACAGGATAACCTGCTTTACGGAAGACACGAGCAGGCTTGCATGGAATGCACACAAGAGCTCTCTGTCTAGGCTGGCAATCAACTGCCTGTCACACATGATACAGAAGCAAACTTTGATTTTTTTCTTTTACCCCTGGGCTGGGAGTGGGTAAAGTCTGAGATTTTTTTAGGTCCATGTCAATGCTTGCTGTTCATAAATTTTCTTCTAATAGCAAATATGAATTCACATAGGAGCTTGTGTTCTTGATAGAACCTGATAAAAATGAAACTGATATCCAGTTTCATTAAAACTCAGTGTGGAAAAGTCGTGGAACTGTTCTGCAACAGAGGATATTGTATCTGGCATTATTTATTTATTAGTGGAAAAGTCACTATATAAGCTATTGAAATTATTTTTCTCTGTTTCATAAAAATATCTCCCTCTTCTATGTTTTTTCATTTGAGCATATAGAAAGGTGATCACACAGCAAAGCTCTGTAGGCTACACTGCAGATTAAGTTTAGAGCACACCACACTTCAGTTTGAGACTGCACTTTTTAACCACTACTTTAATGTATACTGGAGGCTCTTTCACTCTGAAGTCCATGGAAGAAATATCATCCTCACAGGTGGCTTATAAAGAACTTCTATATATGAATTTACACGCACAAATCAAATGGGTATATTAGATTTTCCCAGAAGCTGATATTAATTTACATTAAGGAGAATGTTCTGCAGCCTTCTTTTCACACTCGTGGATGTCTGAGAAGTACAGTGAACATGGGTATTTTTGGAACATACAAGAGTACGTGTTTGTTGGCAAACTCCTGAAGGCTTTCAGTCTTTCAGATGGGGGTCCAGACAGAACTTGGAAAATAAGTAATTCAACTTTCTTCAGTTTTCAGTACTTTACCATGACTATGCACCTGCAATATTGTAAGTGCTATTTAGTGTATAAGCGTCCAGCATGTAAGTGCTTAGGTCTTTCCTCCCTTAAAACATACTGAACACAAATTTCAGCTTGCTGACGAACATGAAAAATAAAGTTAGATATGCACAGCAAATGCAGTCTCTACCTTCACTTGCTACATAATGAGATGTAAAATATTTTACCTTTTGTGGAGAGCACAAGACATAATGATGTTGCAATCACTTTAGTATGAATTACAGATATGTAACTGTCAAACTGGCAACCATGCATTTTACTTGTACAATATATATTTTAAGTAGGAATAAAGTTAAATATGTTAATTAGCTACTTGTGCCCATTGTAATTTCAGAATAGGAAAACTGAAAAAAATTCCAGCAAAACAATAATTAAAGAGAGATTCAGAGTACGCTTCCCATTTGCTTTGCAATACATTAATTTCTCAAGCTTTTGTATAACTGATTACATCCCTTTTTTTAACTTCTACAAGTAAATAGCAAAACTAATTAGCTGCACACTATTAAGTTAATGCACATTTATCTACAACAATTCAATTCTGACTGTGAAATAATCTTTCTAGCCCATAATTACACTCCAGCTTAATTAGCATAATTTCCACAGCACATTCTTTAATAAAGAAGCTGACATAAGGGTTGGTCTTAAATACCAAGGATATTCTAGACAACTAGAAAAGGGAGACAGGCAGAGCTGCATTAAACACCTATTATACTATCACATAGTACATGTAAAACAGAATACGAATTCAGTCCTGTCTGAACCACCACAAGCATCTGATGATGCTTTCACAGAAGAGAAGCAAACCACTCAAAGGGCTTGACCACCTCACCACGTCCTTTGCAGCTCCTTCATCCCCTGTCACTGCATCTTGTCCCCCTCACCAAGGGCAGCCAGCCGCTTACTCATTATCCCATTCAGTGAATTAGTTTCCTTCAAAAAGAAAATGCATGTGGTCTTGCATCTCTTACACTAATTTAAGCACAGGCAGTCAATTCCCCCTGAAGACAGTCACTGTAGGTGAAAACACAGATCAGTCTCCAGGCTCGTTTAGTGTTTGGTTTGCTGGTGAGGATTTAGCAACGAGAATCCCAGTTAGCAGCAACTGGACCTCCTACGGACACTTTATTCCCTGGTACTTGGGCTGACAACACCAAACTAGTTTTCTATGGGCCAACATGGACAACACGTATACAGAGGTATGTGGGCAACAGCACCTGAATACTGCTGTGCTTAATGTGAACAAGGAGTTTTGGAGGAAAGGCTCTGCCTCCCCTCAGCAACCCTGGACTCATCTTATTCTTCTCCTGCCTAAGCCTGTGATGCGCTGGGTGTCAGCGTATATCAGATTTATACATCTGGGCTGTGAAATGTAACCTCTACTGTAACACAAACAGCCATGAGTCTCTCCTGACAGTGAAGAACTAAAATGAAAAAAATAGTTGCTTGTGTCTTCATCTAACTGCTTCTAAATAATGGTAGTTTAAAATGAACTGTTATCTGAAGTGCTCTTGGGTTCTGTGAAGGATTTTGACTAAATATATGCTGTTGGTGATGATGTCCTTGCACTCTTCCATAGTTACGAATGGTATAAAGATAATTTCACCCGTGAAGGATTACCATTTATTGTGTGAGACGATGAAAGACATTGAGTAAGATTTTCAAAATCGCCAAGGTGATTTAAAGCCAAAGTCCTATTTTCATGTAACCTCATAAAGGATTTTAATTTAATCAGGTTTCCAAAATGCCTAAGACTCTCCTGAAAATGTAGACTTCAGCTTTTAAATCAAACAGTCACTTTTAATAACTTTACTCGCTCTAATTAACTTTTTATTTTGAGGTTAGTACTATTAAGCAAGACCAGGACCAAAACGATCTCTGCATACTAATCAGTCACTGACTCCTGCTGCTGAAATGTAACATGTGAGGAGACGTCCTAAAAATTCAACATAAATTCAGAGCAACAGAAACTGGTAAATCAGTTCTTGGAGAAAAACAAATCACTAACACCTATTTCAACTTATTGCTTTCTTAGGAATACATGCAACTAGGCAAACTCTGCTTGATTAGTATTTAAGATAAGGAAATACATCATAAATGAGGATATAAAATAACCTTTTATTTTTATTCAGACATATAAATGATGCACCAACTACTGTCTCCAGACTATATAAAGACAGCCAGTTCAAGAGGTTTCCAAAGCACATGGAAAAATGAAGAAGATGCCCAGGAAGCTGCTCTGCTGCTCATGCTGCCTTCCCTCTGGGAGTGACGTGATCTGATTTTGAGGCAGTCCCCCCTTTGGCAGAAGTGGGGAGAGAGGCAGCGAGGCCATGGCTAACTAGTTCTGCACCTGCAAAACCTGCTTGGCCTTTCAGCCCAGGGCTGCTCAGGAGGATGCTCCCGGGGCAGGCATCTTGTTGCCTGTTCTGAACCAGCACCAGCCAGGTCTGCTTTCGACCACAGCTTTGCAGCTCCCATCAGTTTGCAACACAAAGCCAACAGCAGCTGAGCCTTTTGTTGAAAGCCATCCCTTGAACTGGAGTTAAACACATCAGAAATTAAAAGCTAGCTTGTCAGAAGCCAAGTAATAACCTTTTCTAGAAGGTTAACTTTTCCTGTTATAGTTAAGAGCAGAATACACAAGCAATAAAATTAGTCATCATTTCCAAGAGACTTTAATTATTTTTTCTAAAACAATTTCATTTTGGCTATCTGTTTAAAATCAGGTTATCTAAAAAAATACTAAGGTAGCCGAGATTATCAAAAGATGCTGATGATTTTGGCTGCCAAACTACAGAGGCGTGGCTGTAAATGTAAACTTTCTCAAAGGGTGCACCCAAAATTAGTGCATCTAAAATTACTAGCCAATTTGGAAAATCTTGGTCTGCTATGTTTGTCTTGTTCTTTCTCCTTGACAGCTATTTAGCAGTGCCAATTTTTCTTTCCAGAGCATCAGAGCACTGAGAAGAGAGAAATCCAGCTTCAGCCTTCCGTCCTGCAGCTTTGAGTCAGGAGATAAAGAGTTATGGCCTGAAGACATGAGATAAAAGCAAAGCAATATACTCACAGCCACAAACTCAATGAATTAAACTAAGAAAAAAACCCTGTAGGTCAGGCAGAGATCATGCAGAGTAAGCACAGCAAGAGACAAGGAAATGGGAGGCATAAAAGTATTGTTATCTTTTCCATGTCATTTCATCTCTCTATACATCTGTTTTGCTACCTATAAAAAAAGGCCCTTCTGAAAGGCTCTTCCAAAAGATTTTTGAGAGCCTGCTGTAAAAATCACTAACTCCAGGGCAAAATATTATTACCGGTGCTGCCACAAAGGTGCAGAGTAGTCACTGAGAGACTTGGATGGTTTTAAAGAGGGTGAAGATCTAAGACAAAAAGAACCATCAGGAGGCAGATTATTGACTACAATTTGTTAAGCAAGCACTGTGCAAAAAGAAAAGGAGAGAAGCTTAGTAAAAGGCAATTTGTTTCACATGCCTAAAGAGGTTCTGTTTTTCATTCATGTTGTCAGGTGTTTTCCTCTTGCCCTAAAAAGTGAATTTCCTTGGAATAGGTTCGTCGTAACCCAGTGCTGAGAACTGACGCTGACTGGAAAATATATACACAATAAATATATAAAGAGAGAAAGAGAGGCTTAAAAAACATTCCTCAGCTTATTAAAAATAATCCCAGTGTATGCAGCTGCAAGAACGGTCAATCACAAATAATCACTGAGGATAGCACTTAATAAAATGACGCCTTAAGCCAGCATTTTACCTGTTCTGTTACCAAGTTGTCAATAAAATACGTGAATGCCTCTTACAGCTGAACACTTGGGGAGGTTTCATGACTGTTTTAGCAAGTTAGACTTGCCCTTGGTTTTTCATGTGATAATGGAATGACTCATCGATACCGAGATGTCAAAAGGAAGACTCATCTGCCTGAAAAGTTGGGTTTTACTTTACGTACTCTCAACAGCAATTTTATGTCAAATCTTGAATGGGTCTGGGACGTGTAAAGAGTATAGCCGAGTATTTATTTGATACCACTCACCAGACTCACCAATACCTATCAGCCTTTATCGTCATCTATTCAGCTGTCTCAATTGTTTACCAACTGGTAAACATCTAAATACTACTCCCACCATCTTCCATAAAAAGACTTTCACCACCCACTATAACCAGGTAAGAAGCTTACATTTCTGGAGAACGCTGCCAGTCTTGGCACTGATTTCTTTCTGGGTCAAAAAGGGATAACATTTTGAATTGTCAAAATTTTAGTTATCAACATGATTGCTCAGCACTAGATTTACTTTTCAGACATTTAATTTTTATATTGAAGCCACATACTTCCATGGCATGTTTTATTCTACTATAAGTGATAACAAAATTAAATTATCAAAGAGTTTCTTTTTGATTGAAGTTCATTGCCACAAATTTTATTAATTGCAATTTATGTGTTAGAGTTTGACATTGCATTTTGTCCAACGTAGTTTTTTTTTTCGTAAATGGCATCTACAACCAATACAAGGCACAGCATCAGGGTCTCAGGGGTCTGCTTCGTGAGGAAAGTACAATGTACATGAGGGAGAACCAGGAACACGATACGGGCTTTTCTGTTATCCTGGAGAAGACTTTTGAGAGTTGGAGATCAAATACGCTGCATGCCTATTTCATGAGTAATTAACTCATCCTGGAAGGAGGACACAAGGTTGGTAGAAGTGCTCTGGGGTATCGATAAAGAAGCAACACTAAACCAGGAAATAGGTAACCGAACGATTCAAGCCATTTTTGATCTTCTTTTATTCACAGTTCTGGTAAAGTAATCGTTAAGAATGCATTTATTACCACATTAAACCTGCTCCTGTGTCTTTCCAAGATAATCTTTGGCTGATCGTAAAACTCATGAGCCAAACAACGTTGCCCTAGAGTTTATTCACATACTGCAGGCCTACCTTTTTTTTGCCTTCTACACATTTCAGAGTAAGGGTTTTAAGGAAAAACTGCTTGAGAAGACATGCTGTGAAGTAAAGTTATGAGCCCTGCACATTTAAAACATACCCACTGCCTGTTTCTTTGGTGGCTGGCCAAATCCCTATGATCTCTAGGTATGACTGGACTGACTGACAGGCAGTTCCCTACACATCAAAGCGTTAAACCAAAGAACTATACTATAGTTTATTGTGATGATTCACCATATTCTGAACAGTCCAAAGCCCCATTTGAACTCAGGAGGAGGCAACACATGGATTACCCTCCGTGACTACTTCATGCTATGTAAACCCCAGAGAAGAGGAGAAGTCAGCCAGGAGCCTGCCCAAGCTGCTGAACGTTCTTCTGGAAGGAAACCTGCATCTGCATACCCAGACCATGACTGGATGTGGGGTGTCCAGCCCTTAGAGAGGCACTGACTGAAGTAGCTGCTGAAATGATAAGAGCAATTTGAGCAAATCCCACTTTGTAGAGATAAGAGCTCATGAAATTTTAAAGAGCAATATCATTTCTCTTTAAAGAAAAGGGGAAAAAAAAAGGCATGGCACCCACCATTACGTTACACCAAAGCTGCAGAATGTCACATCTCTCTCTCTGTTCTAAAACTTTCAGAGGTTTTCTGGCGTAATGTAAAAATCTTGAGGCATTTTTAAAGTTTGTAATGAAATCCCAGAAATTAAAAACCCGTGAGAATTCAAACACCTCCTAGAGCTGTAATGGAGACAGAGAACTAAGCAATAATTATGAATATTTTCATGTGATCTGTTTTGAACCATACTGCATAATGATGTTTTAATGCTCACTATCACTGAAACTCAGCTGGGACGTCAGAAGAGGGTAAGACCATCCAGCACACAACTGAGTGACAATGAAATTGATAGGGCTTAAAAAACCTCACAGTTCTCTGCGAGATGTGAGATTTCATTTGGCAGTGCTGGAAGCTATGGACTAGTCAAAGGACTACAGAGAAAAAATAAATGATGACTTGATTTCTGTAAAGACTTAGTTTAAGCTATATTCAGAGTAAGCTGGCCTTCAAGTATCTGTTGATACCAGAATTCCCATTTCAAAGACGGGCATATGCATGGTAAACAGACAAAAAAACCTGAGATATTTCCCCTTCCTGAAACTAAAGCAAAAATACCTATATAAGTATCTGCTCTAAGACTGTTGTCCTACCATTGGTAGGACACTGACCTCCAGCTCTTGCAGAGCAGGGAATTACCAGATTTTAACTCCGTAAGATCCACGGAGATAAGTAGCAATGAGCTGCAGAACACTGCAGTCCTGGGACAGCTTTCTGCCAGTACAGGCAGAGGATGCCAAGGCAGTACCAGCAGCTCCTAAGACACAAGAAAGTGGTGCCATAAAACACCCCCAAGGAGCACTAAAATGTGCAGTCAGCCTGGAAAATGTGTGCTGCACGAAGTTTTTTTCAGTTAATCACTAAGATTTCTGCATTTCCCTATAACCTTCTATTCCAGCTTTTTGTCTTTAAACAGAATATTCGCTTTCCATATAGACCTTCTGCTACTGTTTTTATTTCAGTAAAGTATGTGAAAGTAGCAGAGACGAGTTTTCTTCTCCTTTAAATAGCCATCGATCTTAGGTACAGATACAGAAAACCTCACAAGTTACAGAAACTTTATTCTTTTCTTTCTAAAATCTTTCCACACACATTGAAACCGACAATTAATAGCGCTAAATTTTGCGGAAATGTCAGTACACTAGAAGATAATGAGGTCCAACTGCCTAGTCAGGCACAGGAATAGGGAAAAAAAAACCCCAGCATCACCAGCTTTACCATCAATTAGCTTTAAAAAAGCACAAACCTGTACACTGGAGATTAAGCAAAAGAAGAACAAAACCAAAAGATGACTTTCTGCACCATTCAGCCGGACCCTGAAGATCTGTAAAGTTTTTCTAACATTTACTTAACATGCCTTTTCTATTATATCCAAAAAATAGTTGTAAAAACATTTATTGTAGTTCATATATGACACTCATGTTCAAACACTTTTTAAGCTAATTCAAGAACAGAGAGGTCTCTGAAGTGGATGAAAAACTAACATACATACAACAACCTACGTTTTCAAACACAGCAGTTAAAAAAACCCAACCTCTATGCAACAGGAAGGAGGTCAAGCTGATAACTACCATGGCACAGAAGAGCTGTGTCCAAAGCATTCTAACATGGGCTGCTGACACCCGGGAGCAAGAGGGCTGTGTCCTGCTTCACAAAACAACTGAGCTGAGGACAACCAATTTTTGGAAGGATACATTGGCTTTGCATTTGCAGTATTTATTATAGAGTATTCTGAATTTGGAGTTATGTTGACTGTCTTGTCGTTAATACAGCACGCACTTAAATGAGCTTTCTTTTTTCACTGATAAAACAAGAGGGACATATATACCATTAACATCTCTGTATCCAAATTTTTCTTTCAGACTGTACATATGTGGCTGTGACCATGAATTCAAATCGGTTTGAAGACACTTGCATAGGGAGCTATTTAGCTCCTAAATGTTTCTTCGCCCTGGCTATATATGAAGCAAAAATGCAAACATTTACATTTCTTGGTAATAAAATGGGGAGTCTGCCCATTACATTTTTGGTTTCTTTCTCACTGTAATAGAAATAATACACAAAATTGATACAATTAATACTTAGCTCTTAAGAAAAAAAACCAGCAAGATTTCTTTTTTTTAACGTTATCATTAGGTATAGCACAGATTATATCAATTTTTTTTTAATCTAAATCTGTGCAATTCTGTACATCACAGTATGGTAATCATTGATCTAGGCAGATGTTAAGTTTTTGACAGGCTACCAGGTATTTTTCTTAAGGGAACTTAAGTTTGGCTCAATTGTTTGGCCATACAGGTCTTTCACCATCCAGTGCCAAGGAGAATTTGGGATCAGCATATCACACTAAAACCTGCAGTGGGGTAGCTGCTGGCATTTAGGCTCAACGGGGAAATGCGTGCATTTTAACTGCCAGAGCTACCCAACTCTGAACACACACCATTTGTGTGCAATGACATTCTGTCAGCAAACTGCACTACTGAGCAATCCCAACTTTATTAGATTCTTAAATCCTAATTTGTTTCAGGTTGACATGACATAGTATGTTTCGGCTCCTGCTGTTAGTGATATTGTTGCAATGAAGAAAAAAAACCCATCTGTGTCTTCCCACACAGTCAGTGACTGTGAGAATCTGTGTGCTAATGGATTTTTCTGCAGCTCTGGAGTCTGAAGACATTAAAATTTATCTCTACCACAAACAGCATGAATGAGTATTTAGATTTTCTAGTAGGGTTTTTTTTTTTTTTTTGGTAGCGTTTTCATTGTACAAATGTATGTTTTATCTAGAAAATTATGTTTTTCTAAAATCTGCAGTCTTACCCTACATTTCTAAACGTCGAACACTGCTGTGGATCACGTAGGTGGGTCATTCTTCTTGTTTATAAATCAAATGTGTTAAGTTAGACTGGCACCATTGAGGCAGTATGGAAAATGGCAGTTGATCGTGGAGAATCATAGATATGATCTGAAAGGCTATTTAGAGCACATTTGTTAACATCATTTAGGACTCACAAAGCAAAAGCTCAGATGAAAGATAGTTGAGGACTAACACACTTCCATGGAAGAAAGGCCAGGATGTAGTTAATCTCGATAATTCAATTTAATAAAAAAGGCCCATCTTTATGAGTGTGAAGATGCCCTAGTAAGAAAACATGTCTTACTGCTGGATTAGATTTTAAGAAGACTTTGCGAAGTATTGCATATGGACAAAAAGCTTTTACTGCACCACAAATTAAGGCCCATAGTTTTGAAAACAGCAGTAGCAGAAGAACTGGCACTTTCTGATTCTCCTGATACGTGGCATAAAAATACGTTTCATCTTTTGTATCTAAAAAGAATATGAAATATATAAATTCATCTACTGCTTATTTTACTCACAAATGGTAATATTAACCCACACTATGTTCAGAGTGATGAAATGGTTGTCATCAAGGGTTTGGGCCTGAAGATCCTTGTTACTGCAGTAAAACTAAGATCTCTGACTGCGTGTTCTTCCAGTTTGCAGTATGACAGTGGAAGGTCTGATGAAGAGAAACAGACCTGCAACAGGCAGGAGATGATACTGGCAAATCTGGGAGGCAATTCAGGACTTACCATCTGAAATGCTAAGGAACTTGTTAAGCTAAATCAAAGTTGTCAAAAATGCCATGCTAAGTTATATGTTAGAAAGCAGGAAAAGCCATTCTGGGTTGGGCTAGTGGCTGGTTCATCTCAGCCACTCCTTTCAAGTACCTCCTTCTTTCTATTGTTGTTATTGACCACTGAACAGCCATTTTAATGGAACAACCTGTTATCACTACAAGACCCTTGTTCTTGCCTTGTAACAGCTTAAAATGCGTCACTGTATACATGAAGTCACAATTTTTTCCACATACATCAATTCATACTTACCCAAAATGAATTTCATCTGGTTTTGGTGTGGCAGCACAATTTTTTTCATTGCCATTTCTATTAGTTTGATGCAAACGTGATACAGATCTGAGCTGCTTAGATCTACTTTGAAGCCCTTTTAGGAAACAGGCATCACATTAGACAGTTTCTAGGGGTTAAAAGAGGAAAAGATCATCACACTATAGCCTACAGTTTGGCTATTTTGTTTCTGAGTGCTCTTACTACTCTTGGATGAACATTATCTAGTCCTGGCAATTTGTTATTCCTAATTTAGTATTTGTTCCCCCAGTTTTGCCACTGACAGCATGTTCAGTGATGATAAGTTCATTTCCCCCTCTCTCAAAAAGGAGGAGGGAAAGTGAAACCTTTTCACTTGCATTTCAGATATTTTGATGGAAATTGCTGTGCTGGCAGGGAAATTCAGGAAGAAATAAAATGTTCTTCTAGTGTAACAAACACTGTGATTCACAGGTTGAACTGACTTTTGGCAAAGTCCGCATGAGCAATTCTATACCGAGGGCATTCTCACTGAACTGCTTGATTACGTTCTTCTCCATCCCACGTAAGCTCTTGCCATTTCTAAGCTTTGCCTGCCTTGATTTCAGGATGTCAGACTCCAGAAGCTTGTACCATTTTAACTGATCACGAGTGATATTTTCACAGTTAAAGAGCTTGCTATGGATCGAGAACCAGCATATACGTTTATGCCATTAAGAACCAAAGGGACTGGATTCCAGGCAGTGTGGGCTAAGGAAGCAACTAAGACTACAGTGTTTACTGTTTCTCACAGCTACATGACCGAATGGCAGATCACCTCTTATGCAGCAAAGGAAACCTGGAAATTTTCTTTGTAAATCCAAGCATATGAGAGAATAGGAAACCTGGAAGCCTTACAGGCAAGATTACCCTCTCAGTCTTTGTCACGAGGAGTAAACCAAAAGTTTGAGCCGGATGCTATGGAAATGTTTATCCTGTATTATGGATGACATGATGTAAAACCCCCCACTAGACTCACTGAATCTAGCAGGTGTAGTGCATTACATTGTGGACAATCCCTAAAACCTGCTTGTTTTTAAAAAATAGAAAGTACTTTAGTAAAGGTTAGGACTTGCTATTATATCAGAATTTCAAGTTATCTTTCATAAAAATACATTATGAATTTTTAAATTTTACAAATAAAAATTCTCATTTCTTATTATGTTCTATCTCCTCCACAAATGACAAACCACTTTGACATATGAATCAGTCTCACATCTATTCACTAGGCAGATTCAGTTTGTGATTAATGATGTTTAAATGCTGCATTCACATTCTTCCTACATCTAAAAATTGCCTAATTATTAGAGTTGTAGGAAATCTTTTAAGAACCATCAAAATCAGAGAAGACATCGCTGGTTTGGAATTTCATTGCCCATTTGAGAAATACTTTGTATCCGCTGGACAATGGGCTGGGATTAGGGAACAGATTTCCAGATTTGAGAACACTGGTTTAATTTATGGCTCAGTGCACAGAAAGGAAAAAACATCAAATTTAATGTGGTGTCTCAAAAATAAAACTTATCAAAATTTTTAAATGCAAAATTTGAAATAAAATTCGAGGTTAATGGCTGGACAGTGAAGAACTTTTTCATTCTAAATACTGCGAATCAGAACTTCTTACTAGTCCTATCTTGTGCTTCTTCACATAAAACTTGTAAATATTATAGGGAAGAGGAAAAAATGTGTAAGTCAGATTGAGGTACTCTCAGCATTCCAAGTTTTTCTGTCTCCTCAAGAAATTATGCAGACGCAGATCATGTTCAGCATACAAGTCTTGGCACACCTTGTTTTCTTAATAAGCAGCAGATTCTTTCCTGACAGCAGGTATAATTCAGCTTAACAACATGATGAAGAAAGAGCTAGCTAAAAGAACACAAACACAAGACTAAACATTACGGTAGTTTCTGGAAGAAGAAAGGAGGAGTGTAGAGGAGCTACACTCTCAGTATTGAGCTGTGCAAGCATGCGGCGCTTCTGGAATGTAATTCCCTTCTAATGTGTTGCTCATCTCTGTTCACTAATAGTTCTAATACATTGAACTTTGGCTTTGTTTTTCCTGCTTTGGTCTTTTCATTGAAAAAAATGTCATAAATTGGATCATGAGAAGTCAAATTATAAAAGTAATTCCAATTATATATTTTAATATTCATTTCAAGTTAATGAGAAACTTCATAAATTTCTTTTTAACGGCAACAAAAGCCTATGTGATCTGCTTCTCCATTATTTTCAGATCTTGCAATTTGCTTCTTCAATGAAGAGTAAAAATTTGATTTAGATAAACACAATTATTTACATTCTTTCAGCAAATGTTTCTCAGATGAACTAGAAAACAATTACGCTCTGAATACCCAAAGAAATAGCAAAATTCTTGCAAACAGCAATCCATACAGAAAATTTTAATTAGCTTTTTCTTTCCTGTGTTAAATTTAATGCACAGAGGGTATATGTCCATCTTCTGACTAATTCTGAAGAATATTTTCTTGCATGTTATCCTGTTCAGCTTTCAAGTAATGCATTTTTTACACCTGACCACAGAAAAAAAGTTTTGCAAACTACTGTAGCTCAAATATCATACCTTTCAAATATCTGATTTGCTATCTACTATCCTTACTTCTTGACATTCTTTTTCATGCAAATTATCAATTTGTATGTAAACATGAGTATTCTACTAATTGACTCTTGTAGTTCTTTCATACTTCTCTATCATTCACCCGAGGCACTGCAAGGAAGGCTTCCAAACCAGAATTGTGTATGGTTTTCATTGCTATACTTCCTCACTCCCTCTTCCATTTTGTTAATAAGGACTTCTCATTTTGAATGATCAGATAGAGAGATTCTTTTTAAAAACAGTATTCTTCCACAACGTAAAACACAAGTGTTAATAATCATGCCTAATTTAAAGCCTTTCAACAAACTCTCAGAGTAGATGCCAACAGTCAAACTGAAAATATGCGAATAAATTTGAGTCACATTTCATGAGGCACAGTATGAAATGCAAAACTAAATCCTAACAGATTTCATATAAATATATAAACCCCCCAACATACTACTAAAATATTAAAATTGCCAGACAGAGGATTCAGAGGCTACGAAACACCAAAATTATAGATCTGTGTTCGGTTTTCTGTAGTACAAACATCAAGACAACCATAATGAAACAATGGTCATAGAAGATTTATGATTGCTGGAAATTTATAATTAAAGTCTGAAACAATCCTTTAGGAAGACATCCAGGCAACAAATGAATAACTATAGCAAGATAAAATAGGGATAAGTAAATGAATCAATGTTTTAAGTCTTGTATATTGGAAAAACTCATGTCATTTACACATCTATATGTCAAAGTCTGTTCTGTTGGAACACTGCTGAATCATTCAGTGTTCAGCAGCTGCGTATCCTTCCTTACGCAAAACTCATTCTGACACAAAATATCTTTGAAAACACAAGTCGTCTATTCTGAGCAAAAGAAAACAGAATAATGTACTGTTATACTGCAACCAAACACAGATATGTAGCCACAGTAATGGAAAACAAAATATGGGGGTGAAAGCTCAGGAAGAGTTTCTGTGATATACCTGAAGGACCACAATAGCTATTCACAGCTTAGGATGCTTCAAGCCAATTGCAGAATTAACCCACAGAACTGCCTTCAGTTGAACTGGGAGTTTCTTGGTATAACAGGGTACGAGCGCAGATGCACTTTACTTATTTGTGTTGAGCACGACGGACTTTTGCTCTAGTGGTCCTAAGTGGTTAAAGCTATTCAGTCCAGTGAGGCCGAGGTCACAGTTTCTGGGAGCAATAAACTCCATGCAAAGAGCTAATATGGGACGGATGCATGTTGGCATGGTCCAGCCAACAACCTGGTGCTCTTGATAACTTATTCAAGAATCCTGGTCTCAGAGTTCAGGGGAGATCATGGGAAATGCCTAGGGAGCAAATTAAGAGATGCCCCAAAGAAGGCAGACTCACCCAAGCCTTGCCCACTCCAAGAATACCCTAAAAAATGGGATGACTGTAGATCAACACCCGTGCTATGGATAAGGGTGGCAAGACAACCTCAAGTTGTGACTTGGCTCTCCCTTAAGTGTGACTGATTCCTGATCAGAGGACGAAGCTGGCTTTGGTCTGATTTCCTTCCACTAGGGAAGCTGCCATCTATTTGTTTTTTTGTGTTTTGTGTGTTTTATAATTGATGTTTAAAGACAAGGAAGTCCCTAATACAATTCTGCAAGTAAGTTGCTTGTTTAAATTGAAATCGAAACTGTCAGAAATTCTGTTTTGTCTCTGTTATAATGTTTAATGCTCTTCCTATTTTCAAAAAACAGAATCTGTTTTTTTTCCCCACTAATTTAAAATACGTTATGTGAATATATTACTTTGTGCAACATAAAATATTTACAAGTTTTTCTTTTGTCCCTCATCAACAAAAAATTCAGTCTTATCTCTGAATTTTTGTGACAGAAACTCACTTGGGAAAGCACTGAGGGTGGCAGGAAGGAGGGAAGGAAGGAAGATGCAGCTGAAAATTTGCAACTAGAAGCAGAGCAAGAAGCCCTTGCTGGACCAAAGCAAGTCCTAGCATAGAGTGAGCAGAGCTGTTGGAAACATAAATGGAACTGAGCTGAGAAGATAAATGGAAGTTTGGATCCAGGGGGAATTTGGTAACATCTGGAAATTTGCCAGTCAGATGAATCACTGTGATACAGAAACCATCTTAAAGAACCACTGTTACACATTCAGATAGAAAAATAAAGGTAGAGCTCCAGCGAGAAGGTGTCTGTTGCACGTCTTATGTACAAACACCTGCCCCCTAGAACGGCAGCCTGGATGCACCATGATGCAGACAGTGCCTTTGGGAGCATTTTTGAGAGGGCCGGACTGAAGGAACTCAGAGAACCACAGTCCACAGGTCACAGGAGGCACTTTCAGAGACACTGGTGAGTAGTCTGGTCTCCAAATACAGAAACCAAGTCCTCTGAGGAAGCTGATGATCAGACTAGTAGAGGAGACTTTCAGGAACATCATAAAACAAGATCAAGCCCAGACTAACACCCACGCCATCATGTGGCAGGAGGTCATGGCATTAGACCACTGATGGGGAAACGGCTGCAGTGCTGAGGCTTTTCTATCCAAAAACAGCCACGCACCCTTCTATTCTGGAACCAGGGACCCATGATGAAGGGAAGAGGTGGGTTGTTACAGTGGGATTGGCACCGAGGAACTAGGGGCCAGATGAGTTTGCAAGACCAGAGGGCACCATGCAGTCACTTGCTTGCTGAATGCAAAGGTCATATGAAGGGCACAAAGGTTCTGGATCACCAGGTAAGAAGCACTGGGTTCAAGAAGCCTGCACTTCTGCTCTCCATGGGTACCAGTAGCACAGGGAAAAGGCGAGAGAAAGGTTTTAGAGAGAAAATCTAGGACCCTGCAAGGGAAGCTGAAGACATTACTACTTCCATGTAGCAATGTACTTACATACCACACAGGACTTTAAACAGACAGAAAATACAAAGATGCTTGGATAAAAAGTGAGGTTTCGTATTCATTATGGAGTGGAGACACTTCTGTATGAGACATTAGATGCTGGAAACAAGAAGCCTGTACTGGAGGGATGGAGCTCATTTGAATCTTAAGGGAATCAACCTGTTAGCACTTCAAATACAGAAGGTTATGAGTGAGCTTCTCACTGATAAGTGGGGGGGTGGGGTACAACGATGGCAGGGGGGAAGAAGGGTAGAAGATGGTGGCTGCAGAATAGCACATGGTGTAGGATGAGGCTTCTACTATTAATGAAGACAAAGAAATAGTAACACTCCTGCTTAAGGAGACCATAACAGAAAGTGCAACTGTTGATTCTGCTGGCATGACAGCTCTTGTTTGAACTCTTGCAACTGAAGAGCCATTCTGTAAGTGACCAGAATGTACTTTGGTTCAAGACCCCTGTATAACACTGAAGGCCAGAATAACCTCCATGGTCTCACTCAACTTCAGAGAAGGGAACTACAGAAGAACAAAAAGATTGTCTTAATAAAAGGGTAGCTAAGATACTTAATGCAGTATGAATGCTCCCTTAGGACACCATAAGGAAAGCTCTGTGGTAGTTGTACTGGTTTTGGCTAGGATAGAGTTAATTTTCTTCATAGTAGCTAGTATGGGGCTATGTTTTGGATTTGTGCTAAAAACAGTGTTGATAATACAGGGATGTTTTTGTTATTGCTGAGCAGTGCTTACAGAGTCAAGGCCTTTTCTGCTTCTCACCCCACCCCACCAGCGAGTAGGCTGGGGATGCACGAGTAGGGGGGGATCCCCCCCCCCCCCCCGGGAGGGGACATGGCTGGGACAGCTGAGCCCAGCTGACCAAAGGGATATTCCATACCATATGACATCACATTCAGCATATACAGCTGGGGGAAGAAGAAGGAAGGGAGGATGTTCAGAGTGATGGCATTTGTCTTCCCAAGTAGCCGTTATGCGTGATGGAGCCCTGCTTTCCTGAGGATGGCTGAACACCTGCCTGCCCATGGGAAGTAGTGAATGAATTCCTTGTTTTGCTTTGCTTGCACGTGTGGCTTTTGCTTTCCCTATTAAACTGTCTTTATCTCAACCCACGAGTCTTCTCACTTTTACTCTTCCAATTCTCTCCCCCATCGCACTGGAGGGGGAGTGAGCGAGTGGCTGTGTGGGACTTAGTTGCCAGCTGGGGTTAAACCACAACAGTAGTACAAATCACCTATCACAAGGACCTGGAGGGAAGGTAAAAAGGAGCTAAAAAGATGAGAAAAATTAGTTTTCAAAAAGTCCTTCTGACATCTTTGAAATCTGCTCATCTATAAAGCACACAAGTTAGTGAAGTTGAAGAATGAAGGAGAATTCAAGAGTGGGCTTAGATCATCAGCTCAAGATAGGCGTAGTGAAATGATGTGATTCTACCTACAGGCAGATAAAATTGTAAAATCTGTCCCAAGCGTGGTGTAGTGAAGGGGAATTCAGAAAGCATCTAAAGCACTGATTGCATCACATCCATGAGATGACTCAGTAATGGAAGAACCATTTGCATAGAGGTGAAGGATAACAACAGTGTAGTATTTAAATTGTTTTGCAATGTGCAAAGTCAGTAAGAATCTACGAATGGAGAGCTTTAGGAATTTTTGTGCATTTCTCATTTCATTCCAAGAGCTGAAAATACTTTATAAACATCAGTTTACTGAGATGGATAAAATGGTATGGCTTAAGAATGAAGTCACATCTGAACTGGGACTCAACAGTTACCTAACACAGTTTCCAAATGCTCAGAAAGAGCACATCATTATTCCAGTGTAAGGCTAGAATAGACTTTGGAGCTAGCTAATAATCTCACAGAAGGAACGAATAAAGCCAGAGACTGTTAATGACTAAAAAGAGTCAGGGCTTTGGATTTTCTCTCTCTGTGCTGGCACTCCCCTACCATCACTCTGGGCTCTGAATCAGAAGCTGACTCAAAAGGCAAAGCTACCCTCACCTGTTGCATTCCCAGCACCATTCTTAGAAAGGCTGTATCTGAACATGCATCTGGCACATCCCTGCAAAAATGATAACATCTGAAGAGATGGAAGCACAAGCTGGTAGGAGGAGAAAGCAATACTACAAGTTAAAGTGAAAGTCACTTTAAGAATGCTTTTGCTGAACTAATTACCATTTTCTAATCTTCGTTGTGTAAAGATATACAGAGAACAATAACGAACTCCAGACAGTGATTAATGAATACTTGCTGATTTCCTACCAAAGCAGCAATTGTCAGATCTTTACAAACAAATGATTTGCAAAAGCTAAAGATTATGAAACCTTCTGAAAAAGAGTACTGCTGTGAAAAAACAAGGGGGAAGGGACAAACGGGAGAAAAGGAAAGAATAGCAAGAAACTCTAAAGTAATAAGCCAGCAAAGGAGTTCAACCTCTTGGTGCTTTCCCTTTAGAGATTTTGTATGACTTGCATGATCAGTTCCATAGTCAAAATGTCTCATTACTCAAGAGTCTTATGGCCAAAAATCAGTTCCTAAGTCCATCTGAAATGGTTTAAAAAAAGAGCTTGACAGACTTCTTAAAAACTTTAATCGAGCTTATTCTAACTAGTGACTGCACATGGTAAAATGAGATCACTGGCATACAGTAATTGGTGAATATAATTTAGAAAAAGGCAGGCTGAAATAAATGTCTACTGACCATCATGAAAGACTACTAACAATAACAGTATTTTAGCTACTTTTTCAACCCTCTAGTAACTACTTTTTATTGAAATCATAACCACATACTTTGTGAAATTCAAACATATGATTCCAAAATACACTCAGATTATACATTAATCCCAGCTGAACGCCCTTTCCATGCCTTGTAGTCAAAAAAGGCCCCAAATCCTCTTGATTACTGACAAATCATTAAACTTTTATGAACGCAACTGGGCGAACAGTTGAAATGCCAGATGAACTACTGAACTGTTTTTGTGGATTTCCAGCACCGATGCTACCTCTTCTCTATCAAGTTGATGTTCACGAACGTCAATCAATTCAGAGCGAGAGAAAACAGATCAAGATCATTAAGTACCATCTTGAAACATGAAATTTCATGTACTGCAGCTGAGTTAACTTGGATATCTGGAACCCTCAGTACTGAGCTGGCATGCATTTCTGAAGTACATAGGCTTCCCTGATTTAAATGATTTTGGCCTGTTTGATAAAGTCACACTTGATCTTCTGCATTTAGTCTACTTTAGTGAAGTATGTGGAAATAAACCACACCTATGTGAACAACTAAATCCAAGCTCTACTCTATTTCAAGACCTCCTGTATATGTTGTATGTTAATATATTTTTATTTTTACCCCAAGTAAATCACAGCACATAGAAATCTGAGAAGCAATTCTAACTTGGATGGTCATTGCTTGGACTCTCATTATTTCTTTCATGTTCAATCAGGCTGGTGTGAACTGACGTCCAGCCACTGCAAATGTGGAGTGGAGACTCTTGGTTACTCCAGGGAAAATATCGAGAAACAAAAATTCATCCATAACAATACTAGAGAGAATACTGGGTCCCTGATATTTGTTGGACTGTCTGGGATTTTTCATCCTAAAAGGCAAAAATCTTACTGATACTTTAACATTTTTGCAGTGACTGAGCAGTTTTGGCTTGAGAAGTCATTGCATTTTGAGAGACAATCAAAGAGGTTATAGAAAAAGTCAAAATATGAAACTGAAAACCAACACGTATCAGGTAAATTTCTTAATCTGACTAGAGAAGAGGAATTTTTTAAAGCTAACCTCAAGAACTGTAAAACCAACTAAGAGAAATCCCCAAATTATCTGGATTATATTTTAAATTAAAGAGGATAAAAAATGCACATAAACCTTGCTTTTTCAACAATTAGTTGCCTATTGTTATACCAGGTGATCATTTTCTTCCACTGAATTACTACGGTGCTAGATTTTTTTAAGTACATTTTCCAGTTTGTTCATGTATTATCCCCAGTTAGATATAATCACAGCAAGATGTTCCAAGATGCCAAGCAACAGTTCCCAAACAGCAGCTCCATAATTTCAAGCAATACAAAGGTCATGTGCAGTGGAAATGAAATCGCATCAGAAATTTATTATTAAATCTGTAATTCGAAGGTGTTTTCCTAGATATACACTCCAGAATCTGTAATTGTATACACTGTGAATTAAAATGATTTCTTAAGTGCATGACCATTATTCTAGAACAATCCCTATAGGAAGTAACTCATAGAAATGCTATGTCACATATGCTATGCAAAAAGCTGTCCAGCTTATTGTGCAATGACTTTCTTAAAAAAAAAAATCTTCAGAAGAAATTGTAACAGGAACACAGCATGTCATGGCTGTTGAACTTTCCTGTAGGATTAATTTAAAATTGAAAAACAATTTGGTATCAACAATCTCATTATATCTTAATTTTCTGAATTTGTATTTTTATTAATTATTAATTTAACATTTAATGAATTCATACTTATTAAATATTAAGCTAACATTAGTTGCTAAACGCTAAGAAGCATTTGTTCCCTATATATTATGTAAGCAAAGTTTTAAGAAGCTGTAGGGAATAAAACCAGCAAGATACACTAGCAAATATCAAGCAAATGTCAAGTATAACCCCAAATGCAGCAGAGAGATCATTATTTAATTATTCCCTATTTTTTATATCTACTGACTGTTTGAACAAAAGTTTTAACAGCAGGCATAAGGGAAATTCTGGTCTTTGTCTGTCCCCCAGATTCATTCACCACAGTGTTGGCAGGCAAGTACTTGATGCCTGAAAGAATATCAGCGCAAGAAACACATTTGGCATTCTGGGCTGCTGCAAAACAGCTCCAGTTACGCTGCTAAGCTAGCTTCGTGCTGATGAACCGCTGCGTGCCTTAACTTTCTGGTTTGCTGTTAACTGCTGTTCACGTTTTTAAAACATGTTCAGATGCCGTTTTCACATTGCAAAAAGGCCAAATTCAATGGCTGCCTGTAGTCTCTGTTCTGCTTGATACTCCAGAATACTTTTTTAATCATGCTCGTAACTGCCTAGAACATCCTTACAGCAGTGACAGATTCTGCCATACAGTTTATCTTTTTTTTCTTATTTCCTCCCCTGCAAAATTTCAACAGAGTCCTTGAACTCTGATTTGTTTAACTGCAGAGGAACTGATTACAGATCACCTAAATCAAAAAATCTATGTTCCCTCAAAACTGTCACAGAGTTTAGTAGTCTTCCTCAAATCTCAGTCTGACCTGTTTCCCCCCTTCTGCGAACCAGCAACACATCTTTGTAGGAAAGGGCAGTTCCTTCTCCACTCATCCACAAGTGGATGGCTCTGGAAAGCAGCTCTCTGCGCTCCCATCCTGCAGCCCCAGAGTAGGAATCTCAAAGGTCTCTTCTAGTAGCACTATTTCCTACATGAATGTCTCTGTCTTTAAAGAAATAAATTTGGCTCATTTCCCCCTAATTACATTAGTGTGTAATTTCTAAGTCAAATACTATTTTGCCTTTTTTTAAAATTTTTTTTAATAAAAAAGTAGTTGTGCCAAATCACGTTGTTCTCTGTCCTGACTGGTAACTACAACATTCTTCAATTTATAAGATTCCATCTATGCAAAACAAAACATAAAATTAAAGTTAGCATATGTTTGTGCTCTTTCCAGATTAATAATGAAGACAGAGAGTGGGACTGCTCCCAGCATCAAGCTCCTGGCACCATATGCTTTGCTGTCTATCCCTACATCGCTGTCTTTTATTACATCTTTTATTCTTTAAACAGTGTTTAGATTTTTTTTTCCCCTATGAGATCAAGTTTTTATTTCAGCTAATGTGAAATCATGACAGACAGCATCAAATTCTACACTGGCACACAAAGGCTACACCTCCTCTATCTAATTTCTACCAGACAGACCATATTTTCTAATTTTTCTCAGTTTTGAAGATTATCATTGAAAGAGTCTTCAATTTTTCAGTACATGAATGTACAGGCATGAATTTTACACAAAGAAACAAAGCACGGATGAGATTGTTATCACTGGAAACCTGGCTCAAGCGCCTCAGAAAATTCCAGACGTATGTCCTCATTAATACTCATTTACTTGTAAAACTAATTTAAACAAGGAGAACGAAGGCTAATCAACTGATTTATTGTTGGCACTTTATCCTCAGCTTTGTCACAGGACAATGGTGCAACAACCAGAAACAAACCTCAAGTTTTAATACTGAACAGACCACAAGCCACAAGATTATTTATGTTAGTGTAACAAGTAAAAAGCTTGAGAAACTCACCACTGAGCTCCAGTGTAACAGGGATGGGTACACGAGATGGAAGTGAGGAGAGGCTGCAAAGGAGGAATGCAGAAGTACTGCTTGGACATGCACGGGTGCTGTTAGGAAAGCTAAACAGGAGCTTGAGTTGAGACGTGCAAGTGATGTCAAAGGCAAGGAGAACAGCTCCTATCGCTGTATTAACAGTATAAGGATGAACAAGGAAAATGCAAGCTCACTGCTAAAATGGTAATCACAGGCACACATAAGGTCCAGGTACCCGATGCCTTCTTTGTCTTAGTCTTCACCAGCAAGGTCTCCCAGGGTTCTATGTCTGGAGCAAGGGTTCAAGGAAGAGAGAAACTATCAGCAGCACAGGAGGATCAATTCAGGGATTACTTGACAAATCTGAACCCATACAAGCCCATGGGACTAGAGGGGATGCATGTGATGGTGCTGAGAGAGCTTGCTGATGACACTGAAAGGCTGCTCTTTGTCATGGCATGGGGATTGGCTGAGGTTGTCAATAACTGAAGAAAAGAAAGTATTACTTTGGTATTTAAAAAACAGCAAGACGACAAACCAGGGAACTACAGGCTAGTAAGACTTTCTTTGGCACCTGGAAAAATCATGGAGCAAGTTGTCTTGAAAGCCACTTATAGGCATATGAATTGGAAGTAGTTTATTGGGAATAACGAGCCAACAGTAATCTTGTTTGACATCATCATTACCTTCTGTAATGAAATAACTGGATCTGTGGATGAAGAGAGCCAGGAAGATCATCCACCTTGACTTTAGCAAGGATTTGACATGGTGTCCCACAGCACCCTTATATCCAAGCTGTGATGTTATCTCACCAAACGGACTTAATTTGTACTCGACCTGAAAGCTTGTTACAAGTGGAGCTTCTCAGGCGTCTATTCTGGGACCTATCCTCTTTAATATCTTTATTAAAGACATAGAGGAGAAAACAAAATGCACCCCCATCAAGTTTGTCGACAATATCAAACTGGGAAAGAACAGTCATAGAAACAGAAAACTTTTAAGTTGGAGGGAAGCTCATGAAGTTATTTAGCCCAAGCCCCACTCAAAGCAGGTCTAGTTAGACCAGGCTCCACAGGACCTCATCCAGCTGAGTTTTGGATATCTCCAAGGACAGAGATTTCACAAGTTCTGTGGATGTGTTCCAGTATTTGGACTGCATAACAGAAACATAAATCTTTGTATTTAATCCAAAATTCCTGTGTTCCAACTAGTGCCTGCTGTCTCTTATCCCATCTGGGTGCAACTTTGAGAGGTGCATGGACACCCTGAAGGCAGGTGTGCCATCCAGAGGGACCTAGACAGACTGGAGGAATGGGCCAGCAGGAACCTTATGACATACAAAATGGACAAATGCAAAGTCCTGCTTCTAGGAATAAACAGCTGCAATGGTACAGGCTGGGAAGTAACTGCCTGGGGAGCAGCTCTGTGGAGAGGGACCTGAGGTTCCTGGTGGACAGCAAACTGAACATGAGCCAGAAGCATGCCCTGGCAGCAATTAAGCCTAACAGCACCCTGGGCTGTATTAACAGGAGTGTAGCCAGTACATCAAGAGAAGGGATTACACTCATTGGACTGCATTTGGAATGCATTCAGTTTTGGCCCACAGCAGTATAAGATGTTGATAAACCAGGAGGAGCTCAGTGGAAGGCCACCATCACAGGGCAAAGAGCTGACACAGCGTATGAGGAGAGGCTGAGGGAACTGGGCTTCTTTAACTTGAAGAAGAGATGGCTTAGGGTGGGTGTTGGACCTAACACCAACCTTCCTTTATCAAAGAGGAGGTTGCACAGAATATTGAGCTAGGCTCTTTACTGAGCTCCATGGCTGGAGGATGAAAGACAGTGGTTCAAAAATTAAAATGAGGGACACTCTGACTTGACATAAAGGAAAAAAAAAAAAGACCAGTATGATGAGAATTAAGCACTGTAAGAGGTTGCCTAGGGAGCCTGCAGAATCCCTGTCCTTGGAGGTTTTCAAGGCACACCTAGACAAAGCCCTGAGCAACCTGGCCTAAATTCAGTGTCGACCTTGCACTGAGAAGATAGTTGGATTAGGACCTCCTGAGGTCCCTGCTAAGCGGAAAAATTCTACAATTCTAACTAGCTCTTTTCACTAAAGCACTAACCTGGTAATTAAAACCAAACCACAACAAAAATACACACCAAAAAACCCCCAGCCACTAGTGGGATAGCCATCTTCTATTTGGCCTATATAAAGTTTTTCTAGTTAGTTAGAATTAACATTACATTATCAGTCTTAGTGTTCACATATTGCAGAGTTATTAAAACACTACTAAGTTTTTTCCACTTTAATGACTCAAGAATTTAATGTTTACTCTATGAGATATAAAACATTGATTTATTTCCTCTTTCTATGATGGCACAATTTCTACAGCAACATGTAAGTAATAAGCTCAGCTCTTCATCCTTTAGAGGTTAAAATGGTGGGAATAACACCATTTTTCTGCTTAATAAAACAGATAAAAAAGGACTTAAAGTTTTGTTATTTTTCTTTTTCTTTTTTTTTTTTGAGAGAGAGAAGGAAAGATTTTCTTAATGTAGATGGCCTATCTAACCATATCATACGTATTCTTCTAGTTTCTTGGCCAGCACTGGTACAGAAATAAAACTCATCAAATGTGTTTCATTTACCTTTAATTTCAGAGAAATATATGCACCAATTCCCAAATCCTCATTAACATTAATGAGTCTTTGCAGAAGCAAATCTCTTGAACGGATAATGACTAGTTGTGTAAGAAAGGACTATTCACATGAGACAGGAACACCAAATACTTCCCATCTCAAATGTTTCACCTTAAGAAGTATTTCTATTGTGTCATCTGATGATGATTGAATAGGCAAAGATTTAATTTGAATTTCTTTTTATAATTAAGCAACAGGCAAAGCAATATAAACTGTTTCTTCCTACTAAATTTTTTTTAAAAACCCAATTATATTATGTAACTTAAACTACAAAAGCTACTCTGAAGCTCTCTGTAATTGCAACCACTCATAGCACTAAGGCGACTTGCTCAATGGTATCGGGGGGGCAAACGAAAACATTAAGTAGTTTAAAATATCTTTTTGTCATAACAAGCACTTTGCTCTTAAGGATTCTCTGGCCTATTGAAAAAAATAATTTCAGCAGTGATTAATATTTGCCTATTCTCATACATATAGGAAGACAAACAAGATGTAAAACACGCTTAAGTCTCTCCTTAAGAATATTTAACTCCCAAAATATTATAAAACAACCCATAGTTATTATGTTTACAGAAAAAAAAGAAAAAAATACCAAAGTGAAAATTTTATTCCAAATGACAGCAAAATTTCTATTAAATTTTTTAATTGACCAGTACCAGCATGAACATACAGGACACAAAAAAGTTATAAACTTGATTATCTTTCCATAATGAATTACTGCAAGTAGTTGATTTTAGAAACTCATAAGGCACATTAAACATTAAATCAAATAAACTATGTAAACTGACTAATATTTGTAATTCTTTTCTTTTTTTTTTTTTAAATGTAACCGGAAGGTTATTCCGAGATTTCACATGACAGAGCTACAGGTTTTCAGCCCCCGAGGTTAAAACATGGGCTGTAGAGTATTGGGCATATCTCTATTCCTAATTTAAAATTTATATTTACTTTTGTTCATCCTTAAATTGCCTTTCAAAATGGAAGACTTAATTTTTTATCATATTTACCATTTAACTACTAATTCCCTTATAAAATACTGAGATGCTTTATATGCTATACACTTACACATTAATGGAAGTTACCAAAGTGATTTGAACATGTAAGTCTGATGAAATATTACAACAGTACACTTTAACTTAATCTTGACCATTTTTCTCTCTAGCCTCTGTCCCACGTTGTGCCAGTAGAAAGGATCCAACACGGTTTTCCTAAACCATGGAGAAATTTTTCTGTCAGAACTGTGTGACCCACTTCACCATAATCTACTGTGGTAGTAGAAGAGTGATTCTGTGATTCTGTGAAATGACGCCATCTGACAAACAGGTCTGGAGCTGTCAGCTAGCTACAACAAGTACCTTTTAATATCTGCGTTATATGTGTTCCCTGGTTTGCTCCTTAGAGATAAAAAAGATTATTGAGGATCTACAGTCCTGTACATTTAGTTGCCAAAAGTCTACTTTACAGAAAATTTGACTGTCTTTGTTCTTTTAATCCCTTAACAGTACTAGTATCTCAGAACACACAACTAGAAACGGTAAAGCAGAACATCAATGAAAGGACAGCGATACCATGACCTCCCTGCCAAGTGTGAATACTAACTTCACATCATCAGTCCCTCTGGGAAAACACATATATAATATCTATAGAAATACAGATACTGTATGTATATTAAAAGATATGTATACAACTATACATACATAAGCATACATATATGTATATACACATACATAACTAAATACATACTACTGTGGGAAGTCATATAAAGGGGAGCAGAGTCATCAACTCTGTGGTGTTTCTGCATCTGTCTACTCTGCTAATATGTGAAAATTTATCCTGGGTGTTGGATTTGATCCCTTCCTTTAACGTGCCATTAGGATTCATACATTTAATTCATTCTGCAGTGTTCTCATAAATACAAGATATTTAACAGGGATTAATATCTACCAAAATCCACAAATAAGGGGGGAAAAGCCCGAGCCCTCTTTGAGGAAAGAAATGCATTTTGATATCGAGTCCATAGTATACACCAGCTTTTGAAACTCTCTGTGATTTGGCCCCACAATCAGACTAAGCTTGCACTGTTGTCAATCAATTATGAATAGAATTAAAAACCCCGTTACTAAGGAAAACCACATACTGTGATCCTAGAGCAAGGTAATACATCTCTAGCTGAAACTGCAGAAAGGTTTATTGTATCTTTGTTTGAAGTGCTGATCACAGCTGCTGGGACTTGTCTTGCATCAAACACACAAGAGTCATTTAGGTTGGACGACAAAAACCTACTGGGTTAGCTTCTACAAGATTAAACGCTACAGCAAGTAGTGATTAATGTTGGCAGAAATGTTTTGCTTGTTATTTTGTTCAGAGGGGACCATGTAACCTCAGATTCAGCATTATTTGTTCCAGAGTCATGTTCTTCATATTCAAGGAAAAATGTGAGCAACATATCCAGACTGAACACATTCTTTCATAGATGTTAAATTAAACTCCTAATAGTTTATAAAAATGAAATTAGAAGATGTAATTACTCTTAAGTGAATACTATGATGTGAAATAACTACCATAAACTATTAGGCACACACTCAGAATGGGCCCTCAAATAGATTGGTCATGGGTACACGAGACTGACAAATCCTGATAAAAACTGCAGCAAAATAAAGACATCCATAACAGTGCATTACATCTCAGATAACCTTAATTCTGTGGGTCTGAATGAAGATCTTCCTTTTTCAACTGATGTTAATGCCTGCACAGAATGGAATTTACCCTTCAGTCTCAAAAATGACAGCTGATTCTCCACCCTTTTTGGTCATCCTGTGGTCCCTGTGACAGGTGTCAGAGTGGCAGGCCTGCATGCTGAAGTTCTCCCTCAGATACAGGGGGAAAAAGCTGTCTCTGGTCTCCCATAAATGATCTGGAGGAACCAAGTCTATGGGTCAGAGGGCAGCTCAGAAACCAGATCCAGTCACATCTTGCATGTTTGCTTGTCCATTACCCTGAAGCACACTGCAATATCATGTCTGGAACTGAACACCTATTCTAGGCTCCTAATACTACTTGACCACCTAGAAAGCAGCTATGATTTTTGACATTAAACAGTAGTGTCCATACCCTAACCAGCAAGTGAGCATAGACCATAACACTGTTGCTGTTAACTACCCACCAGCTCAAGTGCTAGAGCACAGAGACTTCTTGTATATCCAAGAAGTCCACACACTGGTGGCAATTCTTGTCAAGGGATATTATGACTCCCTATGACAGAAGTCCTCCCCTCCCTCTGCTAACATTAAAGATAAGCCTTTTAAAAAGATAAGACCAAAAATTATTTCACTGAAAAGCATGCCATGGCCTGTATGCAAACAACCAGATGGGGAAAGGAGGCAACTTACATTTGCATAACGTCTTTAACTGGAAATGCTTTGCAAACACAGCATTAACGGCATGTACTATATCGTTGTTACTACAGTGGCATCCCCAAATAGCACCGATGGGATCTAGGCCTCATTATAAGATGTACTCTATAAATGTATATGCAGAGACATAAACCATACTTTAAAAAACCTTTCACCTATTACAGAATATCATCTACCCCAACTGATACAACACAAGAAAAGGGAACAGATGGTTCAGATGACAACTGTAAACAAATTTTACAGATAGCTAAACTGCTCCTAATTATATCAGTTTTGAGATCTCCTGTCATACCTTCACAATTTATAGTATGCAGCCCCCTTAACCTCCCTGTAAAAATATCTGTAGAGAGTCCCTTGCTTCTAGTCCAACACCTTCTCTATCAACGGGAGCTTTTTCTTGCTCCCTCTATTCTTCCAGAAGGTATGGAAAAGGGTTTCCCTTAGCTTCTGCATGAATTAGGAAAAGACCAGACAAAACAGCAGCTCAAGTAAAACTCACAGTAGTGGTAAAGTTTCTCTGAAGTCTTGCCTTAATATTGTCTCCTTGCACAATAGCACCTGATTAAGCCTTGACTAGTCTCTCAAAGAGCCAAGGAACTGGGGCCTCAGAAGGTCACTGACCCAAGTCTCCTGCCATGGGTAAAGGTGGCAAGAGAGCACCTGAGCGTTGCTGTCTCCTCATTGTGATGTCATTGTTCCCTACACCACCCCCCAGCCCCCATTTTAATGGACAATTAGTGGTCAGTTATGATAAATGCTTTAAGCTATTAGTAGTTTCATTGTTTCCCTTTACAGAAGAAAATCTAAAACTAACTACTATCTTGTAGACAAAAATGGATTTTCTGTTACCTACAAGGTACATTTCTAGGTGGTGACCATAAGTAAAGTGTTGAAAAGCACCATCCTAATTTAAGTCTTTCCTTACCTTTCAGAAAACTGAGTATTTAAGAACTGTGTCATATACCATTATTATAATTGGAGTTTTTACACTCCCCTCCCCAAATAAAAGGAACATGCATGTTAACAGGAACCACACACATGGATCCATGTTGGAAACACACTCCTTTCTGTTCGCAAAGAGAGCAAGTACATACACCTCTTCCTTGCACCATGACACAAAGCATCAGTTATATGCAAAAAGAGAAAGAGTGCATACACCTTAGGTCCAAATGCTCTCCTGAAACAAGATTATGCTGAACTCATTCACTGTCATATCTAAATGAAGCTTGCAGCTGGGTTTGGTTACTAATCTTCAGTCTAGTTTAACAACGGAAGTTTTTCTTTTATCTGTCATTGTGAAAGTGTACATAGTTTAAATCATACTTTTCATTATGAAGTGTTTCACAAAGTAAAGAGTTTGTTTGCATTAAGTCCAAGTTGTTATCACACCATCCTCCAGAACATTACAGATGCGAGTGAAGTATTGTACTCAAATAATTCAGTATAATGTAAGATAATATATTACAATGAAATTTACAACCATAAATACCTTTCATTTCATTTTCAGTGCTGTTTTCTGGCAATATTTTTAAACTGAGATGTTACACTGATGGATGTATTCAACACTGATTACTTGTGAGACACAGAAACACAAGAAACCCAGCCTAAATGAAACTGACACATTGGGGAAAAAGTGCTCAACAACCTTTAGGCAAGCAGAACAAAAAAAATGCTGTTCATATACACCAGCATTTGTGTTAGGCTTATTTCTTTTCTTAGCAGTTGCATTAGCAATTCAATATATATTAATTTAGTTTAAAACGTAGTAAATCTTATCAAATTCCATCAAAGCCTTAGTAACTGAGGAAAACATTCTTCTTCCATGGGAAGCATTGAAGAGTACTGAATCTGACCCTCCTTCATGGACAATTTGTCTTCCCATGCCAGTCTTCCTTTCCAAGGACAATGAGAAACAATAAAGAGCTGAGTTCAGACTGTAGCAAGGTGAATACAAAGTCATCTGAAATTTAAACTGGTTTAAGCTGCAGCTAATTAGAAAACCAATGGATATAAATAGGGAATACAGAAAGTATTTAAAGAGTACTAGAAGATGATGGATGATGATCCAGAGATGAACAGAATGCTTTCATGAAGAATAAAGACAGAACAAACAACTGTGCAGGGACAAAAAAACAGCTATCAACGTTCACAGTCTGAGCTCTTGGCACATTTGCCCACTGCTTGATATTGTGTAAGTCCCTAGCTTCCCACCTTGTTCTCCTTTTTAAGAAAATCTACCCTGCCTTTGAGTACTCCATGTAAGAATATAAAATACAGTGAAGAGGCCTTTGGTCACAGAACAGTAAAATTAGTAACTATTTTCTAGCAATGAACTGTAATACCCACAACTGACTACTCTGTATTTCATGTCATTAACACCACTTTCACTCCTAGACCGTCTAAAAACCTTCAATTAATATACTCAAATTCTTCATATATATGTGTGTGTGTATACATATATATATACCCCCACCCCCCCGCACTCATAATCTTTTCTGAAATGTATCAGTCCAGTTGAACAGCTGACAAGGATGACTGCAGTGTAAGCAAACTCATCCGAAAATTCAGGTTGGAAGTGACGTTAGAAAATCACCTAGTCCCACCTCCTATTCAAAGCAGGGTGAACTTCAGACCAAGTTGCCCAGGGCTTAAACTCTGGAAAATCTCCAAGGATGGAAACTGCAGCACCTCTCTGGGCAACCTGTTCCACTGCTTGAGTTTCCTTGTGGTAAAAAAGTTTTTCCTGTATCGGGTCTGCGCCTCTCCTGTTTCAACCTTTACCTCCCTCTTGTCCTTCTACCATGTGCCACTGTGAAAACTCTTCTCAGTAACATCCTCTTAGGCACTGGAAAGCCATGATTAGGTCCTCCCAAAGCCTCCTCAACAAGCCCCATTCTCTCAGGCTCTCTTCACAGAATGCATGTTTTAGCCCCCTGCCCGTCTTTGGTGCCCCCTCCACTGAACTTGCTCCAGTCTGTTGATGTCTCTCCTGTATTGGCTGCGGTGTGCGTGCAAAACCGGGCACAGTAATTTACACATGGTCAAACAAGTCCTGGGTAGAGGGGGATAATCACTTCCCCTGATGTCCTGGCTGTGTCCCTGTTAACACAGCCTGGGGCACTGTTGGCCGTCCCTGCAGCCAGGGCACGCTGCTGGCTCATGCCCAGCTCGCGTCTGCCAAGGCCCCCAGGTCCCTTGCCGCAGAGCTGCTCCCAGCCAGGCAGGCACCAGTCTGCGTCACTGCATGGGCTTATTCCTTGCCAGATGCAGGACTTGGCATCTGTCCTCCTTGAATTTCCTAAGGTTCCTCTGCTGACCCATTCCTACAGCTTCTCTCAGTCTCTCTGGATGGCAGCCCTGCCCTCAAGTGTATCAACTGATCACCCTAATTTGCTGTCACCTGCAAATTTGAGTACAGTGTTCTCTGTTACTTCCACCAGGTTACTGATAAAGACATCAAGCAGGACAAGTCCCAGGATATTCCGCTTGCTACTGGCCTTCAGGTATAGTAAGCCCTTTAATCACTACACTCTGAGCCTGATCATAAAACCAGCTTTCTACCTATTGAGCTCTCTTCCCATCCAGACCATAGTGTCCCAACATAGATAAAAGAATACTGTGGGAGACAGTGTTGAAAGCCTTGCTGAAGTCAAAGTAAATGACGTGCACTGCTATTCTCCCATCCTCAAATCTGGTCAGTTTATCAAAGAAGCCAACCAAGCTGGTCAGGAGTGATTTACCCTAGGTAAATCCATGGTGACTGCTTCCAATCATCTTTTCCTTCACATGCCCATAACTTATACCAGAAAGACCCACTATATCGGATAGGTCACTTTACAGTCCCATTTCATTTAGTCCATGGGCACATAATTTTTAAAACTCCTAATCTAAAAATAATAATAAAAATTATTAATTCTGATGTCAGTGCATGTTCTATGTGTGGAAGACTCACCCCAAACCAATCCACTGTCACTAATCAACTTAATTCTCAAGTTTCTGAAGCCTTTTAAGTAACAGAAAATTGTTCTATAAAAAGGCAGGCAATATGAGAATGTATGCTACAGACATAGAAAATAGGCCTAAAAGTTTTATAAATTTATTAAAAAGCCAAGTAACTCTAACATATGAAAAGAAAGTACTTACCCTTTATTCATTTACAGAAGGTAAACACAGTATAACATTCCCCACATCTCACATGGGCAATCCAAAAAAGTGATACAGACTGGAATTCTCAGCCTCTGATTTTTGTTAGTGTTTTGTTTATAAATATATATTTATGTGTATTACTTCTATATCTAAAAACCCTAAAAGATCATCAAGTAGATCTCAGTAACGGAAATACTAAGACATGCCATTTCTTTGGTTCTTCCGTGTGACTCAGTGCTAACATTAAGCAATACTAATCTTTGAAATTCAGTGCATAACTGAAGATAACAGAAGGATTTAAATAGGGTTCAGATTAACCCTCTTCCTTATCATGCCCAGATAAATAGCATGGCTCTATTGATCTGCTGAAGACAGGTTAGACTCATACCAAGTTAACAAACTATGTCAGGCATTGATGTAAAACCATAGGAACTGAAACTCCAAGCCCAGACAGGCTAGTGCAATGTTAGGACTACGCTACCAGTCACCAGCCAGAAGGGTGACAGAAACTGTGACAAGCACAGGGAAAACAGAAATCCTGAGGCAGCAAAATCCACACTCCTAACAAGATGTACATCTACACCAATGAAAGGCGGAGGGTGATGCTAACAATTTTTAGACATTGTCAAAAGTAGCACATGGAAGGGCTTGTCCTTGCCAGTCCATGTAGGGATTGTAACTTGTGTGTTGGTCCTCACGTGAGCAAAGGCCTAGTCCATAATATCACGGTCAAAGAAACAATCTACCAAGAAATCATAAAGTATACACAGATCAAACATCTTTGCAGGAGCAAAACCTCAAAGCAATCACTACAGTTGTGTTTGATTTCAAGGAGAGGAATCGCATTAGAATGAAGAGGCTTGCTAAAAGAGGTTGAGAAGAGCAGCTAATGGTCTCTCTACCATCTGTCAAGATTTCACACTATTTAGGACATTATATATTGAAGTTTGAGACAAACTACTATAAACTAAAAAGAAGGTATCACGGCTAAACAGCAGGGGAAAGGACATAATTAGAGGTTAGGAAAGCAGTCTTCAGAAAACTTGGAACTGTGTTTAAACAAGGAAAAGAAAATATCATGAACTACCAGGTTAAATGCAGAAAGTGACGCAGGTCAAAACAGTGGCTAAAACAGTAGCTCAAGAACAACTTTCAGAAGGTATAAAAGCCAATGATAAATCCTTATTCAAGCACATATCAAGAGCTGAAAACACTCCTGAGGAGTATGTGTCCAAAATACAAGGTATAAAAAGAATGTTCATGAAGATGAAGGTGAAAGCAGAGGAACTGCACATATTCATTATTTCTGTGTTCAATGGGGAAAGTTCAACAAGCTCTTTCTAAGGAACTCACTGAGAAAACGGTCTCAAATTCAATGCCATGGAAAAGGGGATGGAACAACTGTATGAAACACAGAACAACTAAAGTGCCAGGTCAAGATAGCATTTGCCCCAACACAGCGAAATAATGTAAGAATAAGAGAACCAGTAGCTGGAGTGTGCAACCTCCCGCTTAAAAATATATGTGTATTAAGTAACTGGGAGGTGGATAAAGTAATGCTAATGAAAAAAGAACAATGTTGCAGGGGATATGTGGAGAACCACAGGCCTGTAAAACTCTGGCCAAATTTTTATAAAATATTCTAAAAGACTGAATTAATGAGCACATGCAACCACACGAGCCACTGGAATCTTGTGGAGAAGACAGGGAGTGCATTATTTTTCCAAAAAAGCAAAAATCTTGGATTAGAACAGAGTTCTAATAAAGTATCAGCTCAATACTGTGAAACATGGGTGAAATCAATATGAATGTGAATTATTACGAAAACAATATAAGACAAAGGAGTCATCATCATTATCTTATTATATACATCTATGGTATACCTATATCTTGAATGCTGTGCGTGGTTCTAATCTCCCTCTCACAAAGATAATGAAGTAAACCTTAATAAAAATAGAGGAGGCTGGCAGGCAGCACTAAAAGTTAAGGAATAGCTTCCATAGTATGTACTACTAAATACACGGGGAATTCCTCAACCTGGAAAAGCAATGAGTTACATGATACGTGGTAGAGATCTACACAGTTATGTGTGGAATGAAGAAGGGAATATGGATCTATTTTCTATAACTGCATCCAGTACCAGAAGTAAGGGGCATCAAGTGAAACTATCAAGTGGAAGTTTCCAAAGAAATCCTTCACATAAGGTGCATATAAGCTGAAAAACTCCTTGCTGCATGATGGATGCTAAAGCTTACGCGTGTTCAAAAAGAGATTAGGCACGTTCAAGAATGACAAATCCATAAAGGGGTACTAAGTGTAAAGCTGCCAGGTTCCTGGCTTATGATACTTGGTGGGGACGGGAAGAGCATTCTGTATAATAACAGCAGGCTTGCTTTGTCCTCTCCCCCAGGTGTCTTAGTGTTGGCCTCTGCCAGAGGGGATACGGGGCTCAATAGACCTTTGATCTAACTTAGAATTGTAATTCTGATTTTATGTTGCTTTTTCTTTCAGAATGCTACAAGTGTATAGATCCCATTTAAAATCTCAGGTAGAAGTCAACAGCAATTTGACAGGAGGGAAAAAAAAAATATATATCTCTCTTGCATGTTTAATAGTGGTATAAAAAGCATAATGTAAGCAGCCACTGTCTAACAGATGGACATATATCCACTTTAACAATACTGCTTTGGGTACTGTTATTTCACATCAGTTCTTCTTTTAATCTCAGCTGCCCTTGTACCCTATGACAAAGGCAAATCATGCAGTATATGCACATTTGAAACCTAATGAAGACAATCTTTATTACAGAAAAAAGGATGCATAAGAGCTCTACATTAGAAAACAATTGTGGAAGTTAGCACAATATTTAATTGTGCACTTTTTAGATGTAGTTTTATTAGCAGTATCTTGTCTTAAAAAGGGTCTCTAAGTCACCTTGTCTCTCAGCTCTTAAGTGGCAACTGATTTTAACATCAGTGTTAGTGAATTCAAAACCTTGGAGAGCATGATGATGTTCTTCCTTGGCTATAGTTATAACTTTTGCCTGTTAAAACAAATGCCTGCAAGAAGACAGTCCAAATGAAAGGCGAAGAAAGAATAACAAAATATCATGCACCATTTTTTTAAGCACAAGTTATTAATGCAAATTTTTATGCAGTTTAAAAATTATTATTCAAAAGAAATTGCCTGCAAACCAAATACCATTTTTTAAAAGTGTCCATGGTATCTGATTACCTCCACTCTGAACACTGATGACAGTAATTGTCCAAGATTCTCACTTTCAGTCCACCTCTACAATCTTTGCAAACACCTCAGACAATTCAGTCTTATTCTTAGACCACATAGCTGGGTCACACCCTCTTTATCTTCTCCAAGATGAAGGAAGTCCTAAAGCAGTCTCCCTTCTCCTCCTTTCACCGAGGGTCTGGTCTACAGCGCACATACCCCAAGCAAACTTCACAACCAGACACAGCATACACACATCAAGCATGGTAATGCACGTCAGCAAATCCTTCTGAAGAGAAACAAGCTTAATACCTCAAGAATAGCCCCCTCAACACACACTTATGCTGTTTTTAGGATTGCTTCTTCCTTATTTATGTTGAATAGTGTCATGCTTGTAAGCATGAATAAGCTGCAAATGTTGCTTTTGCATCTAGCTGTGTAGATGCCATTAGTGTACAGACACCTGTCTGTCTCCAAATGGTCAAGACCTTTCTTAGAAAGATTCTACATCTCTCTCTGTTTCTCATAAGAGGGCACTGTAGAAGGCCCATTTCAATTTATTATAAGCATCAGTATGTAAAAAAGTGTTAAAATTATTTCTTTCAAGACTACTGAGGATGGTGCTTTAGGAAATTATGAATCTTTAAACTATATCTGACTGCAAACAAAGGTCCAGCTTATGCATATTGCTATTCAATATCAACAACAATCTTTATGGGAAAAGCAAAGCAATTGCTAATGGTGCAGTCTGATGTGAATACGGAAATAATATTCTATCAGACCTCTGTCATCAGCTGAGCTTTTCAGGAGACTGTGACAGCAAGATAAGCTAAAGCTTCTTCGTCAGCTCGATCCATCCCTTAAGTAAGCCTTTTTCTTATATATGTGCTTGTGTGCATGCACACGTGTAAATGAGGAAAGGAAAAGAACTAGAGCCCTGAACATTCTCCTAGTAGCTGATCCGTAACATCTGTCAGCTATGGGGAGATCTCCATAAAGGTAAACTGATATTTCTTGTCACCTCTCTAGAGATGAGAAAAAAAAAAAAAAAAAGGGAGAAAAAAAAGTATGGCAACTTCAGTGCAGAAAATAGGCTGAGGTCCCCCCTTTGCAGAACAGTTACCCCTTAAGTTCAGAAGCAGGGCATTTAGCCACCTAAGGTAGCTGATGATGTGACCTTGTTTCAGACAGACTATTAGCTTGCAAGGACAGGCTCATCTCTTATGCATTGCTAAATAATTTTCTCTTTAATCAGTAATACCCTTCCTTCACTATGCTATAAAAACACAGGAGCATCTGCCTTTGTATAAAAACCTTATGTATAGTTCAACTATCACTGTTTCCCTGAACCAAAAGAAACAGCAGATACTATGGCTGTGGAAAAACAGACCTGAAGAAAATGCACTAGCTTTGAAGCACTCATTTCTTTCATTTTTCTTCATTCTTAACAGTCTTTTTAACAAACCTAGGCTTCAACAAGTTGCAAAGTCCAGCATTTCTTGACTAGGCTTTTCCCTTTAGTGACAGCAGGTGGACTCTCAGGGATAAGAACTGTTTTGGACTTTGAACAAAAGATCTTACCATGCCATTATTCTACTCTTCTATTTTATCTGGCTAAATCTTCTGTATATCTTTAGGATCGTTGCAATTTTAGAGATAAAAACATCCCCAGAATGTTTGGCATAAGGAATTATGTTTTAAAATCTAACTGGTCACTTTCGCCAAGGAAAACAAGATATATATGTGCAAAAGGAAACAATATTTTAGGGTAGATGCTTTAGCACAGTTTTCATGCCTCCTCCCTCTTCCAAACCTTACAGATCTCAGAAAATCAGACTCTTTTTAAATAATCCATTTTATTTTCTAAGGGTTTGTCGCCATCCTCAGATTGATTGCTCTTCATCATCTGATAGAGAATCAGAGAACAAAGAGAGTAAAATATTCCATCTTGAAGGTCCCTCAGAGAAGGATTTTGCAGGAAGGTATCATGTTCTTTGCCACTCTATCACTGCCTACGTAGGAATTTCGGCTAGGAGTCTTTTTTTTTTTTCCCCTGAAAAGTGAGATGTACTCAAAAAGATGTTTTGACTCTGGTTGAGAAAAAGTCTGGTCAGTGATGACTCTGCTCCACTAAGCTCCAAGCTGAAAGACACCAACTCACTCTACAGCAGCTATCTCAGGAGATTTATACAGCAGTGAAGTAATGATGAACCCTCAACATCATCTTCCTTGAGCAGAATGAGGGTATACAAGCTGAGGAGTGACTGTAGCAAAGCTTTTCTACTTCAGATTCTGAATCCTCACTGAGCAGCTCTTCTGATTGATCCATTAACTTTCTTTAGAGCCACTGCTCAAGCAGGAAAAAGGGGTTGTCCTACAGCAGGAGATCTCAGAGTGTCGTAGTAACTCAGATTGAGGCAACCACACAGCCACACTTGTTCTTTCCTAGTGAAGATCAACCTTTGTAAAAAGTCAGAGATATTATGCTACCTAATTTCCACATTATGCACCCAAATTCAAGTCTGGAGATCAAATAATTATGTCAGTCAAAGCTGAGTGACAGGCAGTGTAGCAGGCAGGTATTTCAATTGTGACTAAGGGGGTGCAACCCTACCAGTGTAGCTCACGAGCCCTCAGGTCATTCGGCCCTTACTCGGTCACCATGTAAACAAACCAAGTGGTGCTGACTTATGGGCAGTTTCACTTGTGTCAGGGCTGAACTCCCTCCGCTGATTTTGTCAGAGTAACGCTTCGGTCCGTAGCGCTGTCCCTATTTCCTCTCCTTACAACAAAACGGTTCCTGTGGCCAGGATCTTTTAGATCAGTCACATTGTTATTAAATGATGCAATCAAGATAGGCAATCTAGACATAAAACTCTGAAGAATAATGTATTAGAACAACTGAAGTAACCTTAAAAAGCATTCCCTAGTAACAGCTTGTAATAAACAGACAGGAGGCCACATAGGTAACAAGCTTCCTAAGCATTCTCAGTCTAAAAACCTTGAATCTTTATGTCTTTCCATGTTGTGTATTATAACAAAAATAATTAACATTTTGGAAGCTTATAAACTACTTCAATGTATATAAGGCAAGAAACGCTCAGAATTGACACAAGCTGTTTTCCCTTTTGGATTTTACATAAACAAAGTCTGTAAAAGCAGGGCACAAAAAAATACTGTGGTGAGAGGGTGTAAAAGAGAGACGATGGGAAAGCCCTCTAGGGAAGTTGATTTTAATACAGATCTTGCACTGTACTCCAGAATATCATAGTGTTAGAAAAAACGAGTACATTGTTTTATCACCTAAAAACCCAGATGGCCACCAAGGAACAGTTGTTCAGGATAAACTGTAGTATCCCACAGGATTTTCAGTTTAATAATATGAAGCTAATTATAAATCTGAAAAAGTAAGCCAATGCTTTTTTTTGATCTTAAGTCTAGTTCATCTTTTTCAAGGTATGGAGAGAGAAATATGGGTATCAGAAGAAATTAGCATACTACAACTCTCATGGATAATTTTCAATGTGCTATATGACAAACATCTAAGTGTCGTGGTAGCTACTTTTCAAATGAGATTATATTCCCACCCTGTATAGCAAATGTTCTTAAACATCAGAACTTGTAACAGGAAAGTAATTAAAACTGCTGGGTTGGGTTTTTTTTTTGTTTGGTTTTTTTTTTGGGTTTTTTTTTTTTTTTTTTTTTAATTCAAACCACAGTGTTCAGCCTTTTCACCTGTAGAATTTTTTTTTTTTAATAGCAATAGACTACCTGCATGTCTGCATTTAACCTGTGGCCAAAATGACAGGTATATACCATGAACCCAATAGCTTTTTTTGAAACTTACAGAAGCCGAGTAACAAGATTTCATATGCAGCACATTTTTTTTTTTTTTTTTGTTCGCCAGCTGATCTTATAATCATGCATGGCTGAACAACACATCTACAATTTGGAAAGCTACTCACAACTCATTTGTACAAAAGACAATATTGCTATTCCCAAACCTCTATGGAGACATAAAGCAGGTATTTAACCACCATAAAGCCAAGTAGACACAGTTTATAATCAAACTCTGTCAAGCAATCTAAAAAAAATAATCAAAAAAGCAACCAAACACACACAAAAAACCAAGCAAAAACCTTTAAGGTGGCACTTTCAACCAATGAAAATAAATCCCAAACAAAATACTCCATGTCAACCCCTTATCTCACTTCCCAAAACACTATCAACAATTACAGGACGAGTTCATCCTGAGGCATCTCTCTAGTAAAGTTCTGTATCTGAACTTAAAGTATGAAGTAATATGACTTCCTACCTGTTACAATGAGTTAAGATAATACTACCTCAAGAAATTTCCAAGCAATTTTCCAATTAGCAGATAAGGGGATTAAGAGGAATAGGTAAATATCACTGGGCCTGAAGCAATCGGTGACAATAAAAACAAACCAGATCATGGCTTTGCAGGCATGTCTGTAGAATAACTAGCAAGAACACAAGAAAGAGATCATGTAAAAAAATATGACTTAAAGTACCAAAAATAAAACTGCCATCTGTATCAAAATTTAGTGTTTATAACAATCAGAAAAGTAGCGTTTTGTTTCATGGGTAAGGTTGAAACAGGAAAATACCTAAACAAAAACTATTACATACTAAACCATGACTGCTTTTTACAAGCCAAACTGGATCAATATATGCTGGGGCTGCAGAGCAGCATGACGGCCACCCTGTGACATGACACAGGCTGAGCTCTGTAGCAGACCGTACAAACAAAAGATGAGGGGTGCCACATGCCTTTTTTATCCCACCTTTTCCTTCTCTGTAATTCCCTTCCATCACATCCTTTCTTGGACTTCTAGGTTAAGCCTGTTTCTGTGATACACACACGCACATACATACCCACACACATACGTGTATCGCTTCCCTTAGTACGATCAGTCTTCTGCTGAAGGCAACAGTGGAAAGTAAGGTTGATAAAATTTGCAGAATCAGAACCAACGCGCACGAGAAATAATATACTCTGTAAATGTAGTCATGCATTCAAAGAGTGTCCTCTGGAAGTCCCAGAGACAGGTATCTTTCTTTCACATACAGCAAACAGATTTTCTTGACAATCTATGACAATTTTCGTTGGAGAATTCAGTAATTTCAGAGTATACACAAGCTAGAGTTTACGCTGACAATTCAAATAAGCTTTCAGCTACAGCTGCCTCACCTACCCACTGCGACAGCAATTGATAGCCTCATTTTTCGGACTGCTTTGCAGAACAATCTTGGTTCTGCACATTGTTATCAAAATCCAGGCTGCCTGGCTCAGGTTCATATTATATTATTTATGCTGCCTGTGCAACAGTAACAGTACTATACACTTACCTTCAGTGAAAAATGGCATAATCTTCAACACTGGGAACTTAAAGAGGGGTTGAAAACAATTTGCATTCTGTTTTATGTCTGTGGACCAGTACATTTTAGAGCATTTCTTATGAATCAGACACCATACCTTCTGTTACAGATGAGTTACAATCAAGTGTTCAGACATAAAAGGTAAATTTTGTAAATAAAATGGAGATCTCATCTCACAAGACCTGTGAAATACTCTGGTATTTATACAACCTAATCTCCGTTAAAAAATCTGGGTAAATTAACTTAATTTAAATACATTGGTATGAACCAGTTTAAGTAAATGATTACAGCACGTAAAGTCATTAATTTCCAACCGATACAAATTGCTCGGATAGGGACTTACTAGCAAAACTATCTACACCTTAGCAATATGTAAACCAAAAAGAAACTCTGATTTTGATTATGTAGCTTATTATTAGCTCTGATATCCTGAGTACTCATGACACTCACAAAACTTTTACATCGTATGATCAACTTCATATCAAAAGAATTACTCACATAAGTGACTGCAAGCAGGGATTAACTTTTCCTTCAAAGACATCTCAGACGTGGTTTGTTACCGCATCACTCTTCCCTCCCACCCCAATCAGGTTCTGTGGAAATGAACATCTGATTGCCAGAAACTGCAAGGGATTTGGGGGTTTTCCCCAATTTTGCCTATTATTCTTTATTTACTACCCTGGAAACAAAACTTTGGCAAACAGTCAGTGGATGAAATTTCTTGTCAAGTTAGTAGCTACTACTTCACAGAAAAGTGTAAATTGTCACCAAAACAAACAGCAAAGTTGAAATTATACAGTAAATCAGCTTGTGAAGAAGAAAGCTGTCCTATGTGAAAGCATCGAGAAACTTCCTCTTCTCAGCATTTCATACTCCAGATACTCCTTAGATACTCTCTACACTCAAATTCTATTAAACAAAAACTTTATTCATGTATTTGAAAGCACAGCTTAATATTTTAGAATGCAAAGACTGAAATACAATTGTACAACTCCTCCTTTAGTCATAAAAAGCTATAGAAGGGCACATTCCTTACTGAATGCATCTATGTGCTTCTTCGATCATATAAAAATAAAAAGACAAAATACAGAACAAATTGAAATTTGTTTAAAATCATTCAGAATATTTGTTTTGTAAATTCAGAATGAAGATGCAAAGACAATTCATCTCAGAACATATTAAAATAACATTAAAACAGCAAACATTCAGGAATGCCATATTTTAATAACTCATGGTTTTGTATTATCTTTAACTTCACTAATCGGTTGCAATGAGAACCCTCAGGGGAGTTCCCGTCTATGGAGAAAGGCAGACTTCATCCCTTGTTCTTGGTTTTTTTTGAAGTGTAGAATTCTTCTGCAGGACTTCCAAAGTTATTGAGACCGTCAGCTTGATATAAACCTAAAGCAAATAACTGCAATGTCAAGCCATTGCTTTCAGGTAAGCCTTAATTCTGAAAACATTCATTAGCTTTCCATGACAGAAGATTCCTGATCCTTGCTTCCCCCCCCCTCCCCATATGGCATTCCATATGGCATAGCATAAATGCACGTCTCTTCAATCGTGCTCCAGTCTTATTACAAATTGTGGAGCAGACAGGGGGAGGGAGGAAGGCAAAAAAAAGGTATCCTCTCCTAAACACCCCCAGCTAGCTCAAAGACCAAGTAACCCAATGTGAAAAAAATTATTTCCTACCCATAAAACAAACACCAACCATGGTATAATCAGGTTTTATGCGCCTTTTAGTCATCAATATAATATGCCTACACTCACTAAACTCTAAGGTGAAGTGAGGATAAGTTTTAAATTATAGAATATACATCCAGTAACTTTGATAAATGAAATCCAGACATCGTTTCCAGTATTGTTTCCCAGAAGTCTGATACACACAAAAGGCTTCCACCATTAACTAATCCATAAATAATTTCTCAACAGCAGCTTATGGTCAACACTCACAGCTTCTTCTACCAACTGCAACATGGTTGTCCCTGTTAGACCTGCCCCTGAAAACTTCAGGCTCTCTATTCAGCTAGAAAACTGCCAGTAAGGAAAATTCAAATAACAAACAAGTTGGGGACCAAAGTTTGATATAGCATAGGCATACTGTGTGTAGTATAGCAAGGAATATGCCCTTTGGCGAGTACGCGTCTCTCTTCTACTACCAAATTTAAGTTGTCATTTGCCTTATGAGTTATTCTGAATGATGAGGCATTAAAGCCTTACACTTCACAGCCGAAGTATCATCACACTGCCTCTTCCAGCCTTCCTTGCATGTATGCAAGTAAGAGTTCAGCTTCACTCTCCCAGCTACTCACAGAACTTTATGTAGCCATAATGAAATTCTGCTCTGAATTCCTCCTCTTTCATCAGCAAAGTTAGTAGTTATTCCAAGAAAAATAATTTTGCATCCTGCTTCGTGAGGGGAAAAAAGAGGTATGCACATGAAGCAAGGGGGCAGAATTCCCACTCGAAGCAGAGAATGCTTTAGAGACGAAAACCATCGCTGAAGAGATGGCTGCACACCCTGGCACATAGCACATTATAAAGGCTCTAGAAACGAGAAGAAAGGGGAAATGAAGGCAGACACCAATTGCCATTCCAAGGAAGCGCTGTCAGGACTCATGCATGCTACAGTTCACCCAAATGTTAGATAGAAAAGTCATGTCCTGTAGGTCATACTTCAAATTTGAAGGGTTCAGAAACCCAGGAGCCAGAAATACCTCTTAGGATGAAAACAGCAGGAAGCCAGTTTACAACTAGGAATACTGCTCTTGGAGTTCACATGCAACTCTACTTTCGTGTAGGTCTTAAGCACTTTTCTGCTTTTCCCTTTGACAAATTTAGAAGAAACATTTCCATGTCAATCTTCTGACCATTTTAATTCATACTAGTTTTATATCTGTCACTCTCCTACATATTTTTAGTTACTTGTTAAAGATCACTCAACTATGTCTAGTTAAAGTGTCAAACAAAGAGAACATGACAGGAAGAAAATATCTACTCTAAGGACTTCAGAGACTAAAGTCTTTGGCTTGTGGGTGAGGTACATGCAATGAGGATTCTTCACTTGACTCTTACTAGGTTTGTATTATTGCAGGGTTTTGAGATTCCTCAGCATTACCCAGTAAAAATGGAAAACTGGCTTTTATTATTTCCCCTAATTTCTTGAGCTTCCATTGAGAGTAGTCTTCCCTAACAGGCTATAAAACATAATTCTCCATTAAGCATGTTGGGAGTCTGCTTCCTACCAAAAGAAGGAAGCATCTTCTTGCATGATGCAACATGTAATCATTTTAAATTATTCCACAACTCCTCAGCAAAAGGGTTTTTAACCCTAAAACATAAAATTAAAACCCTAACCAGGGACAATTGTCCTTAAAAAAAACACAACAAACAGTTCTGCTCAATTCAAACATAAAAACAAAGCCAAAATGAAACAGCACCATAACAGCCAACAATTAAATCTCATTTGAAAAGTAGTAACTTTGCTGTCCTATACAGCAAACTGCTGTTTTCACAAGGAAGGATTTGGTCACATACACGTGAAATATGTAATAAGTACATATATGTATTTAATACAAAGAGTATTATTACTCTTTAAAGAGTAATACTCTTTAAAGTATTAATGCTCTCTAAATTTTAGGCAAGTCCAGGTCTCATTCATAGGTCTTCCAAGAGAGCAACATCTCCTAGCAAGCAATTTAGCTAGGACTAAACCGAAATCTATTTATTCCCTTACCTCTTTTGAATTGAAAAGCTACTTTCGTTTTTATCATAAACTCAGTCATGAAACAAAGACAGAGATCTTAAATCTTACACATTGGTTTTACTGGGGTAGAGCTTCCAAATATCACATGCCTAGTAAGATGCCAGGCTTTCTTAAGACATACCAGCTGACAAACCAAGTCAGAAGAGTCCTTCTCACTTCAGAATTACACTTTCTTATCACATATTTCAGTTCTTCATATAATATGCGTGCATAAGTAAGTTGGTGCAGCATGTGTCAGTCTGGTTGATCACTGAACTAGATTTGTATTAGTGTGCGCAGTGTCCGAGGTAAAGTATTAAGCTACAACAACTCAATAATGTGGAACCAGGGCGATAAAACTATTTTTTAAAAATACTCAGATTACTTTTGTTTTAAACAAAGCATCCATACTTTCTCTGTATTTGAAACCATGGAAAAACCATTAAATTATCTGTAACTTGCCTGTTACTAAAATACTGAAAATGAACATGTTCATTCATTGAGATGTCTGTCAGCAAAATATCACAAATATAGCCGAATTAAAGTGATACTGCAGTTTCCACTTTATAAACAAGCAAATCCCAATGGCATCAATAAAACTAACTGCTACAATTGAATCTGGGTATGTACAATTTGCAGCTCCTCGAGCTCATCATTTCAAAGCAGACAGAGAAGATGCTTCAGACTGACCAGTACAAAGGCCATACAAGGACATGGGCAATGGCTCTGCCTGAAGCAGAGAACATGAATCACAACCATATCGTTCCTGAAGACGACACTGGAAAGACCACGTCCTTTGAACATGAGGCTTCTGTGTGAAAAGTACTGGAGAAGCTGGGTTCTACATCAGGCCAAGTGCTTATCACCACCTACACGACAAATTTCAGCAGCAGCCAGCTGCACTGGCAAGGAGACTCCACTCATGCTGTACCTATCGCACTGTTTCTTATAAAACAAAGTAATCTGACGTGCCTCTGAACAAAAATCACACCCTGCTCCTGTGCCCTGTATCCCCACCTACACACACACGCTGACAGCATACAGCTCCATACCACGTATACATGGATTATGGAGTCTACATATGTATAATGTATACATACTATATATATACACACACACACCTTTTGTATATTTGTATATTTATACTTTGTATTTATATACATACATATATAAATATGTATATTTATACTTTGTATTTATACTATATACACAAAGACTGAAGGTCCTACAGGCTGCGTAAAGGTTGTAGGCTGGGTAGAGTCAAGAGGTCTTTCAGTGTCCTGTCACTGCAGAAAATTCTTTCCTCTGCGCCTCCGCTTTCCAAGACATCCAGGGGCCAACATGCACTCAACCTAACAGCCCTGCTTAATACTATATACATACATATACACACACCCATATATTTATATGTATATATCTAGTAAGCCAAGCTTAGCAATTGCTAAGTGTGGAGTGGTAAAGAAAACAGATTTTTTTTTTTTTCCCAAGTTAGTTAACTAGACTTAATATGGGAGCATTTAGATTGTTAGCCTATTTGAAAAACGTGGGGGTTTTTTGTTTTGTTTTTTGTTTGTTGGGTTTTTTTGTTATTCCAGCAACCAAGCTTTCAGAGCAGTTTTTATTTTTATAAGATGACAGCATGAGATTGTCGAGTATAGTTGGCTACATTTTCCACATAGTTTTCATAGATGTCCAAGGTCCTTCAGAATTCTGCCCTTTGCTGCACTCTTTGAAATGCTCTTTTAACACCAACCTTGAGCACATATTTGTCCACGTCTTTCAAAAAGATTTTTGCAATTTTCACATGGCATCCTTCCTATAGGCTTTCACAGCTGACCTATCCAAAAAGAAACTACCCCCTTTCTTAATCCTTGGGTTTTCTACTGAGTCACACTTACCTGAGTAACAGTGAAATGTGAGTATATTAAAAGCAGTCCAGGGATACCAATAATTATTTGTTGTGAAGAATAAAAGCTTTTAACTGATTCAGAGAAGTAAATCTATTGACATAATTAAACAATTTAACTGCTTTTGTTTTTAACCCTGCCTTCCTTTCTACTTTCTTTTGTTCTTCATCAGTCCACCTTTTTGCATTTCATTTCAAATTGAACACGAGCTGTTTGGAACAAAGATGTGCAATTTTATGTAATCACAGCATGTACAGCAAAATGAAACCACTGGACCATTTAAATACTAGCAAGATGTGCAGAAAAAGCAGCAGAAATCCATGTTTTTACCTTTGTTTTACATATTAAAAAGTAATGCAGGCCAGTAGTTCACCAAGCACTTTTCATAGCCTCCATTCCAAGTTGCACCTTCTCACGGGAGTTGCATCATTATCATGGTCACGTGCATATATTGAGAGAAATACATAAATCGTCACACCAGTCTCCTTTTCAATGGGATCCTAAGAGAATTCAGTATTATAAAGCCTAAATTTTACATGGGTTTGGGGAGAACGAGGAAGCAAATGTTCTTTCCCAAAATGTTCTTTCCCTGAGGTAAAAGAAATGAAGTCAGAGATCATATTTTTTTACAGTTCTACAACACTCAGATGAAAGCAGCCATCTATCTTCCCTCTGAGCTTTCTAGGCACTCAATTGGTCTTTGAATTCCCAGAAAACTCAAAAGCTACATATACTCTGTTTAGTTTCCATCCTTTTCTGGTTTTTATTTCAAAAGAGCATTATTATTTTTCTGAAGTTAACTAACCAAAACCAAATGCCAGCATACAAAAATTACTACTCACTCTACTAAAAGTTTATTTGCTTTCCTTTTTTACCACTGAGAAAAGAGTTCAAACTTCAGTCTTACTAGGAAAATCTAAAATATGTTTCTCTATAGGTTTAATTAAAATTTTAAAGCTGGATCCATGACATCCAGATTGAAACAAAATCTTTGCTCTACAGAGATGTTGGCAGTAGAAAATACTTCTCTGGTTACATTGACATCTTAACATTTGAGTGGTAAGTTATTATTCAAGAAATGTTATTTTCTTGTTTGAATCAAGCAGTTTTATCTGTCTGAACAAGCAGTTTTATCTCTCTGAAAGTAGAAAAAACACCCCTGAACTGCTTCTATTTGTTGTGAACAGGCTGAGAGACTCAGCTGTTGCGTTTAACAGAGGTACAGGGAAACTAGAAGAGCATTTTAGAGGAAACAGGCTGAGAAAGTTTCCTCTGCGTATTTATCATTGCACATATTTTGTGAACTTGACAACCGTGCCTTTTAAACATTCTTCCCCCTACACAGGCAGTTTCACAAAGTGGAGAAAAATATTTTGGTAAAACCCCAGTCTCTGCCTGTACAGAGAACAAATGGTGAACCTCAAACTACTGTCACTGAACTTCTGAAATTCACTAGTTTTCATCTTAATCCAATAAAATGTCATAGGAAAGTTTTATCTTCTTAATTTTCTTATGAAAACTAGCAGGGCTCCAAAAATCAAAGTTTGCCTCTTAACTGCTGTTGATCAAGACTTGCTGTCCAAATTTCCATTTATAAGTTTCTTTGCATTGTTGCATTTACTTCATTCGAAGTTACGTTACAAAGTAAATGGAATTTCCTCTTTGAAAAGACTGCAAGATTTAGCTTATATTGCTTATATTCAGCACAACTGGGAGCGCCATGAGCTTAGCTTTCCCAAGAAGCCTGCAATACCAGGGAACTAAATCAATACCACGTGCAGAGAATTCCATTTGCCAAAGAAGTTTAAAATGTTAGAGAAGCGAGCTCATAAATAGTTTATTTAAAAATGTTTCTGTAAACTATTTTGTGCATTTCATTATCCTTCAGGCTACGCTGAAATTGTCAACACAAGCGTGACAAACTACCTTCACTATTCTGCATGTCTCAGCTGTCACCTACCAGCTCTATCATTCCTCCGCCATCCATTCTATTCCTAATTGTACAGAGGCAATATAAATAATGCTCTGAAATAAATTTTAGAGAGATTGATGCATAGATTGTTTTCCTGATTTTTTTTGCCCGTAAACACTCTCCTGAAGGAAAACAGCTCTATCAGTTGTTCCCTTCACCCTTCCAAAACACTTTTTTTTCCTTTTAGCAACGAAGTGCAGATTTTTCCTCATCACAGATTCTTGAAAAACAGTTGAGAAGCTGATGACTCCTATCCCATTCATACTGCTAATTAAAACAAAACAAACCCCCAAACCCAAAACACAAACACTTCACTGAAATAAAGTGAAACTAAGTCACGTTTAACGTGACTAAAACGCAAAATCTAAGCCAAATTCTGATTTTATTTTAAAATAACAAAAGGAAAGAAGATATAAAGTTCAGTATCAGACAGCTTTATGTCAATGAATATGTAACAGAACAAGAATAAGGCTTCTGCATTCACATTTCAAGTTATTCTGAGAAGCTGTTCGCTTTATTATTATGAGGCAAATCTGGCATAGTAATTAACCTGCTGGGGATTAGGAACTATTAGGCTCAGTTTCACTGTACCCATGTGTACAGCCGATATGATTACAGGCACACAGGGGGTGATAAACAGGCTCCTCAATGAAAGTATTTCCACCTAGCTGACTTGAAAACTGAATCAGCGAGAACCCATAACTGGAAAGGAAAAGGTGGAGATGTGTTCAGCGTGCATTTTGAGACATCAGCTCTTGAATTTCTCTGTGAAAGTCATGCATGCACATTTGTCGATGAGGAAATTTCATTTAGGAAGTTCCCCCTGTGAAAAGGCAGCCCTCTTCTTCCTATACAGCATAACCGAACTGCTCTAAAGGCTCTCTTATCAGATCCAAGAACTGGACCCCCCATTTTTACTGAAATAACGTATATTATCTTACATACTTCAGAAGGAAGCTTTTGCGCAGCACTTCTCTGTTGGTTTTTTTTAGGAGGGGAGATTCTGGTGTGTAAAGCGTGCAGAAGCAGAAAGGTAACAGATGGTTGCTGGAGTTGTGCCACAGAAAATGCAGCGGCTGACAGGATCTGTTATCCCTTAGCGGCTGCAGTTGAAACCTTTACAGTTTAGGATAAAATTTCATTAAAAAAAAATGTAGCTGCTGACAAATGAAAAAAAAAATCCATTAGAGAAGACTATGCAAAGACGACTTCATCCTGCAGAGAAGATTTTACGTATTTAAAAGAATTTCTACATACATGAGAGGAAAAGCTTTGCCTAAACAGAGGTTCTGCTATTTGGCTACCGATGGCAAACTCTGTTCTCAGCTAGGATGGTAAAGCCACAGGAGAAATCAAACCCCCTCTTCCCACTTTTTCCTGAAAAAGCTATCTAACATTAAAACATCTAAAGGATCCTCTGTGCGCCAATCTGTGTGCAGCCAGAGCTTTACAAGACATTTGGCAACTACTCCAATGCAGAAAAATGTCAAGCCTTCCCTATTAAAAACTATTGGAAGGAATCACAGAACTACACAGAAAACTCAAAAGGCATAACAAGGGCCATTTAAGACCATAAATTTACAAAAACCTGTAGGATGCTCCAGGCCTACCCTCTGCCCGGAGTCCTAGCAGGCATCTCCTGGGCTTCACTGGCCATGGCTCCCTCAGGTCCTCCTTGCAACGTAGCAGCAGCTTCAGCCTCTGCTACTGGCGAGCGAGGCCATTCCACCCTGTCACCACCCACCTCCAGCGATCCATGGCTGCACACGCGGCATCACTCTGCCCTTAATACAAAGGGCACGGGATCAGCAGGTCTCCAGTCAGCACCATTTCCCCACAGTCAGTCCCATGGGCAGGTCCCCTCCAAGGAGCACGCCAGCGGGCACTATGGTCACAGGCTGTCCCCATGTCACCTTGTGGCCGAGGAAAAGTAATGTGGTAATCTTCCATCCCCATCTGTGCCTTGCTAGTGGGAAAATCCCAGGTCATGAACATTATACCTAACACCTCCACACCATCTTGAGCCTTGGGCCAGAGGATTCCACCCCGGAACACCTTCCTGCTTCTTTTTTGAGACATGTTAAGAAATAAAATAGATTATTTTTTTTTTCCATTGTTCTTACCCAGGTGATTTAAGGTCAGTTCTTAAATCTGCCAGAAATTGTTTGATACATGAAGGTCACATTATATTCTGCACTTCAACCATCTATAAACCAAGAATAGGAGAACCCCATACTGCAAAACTGTTGTGGAAATAACCTTGCTGATTTTTGGAGGCACAGAGAAGTCCCAGGTAGAAATTATATTGGTGTTTCTGCAAGGAGATAGCCAGGATTATGGAACTGCAAACTCTGTGTTAGTTTGCAGTGATTTGAGAGAAGTTAGAGCCCAAAAATTTTAAGGACAATGAAATTACATAAGAAGCAGCTATAGGAAATTTAGTTTCTGAATCTTTCCAGAACTCACAGGGAGTCAAGAAGAGGGACCACTTTTCATACTAGTAACAAAAGCTGGAACAAGGGAGGCTGACTGATCAGCACAGCTTCTGATAGAGGGTAACACAGAAGCGTGACACAATCCTGACTAACAGGAAGGTAAGGAAGTTGCGTTTACTAAGAAACTCCGTTACACCTGTGTTGTCAGTATTCATTCCTCCCACTTCCACCAACACACACACAATCACCTTTCTTTAGCCTTGTCAGCTATCAGGGCCAAACTTTCAAAACTAAATTTTTATATTTGAGATGCTCAAATTCAGGTAGGTGAAGGAAAAACATAGCATCAAACAGCATAAAAACAAAAATCAGCCCTCCTCTTTGAAATGGAGTATATGAACCAAATATATCATGTCCTGGTATGGAACAAAAGGATTATCAAGCTAACTTCAAATGACTTTTAAAGAGTAAGAAACTAAATTCAAATACTTCACTCTTTAAACTTGTGTAGCTTTTGCTCATTTCGTGAAGTAAATTACTTGTTATACCTTGGAAAAGAGTTTGCACAGCTCCTCCTTTCCCCACATGTGCCTTCCTCCTCCATATTTTTACCTTTGGCATATTCAGGAAACCTGGAGATCTCACTCTGTCCTCCTTTGGGCTAAGAAAACCTTTCAATTTCTTTCCAGGTCTTCAGCTATCCAGATCTCTTCACTTCACTGCATGGTAAGGATAAATATGACCCCCAAATTATTAGAGGTGGGTGGCAAGCTAAACAGCAAGCGATCCCACTGCTGCTGCAGTGGCTTAAAAACCAACCAAACAAAAAAAACAAGTAAAAAGAACAAATATTTCACAGTAAGTCTAGAGACTAGGAGTTTCCTTGGCAACAATGGCTGTAGGATTTCTATGGAATCAGTGGTGGCTTTTGCTTCCTAGGAAACCACTCGCTTAATGCTCAGAACTGCGATGCATCTCTGAACCCCACTTGCTCGACGAGCTCCTGGAGTGGGGCAGCGGAGTGGGGTGAGAAAGAAAGATCTAAGTGAAGGTGGTGGAGATCGCCAGAGGAACAGCGATGCACTGGAGAAAGAAAGGTTAGGGACTGGACTTCACATCAGGCTCTGATCTTGAGTAAGCTGGCAGAGATCAGTCTACTCCCATCTAACATATTTAATCTACACAGAGCTAGGGTTCTTAAAGTCAGGCTCTTAATTTATAAAAGCTATAAAGTTCTGCTAGAAACTAATAAAAGTTGTTGACCATTCCTTCCCTTCATCATTTTTAGCTCAACTCTACACTAGAAACATTGTTTCTGCAAACTCTTGGTGTTATTCTCTTACAGAAATCTCCTGCACACCTAATGATGCATTTTGTACAATGGCTACAGAATTAGCTGGCTTTTGTTTCCTGTTTATAAATAGTTGTGCAACATCACACTGATGTCCAGCTTCAGAAACTAACAACCTCTGCATAGCAATTTATGTCTCAGTGTTGAGGATGATTTTCGGTTGCTGTTTTTAATGAGAAAATTTGAGACTGTGTGTCCTGATTTTAGCAAGCTTCTTCAAAACTTTCCCCATTCATCTTCTCCACCTAACATATTTCCCCCCCCTCCCTCCCATCATGTTTCCTATGGAAGTAAGAGCAAGATTATCCTTTGAACTTCAAAGCACCTTACAAATTTAACTTACTCTCAACATTCCTGTAAACAGCAAGATCATTATTATCCATTCGGCTGATGAGACGTCCAAGAGCTACTACTGAGAAGCTTCTTACGTGGTTTATCTTGCCAGGAGATCGTAACAGCTTACATGAGCCCAGTAAAGCCTGAAAGTATGGTTCTTCCCATGTTGTTAATGCCTGGTTGGAAAATATACTTACAACATTTTCTGGCTCTTACACTCTGTCATCACAGAAAGGCACCACGCAGATTTTGCATCTGTCAAAGTTTGCAAATGAGCCACAGGATACTGAGCAAAATGTGTGGCAAACAAAGGCAGAAACTGCATTGAGACGTATATTCACCATCAGAAGCTCAGTTATGCTGTTCAAGAACCAGAAGTGAGCTACAGACAGTATGAGGATGAGGTACAGTGTCCACCTGGTTCTTCCTGGATGAATGAAGCCATTAAAATATGCAACAGGTTAAGAAAGAAACAGCAGAAAGGGCTTTGTTGCTGTTCTTCAAGTGGCAGACCAGCATTATCGGGGGCAGGGAAAAATAAATTAAAAAAATTGTCCAAAAAGGAGACATCGCTTTTGTCTCCCCCCCATTGTTAGATGTGCACTTATCAGCACCACGTGGAGCTCCTGCCACTGCTCTCCTGAATGCCCTGTATCATTGACAAGTATGTAAGTGGCCTTTCACTTCTCTCCCTCCAGCATAAAGGAAAGGAATTAACCTTCTGGTGGAGGGAGAGGATTATAAGAGCTAAACTTTCAGATCAAAACAAAAGATGAGGCATCATCTCTCTCAAAATTATACCCTGTATACTGCATAAATAACCTACCAAATAAAATGGCTACATATAACCTGTTCTCTGCTGATGGTTTAGGAACTGTAAGCACTTCTGGACAGACTCATTATTCAAACTACATGGACCAGCACTGCCCGCGTAACTGTAATATACCAAAATTGTCATGTTCTGTGATTACAGTAGGGCAGGTTTGTTAATGATAGGATCAGATTTCTTTAAAGATAGGATGGCAACAAAATGGAGTGGCCTCCTGCACTGTCAATAAAATGGTACTAGCCACTTTATTCCTGTAGAGTACACTTAAGGGTTTTTTGGGTTTTTTTTTGGGGGGTGGGGGTGTTTTCCAAGCATCTCTCCCAGAGAAAGGAGGTTGCTAAACAACATGGGGCAAATTCTAGAGAGAAAAAAAATAGCAAATACAGGTGGATGCTTTTGTGCATACTGAATGGCATTTGCTGCACTGTGAAATGACTCCACTTACGTCCAGTGCCTCCCCAGCCATTTATAAACCACCTCGATGTAAACCATAGGAAGACAGAAACTGCTAGCATATACAGCAGTGTGCTCAAATACACACAAAAATAAGTTTTCCAAGTTCTGGGTACCATTCCTCTACTTCACCACAAGTTGACTCTGGCATGGACCAGTTAGCTCCTTGTTTATTTTGCCATGCTCAAGCCAGAACTAAACATTCTCTAGGAAAGTCTTTTCCAGCCAAGGTTTACAGCTAAGCAAGTCTCCTGAAATCCCAAATTAGCAGATTTGAGGATAGTCTATGGATTCCCGCCTCACCTATTTTAAGAAGCAGGCTTCATCCCTAGTTACCTACTGCAGGAAGGGGAAACAGATTGCTGTTTATTTTATCATACCTGCCATGTTTTCTCAAAACTAGTTGTACACTAAGTAAAAATTCACGCCTTCTATGTAGAAAGGATCTTTATGAGGAATTGCAATTTGCTCCAGACTTGCTATTCCTGAATTGGGTGTATTTTTGTGCTGTTTAGACTCTTTGATTTTATTTTCTTTAAGAGTCAGTTTTTCATACTCAGAGGAGTATACATTAAAGCCTGAGAGACTGCACAATTTTTATGTAGGGAAAATAAACCAGGTATTTCCTTGCTGAATGAAAGATACAGTTAAACAGAGCTACAAAAATGAGCACTCTCAAACACCATCCGCTTGGTTCTACCAATACAAGGGGCCTGGCCCATGTAAATTTGATGCAAAAAAATTCTTATCAGGGTGTTAGTAGGATCTAGGAAGTTGAACCGTTTACTACTGGAGGTAAGCCCACATTGCCAAACATTTACATGCTCAGATCTACTAGAAGTATGTTTCCCATGGCTTCACCACCACCACCATCACCATCGGAGAATCACCTCCTCCTTTACTTCACCCTTAATTTCCGATAAGGGTAAGAGGGATCTTTGAAAACTACTGAGTGAAAAGGAGAGCTGCCTATCACACATTGTGTCATATAAAAGCAGGGAGGTACATCTGCAAGCCCTGTTCTGTCTCATCCAGACCAGAAATATGAACTTCAATCTTCTACCTTGAGTTAGAGTTATGCCAGAGACCCACCAACACCTATAGCAGCCCTCTGGATTCTGAAAACCCAAGCCCACATCTCAGGACTGACCACAGCAGTGCTGCACAGTGTTGCCACCAGCTGTACTGTAGTCACAGCAAGGCCTTCTGCCCCACCAGAAGTTTCTGAAGGTGACAACCATTCCCAAAGAAGCTACCAGACATGTTCCCACTAAGATGTCCAACCCCCAACACATGCAGGTTTACACTGTTATTTTCGTACCTCGTTACACTGTTCGAGTGCCTGGCTGCTATTCAGATTTACAGTAGACTAACACTATTAACACCGAGACAATCCTTGGAACAAAGTGAGATTAAATATATGGTGAAGACTCCGGCAGAAACATTTACCTTTTAACAGGCCATGTTCCAAACCCTGTGTGCTAATCTCATAAGCAGTTTTACTGGAGCACAGAAATTTAACTAGAGTTTATTTTACTTCTATCACTTTTCCTACAGAAAAATAAAGCTCTCTAGCTTTTATTTTGTAAACGGATCTTTTTTTTGGGGGGGGGGGAGGGGGAGGGAAAGAATACAAAGGAAAGATGAGTTTTGAAAATTACAGTTCACATAAAATGTTCTGATCTAATTTATTTCCTTTCATAAGTTGAAAGAAAGCTAATTTAAAAGTTTAGAAGATAGACAGACAGCACCATCATCTTCTGCTAGGAGGAAATTAAGGCCAGCAGAGGTAATGAAATGGAAAGTTGACTCTGAAAGCGCAGAACAGAGCAGACATGTCTCAGGGTATTACAGTTAAATCATGCAATACCTGGAAAACTCTGTGTTTATGCTGACCTATACCCAGACAGTTCTAAAGGTGAGAACCACTACGAGATAGCTGGGTTTAAAAATTTTGTTTCCTTGTAAAGTTGCAACATGATTCCACTGCTAGTGGTTTTTGTGGGGTTTTGTGGTTTTTTTGGTTGTTGTGGTGGTGTTTAGAGCCCAATCATTATTGCAGTCTGCTCTATAATGAAGAATGAACCCTTCACAGCTTCATTCACCAAAATTACCCCATTTCTTCTGAATAAATTAGTTTTAAAGGTTCTGAAACACTATCTTGGGAAAGGGAATGCCATAAGGGAAAATTTTAAGTGTAGATCAATATAATTCAATGCCATACGAAAATGGACATTTGAACTCTGAAATTCATTTGGTAGCCTTCAATGGAGTGTATTCCACATAACTCTTGCTGTTAACTCATCTTCTTGCCAGCTTCTTTGCAGGAGTAGATGTGTGTATACTGGCACATAAATAAAAACAGGTACGAAGAGAAGAAAAGTCACAAAACAAAGAAGGAAACACGTTGACTCAACCCATTAAACCAGACACAGTGAGTCCATAAACAAGAAAAACCACTGTTACCACAAAACTTCATTGCTATGTATTAAACTGAAGGATGTGAAAATTATGTATTTTTCAACTGTTATGCAGCAAGTGTGATTTATCAGCAGCGGTACATGTACATGGTTTAACCTACTGTCAGTCACAGTAGGTTACAAATGCAAAAATTAAGTAATTTACATGCATTTGTCAGGTTTGTATTTTGGAGTAAAAATTGGAAGGCACACAGACTGACAATTGGATACCTGCATTTCTATTTCTAGGGCTCCCCGGTTCCCCTAAAGTCTAAGAGTAGACAAACTTAGATAATTTGTTGGTGCCAAGAGACAGATTAATCTTTCTGAGATGAAAGTAGGCTGGAAAATATCACATGAACATATATCTCTGATACTTTAAAATACTCATGACTTCTCTCATTCACAGTTCAGTAGGAACTAAAAGCAAGACAATAATTAGAAAATAAATATTGTATTCTTTCCCTCCCTCCCTATACCACTGTTTCATAGATTATGGCATGAAACAGTTCATATCACAGACCTATTGTGTATTTCTCTTCCTTTTTTGACATGAAGTACACATAAAAGAATGCTCTGAAGAATCAATCTGTAAATTATCTTTGGTATTCAACTTTTTCATGTTCCATACACAGAACTTAAGTTTTATTTCTGACAGGTGATAAGGGGCTTATGTCCTTTTTAAATAACAAAGCCTCAGACTCTCTGCCAGTATAGATGTATATAGTTTTTACTGCCTGTTATATGAGCTTGTACCAGCTAACAGTCTACCTGCATAAATTCAAAATTATCCCCTCCCACAAACTTGATAATAAATATCTTGTTACTTTTTGAAAACAGTTTTTGTCCTAAAGTTTAAGTTAATGAACATTAAACTGCATTTTATGACAGTTGGATGATGCAGAACAGATGTTGAGCTAAAATTTCATTTGCCAAATGTCAGCTCAGAATACGTATGTAAAATTGGAATATTAGTAATCCAAACTACTCAGTGAAAACAATGGAAAAAATTGTCAACTACTTCAGTGCCTGCCAACCATTTTTCTGGGACTTCAGATGGAAATTCCGCCTGAACTGAAGATTCCAGAAAATAATGTTCAGTTTTAGGAACTCTAATTGCTTATTAGGATGAGTACGTTCTCTTCTGGCTATCTGTTTGTCATCTTGAGCTGACTGACATATTGCAAATGCTAATCAAAAGCCTGCAATTAGTATGCTTTTGTCTTGCAGATTTTCCTCTGCCAGTGAGCCTTTGTTTGGACCTCTGGTTGGACAGGTAGGCTCGGTGTCTGAAAATGATGCCTGCCATTCCCCTCCACGATTCCTGTCAGTCACAAAAAACCCCAACTAACCAGCCAACCAAAGCAGCAATAGGTCTGTAAGGAAACTCAAAACTTATCAGTTGACAAAGTCCATCCGCTGAACAACATGTTTGGTTTTTTTTTTCTCGCTGTGTAAGATATAAATGATAGCCCTTTGAGGAATACAATGCAACTTAACAAAGCCATTGAAAGTCTTTCTTGTATTTGGGCCATGTTTTCCTTTTCCTAATTAAAGACAGTACTTCTAATTATACCTCCCATGTCCTACCCTAAATAATTTCTGTCCTTCCATAATATTTTTTCAAGCATCTGGAAAGTTTTCTGTCCCCTCCTTTCCACACTTGTCATTTATCCACATTTTTGTAATCTATCCATAGAAATCAACATTCTATAAATCTTCTGGTTGCTTTTGTTGCTTTTCTCCAAACTCCTTCCAATTTTTCAATGTCTTTCCACTAGCTGAATGATCAACAACTGCTGTAGGCCACAGATAGTTTCACAAGCCAGTCTGCCTACGGGGACTATAGCTTCTGGGGACTAAGGCATAACATAATCAGGTGTGCTTCTGACATTTCTCTATAAGAATTATTCAAACCAACAAGTAAGGGCAGCAATACTAAGTAAAAGACACCACGCACAGTCCATGGATCAAATGAATAAGATCAAGAGTAATGCAAACCTCTCTTACAAAAGTTATTTTGTGCAAAATCCCAATCCATCTAATAGTAATTAGTAATAATATTTAATGATCCCCTCTAAAGAGTTTACGAAGTTCAATTTATACCTGGATGCCTGCTCGCTCCTACTTTACCTACAGAAATCAATACTCATGAATGCACAAATGGTATCACAAGACGAGAAAGAACCAAAAAGCAGGCAAATGAAAAATTTCCAAGAGGAAATCTTCTTTTACAAGCACATATCCTATACATTAACTGACTAACAGTTTTGAAGTGATAGCAGAGCAACTAAACAGAGATAACCTTTTCTTAAAAAGATATTATGTCTAGGATCTGCAGCGATATTGTAAATATGTCTTTCCTGGCTATAGGGAATAGTGCCTTCAACATCATCACGCTTCTCCTAAGAACATTTCATATAGATTACAGTCATTTCTCCTCTGGTTTAGTGCACTCCTAATGTAATTTTCTTTAAGTTCGAACACGAGACAATTACAAAGCAAAGCTCTTTTTCCTCTGTGGGCTTTTATATTCTGGAATACAAATATATCAAAATACCAATGTTTCAGAAAAAGACTGTTTCCCTCTGGTTACCAATGTTTGCTCTGGGGCAGGGGGAAGAAGGGGAGGAATTCAGTTTATATTTTTTCAAATTTCTGGAGGAAAAGCTGGGGGGGGGGTGGGGGAGAAAAGGTTGAAGACAGAAGTTTTCTCAACAAATAAAACTCTGCAATGGCAGAAGTAGCTGCAAGCAGTGGTGTTTCTGATGCGCCACAAAATTTAGCTGCTGTTGTGTTCCTGGCTGGAGAGACAGAGAAAACTGCTATAATGCTAAACAAGTAGAGAAATCAGGTTGTGAATATTTGGTTTTTAATGCAGGGAAAGAAGTCTTTTCAAATTGTTGCTTAAACACCTCCAGCATTTTTGTTGGGGGCAAATTTTTGGGCTCTCCTATCATTAAATTACACTTACCAAAAAAAAAAAAAAAAAAAAAAAAAATCACACCATCTGCCACAGAAAAACCTTGTATAAATTAACACTTTCAACTAGTTTAAACTTAATTTACCAAAGAGACTTGCTTTCTGTTCTATCAGAAAACTGAACAAAATCACCAAGTGCATTGAGGCTTACAGTTAGCATTTCCATTGCTGTTATCACGGAATTCAAATAATTTTCCAGAAAACTCTCTCTCTAATCCATCTGCCTGCTGGGGGTATGTATGGCTATAAAGTTTCCTCCTTGCACCTTCCCTAGGTATATGAGGATGGTCATGCCTCACAGCAACACTAAAAGTTGTGCTATACATTTAAAAAGCATGCACAGTTACTATGATTTCTGCAAAGCTGTAATATGTACATTCTGTTACCACATACTGGCATTGGAAGCCTGCACAACACACAGGGTAAAGCAAAAGCCTGATTACGTGTTGCTTCCACACCGCTCAGTCTCATTGCCCGATACCAGAATATCCTTTTCTGCAGCTTTTATGAATATTAACTGCAGACAAACCAAGAACTGTAACACCTTCTGCCCAATGAGCAACTCGAAAATTAAATTGACAAAACAGTCATACCACTCCTCCCATTTTCAGAGAAAATTACTTTTCATAAGCTTTTGAGGGGTGGCGCTACTGAAAGCAGGCTACACACACACATTTAAGACCACACCTATCATTTCGTTTCACAGAAGAGCTCATGAGAGCCTTCCAAGGTAAAGCATTAAGACAAAGCTGTTATGCAAACAAAATCTTTCATGTACAGTCACTTTTTTGGGGGGTTGTTTTTTTTTTGTTTTGGTTTTTTTTGTTGGTTGTTTTTTTTTTTTTTTATATTCAACAGGAGAAACAGACAAAGCAAACCACAATTACAAACCTCTGCACGAGCAAGAAATAGTAGACAATGAAGGTTTCACCCACCTGGGATCTTTCTGAATGCTATCAATGGAAGGTGACCTAGCCAAGGTCCCTTCAGGTGGGATGGCTGGCCCAGATTTGCTGTATGGTGATTCAACAGAAGGACAATACTGCAGCTGTCGGTAGGGGTCTGCGTAATTGGAGGCTGGGCCGGCTGCATAGCTGGCCCTCTGGAAGGTCGCTGTTGCGTTCTGTGTGCCGTGTTGACTGCCTGTGCGCTGTAAGGGTACGGAGTCGACACCAGGGGAAGATGGGGCTACGACAGGAAAGTAGGGACAAAGTAAAAAATTGAGGACCTGTTCACAGAAATGGTTAACCAGGTCTAGGCAGAGGAAAAAAAAACCAAAAAACAAAAACCACACACATATAAAACAGGGGTTCAAAAAGAATGAGAAAAAAAAAACCAAACAACATTGTCATTTTCAAAACCATTGAAGTAAATAACCATCAAACGAATTTCTAAATGACATGCCACTTCTGGACTAGAAGACCTTTACACCATTTAAACAGACCGCAGCAGTGCTTTTCACTTGGGGTTTTAACTGCACTAACCCAAAATGAAAAAAGTGCAGAGGAAGCATGGGAACAGTCAAGCTAAAATTCACAGCCACCACCAAGTGAGACTTTTGCAGTCCTTACAGGGGTGGAAGTCAGTCAGATCCACCAGCAGAAGGAGGGTCACACCAGGCTCAAGAGTCCAAATTGAGATGGATGGCTCTATGGCAGAAGAAATAGACAGCCATAGCCATCCCAAATTTGTAGTCCTGGTATCCATAAAGCAGGTAAAACCAGACACCTGCTACTGAGAGTCACTGCATATGCTTCTTTAACCCATCTTCTGCATATTTCACCTTAAGACCTGGCAGACTGCTACTTCTAACTCAGTTTGAAAAAGAGATAACCATACGGTGATCACGTAGATGTCTTAATGCACGCCAGCAACGGCTGTGCTCGCACACCACAGCTCAAGATTAATGCATTACCAGTTTTGAGCAGCTTAACCAATAGATTTAAACTGACTTAACTCTTTTGCGACTCAAAAATCTTATTAATGTCTCTTGTAGCCCATTATCTTTCTGCTACAGCACTGTGCACTAGAGATCCAGTCTGCTTTATGATTCTTATTAAACATGTAATATTTTTGAACCAAAGTCCAGTTAATGGTAAATGAATTATCACTGTAAGGGCCAGAGGACCAATAGCCACATGATCTTTGGCCTGGAAACAAATACAAATTAAATGCTGGCTCTGCTCAGAAGGAAATTTGGACTGTTTGAAGTGGCACGTGAACTCGTGGTGGCTCCCATTTCCCCCTGTCCCAAGACAACAAGAATACTTTCGCCAACAGGAGTGGGCCCAGGTCCAGGACTATTTTTAGCTGAGTCTAATTCATATGCTAAACTGTAAACAAAACCACATATTCAAGAGACAGGTTTTTATAACAGATTTCCCCATCATTTCTCATTAACATGCACATTTACATTTTAAGAAAATAAATATCTAATATATTATAGGTCCATGAAAGGTACTTTAAGCATTTTATCTCAAACTGTCAGCAAATGAAACACAGTGAACTTTAAATACAATTACAACAGTTTTGTCTGACCTAGTACTCATCAAAGTTACAACACCTGGAAATTTTAAATTTGTATCAAATCTTTGCCTTATTTTTAATTTTTTCTTATGGTTCTGAAGTATATAATTTTACAATAACAAGTCTTACAATTTTGTTACAAATATAGATAAGTGGGTGATCCCACTTATCTATTATTTAATCCCATCCCTGGGAGTGTTCAAGGTCAGGTTGGATGGGGTTTGAGCAACCTGATCTAGTGAAAGATGTCCCTGCCCATGGCAGGGGGGTTGGACTAGATGATCTGTAAAGGTTCCTTCCAACCCAAACCAGTCTATGATTCTATGATTACGTTAACTTACATATATAGCAACATTTTACAATTATTGCTTTTGTTTAATTACTAGTATATATTTCCTTACGAAATGAGTAATAAGACACATACAGACCTTTTTATGAAACTGCACCAGTTAAAATGCAGTAACAGTATCAGCATACTGAAACATCTCATGCACAAATCATGCTAAATTCAGTGTTAGGAAGACACAAGGAAAACATCACATTTTAACAGAAAATACACACAGTTCAAAACCAAAATTTGGTGCCTTGTGAGAAAAAGAGTAAAAAAACAAGTTAGAGAAAATACTGGAAATATTTTCAAGCAAAAAAGCAAAAGTGTAGTTGTATACTGACGTAGCATACTCTTAAGAACTGTCACTACGCAGAATATGCTGCTAGCTTTTGACACATTATATGGGGAATTGCAAAAAACCCTACAACACTAATACTGCTGAAAACAAGAACTTCATTGTAATGTAGATTGCTTTGCAAAATATTCCACTGTATTTCCCTTCCTCTCCTTTGCAAGACAGTTCAATGGAAATCATGTTTGTTTTTAAATTCTTTGAAAACTTTTCTTTCTATTTTCTACTTTGTCTTGTTATCAAAATAGGTATTTATATGAACTGAAACTAGCTGTCACCCTAACACCTACATGCTTTTTGAGTCACTCTGATTCATTTCTCAAATTATCTTCCTAGCAGACTGTTACTTCCTTTTGAATTTTATCACAATGAACACAGAAGTGCCATAGTCAGAATACGAGAATGAGACAAATCTATGACTCAGTTAAACATTCACAAATAAGCTTGTTTGGCCAGTGTTACCCAGATCAATTAAAAGACAAACAGAAAAACCCAAACAACTAACACTTTAGAGCAACTTCTACATCTAACTTGACTACAGCCACCTTCACGGATTGTAAAAGGGTTAAGCTTTAGCAGACATTTTTACACGAATAGTTCCATGTAAAATTGAAGCAAAGCCATCTCCTACCAATACATTACTCTTGCTTAAACAAATCCTTTTGGCAGCCAGACTTACTGACTGAAGCATGGCTCTTTAGGCTATGGCAAACTTTCCATCTATTGAGATCTCCCTTCTATTTAGCTATTAAAACAGCAAAGCCATAGTGATTATGTTTATTACAATAAATAAATTCAGAAGTCCATTTGCCTCACCCAGCAACAGTAAATCTTCAGTGAGCACAGGGGCATCCATAAGGCGCACACTCAGAGTGGACCAGAAAACGTTCATCCATCAGCTACATTTGCAGATGGTCATGCAACCTTTTAATGTGTTTTTAAACTGAAGACACGTACCCCTTTCTCTAACATTTGCATTTGACTCTCCTCTCAAATTCAAGCCAGCTACACCTTGATCGGAATCAGCTCAGCATGGGTAAGATGCAATGCTACTTCGACAAGGACCAGGGGTTTGCCCCAGCAAGGGAAGAGAGGGGCAGGAAGGAGTTCTAACAGAAGCGCTGTTTCTGGAGAAATGGGCTGCTTTCCCCTCTCCCAGCACCAGCGACCAGCCCAGCCTTCCTGGGAAGTGGCCTGGTTGAAGCAGGATCATGGCCAAGTCACATTGTTGCCCTGGGTCTACGGCGGGACTCTATTCTGCCTCTGCATAAAGGTAAAACCAAAAGTCATAATCAGACTGTGAAGAAGCAGGTCTACTTTTGTGGACACCTTGACACCTCACTGATTTAACAAGAAGCTTGGAGGTAAAGGTGTCCACAAAACTAGACCTGCTTCTGGTCTTCAAAAGTCCCAAAACTGACAAGGACATCAAGATTAAAATCAAAGAAACAAAAGGCCTCAAAACCTTACTTATCCTGTATCTCGCTTTACCTAAGTGACCACCCATTGCTTTTAATAGTGACTGCTGCCCCCACTTTTTAAAAACTTACATGGAATTCAGTGGTTGATGTCAGATGAATAAGTCTCTCAAGTTCTGCTGTGCTCCTTTTGCACTGGTCAGCCTACCTGCGGCTTCTTCCCAGGACCACTCGGCACAGTGGCCTTGCAGAGGCATGGGGAGAGGGCGATTGGCATCCGGCCACCTCTTCCAAGCACCTCACTCCACGCGCACGAGAGGGGCTTGTATGGACTTGCAACCTGCAACGCTGAGGCTGGCTCACACTGATAGTAGGGTCACTCTGCTGCAGCACCCACCCTGCTGCAGCTAGCAGATACTGAGTATAGCAAATAACATGCTCAGTAGTAGGCCAATAAATCTCTATGCATTCATGAAATTCTAAACTTCAGTGTAAGAACCATGCTTGAAGAAGAGAATTTTAATTTTGGGTTGAGAAAAGGGTTTCATTGAGAATTTCCAAAGTGAGCATTTCACACTGTGAAAATAAAGAACTATAGTCTCAGTGAAGAGATTTCAGTTTGTCACCTAAAGATTTAAGATCCTGTTTTAATTTGGCACGTCACTAATACATTAAAAATACCGTATCATCTCAGCCCTTCACTACTGCAGCACCAAAATCACATCCCCAGAAATCAGACTGTCTGGAGTACCACACAGACATTTAATATGTTCTTACAAATCTTTGCCAAAGAGAAAGAAAAGGCCCTGTTAACTATAATGAGAACTCTCCAAAGACCTGATGTATGCCCTGATTATAGTTCTCTTGATTGCAGAAATAGCATATAGAAAAGCCAGCCTTTATAATTTTCTATGGCTTTTGCACAGTATTAACAAAGATACAGCAACTTTTATATTAATGCTGAAAATTTAGGTGTATGAATAAATACGCTCACTAAATACACTACGTTGAGTACCACGTATGAGATACTCAACTCAGAAATTCACTTTCAGATTTTGTATTTTCTTTTCAAATCTGTGACATCTCTAGAAACAACTAATAAACCTCAAAAAGCAAGAATATGTTGCTTTAGGCAGGGATACTATTGCACCATACCTCAGTACCTTAGGGAGACTTAATTCACATAAGAACTGCTAAAAAGTTCAGACTTTCTAGAAGTCAGAGGGCATTTTGCCCAGTTAACATATGTAGGATCAAACCTTCAGAAAGGATGAACTCATTTGAGAGACTTATCTTGCTACACCTTCTTGCTGGAAATTACTTCGCTGATGCTGCTGTTTGATTTGGGGATATTACCTTGTAAAATTTTCCTCTTATTATTCTATATTAGACATTAAGTTCCTGTGTTAACCTTCTCCTTGTGCCTTTCATATACATTTCACAATTCTTTACTTTTTCTTTTCTTCACTGATTTGCACCTGCAGTTGATTCTTACTCTCATGTGAAAGTTGAAAATTGGATCCCAGTAAGATGTCCTTTCAGTACAAGGTACGTCCACCATCCCTCCACAAGTTCATAAATTATACAAATGCAGTGCACTCTATTGGTAGCAAATATATAGGAAGATTTATAAAACAGATACTTTTCCCATCTAATACACCATAAAAATAACACAGTGCATTCTCTGTCAGTTAGGAAACAGAATTCATCAGGTTTGAGGGATACAAACAGTTTTTATCTCTAAATGTTAAGCGAGCGTTTTAGAGCATGCACCAGCTTTTTTGCAAAAGAAGTTTAACAAAATAGATTATAATCAAGCTAGGAGCAAATCAGCAATCCAAAGTAACAAGCACAAGCAGTCAAGTTTAACACTATTCAAGATGTATAATACATATATAATAAAAATAATAAATTTGCTTAGCAGTTACTTTTAGCAGCACTTTTCCACATTGGAAGTGTAAGATTTTAGAGAAATATATGGTTGAGGGAACCTGAAAATATTTACCTAGAAAGGAAAAAAAAAAATAAATCGTAATTGATATTAGCAACTAACTCTAAGGTAGTTAAGATTTTATGAAGGCACTATCATATCCTCTGTTCAAAGTGCACATGCACAAGGAATTTCGTACTTTAAACATGCAAATTGAGAGCAGAACAAAAAAAACCACTAAAGGATTTCAAGATACAAGGCTCCAATTTAGATTTTAAATAGTCAGGATTACGTTGAAAATATCAACACCACAGAAGTCCTATGTAGCTTGGCAACTTTGCTATATAACTTCTTGTAGTCCAAACAGGAAAAACACAGGCAAAACTACTGCAACTTTCTATTCCTCTTGTTTTCCATTTTCTCCTCCCTCACTTCTCCGCACTCTTTATTTTGTCCTACTTAGTTGCTGATCTTGCAATCAAAACTCCAGTCTCCAAATTCTCAGCCAGAGAAAAACAAAAAGAACCTGTAAGCAAATCTTCCCTTGCATCCTCACAGGACGGGCTCTTCTCCAGCCAGCCAGCCTTTGCTCTCAACACATCAATCTTTGAGGGCTTCCAGGATTGCCTCAAACTCCCCACAATCAACTGGAAAAGCCTCTTTCTCTCTATTACCTCCATGTCCTCTCCCTCTCTCAGGGATTTCTAGTTATGCTTCAAAGACTCAGCTAGCATTGTTCCCCCTAATTCTTTCTGCTAGCTCCAGCGTTCTCCAGATGCTCATATTTTGTGTATATCAGGGGAAATACAACCTCCTTCCCCCCAGTCAGCTCCGCCACGCTCAGCTCAGTGCCTTCAACAGCCGGGCATGGCAAACAGCCAGTCTCCCTGCTGTACCAGGTATGTCTTTTTAAGGGAACATAACATGCCGTACAGGGGAAATGCAAGCAAACAAAAGAAATAGATACTGAACAGCATGATACTTAGCAAAAAAGGTCTATTTTCCACCCACAAACACATTAGTCACAATTTCCTCAGGTACTGGTTATACCTGGCTGTCACACCTACTTGTAATTAGTGTGTCTACATGCTGTTGCAAGCATGTATCCAGGAATATTTTTATCATCAGATGTTTCCATGACATGCTGAGGAGGAAGCCTTTTTATCAAGGCAACATCCATGTCTCTTCCAGATGGCATCATAGGAGATTTATGTTGTTCATAGTTTCCGATCCCATCTTCAAAACCAGAGGTAGCTGTTTAGCCGCTATGCTACAGGAAATACTCAGTGCATCTCATTCCCACCGCTGGCAGCTGCAGAGTACTAAGCCTAACGAAGATGATAAATATACTCAAAGTGATTGTATGCCCCAGTAATGAATTATTACCCATTTGCTATTTGATTCTTTCAAAAAATCTTAAAATCATCTCCTGACCATTGCTGCATTTACATGCCTCTGTTTTGCAGGAGAACAACTCCTTGCTTCATAGAAACCAAGGAAACATCACTTGTGCTCTGCATATTGTCATATTCACTAAATCCTCTTCCAATGCAAAAACTGACAATCTTTGAAGACTGAAGAACTGAAGTTGCTACTGCACTGATGTATCCTTTCATTTCAATTCTCTAAGAGCGTTCTTTAGATCTGACACTAATTGTTACAATAAGGCTGAACGTTCCTTTGCTTAGAAACTGATGTTTTTCCATAATGCAGAAATAATCGGTGAAAGAAAGTACTGCTTCCTCGGCTTCTGAGCTATTCCCCTGTTTACAGAACAGCTGATATCTGGTGACTTTGAAGGCTCCTTTTGTCTATATTGTTCCACTTCAGTTTGCACATTCTCACATTGTCTGTGTCTTAGTTTACTTTTCGTGCTTATTTTTTGTTTGAAATACATGTCTTTCTTCCTTTTATTGAACAGTTCCACTGGGGGAAGATGTATAACTGCCATTGCCTAACCCTTAGCATATGGAATAATTTTCTTAATCACCAATTTAGACTTGGCATTTCTTTACTAGTAATTATTTTATTTATGGGTTCAAGTATGTGATTAGCTGGTATCAATCTGAAATCACCTAGTTCCATTAGGGTTAGCAATGGAAGCAAGTACATACCTTATGAATAAAGTAATCTATCAGGATTTTTGTACCTCTAAAGCAAGTTTTAATGAAGAAATAGGTAGGCAAGTAATTCAGTGAGCAGCAACGGTGACAGAGTTTGTATCTTAGAAATCTGTATTTCAGTTCAATAGATACAGTGCCTGAGATGAATGAGTTCTGATCAAAGTTTATTTGCAGCTGTGCTTGATGCAGCTTCAGTGAAACTTGAAGTCAAAACTGGAATGCAGCCTCTTCTACAGCCAGGTCTGTTACAAGGCTTCACTGCTGTGCCCAATCTCACGTCCCCACACCAAAACCTTCTCAAATTCTACATCCTTCCCTCCAGTCGTCCTTCACCATCAGGTTCCTGAGTTATGGGGTGTCCATCACAGTAATACAGCCTGTGTCTCAAAAGCATATATAGCTAAAGCATCATTTTGAAATCCATGTAGTCTGAGGGGACACCGAGGTTTTATGCAGGTATTAGGATACCCCAAGCAATTACATATTTTCAATTATTTCACATTCCCAACTCTCTGACTTAACGCAGGAGTGACTTCCTTCCCTCTTTACAACCAAACAGGGCAGAAGCCATGTTTTTCAAGTTTTCAGTATTAAAAAAATATAATACTCCTTTCCACCTCCAGGAATTGACTGCATTTTAAGTCTGCTAGATTTTAATCTCCACTAATATATGCAAATTGCATTCTCAGACTCAGCTTCTAGCATGTTTCAGTGATGCTGCTCTGCACAAAAAAAATGGTGCGTCCACATAATGTGATAATCGGATGCCAACTTTCGCTGCTAAAGGTGTTATGCCAAGATCTTTTCTCAGATTGTCTCTTGTCTCTCTGAGTTGCATCCCTCAATTTGGGGAGAACATGCAGTTTAATTCATTTGTTACATGAGCATTTAAACAGAGAAAGTAACAACTGCCAAGGCCCTTAAAAGCAACTAACCTTTCAGAATCTGAGATACTAAAATTCATCGTGCCAGTTTCCTCACTGGAGATAAAATTCAACCCTGCGCAATGGCATTATACAAGACATACACGTGACCTTGCTCCTCTTTGTAGTACTACATGGTTTCACATTGTGTGCATGGGACATAATGACCATAACAATTATAAAACCCAATCACAGCAAAACCACACAGACCATACTACTGCGCATAGACTAGCCTACTGCAACTAAATTTCTGCTTTCACTCCAAATTCACCTTCTCTTGAAAGCTCTCTGTTAAAAGTTTCCTGTCCAGCTGGCCAACATAAAACAGAACACATGGACAAAAGTCACAATTATTATTTAAAAATGTATAAACATTATGAGACAATAACAGATTAACAGCCTGCACTGCATCATGCTACAGCCATCAAGCACATGGATGTCTTCTCCTTCAGATATTGACTTCTCCCTATTTAGTACACCGTAATCCTAAGTAATAACATGGCTACTAACTGGTATTTTTTAGAACAACTTACTGAGCTTCAGCTATTTTAATTAATAGTTTTCACTCTGGAGTAGAGAGTTATTTTACTATTAAGTTAATCACATTTGTATACCAGTGCCAGATCATGTGATGTAAAAATTAAACATTAGCCTAACTTCTGCAAATGATAGTTTGAAAGTTGATGGACCCATATAGTAAAAACTAACATCTCTGAATACTTGCTGTACTTGTAAAAACTCCAACCCTACATGTAAACTGCTGAAATTATGATAGAGGAAGAGACTACCTCTAAAAGTAGACAGTCTTATAAAAAAAGAAAGATTACAGTTTGAGTTAAATTAAAAAAAAAAAAAGGCTGCTGATTTTTAAAAGACTACCTTTAAATATAATGCTGCAGAAAGAATGATCTTCTAACAAAAGCATTAGTCGTCTTGAAGACATTACTGGATAGTTACCTCAGCATTGTGTTTTTGTTCAGCAAAGATTTACAAGAAGGAGATTTATGAAAGGTGTTTGAATTGCTTCTTATTTTATGAATGACAACCTTGTATTTCTACACCACACTGAAGTAAATAAAAGAGAATGGACATAGTCCTGCATCACTAAAGTCTAATGTGACCAGGCTTTAACCTGAGACTACACCTGTACAGTAAATAGATGAGAAATACACAGACAGTTTCTGGCACAGAAGTAGACACTATTTTCTCAATAGTGGCAGATGAGATTTACAGGGTATGTACTTCCCTGACCAAGATTTTATAATCGCGCTTCTCCCTCAATCGGTGGCAAAAGTCAAGGGACATCTGAGAAGAGTTCAGACATGCTCTAGATCATCCTTCTCTTAAGAAAGAAGGATAGAAGAATGAGAAAATACATAGGACAAGCCACAAGCCTCTGGAGGTATCCTGTTCATGGGACAGAGGAAGGAGGCTGGGGATACTGACCATTTTAACAGGTTTCTATTCTGAGCAATGGTGAAATCTGGGCTGTCTTCAGATGGGTACAATTCCTCTATGGAACTCAACCATGGGCTCAGTACTTTGAAGCTACAAATATCTTATTTGGAGAAATGCTTCTCCATTCTAAGGGGCATATTGCTCACAGATTACAAAGGTGGTTCTGCAGCGTTTTCACCTCCTGCCACTTCCCTCCCTCTCTCATTGCTCTTGTCCATAGCTTTACAGCGACCGCTGGATACCACTGATGTTGAAAACAATGTCTTTTATTATACTCCTGCCCAAATTTTAATAGGAAGGAAATAAAATTAAAAAAAAAAAATTTTCAGAGAAGATGCCACTGTACCTGGAAAAAGAATCACCTAAAAACATATACACAAGAATATAATACAGATAAGGCTATACCAGACACCCCGGACCTGTCGAATTAAATGGGATTATGACTTTGCATTGCTTTGAGGTGATTTGTTATTCACTATGCAGATCACTAAGGTATTTTGTGCTCAATTTACTTTGTACTGAAGATTTGTTCCCTGCTTGTTTCATATAATTCTCTCCCCAAAACAATGTTATCAAGTGGATGTCAGTTAGGAATACAGGTCTATTATCACAACATTACCAAACTAATAGAGATGCAGTGGTAGGAATAATTTTTCTTTTTAATTCCCCTGAAAACATTATGTCCTATAGCCAGAACTCCATGCTGTGTGATTTATCAGCATGATCCTCAATTAATCTGCAGCTGTGGCATCACAGTATGCCCCTGCACAGCACATCACCTTGTGACAACACAAAAACCAAAACAAACCAACCTGTCCCCCAACCAGAAAAAACACACAACCTAAGCAGAAAGAAGCGATGTCGGGTATTTATAACCTAACTAGTGCACTTTATTTAGTTTTCATTCAGTCCTAAAGTTTTGAGAAGCAGCGTAACAGACAAAGGGTTTAATCCAAATGGGACAAGTCAAAGCTGATTTTTCTGTGGCTCCTCCTTTTTGCCTGAAGTGACAACTTTAAAGCCAAATAAAGAAAAATATATTTGAAACCAAGGTTCCCTTTTTACTTTCAAATGAACTATTTTTAATACAGGAACTAGAATGTAACAAGTAGCTTTTCATTAATAGCTAGATGCTGCTCTGAAACCAAAGTAAAACTATACCAATGTACTCATTGATGCTCACTCTAAGAATTTGAAAACACCTAATTGCATGTACATAGGAAAAATACTTTTTTTCTTCCTCTACCCCCTTAAAATTCCTTTTACTAATTAATCTGAAATCTGTGGAATTACAGCTGATACATCTGGTTAACTAAATTCCAGTTCCATGCCAAGAAGCAATACTAACACAACCTGAGAAAGGATGAGATAGCTGTGGGGCAACCGGGATATAAACTGCCCTGTGGAACCTGCCACCAGTGGTGTGCAAGGCTCAAACTCAGAGTCTGATTCCCAGCACTGAAGCTATGTTTGCACACCTTGCAGGTGTGTAGAAAGTTGTGAACCAAGCCCTCTATATGGGATTCATCATGACATTAAAATTGGACTCCCACAATGTCATTTTTACGTAGTCTCATTTCAACATATGAATGCTTTCTTAATTTTCTACATATTTTTGCAGCATGTTTAAGTTATAGACAGCTTCAGTGATTTGAAATGGCTAAAGAGAACAACTGACCAAGGGACTGCTTGCTATGAGGTATTGTAAATGGCTATCAAAAGAATATCTCTCCAAGCAAAGTTTAAAAAAACCCAACCATTCTCATATTTGTTTCAGATACTATCTGAAATGATGATATACATGCAAGGTCCTGCACTTGGGTCAGGGCAACCCCCGGTATCAGTACAGGCTAGGGGATGAAGAGATTGAGAGCAGCCCTGCCGAGAAGGACTTGGGGGTACTGGTGGATGAAAAGCTGGACACGAGCCGACAATGTGCACTCGCAGCCCAGAAAGCCAATTGTATCCTGGGCTGCATCAAAAGAAGCGTGGCCAGCAGGTCGAGGGAGGTGATTCTGCCCCTCTACTCCACTCTGGTGAGACCCCACCTGGAGAACTGTGTCCAGCTCTGGAGTCCTCAGCACAGGAAAGACATGGACCTGGCTGGAGCAGGTCCAGAGGAGGGCCACAAAAATGATCAGAGGGATGGAACACCTCTCCTATGAGGAAAGGCTGAGAGAGTTGGGGTTGTTCAGCCTGGAGAAGAGAAGGCTCCGGGGAGACCTTATTGCAGCCTTTCAATACTTAAAGGGGGCTTATAAGAAAGATGGGGTCTTTCTTATAAGCCCAAACTTTTTAGTAGGGCCTGTTGCAATAGGACAAGGGGCAATGGTTTTAAACTGAAAGAGAGTACATTCAGACTAGATATAAGGAAGAAGTTTTTTACGATGAGGGTGGTGAAACACTGGAACAGGTTGCCCAGAAAGGTGGTAGATGCCCCAGTCCTGAAAACACTCAAGGTCAGATTGGACGGAGCTCTGAGCAACCTGATCTAGTTGAAGATGTCCCTGCTCATCGCAGGGGGGGTTGGACTAGATGACTTGTAAAGGTCCCTTCCAACCCAAACTATTCTATGATTCTATGATACTGTTATAAACTACTTCATAACTTCATAACCACTAAAAAAGAAAAATCTTAAAAGTTTAAAAGGTTAAAAACCTTAAAAATGGTTAAAGAACAGTTTATCTGTAAAAGCAGACACAGAAAACACTATCAGTTTGTGATGCTACATGACTGCAGTAAAGTAGGCTTATTCTTGAAAGAAGAGTAAATCACTCTGTAGGATACGGACATCTAACTTTTTTCATATGGCCAATTTTTTCAAATATTGGAAAATTGCTTCACAATATGAAAAAATCTCCACCTTGAAATAATGACTTTAAAACTATCAAACATATCCAATACTTTATTACATATGAAGACAAACATTTACAGTCTCGTGAAGATTATGTACTTTGGCTCAATTCATGCATCCTTTGTAGCCTCGTGCTCCTTTTGTAAGGGACAACAAAGGAGCTAAGTGACAAGACAAAAAATGTTGAGAATCAAAAAGCCTAAGCTGGATCAGCATAAAAAACATGCAGTAAATGAAGTAATTGGGTATTTGGAAGCAGCGTTAAGCAGTCCATGCAACACCCTTCTCTGTCCTTGCTGTAAAAATCTCAATTTAAAAAAAAAAATTAAAAAAAAAAAAAGACTTGCACCTACTCAGCAGTTACTGTTCCCACAAACCGCTGGCTTCCTTGCTGGCAAGGCAGAGACTTCTGGCCGCAGAGCAGCACTCCCTCCCGGAGCAAGGCAAGGTCTCTGCCCCACTGTGCCGTGCCGGCAACAGAGGGAAGGCAGGGCAGAGGCAAGGAACTGGTGGCTGGTGCAGCTTTCCAGCACCAGCAGAACTTCCAGCAGCACCAGCAGAACTCTGCAATGCCAGACTTCTGGCTACCGGGTCAATGGGACGGAAGTTCAAACGGGTTGGGCATGCAGCAGCTGCCTTTGCTACAGGGAGAGAGCCCCCAGGGAATGGGGATGAATGGCATGTGACCTGGCACTGAGAACGGGAGGCGATCGGACACCGAAGAGCTGGGACTATCCTGCTTCACTTGTGCAATGCAAACGAGAGGAGAAGGAGGTCGGCGCCATTTGAGCGCCCACAAGCAACAAAACTAGCAACCTCCCCTCCCTGCAAAGAAACAAACCCAAACAAACCAACGGTGCAATCAATTTTGTATGGGCCGTTCCTGTCTGGGGCAGCAGGAAAAGGGGGGTTTGCTTCTCCCCTCTCCCACCTCTTCTTTACGTACCGAATAGAGACCTGATATTCACCACAGGCACCTCGTAAGATGGAATAAGGAAGCAGAACAGCAACACAGCCCAGCCATGTTGTGAGAAAGCCACCAGCTCAGTGACAAGAGAAGGAACACCAACTTTCCTTGTAAATCTTCCCCTCAGACACTGCTTAACATGCAGGACAGCAAAAGCCCAGGTCAAGTGCAGCAGGGGCGAAGCAACGAACACCAGCACGGCCACCTGGGTCCTCTTCCCGTTCCTCCAGCAGCACATCTAATCCACAAAGAAAGACTGGACTCTGGGAGCAAACACTGCCCCTACCCCACTAAAGCAAGACACACTTTTACAGGAGAAAGACAACATTACAAAATAACTAGGAGCAGTGCTTGACATAAGGCATCCCTCGGTGCACACTCCTTTCCTTCAGCGAACAAAGAACCAGGCAGGAGCGGGAAGGAAGGCAGAGAAGAGGAGGACAGCATCTGTCCAGAAACACGATGGTAATTCTCACCTTCAGCAGTTTTTCCTGAGCTGCATCACAGGACAATGAAATACAGAGACTTTCCCTGCTGCTGGCAAGCGCTTGAACAGAAACCATGGCCAGGAGCAAGAAATAACTCTTCCCTCTGGAAAGGAGCCCCCTTAACTCTCCACGGCTCTCCTGGCAGCGCTCTCCCTCTGCACAGAAATGCAGCTCGCAAAGAGCCACATTTCTGGTTTGCACCTGCCATCACAAATTTCACAGGCCTCTTCTCTTTGGTCAGCACTCTCCGCCGTGACACCCAGGAGGTGGTGCAGCCTGAGGGAGGAACCTCGGGGAGACCTGGCCTGAAGGAGAGGAGGCCATCAGAGAAGCAGGAGGGCAGCCTGGCAACCACGTGCACATGCAGGGACACTGGGCAGCTTTGGAGGTAGCACGAGAAGTGCTGCAGGAATGCCCCTGCCCCACACACGCTCCCCAGTGGATAACCCATTGCAAGAGCATGCTTTGTAAACCCTTCAAGTCCCGCACTAAGCCACTCTTCAGAGGCAATGCAAACTTTGACTGCTTAACCTTTCACTATTCAACCTCCTTTCAATCAATCTTTCATTTCAGGGTCCTCTTTTTAATTTCAGCACTATCAACCACAGACCCTACTCTTCCTTTTCCTAACCCTTTCCCCCTCTGTCTGGGAAGCACAGAAGAGTCCTCACAGTGCTTTGCGTGCCCCATCTTCATCAAGGAGGCACTTCAGCTCTGCACACCCAGCACTCAAAACTAATGCCAACTGGCCACGTAACCATACAAAGCTGCTGGACTTCCTACGACTGAGCTGCATCACAAGGCCTTCCCCACGGTGACCTTCAGGGGCCAGAGGCAGAGACTGTCCTCAGGATGTGCATCCTGAGGCAATCCTTAAGCTTTCTTCAAGGCCGTCAAGGTTCCCCTGGTGCCAATGAGATGCGTATGTCCTACACAGAGCTGAGGAGGACAGGTTCACTCCTCCAGTGTAATTCCTGGTTCATCCTTGCTGCTTCTGTGAGGCTGGGGACAAAGATACTCGCCCGCAGCCCCTAAAACCAGCGCGTGTTCTTAAAGCATGAGCACTCTGCAGGTTTTGAAGTCTAAATGTCCACAGCTCACCAGCGTCACCAGTGCTTTTAAGCAGCAGCACTTATTTCATCTGATAAAGGCCCAGTTTGTAGAGAGTTCAGAATAAGTGCAGACCTCCCATTTACCACCCCTCCCTCCCAGACCACTGGGGACAGCACTCTTTCAAGGCTTTTAATAACTTTATCCAGAAATCACATTCTTTTTACAGAAGAGGGCTCATCTCTTTCACTGAGGGACCACAACAAAAACAAGTGTCCTTAGGAGCTTCCAGAGTGCCGCCACCTCCAGAGGGTGATAGCAACCGGTCCCACAGACCGCACTGCTGCCAGAGCCACGCTCCTCTGCTGCAGGTCGGCACTGACAGCCCAGAACCTGCGCAGCAAAGCTGCTTTCTCCTCAAGGCAGCTATGGAAATCCCAGGCTTGCAAAATAGCAAGATTTTGCCCGTTTGGACTTGTTTCATGTTTAACGTTAATTAAATGCCAATAACTAAGGACTAAATCACTAGTCCAAACTTTCAATTCTGCACATAAGTGAACGATTGCCGATTCTGTGTCCCACTCTGGCTGAAAGGCAATCCTTCCCTCCTCTTAAGTAACAGCCTTCTTCAAATTCCAGCGGTGTACATGTAAACATCCCATCAAATAAGCTTATCGCTACTATTATTAACTTAGGATTTCAATCAATAATGCAAGGCCTTTAGGTTTATAAGGAAAATAAGTAATGCACCTGCCTGGACAAAAATTACTAGTGTTATTTAGTTGGGTTACAAATACAAGTTATAAGTTGCTATTCAGTAAGTAAATTAATTCATTATTTATATCATGTCCAAGTACTCCCTCCAAGCACATCTTTTGTGAATTCCCATTTCAAAAGTAGAATTTCACATTTATTGCTACTTTTAGCGCAAAAGTTTGGGCTGGTACTTTTCATATGAGAGAAGGCATGACCCTTTGAAAACCAAAAGAGATTGTTAAGTAAAAGCTACCGACCAAAAAAGCCTATGCAGCTACTGCTGTTAAGTATGAAAGATTATTTTTAGCATAGACAGCATGACAGTAACACACCCGCTCATAATTTAAACCACTAAGTGATGAAGAATTCATCCTGCCCCTACCTAAAGTTATGCTAGTAAGGGAGATGTTCAGTAAGCTCCTACTATTTTCTGCCTTCTGCAATATGTAGCCCTTAGTGCACAACTATCGTCATGTATTTCATTCACAAGTGAAATACAAGGAAAATACAAAAGTTAAAAAAAAAAAACACCACCCAAAAAACCAGTGAGTAAATAGAACAAACTTAATTTAGTTTACCTCGTAGAGAAATTTTAGCTTATTGAATTCTGCTCACTGAATGTTGATTCACCTAGAAGATGAAAAACTCTGAATGGGCTTTATCCTTAGTTGTGTAAACATTCCTGAATGTAATAAGTATTTAAGAGCTCACAAAAGAGAGAGCTGATGTCTATACTTAAAAAAAAAAAAAAAGCTTCCATTCTGTGAGTCAATGTTCCAAATTAAGTGACATTTTCAATTTCAGCAAGAATGTTCTCTTTAAAAAAAAAACAACACAAAAGTAAATGGTTTGCAAATATAACTAACATAATTTTTGTTTCTAGCGGGCAACATTAGCTGCAGAGAAAAAAATCCAGGCTTTGGACAAAGTCCTTAGACTAAGTTTGCCTTCCTTTTTTTTCCATCCAATGTGGAAAAGCATGCACCATCTTCATGATTAGAGGTACTGTTGCAATAGACAAAAGAATGTGAACTATCATCTATAAAGGAGGACACTGAGGTCTTAAGACTTCCCTCCCTCCACCAGTGCAATTCTTGCACACAGAAGATACAGGCCATGAACCCTTGGCATATATCTTCAACAAGTACACAGCAATCTACATCCCTCATATCTTATACCAACAGGCAAGACAAATAGCTATTCAGTCCTACAATAAAAAAACACTTAAGACAATCCAACGAAGAAATAAAAAGTCATATGTGCCAAACTTCCGTTGAACTCCTTCCCCTCCTATCTGCTAATTTGAGAAAAAATGTATGGTCTCCATCAGAAGGGATATGTTCCTACGGGCATTTGTGGTAGAGGCAGGAGGAGTCTGAGAGCTGATCCGATCCAGCCCCAAATTCCCTCCGAGCACTGACAGCTCTTCAGCCTGGTTGTGTTTGGTTAGCTGCGGAGGCTGACAGCATCCGCAGCTAACAGTTATCGACGGAGTAACAGAATAATTGGCCTGGCATGCATCCACCTGCTTTTATTTCCCCTGACCCTGATGATAGGGGCAGAGGGGGAAAGCGAGGGAGGATCAACCCAACACAAAGTTGGACTGATAGGGTCATTCTTCAGAACGAGCCTGGAGCAACGGTCAAATCTGTATCCCAAACAGCAAAAAAAAATTCACCTTCACAGGGCCCATTTCTGCTACCCAAATCAGTGTATTTTTTCATCTTTGCCTCTTCCCTTCTGAAAACCCATCTTCAGGTATTACCGACGAACATCCTGTGTCCCAGTTTCATTCACTATAATTGTGATCTATGTTGACAGGGTTTCCTTCCTTACAGAGGTGTTGTGAAGATTACAGTCGCAAGACAGCCTGCTACTTCAGCACGGAGAACCAAGGGATATTTTGCAAGCAAAACAAGAAGCTCTCTTCAGGGCATGACTGGGAAATAGAGCATCGTATAGGAAATACCAGGCGGCCACATGTGGAACACAAGGCTTAAAGTTCAATATAAATAGTTGCTTCAATCACTATCACTGCCTCAGCTGCTCAGTGATTTAGGCAGAGGTCTTGTCCCCTTCATGCAAAGAATAGTAATCTTTTCTCATACACACGTATGAATCTACACAAAACATATACTACGGTGGTTTCTTTAACAGGAAGGAAATGGTGTAATGATGTTCTTCAAAAAGCATAAAGCTGTTACAGGTATTTAACTAGAGAATTCTGTGGAAAAACTTGTTTTTAGGGATTTTCTCCTGTATTCTGAACACCCAAAACTTGCATAAAGCAATAGAAATTTTTGGACATGCCAGCTTTGCCCTTGGAGAAATGATTTTAAAAAGAAAAAAACCAAAGTTCTAAAAGAAAGCAAAGTATCTTGCTCCAAAAAGTACACTTAACTTTTTCTTGATGAAAATGGGTGTGATCTGAGAATGGACATAATCTTCTGTCTTTGATGAACACAGCAAAGATAAAACACCAGAAATACTTACAATTCCTAAGGCAAGTTCTTTCTACATCTGCTTTAGGCTATTTTGGCTGTAGCATTTATGTACTCTAATTATTTTGTGCATTAAATACCATAAATATCCCTGTTGATTTGTGATCTATTTGTGGGTTCCAGCATACAGCTGTATTTCATTTGGTTGAGAGGACATTCTGCAAGTAGGACTTGTACACCAACGGATTTCATGGACAATCATTATTATTTATGAATAAACCAGTCATGCTAACAGCCTTTCTCTATGCCATAGTTCAATTTTATGTCTGTGTACCTATACCTAAGTGTACCTCTGTAGGAGAGGGGAAGAACATTTACGTATGATTCACTTCAAAAGCAAGTGAACAATCCTTTAGCTTCACGTGGAAGGAACTTTGCAGTCCCTTTGCAACACACAAAATACCTTTCCAAGCAAAAAAACCCTAGGAATTTCTTCAGAGACAACAGATTTTTCTCAAAGACAATCACAAGACTAATAAAAATATTGTCTCTCTCCTTATGAGTAAGACCCCTCCCCAAATTAGCTTAACCTACTGTACAAATAGCACAACATTAAGTATTTCTCAGTTTTGTGCATGCCTTTGGGGTTCTATTGATAGCTGCCATCTGCACAAGGTATTTTGTTTGACTGGCATGCACATAATACATTTTGTTTAGCACATCAGAAAGAGAGGAATTAGTACTGAAGAATAAGGTATATCTCATACAAAGACAATCATGCAAGTTACATCCACCTACCTGTACTAGTGCGATATGTGCCTGTGTGTGCTGGTTGCAGAGGGTCCCCCTGACTCTGGCTGAGACTCCTCATAGGGGGCTTCTGATAGACTCTGTCTTCGTAAATAGGATCTATATGGTGTTCTGGAGACTGCAGTGCCCTTAACTCGGAGCCAAGGTGGCTGTGCTGGCTGCTGTAAGATGCCCGAGACCCAGCTGCAAATAGATTCATAAGAGACATTTAAGAGAGAGAAAAAAGTGACAAATACAGGATCTGACGTTATTAAAAGTTTGTTTGAAAGTAGCACTTAAACACAAAAAACCTCAAACAAAACAAAGAAATAAATGTTTTCAACATACAAATAGAAACAGCATTCAAGGGCAGCAACAGTTCCAGTTAATCACTTTAGTTGCATCATTCAGCTGCCTGCATCTACTACAAAACCTCATTTCTTCCAAGGAAACTACATATTTTGGAAAGATAGATATCATTACATCATATCTTCTTAAACAGGGACCAAAAAAACCCAACCCCTCTCAAAAAAGAAAAAAGAAAACAAACAAACAAAAAAAAAGAAAAAAGCTCTGCGATCGAGGAATGCCCTAGACCAAAGGGTAAAGGGGTCCACAGTAGAACCAGGAATGGGGGAGAAGAAAAGAGCAGCAATCAGAACTAGTTTCACATGTTATGCCCATAGCGTAAGATCTACAAATGAAATAAGCTAAAGCTGATGAACAGATGTAGCTATATGAAGGGTGATCTTTTTGCTGCTTCACTGAAGTACAACAGAACGGTCGTGCCTTATCAACATTTTGCCCTCAACAGTTCTAAAAAATCATATTGCTAAGACTTTCTACAATTTATATATCCTCTGAGGATGAATAAATTAAACACGCCTCCTGGAAAAACTACTTTAAGGATACAGCTTTTTTGTGTTGTTGTTGTAAATAACTGGGATTATATTAATACTGGGATTATACAAAATACTGGGATTGTATTCAAACATTTCCTTATTCTACTATTAAAAATACTATTTTCTATCATGATATTTAAAAAAGATACTTTTATATTTCCAGCTGTGGTTACTGTTGTCACTTGAATCCCTTTGTCACTTAGGTGGTCCGTTAGCAAGATTCCCAAGGAGAGTCATGGAGAAGCCATACAAACATTACACATTTTGAAGGCAAGAATCGAGCAAGTACGCAAGCAACACTTGACAAAGGTTACGTCTATACCACAAAGTGGTAACATGCTATTTAAATGTTTAGAAAAACAAAGACACAACTATTACAACCCTTGTGGATGCTCCTGTGAGGTCAAAATCCTGGATGTGGGCGATGTTCTACTAGCTTAGCTTGCACTGCTCAGACCATCAGTGTAGCCATTCCTGCCGAAAATCTCTACCATATTCATTGTGTTGGAAGTGGTTTTGTTGCATAAACAAACACTAAATATTTTTAAAATGCAAAGCATAGATATAAAGTAATGTGTGATAGCAACATAGGGTAGAAATGAGAAAGATACACAGACACAATGTTACTTAAACTTTAATACAAATTGTCTGGAGGAAAAGAATAATTTATTCTATTTCCTTCTTTCTAATCAGCTTGTGCCATATCTGTGTTTTCTTCTGAATTTTTCAACGTACGTGCATGTTTTCACTGGCATACCCTATTTGCATATTTTTCCCTTCAAACATTTTTCAGACTGACTTGCCATTAGCACACGACTGAAAGTAATTCTGTTGTTCCCCTTACTAGAAAGTCTGCCAAGAATCCCAAAGACATATTTTATCTATAACTACTGCAATTATCCAGGAAGTTGATATTACTATTACAGAATTAAATTCTTTAAGGTCTGCATTTTCAAAATGCTCTTTAACCCTGCATCTTTGAGACTGATTCTCATAACAGCTGAACGGCTCCACCAAAGTCTAGTATCCTTCAGAGTGGCCTAAAATACAGCCTGTTACGATTATGTCCATATTTCACTGTATATTTGGTTCAATCTGTATTCAGAGAAAAAAAATACAGAAAAATTGAGGGCAACATTTCAGAGGTTCAACAGCGCATCAACAAACCAGACTTGCTACAGAATAAAGAATTACACCCCCTTCTATAAGTACTACAATTCTTTTGTCCATTTACAAATTAACAATGCTCTTTGGAACAATAGATTTTCTTCTTAATTCTGCTTCCAGTGAACTGAAAGATTTTTCCCATTGAAGTTAGTGGCAGTATAACCCAAATATTAACATGTTCTCAAACAGTTATGCTTGTCTTCTGGTGGGCTTAATTCAACCTCCTTCATAGTCTACCAATAGTCCTGAATCTCCAAGTGCTAATACTAGTCTAAAACTAAACAGAAGTTTAGTATTAGTTTATTATGCTAATACTAAATAGAGGTTTATTTGCATACTGTACACATAATTAAGGCTGTAACACTACTGTACTAAACAGTAAACATACATATAACCAGAAAAACTTCTTGACCAAAACACATTACAGTTCAAGCAAACAAGACAAGGAAGATGTGACAAACAATAAAAGAAAACCAACATAACTTGCCCGAAAACAGCTAAGTGGCAATCTAGAAATAACTTGAAACCACATGAATAACAAGATTATGGGTAAACAACCCAAAAAAACATTTGAGAGTTAAAACTATCAGGGAATAACTGCCACTGTTCTTCTAACATTTCAAGAAAACAAAAGATTTCATCAGGTAATTAAAATATTTTCTTTTTAAAAACATAAACGGTCTCAAATCTCAGAAATTAAGGCCATCAGAACATGAATATGCTTTTTAAAGTATGTCTCAAACACCTTTAGTTTCAAGCAAAACTGATATTTTTCTACAGACCTCAAAAGATGCAATTTTACTACACTATTTCCAAATTATCAGATATCAATATTTAAACTCAAAATATTAGCACTCTTTAAAGTTTTAAATCTAGTTTAAAAAGAAATCAGAAAACTTATAAAAAGATGGAACACCGTCATAATTTTTAATGTTTCTATTAAGTTGGTATTTCAAAAACTGGAATAGCAAGTTCTATTTTTGATTAAAATCTCTTTTCCATTGCTCTTAAAATTCTTACATTTATTAATTTATTCAAGTCTCAACTTAGGAGCAACAGGTTTTTATTGCACATTTTATTTAAATATTACGATCAACTAACCAATAGCTATAATACCAACAGTTATCTTTGTTGCCGGTGCTGTATCATAGCCAGTAAAGCTCACACAGATAACTTTAAGAAAAACTAACACACAATTACAGCTGAAATCAACAAAAGACTTGTCGATTTTTATATCGTTAAAAAAATAAAAAGGAGGAAGTGTGATGGTTTTCATACAACTGCATCCTACCTCATCTACACACTCAGCCCCTCCACCATATTCCTCTGCTACTTTGGAAGAGACTGGAAAGATGGTTAAGATAATCAATCAAAACAAAGACCGTGAACTCAAAGGATTGATGCCACCAAGAAAGGGAGGTATATAATATGTCTCCTGCCTGCACCTTGGGTTAGCAGCAAACAGCTACGTCCTTTACTGATTGAAGCTGCAAGCTGATCTGTATCATCTGCTTCAAAAAAACCTTGCATTAATGCAGCCTAAAGCTCACAGAGGTCAGAAAAGCAACAAGGTCAGAATGGAAAAACACCAATCAATATACTACCAGGAAGCAATAAAACATCGGATTACCAAGGCCCATTAGCAGTCTCGCATTCAAGGAGGCTCATTGCCCTCAGAAGCGGCTTTCCTAAACCTAGAGGCATCATGAATGCATGGCTCACCCCAAACTGCACTTGTCCAAACCCTGTTCTCAATCAGTCGCCATCCCTTCACCCCACTAATAATGCTGCACTGCTCTGGGTTGCCCAAAACCAAAGCAGTGATGTACATCAAGGCCACATACAACTCTCCTACATATTCTGAAAATGGACTCATCCCCCCTCCCTGGCCAACCTGTCCCTAACAGCAATGCTATTTTTCCCTTGGCGAAGTAGAAGGCATCAAGCCCATTCAAAGACAGGCCTACATACAAGTTCAAAGACAACTCATTATTAAATTTACAATTCTGCAATCCATTAATTACAGATGATGTATTTAACATCAGAGTAGACACAGAACTCTTATGACCATGGTTGTGAAGGAGTGGGTTTTTTTCTCCCTTCTAGATAAAAAAAAACAAAAACAAAACACAACAAACCCCAAAAACATTGAGAAGACCTAAACCATTATTTAGGGGCTGAAGAAACCACTTGGTAAGTCAATTCCTCAAACAGTCCAATCTTTAGTTTGACAAAAGACTGAGAAATTATTTAATTGCAATGCCGGAGATGCATCACAGCAGAAAGTATGGAGAAGACTAAAAGGCTCTAAAATAGCTGTGAGAGGCATCAAAAGTGAAGCAGACAAGTAAAAAAAAAAAATTAAAAAAATAAAAAATCAAAATAGGGTACATTTATTTTTTTAAACAGAAACTGATTAACTATAAGAACAAAGCATACAGAAAAGAGAGTCTTCTCTGTCTTCTGAAGTCTCCAAGACCGAAACCTGATAGAAAGTGGAACACCCCTTCTTCTCTATCTCTGTGGAGCTTGTAAAAGTAGGCTGTGGTCAGTCTCCAGCAAGGGTATCTTGTGAGCCCCCAGCCAGGTGAATCAGATTAGGGCAATGGTGATAACCTAGAACTGGCCAGAAGTTTTACCAGGTGAAGATACCCCATTCCTACAACCTTTGCTCTCCTCCCACATTCAAGAGGGGCAATAGAAAGAACCCAGGAAAAGTGCAGTCCTACCTAATTGGATCAAAAAGACAATCTCTGCCCTTTACACTTAAAAACTCTGCTAGCTGAAGGTTTCCGCATTATTCAGATATGTTCCTCCATAGCATAGGGAAATGGTTGTTTCCTAGGAAAATGTTCTTTTTTGACCAAGTCTCATTTTCCACAGGAAGAAAAACACTGTAATCAGACAAGTGTAACATGAGAAAAATACACAGAATAATCCCTAATTGCTCTTCAGAGCTTGTGCGGGCTGTCATGGAAATAAATACAACAGACACATTTGAATGACACTGCTAATCTGACAGTTTAGGTCAATAAAGTAAACCACTATATTGGCAGCATTTTTCATTTCAAGAAACTAAAGACATTAAAACTGTTCAAATGAATGGACACACAGGCATTTGCATATGCTTTAATAAAGCCTGAACAGTTTTTATTTGTGCCCCTTGTGAAAGCCTTTACAACCAGTCATCCTGCCTTGCTGCAGTTCTAAGAAGGAGCCCTACAAATTCATGACACTCTCTAAACATCCCTAATAGCAAGAGCATAGGGTACTGCCCACCTCTCCAGGATTTAAGAGCTCATTGGAAACATGAAATATGCAAGTGATCATCTCAACATGAAGAAAACCATCCAGATTTGACCAGATAAACCATTCAGCCCTCATTTAGAAATACTCCATCACAAAACATATTCATCAAGAGTCCTGTTAGGCAGTTTCTTTATATCTACGACACAGGAACATCATTAATGAGAGAGGAGCTGAGGATGAAGCTCAATGACCATTATATTACCACTTATCAATAATGTGTTTACACCATTTAACTTAACTTGGTTGCAACCCCACACATTTCAACACACAGTACCTCTGCCTACTTGAGGCTCTAAGTATCAAACAGACTCTGAACACACTACGACACATTGCACTCACGAGATGAGATTTTCTAACAAAGAGGATTGACCATCCACAACTGGCTGTATAGATTTTTAATTTCAAATATAATGACAACATTGCTCATGTAATTTGCACTGAGTTTTTCTTAGATTACAAATTAAAAACAAAACAAAACAAAAACCAACCCCACACGATGGTAAAATTGTAATAAGCCCATCAGTGAGATAAGAGACTGCAGGCACAGAAACTAAGAGAGAATCACAGCAGTTCTGTAGCTTTGGTATGTTGCATGCTTTTCAGAAGACTGACAGAACTTTTTGATTTAAATGGCACATCAAGGCTGAAAACTTTCTGACATGAGTTTCTCTTAGATGCTCGCCCTGAAATGCTACTGTCCTTATAAAAAAAAAAACAACAAACAACAAATTATACAGTACATCAGGTCATAGCTTCACTGTAATTCTGAAAAAGCAATATGTGAGAAAGAAGATATGAATAGTAGGATTTTTACTCTGAACTCATATGTAATGAAACCTATTTTACAGACACTAAACTGGTTTACTTTATGTGGTAAAGAAATTAATGTGAACCCAAGTGCAGAATTAGAAGTGAATAGGGGGGATAAGGAGGAAAAAGTCAAAAATTCATAGCTAGAGTTTTGATATTGACCTTTTCTTTGCCAGAAATTTATGCAGAAACATATCCAAAATGCTTGCCTGAATACATGCATCTTCTACTCACAACATTGTAAAAGGACAATATGATCTACAACAAATGTTACCATAAATAAAACTAATAAAACTCAGATAATGGGAATATACCAGTACTGTGTGATGAAAAGTACAGTACCAAAGAGAAGAAAACATATCTAACCCAAGTACTGAAAGCGAATACAAATTGTTAAGGCATGACAGATGGTTAAATTAACCAGTAAGACACAACAGGCCATATGGCAGTACCAGCTAATGCACACCTTGGGTATGTCAGCTTATGCCCCTAGCATACTAACAAACTGCATTCACCAGAACCAAAACACAGTCTGGAGTGAATTTCTCTATTAATCGGGTTTAGATTCTTCTTAAACACAGGTTTTTCACCTGTTTAGATTTTACACACCCAATGTAGCAATTTGGGTCTGAAGTTTTTCTTTCCCCAAATATTGAAATTAAAGATTAACTAACAAAAGTTCAGAATTAAACTAATTTTTGTCTTTATGCTCTTTTTCCATCCTCGCTACACTATTCTGTCCATGACTTGGGACTATTTCTACAAATAGAGAAAGAAATAATGCCATCACTGAACTGACTGATTACACATGATGCCTTTCAACTTATGTCAAACTCTGGACGTCTGGAAAAAACATGGATGTGCTACTTTGGCATCCCTCGTCCACACTATAGGAGATCACCACAAAAAGAGTATGTGCTACAACATACAAGCCCCCAGAACTGAAAGAACAGACTTGCCTCACCTATCAGTACCTTAGACTGCTTTTCCTCAGGTTTTCTACTTAAAAGATTAAAGTGTAATATGATGCATGGCCTAGAGTGTTTCTTGTAAACTACCATTGCACTGTCAAACCTATCAGGAGTTTCACTGTCAGGATACTGTCACGTTCAACAGTATGGCTCACACTGTAGAATTTCCCAGACATGATTTGTCCATTAACCAGATTAAGTATTTTAGGAAAGTCTCCTCAAAACAGATTGGCTTTGGCTGCTTAAGGGACACCGCAAAACCAGCCTTTGACCTAGGGTTAGCACTTTTCACATCAGTGCTAAAAATAAAGAAGGGGGGGGAAGGATTGCCCTTTTTCAAGTGTAATAAACAGGCCAAAAATAAACTTTAAAAATCATTTGATAAAGCTTACTATGTCTTAGAAGAAGTATCTGGATAATTTTTATGCTATTTAAACTAGTTTTTAACCAAATATTGAAATTAATTACACTCCTAAGTATATTTAACAGAGGAATAAAGCTAAAAATATTTTCTTAAGTTGTCTATGTTTACTTTTTAGTCATGCAATGTGACTTTACTGCAAAGTATTGTATCAGTTATTTTAATTCTACAAATCTAGGAAAAGCAGAAAAACCCCACACCATACATTTGTGTTTCCTCACAAGCATTTTCTTTTTCCTGCTACTGTCCTCATTCTGTTGAAAAGCATTCACCTGCTTAAAACATTTTATCAAAAATAAATTGTAGTGGAAGAAGAGAAGTGTGACTGGGAGCAAAGAGATAAGAGGCAAAGATAGCCAGGAAGAAACAGCAGATTAAATGTGACAGACAAGTTCAGGGAGATAATTCCCATTTCATTTCTGATCTAGGGAACTGTCACTGAAGAAAGAATGAAAAACAAAAACTCCCCCAAACCAACAGCTACCACAGAGCAACAACAACTTGCCTTCAGCAAGGCAGAAAATTATAGAGATTTTTTTTTTTTTTTAAACTATTAACTGAATGATCACATTGGGTGCTCCTCCCACCCCCCCTTTTCTTAAGCACTACCTCTTCCCTTCCCCTCAACCCTGCCAATTTTACAAAATAGGGGAAAGAAGTCCTATGCAGGAATGGGAACAGATACTGCTATCCAGAGATACAAGTCACTGTTTCTAACTTTCCTGCTCACTAACCACTTTGACTGAGGGCTGAGTGCCTCAGCACAGGATGATGTTACTAAGCAACAACGCCAAGCAGCCGCGCATATGCTGTTTGCATAGTTCACCACAGCTTCACGACAACTGAAAAGAATATCAAGCCTTTGTAGCAGAAGAGATCTTCTTTGAAGTTCTGCTAAACATCTTTATCTTAGAAAAGATAAAAGTTTATTATTTCAAATTTTGAACTGTAAAAGCTTGTGTTGCACCATGGGGTCTATGCTAAAGCATTTACTGTGGCAACACATTCAACTTGGCAAGTAAAGGAACAGAAACACTAGTGTATTTGGTGAGACATGCCCCAAAAGTAAATATCCAGAAAAAAATCCTCTACTGGATATTTTGTGAAACCCTACAGTTAACACTTCTCTGACAAGGATTGCAAATCAAAAGGAAGGCCAGTGCGTCTTTAATTCCTCAAAGCTGGGTCTTCCTTCCTCCCCGAGGCACAAGGCTATACCAAGGCAGACTTGGGGAACCAATTTCTGCCTGCTAAGCAGCACTGTAGACTAAGCATCTAAAACCCCATACATCTTTGTAGGGCTAGAGACCACTTCCAGCAGCACGAGTGATTTGCTAAAAAGCATTGCTGCCTCCAGCAAAAAAAATCAGGCACTATTCCACTGATGCCCGCTAGTGAAAACTTAACTTTCTGATTGTGTTTACATCATGAAAAAGCACGGCATCTAAAAAACCTGGCAATTCACAACCCTTCCCCCAAACCGAGCATCAGCTCAGTCAACCTTAAACAGAGCAAGTTCTTACAGCAGCTCTGGTGCAGGGGGAAGAGGAAAGCCTTTCCGCACCGACTCCTCCCTGCACATGGAACAGAAAAAAATATCTAGAGCTTAAATCCAACTAGAAGTGAAAGTCTCAAGATTGGCACAGAAAATTCGTTAAGGAATGAACATGCTTTGTGGAACAGTAGTTCCCAAAGGGAAAACAGTCACTGTGTAACACTGTGGGAAGGGTAACACCAGAAAACAAAACTCACTTGGGTAATGAAGTGTCAAGTCCGTCCAACTACAGTATTCCTCAGCTGGCTTTTGCCGGGCAACCTTAATTTTTGATCTAATCGTACTGTCATTCCTGGGAGTTCACCGTTGCAACAGGTGGTTTTCCTGCTACCAGGGAAAATGCAAATAGATAGTTCCAATGAATCCTGACCATGGGCGCATCTTTTAAAAAGTATTAATTTATGATGAATATTGCACATACTTCTTTTGCAAACCTATGTTCCAGTCTCCGATACGTGCAGTTGAAATCCAAGACACCACACCTGGGGTTTGCTCACAGAAGAGTATTTGCAACTTATCTTCTGTAATTCCTTTTACAATGAGATTGCATATTATTAGATGTGTGAACAATATTAACTTTTGGAGATTTTATCTGTAACACTTTGTACTCAAACTTGCATTTCACTGAGAGAATGGAGAAAAGCATCAGATAGCATTTTTTCTTTTATGTAAAGTCATCTTTGATAGAATATTAAACACTTTCTCCTCCCAGTGGCTTTCTCCTCCTCAGTGAGCATTTGCTTGCAATCCCCAGTTTCTAGAGTTCACCAAGACCCAAGGTATAAGTCTGTGACATGCCAGGGGAAAAAATGGGGTTCATCATCTTAGTCTTTCTTTCAGTGCCACATTCAAGAAAGAGAAGATCTCTTTGGATATTCTGTAACACACTATATTACTCATCAAGGTTTCATTATCCACTTCAGACTCATTGCATTTAAAATACCAGAGTGAAAACATGGAGCTTTTATTACATGTATACATAATCAATATGAATACAATCTAACTAAAGAATTTAGTTATGCCTGTAAAAAAGTTTAGACCAGCAATTACCTACTTTTACAATTATGTTCAATAGATCATAGCATTATTCAAGCTGGTTTTAAGGTGTTCCCATTAGGTATACATTGAGACCTCTGCTAAAACACTTAAAATAACTTCCTATTATTAAAATCATTATAATCTAAAGCAATTCTAACAGGCTTGCTTGAAATAAAAGAAATAAAAGAAATGCTGAATGTAGAGACAAAGAAAAGGAATACTGTTAACACCGTGATCATGAGGAGCTTAAGGACTTAAGCAAAATTTATGCTGGAGTAATCATCGTATCCCATAAAATGAAGTTTTCTCTTTTAATTCATTATGCTTACTAATAGAGCAATTACACAATACTAAGCATTTAGTATCCAACTTCCAAAAACTCAGAAAAATATCTTATGTAAATCCTTCCACAATAAGCAGCAAGCAAAAAAGGAAATGGACGGCTACATATTTTTTTCCAGGAACTTATTTAAAGCAAAAAAGAGAGACAAGAAAAGAAAAGAAACAAAACCAGCACAAGAGACTTTGCAATGTGCCATTAATCTCACAAATTCAGATTATCCCTGAAAAGCATGGCAAGGAAAGGACCATAAGCTGAAAGAGTCCTGTCACTCAAGCAGAGAGTCCATGCTAAAAAGAAATGGCCATGACAAATGCTGCAAGAGACAAATGGTGACAGAAGGTCAGCGGCAAAAGGAAAGCAGACCTAAGATAAGAAACATAAGAAATGTTTTCACACCAGTTTGCAATAAAACACTGGAAGGGTTCAGCTTCAAGAAGGGCTTTAACAGTACTTTCAATTAGAAGGATGCGACACATGTTAGTCCAAAGGTGACAAACACTTGAGGGATTCTGAACTGTCCCACAATTAGTTCCTGGTTATTCATAAATGCAAATTAACATCATTTGCATGTCAAATAGCTGTCTCACCTGTGAAGCCAACACTTACACGATCATACGGATCATATGGCTGGCTGAAGACATTTGCATTAAGTTTCCCCTGATTTTACAAAAGCAGTCTGAAACCTGCTGCAGACTGAGAAAAGCAGTGACATGCAATCCATCACAGTCTTGATAAACTTCAGAGAATGAGAGATTCTCAGCTAAGACAGTTAATTCTTGAATTCCCAGACTCGCAAGATAGGATCTTAAGTAGGGCAGGACACAAATTAGATTACTTTGGAGAAGACTGCTCAGTTATGTTCAGCATTAGCTTCAGATTCTTGCCAAAAGCAGCTCAAGGTGCAACACAGACAAGGATGACATGAGCTACACAGGAACTCCAACTTCAGACTGAAAGAAATGCAAAATTTTGATGAATAAGCCTTGTAAACTTTGAAGCTTGGACAGAGACCAGACAAAGTGCAATCATGGCTCAAGAGTCACTCTATCTTCAACAGGGCTACCAGTTTTAATTCTTCAAGGAAAGTCTGAAGAGCATTAGTTCACAAAAATCCTCCAGCCAAACTCATCATGGCTGGTTAGTCAAAGCCCTAAAAGCAAAGCCTGCTGGTGAAAACAAGCCACTCACATGATACCTTTTGCCCTCACTCCCTCTTTGGTCAGATACTACTATCCTAAAAGCTGCCAGGGCAGGGACTTGACTGATCTTGTCTTTGGAAAAAAGCTGGCAAATCCTTCATCAAATTACTTACTCTTACCAGGATTCAGCACTCTTGATGTATAACCTCTCTTTACTAATAGCAGCTACGTAAGCTAGCAGTCTTTCCTCTGTTAAGAAAAGAAGGAAACACACTAAGTCAGGTCTGTGTACAACAGGCGTCTTAATTTCTTGATCATCCAGGCAGATCAGTCCAGAATAGAAGAGGGCTGGGAAGAGTCTGTCTTTCGCAGAGGGTCACGGTTGTATACAGTTCTCCCAGATGAAGCCCTAACCGTACATAACACTCCCAATTTTGCTTGATACATGATTAGGCCATGAAATATTCTATTATGTTCCTAATATAGGTGGCTGAGACATACTGCGGTCAAGCAGGTCACCCAGGTCTTTTCCTACTCTTGTTTTCAGCCAAAGATCCCTAATTTGTAACTGGCTATTAGGTGAGTTATTAGCTCAGCTCCAATTCTACTCTTTCTCTCTGATCTGCAAAGCTCTTTCTACACAGGATTTATCTTCCTCTCTTCAGAAAATGCCTCCTAATATTCCACTATCATAAGTTTCCTTGGCATATTTCAGGGTTTTGTGCCGAGATAATAACATGAAAAAATATTTTTCAAGTGGCCGAAAGAGTTCTCCTTGTGGGACTTTATTAGTAGCATCCTTTCTTTCCATTAATTTGATTTTCAAAATGACAAACTGACAATGCTCCTTTGCCCAGGTCCTTGCCCAACTACACTCTTGCAAGAATATCCATCTTCTCTAGCTTAACTAAACATTTCCCAAGTGGCACTACAGAAAATGCGTGCTCAGAGCCCTGATAGGAAATAGAAAGACATCACATATAATCTAAGAAAAGGTCAGTAAGCAGGTTATTGCAGTACAATCTGGTTTTGGCAGACTCATGTTGCAAATTATCCCATTAACCATTTACCACCTTCATGTCTTGTATTATCCTTTCTATCAGCTTTTGTTGTAATGTCCAACAAAGCACTGTGATTAGCTGGTCTGCAATTTTTCTTTTACTCAGTCCTCCCTTTCTTCAGGGCATATTAGCCCCAAACACGCAAAGGGCTGTCGTCTCGTCTCCCTCCACCTTCTCCCCCCCCACCCTGTCAAATATCTGAAAGAGTCCAACTCACTCTCCTTCAGGGATCATGCTCCCAGGACTTTGGTAGAAAGCCTTCGAAGAGCTTATGGCACCTTTTGGTAAGCAAACATAAAAAACGACTGCATCCCTGCTGAACTGGGATGCTCAGGGAAGGTGCAGGTGGGAAAAGGACCCCATGGAGAGGAGTCCTTTTGCTCTCCAGTCGCAGGAAGTCTGCCCCTATATCAGAGGGCCACAGCTCCTTCTCCACCCTTGCTTTCCTCCCAGGCAACACTCTTTAAACCCAGCAAGAGCTTTAGTCCTATGATCAAAAGGTTTTACTGCCTGAGAGCAGCACAGCTGGCTATCTGATAAAAGGGATGGTTCACACCTGGGTTGGAGGGGGAGGGTAAGGGGCCGTAAGGCAAGATATGGAAGAGAAATATAGAAAAGTGTATGCCAAAATTTCCTCAGAAAAGCGAGGGTTGCCTGAGATTTAAGACCACTTGTATTCAAACAAATACAGCACTTTTCTATTCTTCACTTATACACTACGTGTTGCAACTTGATGTACTTATTAAAAATCTATGTCATCCAACTGGCAGCTTCATATGCCATGCCTTATAATTGTAAGATTAGTCATCACTTGGTCCTTCTCATTTCAGCATATTACATTCTGACTTTTGCTTCTACCCACTTATGATAATATACAGTTCCATGAATTCATTATCATTAGACAGTATCTCTCTCCTCTCCATAATACCACCTTTATAAAACCAAAAAGTATTCTGTCTGTTCTGGGTCCATACCTAGATGATCTTCAAGTTTGACCCTACGATTACAGAAAAATTGCCTCATTTATCTCCCATGATTGCTCACAGAGCTAATTTGGTCCAGTGGAGTTTCTGGCAGCTACCACTGACAGCTAATGTATTTCACCTGTGAGCACTTTGCAACTCAGCATGGGCAGCCATGGGCACCTCCCCACCCAAGTTTTGGCCTTAAATAAAGGGAGCCTTCCTCAACTCCCCAGTTTGCAATCTTCTTCCTTCCATAATCACTTTACTTTTGATCAGAGGCACCTGCATGCTTTAAAGCTGGTGTGTGCCCACAACAACCAAAAAACTATTAGATATCCCAACAAATGAATGCTTATGTTACTGATGAGCTGTGTATTGACTTTCTAGATCTCAGCTACTCCATCTACTGCAAACAGTTTGTGTGCCACAGCAACTGGAAAGGATGAAGTTTCCCACCACAGTAAAAATTAAGGGCATGTCTCACTTCTCTTAAATACCCGAAGACCACGAGGGACTAAAGATTTCTGTCACTATTTATTGAGACTTCTGTGACAAACATTTCCAGTCTATTGGATAAGGCCTTGCAATGGGGCTTCAGACCCTGAGGAAGCTACAGCTTCCACGTGTGCCTTCTTTGCCCAGTGCACAAGCGAGACAAACACAGTCATCCCAATTTCGATCGTTCAGCACGAGCAAATATTTTCACTGATTCCACAAAAGCCTGAGTATCAGAAATTTGAGTTGAAGGGACCTTTCCCTTGCCTAACACTCCCTATCCCCCACAACAGCACTCCCTTCTGTTCTGAACAAGTGAGTTCAAAGCCAAAGAAGTTTGGGAGGACCCAGAATCATGCTCCTGGCAACTGAAGAGGACACCAGGTATGTGAGGACACCATTCAGACCCGAGAGCAAAAGGGGTGCTAACAGGCACAGACAAGACTCAGCCTGACTAGCATGCCCTCAAGACACAAAAGTTTGGACATATCGTAGTTCATCAGGCCCCAGCCTCTTCCTGTAATCTCACGTACTAAAAATAATACAAATCAACATAAGCAAGACATGGCTATGTGAACTGGAGTGCCAACACTGGCTAATGTATTTCCATTGCTCTAAACAAAAGTTCCAAAAAGTTAGGTTCCCAAAACACTGCTCTTTAGCCCCATATATTTCATTGGATTTCAGTAGCCAAGAAAAATTGACTGAAGAATTCCAGCTCCTTGGATTAACCATCTTTCTGCTATGGACACTGACTCTTCTCTGCTAGCTTTTTGCCAACTTCAACTCCTTCTTGTGCTTCTTTTCATCAGGCATATAAGCACAGACTTTTTAAACTCTGCTCTGATGCTGAAGAAATTCCTTCCAGTGGCTTGCATGCTTCCATTTGAATCCTGGCCTTCTTAGGTACACTGCTAAAGTTCAGGACCAGAGGCCAGAAACTGCATGCCAGGTTGTATGGTTACAAGCAACAACACAGGCTTCAGTACTGACCAGAACCATACCTGATTTTACATTCACCTAAAAGCCCAGAAACAGCCACTGCCACTCAGTTTCCCACAGTCATTCAGTTAAAATACTTGCAGCTTCATACCAGTTGAATCTATTTTCAGCAATGCTGCAGACTGGTTTTCTTTGCCTAAGAGCTTGTTATTTTGCAATATTATTTGATTTCACACCCCTCTGAAAGACCATCGGGAGGATCAGTCAAATGATTTCCCATATCAAGAACAGGAAGCAAAGGGAAAGGTTATAGTCAGTGTGAGAACAGGACCCAAGTTTAGACATATTTGTAGTGTTTGCTCGCACAGGAAGTCAAAGCGCAAGTTTGTTAGATCAAAGATATATCCACGTACATGGGGCCTCCATATTTGGCTCTTGTCAATTACCTCTCTCCTACGAGCAAATTAATTTCATGTAAGCTACATTTGAAAGACTCAGGAACAAAAATCATGGCAATAAGAAGATATTTCAAAGACATCCATCTTATTCCTTCTGCTTTATTGTGGTAAACTGTCCATTTTGGATACCTTGTCCAAGTTGGAATTGAGCACTATTGTAAATGTTTCACTCGTAACAATTAATAACATAATTATCGCTGAGGGAATAGGTAGAAGTAGAACTAGTGGCAAAGAAAAGCAAAATGAACATCTAGTTGTATATTTGTATCAGCTCCAAGACCAACATCAGCACTTCTAACCTCCAGGTTACTATGTGGAAACAAATAAGTTAGTATCAGAAAGATACCAAATTATAAGTCTCTGATTAATATCTGAAATATTACTGGATGCCTCAAAATCTTTTGTTTTGTTTTCTTGTCTGAAAGAAAGAGTCTCAAAACAAACAAGAGTAGAAGGAGAAAAAAAATTCTAGGACTGCACTGTCTGTCGCAGAACAAAAGGGCATTAACAATGTTCTCATGTGTAAAGGCTCTGACAGCAGATAAAGGAATTTTCTAGCTAATAAAAACAAAAAAAAAACCTTAGAAAAAATCTATAGAAAACTATTTTGGTTAAAATTCATGAAGCAATTTTGTTCTCCCTATAAAAGAAATAGTCACAGGATTCTGTAAAAATACAAGAAAAACAGTTAAGGGAAACAACTGAATGTCCTTTTTGTTATGATCAATCATATCGATAGTCCAAGTCTCACAGCTTATCTTAAGGCCAAAAAATCCAAAGATTTTCCTTCCTTACCTGTCCAAAGAAGTACAACTGCACATCACAGCTAGACTGTTTTACTAGCTCAGCCCTGTGTCTCAGGTGGGGATTTTACGGCACAGAGAACTTTTAATTCTGGGGTGATTTAGATCCACTTTGGCTGTGGGTTAACACTTGGCTTGTACCTTTCTTATCTATAATGCCGTGCCCAAAAGCTGAATGATGATGCACGTGGTGAAGTCTTGTCTGCATTTGCGAACGTTGGTGGGAATTTGGGTTCGATGCAATCTAAAAAGAGTATTTTACATGCATACAGTTTAAATCCCTCAAAGAGGCTAATTTTAACTCAAGTTAGCACTAACATTGATTTTAATACTATCTAACTCTGCTAAGAGTTATTTCTCCCCCATGTAGAGGTATGAAAGAAGGGAGTGGATGCATGTATCCTCACAAGCAGTAATGCAGTCATTCTAGCACATAGTACAGCGTGACTTACTGGAGAATTGCAACACTTAACCAGATAATTTTTTGTAAAGACAGCAACGAACCAAAGATATATAGATGACCCAATATTTTCATGTAATTGAAAGGAAATCTAAATCCATGCTGGTGGTAATGTATATCAGTTATCCCATACACAGTCATATAAGCTGATCTGTTCTGTGCCTGTATGACTGCACACCAAAATGCTAAAACATGTCAACACTCACCATCAAATAGCAGTCCTGCCATAAATCTCAACAGGAAACCAGGGTTCAACATGTCATATGCAATGAAAAGCATACAGAAGGAGAAAGGGCAAAGGAAGGTCCCCAGCAAAGAGGGAGAAGAGTGAGACAAGGCAGATGAAGGAGGAGAAGGAACCAGTTAAGACCCTGATAAACTTAGAACTCTTTGCTCAATAAAGAGTGGAAAGCATATTTTATATAATAACCCATGCCACACTTTTATCAACCAGTGCTATTTTAGTATTAATACTACACATGCATACAAACAGTCCTACCTCAGAAAGGTAGGACTTTTCTTTTTTATTTTACAGGGACCTGAAAGAACATTCTGTTTGCAAACACAAGGCTGAGCACTGAAGTTTTCAGCAGCAGCACGAAGGCTGTCAGAGGGATGCTACAGCTCTTGTTTCAGGGCAACATGTCAGCACTACAGGAAGAATAGCTGCATAATATTCTTTCCACCTAACATTATACAAAGTGATTCACACCAACACTCATTTCTTAAACCTAACCTTTTAGTACAGCTGATGGAGCATGATGCAGTCTTCAAACATATTTATTTTCTTTTTAGTTTTTTTGTAATAAAGCAATGCATAAAATTACTTGCCATTGTCTTATGTGTCTGTAGTCTGCCCTAAGCCTGGATGAAGAGGCAGGAGTGGCTCTGCAACACCAGGGCTGCTCCCCTGTCACATAACCTGAGGCATAAGCTACCTCAACAACACCCTTTCACTGCCTCCTCTCCCTTTGCTCCTAAGCAAACCCACTACTCCTTTAGTACCGTCTATCTGATTCTGGCCAGCAGGAGATGCTTCAGAGGGCTGTGAAGAGCGGGCACTTGTGCGATGACCTGCCTCTGAAACGGTTTTCCCATGTTTCTGCTGCTTGCTGTCCTACACACTCCCCCGTCCAGGCAAAACGGGCTGCTTTGCTGAGTTTGGCTCCCAGCAGCACTCCGCAGCTCAGTCCAGGTGTGGAAGCCGCAAGAAGGTATTTACAAACTGTGCCTTCTGGATTCAGATTGCTGCTTGAACAGACAGTCGAGTACGCTTTGGAGCAGCGCAGATCGGAAAACTACTTCCAAAACTGTAATTGCAGATCATAGCAATGAAGCAGCTAGACTAAAAATAAACACGGCAAGTGTAAACTCACAAGAACCACTACATACACACGTACACACATAACTGATACACGCAAACGCTTGGCAATGGTAGCAGTTCAAGTATAACTAGACTAAAACCCATTTCTGAAGACGTTTCTAAGGTTACTTGGTTAAAACTGAGACATTGCATGCTGTTGCACATCTTATTTTAAATTCAGGTCTAAGAATTGCCACTTTTATAATTTCAAGCTGTTTCATAATCGAGTTTGTAAGAAATTAATATAAATAATGCCATCTCTTAAATTCAGTCTTACACAGATTCAGTTTTGGGCAATCTATGTTTGTATTGTACATTTTCAATTACAATTTTTTAAAAAATTGATCATATCTGAGGGTCTTCTCTTTTAAACATCTAACCCTGGTACTGATATCGTTCCGTTTGTTTAGCATACTGAGACCCAGTAGTATTCATGTACTAGATAGCTCTAGTAGAAATTTCTAATATCATGCAAAAAAATTTAAACAAATGCATTATTTGTATCGCTGGTAATTACTACAAATAATTATTTTTTCTTCCCGGAGATAAAAAAAGATTACTCTGAGTAACATCATCCCTGTGATGACACATACATACCAATGCAACTTCACATTAATCACAGTAGGCAAACCATCAATCAGTGCAATGTGACAACTATTCTCCACTCCTCCTCCTCTCTCTCAGGGGGGAAAAAAAAAACCAAAAAAACCCCCAAAACCCCATCTTTGGATGTTGTGAACAAGAAGCAAAAATCTCATCTATTGAACATCAGCTTTTCAACATACATTGCTTGCTCTCCTCCTCAATGGGTTTGATTTCTAACACAATGACTAGAAAACTCCTGTAATAGTATAATACACTTACAGCTCAAATACCAAATCTATTCTGAGCAAAAATGCCTATAGAAAAAAAAATGAAGATTGCCTTAGAAGTATCTGTAACATCTGATCCTGGCTAACTCTAAAGCTTACATTACTTTTAAGCTGCTGTGTAGTCCATTGACTTCAGTGAATCCAGTGAAAGTCTAGAAGATTAGTCAGGCACTTAACACTGGTAGCAAACATGTAACTCCAGGATGGAGGGGAGGCCATGAGGAACATGCTACAGAATGGTAATGGAAAAAAACTGGTGGAAGCACACAATAGGAAACTTTTGCAAAAGAATGGGTCATGTGACAGAGCTCCTTTCAAGGACTACTTGAAAGGCATGTCACCACTGTGGAAAAAAAAATTGTATTTACTAACGTACTGTTTCTTCCACTTTTATTTTTTTTTTTTTTTAGTAGCAATACTATCTCTGCATGTCTGTCACCTAATACTTATTCAAGTTACAGGATTTTTCATTTGTTATAAAATAAGACACTGAGATTTTTTTGCATATCATAAAAATAAATCCCTATTAGATACAGTAACTCAGAAGCTCGATATGTTTGTTCTGACAGCTACAATGCTTGGAAAAGTTAATGTTGCTTTACAAATTTTTAGAAACTTAATAGCAAGTTCAAATGATCAATCCCTATTCCCCTCCCACACAAAAATCCACACAAAAATACGCCAGCCGTTTCCTAAATGCATGTATCTATAAGCTTTTCTTTCACCCGAGCCATAAATCAGTGACAAGCAACTCCTCGCAGAAGGTCCTAAAAAGAGGCAGGGAGGGAAGTACCTACATTACGCAAGAGGCAGAAGAAGTCTTATCTTTTATTTAAAAGCAATCCAAGAAAATGAATGCCAGTTTCTTAACTTCTATTCAAATCAAAGTAGAAAACCCCATTAGGAATGTCTGTACAGCCACTATTGGCCAAAAATCCCCAAAAAGTCCAAATCCATGTCGCAACCTGAGTCTAGCATAGGACGAACAGCTTCTCTGACACTGTAGCACTTCAGAGTCATTATGATGGGCCTTAAGCTCTACAGAACAAGTTTTGACTAAGCTATCATCACAGGTTTAATGCTGCAATGCTATAAAAGATGTCTTATTCAAAAAACAAAACCAAAACCCCAGAACAGTACAAATTCCAATGCTAAAAGTACATAAAGAGAAATATGGACCGTGCCTGTTAGAAACTTCCTGAAGCAAAGACTTCTATCCTAGAACAAAGGTAAAGAAAAATCAGGGAAATACTGGTAGTTCATACCCACAGGTATAAAAGTTTTAAATTGAATTACCCTCTGTTCCTTTGACGCTGCCAGTTCCCTCCATGCCTATTTAGACTCAAACAACTCTTGCTATAGGATGAAGTTGTAAAACTCCCTAAAATACAAAGTCTGTGGCAATTCTATATTTCCACTTTACTCTACATAGGCAGTATTTAATTCCTATGTCCAACAGCGTGTTGAACTACAGCGGGGAGAAGTTATACTACTATAATTGCTAAATAAACCACTTGGTAATTTGAGACTGAGTATTTGACAACAGGATTGATATAAGTGTCCCGAGATCTTGACTGTGGCATCATTTAGTAATGCTATCTCTTTACACATTCTGAACTTCAAAGATAGCGTTACATAAACAAACAAACCAAGGTTTTCAAATCCCCACCCTTTAAATAGGAAAAAATCCCCATCAAATAGTTCTTACAAGGAGACACATTAATACTATATTATCTGTTAATTTAATCTGTATGTTTAGACACACTGGAATTACATAGGATGCCAACAACTGCTGGAGCAGGGGAGGGGAGATGGGTGAGAGGAGAAAGGGGGATGAGAAGAGGTTTTAACTCCAGTAAGAAACTTGTGTACCTGCCTGATAAACATAGCCAAACCTCTTTATGTAGCCTATTTATCTTCAAATCTATTTATGTCACACAAGAGAACATATGAGCATAACAGCTGTTACTATAGCAATGAAACTGGAAATTTTGAGAATACAAAAAACCCACCCCTGAAGGATGCTCAGTTTAGCAGAGAGATGGTTTAGAGAACAGTGCACCAGTATCTCACTTCTAGGATCTGTTCAAAGTGTGCGATTACAGAGACGTTAAATCAGCTGTAAGATCCTATTCCCTAAAGAGCACTTGGAGCCAAATCACTGCTACCTATTACTCGGCACAACTTGGCACACCAGGAGTTCCTGCTAAGTAACCCCAAACTTGTCAAACACCCCAGAACCTGGGGTGTTTGACACGTTCTGACGCCTGTAAACCCGGGGAAGAGCGATTCTCTGCAAAAGACTCACAGTTTTTGATCGCGGCAGAGAAGGGATTCACCATAGTAACATACTCCCCACCCGAACCGTGGGTAAGAGCAAGGAGCTCAGCGCCCAGCGCCGCCAGCCCCGCACCCTCCCGACACCAAGCACACCTGCCCGGCACCGGGAAGATGGGATCAGCCGGAGAAGTAAGGTACTTTCTCAAAGAAGCAGGCAGGCAGCCTGCCTCTCCCCACTTACCGCTGCCGGAATGAAAACCACAATTCCCCCCAAGCGGTTTTCTGTCAAACCCACCCCCCTCCTTCCTCTCCTCGGCCGGCAGCCGTGCGCCCCCGCCCCAGACGCCGCGGCTGGCGGGACGCTGCCGCCCGGGGGCCGGCGGGGCAGGCGGGGCCGCCTTTCCCCCTCCCTCGCCCCCCGCCACCTCCCCTCCGCGGGCGCGGCGGCACCGCGCACCCCCCCCCCGCCCCCCGCAGGCGCGGACCCAAGGTGCTGCCGGCCGCGATTTACCTGCGAGGGAGCCGGGTCTCTGCAGGGTGGCGGTGGCGTACAGCTCCTGGGAGTGCTTGCTGTACTGATCGGCAGCGTGAACCAGCCGCTTGGTAGGCGACAGGGTGGCGTAAGTGCCGATGGTGGAGCTTAACTGGTGGATAGGAGAGGAGGAAATGTTAGACTGGACGGTGGGCGGGGAGGTCACTCGGATGGGGGACGGCGACAGTCCCGCCGAGGAGACGACGATGTTGATGGGCGAGCTGGTGCTGTAGGACTTGGCCAGGCGGCTGGGGGACTGCTTCGGGGAGGAGAGGCGCTGCGCGGTGGCGTAGGCGGCGCCCTCGGCGGCGGAGCCGGCCCGCGGCAGCTTGGTGGGGGAGCCGCCGGGCTGGGCGGGCAGCGGGGAGCTCACCCGCTGCGCCGGCAGCGTGGAGCTGGCGTAGTAGAGCGCGGCGGCGTGCTGGGGCTCGGGCAGGTGGAAGGCGCTGCCGTGGCTGGGCGCGAAGGGCTCCCGCGGCTGCGGGGCGGCGGGCGGCGGCGGCGGCTCCGGGCCGCCCGGGTGGGCGCCGCGGCCCCCCGGGCCCTGCTGCGGGAAGGAAAGGCAGAGGCGTCAGCGGGGGCGGCGGCGGGGGGCGCCCGGCTCCCCCGGCCCTGCTCGGGGCGGGGCGAGGGGGCTCGCTCGCCGGAGGACCCCCCCAGCCGCACGCAGCCCCCTCGTTGCCTTAAAGCGGGCCGGCACCCGGCGCCCTCGGGATGAAGGGACTCGCTAAGCTGCTAAAGCATTTCCAGCCTTTGGGGGAAAACCGGCCGCCGGCTCGGGCTGAGCGGCGTAAAAACTCGTCGTCACGGCTGCAGTCGGCACCCGGCCCTAGAGCAAACTGCTCCGGGGTCTCTTGCTCTGAAATGCGCTCGCATACCTACCCTTCCACCAGGCGTAGCTTAGCCCGACTTTAAATACATACAGACAGACAGACAATCAGACATAACCCCCCCGCGCCCCAAACTTTTATTCTGCGTACATTAGAAAAGCGCAGTTGAAGCCACGGAAAGGGCTTTAATCGGGTCACTTTCCTCGTAGAAAAGCAATCGGTGTCCGTACGAGGAGAGCCACCGCGCCCCACTGACACCGCCCCCGGCTTTCGCTGCTGCTGCTGCCGCCGGCGCGACAGGGCGCGACCGGCCCCGCCGGCGGCGGAATCGCGGCGCTCGCCTCAGCCCCGTCCTCGCGTGGAGAAGCGGAGGGGAAAGGCACCGCCCGGCTGCGCCGACGCCGGACCCCGCCGCGGCAGGCGGTCGCCTCGTACCTATGTACGCGGCACGAAGGGGAAGGAGGGCGCGGGAGGAGCTGCCGGGGCCGGGCCCTCCCCCGGGCCGCATCCAGCGGGGAATCTGCATCGGGACGGAGGGAGCGCCCCGCCCCGCCGGCCGCCTCCGCCCCGCCGGCCTCGGGGCCCGCCAGCCGCGGGCAGGGCAGCGCAAAGTTCCCCTTAAGCCAGTAACTGGGAGGGGGGAAGGGAGCGAGCGAGCGACAATCCTCGGCAGATGCTGCCTATTAGAAATTTCAGTTACGTCCCTGAGCCGCTTCTGGAGCAGCAAAGGATGGAGCGCGCCCTTACACACTGGCAGCTTCCCCCTTTCTATCGGGGATCTTAGGCTCAAGGGATCATCTGCGAATCTGGTAACATGAAAATCCTCTAATAACTGCACCCTGCAGTGAGCAAGAGCTCAGCGCCCTGTTGGAAGGACACACTCTTGTTTCAGATACTATTTTTTTCTGGTTATGCAGAGGATTTACTTGAAACCTCAGCAAGTGCTCCAGATCCCGGGAGCTGACAGAGCAGTTTGAATCAGTCTGACCAGTGCTTGGCCCAAACACACACACCTCTCGGCTACTGATTCCCTTAGCAAGAAAAGCCTTTAAAATGTGAATAATGAATTTTGTGACTCAATTCAATGAGGTGTGGTGAATGCCGACAGCAGCGTTGTTTCACATTTAAATAGCAACGTGCTTTTTTAGTCACATCCTACAGGAGAAAAACAAGTAAACAAAAGCACCATGTTCCTGGTATGAAACTTACTTTCACTAGGATGCCCAATAAAGGATTTGGTTGGGAACTGAGGACAAGATAAAACAACTAATCGGAGCAAGGAATAAATGAGGTTCAAAATGCCAGAAATGTGTACGACTTCCTATGTACGCCCACTGGAAATTTTTCTGTCCTTTTCTTTTTTTACTTTTGGAGCCCCACCCCTCATCTTAAATGTTTTACATCTGGGGGAAGAATATGTATTTTTCTAGACATGGACAGGAAGCAAGGCTTTGGATGAGGTGCTCCTGGTGCTTTGCTCCCAGTTGTTAGTAGCATGGAAGGTGCCAGCACTCGCAGTGTTCAAGCATCTCAAGGGAGCACTGCCAGACCCAAACCTCACTGGCTTTGGGAGGAAGAGCAACGGCCTTATAGATAAATGTAATGTAAACTGTTCCCTCCAGCTGTTCTGTATGGTAAGTCCCGGGTGGGCAAGGGGGTCATAGATGTAAGTAGCCTGCTCGCTGTTGAGTTGGACTGTTCTGGTTGCGGCCGCCAGTTACAAACACCACAGCGTTAAGTACGAGCCTTGAAATTTTCACAAATTGCCAACAAGCTCAAGTTGCTTATTCAAAGACTCATAACAAAAACCAGGAAGGCAAACTCTGGGAACATCAATGAACTTTTAAAAGCTACTTTCATGCTGAGCTACTTACCGTCTCTGCTTTAAACTGGAAAGAAGAGCTAATCTGCAACTGACTGTCCAATAATGTATTTGACAGGAGTACAGTTTTCATTTTCCAGGTTTAAACTGTATGGTAACAATTTTTATAAAACAGAAACAGGCTGGCAAGATTTAAGACAACATGGACAGAGCAAGTATTGCACATGATGAAAGGTCATTTGAACCAGCTACGTCATCAATTGTTATTTGTTAATAAATTTTACTTTTTGGACTGTTGAGTGCCATAATAATGTATTTTTTAATATTCAACATTGTTCCAAAGTACAGTCTTCTGCAATGTTACCAGTGTCTTCTGCAACACACTGCTAATGCACTGGTAACTTAGTTTGTCATTGATCATAAGGATGTTAGGCAAGCACTGTCATCGTGTACAAAATTTCTTTTTCTAATCTACTTCTACACTGCTTGATGTGTCAAGGATTTAGAGCAATTAATTTCAAGTAAACCAACATTATCCCATATTCCTAATAAATCTCTATAAAGCTGCAGGCATTCTGTAAGTACTAATTCAAAACAAAAAAAAATCCCACTTCATGACTGTCTGTTATAGGTAAGAAGGTGTAGTGGCAGGACACAAGAATTAAATGCTTAATTAAAAATGCAGTGTATAGCACTTCCTAAAAAGCTAAGCATTTGCTGTGTGAAGGAGAGAACTTTTGGATGAACAGATTGCAATGAAAACATTAGCAGGCAGTATTTTCTAGGATGTGACTAATCTCAGACCTGTCTTAAATTTACTGTGAGGTTCTTATGTTTTTTCAAAGAGCCAAGCGTACAGTCACATTCTTCACCCGTGTTTTCAGAGGCAAAATGTGTTTTAGTTTCTCCCTGTGTTTCTCCCTGTCTGTTGCTTAAGACTACCATACAGACATGTCATTGTTCATTCTGCAATGTGACATTATACTTCATATGGAAGAATGAAATACAATGGTATTTTTCCCTTATTTTTCCATTTATCCATTATTGTTGTCAACCTGATAATGAAACTGTGTTTAAACTAATAAATTGAGAGCAAATTTGCTTCCCAATTGTTAGATCCTCCTGCATCAATCTATTTCATAGATGTGAACAAAAATCAAGGACTTTCTTACTACAGCCCTGTAAGTATCTATTCTAAGACTCAGAGATTTAATTTTTCTGGTATCCCAAAGAAAAGGAGCCTGATTTGCTTATTTGGATTCAATGTATGGATTCTGATATATCCTTTTTAACAGCAGAAATGTGTGAAAAAACATGAGAACATTAATACTGCTATGAAAATATTTTCTTTCCCATTTAATCTTACTAGAAAGATCATTCTCTACTGATACAGACAAAATGAGATCTATACAGAAAATTACTGAGGGTGTCCAGTTAGTTTATAGTAGACTAGAGACCAGTCTAACTGTTGTTTGCCTGCCATAATTCATGCATTTAATGCACTAAATTTCAAGACATCAGCTTTTTTTTTTTTTACAATTCCAATTGAAAATTTAAATCAGAGCTTCAACAGGAAAAGATTAAATGAAAGACTGCAATACAAGATTTCTGTTTTATGAAGTGGAATTGAGAGGGGCAAATAACTGTGTTGAATTATTTATTCTGTTGAAAATTTTTCATGGATAAGGAATTATAAAATCCTAGATGGCTAGACAGCTTAAGCAAAACTTAACTTTGGGGTCAGCTGCTAATTACGGAAACATCAGCATGCTGATTCTTGGAGATTGTTCCCAGAGGGAAAAAAGGCGTGTAGGACCAGCAAAACCTGAATAGCAAAAGTCTAAGAGAACAAGATGACCGTTATGAATATGTTAGCAGGTGCAGCAGATCTATTTGGTATATCATCTAAAATCCCTTCAAGCTATTTTCTTCTTAGGCATGCCAAAACACAAACCGAAAACCTGGTAGGTTTTGTGCATCTATACTTCATAATTCACAGGTGCTAAGGAACAGAACTTCTGTCAATGCAACTGCCTGAGTCTTAGAAACAAAGCTAAGAACAGAAAAGGCTTCATAGTCATTTTGTGGGAATGAGATAATGATACAATTTCCAGGAAAAAGCTGGAAAATTTGAATCATGGTATCAGTTACCCTTAAGAAATGACAATTTGTGCTCAATGTCCTGTATACTTCTCTGACAGATAATACAAGAAACTGAAAAGTTATATTACATTTGAGTAAGTCTGCATGCCCATCTTAGGTCTGGATGCCCATCTTAGGTCTGGATGAACTTGTATTCACAAGCATTTTTAGTTTAGCATTAAATGCCAGCATCAGTTTCCAGCTTGTTTTGCTCTCTGGAACTTTCAGGGATCACTTGGCCCTTAAAACGTCAAAGAAGGTAATATCTGATGAATATGAACATAGTCATATACAGTGCACTGTGGCCCATGAGAAGACCTTTTCTCTTGATTCTAGGGAGGATTTTCCAATTGGATAGCTCAAGTTATGTGGAAGACATCCCTGCAGGCTGCTTTGGCTGCTTGAATGTTGGTAGATGTTGCTAGCTTTAGGCAGCAAACTTCATTATCCTTACTAGGGTTTTCGAGAGACACAGGCGGTCTTTTAAGGCTCCAGCTCTGTTTCACAATCTCAGTGATACTCTGTGCTCTTTCAGTGACTGCAAGACTTTCCAGTCTATTGAGGGATATTTTTTTTCCTGTCAGCCCAAAGAACCTTCCATATGGCTTCACTCAAGGTATCACTCTGCTCTGGTCCAATGCCTCTATCAACACTCTTCTGCAAAGGGCAAGAAGAGGGTATGGAAAATGCTTAACATTCTCTAGTCTTCAGGATGCAGACTTCAGTCCTTGGGCAGCACCTGTGGAAGGGTCTTTCTTCTGCAGGACTGCTTTGCTGTCATTTATAAGTTCCTGACCTAACTAGGAAGATGCTACCTATGTTTAAATGCACTTAAATGATAATAGATGCCAGACTATACCTCTAGATCCCTGAAATGTGGCCTATTCCATCTGTTTCTCCTTATTTTATCACAAAGGTCATGGCTATACTGTGTTTGCAAAATACACCCCAACACTATTAGGAAAACTTGTCAGCCTACCTGATCCTAATCTCAAAGGTCATACATATAGATGAAGGTAGGTAATACCATTGTAGTCTTCTACATCCACAAACAGAATTGTGTGCTATCCTTTCAGAGTGTCCAGAGATGGTCAATCTCTGGTTTTAAAGCAGCAAGGAAAGCTGCAATCATTACCTATTGTAGGATCAAACCAGCATTATGCCCATCAGTTCTTCACTACCATAAGCTATACTAGTGAATTGTTCTCTGTGAGTGTCGTAATAAGACTGATCTGTCTTGAGATTTCATCTGCTTCCTTTAATGACAGAAAAATTCTCATGTTCATATTTGGAGTCCAGTTTTAAACACATCATCATCTGCCACATCCCACCAGAAGTGAAGTCCTTATTTTAGATTTTGTCTGGGTAGATTATCCAGCAGCCTATCACCTTGTGGCACAGATGACTGATGGCGGGAAGAGCCATGAGACTAACTGAAAAAGGCCAGTATGCAGTTTTTGCTTTACATCTGAACACATTCTTGTACTCATTTGCTAATATTCTAAATAGGGCTAGTAAGGTGTGGTGGTCTGATGAATGACAAACTTATGACTTGTTTACAGGAAAAAGGAGACAAGTTAGAAAATTAACTGTTAAATGATTTTTCAAGCCTTTTTTTGTTTTTAATTACCTTTATTTTCCATCTACTTTTTGTTCTTAAGGGTTTTCAAATTCTGTGCCAGCTTGTTCAGTGCAGGAGCTTCAGGAGCATAGAATAATACGCAGTAGGGAATTACCTCTGTTGCTGCCTCAGCCTCTGAAAAGACCATGGCATCACCAGAAACTAAAAAAGGCCTCATCCAGAAATGTAAACTAGTTTTACTTCCTTTCCCTTCCCCTTGCAAATACATGGCAGAGCATGTGGAAAACCCCTATTTGTAGTACATGCTATGCTTTATGTTTCTATGATATCTGCAGCATAGGCTGACCATTCTCAAGATGACAGTAAACCCAATCAATCAGTTGTTCACAAATTACATTGCCCAAGTAAAAGATTCACTTTTGAGCAACTCATCTGCCAAATCTGCTACTTTTTGTAACAAGAGCCCCTACTGACTCTTCACAAGTAACCTTAATCGATTACTACAGGATATATCAGGATCTGGACACCAAGTTTGAAAAGCTGTTTTCAGTGGAGAAACAGAGTAATTCCCTGACAGAGGAGCAGTTGTTGCTAAGAAATCCTATTCTAGTAGCATTTAGAAGATAGAAGTTTCATGTTTGAAAGTACTCAAAGCAGTGAAAAAACTCTACAATCTACAATGAAGTCCTCCAAATTGACAAAAATGTTAGATTGTGCTTTGCAGCACTATACAGGAAGTCCCAAGACTAATTAGTTTCTCTTTTTTATACAATTGCATTTTCAGAAATTGTTCTTGCTGTCACAGCTGGCCTTGGGACTATTTACATATTTTTTCCACGCATTTGGGCTATCATTCATGTTCAGAGATAGCTATATTCCTTGCACACAAATACCAAAGGAAATTTTCACAATGTGAGCAGTCCTGACTCTTGAGGCTTATTTTAATTATAATAGGGATAGCAAAACAATTCCAAGGATTGACTTTTTTTCTCCGTAATTGTGGGATCAGCAATGGTCATATTCAGAACTTTTTTGTTTCAACTTTTGACTCTTCCTCTTCTTGTTTACCTCTTTTCAAACCTCCTTTATATGCTTTTTATGGTATTAATTCATAGTTTATATGGCAGTTTGTTAATATTTTCAAGATATATTTTAATTGACCTGAAGTTGTCAAGCATCCTTCGCAGGATGATGGTGTGAAAATTATGCTCTGTGAGTTATTTTCCTGCAGGAATATCTATCATACAATCTGAAGGAACACAGGAAGAAAACCTATTTTCTGCCCTCTCATACCAACAAAAAAAAAAGGATAGGAAAGGTTGCCTTACTAACTTACTAGTTACCTTTCTGAAAGTAACCAGTTCTCTGTGAAGTAGAAGGTTCATGAGAGCTTTTCAGATTTAAGCAATGGCTGTTCAGTGCAATTTCAATGAAAGAAATCTACATCATTAATTTTTTCCCCTCTCCATAAATTCATCCATTTCTATCAATGAGTATGATAAAATTTATACTAAGAATATCACTACTTCAAACCCCTAGACAATTGCACGCTTTCCCTTCCTGCCTTTTTTTTCTTTAAGATTCTTTCTCCTTCCCCTCTCATTTCTTCTTTGTTTTTGTTTCTGTTGCTCTGTTGCTCTCATAACCTGTTCCTTTTCCATCATCTTCCTTTTTCTAACCTCCTTGAAGAATGCATCACACCCTTTCAGGCTAACCCCCAGGGTATGATGCTTTTCACAAAGCACAACTCCTGATGACATCTGCCCAGGCTACAACTGGATATTATAGCCTCCTATTTCTTTCTAGCTGGAATCTTGCTCTCCTGCTGGCTCCCATCCCAAAGAACATCAGGGAGGTCCTCTTTGGTAAATGCAGAAAAACCCTAAGGCCTTACCGCTATGCAGGCTAATTTTAAACCCTTTATAGAAGAAAAAAAGTACCTACCCAATTTGAAATGAAATTTAACTGTGCTTTATTTCATTTTTCATTCTTAGAGGATAGGGAGCTTTTCTGAGCAAATTGAGAGAACAGAATATTGTATGTCTCTTGGTATCCCACAAGCTGTGCAATGACTATATAATAGTTGAAATCTCTTAGCAATTTAAGGCTTTGAAATTCAAATACTACTCACTTCTACAGAATCCTGAATTATAAAGTGTCCCAGTGTCACACTGAGATGGTCTGCTTTGCTGGGGTGGTTAACATCTAAACAGAGAAAATAACCTGAGCTGACCAATGAAACCCAGTCAGACTTTATGTACAGAAGCATGAATGCTTCTAGAAATTTTTGTCTAAACTGCAGCTTAACTTCCCAGTGAGAGGCTTTGATATCACAGTGAAAAGCATAGCAGGTAAGAGGGTTACGTGTCAGAGCTGGGAGGGATCATTTAGACAGGAAGAGAGAGTTATAGTTTTCATGAGTATCTGAAACAATCTTTCAAAATGTTTGAAATGTATGGGCAGCTGCCTGGTACGTTGCTTGTCTTACAATATGGGGGGAAAAAAAGGCAAAAAATTATTCTTATGCTTGGGATCAGGCCATAGCACCAGGCGATGCATGGTATCCCAAGCAGGTTTCGCATCTGGTGTCAGCCTGGCTTTGTTTTTGTTTGCTGGCACTTACTGCTTTCAGTAATATCCTGACACCAACACAGGGAAGTCCTAGACCTTAGTCAGGGCTCCTAATCAGCACAGTCACAGAAATTTTCAAACTTAAATGCCTAAACATGCTATCACCAAAATATATGTGCAAGCGAGTAAGTTAAACGGGCATGTAAATCTCCTTTTTAATCAGGATTATTTTATTACTATGCAAGTCAACTCACTTTAGATTTACGAAAATCAAGGTGGTTAACTCCACCCTGCTGCAGATGCATTGAACAAGAGAGAAAGTAAAGGCAGACATTCATGCGCCAGCAGGCACCAAACATCTCTGTTTCCTGGGAGCTACCCCACACGATTTCAGGTGCGAGAGACCCGGGCTGCTTAGGACACGTACCTGGCTGTAGCTCTGGATGGCACCTCTGGCCTGACCACTGCGGGCCGGGAGCTGGGAGGCCGCTGTTTCGCCCAGGGCGAGGGTCTGGTTGCTGTGGTAGCTAGCTGAGTACTGGAAGGACCCTTCAGGCTTGGAATTGAGCTGGAGCGCGCTCTGGGAGAGGAGGCTGGGCCCTGCGGGGACAGGATTCAGGAGCAGTCAGAAAGTCTCAGTGAAAGAGCATACCTGTATTATCTGTTGAGTGAGCCTCGAAATTATCAGATGTATGTGGCTTCAGCTTTTCACAGTTTGGCTCTTCAGTAATAAAAATCACATACATTACATTGTTTCTTACCACTCAGTCATCATTATTATTGTGTTCAAGCTACAGACCACGTATAGTTTTGACTGGTGAAGGAATTCTAAGTCTAAACAAACTCAACGATATTATTTGATAAAGAAGTCTTGGTTTTCAGCTCAGAATAGTTGATGAGTTTTCTTTTTTCCTAAGGATAAGCCTTGTTTATTTCACTTAATTATATCCAGTCGTTCTGCATGGGAAATGCTAACTTGTCCCTCCCTGGGCCCCCAGCACATTAGATCTACTGATTACTGCCACTCTGTCCTGTTGTCCTGATTTTGGCTGGGATAGACTTAATTTTCTTCCTAGTAGTTGGTATAGTGCTGTGCTTTGGATTTTAGCATGAGAATAATATTGATAACACACTGATGTTTTGGCTGTCGCTAAGCGGTATTTACATTGGTCAAGGACTTTTTTCTTTTCCTTCAGCTCCCCATGCTCTGCCAGGTGCCCAAGAAATGGGAGGGGGCACAGCCAGGATAGTTGATCCAAACTGACCAAAGGGCTATTCCATACCATATGATGTCATATAAACTGGGGGAGTTGGCCAGGGGGTAGCGATCGCTGCTCGGGGACTGGCTGGGCATCGGTCGGCGGGTGGTGAGCGGTTGTATAATTTTATTTTTATTTTTATTTTCCTTTTTTCCCTCCCTTGGGTTTTGTTCCTCTCTCTCTCTCTCTCTCGTTGTTTTCCTTCTCATTATAATTCATTATTATTATTATTATTATTATTTTGTTCCAATTATTAAACTGTTCTTATCTCAACCCACGAGTTTTCTTACTTTTGCTCTTCCGATTCTCTCTCCCATCCCACTGGGGGGGGAGTGAGCGAGCGGCTGCGTGGTGCTTAGCTGCCGGCTGGGGCTGAACCACGACACCTGTACACACGGTGATGTAATACTTTGGTGCCTGTAGGGATGGATGGCAGCCTTTAAAATATTAATAGCTCCTCTCATCATGTAGGACTCACCCTGATCTCTTTGCATCTTTGATGACTGTTTTGTCAGCCTATCTTATCTTCCCCATCACAGCACTGCGTGGCAGGAGAGCCAAGTGCAGGCAGCGAGCTTAAATTGGGGCTGCCAGACTGAAGGGCAGGTCGGGAGCGTGAACAGTGACACCTTCCAGAGTTATTTAGTTGTTCTGTGAAACTAAAACATAGGATCATAGAATAGTTTGGGTTGGAAGGGACCTTTAGAGGTCATCTATTCCAACCCTCCTGCAATGAGCAGGGACATCTGCAACTAGATCAGGTTGCTTGAAGCCCTGTCCAGCCTGACCTTGAATGTTTCCAGGGATGGGGCATCTACCACCTCTCCGGGCAACCTGTTCCAGTGCCTCACCACCCTCATCGTAAAAAACTTCTTCCTTATATCTAGTCTGAATGTACCCTTTCAGTTTCAAACCATTACCCCTTGTCCTATTGCAACAGGCCCTGCTAAAAAGTTTGTCCTCATCTTTCCTACAAGCCCCCTTTAAATACCGAAAGGCCGCAATAAGGTCTCCCCAGAGCCTTCTCTTCTCCAGGCTGAACAACCCCAACTCTCTCAGCCTTTCCTCATAGGAGAGGTGTTCCATCCCTCTGAGCATTTTTGTGGCCCTCCTCTGGACCTGCTCCAGCAGGTCCATGTCTTTTCTGTGCTGAGGACTCCAGAGCTGAACGCAGTACTCCAGGTGGGGTCTCACCCAGAGTGGAGTAGAGGGGCAGAATCACCTCCCTCGACCTGCTGGCCACACTTCTTTTGATGCAGCCCACAATATGGTTAGCTTTCTGGGCTGTGAGTGGACATTGCCGGCTAATGTCCAGCTTTTCATCCACCAGTACCTCCAAGTCCTTCTCGGCAGGGCTGCTCTCAATCCCTTCATCCCCTAGCCTCTACTGATACCGGGGGTTGCCCCAATCCATGTGCAGGACCCTGCACTTGGCTATGTTGAACATCATGAGGTTCCCACGGGCCCACTTCTTGAGCTTGTCCAGGTCCCTCTGGATGGCATCCCATCCCTCAGGCATGTCAACTGCACCACTCAGCTTGGTGTTGTTGGCAAACTTGTTGAAGGTGCACTCAATCCCACTGTCTATGTCATTGATGAAGATATTAAACAGTCCTAGTCCCAATATGGACCCCTGAGGGACACCAATTGTCACCGATCTCCATCTGGACATTGAGCCGTTGACCACTACCCTCTGGATGCGACCATCCAACCAATTCCTCATCCACCGAGCAGTCCACCCATCAAATCCATATCTCTCCAATTTAGAGAGAAGGATGTTGTGGGGGACCGTGTCAAAGGCCATACAGAATTCCAGATAGATGACATCCATAGATCTTCCCTTGTCCACTGATGCGGTCACTCTATCATAGAAGGCCACTAGGTTGGTCAGGCAGGAGTTGCCCTTGGTGAAGCCATGCTGGCTGTCTCAAATCACTTCCCTGTCCTCCATGTGCCTTAGCATAGCTTCTAGGAGGATCTGCTCCATGATCTTCCCAGGCACAGACGTGAGGCTGACAGGTCAGTAGTTCCCAGGATCCTCCTCTCTACCCTTTTTAAAAATGGGTGCAATGTTTCCCTTTTTCCAGTCGGCAGGGACTTCACCTGACTGCCATGGCTTTTCAAATATCATGGAGAGTGGTTTGGCAACTACATCAGCCAGTTCCCTCAGGACTCTGGGATGCAATCTCATCAGGTCCCATAGACTTATGTATGTTCAGGTTCCTCGGGTGGTCACGCACCTGACCTTCTCTTAGAGTGGGAGGGGCTTTGCCCCCCCAGTCCCCATCTTGTGGTCCATCCACTCAACAGGTGTGGGAAGAGAGGATGCCAGTAAAGACTGAGGCAAAGAAGTTGTTGAGTACCTCAGCCTTCTCCTCGTCTGTTGTTACCAGTTTGCTAGTTTTGCTCGTTGGAGGGGTACACTTTCTTTGACCTTCCTTTTCTGGCTGACATACCTGTAGAAGCCCTTCTTATTATTCTTTGCATCCCTTGCCAAGTTCAGCTCCAGCTGTGCCTTGGCCTTCCTGACCCAATCCCTACACAACTGAGCAGTGTCCCTATACTCTTCCCAGGATACCTGTCCCTGCTTCCACTGCCTGTGCATTTCCTTCTTGCCCTTTAGTTTGACCAGCAGGTCTCAACTCAGCCATGCTGGTCTCTTGCCTTCCTTTACTGATTTCTTACACATGGGTATCGAGAGCTCTTGTGCTCTATGGAAAGCATCCTGAACGATCTGCCAGCTCTGTTCTGCGCCCTTGTCCCTGAGGGCGGTTTTCCAGGGAGTCCTGTTGACTAACTCCTTGAACAGCTGGAAGTTTGCTTTCCTAAAATTCAGGGTCCTGACTTTACTCTTTACCTGACCCATATGCCTCAGGACTGCAAACTCCACCAATGCATGATCACTGTAGTCCAGGCTGCCTCCAGTCTTGACGTCACCTATTAGCTCACTTGCGTTGGTAACCAACAGGTCCAGTATCGTATCCTCTCTGGTAGGGCTGTCTATTACCTGGCTTAAGAAGTTATCCTCAATGCATTCCAGGAGTCTCCTGGATTGCCTACAGCTCGCCATGCTACTTTTCCAGCAAGTGTTGGGGTGGGTGAAGTCCCCCAGCAGGACGAGAGCCTGCGAGCATGATGCCTCCTGTAGCTGGAGTAAGAAGGCTTTGTCAACAGGCTCACCTTGATCGGGTGGCCTGTAGGAGACACCAACCGCAAGGTTCCCTTTGTTGCCTCGGTCTCTAATTCTTACCCATAAGCTTTCAACCTGCTCATGGCTGTTCTTCAGAGACAGCTCTTCACACTCTATCCATTTCTTGATGTAGAGGGCAACCCCTCCGCCCCTCCTTCCTTGCCTGTCCCTTCTGAACAGCCTGTAGCCATCAGTAGCTGCACGTCAGTCATGGAATTTGTCTCACCAAGCTTCAGTAATGGCAACTAGGTTGTAGCTTTCTAGCAGCACGGTGGCTTCCAGCTCCTCCTGTTTGTTGCCCATGCTGCGTACATTGGTGTAGAGGCACTTCAGCTGGGCTGTCGGCCATGTCACCTTCTTAGAGGAACACCTGTTAATTCCTTTGAGGTATTTCACTCGTGTTTCCCTGTTGACTCCTATTACCTCAGGAGCCCGTAGCTCATCTCTCTAAGACTTCAAGTGTGCTGCAGTGTACCCAGCAAGTCTCAGAGCAAGAGGCTGAGGGCACTCGTTAGCACCCCGTCCCTCAAACCGTGGCATACAGTCCCACAGCCTGTCACGGGCAAGCCTGATATCATCCACTTCCCCCTTCAAGTCTAGTTTAAAGCTTTGTCAATGAGCCCGGCTAGCTTGTAAGCAAAGACCCTCTTCACCCCTTTGAGAAAGGTGAATCCCATCTGACGCCAGCAAGCCTGGTGCCACGTAGACCATCCCATTATCAAAAACCCCAAAACTGTGGCAGTGACACCAGCCATGGAGCCATGTATTAATAGACTGGGCCCGTCTGTTTCTTCCAATGTCATTGCCCGCAACTGGAAGGAGAGAGGGAAAAATAAGCTGTGCTCCAGATTCCCTTACCAACCGTCCCACGGCCTTGAAGTCTCTTTTGATCACCCTTGGACTACGCATTGCAGCTTCATCGCCACCCACGTGGAAGAACAGGAACGGGTAATAGTCCGAGGGCCGTACCAGGCTAGGAAGTTTCCTTGCATTGCCCTTAACCCAGAGGGAGGAAATTAACAGGGAGGCAGCAGACTTCCCTAAGAGGAGGGTCTGTGTGGCATATTGGACCCTCTGTTCCCCTCAGAAGGGAGTCGCCTACAACCATAACCCATCTTTTCTTCCTTGTGGAGGTGGTCATGATACAGGGGGTAGGCCTTTCTGGCCTAGGCGACACCTCTGGTGTAGATGGACTGTCATCCACATCCTCCATTGACTGGTCTTCCACATCCAGAGCCTCATACCTGTTGTACAGAGGCACCTGGGAAGGTGTGGTGGGCAAGGAGGGGGTTTGCCTGCTGCCCCGGGCATGGACTTGCCTCCGTACACTCCCTTCCTTTAAGCTACTGCCTTCAGCCCGGTGGGGGAGGATACAGGATCCCCTTGATCTTGTTTTTTTTCTGGTGGCTGTTCCTGTTTCTGTCTCAGGGAGGGCAGAGCATGATTCCACCAGTCTCTCTCTTTCTCAGACTCCCTGATGCTCCTTAACCTTTCTACTTCCCTCTCGTAGCTCTGCCACCAAGCTGAGCAGATCATCCACCTGGTCACCCCTCACACAGCTGTTCTCACTACTGCCATCTGTTACCAGTGCTTTGGCACTCTGTGCAGCCTGAGACCTGGGTGGCTGCATGTTTTCGTGGGAGCTCTGTCTGGGTTGCAACATCCATTCTGGCGAGTGCAGAGGACATGGCTTTCCACCAGGTGGATACCATAGCTAAGCTCCTTCTGAGAGGGTGATGACCACCAACTGAACTCACCTCTTGAGGTGGTAGGGTGACCACGCCCTTCCTGCGCACCCTTCCGCGCAAACTGCCGCGCCATGCCCTGGCTGCCAGGCCACACTACGCTCTGTTTGCTGCTGTTGGCAGCGCTCCTGGTCGCTCGCGCTCCCCAGGCTGCTTTGTACAGGCGTGGGGGTGGTTGCGGTTGCTCTGGCAACGCCTAGGCCTCGACAGCAGCTCCCGAGAGAGCTGCCGGGTGTCTCCGCTGCCCTGGCGTTTCCCTGCCTCAGGAGACCCCCCCTGCGCGCCGAGATCTGCCGCTCCGCTGCGGATTGGGCCAGCTCCAGAGCAGCTCCCCTCGGCGACTGACGCGTTCTAATATTCATTAGGTTCACGTACGAGTGATTTAACTTATCAGGTACCCATAGCAAAGTCCCCAGTTTTTGCCTTGAGACCATATATCAGACAAGGAAAGGCTCTTCCTACACCGCGCTGTCGCATGGTTTAGACATGACCTCCCACAACTGCTTTTAATGGTGAACTCATTCTGCATCCATACACAAAGAGCTACATTAAGGAAACCCCACCTAATCCTTCCCTATGCCTTCACTGGTTTTAGTCTCTTCTAATTTTCAATAAACTAGCTTACTCTTCCATGGTGTCTGGGCCCAGCAAGTGAAATACAAGAGGAGAGAAAAGAAGAGGGTTATGCCTTGGCCACTGCATGAGTTACGAAGAAGTCTACCTTCAACCCAACAGCTATCATCTACAGCATATTCAGTGGCTCCACAGGGATGATAGGTTCATCTTCTCGTTAGCACTAACAAGCTCCTGAGAGCGTAGAAGGTGACACAAACCTTAAAGGATGTGAAATGATTACGTTGATTTTGCTCCTACATAACACATGAAAAGTTCAGTTTTAAAAAGACTCAATGGCAAAATTCCAATGAATTTTACCAGAAATAACTCCCAGTACATTCCTGATACAAAGGCCGAATTTTATGACCTTTAAGTCTTTGCTACAAGGACGTACAGCTGCTCCAAAAAGATTTCCACTTCAAAATCGTGCAAACAACTCCACCCCCAAATTAACATGGAGAGTATTTTTTTCCCCTAGCCTGTTTCTCAGAAATGGCAGAACCATTACAACTGATATTTTCCAAAATCCAACCTGAACCGCTCATATGATAAACAAATTGTAGTAGGCTATGTGAAGTGGAAGTGTTCACATCTAAGTGTAGACTGGGATTATGACACTATTTTACATATCAACACAATTTATACTGCAAAGTCAATTGCAGTCATCAGAATATTCCAGATATAGGACAAATTTAGAAAGTAAGTTCTGGTCCTTGTATTTTCCTTACAAGTACAGAAGGAGGCAGGGCTCCATGTATGCTGTGAGGTTATTAAAAATGTATCACATGCACAGGAGAGCTGAACTGAATCCTGCCTGGGTGCTTATAAATCCAACATTTATAAATCCATTCCCTGACTCTGCAAACAGGGTTTACTAAGCTTTTTCCATTTAACTGGTTTTGTTGCAAATTTTGTTCTTTAATGAAAGAAATATTTTCACAGATTTTTTTAAAGAGCATAAAGAAAATACAGGCTTAGTTTTAAAATGTATCTGTAGACTTTTTTTAATCTTTTGGATTTTGAATTTTAACTGAGAATTTGCCTGTGATCAAGTGACGTGATTAAGTTCAGAAAATTCACAAAAGCATAACTTTCCCAGGAGGGGAAAAGTTGCAGCAAGAAAGCAATTTTTGTGCATGAAAGTGTTTGTACTCATTCTGAAAGTAATTATGCCGTGACATTTCTAAAGCTTAAATAATGATTAAACTATCACATGCTATGAACTCAATATGTTTAAATTTTCATTGCATCTGGCTTTCAAGTGTTCCTTTCATATTACTATGGGATCTAGATGCTAGAAAGCTCACTAGGGGATTTACATAGCCAGCTAGAATCACATACATGGGTTCCCTGCCCCATGTAGCCTGAACACTTCCATGCACCTTAAGAAATTTATCCAAACCACAGAAAAAAAAATTAGTAAAAAGTTTAGAGCACATGGTTTTAAGTTCACTAACTACTGTATAGCAGTTTTTATTTTGTACCTTAACAAGCAGTAATGAACAATTAAAACGTACATACATTTCAATAAAGTAATTACAAATTCATTTGAGAGAAACAGCCAGGTAGATATTTAAATTTTAAATAAGCCCACATTTCTCAAGCAAACATAGAATAGAGTTGTGGCTGCTCACCTGTAAATAACTAAGTCTAAACCAAGCGTAAAAAATACAAGATACATTTGTGATCAATCACCATGATCTTGAAAAAACATAAGTTTCTTTTTCAGGATTTAGGGACTACAAGCAGTCCCATCTTGTCTGATATGGAAAAGATGGATTGCTTTTCTCGTTAACATTCTTGAGATTTCAATCTGAAGGCAAAACCAAACCTTCTGAAGAGCCCCCAGCTCACCCAGAAGAGAAGAAAGTGGTTTGTTTGTGTACTTCTATACACTGATGGCTCTTGACAACAAACTACTGTTTCTTCCTGGCAAAAATTTCAACTCTGTTGTGTTGGTATAAGAAAGTGTTCATGCAACTATTTTTCATTTGTTTTCAGAAGAGTTAAGGCAGCTGGAAATTCTCTATTTTCAGTTAGGCACTGGAAATCACTAGTTAACTACTAGAGCAATTCAGTCTTATTTTTTCCCTTAATGCTACATAATTAACTACCCATCTTCAATTTAAAATAAGCTTGAAAACAAACACTTCCAGCTTCATAAGGTTTAGTTTAGCAGATACAGAGGATTTGTACTACTGCTTTCAAAATTCATACTACATTTTGTTTCTGTTTGAGGGTATGGGGAAGATATAACTAGCTGTTTTCCCCTATGTTTTTTCACCACCACATAAAACAATCTATTTGCCTTGTGAAAGAATATTAGCGTTGGATTATCCATAGCAGGTAGTACCAAATTTTCACTGATTCAGTCAGTGCCACTTTCCTCCTGTATTAAAATAGTACAGATATGAGTGCCAAGCCAGGCAACTAAGTCAGAGCCATCATACTGCAAGAGACACCACTGTGGACTAACTTCAAAACATGGAGCAGGGTATAGTAATTAACTCTTTAATTTGTCTCCAGTTTGGTGGACATATACTGCCGACAATACCTTCCTCTTCCTCCTAACCTCGAGCAGAGCAGTGTGCAAGGCTCCCCATCTTCCTCACCTTGGCTGCTGTAACTTGTCTCAGTAAGGAGCTCAAAGGAGAGGGACAGGGTGTGCACCTTGCTTGGGACACAAAGTGCACTTACACCAGGGAAAGCTGCTGGAGCACGGAGAAGACCAGGCAAGAAGAGAACAGAAGAGGATGGAGGACATGCCTACATCAGGGAGCCAACCCACAATGAAACCTCAGAGGTGATGGAGAGCAGGGGACTTTTCTAGGAATCAAAGAAGGGAAACAGGAGTTTCCTTTGCAGTCTGGAGACCCAGGTGCTGGCAAGCATGGCAGATGGAGTCACCCATTCAGACAGTGAGGGGAGGGGACAGGCTTCTTGTGGAGCCCTTTTAATTAGTTTGTATTACTCACCCCTCTTACTGGCAGTTATGTTGGCTATTATATGGCTATTATTTTTCTCTTTCAAAAACCTAATAGTTTAAGAGATTTGGAGCACCTGAGAGTGCCTGGCACACTTACTTCAAGCAACACATGGAAGAGGAGCAGGTGCAGGGCAGGACTCAGCCCTACCCTGAGTCCTATTACTAAAGAGAGCAGCACTGAAGCCCACACTTGCTACCTTCCTGCCATATTGCATTCAAGAAAATAAGCATAGCCTGGCATTACACTGAACAGGATGATTCATGTTTAGTACGTTGCATATGGCCATAAATGTAAACTGGTGAGTTATAGACTCCATCGCAAGCCATAGCAGAAGGAGAGCTTCCACAGCATCTACCTGCTTTTGCCAAGGGGGGGGGTCAGGGAAGCGGGAGGCAAAGGTTGCAGAATGGGCCCCACCACGCACAGCTGGTGGCTATTCCTATGCCCCTCACCTGTGAGGGATAGGGTATTGCACTGGCAGTATTTCTTCATGGGCCGCTGTTTTTCTTTCTGAATAACAATACAATGTGCAATGCTGCAATAAGGTGCAGTGTAGCTATTTAAAAACCAAACCAAGGAAGTGAGTGGTCTTAAACAATGAGATTATTGTTAATTCAAGGACCTCACAGTGTCCTGGTTTCAGCTGGGATAGGGTTAATTTTCTTCCTAGTAGCTGATGTAGTGCTGTGTTTTGGATTTAGTATGAGAATAAGGTTGATAACACACTGATGTTTTAGTTGTTGCTAAGTAATGCTTATATTAAGTCAAGGACTTAGTGCGAGGCGCACAAGAAGCTGGGAGGGGGCACAGTCAAGAGAGTTGATCCAAACTGGCCAAAGGGCTATTCCATACCATATGGCGTCATGCTCAGTATATAAACTGGGGGGAGTTGGCTGGGGAGGAGGGATCACTGCTCGGGGACTGGCTGGGCATCACTTGGTGGGTGGTGAGCAATTGCATTGTGCATCGCTTGTTTTGTACATTCTTTTATCATTATTTTATTTCCCTCTGCTGTCCTATTAAACTGTCTTTATCTCAACCCATGGGTTTTACCTTCGCCCCCACCCCCCGATTCTCTCCCCCATTACACGGGGCAGGGGGGAGGGTGAGTGAGCAGCTGTGTGGTGCTTAGTTGCTGACTGGGGTTAAACCAAGACACACAGTAACAGTTGATTACGGGAAAACAAAGTGACACAAAGAATCCAGGTTACTGTTATCATCCATGGCTGGGACAAAAATGGGGAAAAAACTGAAATTATGAAAACATTTGTTCTTTTATTTTCAAGAGACATATTTTCTTTGGAAATAAAATCTTTTGCCTGTTGTTTCTGCTCTCTTCAGACCACCTCCTCATCCTTCTTCCATCATTCATAGTTAAAAAAAAACCAAACCCAAACTAACCAAGCAAAAAAAAAAAAAATCACAACCTAAAATTTTCATTTTGGCTATTTTTAAAAATAAACTATTGTTGAACAGCAAGTGGTTGCATGCAGAAATACTTTATATGGCTGTTTCAGAACAGCAGAATACTGGGATACTTCTCAGTACCTGCATGTACTGTTTTAGCTCTACCAGTGCTTGCTTAGGCAACAAAAAATTAGTTACAAGTATAGAACAAATACACATAAACTTCTCATTATTCTACTTCTTATGCAAGAAGTGACAAGATATTACAGATCAGTAAGTAAAAAAAAAAAAACAACAAAGAAAAGAGTGGTAACACAACAATGAAATTCCACCAGTATAATTATTTTACAATATTTCTGTATTTAGGTCAACCCTTATATTTGTGATCTAGATCCTGTTCCTCAGCATAAAAATTTATATTCACTTGTGCAACTGACTTTATACCTACATTTCATCAGAACAATCCAACTTATACATTGAAGAAAGGTCCAAAATGTCCATTTTTGTATGCTCAGAAACTGCCAAGGTGTCGTGGTTTAGCCCCAGACAGCAACTAAGCACCACGCAGCCGCTCGCTCACTCCCCCCCCACCCTCGTGGTGGGATGGGGAAGAGAATTGGAAGAGTAAAAGTGAGAACACTCGTGGGTTGAGATAAAGACAGTTTAATAGGGAAAGCAAAAGCCACGCGCACGAGCAAAGCGAAGCAAGGAATTCATTCACTACTTCCCATGGGCAGGCAGGTGTTCAGCCATCTCCAGGAAAGCAGGGCTCCCTCATGCGTAATGGTTGCTTGGGAAGACAAATGCCATCACTCCGAATGTCCCCCCCTTCCTTCTTCTTCCCCAGCTTTATATACTGAGCATGATGTCATATGGTATGGAATAGCCCTTTGGGCAGTTTGGATCAGCTCTCCTGGCTGTGTCCCCTCCCAGCTTCTTGGGCACCTGGCAGAGCATGGGGAGCTGAAAAAAGTCCTTGACCAGTGTAAATACCGCTCAGCAACAGCCAAAACATCAGCGTGTTGTCAATATTATTCTCATACTAAAACCCAAAACACAGTACTACACCAGCCACTAGGAAGGAAATCAACTCTATCCCAGCCGAAACCAGGACACAAGGGCTAAGACTATTATATTCAAATCCATTGGAATATGCTTGCTGATTTCAGGAGTCAAATAAGTTTTTAAGATATTCTAAGTGTATTGAAGTGGTGCGTGCTAACAGAGAAGATGTACTAACTGAACGTACAGTATAAAATAAATTTTTAACAAATACAATGCTGGTAAAAGAGTAGCTGTATTATTAGAAATGTTTAGCAGACCAACTATGTCAGCACCACTGCTCCAAAGTGTAAAAGCATGTTTCTTTCTGCTAGTCCTTCTGCGACAAGAGGGGATTCAATGCTCCCTGGCATTGCCAAACTCCAAGAGTACAGCACCTAGCTTTCCTTTCCTCACTCGCTTGGAAGCAAACCCCAAGAGAAGCTGGGTGCTTAGCTGCCCACTGCGATCCACAGCCTCGAACGGCATGATGCCCAAATTAAGCAGAGAAAGAATTACATCAAAAAAAAAAAAAAAAGAAAAAAGGAAGAAACAAAGACCAAAGTGCATCAGCACAGTACTGAATTTTGATTAAACAAATAGGCATTAATGCCAACTGGAGCTTCAGTGAGAGATTGCAAAAAACAGGCATCAGCACTGACAGCAGTTGAAAAGCCAGGGAACTTGGTTGGGAATCAGAGCTGGCAAGTCATTACATGTTTTCTTCCCTTCTCCCGGAGGGTAGGGCCTTGTCTGGTGACCACGCAAGTAGCAGAGCTCACCCGAATTGTATCCCAAAGTGGTCATAAGCTATGAATGGCTATGAGTATCTCTTGTAAGAAACCCAGTAGGAACTTGGGCTCTAAGGAGCTAACCAGTGTCAGAAGTTAAGCAGTTTTCTACATGCTGAGAGACTGGTCCAGTACCCTTACACTGATTAGAGATGGGGGCAAAGCACATCCTATTCAATTTTTTTATTTGTAATATTACTAGATCAAGAGTGAGGATTTAAAAACAAACAGATGAAGCAAAGTCTGATAAGATTTAAGTACAATCAGTATTTGTGATATGTATTTTTACCTACAGGACAGCAAGTTAAGGTAGTAGGAATTTGTGGATTAACTCCATTACAAACTCAGATGACTGTATATTTTTTCTATCTTATACTGTAGCACCATTGCTGGGTCACAAAGCTAAATAGCCAGATGAATGTGGGATTCTTGTAAAGGAGGAACTCACAAAAAGAAACCAAAGAAATTGTTCCCTGTGGGGATATCAATGATGGCCTATCCCTAGTGTCCGCCAGTCAAACATCTGGAAAGTTACTCCCATTTCCTAATCCTTAGGCTGCAGTATCTCACGGAATACTTCACAAATTGTAGCTTCACCGTATCTAACAATTCAAGGTGATACTATAGCAATAGCATGGTCAATGTTCAAAACAAAAAAAAAGACTGAATTATGAAACAGGACTAATATATTACATTACAGAGCAGAATTTATCATGGAACAAGTATTCAATAATACATAGTCTGCTAGTTGTTCAATTATAAAATAATTACCATATAATGACAAGTTACATACAGTACTATATTATTACAAGATAAGGGTATGATTAATTCAGTATTCTAAATCTATGCAACAATTACTTCTAAATTGGCTAAAAATAATTACACTACAAACTACAGAAACATATACCTAGTTAGCCCCCATGAGATAATTGCATGCTTGTTACTTAGTTTTTCATGTGAAGTTCCCAACAAAAACGTCATGCAAGTGAAAGGAGAATGATTTTTTTCTCTCCTTAAGATTTAAAGTGTTACGGAGGCACATTTCCTTCTCCAAGTAAGCAGTAAAGTGGAGCACTACTACTGTGTTATACATTTCCATTTGGTCAGTCATCTATTGCGATGCCAGTTCTAATTGACAAAGGAAATAGACCAAAACGTGCTCGAACGAACATTTAATTAGCTCCCATACCAATTATAAACAACACTTCACTCACCTTCGATCAACTGACAGAAGTAGTAATGATAAATTATAGAGTAAGTGTAAATAAAGTGTTTTTAATTAGTGTAATTAATCACTTCACACATTCTTCAACCTGCTTTGCTCATTTGGGTAGCAGTTGAAAGAAAGCACTAGCAAAACTCCTTTAATGTCCTTTAAACATTCATTTACAGAGTTAATAGGTTGAGGTGCCTCACATCCCAGTGAGAGGAACCATCTCCTAACTGTTAGTATATACCTAATTAAGGATTTCAAATACCAAAAAGCCATCATTTACTGTTTCTTCTGCCTCTCAGGAAATTTAGTTTGAGCGTGAAATATTGATTCCTACCCTACAACCTACTTTTTTTGTTAGTTCATTTAAGTATGTGTACTCATGGTAAGTAGTTGCTAACCACTCCTAAAGCTGGGTTCTACTTGTTGCCCAGTTTTGCAAAGGAATGGCTGATCAAAAAAGATGTAACAAAATAAAAGATCAGGTCAGGTATCTGTAAAGTGGTCACTCAATTTCTGAGTGTTCAACTGTATTTGGGAAGCTGGGGGAATCTTGGAACTAGACTGAAAGAACAATGAAACCAGGGATAGCTCTTGATGGTAACCTGCCAGTGTCCTTCCACAGTATTTGACAGTAAAGAAGAGGGGATGATAGTTAAAGACAAGGTGGATGGACCTGTTCCTAGTGATACTAAACTTTTTGGCATCTCACTGGTATATCCTGTTTTCCAACTCCTGCTCCCAGATTAATTCTGGGAACAGGAATAAACATTCCCTCCAAATCAGAATGGTAAGGAACATTTGTTTGTCTGTTTGTTTTAAACCCCTCCGTTGCAATATGGCTTATTTTTGAGGTCACCTGAAATGTTCTTTGAATAAATTCTCTCTTGCTGAGATAATTTAGGATGGTTTTGGAAAGCAGAGGAATTGAGTGAGGGGAAGGGAAGCCCTGCAAGTGCCTCAGGGGGTGGCAAGGAGCAGCCACCTTGCCACTTCAGTACAGACGTCTCTCCCCTCTTCCCCATTTTCTAGTCTTTGGGGAAGTTGCAAGAAGTGCAGGTGGAAGCAGCAGAAGCAGGGGGCAATTGGGGAAAACCCTGGGAACTAGATGAGAGACCTTTGTGGCTATCATAAAAAGACAACATTTTCTTAATTAATGCAGAAAAAGGAGAGATTAAACCAAGGCAAAACTTAAGATCTGAAGACGAAAACAAATCCTGTCAGCTACAACTGGTCAAACAGATTCTGTAGGAAAAGAAGGACCTTCAAGCCAACTGTTAGTCAGATCTCAAACAGAAGATAACAAGTAGCTATAATATAACAATAGTAATAAGCATTTCCCCCATCCTCCCTCCAAATCCAGGACTAGTACTAGAATAGTACTAGGAAAATATTTCAAGATCTACCTTCTAGGAGATATTAAATATTAAAGATATCAGTACCTTTATATGACAAGAAAAAATGCCAAGGCTGCAATATACAAAGGTATTCCATACCCTAGTAATGTAGAAAGTTGGAAAAAAAGGGGGGAGAGAAAATTCATACTTAAAATGAAGAAATGAATGATAATACTTTATGTGCTAAAATCACAAACAGCTCCCTTGTTCCGAAACAAACACATCTCTTTAGATGAGAGGCAGCAATTCTTAAATGAGTACACTGAAAACAAACTTGTTTTACAAAAAAGGAAAGTAATTTATATGCAATACCATGCTCTACCAGCATCAAGAGGGCTATGTTCTACCTACAAATACAGAAAAGGGCTTTAGTGTTGCTACAGAACCTATTCTTAGGTACTGGAAAATAGGATATGGTGGAATGCATTCAGAAACGTAGAATAAGTTCATTTTCATCCAAGAATTCTATAAATGATATATATCTGGAGAAATGATGCAAAAACTGCGCTGATACTATTATGTAAGGAAACAATACAAGGATATCCCTTCTAACTCCCCTTCTGACCTAATTACTATTGGAATGAAAGATGAAGAACACTTTATTTCAAGAGTAAGTGAACTGGGAATAGAAAATAGTTTCATTAGGTGTTGATTATCTTATGGTTTTTACACAAGATAAAAATTCTGCCATTATTGTAAGAGGAAAACAGAGGTGTTGGCTAGGATTTGAAATAATAAATCACTACTCCAAGGGATAGCAAAGCACCACAAATGTCCCCAAGAAGTATTAGAAAAACATAAGACCTGAAGTGCATAGAATAAAATAAGGCCTGCATCCCACCCCGAGAGTAAATGGTTCTTTTTTGATTCCTGAAAGATTTTTTTTTTTTAATGGTCATATCGAAATCCCAGAGTCAGGGCAGGGGGATAGCACTGATGTCTAATTCGAGGAGGACGCCTGACACTACCAGGTTTCCAACTACTGCATAACACTAATGAAGTGCCTCCAAATAAGAGGAATCCTGTGCTATTGAACTAGGACTATGGAGTGGCAAATGGGATCTCCTCTTAGTGTTTGGTAGAACCATGTTTCAAAACTTTGGCACCCGCAAAATATTGCTCGGTGGTTAAAATTCGCTAACTGTGCACCTGTGAGGGACAGGAAGAAAACCAGAGAGAAATAAGTAGTTCTTCAACAGGTGAGCTTAGTAAGGAAGTATTTAACGGGGAAGAATTTCTTTAGCGATAGGTAACTTTTATGGCAAAAATTGGAAGGCGATATATTATAAAGATAATGGAATTTCCAGTGAGTTTACATAAAAGTCTTCTGGAAATTAGGAAACATGTTGCAAATACGAAATACTAGCACGCTCACGGAACAAGGTAACATAGCAAAGCCTAAGCAATCCTGACACAACAGGGTAACTTCAGTGTTATTTACTCAGTGTATGTTTTGCTTTCTATATCGAATCACACACAGCATTACTCAAGATGTTTGTATGAAATGTAATACAGCCAGATCTTCTTTCCTAAGCAATATTTAGTAATGTTTGATAGTAGGAAAAAATCTGGAGTACCATTACTAGTGAGAGAAATTACTGAAGATGATAGAGAAAAAGACCTAAAGACATGCACTGAGCCAGAATAAGTTTATAGATATTTAAGCTCAGAATACAGAAGTTGCCCTTGTCTTTGTTTTTTTTTTTAATAGAAAAAGCTATCCTAAATTTAGATTAAAAACAAGGATAACCTACTACTGCAAATTTTTAAATGACCCCAAGATTAAACAACTTCTTTTGTAGAAGGTTAATCATATTTTATGAAATAGCTTGCTAAACTCTGCAGATATCGAAATCGGATAGTCTCTGAAAGAGGTAATTTATCATTGGCCATTAGGATGATGTACTTGATAGGAGCAATAGATAGAAACAACACAGGAACAAGATGGGCAGCAAGGATAATAACTAAATTACATTTCTGCACTATGGAGGACACAAAGAGGAAAAATAATATCCTCTAGCCTTCCATCTAGGGATATCTAAGGATAATCTGGAGCTCTTTTGGCAGTAAAATCTCTGCTGACACTTGTTACACCTCCATGAGAAGCCTCTGCCAACAAAACCTTGTCAGTGGCCTAAGGTAGACATGATATGAATTACACAAAGAATATAAATATCTTCTTTCCACAAATGGCATGATTTGCTGCTGCTGCTGACGTTACTTCCATGAAACTCTGCAGGTGGTACACAATACTAGGAGTGGCAGAAGACATACAATACTTCACTGTAAGAGAAGTTTGCTATCTATTAAAAGATCAGACTGTGGAACCACAGGAGAACAGTACCTGAACTGGGCTTCTGGATGGGATTAGATACATTTCTGAACATGACTGTAAGAAGAAACCTGCATACAGGAGGAGGCACTGCATGAAGCGACACAGACAGCAAGCTCCGACTCAGAAGGAACTGTCATGTTTCCATTTGGGAACACTGAATTTTGGCATAAATAATAGTTATTTTTTAATTTGTGTTTTCATTATCAGTCTCCCATTTTGCAGAGAATAACTACATTTAAAGGGGAGTGTGTGCTTTGTTTACAGAAAAAAAAGCCAAGTAAATTAAGAACGTATTTTGCATGATTAAATTCCAATTTTTTGGAATAATTTTATACCTTTGAAGACCAACTGTGAATGTCAAGCATTCCTAGTCACCCTCTGTGCCTAGCGCAGCCTAAAGCTGATAGTATTAAACTAATGTGTTCCCTTTTTATTTCTAGGAAATAAAATCAGATGGTTATAGATATCACACAAACATGACTCACATGGAAGCTGAATGCACTATCAGAAATAAAAAAAATAGACAAATCTCTTCTGATAGACCTAAATTAGACTGTTGAAAAAAAAAAATAAATTAAAAAGTGCCTACCAGCTTCTGACTATAAAGCCTATAGAACTACTCACAGATATATGGATCTACTACAAAAGGCATGAGTAGACTTATTATGCTATATGTTGTTCTATGAACTTAACTACTAGCACGAAACAGGTTTCCTCTTCTTGTGCAAAGTAGATCTCAATTTTTTCCTGACCTTTGACAGGCTTAAATCTTGAATCTTTTCTGTCCACAAATGAAAATGGCTATTTGGTCTCTGAGGCGAGCTAGTTCAGAATGTGTTTAGCACTGCCTCAGAAGTAAATTATGAAGTAAGTCAAAAAGGTCAAAATTTTATGACAATCTTTTTCATCTGCCAAAAACTCCTCTGCCATAAAACAAAGTATGCCCTTTTGCTCCTGCTTTCTCTTTCTGTGTCCTCAAATACGCACTACTCTCTGCTCTCATGTTGTACTCAAAAAATGCATTTTTCCACTTATAAGGCCAGAATGGAAGAAACGGAGGCAACTCCCTACTCTGCGTGACTCAGAGAAGTCACAAAAATCCTACTTTATTGAGAGCTATGTAAACTGCACATAGCTCCAAAAAACCCAAACTCATACCTGCCAAAATTTTCTGTTCCATTTTACACAGGCTAACAAGCCAACTACCTCTTTTTCAAGGCTGCATCTACACAACTGCTTATGCTCACAAGCTGGCACCGGCGGATCCCAGAACGATGCGGCTCTTGGCACTTCCAAGTGTGCCGAGCGCGCGGGCGCTGGCATGCCACTAAGGCACGAGTAGGGTGAGTGGTTTATCAGTCTGTCGTGGGGATGTGGGTGCATTTTGTTTCCTGGCCCGTACTACAGACACAATATTTACTGATGTTCTTTTGCGCGGTAGGTTCGGATGCCAAGTGTCTTTCTTTGTTCTGCTCCTACAGATGCTACCATAAGTCACTGTCATTTTCTAATGAGTTTCAGTAACTGCTTCCTGCAGTTCATGAGGGAACACCTGGTTGCCTGTGCAGGATTTGGGTTTGCCACAGGCTAAGCATTACAAGCAGATCACTACCTCCTTTCCATCTTTGATGTTGCTACTAATTGTTCCTGCTTTCCTGGTCTCAACTCTCACCTTTCCATTTCCCCCCTCCACGTATGTTTTACCTGCTTTACTGCTCCTGTGTTAATTTGACATTCAAATTTTCTACTACAGTAATAAAGCTAGATTGTACGGGGTTGTTTTCTTTAGGCAAGGATTTTAAGTCAGTTGCACAGCATAAAATGACACCAGGTACCAAAGTCAGATTCATCTCAGGACAAGCAAGCTCAGAGATACGCACAGAGGAAAGCACATTTCATCATGTAGACATAATCAGAAATAAGAAAACTCCAAGAAACATGCTGCAAGTGACAGCACATTGAAACAAAAAATCAGCCTATAGGCTGCTGTACAGAAATGGAGGGAAATTAGAAATGACTTAGTTGCAATGTTGTCATAGTGTTACCTCTGGGCTCCCAATATGACACACCAATGAACAATGTGGATTCGCTTGATGTTACGTAAGCATGTAAAAAGTGAGGATAGCAAGGCGACTTTTACACAGAAAATGTGTTTTGATTTTTCTTCCTTTTTTTTTTTTTCCTCTGAGGATGAATCATCATCTGTTTTGGGGACAAGACACTGAGGCTTTATTTCATTATGTCTGAGAACAGAAAAGATAAAAGAACTGCAAAAAGAAAAGATGGAATTGAAACAAGAAGGGAAGCAACAGACATAAGGATATGGTAAGACAGTAATGGGTAGTTTAGGGAAAGATGGGACAGCAAGAAAAGGCGAGAGAGCACAGGAAAGGAGAGGGCTAGGGAGAGATACTAAGATGGCGAGAGTGCCTCTGGCTGGAGATTCCTTCCTGAGGAGAGGAAATTGCAACTGCAGCAGTTTAGGTCCAACAGTAAGGGAACATACTGGACCGTCACGTTTTGAACAGTACTTCTGCCAGTGGCTTCTGGCGCTTTCTCCCTGAGAAGCCTATAAACCCCCCCAGACGCCCTACCAATCTACAGAAGGGCCGTGGAAGAATTGAGGCGATTGAAGCCCTGCACAGGAGGGTGCCCACAGCAACCCTTGTGCCACCCCTGGGAACCAGGGAAAGCAGAAGCTGCTTCCCTGAGCGATGATGGTTCCTTCAGCCTTCACCAGGCCTCCTGCTTGTAAACAACCACACATGAACTTGAAGACAGGCGGCGAACCAAAGCAGAACAAGATCAGCTGGCCCCAAGCCACAGCCCCTAACACTCCACTGTCAGAAACCCACGGTGGACCATGGCTGGTAAAGCAGATACCAAAGCCTGCCAGGAATCCTGGTGGTGAAAGCCCGTACTGTGGCTCCACTCCGAAGTTTGACTCTTTGCAGTGGTCTCCTCCTGCCTGCATAAGGGAAGAGACTGAAAAGGAAGACTTCACTCACGCTCTTGAAGTGAGAAGACCAACATGAATTTAATAGGGTGCGATATGTCAGCAAGAAAGACATTCCTGTTTACCTGGCCCTTATCATCCTGATACCTGTGATAAGAGCAGAGGTGATGGAGTACTGAATGACAGTGTTTGAGCTACATCTTTTCATCTGATGCAATTCTCAATACCTTTGAACTCTGCCTCTGACAGAGGATAAAAACAATAAAGTCCAAGCTCACGATACTCAGTGCTGATGGAGCGTTTCCTGAGGCAGCACTGGCTGGAAACACTGATGCTGAGATGTAAGAGCTGGCTCTCGGGTCAGCGCTAGAGCCTGCTTCACATTATCAAATCTTAATGTCTTAGCAGGGCTTAGCCATGAATCTACAGAAACTTTACAGGTTCAGCTATTTTGTAAAGACATTAATCTCCTGCTGAGGACTGCCCCTGGAAGCAGGTCTCAGTGTTTGCTACTGGCCAGTGGCTATTACAATGTTAAATGACATGATAATTATTTCATGCTCACACTTAGGGTGACTAGGGCCAGAAAGAGAAGGTGGATAAAGGAAACAACATCTTATCCCCATTTCTCAGAAAGCTAAGTATTTAACAACTACTTCAAAAGACTGAACTTGACCCACAGTTAAGACAATTTCTGTACAACTTTGTCTGTGAGAACATACAATGAGTAACTGTGAGACCACCCTTTAACAAAAGGCGTCCACCTTTCAGAAGATTTACCCCATTACAAATTGGGCAAAGATGACTTTGAAACCCCAAAGTTTTGAAGCCAAGATATTGAAAAGGCTTGTATTAGAAGAGATGGATGGAATAGGGAGAGGCATCCAAAATTCCCAACCATAAATATTTACCCTGAATATATTACAATACTGACAGAAGTTTCATCAATAAATCAAAATTTCCTCAGACCTCATAGTCTGAGAGATTTATTTGGAGCTAAGAACTGTTGAGTCAGACAACTGCCAGGTTTCCATTAATGCAGCAGAAAGAAAGGTGGCGTGACCCGTGTTATGCACTTCTGCCACTCCTACTCCAAAGACTCCAATCCTAAAATGAAAGAGAGGCATGCACACTTCCTAGGTGTTTTTCAGTTCTGAAACGTACTCAAAGAGCACATGATTTTATTAGTGTGTATGTTTACCAGGAGATCCCACAAGAACACCTCCTTTGTGTGCACAAAGAATGACTCAGCTGGATCGCCCTGGCTCTCAGAGCAGATAATGAAATGGAAATAACTTCATCTATCAATGAATCATGAGGTCTACTGATGCCAAATTTCATCTCATTGAGCATGTCAGCCATCTGACAGGTGGCAATTTCACAAAGGAAGAGCTATGGGATGGAAAACACATAAACACACATCCTTTTACACATTCATTGTGTAAATAGTGCCTTTTTGTTTCAATCCATTTTTGATATCTATGAATAAAGCAGCTGATAAAAGATGAAAATCATAAAGGTTGAACAAGGAGTGCTCTTTCAAACTGGGACATCTGCTTTCACACTGAGTAAGGAAGATCTCTCTTATTGTAAAAAATTGCTGAAGCAAAACTGAATTAAGAGAATAAAATAAGAGCTTAGCCCATCTTTTTAGCCTCAGAATTAGATGGGGTATTTAAGTGAAAACCACATCTGTCTAATACAACAGCTATGTGTAATTTCATGTGATAAAAATAATCTGTTCTTGTAACATAAGTCATTCTTCAGAGGAAAAGAACCAACATCTAAATGGTACTACTACCCATTTCTGCTGCATTTTGAGCAAATAGTTTCAAGTGACTAAAAGAGTTAATATATTGTGGCATTGAGTCCTCAGTGGTGAGCCATGCTTTTTCTTCCCCAGTAGGACTGAGACATCCTTAACTGCCTGCATTTCTGTCAACATGTAGCTTCAGTGAAGTGCACTCTGAAATGGCATTAGCCAAGAAGACAGTGTTATTTAATCTACATTGTATTTATTCCCTTATCAGTGTGCTGAATTCTGTAATTAATCCTGAGCACCAAGACAACAGGGTCACAGATATAAATAAATATATATTCAGAAAATTTGGGGAAAAAAATTGTCTGGAGTACTGGCAATGGCAAGTGGGAAAAAGTGCAATTCCAATATAAACCATGTATTTTTAAATTGAAATTTAAAATGTAGCATTTTAAAAACATCAGACAACTGGAAGACTGATCCAAGAGGTTTTCTGATCCATGTCAACAAGAATGCTGTGGCTGCAGTCTGTGGTATTGATTTAGAGAGCAAAGAAGCAGGGTTGTCACATGAAGTGATTAAGCAAGTGAAAAATAGTGAAACGATTCCGTTTCAGTCAGAAACTTAAACACCAAAAGCTCCATAAATCTGCCCCATAATCCTTTTAAGACCGGTCTTATGCTCATTTTGTGGAGACTGAAGCAAAGGAAATAGCATGAAAGATTTAAGTATAGATAACTTAAATTAAAATTAGAGACTTCTGGATTAGGAGACATTTGAGCCTGTGGTTTAAGTTAGGAAGAAAGTGCCAATGGATTTGCTCAGTAATCTCAGCAGCCTGTCTAACCCTCATTTTACTAATGCCATGACAGAGGGAGTAACCGTTGCCTGTCTCCACCACTGTAGCCTGTAAGGATTCAACGTAGTCTGTAAGGATTCAATGAGCTTCAGCTGATTATCTAAGAAATGGTTCTATCATGGCAGTCCTCCGATGTGGCATGCTAATGACTCACAGGGATAGGTGCACAGGGGAACTAGTAGGAAGGAAGGAAATACAGGACCAATATATTCCTCTCGTTCCACATTTATCTCACTCTTACACTGCCCATCTGTAAAATGCAAATTTACAAACATTGCCAGGAAAAGGTAGTTTGGTCCTTAATGATTGCTCAGAGGGCTCCAGTTTCTCTGTGTCACAGGATGGACATCTGGGGGCCTCAGGCAGTTCATCAGGACCTTTCCCACTTATCTGCAGGCCAGACTGTGACCTTATCAAGCCTTAATGACAAACCTCCTCAGCAATTACCCTTCTTCATTCAGAGAGTTGTATATCTGTGTTTACTCTCCTTCTTTCCATGAAGCTTTCTACCTTTTCAATTGTTCTTAAGTGTAATGTGGGAAAAAACAAGAAGAAAACAAACAAACAAACAAAACCAAAAAAGGAGGTATACTGATTAGGTAGTAAAAGGAATGAATGTGAAGTAGTTGTGTGATTTTGAGACAGTGGTGCAGTGATGGGAAGGGGAGGAAAAAAGTGTCATCTTTCCTTCATCACCCATCTTTCCAAGCTTTCTAATCTGAAATACTAATTTTTGGTCTCCACAATACATACTCAGCCCTCACAAAATGTTTTTTTCATGTCTTTCTCCACTAAATTAACCAATTCTGCCATGAAAATACCTTTCCTGAGCTACAGTCACTATTCAGTACTCCTGTGTCTTATGTCTGTCTGAAACATCCCTAGTATTATCTCTGTCCTGAACTAAATTTCGCTCCCCTGCATTTCCTTCCCCAGTGATTTCAGGTCCTACACTTAGTGTGCATTCCCATCCCTCTCCCATGACTCATCTACAGTGTCTTATATGCAATTAGCTTGGCTCTCACATGTCTGGTCTTTCCCCTGATCCTATTTAAAGTGAAAGTTATTTATCTTCATTTGTGCAAAAGCAATATTTTTGAGTTCCCATTAGAAGGAGATAATGGTAGAGGGAAGAAATAGTTTCAGAGAGGAGCAGCCAGCTCTGCAGTCAGCTCCGTGCTGCCACAGTGGGTGTTACAGCGATATACAGCAGGGAGGAGGACAGATCAAGTGCCCTCACAGTGACACTGACGGACCAGGCTGGGCCCTAGGACACTCCATAGCTAATGGCTACTGCCACTAGCAGCAGCCTCTACCTGTCCACCCTCAGGGACTGGAGGAATGCATGCACCACTGTCGTTCTGCTGGTGACATCCCCACAAACACTTAGGACAGGCTGAACTCCCCTCTGACTCTACAGAAACTATGTCGGATCATGTTTGATGTAAACTGGAGTGACACAGTGGTGACAGATCTATAAAGAGAAAGAGAAATCACTGCAGTACAGGGGAACTGGACCACGGAGATGCAGGTTCAGGTCTTAACTCAGCTGCAGCTTCTTGCGTAATTCTGGAAGTCTCCTTACTTTTTACTTGTTCACTTGTAACTGGAAACACATGGTTTTGGGAAGTCAATTTATACTGAGTTGGGACAGAAGAAAGAAATGGGCAACAGTGCAAGAGTTCCCCTCAGATGCATATAAACTTGTCCCAGTCTCAGCGCAACCACAGAAAACTTGCATGAGAGCACGCAGCAGTTATGAGTCTGCCCGTCTTTGATAATAATTACTTTTAAAACAGTGATTGCTCTGCTTGCATTTCGCCAAATTAATAAAAGCTTTATATATTTTTTCTTTATTTGCTGATTCACACTCAGTAAAGATAATTAGCAAGCATCTCTATTAGCAACACAGAACCCCTCCCTGTGTAAGCCCCTTTCATGTGACTTGTCCCATTAGCCTTTTTCCATGGCTTTTATTTGCTACTAAAGGAATAGCACATGTGAAGTGATGTTTGGGATTTAGAGTATTATAACAGCTGCCTGCTATGTGACAACTTTTTAATACTAATTCTCAGAGAATCAGAGTGTGTGAAAACGAATTGTAAAGATTCTGACTACAGATGCACTAATCCTCTACAAAGGCAGAGCTACTGATAGATTAACTCGTTAGACTAAACGCACACGGTTCAGAAAAAGAAGCTGTGGTCACATCCCTGGGCAGGCTTTCATATGATGATTTTAAAAAATCTGCCTCAACTAGACTAGGACTGCCATGGCAGGCTGGAAATGCTCTCCTCAGAGTCCGTCTTGTTACTTAAAATACAGCTATGCAGTCAAACTGCAGAAGTAAACATAACTAAAATTGTGAAGTTAAGAGCTCAAAAGTTAGGAAATGCCAGACTAAGTTGCCTTTTCTGAATCATCGCTCTTCCCCTCCTTCCTTGTTCAACAGTCAGTGCACACAATGAAAAAGTATTCAGTGTTTCGTAGTTGCCTCATTTTTTAGTGCATGACCTCAGGCCTTCATTGAAAAATGTCCAACACAAAGGAAAAAAAAATAGCACTCTGGTGGATTATTCTATGACACTCAATGTTTACTTCAAATGCATCACAAATAATGATTTTTAGAACACCTGTAAAGTGAGACATTTATATAGATCTCATTTCCTATTTGGAGATTGAAGGAATTAAGAACAAAAGCGTCTATGAAAGACAAATGCTGTGTGTGAGACACTTCAGAGTGAGTTCTAAACTTCCATTTATATCACGCTTCATATTTTTGAGACTGTGCTTCCACAGTGTCCCATTACAGCTGTTTGATCTCAGCACACCTGCAAACTAACTGGAACCCCTAAAACTAAGTATCAGTAGAAGATTCTTTGAAAGATTCCACAACTATAACATCAGAACTTTAGGACATGAAGGAGGGATACAATTAAACTTCAAGTGCAAAGCTGAACTGTCAAATACGAGATTTTTGTTTTCATTTAGTAAGTGTGTTCTACTCATTGCTTAGAGAAGTCAGAAGCGCTCCAGACGAAATCTCCCTCTAGTATGCTGCGCAATCTGAGCCTTGGCTTTGGGGTAAATGAGGCATGGACAGAAAATGTACAAAACAGGGCATGATAATAATTGTTTTATAATGCAGTCATAAAAAATTCAAATTATGTTGTACAGACAGCCTTGACTTTGGTACTTTTGACTTTGTAAACACAGTAACATTTTAGTTGTCTGATGTGTTCATGATATTTTACTGTAAATTGAAAAAAGACGCCCAAACCAGAAATAAAACCCAGTATATGTCATCTTAATTGCATTTATGAGTGATTAGCAGAGCTGCAACTGTTAGCTTTGGCATATATATCTGATTCTTAATTAAAACCATAAATGGCAAATAGCAATCTAGTTTCATTATGAGGTGGGCCTGGAGCACAGGAGTATGGGGCACTGTGACAAAATGCTTCACAAATATTTCCTGACAATGAAGAAGATCAAGCTTGCAGCTCTGTGGGGAAGCCTGCTCCCTTGTGAACACATGCACCTGCCTGTTCTCTCCAAAGCTATGTTTCTTAGGGACAGCTATTGTCCTGTCCACAGCTCTATCACTCTTTCCTTTCTCGAATGTCATTCTCATCACCCTGTTGTTCCCTCTCTTTGCACCTAACTCCTGATCCCACGAACAAACCATCCAACCAAGCAAATTCAGTTTTCAACTTTCTGACTGGACCTCCTGCTTTAACAAATCTCAGTTCCTCCCCTGCTGGTCCCCCACACAATCCATCTATATTGCTCCTCTTCTCCATCACTGTTTTCCATTTCCTCACGTTCCTTATTCTCCTTCCCATCTATCTACATTGTTATTTGTGTTTTACCTTTTTGCAATACTCCCCAGAAATTAACTTTAGTACTAATTTTCTTCATATACCCAGACTTCTCTCCATCTACTGTCTTCATCTTTCCCTAACATTTTTTCTTAGTTTCTATCTCTTCAGCCAGTTTCCCATACAAGCTAGCACCTCCCTGCCCCCAATCTCCTCTATTGCCGACTACCCAGTTTAATTTTTCTATTTAATCACATTTTGAAGGCAATCTTTATCATGCTAGTCATTTAATCTGTTTCTCCTCACCCCCAAAGGAAGAAAAAAACAGGGCAAATTATAAGGGCTTACATTGTTTCACCAAGTTTTCCCAATTTTGTTCAGACCAAGCAACATCTTAACAGATGTTAATCACACAGATTGTGTTCAGATCAAGCAACATCTTAACAAAAGTGTTAGTGACATTGTTGGCCCAGAAATCTTGTGCACATGAAAAGTGACAAATTTTCTACTGTCCCAGGATTGTCACCTGTGAACTTTACTGCAAATCTTGTTTTAAAATAATGAAAAATGTTCTGACAAATTAAAATTCTGCATTCAATTTGCAATGCCTTCCTTCTGTCACCTGATGACCACATTTCAGGTGATGACTCGTCATTGCTAGAGATGCTTTGCAGAAGGTGGCTGCCACACTCCATTAGCCTTTCCAGATGAAGGGGAGATCATCCCCTTTGGTTTTGAGAAAGCTGAATTTGGGCAGCCACCTCGAAAGACATGACTCAGTCAGAGGGTACTGGGCAGCAGGGAATTGAAAAAGACAAAAATGTCTCAACTGAGCAGAGGGAAGGAGATGTAGGGGAATACTAGAGAAAACTGAATAGCCAAGGTAGTGCCAGGAGCTGCAGTAGGAGTGAAATGCAAGTGGGTATATATTGTGGCAGATGGGTACAGAGTATCAGATAGGAGGAAAAGGAAAGGAAAATAGGGAATTAACCTGCTTTTTCAATATCTAGTGCTACATCTGATAAAAGACCTGTTAACCTATTGGAAAACTTTGTCTTAGTGTATGTGACTCATGAGCACAAGCGTTTGTAGACATCTGCTCTACAAATACATTGAGTGGCGTGTCCCTCGTTCACTTTTGCTGTTGTTTAGCCTTGATTCACTTCCCCCAACAGCTGGTCCTAGCAGAGGATCTATCTACTCACTGCACAATTCTGTAAACAGAATGTCTGCTAAATAATCAGTGAGCCAACCTCTGAGAAAATACTTCAGCTTTCTTGCTACAGCTGCCATTCTCTGCATCATCTTTAAAAAGTTCACCTAACTATTTCTGTCTGTGTATCCATCGGAAAATTTTAGTCTTAAGGAGTACCAGCTACCTAGCCAAGCGGTTACAAAGAGACGTCAGGATTACTCACAGTCCCATGCTATGTTTGGTTTTATTACTTTTGCATACTGAAAAAGTGCTGCTTGAAACTAAGTGGCGATGCTGAAGTCTTATGACATCACCTTATAGTACCGTACAGCAATACTGCAATTACAAAATATTTTCCTTAAAATACATTTCACGTTTGTTTTTCTCCCCAACAAACTAGCAGTGATACTCCCTCTATTACAAACAAAACCAAAAATTAACTTGCAAAGGCAAGGAGGTTTGCCTGCTCGCAACTACATTGTCTTCTGCCGATATCAGAAAATAATCAAGAAAAACTCTATATAAGATATGTATTCCGTTTTAAAGCATGAAAAGTTACAAATATGTCTGGGTGCCAGAAAACCCATTTCTAGCAACTTACTTTCACTGGCTGAATAATCCTGTGGATCGAGTATCCCTGATTCCTGCAGTGACCTAATACAGGAGTCCACCAGCTCCAGACCAGTGGTGAGCTCATCTTCTATATCCTTCTGACCATCTGTAATAAAATTAACAACATAAAAATGTAAAAGAAAGGCAAAAGGTAAAACCAGTTACAAGACAAAAGCTAAAACCAGTTACATGTGACTAAGCATTTACAGCTGATGAAGGAATGGAGAACACACCAAGATCACATATTCAGAGGAGGCTGGCCATATTGAAAATGATGCCATCCTTCTAAAGCATGGCCTTGGATTAATAAAAGCAAAATGAGAAAGTTCAGATCTAATCTTAAAAAAATTAGAGACACATTTAGCAATGCCCTCTCTCAAAACTCTGCATTAGTCTTGTGTTCTTTTTGTCAACCCTAATAACTTTTGCCAAATTTTGCCAGTTCTTAAGCAGGGGTTTCACACACCAGCAATGAAAAAAATATTGCATAAATAAATGTTGTTTTCCCCTCCATTTTCTTTCGGAAATATGATAATTCTGGGAGAGAATAGTGTAATACATATATGTAGATAAGTACATTACCTTGTGTTTGCCAGTGAAACTGCTCTTCTGTTGAACTGAAAAGAGAAAAAAAAAAAGTGTTAATTTTTAATGAAATGATCCAGTAGTGTTCCATTAATATTCAGATCTAAATCTATTCTGAAGGAACTGATATAAGAATAAAGGAACTGACTTAAGGATAAATAACTTAGTAAAAGTATATCAAGTATTATTTTACGTATTTTTTAAATGAATGACTTGCACAGCATTCATTCAGCAGGAGGGAAAGCATCTTCACTTCTTAATTAAGTCATTTAAAACATACATATAGAAACTGCTCCCTTAGTCTTGATATACAAATTACACTATTTCAAAGCAAAAACATTAACATTTTGCAACTTTTTTGGATCCTTCTATTTGTCTGATTTTCCATTTTTATAGACAGTTATAAATTGCTTTTTCAAGTGAACAGTTACATGTGATTTCAAAACAAAATTACGACTATGATTCCCGGTTCTATTGATCATTTTGTGCATTTTCATATTATTCAAATGTGCAGCTAAGTTAATTCAATTGGCCTACGCAAGAGGGTAAATTTAGATGTGTTTGTGTTTCTATGTACAAGCACTTAAGCAATGGAAGATCTTAATTTTAAAATAATGAGAATGCACACTAGAGGATGGGTTAGGTAGAGTTTTTTCTATGAAGTCAATGATATATTCAAGTGAATGATGAAATGAATGATCTATTTTACTAGGCAATGAGTACACTTTCCTCCAAGGCATGATCTGTTTATGCTTCAATATAGGCCTTCCTCACATGCCAAGAATACAAAAAGGATTGAAGTTATTCAGTAATAATCATTCTTTTGATAACAGTGAACTGATTATTATAGTCATGATTAAAACATTTATCTGTACGTTTTTACAAGATATTTATAGGGGAGAACAAAATCATCTGTTGCATCCATTGGTAAAAAAAAACAAAGACAGAAATTATTTTAACTTTTCAAACTATAGATTTACTTCTTTCTGATTAATGCTCTTTTTAATGAGTAAATGGATTTTACATCTTGAATTGTTTTCCCTTTTCCCAACAGATGCTGGATCTCTTATGAATATGTGAGTACAGCTCCTAGTATCTATGTTCTGAACAAGAATAATGTAAATTAAATTAAATGCTTCTTTTTGGAGGTCTCTTTTTACAGGAAAAGAACTTGGGTTAATTATTTATCAGATTTGATAGTGTTAAAAAAAAAGGATAATTGCCTAATTCACATATAAATAGTTCTAAAAGGACAACTTTTCATTCTAGCTGGTATCAAAAGTGTTAACCTGACAAATTCCAATCTATACATCACCATCTATTTCCAAATATCTACCATCTGTGGTTTATATTGACTCACTGTAGTGAGATTTCGTAGATTAAGAAGCTAGCCCTTCAATGAGACACTCAACTGAAATGCTTGCATTCAAGTCCACTGAAGTTAACAATATTGAAGATCAACATAGTCAAGAGTCCTCTGGCAAATAATAATGGCAAAATGCTAAAATGGAAGAAATTACTTTACTTTAAATTACCTTTTCATATGGAGCCCTAGTGGGTGGTGACTAGGGACAGTGGCTCTTTTTGAAATACTACTTTTTCCAATTTGAAATTCCTTTTCCCTGATTTTCAAAATCACTAAACAACTGCAGCTTCAGCTGATATACTGGGATTTGAGAGCGATCTGCCTTTCTGGAATTCGCATCATCCATAATAAGCAATATATTACTTTCCACTATACAGTCCCTCTTCCAGTATCCAGATTTCTATGTGATAGATACCACCTCAAAAGACAGAAAAAAATGTAATATCTCAGGTGGCATTCTTGCTGGCAGAATGAATTACTAAATGTTGCTGGCAAGAACACACTGATGTAAAAGACTGTGCCACCTCATCCAAATCAGTGAGAAAAGAAAATCATGTCCATGCATAAAATGTGAATTATCATTTCCAGGAATTCCAGCTTAGCCCTTTTTAAGCAGTAAATTTGTGTAAAATGTAGAAGTTAATTATTGGCATAGTACAGATAGTATTAAACAAATCACTAGTGGCTGATTAGTAGTGATCCCTAATATCACTAGTCTGACTTCCAAAGAAACATTTTAATGTATTCACCTTAAGAAATCTTAGATGGGAAGGTCTAAAAAAGGATTGCAATAAATTTTGACTATATTTTGGCTTTTCCAGTTTTAGTCAGGCTTCTCCTCACAACTACTGTAATGGTCTTTTAATAAATACTGTAACTTTCATAGTCAAGGTAACAGATTCACCATCAAAATTTTTATGCTAATGCTACCTTCTTATTCAACCTATGGAATATGGAACAGGCTGCCTAGGGAAATGGTTGAGTCACCATCCCTGGAGGTATTTAAAAGACGTGTTGACGTGCCGCTTAGGGACATGGTGTAGTGGTGGACTTGGCAGTGCTAGGTTAACGGTTGGACTCGATGATCTTAAGGGTCTTTTCCAACTTAAATGATTCTATGATTCTATATTAAAAGTGTATTTTCTTCTACAAGGACATCAATATATTCTGGTATGAAGAGAGTGCTGTTTTCCCTAGTTAAATTCATGTTCTTTAGCTTTTGAACAGTCCAATATAGTTGCATGTTACAGTTGCCATTTCTTGGTTACAAACCGATGCCTCAGTCTTGCAGTCAAATACATAAAGGGTTTCCCTAGAAAAATCTTATTAGAATTTGACATAGTTCAAATTTAGATACGCAGCTTTTTTTTTTTTTTACCTTTTTTTTTTTTCTTTTTTTTTTTTAAATGAGCTTTTCCTGCTTTTGGCCTGAAAAGGATTCCTGACTGAAGCAACCTGACGTGTCTGTGCAGGGAGCCTTTAGGCTGTCACACAACTATGCCAAATCTGCTTGAGTGAATAAAAGTGCTTTTTTTTTGTGCTTTTCTTTTAGGTGTTTTCCAGCTTCACAAGCGATCAGTACAATTGACTGTATACTCACATCAAATACATGAAAAGACAAAAAAAAATTAACAGAAGTATTCCCCCTAATAAATTTTTCAGCATGTTCAGCAAAATAAAGCTTTCTGCTTTACAGTTTTTCTAAAGAAAAGGTTTTACATTCATTATCAACCACTTTTCTGCATATTCCTATGCCTCATTGTATAAGTTTGCAAACTCTACCAACTTCAACTGAGGAAGCTGAGCAATAGAATACTTTATTGAGAAGTTCTGAACAATGGAATCCTGCGCCAAACTTAGAGTTCGAGGAGGGAGGAGGGAGATTTTAACCAGAATTACATTAGTATAGTATTAGAAAATAGTAGCATAAAATATTAATGAGCTGAGAACTCAGGCAGGTATAATTATTACCTCCCTTAACCCAAACCCAGAAGAATAATTATGATTTATTTGCTGTACTCTTCTCTCATTATTGGTAGTCATTGCATCCTACATCCACTTCAGATGTTCTAGTACAAATAAGATGACCATTCTACTTAATTCTATTTGAGTGATATAAAGAATCCTGTGTCACCATTCAACTATACAAAACTTTGATTCTTCTATACTTATATTGTCTTTGGAAAATAGGATTTAATGAAGGAAAATCCCAGGGAAGCAGAATAACTTAAGAATGAGAAGATAATACTAAAAACCAACCAACCAACCAACCAACAAACCCAAACCAAACAAAAAAAGAATATTGTCATGTGTTTAGTTCTGGATGTTCATCTTGAAGCTAATGAGCCTATCTTCTGTAAGGACACACTATACTGTGCCTAAAACTTTACCTTTAATAACCACCTATGCAAGGAAATATTCCAGTAAAAGTTGTTTTACCTCCCTAGGCAAGAATGAGCAAAGAAAATATCCACAGAGTGGTCATCTTGATTCCAAGTGAACTCACGTGTTCCCATTTCTGCACACACATAATAAAAGCACTGAAGTAGTGAGAAACCTTCTATGTGTGACCTTGCATGCTAGGAGGACGAAAGGCAAATGAACATAGCATGCTGCAGGGAGCTCGTTTTGGGGAACATCACATGAATAGAGCACTCGGGGAACTCTACCTGTCTCTACACAACGTGGAAAGATCAGAAGCACAATGCATTGCAAAAATGCAGAGTTTCTACAGTCAGCAAAGGATGTCTGACTATTACCAGCAATTTGTTTACATCAAGTTTATCCCTTTTCAGGCTTGGATAGAAAAATCCCACTCTGAGCTGCAGTATGTCTATAAACAAGCAACAAATCAGGCCTTTGGGAGCCTTCATTATTTTTCCCTGTATCTCAAGCAAAGCTAAACAAGAGTGGGTGTCCTCTTCAAGATGGACTTGACAGGAACCCAGCATGACAAGATGGGCTCTGTGGAGACAACGGTACTGTCCCACAACAGCTAGCACCAGAACAAGGCGAGCTACATATGACCATCAAACGCCTCTCCCCACAATTTACGGGAGTTAAAAGCAGTTTTGGTGGCATACAAATGAATGCTCAAAGTGATACCAAAATACTACTTTCCTGGACCATGCTCACAAGCCACGTCTCTATAAAAGTAACCAGAACCCTCATGGGAGGTAACCCAGAGGTGGGGAAGGCTGTTGAGCACTTTGGCAGAAGAAAAACTGCCTGAGACATCCTCAGACAGCATTGCCATAGGGCCTGTACAAACACCCAAGGATTCGCTTTCAAAGCAGGTGCCGGGGAGCAGCAAGGGCACCTTGGAACTCAGCTGAACTCCTAGAAGTTGGGAGTGTGCCTGTGGCCCTGGCAGCAGGGACAATGGTGGGGCAAAGGCAACTCACATCAGACCCACAGCCCCACACACGCATTTTGCACACTACCTGGTCACAGTGGTACTTGCAGAATCGCTTGGGTTTAGTTTTAGACATCGCATGGCCTAATGTGAGACCTGACTCCCTTCAGATGAATTCCTCTTGATAGCTTCTGAACTATCCAGTGCAAGAAGGAGGTCACCACACTGTACACACTTCTCCTAGCATAGTATTTATCATGCAGCCTGCAGAAATTAATTTTTCTTATCCTGTGCACCAATATACATCAGTGGACATGCACATCGGGCCTTATGATTTGGTTATTCAAGTCCTGTGCCTTACTGCTCCTTAAAAGAACACTGTGGCAAAGAAACGCATTTCCTGCTGGGAAGGGATAGGTCTTCTTTCATTCACTCTTTCTGGCACACCTCTTGATTTATCACGGAGCCTGCACACAGGCTGCCAGGGCAAACTCACACTTTTGCATTCCTTTAATTATGCAAGAAATGTTTGTGTCCCTCTTCTTTCTGTGAAGCCATTCAGTTTACAGTTGTCACTCATTTTTGGAGAAAGTGCTATAGCTATCTGCTACACAAAAATATTTTATTGTTTTCTAAAACAATTCATGCAATTGTATCTAACACTGCTATAGAACAGCTATGGAGGGATTTTTACAAGGAGTTGTATCAGCACATGATCTTTTCAATTATTTCTGCAATGGAGCCACACAAACATTGCTGTATATAACTACAGGCAGATACTGTCTCACTGGTTTTTAAATTGCTGTTCTGGTTGTGGAAGGTGGAAGAAAAAAGATTCAGAAGCATTTCACAAAAAGTGAGGAGGTTGAGAAACTAATATTCCATCTAAAGCAAAGGAGAAGCAGATTTTAAATCAGCAGTAGACTTCAGGTTATCTGCAAAATAGTAAACAATCTTTAGTATCAAATATCAGGGGGGAAAAAAAGACCTAAGAATACATTTTACATTAAATAACCGCGTGAAAAAGTACCAACCCCTCAATAAATTGCCATAGAAAAGATCAACCCCCAAGTGCAATTTTTTTGTTGTCCAATTTACAATTACATCAAAATCTCTGACTTCGGTAGTCACGTCTATAGCTGTGACACAGTAACCTCTCTCAAATATTTAATCACACTCTATTAGTCCGCTGTGGTATCAACTTGGCTACCATATCAAGAAGTCCTTTTGATGTTCCAACAAACCTAATTCAATCACCTACAATGATCCTGGAAAACGTAAAAAACCACAACAAACCAAAATAAAGAAACAACACCCCCCACAAATCCACACATTTTTTACTGACGGCTGCTCTTTTGTACCCTGTGAATTTCAAACTGACTTTTAAAATTATTACAAAGTTCTTAGCTGTAGATGCCAGAAAACCATTCAGGTGGTTAATTCCCACCTGTATTAGAAAGGCCTTGCTACAAGTTCCTACAGGGAAAGGGAATTGTCTATTTTTTTTCCCAAATTATTGTTATTCCCTAGGTTTCACAAAATCAATAGCAGAACTTAGTGGCTGTGCTATGAATGTTTTGTACTTCTTTCCAATGATGCAGGGAAATATTTGCAGACAAATTTTCAAAAAGGTCCCAAGATCAATGCTTTCCTCTGCATTTAATGCTTGCAGAAGCTTGCAGACATGATTTTCCTTTAAAAGCAACTTTTTAACTGCTCCAGTCATATTTATATCCAATTTTCCTATACTTATTGTGCTTAATAATAACTGTTCTATTTATTCTTATTTAAATGTGATTTAAAGTTCAGTGTGCTACACTGCTAAGAGCACTATTTAAGTACAGAGCATGCACAGAAAGCCAGTAGCAGTCGTGAATTCCACACAGAGTGTTCCTTCGGTGCTTGCAAAGCGGGCAGCAAAGGCTGCTATTTAACGGAGAGACCATAATACAGTTTCCCTGTAGTTTTTGACCATCACTCCTGAAATGGTCGACAAGAGTATCAACTATAGTAATTTTTTTTTTTTGACTGAATTAATTTCACACATACTAACCCCCCAAAAACATTTACTGAAGTTTTGATTGAACTTAGCCACCTAGAAACAAAACACATGCTACGTAGCTTGCAATACCAGCCAGTTTCCTTTAGTTTCAGTTCTGCAGATATTTACCGGTGTGACAGTGAAGACAGAGAAACCTTTCACAGCGGAAGCCTCCGAAGCTCTACTATTCCAAGGAAAAGAATTTGCAGGGTAACACATGCAAATACTCGTTATATTTTATTTAACTTTAAACTTGGAAGCAATGACAGCATTAGGGAAACAAGTATTATATGATTGCCCTATTCTCACTCTTCCCTTGGTGTCCATTTCTGGCCCCTATGTATCCCAGACAGGATACTGGGCTAGATAGACCCTAACTCTGAATCAATACAACCATTCTTTCATTCTTATTTAGAGAAGCTAAAATCAAATAAAATTACTTCATTTTGTAATTTCCCTTTATTAATTAATTAAGTAAAAGGATGATGGTTTACAAAAAGAAGGACTTAGTTCAGGGCTAGATTTCTATTAAGGTAATAATGTTAGTCCTTCCTGTTTGCTTCAAAGCTATTTTTATTTGAGAAAGGACCTCACTTCCAAAACTGAACTACCTCAACAGGAGCACATTTAGAATAGAGTAGAATAGAATAGAATAGATCAGACCAGACCAGGCTATTTCAGTTGGAAGAGACCTACAATGATCATCTAGTCCAACTGCCTGACCAATTCAGGACTGACCAAGTTAAAGCATGCTGTTAAGGGCATTGTCCAAATGCCTCTTAAATACTGACAGGCTTGGGGCATCGACCACCTCTCTAGGAAGCCTGTTCCAGTGTTTGACCTCCCTCTCCGTAAAGAAATGCTTCCTAATGTCCAGTCTAAACCTCTCCTGGTGCAGCTTTGAACCGTTCCCATGCATCCTATTGCTGGATACCAGGGAGAAGAGATCAGCAACCTCCCTCTCCACTTCCCCTCCTCTGGAAGCTGTAAGAGAGCAATGAGGTTGCCCCTCAGCCTCCTTTAAATTTTGCCGCTTCTCCACAGAGTAGCAGTTTAGATAGTAGTGTACTATCATATTTCTTCAGCCCCAGTGGTGATATTTGGAACTGATCCAAACCAAACAAGCATCTAAAATAGTATTTGGAAGGAACTTAAGTGCTCAAGAAATAAATCAGAAATTGCAGATTAGAGGAATGCAATAGTGGAGAGGTGGAATCATCTCTGCCTTGAGGCAACTGAGCAGTTTGGTGCCTACATCACAATGCAGCCTATCAGTACCTGTAAAACTGTATTCTTCAAACAAGCCTTATAGACAGCATTGCACAGAAAATTCGGTAACAATTGTCAAGCTTTAAAGAAAACAACACCCTGAAAGATAAAATGTCTAGTTTCTTCTTTCCCTCCTCCCTCTTACCCTTAAGAACTTAGTTCAGTTATTAAAGCACTTGTGCACAATGTGATAGAAATAGATACAATCCTGTTTTATTCACTTGTGAGAAATCAAAGCAATATCCAAGTTGAGTGTAATCATCAGGCTATTCCCTATCTTTCCTGTGAAACCTCAATCCTGTATAGAAAACAACACAGTATTTTAGTTAAGGAACTCCATTGTAAAAGACGCCACCACAGCTACCTTCTCTTCGCACCAAGTTTTGAAAGATGGCTTCAGAGGTGCAAGGGTGCAGGACAGTAACACCACAGGAGGAAAGACAGTTTCCCAGTGGAGCAGAAAAAGCTACTGAAGATCCAGAGGCAAGACTGAATTTCATGTAAGGTACCTTAAACATCCTGCCCAACATTTTGATGTTGGGTAAGAAACACTCAGTGAATTGAGATCCATTCTGTTCTGAGGCACATAGTTCCCTATGCATTGTATAAGCCCTATAGGAACTCGACCCAAAGCATGGATGCACGGAGACAGTCACGTAAAAATAAGCATTACAACACACTTTTTCAGTACCTTTTTGGTTCTGGTCTTTGGTCCCAGAACATTAATTTCTAAAGAAATATGGTGCAGTATAAATAAAATTCCTTTAAGGAAACCCACTTCTGTACATGAAGATACTGCAATATTTCTTCCTGGGATAGCTAACTGCTAGACCAGGTAAAACCACACTAGTAACATGAAACTCCTCATCTTCTCATTACAGACAAAGTGCACAAGGATACTCCTTCTGCAGAAGACTTAATCCTTAACATGCAGATCATGCCAAGTGCCTCATGCTGACCATCGTTTTAGGTAAATTATTTTAAGCATGACCACACTTTTATATGACTATTTCAGATACAATATTTGTTCTGTGTTGTCCTTGATAACTAATAAGAAAGTGATTTTCTCTAGGTTTTGAGGGACGATTCCTTTCAACTTCAGCACTTCCTTAGGGAAGTGATGCAGACAGAAGCCAGACGGCCTCTACCTTGAAGAAAGCGCATTCCACACAGGAAACTCCCAACACACACATAGCCTGTCACTGTGTGAAATCACACATCACAGCCCTTCCCAGTTCCTCTCCCCTACAGCCTCTTCACATTAGCTTCACTCAGCTTCTTCCAAGAAACCCCTTCAGGGCTCTTCACCTTTGCCTCTTTCCATGTAAACAACTCCTTTTCTTTCCGATCCTTCTCCCTTCCTACAGAAGAAAACACAGAGCCAGGATGTTTCTTCTTTTTACTTAGCTGATGATTTTGCTACTCCCTTTCCTGCAGCTTATGCCTGTTTGGGCCAGGAGCAAACTCCTACTGTGCCGACATAGTGTCAGGAAGTCCCCTGTAACTAACAAAGAATATTCTTTATGTTAATATATGGTCTGAATTTTGGCACTGAACAGACTGCGTGGTCATAATTTCTACCTTACATGTAGAAATTTCTACTTTACATTTCTACATGTTGTCTTTTATTTCTGTATTCTCCACCAGATGTGTGGACATGAAATATTGCCATGAAACAGGACAAGGTTCTCCAGGGAGCAGCAAAGATTTTGTTGATCCTTTTTAAGGGAAGATTCAGTCAATGATTTGAGGTGTACATTTAAAAAGCCAAGTTTAATAGATGTGTTGAACAAATTATTTTCTGTTGAGATGAAGGAGGAATAATCATAGAATAATTTAGGTTGGAATTACCTCTGGGCATCATTTGGTTCAGTCCCCACTTAAAGCTGGGCTAACTTCAAAGTACTGTCCTGGACATAATGTTGTAGCAAGGCATGCAGGAGACTCCTTCAGTATTCTGCTGTTCAGAATTTTAGTTAATTCTCATTTTTTAAGAGAGAAAATAAAAACTGATAAAAGATAAAGTTAGAAGAGTTTGGCGAGCTTAGATGAGATCACTGAAGTCTGAGAAGGGAGCACAACTGGCTTTTATAATGTAGCAAGGTTAAGCGACAGGAGAAAAATAAATAATCGGAGGAAGCATACAGGTGGGACAAGAACAAACAGGTTCAAAGTGGTCGTTGAAATTTTTGCTGGTAATTTAAAAAATGTACTAAAACATAATGGAAGCAGCCATCCCCATCCAATTTGAGTTGAGGTGGTGAAACCATACCTGCTCTTAGAAGGCTGTTTGGTAAGTTTATTAGAAAGAGCTGATGTTAGTTTCAGCTTCGAGGAACTGGACTACATCCCAGGATGGTCCCTCCAGCTCTGTATTTGAAAGAATCTTAATCTGTGATGTTGGCAACTTGGTGATTGTTACATGAAGTAGTATACACACAACTGCATAAATTAATACCTTGTACCACCAGAAACACTGAGCAATGGAGAAACTCAGTTGTTCTAGAAGCAGACAGTACCAAGAATCATGTATGCAAGAAATGATGAGTCTTAAATTTACATTTCAGAGGATGAATGTAAAGGCAGCAGAGAACTACTTTCTAACCTAAAATGCTGGATGAATGTAAAGGTAATTTGGCCTATTAGGTGGGTGATAAGCAGCTGGATCAACCCCTGAACAATTGTTATTGATTTATGATTTTAACTATGGGAGTGAAAATTCTTATTTGTAAACTGTCTGTTTGTATACAGAGTTGACAAATTATCCAAGTAACTAAAATGGCACATGGTAATAACAGCTATTTAGCTATATGAATAACCTTTAATCACACATTCATTACCGAAAATGACTAAAATAGTATTAATGCAAGCTGACAAAAAATAAATGTAACCTTTAGACAGATTTGGGGCTTTGCTGTAAGCGCATAGTCTTTTTATTCTGGCTTTTTCCACCACTAAGGCTCAGAGGGGAAAACGAGAATCAGTTCCTTAAGAAAATAATATTTGTTCCATTATTCATTGCCTACCAGTGACTAAAGAAATACAACACAGGAGATATTATGCATGTAAAACCAGGCTCATAAGTCACACATTTGCTGAAGACAGATGTAAGAAATACATTATAATTCTACTTTTAAAAATAGCATGTAGGCATTAAAGAAAATATTCCTAAAGAGTAAAAGGATATCTTTGTAGAAGCTTGAAGAAAATGATCTTCCAGATAACATACTAGTAATACTGAGAGCAATAATATTTTGAATCTTTATTCTTAGCAGAATATTACAATATAAAATGTTGTGGAAGTTACTTGACAACAAAAACAAAAGGATGAAATCACCTTTCTAGTTAAATATACTCTACATCAAGAACATGAAGTTTCACAAGATAGTTAAATATTGAATCTTTTCATCTTGGTATATGCACATAATCTACACATTTCAATACTGAGTTAAAACTTTGCAAGAGCACTTTGGGAATGTGATTTCCTGATCCTGTGTGCATTGATTTGTACTTTAAGGTCTGCCAGCCAGGTAAACCATGAAGGGCTGCACTAGTAGCAAGAGTGAGACTGAAAATCAGATCAAATCAAAAGGCAAGTGCTCAGTCGATCATGGAAGTTCCACTCATGACTTCCTTCTTCCATTTGGCTTTTCCATAACCTATCTATTCCTCACTGTCTGCATATTGAAACAAAGTACCAAATTCCTTGTCTGCACCTAGTGGCATGAAGCTGATTTTGCTACAGCTGAATGGCAGATTTGTTTCCTAAACCTTGTTGTACTTTGGCTCTCTCACTCCTGTTTTGGGCAATCCCACTAATATTCATTAAAAACAAAAGCATACTCCTGAATTTCCATATTATTGTTCCTTTAAACTGCCAAAAAGACCATCTTTCTCTCCACAAACTGGGGAGACGAAAGCAGAGAGTAAATTGGACCAGTAGTGAAAGCTACTTGTTACTTAATCATTAAAAATTTTCCGATGAAAATCTGGCCCTAATATACTGGAGAAGTGACTACACAAATATTACAGGTTCTCATGTTGCATTCAAAAGAAATACAGGAGGCTTAGCTATATACTTTTATCACTTGTAAAAATTTAAGAGACCAGTTAGTCTATCACTTATGGTAGCACTGAGGTCGTATCTCAGAACCTCTCAATAGAATTCAACTACTGAGATGGCTTGCTTGATAAAAATTCTACCTATTGCAGTCCTCAAAGCATTTCAAGTTAGAAAAATTGTAACACTTTAAAGTGTTAAGATAGGGCATTGATCTTCATTCTGCCCAAGGGGCTATCCAGTACTTTCTGGAAAGTCTGTATAATTATGCAGAAAAATGTTAAACTGCATGAGGTTAAATAAAAGCACTAATTTTCCCTGCTGACTCTGCTGAAAAAGCAGACAAGGGAAATGAAACACAGATCTCAAGTAACTAGCTGAGCTTTACATTGGCAGATACAACTTTTTAAAAGCCCTTTGTTTTGGTGAAAAGGTTCCTGAACCATAGGAAAATTAAGTTCTTGGCCACCTATGCAAATCCCTCTCTAGGATGCCTCTACATCACTTGTTCAAAACAATTCATTAAAATTCTTTCTTCCCCACGGCTGGTAGATCCAGAATCCAGTTAGTTTTCACTACAGCTCATGCCACTAAGTAATACTTTTCCCTCCATGCCCATCCTAATCACATGTGCCATCATCAGAAATATTACATATACATAGAATAATAGTTACCAGCTTTGCATTTATTTTAGCTTTCTTTTATCTAATTACACTAAATTAAATTTTGAGGGGTTCTCAACTGAGTTATCCCATCCTTTTGCTAACTCTGCAACTTCTTTCTCTTTAAATATCTTAATCTAGATTTAAAAGCTGATTGTAAAATTGAGATTTTTATATTACATGTTCAGTGCATCTCAGAAATAGTCCAATCAAAAGCTAAATCTGTTTTCACTGACAAAACAGAGCTAATATGAAAAGAGAGGAGACGGATTTTTTTTTCCTCCCTGAATATCAATCACATAAAATCTGCTCTGGACTTGCCAAAATTAATTTATCCCAGTATAGAATAGAAACGCTAAAGCTCATAGTTGAAAACAATTAAGAACGCAATGTGTTCTGTGGCCATTTTGAGGAAGAACAGTATTTACAAGTTAGCTTAAGGGCAGTCAGTGTCAAAAGCAGAGACAGACTTTTACTCCCAATCATCTAGATCAAGCCCCTGCTCAAAGCAGGGTTGGCGAGCGCTGGTTGGGAGGTATTACCAGTCTCCAATTGTTAAACATTGTGTCCAGATCTTAATGTTTTTCCATTTTAAAGAATATAATGAGTAAGGGAAAATTCTATAAAGAATACATGAAAAGATCCACTGATAAAGAAAATTTTCAGAATTTCTAGTGGTCAAACGATTACAACAATTTTTTGTGTTTAACAATATAGTTCAACACAAAATTGTACAGGACAACTTAGTTTTGACTGCAATACAGGACAACGTTGCAGTTAGGATGGGACTGGAATAAAAGTGATCTATTTAGAGCCAAAAATTATGAGGGATCATGGTAAGGAGAATTCAAAGAATACAGTATACTCTACATCCCATGATGAAGTATATAATCTCCAGTCCAAAACTGAAATAACTATGATAACCACAGATTTTATTAATCTGTCAAGCTGGGGATGGAACTTTCTCAACAGACATTACAAAGTATTGTACCTATTTAAGAAAGGGGGAAAGAAACTAAACCAACCACAACTCAAGCCCAGGCTGACTTCCAAAGTTAAAAATTCACCAGTAATTCGAACTGTAATGGTCAACAGGAGAAGAAATAAATGCACTTGATTTTATTAAGGTTTCACACAGCACATAAAATGGTAAATTTCTCTCAAAGAGTAAAAAAAGAAAATGCAGATCTAATATATCTGGAATTCCATCGGGCATTTAACCCATTATCAGATGACATTGCCAAGTTAATAGCTTAAAAAATAAAGTGGGAACAGTACAAGATTTGAACAGCAGGTGTAAAAAAGGCCAGACAAGAGACAACCAGTGGTGTTAAACTGAAGCTGAGCGAGAGGGAAATGATGCAGAATTACTCAAAATCAGTCTTGGGGGAATATAGTTTTCCACAGGAGTGTGTAAGACAAATTCAGACAGTTTGAAGATGAGGCAAGATCAGCACCTGAAATGTATTAAAGCAGTCTCCTGATATCAGATAAGACTAGACTTTTTGTTCCTTAGGTTAATTCCAGCCTCATCTTACTATGACGTAGATTTAATTTTTTCAGGAAACTAAGACTGAAAATTGTCTTCCTTCTCCTTGGCTCCTTGGACAAGTACCTTTTTTTTTTTCCCCCATAAGGAAAAAAAGAGGAAATGGTTTTTGAACATGTTGTTGAAAGAAAGCAGGAATTCTGAAAATACTTTATGGTCATCTATAAAACAGAATTTATAATAGCAATACAACTTCTATTACTCATAAATAGGTCTTTAATAATGTACTGCCAATAATATGGACAGTCAAATGGAGAGACATTGAGGACACCAAGGGTTACTATAATTACCACTACACACATAAAACAGCAAGGTAACACACTATTTGGTCCAGTATATTTATTATTTTTTTATTCAACATGGAAACATTGTCTGTAATTGAAAGAGAAAAAAAGCATAGGACAGGAAAGAATAGATGCAAAACTGTATTACAAGCATAGCTGTTTGTTTCCATAAGCACTATAGTATATGCACATGTTCCATCTGCACGTTGCAGCATATTTTCATCTTCCAAGATGACAAATACAAGTTAGTTTTAATTCCAGATTCCAGGCTTCAAGGAAAATAAATGCCTCTAGTCTCAGAGAAGGCAGCTCGTCATCTATGTGTATATGTCTACATGTATACATATGTATAGGTACCTAGACATAGCATTGACCCATTTGAGTACGTGAAAATCATATCTCTTTGTATGAACCTTTGTATTAAATCTGATTTATTTTTTTTTAAAGCCTGAAACAAAATTTGTCAATTATAAACATTCAAATTATTCCCTAACATACTTATTTACAAAAGTCAACATTTTAATTATCATGATGTCAATATCTTGTAGCTATTTATAAAGACTTGTATCTAAAAATAAATACTATTAGGCAAATTGCATGTGAAGTTTAGGTGATGCACACTAATAGTGGATAAAAGTTTTCTGTCCTATTTTTCCTTAAGTCATTGTTTTCACCACTGACAGACTAAATTTGAAAACACGTTCTTCTGCAGCACTGTGAGCCCAAAACACCTTTAAAGGTTTCACATTACAAGGAAAAACTGTCTCCTCAAGACTCACGTGCACTACAAAGTCTGCTTTACAATAGCAGAAGTGCTTTGAAGAATTAATGTATAATTTAAAAAGGTAGCCTGCACAAGAACACAGGTACCATTCCATTACAGACTGACTCCTCTGGGTGCCAGGTCAGTGCCAGGCAGCTGCAGAGCACAGAGCTGGAGACACGGACAAGAGATGACCTCAGCATGACTTCCGGCACCCTCGCCTGCCTTGTTAACAGGGCAAGCCAACCCAGTGCTGCGGGGAATCCAGACACACCCAAGCACATGAGCGAGCATATCATCAGTACTAGGGGAGAAGGATCAAGAAGGATTTCCCAGTAAATCTATATGAGGAAAACTCTCCTACAGCAGATGGTGTTTGTAAAAATGGTGGCTTGACTGCCTAGTTCCTTCCTGTCCACCCCAACCCAAAACAATAGAGTCTTCTGACAGAACTGCAACTTTGCGGCTAACTGCACCTGTACTAGAAGTGCTGTCTTTCTGGAAACCTTGAACATGAGTTGTTTGGGGGTTTTTTAGGTCTTTTTTGTTTCCTTTTTTTTTTTAGAACTATTATCTCCTCTTCCCATCTTCTGCCTATTACAAAAAGCATTAATGGAACCTGTGACAAGACCGAGCACACTGGAATCCCAAACACTATTTATCCAGTGAATAAATATATTTATCCCAAACAATTCATGGATCCTTTCATTTCTTCCTAAGCAGTTCAGATTTTACTCAAATCACTGGGAGTTGAAGAAGGTAGATTACTATGCAAGTGAGGTTGCCTGTAAAACATGTCATTAAAAATGGTGATTAAGTAACTTGACTCCAAATCTATGAAGCAGATATGTTTTGAGCATGTCAGTACTTATATTAGACGCATACATTTAAAACTTAGAGCCAATGCAGCTTAGAAAAAACAGGTGGCTTGTTCTGGCTTGTACAGTGTGCTCAGCATTAACTGCTGGTGTCCTAATCAGCACATTATGTGTAAGAAGCCTGGCTGCATTTAAAATCCAGTCTGAAGTTGCATTTCAGACAGGAAAAAGAGAAGGAAAACATAACCCCTATTCTTATTTCTGAACTGTGAAAATATAACCTGGAATCACTGGGACGCCAGAAGCAGCAGCCCATGATACCATCTTCTCAGTGTTGAACTACATTTTCGGCAACGTATTTGAAAGGAAAGGATTGTTTCAATTTCCTCTTCAGCAGAGGGTAACAAGACATATGTGCCATCACCTGAAAAAGAACTGAAACTCGACAACAAGCCTACCTTCACTGCAATTCACTCTTTAGAGCTCCAACACAAGGTATGTATGTGACAGATAAGGCAACCTTTCTCACGGCTGCGGAAGAAGAACCTGCCAAGAACAAATGGGGCATTATCTAAAGTGTAGGGCTGTCTGACAGAAGATGGCCTTCTTCCCCTTTTTCCTTCAAGCCCTTTATAAGTTTATATTAGAGCAAAGAATAACCTAAGACTCCTGAAAAAAATAAATAAATAAATAAAATCATTCCTTGTCAGTGTATTACTTGCTACAGGGCATTCGACATGGTTTCTGTGTGTGGCAAGTTCAACTTCATGGGGGCTGCTGACCACACACTTGTTCTGTAGTTTTCACTTTCTTACACAGGGCTCAAGCTTATCTGTTTACACAAATGAATTTGTGACCTCTGCCCTATTATTTTATGAAAGCATTGACCACGTGAAAATGAGTCTGTAGAAAGCTGTGCCCTACCATGATGAGGATTATACGTGCCCTGAATTCACCCTTCTTTCTCTCCATATCCTCGGTTGCCCCAATCCTATTTTGCATCTTACTGGGCCCTGGCAGGAACCCCCTCAGTTTCTACTGTCAGATTCCATATTGCTCCACTGCACTGTACGTTACCTGGGTCTGCATCTTAACTTACTGTATCAGAACAAAAGCAAAATCATACATTATGCAAACATCTTTCAAAAGAAAGATCTTTTTGCAGCATACGCTGTTACTTGTCATCTAACCATCTCTGTTTTATGTGGGGAAAGAGTCGCTACATATCAAAGGGAATTAATTATGATATGGCTTTATTGCATGGCCTTGCTGACAGCATGTTTTAGAGATACATGGAAGTATATGACTAATTTGGGTTTATACATATGCCTACTACACAGACAAGTAAGTTTGAATCAAACAAAGGCAGAACTATGGACAAGATCCACGAGAGCTATTTGGATGCTCTCATAATGATGTACTTCTGGGGAGTATGAAGATCGAACAAGTCACCACTGGGGAAATGGAGAGGTCCCTGTTCTCCACCAGCAGCCCAGCAGAAAGTGTCATAGCTTCTCTGTGGCAACAATTCATCACAGCTTGCAGAAGAGAGGGAGCTGCAACAGCGGGCTTCTCCATCAGCAAAGTGGAGCCATCAGCCAAGGGTGACCACAGCGCAGATACTGCACTACTGCAAATGCTTTTCTGAGCCTATTACACTTAATTCAATGCATTTCCATTTCCTTCCTGTTCAGTGACAAACTGAATGTGTGTAAAATGCTCTTCGTTGGAGTGCCAAATAATAGTGCCTTCCTTACCAGTACAAACTCCTCTCAACTTCTCAGGCAAATACACTAGCAAGGGTCGGCACACCTTGTTGGTCCCACTCATGCCATATGTACCAGCAGCTACTCTACCTGACAGCCATACTCTTTGGCTATGGAAGTCACAGGCTACTAAACCTAACACAAAACTATTTTCCCTACAAATTGGCCAAATCTATGTAGCAAATTCTACACATATTCACAGCAGGAAAAATATCTGAATAATTCTGTAAGACTAGAATACAGCTGAATCCATAGTTAAGAGGGGTTTTTGTTGGGTTTTTTAATTTTATTTTATTTCTGAAGCTACCATCACTCCACACATCACAGTATGAATCATATTTAAAATTCATTTAAGCGTATAAATGTTTATATACCCTTATAAATAAACATTTTTTTCTCTCTTTCTCTGACTTCCAGGTTTAAATGCTAGTCTACCATTTTATCAATTTCCAGCTTTAAGGTTGTGAGTAATACTTTGATTTTTATACAAATGGATTACTGGATCCACAGCTGTCAGTACAATTATGGCCAAGACCCTTGTAGCCTGAACCAAACTACAGAAACATTTAAACAGAGCCTACTTAAACTAATAACCAATAAATGAATATTCTTGACAAAAATAACATATCTCCAAGAAGATGGTTATTTAATAGGCTTTTATTGTCCATGAAGTATGAACTCTGAAACTGTGAACTATTATGTATAGACATATATAGGATATCGTTAAAGCACAGCAGCAGTAATGTCAAGATGTATTTCCTAAAATTTCTCTGAAGCAATGCATATAAAAACACTTAAACAGAATGAGCTACATACTTCACTTCAGAATCAAACACAGATACTACTAAATTTAAGAGAGTTCATGTGTGTGAGGTAGAAGGGGCATATAGTTAAAAGCAGAAACACATGCGAGAGGTTATTTCCTTTTCAGTGAGACAGACCCAAAACTAATACATTTGGTGCTCAAAATGAAGTCACAATGAGGCCTTGCATCTGAAAATCCTACATTTATACATGTATTCATAACTAGTCTCACCTAAGTTTCCAAGTCCAATATCCTTTACATCCAAACTGCTGTTTCTGGACCCCCTTGTCAGACTGTAGGAAATCAAGAAGTGTTCTTCAGTTGTTTGTGTGCAGCACATCTATCCCCTAAAGTCTATCTTCATTACTTCAAGGGAAAGGCAGCTGGGTGAAAATACCATATGGATTAGTATCAGTGTGGAGATGAGCATTTTGACCATCATAATTTAATTACATAGGAGATAGGACAGAGTGCAGCCTCAGCAAGTTTACAGATGATGCAAAATTGTGAGAAGTGTTTGAGAGACCAGAGTCTTGTGCTGCCATTCAGAGAGCCCTCAACAGACTGAAGAAATGGGCTGACAGAAACCTCACGAAGTTCAACAAGGGGTGTGCCACGTCCAACACTTGGGGAGGAACAACCCCATGCACTAGCACAGGCTGGGGTCTAACCAGCTAGAAAGCAGCTTTACAGAGATGGACCTGGGGGTCCTGTTGGATAATAAGTGGAATATAAGCCAGCAGTGTGTCCTTGCAGTAAAAGGTGGCCAACAGCACCCTGGCTGCATTAGGAAAACCATTGCCACTGAGCTGGGGGAGGTGATCCTTCCCCTCTGCTCAGCACTGGTGAGGCCACACCTGGTGCACTGTGGTCAGTTCTGGGCTCCCCAGGAGCTAAGAGACATAGACATACTGGAGCGAGTCCAGTGAAGGGCCACAAAGATGACAATTGCACTGGAGCCTCTGCTGTACAAGGAAAGGCTGAGAGAGCTGGGAAGGCTTCAAGAAGGCCTTCAAGAAGGGAAGGCTTAGGGGGATCTTATCAATGTGTATAAATACCTGATGGGAGGGAGCAAAGAAGATGGAGCCAGGCCTCTCAGTGGTAGCAAGTGAGAGGAAAAGAGGCAAGGAGAACAAATTAAAATAGAAGAAAATCCACTTTGTTGTGGTTTAACCCTAGTCGACAACTAAGCACCACACAGCTGCTCGCTCACCCTTGCTCACAACCCGGTGGGATGGGGAAGAGAATCGGAAGAGCATAAGTGAGAAAACTCGTGGGTTGCGATAAGAACAGTTTAGTAATTGAAATATAATAGTAGTAGCAAATAATAATAATAATAATAATAATAATAATAATAATAATAGTCATGAAAAGGAAAACAACAAAAAGAGAGAGAGAAACAAAACCCAGGAAAATCAAGTGATGCAACCGCTCTCCACCCATCAAACGATGCCCAGCCCATCCCTGAGCAGTGATTGCTGCCCCCCAGCCAACTCCCCCCAGTTTATATACTGAGCATGGTGTCATATGGTATGGAATAGCCCTTGGGCCAGTTTGGGTCAGCTGTCCTGGCTGTGCCCCCTCCCAGCTTCTTGTGCACCTCCTCGCTGGCAGAGTATGGGAAGCTGAAAATGTCCTTTACTTAGTATAAACACTGCTTAGCAACAACTAAAACATCAGTGTGTTATCCCATTATTCTCATGCAAAATCCAAAACACAGCATTATACCAGCTACTAGGAGGAAAATTAACTCTATCCCAGCCGAAACCAGGACAACTTAAACATGAGGAAAAACTTTTTTACAGGTAGTACACTAGAACAGGTTGGTCAGAGAGGCTGTGGAGCCTCCATCTTCCAACCCCACTGGACACAACGTTGAGCAAACTGCTCTAGTTGACCTCATTTTGAGCTGGGAGGTTGGAGCAGACACCTCCAGAGGTGCCTTGCAACCTCAAGCATTGGGTGATTTTACATCAGAATTCCAAAAAGATGGAGCATATTGGGATCTCTATGTGATTTCGCAAACACTCATGTTTTGTAAAGGAATAGAGAGAAAGTGAAAACAGTTTCTAGATTACCCGGTTACTCTAAAACAATGTTACCAAGACCAGATAAATTCTGAAACAGAATTTAAACCCAGGTATGGTGAAAAGTCCAAAACAAAAGCAAATAAATTAACAAAAACCCTAAAAGATCATCGTCTTCAACCTTTACATGCAACTTTGTGGCCATGTGCAACACAGAGAAAGTATGAAACTTTGCACTTAATCACTGCAGCTACTGTAGAAAAAACTGAGCTTACCTAGCTGGCTTCTTACTAGGCACAATGCAGACTTGAAAACTAAAAATTAGACATCAAAAATGCCTTGTCCTTTCTATAAATTTCACTACTTCAGGTCTCCTCCGGAGGCACTGAAAGTAAAAGCTGAAATGGAGTTGAAAAGTACTGGTGTCATAGCTAAACTTATCCTTACAGAGTGTCCCTGACAGTGGTGGTCTTTGACTCTCAAGCCTGGGCCTACTTCAGTTCTTGGTTCCCCAGCACGTGCCCCTCAGCATGCAGTGAAGAAGCATGGTTCCCCATGACTCGTTGGAGCAGTCTGCAAAGTTTGCAAATTCTGCCTGTCCCATTTTCCTCTGGCTGAAGCTGAAGTACTATTTGTCCCTGCCAACATATGTATGTAGCTATACATCATAAGGAGTTAATGCACAAAATTGCTCTTGCCATTAGAATACAGGGATGTTACCGGCAGGTACGGCACTCTGACTACTTCACGACATATGGCTTCGTTTTGATCTAGTACTGAGGTTGCATACAAGGAAAAAAATGTCATGTAAGTTATCCTTATTAGCCTTTCTGGAATAAGACCTAACTTTGCTATAAATACAATGGTATATCTTATTTTAAAATAGTATTAATATAATTAATAAACTATTTTAATAATTGTAAATCGCTTATTAATAAGTATATAGTTTTGTAACCATGTATTTTATTCATCTGTCAATAAGCTACTCGTATCTAAGTTTGTCTTATTTATGCAAAGCTACATGTTCAAAAAACCACAAATTTTCTTATTTTTCATCTTAGCTACTATATTTTTCCACAATAAAGTCCCATGCCTTCTGCCTGCTGCCTTGCTGTTTGCTATCACAATCAGAGACCTAATTAAGGAGACTTTGTATCATTAGTTTTCAAATTAAAAACATTTGGAAGACAACATAGGCACATTTTTCAGAAGACAGAAAGTGATGATCACATTTGCAAAATAAAATCCAACCCCAAGCAAATATTAACAAAGAACCTGAACAGAACCAACACTGTCCTGGAACTCAGGTTCTTTTGAGTTTCTGAACTCAAAAGGGTGATTGCCCCATCGTCTAATGGTCAGCTGGAAGAAAGGGAGATTTGATTTCAAACTAAGAAGACATTCTGAAAATAAGAAATGTTTGCAGCTCCCAAAAAACCTTGCCAGCATGTATCAACTTAGCTGGATCATAAGCAAGCATCGGAAATACCATTTCTATTTTCAGAACATCATGCATCCAGGATGAAAGCTGGGTTCCTCCCACATCTAAATTGCTCAGTAAATCTTATATTTCAAGAACAGTCTTATGATAAATGTCAATTTTGTGCTAACTGCATTCTGCAAATATTTAAACTGAGACGTGTACAAAAACCAGATAAGGAAGACTTTTTTTAAACTGAGGATGCACCTTGGCCAAGCAAGAAAAACATTTAAGCCATGAGCTACAGGTTAACATTCAATCCAGACTGAGCTGGGAAAAGGTATTTTTGCATACCCTTGAAATGTGTAAAAAATAAAATATTTCATACACGTGGAATGCTTAAACATAAAGCTGTGCGATACTACAAAATAATTACACTTGGAACTTGGGGAAAAGATTAATAGACAGATGGTCTCCACTTTCTACTCTGAAAAGTAAAAAAAAAAAAAAAAAGATGGTGATGATTCTAATCCCTACACAGCAAACTATTTTTAAATTCCAGATTTTTGTGATGTATTAAAAAATAATCTGTTCAAATCAGATATACACAGAAAACAAAAACTTTGTTGAAATTTTCTGCAAATGTTGATTTAAGTTAAAACAATCATTATCTGACACTTGTACTATTAGAAATCTTTTCTTTCATGAAAAGTGCGGCACCATCACTCCCTTCGCATCAGAACAGTAGTTGCTACTTGTTGTGGTTTAGCCCCAGCCGGCAGCTAAGCACCACGCAGCTGCTCGCTCACTCCCCCCCGGTGGGATGGGGGAGAGAATCGGAAGAGCAAAAGTAAGAAAACTCGTGGGTTGAGATGAAGACAGTTTAATAGGGAAAGCAAAAGCCACTCACGCAAGCAAAGCAAAGCAAGGAATTCATTCACTCCTTCCCATGGGCAGGCAGGTGTTCAGCCATCCCCAGGAAAGCAGGGCTCCATCACGTGTAGTGGTTACTTGGGAAGACAAACACCATCACTCCGAATGTCCCCCCTTCCTTCTTCTTCCCCAGCTGTATATGCTGAGCATGACGCCATAGGGTATGGAATAGCCCTTTGGTCAGTTGGGGTCAGCTGTCCCGGCTGTGTCCCCTCCCAGCTTCTTGTGCACCTGGCAGAGCATGGGAAGCTGAAAAGTCCTTGACTAGTGCAGCAACAACTAAAACATCTCTGTATTATCAGCACTGTTTTCAGCACAAATCCAAAACATAGCCCCATATCAGCCACTATAAAGAAAATTAACTCTATCTCAGCTGAAACCAGGACACTACTAAATAGCATCTTTTGTATCTGAGTTATGTTAGTATAGAAAATAAAAAGTTTACAACTCTGAGACAAACTTGCTTATCATTTAAAACAATCAAAATATTCCATTATTAGGTTCTAAATCTCAGAACTTAATAAATACCTACCATGATTACTCATTCCCTAAAACTACCTGATTTTTTATAGCTATGTTCTTCTAGTGCACTCAGCAGGGTACAGGGCGATGATAGGATAAGGATCTCATTTTATTGTCTAAATTGTAATCCAAATTGGAAAGGCTGCCTCCTCAGCTAGCTGGTCTGTGGATTAAAATTGAGTGGGTAGTTGTAGTTCAATTTCTTCACAGACAAAAATAATAATAATTTAAGAAAGATACCTTGTTTATCAGTGTTAGTTCAGTACAAGGCAGGCCTGGAGATGTTCTCTGTTTCTATTACAAGACATCCTAGAGTATATTCTTGAAAACCAGCAAGCCTACCAAATAGTACCTGAATATTCAGAGCATTTTAGTCTTTCCTATACTTAATATCCTCTTTATGAAGTCAATATATTTCTGTTGCTTCTGGATATTTGTGATGTATTAAGACAAATCAGAGGCAATTAGAGCAAATACTATATATGGAAATTTCCAGTTTTGTAGCTGAAGCAAATAACAAAGGCCAAAATCTGTGTGGTGCATAATAAGTATTGCTGGTAGAAAGGCATCTATCAGAAGTCAGGATAAAGCTACCAAAGATGCAAATAATGAGTTTCTCTCACTTGCAAAATATTGTCAAATCATTATGACAGTGCATGCACAGCTGTACATAAATGTTTAGTAATGGTGTGGCAATATTGCAAGAAAAAAACCAGTAAGGATAGAATAAGTGCCTCCAGAGTTAACTTGACAGAAAAAAAGGCTTTTTCTGCAGAGATCTAGAGATACTAAATATTACAATTGGCTATTGGTTTGTTGGGGTTTTTTTAATGTATTTGAAGACGTTCTACAGCATAACCATTATGAGGAGGCCAACGAGAATTTTGGCTAAAAAATTCAAACTGCATGATCAGGTTGAGAATAAATATACATAGTCTGAAGGATTTTTTTAAAATGAAAAAATCAGGGGAACATTTTTTTGGATAACATTACTTACTACCCAGTGTTTCTTAAACTCCAACTGCAAAAATCTGTAACATATTCATTAGATGAAACTATCACATTTTACTTGCTCCACAGAACTCAAGTCTCTCCTTGGGTGTCATTTCCTGGATTAAAAGATTAAGCTAAGAAATTTATCTTGGAATTAAATGTTTCAACAGGCAACTTTGGACAGGGTGCGAATCCTGAACTCCCCTATCGGCTAGAGGGAACAAACTCCTAGGAGAAGTAACGAGCCACACTCATTACTTCTGGTAACGAGTGGTGGATCAAACTGGTGGATCAAAATTTTGAAGAGAAGAAGCCAAGCTCTGCCAGTGTTCACAAGTGTTTCCTTAAAGCTAAGGAACGGTGAGATACATTATCACTGTATGTCTTACTCACAAAAGTCAGAAAACTGTCATTTAAAAGAAACAACATTCTGTTTTACAAAGGCAAAAGGCCATTTGTTGAACAGTTAACAGTAAGCACATACTGAAGGGTAGAAGCTATGTTGTTCAGATGAAGAGCCCATTTTCCCCTGCTCATATCTCTGAATATTATATATTTTAAGTTACTTATTGTAAGTAACATATAACTTAATCAGGCTAATCACCATTGAGTATCACGAAGTGCTGTGATGCTGTATTGTTCTTTCCTCATGAGCACATTCACCAGGAAAAATAAAAGTGATTACATATAGAGTTCCCACCAAAGCAAACTATATGCATGTACAAACACTTAGTTTTCATATTGTATTTTTGCTAGACCTATAACATTGACACTGGCATTATCCACATGCTCCCAGTCCCTTAAGTATTTTGGACAATCTCACATAAACAAAAAGAATAGTACCTCATCTTGTTAAATCAGCAAAATCATGAAGCTATTTTTTCAATGATGAAAGAAAGAATTTCATTGAAAAAGGAAAACAAAAAGGTTTTGGCTTTATTATAAATGACTGTAACAACTGTTTGTCTCAATGTCAAATACAATGTCACTTACCAGACTTGGCAAAAATATGCAAATTTTTGTATTTATTGTTTGGGGGGGATCATGCACCCTATCAGCAGCCTTCCAGAGAAGTCTCTGTATCCTTTCATTTCTAGATTTTATATTGTGTGGTAATCCAAGCCATATGGCTCCTACCTACATCTCCTTAGCTGAACTCCTGAACAGGGCTGTCAAGTAAGGAGAGCCTGCTTAGACCTGTGACCCCTTCACAATTGATCCTCAAGTGTAACTTGGTCAACCAGTGAATAATATTACAGGTTGTAGGATTTGCTGATCATACTGCTGTGTCCCTTTGTCAAGCATGGTATAGAAAGATATCGTCTCCTAATACTATGTCTGGTGGTTAAAAAAAAAAAGGGAAGCTGGCCTCCTTTCCCCTCAGAACCGGTTAGTGTCACCAACATTTTGAACATCATGCACTCCTGCAGGCGTATTACAAGCTACAGAAACAGGTTTATCTCAACTGAAAAGCAATCTTGACACTGCTCTGATTCGAACTGAGAATCTAATATATTATACAGTCCAAACTATTTAATAGTTTGAATAATGAAAAAGAGAAGATTGGATTTTTTAATGGAAACAGGAAAATTTAATACAGGAAACCCTTTATTCAATTAACAGGTTAATTTATTCCAGGATCTTTTAAAAAGAATGATGAATTATTTACAATGGATAGACAATGCAACATCTTACAAAGCTCTAGCATGTGAAGGGCAGTTACAGTAATTCCAATACTGGTTCATTTGCCTGTGATCTCAAATGCTGATTACAAAACCCTGCTGTCTCAATGAATTTCAAAAAAGCTCAAGGTTAATCTCTTACACAATTTACACTTATAAAATGTTAAGATTCACAATGAAATTTAAACCATACCGTCTAATTAGTAACTTACATTTAAGCCTGTATCCTGGTAAGACACTTAACAATTGTAAACATAATGACTGCATGTTTACTTAGCATGTAATATTCTACAAAATACAACCTCAACAAAAATTACATCCCAACTTATGTTTCATCCATGTATACTTGGAATCTAAAATGAAGAACAAGTTATTGGTACAACTCAAAAAAGTACTCTTAAGTTTCTCTCTGCCTCATTAGGCTTTAGACTATGTAGCTACTTTGTACACAACTCTTGTAGTCTAGTTATTAGACGGTATCTTGGCTCAAACTGCAAATTGCTTTAGCAAATTCTGGCAAAAAAAAGTATATTATTCTAAGCATAAATTCTGAAGTACATCATGCCTGATTAACAGCTGTTGAAGCTGAAATTCTGTTATGGGGTTATACAACAAGAACAAGCAGAAACAACAGCAGACTAAGATGACTGTGCTCTCCTCACACTGAGAAGACAGATCAAGTCTAGATGAAATATTTTTACATTTTTTTATTTAGTCTACCTTATTATTCTTCGATTTGCTGAAACTATTGATGGGTCTATTAAGGTATTTTCTGTTTGCATTGACCAAGCTAGAGCTGGTCCCAAATGTCAGTCGATAAGGCTTTACCGAGAATAGGTCTTACCAAACTAATTCAATTACCTTCTTAGATCTAAAGTTTCCTTTTTTAGAAGTAATGAAGACACAGTTTCCACAATGCCATTTTGATTAATATTTGCAGTTAAAAAATAGGACTGAGCAGAATCAAAGCACATGTAGAAAAATGGCTGACATCTTCAGTAGCAAATAGGGACAGTTTATGGGATTGCTAATACTATTTTCATTGATGAGCAGGAACTAAGCATTATAATGACTTTATAAAGCTTGCTGATTACTGGAATTGGCAAAATTGTTAGATACGAGGGGAACAAGTAGAAAGACTGATTGTGATTACTTTCCTAGGTATAAATATGTTTTATTACAGCCAAAAGAAGAATAATTCATAAAAAAATCAGGAATTCTGGTCTTTCCTGCAGAATGGAGAAGAATGTATCTTGGAAAAGCAGTGATGACAGAGGATTTTAGGTGTCATGGTTAAACATCTAGCTAGTTGAGAGTGATATGCTGTGGCAGGAAGAGCTAATACAAAAACCTTGGATGTAAAAAGAGAATAAAAAATACTGGAGAAAATTCTATTTTGGTAGAAGGCTTTCAGAAATATTCTTGGTATTTAAATATTGCTTACAGAGATCAAATTCAAAAGGGGTCATTGAAAGGACTGGAGAAGAAAGTGAAGAATAAAACAAATTAAACTGATGAAAATGCCTCTGAATGACCTGCATGATTAAAACGCTTAGTTTGATCAGTTAATCAAGAAGATTGAGAGGTTGTCTGATTACAATATATATGAAACTATTTCTCCCAGTTAAGGCACTAGGGTTTTCTTCTAGCACAGAAAACATAACAGGAGAGCATTACAACAGCAAACTCTTCTTTTGAAAATCTGACATAAATATTCATGAAGGTAGCTAACCACTAGAGCTACAAACTAGCAAGGGCACTAATAGACTCTCCATTCCTCAATGCCTATAAACCAAGAGTTTGCATTTCTCTGAAAATTATGTTGAGGTAAAAACATGTTACTCAAATACGTATAGGCTGACTGAAATTAAATGACTTAAGGTAAGTGAGAGGTCAGATGGATACAAACACTTAAAGGGTCATTTCTTCCCATGAAACTTTTAAAGACTACACCAAATATGTATCTGCGTATCAGGGAAAATAGTCTATCCATGCACAAAATTCAGTGATTATGCTGAAAAACAGAAAACCAAAGGCAAAGGTTAGATACAATTTTAGCCATTGATACTTAGTAAATAGATTCTTGAACTTCAGTAGCATCTATAATGTTCCAATGGACATGGCCTAGACTTCACATTCAACTTCTCTCCTGCACCTCCTCCACCCCACCAGGATTCTGCCCCACTTGAAAATCCAACAGCCTCTTTTGGAAACGCGGTCTTTGGGACCAACTAATTGCATAAGGAAGGCAGTTAGTTTGTACAGCATAGTGTCCAAGTGCTCTATGAACACCCAAAAGAGCTAGACCTAGTTTATAAAAAAGGTCAGTTTCTGCTCTTTTTTATTTTGATTTATCCTTGGTAAAGTATCAAAATAATACGATGATGGATGAAGGAAGAAGGAAGAGGTAAGACAGGAAGAAAAAGGGGCACCATGAAGTGGCTTTTCTTATGTCACATAGACTGTCTTCCAGTTCTATGTGACAATCTTCCAGTTCTCATCATCAACCTTTTCTCTAACCATCAGAGAATGCTTTCAGTTTTAGTCAGTGACCGTAACAGAGTACAAGGAAGTCATCCAACTTTTGCAGCCCCCACACAAATACAGCAGATATCTGAGCTGACAACTAGATAAGCTGAAAATTAGACTTTGGACCTTAGCAAACAGCTTGTCCTATCCCTCCGCAAAGAGTCTTCTACAAACATTTTTAAAGGACAAAAGTGCAACAATGCATATGTTGGAATCATTTAAGTCTTGTATGTACTTGCGTAAGAGCTTTAGATTATTTACATCAAGTTTTCTTAATTCTCAGCTAGATACCAAATGAATAAATGTTTTTGGCTGCCATCGGAAATTATGAATTAATGGAAAATCAGGAAATAATGATCAAATAAGGTGCTAAAATTCATAGCTGCAGATAGTGTCTATTCTTTATTTTTGATTTCACTTAAAGCATTATTATAATCACAAACACAAACGTATTGCTCTTCCACATAGCTCATGAAATTGGCTGGATGATTACAAAGACTTAAAGATGAAGTGCACTACAACGGATTATTCTAACACTTGATTGGTCTCAGATAGCTGCAGGGCTTTGACAGCTGATACTTGGCAGATGTGCTTCCATTTTAATACTGTTTATCTCCAAGTGATCTACTTCGAGGCATTTTGGTCTTTTACTTGGAATGTGTGATTCTTCTGTAGGATCAGGCTAACCCTATGTAACCACTAGACTGAATGCACTGAACTAGAACTGTTAACTGCACAAAAACTGTAGACTTAGCTTGTAAAACCTTAAAAACAGGATTCATAAGGATAATTAATCTTATGACATCTGGCTCGAATGCTAATGCTTAATATTTTACAGGCTTTGGTTTTCTTTTTTGTGGTAGACATTTGTGTGCTGTCACATGAGCATTCTTCTCTGTGATGTCTTTCTGTGAGAGTAACTACTAACTTCCTGGTTTTTCCTCCTCTCATTTCAGAAAAAGCTGAAAAATTACCATTCCTCCTCATAAGCCTTATACTCACTCTGGATCTGCTCTCTTGAGCAACTAAAATAATTTCTTGGTTAATTTATTCTTACAACCCATGCAAAGCTAGGTATACTTATGGGTAATGGGCACAGCTCTATGCTGTCCTGGACTTCAGTCAAAGATGCGTTTGTCTAAGTTACAATTACGTTTTTTTTCCCAAGGGCCACAAATGCCACTTGGAGAATATTCTCAAAACAGAAGTATTCAAGTCTGACATTTGTGTGTTGCCACCAGCACCCTAGCGGTGATGTGTAAGAAAGACCACACTCACAGATCCATGGCTGATGATTAAAAGAAAAAACACAAACCTTTTGAACAGAAAGCCTGTTACTTTAAAAAAAACCCACATTGGATAGATAAAAAGTGGTTCAGATCCTAACAACTATTTTAGGATATGAATATTTTGCACAGTAAAACTACCTCAAATTTTGTAAGAGGCATCATCCTGAGTTGAGAAAACTCCCTGTACTTGAAGGCACCCTGGATGGAGGCTAGAAACTATCACCTCACCGTGCCATTCATATTGAACAGCCTTCAGAGAGGCAGTAACCTCTAACAACAACTTCAGTTACACAAACCGTATTCTGATCTTCCCACAACAAAAGACCCACTGTCTTCTTTTACCTAGGATCAGAGCAATGACAATTAAGACATCTTTTCATTTATATTAATATATTTGTTTACGTAAATAAAATTTCACTTTTAGCAAACATGGGGTTGGCCATAAGGGAGGGTGGGTGGGTTGGGGGGGGAGAGCTTTACATTTTAAATATTGATGTCCAAGTCCTTGAAACCACAGGGCAGAAACAGTCCTGGAAGCACAGATAGGAATACAGGTACCTCCACAGCTGTCAGAATAATGTTCCTTGACCTCTTTCCACCCTAATTAATCTTTAGTTCTGTGTATAGTAGAACAGCCATCACAGGAAGTGTAAAAATAAATCTCAGCAAAAATAATTTATATATCTGGTCATTAGAAAATTTTCCTAGCAGACTGGGGAAATGAATTGAACTTGGCTCTAATACATTTTCTACCTCAAGCATGGAACACCTTTTCTGGTGGCCTTTTGGAGATGGGTGGAAGATATGTGGTACATCTTTTAATATACAGGAAAAGATTTAGGCCAGCGTGCCTCAGGTAGACAGAATTGACCTCCTGAAGCTTGCAGTGATGGACCTAAAATGTGACTACATGTGTACAGCTGCGTTCTAATACACTGTGAATTCAGGTGATGTCCCATTCAGTATGCTGACTGTTTCAGATCACACTGAGAAGCTCTTAACCTCATGTGGTTTAGCTCCCAGCCACAGTAAATTAAAGACAAGTTATGTCCATAGTAACCAGCACTTAAACTCTTTGGGGCTCAGTGCACTCAAGAAAAACTCCAGACATAACCAAGGACACTCAGCAGATGTCTGAGAGAGACATCTGCTAACTCCACTGCTCTTTGCATCTACCTGTCCAAACCACAAATGCCAGAGATGAACTTACAGACCCTCACATACATGAAATTAAAGTTATCAACATAAACATGAGTTGCAATCAAATGTAAACACACTAAAAGCTGTGAATCTTTCCACAGTTGTCCAAAAGATAGGTTATCATTATTATTATGATGATGGTCTTAAAAATATCTGGCTACATGGCCTCAGTATAACAACTTATCCTGAGTTGGACTTACACTATTTTTCTGGACATTGAGAATTACAAAGAATCTGTTTTGACGTCCTTCAAGCATTTCATGACAAATCTTGAAGCCAAAACTCCATTTTTACTGAGCTAAAATTCCACTCATTCTCAAAGATTTTATCAAAGCTGTAGGATTTGACCCTCAGCTAATAGATGTCAGAAGAGATATGGGCACAAATTTTCAACACAGGAAAACAAGACAGGTAAGTCCATGATTTGCTAGGCAGAACAAAATAAACAAATCATCCCTTAGAGGTATTTCAAGAAGCAAAATGGAAAAAGAACCAAAGCTTTTATTTTGCTTTATACTACAAGTTATTCAACATTACACTTACCTTCATGACCACTATACAATCAGGAACCATAGATTTTGTCTCAAACTTGTGTGTTCTACCACTATGACACCGGTTCTTGCATCAGCTGCTTATTGTTTTTAAGGGTCTGTGTGAATGCAGTGTTTAGACACCAGAAGATGACCGGTCATCCAATTTATGTTAAAGGAAACTTTGGGGAGAGCCAGTGCATTTGCCTTGATTATTCCAAAACAGTATTTCAGTATGATTATGTACGTTTTGGACAACACATTCCTTTTCTATCTAAAATTCCTTTACAGGTGGACCCTATATCACTTTTACTTGATTTTCTACTGTGGTAGCAATGTTACTTAGATTTAAAACCTTAGAAACTCTGGCAAACATAAGAAGACTAAAGACTTTTTTTCTTTCTAAAGCATAAATGCATAAATAAGATGCACTATGATTTTAGCCTTCAGTACACAAATATCCAAAGGTCCTGCACTTGAAACAGGATTAAAAAGTGCTCTGAACTTTCAAATCTCCTGTTGAATGCATGTGATCACAGATGCTTGGATGTATTGTCCTGGTTTCAGCTGAGATAGAGTTAATTTTCTTTATAGTAGCTGGTATGGGCTACTATAACCACGACAGTATATAATGAATATTTGATTCCTCTTTACTGCTTTATACTATGCATTCACCTGATGCTTAGTTATATGATTTCTGCCAAAAGGATGCTTTGTGATATTACCCCAGTCTGAAGTAATACAAACCTTAAAGCAATTACTAATGCTGCTGTCACTTCTGTGTTTGTCATAAAAATTAAGAGTTGCTATATGTGTGTTCTCTTAGATAAACAGGTAGGAAAGTTAAGAGTATGAACCAGTGCTTACCTAGTAAGTATTAAAATGAACTTATACTAAGACTCAGTTGCTCTGGTTAAAGACAGCTTTTTTAAAAAAAAAGAGAGAGGAAAAAATACATTAGAATACATCAATAACTTCCAAGTGACTTGGCAGAGGAAATGTTTTTTTTTGTTTTGGTAATGAGAAAAATCATCCAGCTGTATTTTAGGCCTATTTTTAACTAACTGCAGAAAACAACAACTTCACTTCAAAGGATCCATTTTATGTCTTCTTGTACATAAGTTCTGGGGAAAAAAAAAAATGGACCTGCGATATAAAGAGCAAAAAACACCCATAAGCATATTACCCTCTATCCCCTAGCTGAACTTGAGATTTGCTTTGAAACAAACTTTCTTACATCCTTCCCTATCTCAAAAGTCTTAGACCTCAGTCTTAGCCCTACATTTATAATTAATTAAAAACTGTTGTACCAAATCTTTTGGGAATTAAGACCACAATGCCAATGTAGTCATTTTACTAGTTGTCTTTATATTTAAACATTTTAATTGTAATGGGATATAATTGTACCATCCTGCTTCTCACCGATTTACAAAACAGATTGATGTAAGAGAATGGTCCAATGTGGTACCGTACACAGAAGATAGGACTTCTTCCATCATTTTCAACACCTGAAAAATGCACCTTCCTACACAATAAATGAGTAAGAAAATATTTTAGGTGATTTTAAAGTTAAAATTAAGTACTATATTGAATTGAGAAACAAGCATTTTTTTCTTCAATAATTTATATGTTTTAGATACAACTGTATTTATAGGACCACGGAGCAGGATTATTGAAACTGGCTTGCATTAATATTCAAATAATGCTGACTTGAGTCACCTCACTAAATAAGTTCCCATCTGACCACACTACAAAAGAGAAGGGGTTACAAAAAAAAAAGTTTCTAACTGTTATTTCTCTCAGAAAGACAGACCACAGATAGAAAGTTTGATTGATATTTATCAGCAAGGCTTTTGTTCCTATCCCTTCTAACAGGACAGTGGCCTAGCATTCTTGTACCTTCACCTGGGAAGTCACTGTTCCCCCCAAAATACTTTAAGCATTTATTTAGTCATCACCTGCTGTCCTTGGACTTAAGAAGTAGAAAAGTAGACCTGACAGGGCATCTCTTTGGCTCTAAAGGGATAGCATCCAGACACAGCAGATCTAAATCTCTAGTTTCTTGGCTTATTCGAAGACATTCCCATGAACAAGTGACAACTGCACCTTAAGCCGAGTGCGACATTTTTATTAGAGAAGTAAAGTAATTTCCAACCAGATAAACATTTGGCAGCATAGATTTTGTAACGTTTGCTATGCTATGGTCTCTTCTACTAAGGCAAGGGACATCTACAGGCATGAACATGAATATGCAGTGTTGACTCTTAGCCACTTTTATCCTTTCTGGAATGGAGATTCCTACCCCAGTTGTAAACATACTACTGCTCCTAAAAGGGAAAATTAGGAAACCTAAACACCTTCCTTTACACATTTTACTGACAAACGTCAATGCTTGCGTCAAAAAGTGAAAGAATACCATTCACTTCAGCAAAGTAGAGTTGGCAAACCTTACAGCAGTAAGCTCTTTTGTTGTGGTGTAACTGTTTTCCCCTCTTCTTTTCCAAACTTTTACCTGTTCTCACAGATAATTAGCCTGACATTCCCATCACAGTATTAACATGAGTTGCAGCCTGGGAAATAATAGTAAGGAAAAGAACACAAGCTGCAAATGCAAAAAAGCTGCAAGAACTGTGGCCTGGAGAATAACTGTTGGAAGCCCATGTATGAAACATGAGGCCACAGGGGCCAGCTTACAATCAGTGGAACTCAGATCATGTTTAAGCTCCAGACAAGGTGACATCAGTTTGAAACGTGGTCATAATTGCAGAGGGAGGGGAAAAAAAAACATTGGGGTTCTACAGCTTTTTTAAGGCATTACTCAGATGAATACTGTAGTCTGCTACTTAAGAGTCCTGCTAACTGTATGGCTAAGCTGGAAGAGTATTTGGTCTAAGAAGAAAATGATTTATGGAGATATCTTACTGTTATTATGTACCAAACGATGTACCTGGCAAAGTAAAATGTACCACATAAGTATGGACAGAAAGCATAAGTATTTCAAGGAAGCTTAAGAGATCATATCCAAAGTGAGTGAATATGCCTTGCAGTCATTAATTAGGGTATGTAAGAGACATGAAGATTCACATTGAAGACCAGCAGGAGATCAGCTTTTATGACAATCTTTGACCTAAACCTCATCCTCTAAACCATTCAGATCCTAGTACAATGTCTATTTTTCTGCATTCAAGCAAGGCACACTTTTTTATTAGAACAGCCATTACAGATGGCACACAAGCCCCTTCTACAAGTCCTACACCACCACCACCACCACCACTTTTTCTTCACAGAACCTTTCATGTTCCTGGTAGCACTCCCAGTAAATGAACGTTATACTTGCCAAGAGAACTTCAGCTGCTGACTGGGTGACTTCACTGACAGAGCTTTTGGAACAGAACAGAAGTATACCAGAGATCTTAGATGGTCTTTACATTATTTGACATTTCAGCCCTTAGAATCACATTTTAATAGTAAAATTCTAAGGAAAAGAATTCAGGGAAACGTCTCAAATCTTTCATTAGCTTTTTTAGATTGAACAGAAAACTGTTTAACATAAATGCAGATTAGGAATGCAAGAGTTTCCATGCTAATTGATTCGGAAGAGGTACTAATGCTAGTCAGCAAATCAAGATTTAAGACTACATCACACTTGGATATGTAAAAGCCAATGAAAAAAACCCAAGAACTTATTTACTGCAAATTGTTCAAGTCCCAGAACTAATTTTAAAGTAAGTTGAGGATGAAATGCATTAATCTTGAGGGTAGCTGGGGGGGGGGGGGGGGGGGGGGCAGTAAATGCACTGCACTTGTTTACTGAAATAAGAATACTTCTCTAATTTTCTGACACAGTAACATTTTATTTTGGGAACTAAGTACATCATTAACCATGATAACAGTTACTGATCATCAGTGATTGATACATCACCGATCATGATTACAACTATTATAAACTGATATATTTGCTAAAATGAAAAAAATATTTTAATAGTAAGTCCATGTATGATTTTTTCACTTATGGAAAATAACTTACTGAATAAAAAGAGAAGGAGGATTTGTTGCTCAGTTTACAAATAAATTTGAGATATTGGAATACAATACTCTGAGGAAATGACTAGTAATCATAACAGTATCAGGTCACCTGGTAAGCAACTTCACTAGTACTAAATTGATTGAGGTTAATAATTACTTCACTCAAATCAACACACTGTATTATTTGTATCAGCAACTATTACAATCAGTAAGATTTCCCACATATACTACCCCTTTAAAAAAGTTGCTTTAAAATGTGTCTTTCACTGTTTGCATATAAATTACAGGAAGGAGAGAACATTTCTTTTCACTGTATAACAATTTGCGGATATTGAAACTTGCAGGATATCCTGATAGTTTTATTGCAGAGGCAATGATACTGATTTTCTGAATTCTAGTTAATTATTTCAGTTCTTACAGTTCTCTCAATGATTTTAAAGCATTTCTATGCATCTCTCCCCTCTCTGTAAACCTATTGTTTCCTCTATCTTCATTTTACATAAATTTCTTGCTCTGAAATTAATAAATTTATTTTATTTTTTTAATTTACCAACCTTCTAACCCTAGGACTAATTAGTCTTTCAGGTAGCATTCACACCTGTGGCTAGATACAGGATTTGAAGCCAGTGTCCTCAGTTAAGGACACTGCCCTACAGACAGTTACCAATGAACTTTCCTTAGTAAAGGTAAACCGGATTATGGATTATCCAATCTCATTTGGGAGTAGCCCATTTTATTTCCATAGTGAACAGATCAGCAATGCCTCCCTGAGCTCCCCTCCTCCAGTTCAATTCGTCAAATTAAAAAGTGGAAACCACACTACCAGACAATTTGTCACCTAAAGCAATACGGGATCAAGAAGAAATTTCCTTTTGAGAGACTAAAACCAGCTATGTAAAGTTTTTTTGGTTTTGTTTTCCCTTTCTGTCCTGTTTTCAGAGCAGCAAGAGAATGGAAACTGTGCAGCGAGACAAGCAGCATTATACATTGCAACTTCACACTAGTACATGTACCAGCGAGGCAGCTCTTTTGGTCAGATGGCCTAAGGAAGCTCCCAGAGGAAAGTGTCGTTACAGGCTGCAACCTTCAAAGTTTTGGGAAAATGTGCAGGGGCCTTCACATCCAGCTAAGGCCTCAAATCTTTGACCAGCTCATTCCCTAGATGGACGGCAGCATTTCAGTATTTGTCTTCAATCTGCCCTAGACATGGCTTACATCTTTATATGGACATACTGTGGTACAATAAATCTGCAGCCTAGCAGTTACTCCCGCAAGACTCTTCATTTCTGCCTTGGATTGCATCTCCATTCCAGGCTCTCTCCTCAGAACCTTCCTGTTATGCCAAAACACAGACATAACTTACTGAACCAACACAACCTTATGCAGGTCAGCATTTCCTGCATCCCTCAGTGAAACTGAAGATGAATGCAATGCAGGAGAACCCTTGGCAGCTGCTTTGTCAATTTGAAAGCCAAGTGAGGAAAAAAAATAGCTTAGGAGTTTCAGATTAAAAAATAATTCAGTATTTTTGCAGAATTAGTTGGTTGTGGATGAATATTTTACACAGTGATCTACATTTTTTTCTTACAGTAAGGAGATTAATTATATGTGATAGCTATATATATATATATGAACATCTCTTTTATATTATACAACTGAGATCTACATAATTTGATGCTGACTGCTACATCTTAGTAATATATGTGCATGTGAGCATGTATCTGTGTGTTTTCAAGGCCTATCATGATTCTACAAATCACATTCAGTGACAAGTATGCCAGGAAAACACTGCTAGATACCACATCAAGAACCTACATTCAATTAATTTTTCTCTTTGCTAAGGCTTCATAGCTGAATCAGAGTAGATGTAAGACATCACACACCACACAGGTTTAATTCAAAGCTATTGAGACAAAGCCTTTTGTAAGCTAGGAAGAAGTAGACAGAACTACATAAAAGCCTTAACTTGGTGGAAATGTGCTTCCTCCTGTTAACTTTTCCCTTTCCTCACAAAGGTGTATTGAACAAACTGTAAGAGTGGGCACACCTATCAAGTCCTGCCTTAGGATCCAGCTTGTCCACTTCAAAGGTCGGAGCTTACAGGTGTAGTGAGCGACAGCAATGCTTATTGAAGTATTGCTACTGGTGAACCCAAGAAAGTGTGCACCCAGACAACTTTACCCACTTTAAGATCAAGAAAAATGCAGGTGTAAGACCAGGGCCCTAAATGCATCTTTCATTATATAAGACATTACCCCTGAAGGCAGCGTGCATCAGCTCAGTACCAGAGGCCTCAACTTTCTTTCATTGAAGTCAATGACAAAACTGTTCAAAATACGCAACAGTCTACCTAAAGATAAGAAAATCAGAGCACATCTTTTTCTTTTGTATTCTGTAAGACTTTGTGACTTCCCATATTTTTCTCTCAATTCTTTCCCTTTAATCATGGCAGCTATTTAGGTTAGATAAATGGACTTCGTATCTGTGATTCCAAATTAGCAGTATCTAATTTTTATATAGTTATTTGCTATGAAATTTAAACACTAACCATTTATGGGATACCACGCAGGAGAGTGACTGTATACATATTCCAGAAAACAAAATGACTCACATGTATCGACTCAAATATATACTTCTGTACTTCATATACATATATAATTTTCTCTTCGTAGTCCTAGTATAATTCACATTTAAATTCTTAACTTTGTTCTGCAAACAAGCCCTAGAGCTGCAAGAGAGAGGATGGTGACTTCTTCAACTACAGCAACAAATTAAATTTCCTAAAAACAAAAGCTATACTCCAGGAGTAAAAGGCTGCCTGCAAGAAAAGTGAACAAGATCATACATACAGAGTTCTTTCCATTCACTCACTGAGATTGCACTACTAAGATTTATGTTTTGTAATTAAATTGCACCATAGCTATTATAGATTCTGGGTAAGTAGCTCTAAAGAGTTTAAACAACTGGTGAAATCTTTCCAACTTATTATTGTTCCTCATAAAGATGACATACTTTTTTCTGAACCTGCAGTGAGGAAAGATGAACCAGAAATCACACTGATAATGTAGGAAACATTTGAGAACTTGACTTCTCTAAAAAGTGAGTGTGCACTATGGTTGATTTAACACATAAGATTATGTTTAGAGATGTTACTATGGTTTTAATATTTATTTATTTATAGTTATTCATTTATTTTTAGACTATGCCTGGCCAAAAATTGCAAAGAGTGCCGGAGAGACAGAAGGAAAGTGTGGCAATTCCATAGGCATCCATTAAGCTTTTTCCTCTCAAATGGCATAGTCCTGCTAGAGTGAAGAATACAGCGTAACTGGATTAATAAAATTTTAATATGCCTTACAATTAAATAACTTATATTGAAGCTATATTGTGGATAAATGTATTTTCCACTGACTTCAGCATTCGTTTATGCTTAAGTTTCTTTAGCCTAGTGACATTTGAAAGCAGCAAGTTTTTATTTCTCAGAAAAATTGCCTGAGCTTACTCTATTATGATTTGACATTTACATCACAGTCATAGCCTGCAGCTCCAGCCAAGACCAAATCCCCACTGTTCATGCACATATAAATGTATGGTCCCTGCTCCAGAGAATTTAAATCTTAGGTCATCTGCTAAGCCAGCTACGGAAAACTAGAGAATCTAAATAACAAATTATCAACGTAGCCATTTAGACAACTGCAACCCTGAGGTTATTGTTACTGACATAGAAAAGCCTGAAGGAGGATTTTTGCTCCCCACAGTGAAACTACTTTTTATATGCAGCCCACATAATCTGGGTAAATATGCTTTCTAAGATGGAAACCAAACAACATAGATTTGTTGTGTGGCCTAATATTTGAATATAGTAGTTTTTCTTGTGCATAAAAGTTATGCTATGATTCAGACCACTGAGAAAGGGTCATTAATTTAGAATTCAATTTATTTTACTTGTACATGGAAGGTTTGCATTACTGATTTTGCTAAAGTTTCATTATGTTTGCTTTGATGAAGGCATACTTCTTAGAAAGATAGGTTTTCATTTTCCATTTTAAAAATGCAGGACTTGTTGAAGTCTGGACTTGGGCCTCTCTTTTGATTGTGAAATACACCTTAACTTTATTTCTGTTTCACCAAGACTGTACAAATTTTGAAGGGCTGTCTGCAAGCCAAAGACCTCGATTTTTTTCTTAATGCCAAGGCAGCTAAACAGTGAACTGTTTAGCTCTACTTCTGTATTAGTTGCTTTTAGTCCCTTCTAAGATCCCTTTCTCATCTCCTACCCTACAATATGCTCACATATATTAAAAAATTAAATTCAAACATGTATCAATAAATATGTATCAAACACACAGCTAGCAATACTTAATCCTTTAAGTTATTTTACCTTGCCTAAAGTCTACTGTTGATGTAATTGTGCAGCCTGCCAGTGAGTTGTGAGCACTTGGCATCCAAAATTCAATTGTATCCTACTTGGGAAGCCCTCACAGTGGGATGCTGATGAGGTTTCACAACTCTCCTTCATTTTGTCTCCCGTGCATAGGTGTCCTTTGCAAGAAATTCTCTGGTGTCAGATAAAACACCTCCAGGCATTAATAGCATTACAGAGGCAGTACTTCCTCAATCAGTGTAGCAGCAATTGCTGGTGACCCAACCTGTTCTAATTCTGCAGCAACTAAAGTAAGACCCATTCTTTCTTATCTGAGATTTCCTTAAACATGTTAATGAAAGATTTTGCCATCTGAAACACTTTTTTAAACAAAATCTATTGAATCTATTCCTTCTTTCTTTGAAAGCATATCCCATACAGAGGTTCTCTACAGTATGCATTTTCAACTGTTTTCTTCAAGACTGTTAGACTGCCACTATATACGGTATTTTCTTCTATAAAGAAGTTGTTTGTTGTTTACAGATCGAAAGACAGTGAGGCTTTTTTGTAATTGTACTAATATTTTGTAATTTATTTGCAAACTACTTCTCTGAATACTTAGGAAAATGGGAAGAGTTGTTTTTTACAGCTGGAGAGTTTTCACTTTAAATCTCTCCTTCTGACTAATTGCTTTCATATGCTGTATTTGACATTCCTTCATCACTTTATATCAGACAGACGAAAAGGAAAAAGGTAGATATTTTGTTCAAATATAATTTTGTAAGGGTTTATAATTTTTTTGGGGGGAGGAATATGAATATTAGAATTGAATGCTACTACCTATTAAGAGGCTAAAAAGTTTAGTCTAAAAGCCTAAAAACTTACTACTACTAAAAGCCTAAAAACTTACTACTATACTGTAGTATTTATAATGTGAATTTACTTATTAGAAATTCCTTTTTCTTCATCTGCAGCTTGCATGAAAGTTTGTGGATTTTCTGTTAAAAGAATGCTTTCTCATTAATCCAAATCTGAGTTAAATTCTTGAGTTAACTTTTACTGTTACACTTGGAATACTTTTTGCAATGCTATTTAAATTCCTGTATTGCATGACTGCACATCTCTGTTGTGAAGGACTTTATTGGTTTGTTGGACATACTTCAAGTCCCATTAAAGATTATTCAGGATTTTGTTTCACTAGTTATTTTTCCACCAGTGAACACAAACTATTTTGTTGTACCTTTCACCGATCTTGATTTGATCAATTTTATGCTTTCAGGACTTTGTTTCAAGTCATTTGCCAATTAAGTTGCTCAAATACATCCTTATTTATTAAAAGTGGATGCATTTTCTGCTTAGTTAGCAACAGTGGATGAACCTATTATGAATACATAACGAATTAAAATAATGATTGAGGCCTTAACTATTATTATAATTTTCTCTGATTTGGTTTATATCAAGACCTGTATTATTCATAGTGGAATCCTTTGAACTCTGAAGGTTATGGAGAAACCGAGATGCCACTTTCAAGTTAGTGAAGCTCTGAAAAGCTTTTAGGCTTCGTGGTGAATTTGAAATCCAGTATTACTGTCACAAAGCTCTTGTTATTGTATGGTCTGAATACATTTCAAACACAGCCACTAACAGAATTAATGTCTCTGTCCCTGGCCTAGCCTGTAGACAGGCCTGTTAACCACCGTTCAGGTGAACACCTTCCAGTGTTCTCCCACTTGTCTTCATCTGTGGAAGTCTGTTGGACTGTGACGTCCTTCAAAAGGTTCAAATTCTCCTGAGGCTGCTACTTCATTAATGACAGCACCCTCCCACTCACGAAAGAGGGAAGGGAAATGTCAAGAGGAAACGGAAGGAAAAGACAGCATCTCTTCAGCCCAATTGCAACAATTCTTTTTTGCAAATGTTGGCCTTTTTGAATGCAGAAAACTCAGGTGGCAGTGAATAAGGAAACGAGTTGGTCATTTCAGTTGGCCTCCCTACTGTCAGCCCTGTGATTTTACTCCACTGGTCTCTCCACACATACCCACAGCAGTGTTAAGCCACGGTGACCCTTCTTTAGTGTGGCCACTTATCAATCCTGATTGCATAATAAAGCTTTTTGCTTCATTTTCTGCTTCAGTTTTTGAAAATATATCTAAGGTGTACAAACATTTTATTGTAATGCCTGTAATATCTACTTGCAGCTGCGTTTTTTTTTTTCCCCAAGTAGATGCTGCTAATAAAGTCTTGTTATCATGCTTGGTCAATTTATGAGCTGCCTGGACATGTCAGGACCACAAGAGGCCTTGCTGTCCCTGCCCAGTCTCCCTCGGGGCTCCCCCCACCCTGCCCATGGCCCAGGACCCCATGGCAGCCCCCCAGGGCCATCAGCCCCTGCCCCAGCGACACCGCAGCAAGGCCGATCTTCAGCTCCCCACAGCCCTGCCCTGCCCAGCCATGGGCCCCACTGAGCCGGGCCCACCTGTGGGCCCACATCCCAACCCGGCCTCAGCCCGGCCCCATCCCCAGGGAGGTGCCCACTGCCGGGGCTGCCCCCGTGCCCCTCAGCTGCCCTGCTTGATCCAGCAACTTGTACGTTTGGTACCAGCCCTGATCTGCCACCTTTTTGCTGTCGTCAGTACAAAGCCAAGCCTGCAACAAGAAGCTCATGGGCAATATGCCCCCTCGTAGTGTGTGTCAATGAAAGTATCAGTAATGGCGTAAGGCACAGATACTAGCAAAGAGTTATTTAAAAAACAACCCAAAACTTATTAATTTAGACGTTTTGCCTTGGGTAACACTCACACAGAGGCCCAGATCTCGTACAGAGGATGGCCAGTCGCTGCCTGCGTGGCAACAGCAGCCTCCCCTGCAAGCGCCCCTGCAGTGGCGCCTTCGCCGCCTTGGGCGAGACTCCCCAGACGGTTCTGCTGGATTCGCACCACCCGTCTAGTCCCTGGTCCTGCGCGATCACTCCAGCACATTACCTCCTACCTATCTGAGCTTTCTACAGCAGACTTCCTGGCGTGACCATTTCTGAATCTGAAGAAACAGTTTCCACCGACTATTTAAAATTATCCATGTGCAGTTTGGCAAATTTGGCCGTAGGAGGTGCCTGGTGACAGCCACTTCCACAGCAGTTGCAAAGAGAAATGTTGAAATAACATGACTCTAATTCTGAATATGGCTAATCATTTGGATTATATATTTTCTGTGTAAGAAAAAGCCTAAGTGCTTATTTTAAAATGATGATGGTCTATTCCATTCAGCAGCACTGCTGTAAGACCAAGTTAGGCGAGTACTGAAAGATCTGTAATGCCAGAAATAGGTATATTTTCTCACGACAATATTGATCTCTTAGCAGAGACATGACAAGGTATTTTGTCAAATGATGCCAAAAAAACAAAATTCAGGCCCATGAACTTTCATCTTTTTTTCTGAATGTTTAGGTATACACGGATATGGAATTCTCATAATGTCACTCAGAATGAGAAGTTTTATGTAGTCTATCTTGGCAAGAGTGAAGGCACTAAAAAATTAATCGCAACCCCCAAAACTCAAAGATCAAGCAGGATATTGGTTGTTTATTTTTCTTGCAAAATGACAGTAAGAGGTGATCTGAAAGCTGGTTTGCTAGAAATGGATGTTGATTCTAGGAGGATCAAGCTCAATTTTCTTGCTTTTCAACATGACCAAATCTGTAATGAGAAATTTTGACACCGCAGCCATATACATGTTATTGACTTCTTTAATTATAAACCAAAAAATGCTCACATTTATATGCAGAATATCAAACCTCACACTGTATCACAACCTATTTCATTTAATATTCAAATACTTCATTTGTAGTTTGAATTACCTCATTTTTACTGTCATCCTTTGCAGATGTCTACTACTTGCTAAAACAAAATTGCTTAAAAATAAAGTATGAAAAGAAAATTAATTAATTAAAAATTCTTGAGTCTTTGTATATGCATAGTGATATAACATGACCATTAATTACAGTGTAAGAAACAAAGTGATTTTATACAGCCTATGGACAATTACTAAAAATGCTAACAATCTCTTGACAATGTTAATAATTCTTTGATGGCTATGGCCCCTCAGGGTTTTCTTTGGATTAAACTGAAGTGATTAATGTTCATTTCAGAGAGGCTGAAGGCATTTAAAACCACTGGTAAAGAAACCACTAGACATGGACAGTTCAGTGTCCTATATTCTAAATCACATTGCCCGGTGAGGAAAAAAATGTTTTCTGGAGTAAAAATGGAATAGAAATAATTGCAGGGCAGCAAAGCAAATGAAGAGATGAGATTGCTCAGTCACACCGATCAAAGCAGCCCTGTGGCATTTAAATATTCACTGGAGTTCCTATGTCTGCTAGGCTTGTCCTGCTGCAGAAATGATACAGCATTATGCAAATTTGCAGTGGTAAAAGACAATTTCCATTAGCAGCAAGGTTGCTAATTTTAATAGGTCTTTTGTTAAGAAAGACCTATTCACTGAATGGTAGAAATGTGTACCATGTATGAAGGGAAAAGTTAAATAGTATTATTGACAGATGTATCACTTAGTGTAGATTGTGCACACAGAATATTAAAAGCAGTGCTGCCATCTTTTGGTTGGTTTTGGCTGTAGTAAACATGTACTGTATTTGCCACATATTTAAAAAAAAAAACAAACTGCAGAAATGAATGCCACAACATGACACTGTTCAGCAATGTCCAAACTACAGGACATGAAAGAGTAACATTCAAATATTTAAGTAAATGGGGCTACTGCTGCAGATTAAGCTCGCGCCTCCCTGTCAGCCACACAGGAGACGTTTATACAGTGGTGTTTTTTTTCCTCTCTCTCTTCTTGCCTTTGGGGTAATTTTACTTCCTGAAAAAAGATCACATTTGGAGTAGACAGAAGGGAAATGTCTCACAGAACATTTAGGACGTTATCTGTTAAAATTCTAAGCCTAAAAGCATATGAGTCCTGCAGGGAAGATTTCTGCTGGCATTCAGGTTTTTTTACTCAAGAGAATATATAAGTGTTTTACGTTTACATTTTATATATATATACAAATTTATTTATATATACAAGAATGTATAAGCAATATAGTTGCCCTGTTACACTGGGGCAATACAAATCAGTTTGATCAATACTGCACAGATGCTGGGTCCTGCCCTCTAGCAGAATCCAAAAGGCAAAACTTGCCAACGAACTGGCAGAATCAGAGCCCTGTCTTCTCTTTCCTTCTAGATTTCAAGCCCCCTGATATGCAAACAAGGGTTGTATTATATTTCCTTCCATAGGAAAAATATAATAAATCATGGTGCAACAGAAACCTGCATACTTACAAATTACCACTCCTAATATCCTTAAAATAGATGTTAATTGCTGTGGCCCTATTCACCTAAACTTTTGCTTGGATATAAAGTTTTGAGATCCCTAAAATCGTCCAGTCTAAACTACTTTTTAAGACACTCCAAAGAAATACTTGTGTTGAGTATTTTCTCCCTACAACTCAGGCCTCTCATATGTCCTTAGTTGTAAATCTAAAACTTGAGTCAGTCACTGGTCTGTTCTACAAACCTGCTTAAAATGTTTTCAAGAGAAATTCATTAGGCATACAAATAGTGTAAGTTGCAAAATTCAAAAGCACTTTCTGAAAAATGTGTCTCGTTTAGGTTTGATTTCTTCATTTAGATCAAAAATTATATATATGAAAGAAAAAATATCATTTGTTATGCTAACTTCAATGATTAAATGAAGGTGCTTCATTAGCTACTTTCTGTTACCTTTGCAGAGCACGTCCAATTAGATCAGGTTGCTCAGGGTTGTGTTCGGGTGAGGATTCAATATCTCTGAGGACAGAGATTCCACAACCAAACTGTGCACCTGTTCCCAAACCTGACCACTCCTGTGGTGAAAGTAAAGGAAGTCCTAATATCTAATCAGAATTGCCCATATTGCAGTTTGTGTCCATTGCCTTTCATTCTGTCACTGCTGGCTCATGTCCCACTTGCTATCCACCAGGTCCCCTGAGCTGCTTTCTACCCAGGCAGCCTCAGCCCATACTGTTGGATGGGGTTATTCCATTTCAAATATGCAGGACTTAAACTGCATGCAAAATGGAAAGAACTGCAGGACATAAAGGACAATTGTCACAAGTGATTAAACAGAGTACAGGGTGGACAGGTAATAATGAAACATGTTCTTTCCACTGAATACCCACATCTAGCTTTTTTTTTACAGCAGCTATTTGCAGCTCAGTTCTTTGTAACCTAGGGTGCAGGTGGAGGATGGGAGAGGCATCAGATTATCAATTATCTGATGTAGCATGACACTCGAGTAACAAATTGCAATTTATAATACAATTCTGTCACAGCTTACTACTGCTTTTTTTCTGCATGGATAACTCATGACTCCTCAGCTGCCTTTAGATTTGGATATATGTGATGCAGGTAAGCACTCTGTGGTACTGGAGCCCCTCTGTATGTAGTAAGGGAAGAAAAGGAGAAAACAGAGAAGCCAAAACACAGAAGGGGGAAAAAACAAACAAACAAAAAAAACCCACCATGATTAACAGAATTTAAAATCTGCCATTGATCAAACTAAGACATTCTGCCTATAGCTGCAAAAGTAGGCTGGCAATTCATATGTCAGGTACCATAGGAGTAGAAAAGAAATGCTCTGGTACTGAGCTGCATGGAAACAAAAACAAAAACTTCAGTATGCTGTTGAAATTTAACTTATTAAAACTCTTTATCTCAGTATCAGGAGATCCTGTATTATATATCAATATTGATACATTCAAGCAATTCAACTGGTGCACAAAGTCAGCATTTATCTTTTTTCTTTCAGGATCCCAGCTTTTTTATCTATGTGGATGTAAGCAAAGATTGCTTTTACATGAAGAAACTCATACTTAAGGCTGAATGGATACACCCACCTACTCAGGTGAGGTTTTGACCTGACATGTCCACAATAAAAAAGGATCCTTAAGTCCAAAGTTTGCTTAACTGTTTAAAACCTGAGAAGTTGCAATGGAATCACGAACCAGTGGGATATACCATTCTGAACCTACTTTCCAAATATTATTGAACCAAATGTTCAATAATAAAAATGATAAGTGGTCTTTGATCAGATTATACTGACTAGTCACAAGCATGACCAGAGAAACAGATAAGCTGTGGAAGATGTAACATTATGTTATGTTACACACAAATTTTACTTTCAGATGACCATTAAGAAGAATACATCATCAGTTTTTCTACTCAAATAAATAATGGTGGTTAGGAGAACTGTTTAAAATAATTTAAAAAGAAACCATGAGTAATGCTTTTGAAGATATTATATGCTTGTTGCAATATTTTACCATATAGCTCAAGCACCATTTGCCTTGCAAATTAGCGTGTCAAGTTAACAAGTGGCACCCAACGGGCATAGCCTTGTAGTAAGGAAGTCACCAGACATAAGAGCTGTAACTGTTCAGCCTGGAGAAGAGAAGGCTCAGAAGGAATCTTATTAATGTATATAAATACCTGAAGGAAGGGTTCAAAGAAGAGGGAACCAGGCTCTTTTCAGTGGTGCTCAGGGACAGGACAAGAGCCAATGGGCACAAACCGAAACACAGGAGGTTCCCTCTGAACATCAGGAAACACTTTCTTACTGTGAGGGTGACCAAGCACTGGCACAGGTTACCCAGAGAGGTTGTGGTGTCTCCATCCTTGGAGATCCTCAAGAGCGGTCTGGACATGGTTATGGGCAAGTGGCTCTAGATGGCCCTGCTTGAGAGGTCCCTTCCAACCTCAACCACTCCGTGATATCAAGTAGGCAGAAGAGTAACTTGCAGATAATATGACATTGGTGTCACAGTACCAAAAGCAAGCATTCTGCACTAACTGTAGGGAGTTGATGACAATATGTAACCATCAAAATATTTGAAGACATTCTCCAAGCTATAAAGCATCATTTCTGTATGATGGTTACTTCTGTAGCTTTCCAGAGCATTATGTTTGTTAGTTTCAACAACATTTGGGTCATAAATTAATCACTGTTCTGCAAATGGACACTGTATTAACAAGAATGGTAATTACTACATTGTTTTATATACTATTGACATTCCACAAGTATATAATCTATCTAACTATGAATTTATATTATAGCACCAGTCTCTGTCAATGCTTTTGTCTAGCATTGCTTTAGTTACAATATCTAACCCTGGTAGTTTATGTGATGGAATCAACAATAACCTGGAACTAAGTTTTCTACTTACTTTTTGACGAGACACATCTACTCTCATCAGTGCAGCAACATACTGTCAGTATTGTGATTGATGGTCATAATATGGAATTATCAGTGTCCTATCACTCTGTCAACTTTTTTACAAAATATGGCAGACAGTAGAATTTGCCCAGTTGGTCACCACGCATACAATGTTTGATGTATAGCACCCAAATAATAATGATCCTCTAAAGACATCTTTCTTGTCACTGAGACACTAGAAAGGAAAACATTGCAACATCACCAGTACAAAAATGTGAACAGGTAGAAATATATAATGCTCTAATGATGTGTTTTTGATAACAGGTTCTCCTTCCCTGAAAACCAATGGAAGCAATACTAAAACGTGCCCTAGAACTCTTCAGAAAAGGTTTCTCAAAGCTTCACTCATGGAGGCCCATTTTATGGGTGGGACAGTGTGCCAAAGGGTAATGCAACATTCACCTGTAATCTAATACTGTAATATTTTTTTTTTCAGTATCATCCCTAAAGGCTTCCCAGGCTGCAATACGGGAATGCTTGACAGTTAGTATTACTTAATACTTCCACTGAATCTCATTTCTCTGTAATGTGTTATTGTTGAGGATTTTCTTAGGAATCACAGATATTATTTCCTATTTTTACTTAGAAAAATGGGGACAGCCCCTAATTGAAGAAACATTTTCAGAAACTACATAATCACATTTATTTATATAACAGAAACAGAAAAATACAGGTTGAGGGCAGAACTGTTGTCTGGGAGAATAAAATGAAGCATCTCTTTTACTGCCGTTTTATTCACAACAGGTACTACCTCACTGTTCTTCGCTAATATACATTCATGGTTTTCTCATCTTGTACTTAAACTAAGACTGCCTTGCACAATGTATAAAGTTCAGTTAATGATGGTTTTGTCCTATATAAGCTCAGAGGGAATACTGATCTTCCTAAATAAAGATGTCAATATTTTTGAGTTTAAAGGTTTAAAGACAGAAGTACTTTTATCATCCATGAAGTGGCCAATAATAATGGCTTAACTATTGAAATAATTAACACATATGAGAGAATACAGAGAATGACATCCTCATGAAAGCTTCCTTAGTGCAGCCCATTTCTCACCTTAAATTTACAAAATTTCCTATTTTAGAAACCCAGCATGGCTTCTAGGATTCAACATAGCTCTTGGCTATTCTGTAAACCCTATGTCCACATGCAGGCTCTGGAGTCTCTGCATCCTCCAGTGTCATGACTCAAATGAAGCTAGGCAGTACCACTTCTTCCTAAGTGTCTGTTAACCACAAGAGTTTCCTTAAAAAGAAATCAGTTGCTGTGGAGACATCTATAGAAAAGGAAAATCCATCAAAATTTTGTCACTTTCTTTCACATCACCATTATAAGGCTAATAGACAGTGGTACCTTTTGTACCATTTATCCCTATCCCCTTCTCAGCACTTCTCACAAGTGAGTTCCCCAGCTATAATGAAGATGAAAAATAAGATGTGCTCCTACAAATTCCAAGATTAAAGGGTCTGTTAGAAAAATATGGTATTTTCTTTAACTTCCAGTGTTAACCCATTGTAATGTACTATTTGAGGTCAATCCACCTTCCTGGAACATCTGGGAGGCATGTTCCACTGTTAGGAACCTTTTACAGACAAGTTTCCACAGGCTTGCCACCTTTAAGAATGAGCTTTAAGCTTAAGAGCTTATGTTATCCATGGCTGCAATAAGGATAAAAGCAAACGTTCTAATGGCTAGGTACCAGTCCTCTTTGACAGTGGCCCCATGGCATATTTTCTCCTAGGGCCTCATTTGAAAAAAGATCTGAGCCAGTCTCAGGCAAGGTTGTTAACTGGAAGCCAAAGAAGAAAACCTCAAAGGAGGGAACTGAAAACATTTTCGGGAATGTGAACAAGGCCCATTTTACTGCAACATGTGCCTCCATCTTCCAAGACAGAGAGAAGTGTTTGCCATGGATGTGGCAATTATTTTAACAGATCTATGTATTTTCAATGGTTTTGCTCTACAGCTGTCTTATCCTACTTCCCTACAGTGCTAATGTTGGATGTGCATCTTCAGGAAAATATATGTGTCCAGATCTATGGAGCCTAAACTATAACTGTGAATCAAAGAGGAAATTATAATTGTATTGTGGCTGGGTATCAGGGCTCTGTCTGTGTGCACACCCAGGAGTTCAGTCATCAGTTCCCTGGGGGGACCAGAACTGCCAGGCTTCAGCAAACAACTTGAGACCCTGCACTGATTTGAGCCAGTGGACTGACTTATCTCCAAGCTGGCTGGTTTTTTATCAAACATACATGAGTGTCTGTGCAACAAGTATACCCAGCTGATCAGATACTCTGGAATCAAGAAGGAACATTTCTCAATTAGGGTGAAAATTGCTAAAGGGCTGTTTTCTCTTCCCTGCCCCACCTTCCTAGAGAGCAGAAAGGCATTTAGATTAATTAACAGAGATGTATTAGTATTTTCAACGAATATGGTTTGTCTCAGCTTACTGCTACACTCTGTACAGAAAACAACTATTTCTCAGATGAAAAGACTGCCCAGAGTATTGCTGAGAGCACCCTCTGACTATCCAGGAAGACCTCAAAGCATCACATGGAGGTGACCTTTTCACTTACCAGAAGGAAAGAGGACAATTAAAAGACACAGCACAATCACATGAACAGGTTGATTTTGACAAAACCACAGCCCACTGCTTAAAACCTGTGTTTACCTAAGACTTCAACTCCCTGTAAGTCCAATGCAGACTCACATCCTTAAATGTAAATTGGGAGTCAAGGTAGCACCAAGAACAGTTGTTTCTCGCTGAGGAACTGGAAAGTGAGCTGGTCACTTCAGGTACACTTCAGGACCAAGAAACCCATAGCAAGAGGCTGTATAAGCAGAAGCTAAGTATCTACTTGAAGAGTCTGAAGCTATAATTTCTTTAAAAGAGATTGTTCCATCAAGGCAATACAAGGTGAAAGATGAGACCTAAACCAATATGTAATTCTAAACACAGCAAATAACAGATTTACACATTTAGTCCAGGAGTAGTTGAACTAAGGCTGTTTGACAAGTCAGATCTGTCACCAGACTGACCACATAATCAATGGATAAATAAAATCCTGAAATAATCATTAACCAGAAAGGGTTAAAAGACTCTCCAGACTGGTATGCTTTCCTAGATGCAACTAAAGCTGTGTTTGTAACATTATTAGGCACTAACCTATGCAAAGCAAAGCTCTCATAATAGATCCTCATTTATATCATCCTCCACTGTTCCAGGAGCTATTACATGTTGCATGTCTTTAAGAGGTATTGTAATCACATAAATCTTCATTTTCTTCTAAAACTCTAAAGGGCACATATATAATTATTTATAGTGGACCTATAATGAAACAGCTTTCTTTAAAAAACACTTCCATTTCAATTTCTAATAAACCATTTTTCTTATGAAATTCATGAGTAGCAACTTCACCCTTTACTACTTACACATCATACTGAATCATGTGAGATGCTTCTACTGTTTATTAGACATCATTTGACCTTGGGATAACACCCACCACAGAAATAATTTCAGTGAATGAAATTATGTTTAGCAATACGTGAAAGACCTAGACAGTTCTGATGAGAAAGAGTATGCAGCTTAATAGAGGTCCAGGTTTGGGGAATTGCATTACCGCTTGCATCAGCCTCAATGATCCTACAACAACCATCTCACATTGACACAGCTTGCAGATTTATGCACTGTGTAGCAAAGAGCCAGTCTTATCACAGCTCATCCACTATCAAGTGTTTGGAAAAGATAAGAATTCATTTGCATTTTTAATGATGGTTCAATGTCTTGACTTCTTTGCAGATGCTACATTGACAAATACAAATTATAGCTGCAAACATTCACTTCCTCTAGGCTTACTACATATATTTTGGGGATATATTTCTTCAATGAAGATCAAGTACTTGTATGGCACTAATTGACACAGGTGAGTAATTATGCAGTATTTAAAGTTATATTAATTCTTTAACGGAGTAGGTTAATATATCCTACAACCTCCTGGGTCAGAGGATTACAAGCCTTATTTGCATTCCAAGTCCACCCTTTCAGTGACAGAGATCACTAAAAAGGGTTGTCAGTTGATATCCACAACACAGAAACGAATTTTCTCCATCCCTTCTTTTCCTCCTTGTTTTGCTCTCATCAGGAAAATATGCATGGAAGACTGCAATAGCACACATTCATTTGCAAAATTACCTAGTTATTAATGATAGCCATTGGGCAGACTTTTATATGGCTATCTGCTTTGTTTAGTTTTAATAGACACCCACCATTTGACCAAATGTCCTTGTTCAAAACCGTATAATAAAATGAATATGTGACACCCTGACAGAAAAACGTTCACAAAAAGACAATCTAAGTTACTGTGAATGACCTACGCGCTACATATTTGCCTTTACTTTCTCATATATAAATATCAGAATACTATGTTCTTACTACATCACTTAAAAAAGTGATGTAAATCTCCTGAGAAGCTAAGCTGAGATGAAGAAGAATTAGCAAACATAAGGGACTTTCAAGGCGTTTTATGTTAATTAAGCATTTAGTTCTGAGACATTTCCAGGAATGTACACTGAGTTTATGTGATTTCTTAAGTCTGTACTCGATAGTTGTATATATCCTGAATTAAACACTAGTCACTCTCTTTAAAGATGTCAACTTCTTATACTTTGTGACTATGGAACATTAACCATCCCTGCTCAAATCTCAATTGATTAACAAGGCAGCACATCTTTTGAAGGATTTGTTAAGGCATGGTGGATAAAGGCATTTATCTAAATTCCATGCTGACATACACAATACACAACTTCACTGAAGTATTTAAATCAGCTCAAACATCTTGTATCATGTGCATCGAACAGCAGCTATTCCAAAAATGCAACAGCAAATTCCAGGAGGAGCTTCCATGGAAAACATCAGCAGCAGAAGAGGGAAGTTGTGCAGCACTCCGTCCACACGGTTAACTTATTTACAATTCCATTATACACTACAGCATGTTCCACTATACTGACAGTTGTATCTAATTCTCATTCACACTAATGCTTTGGTTTTAGACCAAAGATATAAAGCGTGGAATTAATTCACCGTTGACAGAATATACTGTAGGAGACTAGACTATGTTTTGCTATAATGAAAACTAACAGCTGGATGTAACTTGTGAAATTTAAGAAACTTTCACAAGATGTGTCTGGAAATACAGGCATAAATCAGGATGCAGTATTTTATTACGGTATAAAACTTGCCTCAATATTACCTACTCTATTATTAAACACAACACTTAAAGCAGTAAGACGGTGCTATTTCACAAACCTGTAGCTGAATGGAAAACTTGGTAATATCCAGTTAGGCTAATTAATGTCTGTCCATCAAGAGTGGATAAAAACAAATATGTATTTGTTGGGCTGTATATTTAGTATTTGCTAACAACATATTTGTTAGCAAACAATCTGTTTGTTTCCTTAGACTTCAATCTCTTAATTTCTAGATTTTTCCTCAGAAATTAAATCTTTGTCTTCTGTTTTATATCCCTTGCTCCTACCGTATAATTTTACTTATCATTTATTATCATTTTATTTGCATTCTCAGACATTCATATTTTACATTAAGAACTTTTAAATTGTTTTCTCATGAGAGAATCATTTGCATCTAAGATGATACATCGAATTCTCTAGCTTCAGAAGAGGCTTAAAGTAATTAGGCCTGTAACTCTTCTTTAAAACCAAAATGAATTGATAACCTTATCAAGACTTCTTTGAAAATCTTAATCAGAAGATTAATTTATTCATTTTTAAAATTTTTATTCATTTACCTAATGCACTTTGTCTATCCAATTTTAGTTCTTGTTTACATTAGCCATAATCTTTTTCCCCCATATTTTTACAACTCTTTTTTTCTATTTTACATCATCTTCTCTTTGTGCTTCCCTTCGCTCTACATCTCCATTTCATTTAGCCACAAGACACAATGGCAAGTGTGGACGCAACCTGTGTATGCGGCACATGTGTGTGCCTGTGTGAGGCAGAGAATATACTCATGCCTTTTAGGATACATGAGAAAAGCACTTCTCCAGCTCAGTGCTCTCAGCTACACACAAAATGAAATTACAAACTAAGTCTCTATCCTTCTCCATCTTGCCAGCAATGATTAGACAGATATCTTATTGCTGTAATGAAAAATGTTTCATCCACAGACATCCCCCCTCATCCTGCAAAGAAAAGAAAGAAAAAATAAAAAAAGTCAGGTACTCACCCAGGCCCACACTGAACTACAGACTTGGAACTGCAAAACTGAAGTTAAATTGCAAAGTTAATTCCAACTTGTGAAACCAGTGAAGCAAAACCAGACGCTTTAAGCATTTTCTCCAGTCCTACACTGAGCCACCCCACCCTTTAGACATTTGTCCTGCTAGTTGATCTATTCTTGGTTGCTTTTTATCACTAATGCGCTTGATTTTTTTTAATTTACTGCAGTTGAAGAAGTTTTCTATTGCTAGCTTTTGCATCCCTCCAGACTGATGTTAAAGATGACAGGCAATGTCCACAGTATAGTACACATTGTTGTATCTATCAGAATTTTTTATCTGTAAGGTAAACTATTCACAACACACTAGGGACCGTGTAAACTTAATCTGAGTCACTGCAGCAATAATACCTCCTTATTTTTGTGAAAATATTTCAGTGCAACATTTGAACTATTTCAAAAATGCAAAGAATTCTCCATGTTTGCTGTCAATGTCTTGTTCTTTTAGTAAAATATAGATGTAGTCATTCATGTCTGATTATGTGACTTGAAAGGCAACAAAATTATGCATAGCTCTGGTGTCCCAACGCCCCTTCAGGGCAGTGAGGAAGGTTGCCTTCTTTCTGAGGGAACCAGAAGAGTACTGCTGAAGCCTCTACCTCCACCACTCAGTTAACTAATAGGTTTAAATAGCATTGGTCCCTACACTCAAGGAGTTTTTTGAATGAATTCAATTTCCTCCCTTTGACCTCTATGATGGAGCATTAGTAAGTCTGCAGGGGGTGAAACAAGGTATTAGCATTGTTCTTTGACTGGTTTTATTTTTTAAGATTTATTTTTTAAGATTTTAGATAGCCAACCTTAAGACTGCAGTAGCACATCTTTTTGCATTGAAATGCAAGTATTGTACACAAGCGCTAACTAAATACATTGATAGAACAGGATAAAATGTGACATTTGGGAAAGTAGGAACTGCTACTAAATCAAATTTTTAGAGTGGGATAAAATTCTGACTTTAACAGAAGGAATAAATCAACTAGTGTATATTCCAGTATTTAATTGTGTGTCCTGCAGCACAGCATCTGCATACAAACTGGAATTTTACTAGAAAACAAGGAACAATTTTCAGTAAACACAAGCAGTTAGAAATATGAAAATCACTTATGGAGAAAGGAACTATACACATTCTGGAACCATTACAAAGCTGGTAAAAATGAAGTTTCCCAAATAGTTTTTAACAGTTGTCTTGATTGAGACAGTTTCAGTTCAGCATCAGCCAGTTCAGTTCAGTTCAGTACAGCCCAACAGCAGATGTATGGAAGACAACTCTCTCTCAGACAAACAGGAGTAATGAACATCGATTTAAGTTTCCAAGAATTTAAAATTCCCTGAAACAATTTCATCATTTTTCTTGTCACAGTATCTTCCCCTACTCCCTGATATAATATTTCAGTATTTCAGAATTTCAACTGAGATGTAAAGTAGGTATCTACTGTTCACTTATGTTTCACTCATTTAGGTCCCCTAGAAGGAAAGCAAAATTTTTACTGAGATACTGACAAAACAATGGAAAGGAAAAATTAATGAAGTAACAGGATAATAAACAGCTTCAACCACTTTCCTCGTGTGCTCTTTACAGTGTTTAAAAATTTGAGATAGCTTAAGGGTCCACATTGGATAACCAGTTTTGTATGTTACTGGTGGGGTGTTCTTCAGATCCTCAAAAGGAACATGTTTGTTATGCTGCAAGGTGTGTTTTTCAAATAAAAATCCTACCAGTCTGGGGCTTCATGCTGAGCACAGACACATCAGTGATGAAGCTTTGATTAACTGATCCAGGATAGGGCTCCTAAGGAGGTCAAGATAACTCCCTCTTTGATGGATTTACTTGAAGGCTACAGACTCAATGGCCATCAGTGTTTTGGAACAGTGTGCCAAATTCACTGCTGTCAGACACAGCTATAACTTCAGTGAAATCCACAGACTTCCATGCAATTTTCAGTGGCTAGTTTGTTAACTTGACAGACAGAGTGCCTGTTGAAACACAACTGAGTTTTGTAATGTCCACCATTAATGACATTTACGAGCCAGTAAAACTACAAAATGGGATTACGCAGTAAATAACATCACAAAAACTAAATATTGCTCATGGTAGTGGAACCTCTGTGTACAGAGAATAATGACAAACTGAAGTCAAACAGTCATGCATGAAATTTACTATAGCTAATTTCTCAGAAATGTAAGGTTTTCCTTTTTCTCCTCAATATAAACCCATTGCTCCCATTGTGGTCCACACTCACGCTTCCCACTTCCCCTCTCTTGAGAACCCACAGTCAGAAAGTGGTCTTGAATTAGTTCATTATCTCAAAAAATTGATTTAAAAATCCTCATTCTTAAATCCGTGACAGTTCTGGAAGTCACTACTGGCAAATAAACTGGCTATTCCCCTTGAGGCATGTGGGCTGAAGACCACGATTTTGACTTGTCAGCTGTAGCCTCAAGAGTGATGACTGAGTTTCAACTTTTGTTTGATTGTAACTGCAGCGTTAAACCAGGAAAATTCCACTGAAGAAATGGCACTTGAAGATATGCTTAACTTGAAACAAATGCTATTAAGCTCTTATCTTGAATCGAGGCCTTACTGTTTCTCTCCTGAATTACAGAAAGGATTAAATTGAAGTCCTTTTGTCGCATCTACATTTCTGAAATGTTTCTTGTCAATCACTGGTAGTAAAAGTAAAATGAACAGCATTTAATCTCTAAAGAAAGAAAAGTTTGTCAAAACTAAAGGCATTCTCCATACATACTCATTTCTATTTCTCTTTCTTCTTTGTGGAAACACCTCAAGTTGTGTGACTTTGGAAGTTATTCAAACTCATTTTATCATATCACTGTCATGCTGAAAGAAACAGGCAGTTACAGGAAGCATCATTTTATTTTTTTTCTGTTGTCACATTGTAGCCACTCTCAGCTCTTCTCCTGCTGACCCCCAACATATAATTGGAGTAGTCATCAATAAATATTATAGCTATTTGTTCAAACATGAAATAAAGACATACACTACTATCCCAACATTTGTTCTTTTGAACTAGATATTTTTAATAAAATCCTGTTTTTTCTCTCAAGTCAGAAAAATTACTACAAGCAATAAGCATAATCTACAATATGTGTAATTGCATCCCTTGTCATCTGCCAAGCTGGTATTCAAAGGTATTCTCCTAATGTCATAGAATGGTTTGGGTTGGCAGGGACATTTAAAAATCATCTAATTTCAACTAGGTGACAATGAGATGGACTAGATGTCTAAACTGATGACAATTGCTACTCGCAAAATTAAACAGACAGATATTTACACATACTTAAAGAGACAATAAATTTAAAAAATAATAAAATTAGAAATATTTGTAAAATGATAATTCTTTAAAAGCTGAGCAACTTCTATAATCTCTTCCTTGTAATTTTACCTGCTTATTTCTTTACCTAAAAAAAAAATATTTTTTTCTCTTCTCTTTTTTAGTTTTCATCTTCATGCTTTTTCTTTTTCTACATATGTAAGTTCTGATCCTGCTGCAAAAACGAGGTATATCGACACACATGACAAGATGAAGTGGTCATCTTGTACAGGTATGGTCAAACACAAGCCAACCTGATTAAAAAGACTATTCACTCTTCATGAAGGTGAAATGCTGCAAATTATACACGAGAACCTCCCTGAACCTCTACTGGCATGGAAGAAAACATCAGCACTGGAATTAAAATGGCAAGTCATACTTTCTGAATTATAGTCATGGGGTGCCAAAATACTCACACATTAGTTACTTTTAATGGAGCATCTTTTTTTTTTCTACGTCTGTAAGCACTCTGAAAGAGCACTTTTCTTCTGAAAGACAGTTCAGAGTCCCAGTGTAAGACGAGGAATCTAACTGATATCCTGGATGGTTACAGTAGCTCGTTGCTCAAAAAAAATCTAATGTTTCCAAGAGCTTTGGACCTATTGCATGTTCACAGTGCTTTTCAAAAGCTTTGGCCCTACTACACATGTGCAGTATACGCTAGACTTCATGTACTGTGGATATCGTGTGTGACCTCCTCTTGATGAAAAGACCAATAATGCTAAATAAAGGCTCAGTCACTAAAGCACAAAAACAACTAAAATGTGCTTTTTGTAAGGAACAGCATTATCACATGTCCACAGTTTCCCAAATAAATGCAAAATTCTTTTTAATCATCAAGTTAAAGAGGGTACGCAAAGAAAAGTGAAGGCAAAAAGTGTTGCAAAAAGAATAGCAAATTTACATTCTTCAAGCCTATCATTCAAATACTTGGTGAAACATTTCTTCTCTCCTTTGAATTGCACTATGCCTTCACTTGTGCTTTAATTTCCACACTGGACTTTAATATCTTTGAATCTTAAGTGAGTCTGCAACCTAATACAACAGAAGAAAGGGTTAACAATGAGTATTTAAGAGACATTATCACGGATAACCATTTGTTCAAATAAGAGCAGAATGAAATAAGTTTGTTGCACCTTTCCAAATTTGGTCAATAAGAGCAAACATTCAAATCAAGAACTATTTGCCAATGGACTTTCATCTCTTCCAGAGGATGCTGTCACCTTAGAAGACAAAGTGGCCGTCTTTGAAAAAGAGAAGACCTGCTTCATTAATAAAGCAGGACAAGGAGAGAAAACTGGGTAAAAGTGGCCTAGAAATCCAAGCTATTAAATTCAAAGCCCAAGGGCTTCAAAACTGATGTGTATAGTGGGGGAAAGGTTAATTTCTTCTGTATATTTTGTATGCCATTTTTTCTTGGTCTAGTTTTTGAAATCACTTCACAAAATCTGAGCTCAAATTTTTGAAATAAAATTGATGTCTTCAGAGAGCAGACTGGCATCTTAATTTCTATTTGGTCACTTTAAAAGATCTAGTTATAGCATAAAATTTATAGCTAATTGTTAATTAACAATTAACAAAAAAAGAAACAAAAAAACTTTCAACATATAATTTCTAGACTCGTTTCAACTATGTAACTATATGGAATTTCTCTTCAACTCAAGAAACCCTTTATCTTGTACCTTGTTTTTGAATGAGTGGGCATTACCTTATCTTCAGCAAGGCACTGTCAACTAAATGTGAAAAGAGGCCATTGATTTTTACTCTGTTTTTACAGTCTACTCTTTCGCTCAAGATTTTACACATTTAATGCCTTACTTAAGCAAAGCAAAGAAAATCATTTCTGAAAATTTCAAATATAAATTTTTAGACACACTTTTATTACAGTTTTCTACTTGACTTTGTTCCCCATTCTTTGCCCATTCTTCTGTACTTAGAGAGTTAAGCTGAACCTTCGTTTTAGCCTTTCAAACCTATGTAGCCCTAGAAATTTTATAGTTTAAACATCACTGATGGGAATCACAAAAGATGTTGTTAAGAGTGAGGAAAAATAAATGAGAAGTGTTTTCTTTAAACATCAACCCTAAATAGGTCACTGAATCACTTACTAGTTTGAATAGCTAAATGATTTTTTGTTCAGAATATATATGCAACTGATCAAACGGTTAAATTACTATCAGGATCTAGACATACAGTCTGTAAGTGAGAACAGAAACAAAGAAAACATGCAGGGAGTCCAGATGTACAGTGATGTTTTAAAAACAGATGCTTAAAATTAATACTGTGGTAAATACTGATTTTTTGCTTCAACAGTTTACCAGTGCTTAATTTCTTTTGATATGCAATAACATTTAAATTGTATCATGTGTTAGAACTCAAAAGAATCTTTTAAGCACTTTCTTTTAAGTTCTGTTTTCCAAACATCTGGGGGCTGGAGGGTATTGGCAAGGAGCAGGATAGTGGAAAAACTTAGGATTAAAGGGCTTGTATTTTACTTTTTAAAAGTCTATTTGAATATTAAGTTTGTTAGGAATAGGTAATAATTTTCTCTACTTATTTAAGGATTTCTAAAGTTAAAAGAACACTGCCAAACTAGTAATTTGAAAATGTGCAGACAAAATGGGAGTACTAAGTCACTTTGCTCACAGGCAAACTGTAAAGTAATAGGGGAAAAAAACCCCAGCCAAGCTAAAAAGATATGCAACTTCAAGTATTTCTACCAATTATTTACTGGATAGATATTTGACAAATTCATCTTACTCAACCTGTGAAGAAGTACAAAAGATTCAAAATGTAATGTCAGTGCCAGCTTTTTAGTGAAAAACTCATCAAGCAGCAGTCCCGACAGCCATCCAGCCCACTTCTGCCCGGTCTGGTGAGATGCTCTGAAAAGTCACTCGAGCAACCATTTAGCACAGGGCACCTTTTCTCATCTCCTTGCACTAGCAAGTTTCTGTATCACACAGCCCCTTATTAGCAGATGTGGTGTAACACCATGGAGAGGGCAGCCATGAGAAAAGCTGCTGGAGTTGCTCTGAGCTGCTGAGGGAAACCTCCACTAATCCTGTGCTCGGAATTAGGAATTTTCCTCCCCCATTTATTGTCTCTGGAGAAGCAGTGTGAAATTACACAAAAACTAGGGTAGCTTGCTCAAATGAAGAAATAGCAGCTTTATAAAGTGCCAGTTACCAGCAAATCCATATCACGAGTAGTAGTAAAGTGTTCTTCTCTTTGATTGTCTAGTGCTAACAGTAGGCCTTTAAATTCAAGAATAATTAAGGCTGCAGCCTGTTATTCCTGAAGTCAAAGGCAGCTTTGTTTTGCCTCCGCCTGAACTGTGATTTAGCAATTGCTGGAAAGCAACAAGCAGCTGCACGCTAAGTAATTCAGTGGCTCTTGGGGAAAACTATCATCATATACCTCTGCAAGGCTTGAGCTCTCGGGGGTACGCTGAGCTCCCTGAAGGGGCCAGGCTGGTGAGGTAGCAAGGCTGCAGCTGAGGGCTGGAGGCTGTGTCTCCCTGCCAGGACACCCAGGGATGCTGCTGGAAGACGGAGTGCCCGGTGGGGCAGGTGGGCACGGTGGGATGCAAGGTGCGGGGGGAAGAGAGGGAGCCAGAGGGACCCTGGAGCAGCCGGGCATCAGGGGTGAATGGAGGCGAAATGCAGCAAGCCGTGGCAGGGCAGGGAAATGTTCACAGTTCCCTACAACTCAAGGTCACTAGCTGCCATAAAGCAAGCCCAGAAGGACTAATTCACTGTACCATGACACAGTGGGAACCACTTTCTTTTCTATGCTGTTTTTCAGTATTCAAATTCAGTATTTCAAATACAGAAAACTCCAATTTCACTTGGAGTTTTCTGTATTTAAAAGATAAGTACTATAGCTTTTTTTCCTTTTCTCTCCCCCTCCCCCCCCTTCTGCATTTAAAAGCCTTTTTGGCCTTCTTTGGGGAGCTCATTTTAAGGAAGAAGACTAGGCTTATTTATTTCACTCGAGATCTTGTCACAACCTCCTACAATGTACATCTTCTAATGGCAAGATAACTTCAGTAAAACCAAGGTTCTGTTCTGATGCATGGTTTTCATACTAGCTACCACATCATTTTTGGCTTAATGCCTTTTCCTCTAGGAAGCTGCAAATGCAAAGATGGGGTGGTGGGTTCTTATAAAACAGAAGTTAGGTACTGAGGTAGTGTCATCTCATTGACAGAAAGACTTTATCCTGTATGTGCATTTCAGGTCCATTATCCTTGACAATAAACTACTACTTCTATGAATCATTTGGGTGTCACTTTCAGATTTTGTAGAATTTTTTTCCAAAAATAATTGAGGCTGCATATCCCTTAACAACTCTTAAACTGCTAAAACACCGTTTTCACAAATTAAAGTCAACAAAATGTTCTGTATTAACTGTAATAATCCTGGAATTTGGCAGCATCGCTTGAATGCACTCACCATTTCAAAATATAACTTTCCAAGTGTACTTAAGTGGAACAGTCAAAAAAACCACACATGCAGCAAAAATGTTTTAACTTGGCATGCAAACCATGTACCACTCAGAACAAGCACTTAGACAATTTTACAGCTACAAATAGGTTTTCTTCATGTCCTGTTTTGCCTCTGGAAAAAAAAAAAGTCCAACTTGTATTCCTGACAAGTATGCATTAACATAACTATCAATGTAAATTGTACTATATAAATATCTTGAAATTATTTTCTTTACTATGAAATAACCTCCAGTTTTTCCTACTCGGTCCTCTCCAGTGCATCATTAATCTAGTCAGAAAAACAAATAAATAAAAACGAGTAAACAAAAACAACTGAGACACCCATTGTAGGTCTTCACCGAACATACAGACAGTTTTGATTTAAAGGACTTCGTGTTTTTACTGAACTGCTTTGTGCTGTGTCATTGCTCTGTGCTGCTTTTGGCTGTTTCTTGTTACCTTTCTGCATGACAGAGGGGCTGCTGTTACAGCAAATAGATCCCAACACCTGCCAGAGTTCCTGTTGATCACAGAAGTCCAACATTGTCTACAGACATCATCAGAATAACTGGAAATCTCTCATTAAGCTAGTTATTTAACTGCAGAGAAACAAAAGCAGAGAAAATAAGAAAAAAACCAAGCCTTAATAGCAGCTGGTGCCTTTAGCTGGGGTGAACGCCAAAGAAACTTTGAAGCGGAAAAATACCCCAGCAGTTCCCTGCAGACTCCCTGCCGAATGTCCCCATTATGTACAGAAAGCTTTGCACAGGCCTTACATAAAACACTGCCTTGATTCGAGTAATGAGGTCCACAAAAACATGACACTAAATATCTATTCTGTTACGTCCTGGAGGCAAGTCACACTTGTCAGCAAGTGCCAGAAGAGATACTGTTCCACCTCCAAAAGTCTGCCTGCTGAAGTATGCCCAGGACCCCAAAAATCTTCAGGCAGGAGGGCTGAGAGCAGGGGTTCAGGGCAGATGGGCCCACTCCAGCAGGGAAAAGCTACCCCATGCTTCCCAGTCACAGAAACGGGAAGCCCTGCCCAATGCTACTGTGCAGAAGGAATGGCACGGGAGGTGCAGCTTGCCCACAGCAGTGCAAGGCATCGCAGTCAACTTGCTCTGCTCTAAATGTCCACAAGACACTTCCTTGACAAATCTTCCTGCAGAGTTTTTGCTGTTCCACAAAATTTACTACTATGGTGTTGAACTTGGAGTGCTAGTCCTAAAAAATGAAGATGTAGGGAGCCTTCATTTATCCCTTTGGTATTTTGTTTCAGACCACATGAATGGATGATGTCACTTGTGCTAATCCTAAGGTCAGCAGCTGTGCCAGATCCGGTAAATCCAGTATTTGAGGTCCCATTAATGGTTTACAGAAACTTTTTTGTTGGAGGTATGTGGACTGTAAATAAGGAGAGGGGAGGAGTCCCTGCCCTAACCTGAGCTTTCATGGGTTGACACGACCTCCATGAGCCAGGAGAGCAATTAACAGGGGCACCCCACAGAGACCACCTGGCTTGCCTTCTACCGTTCCCTACCTGCTGCCTTCCCCATGGCAGAAGAGGGAGGGCTGGTCTATGCACAGTGATTGTCTGTAAGAAGAAAAGATATCTCTTTGCTGATAAAAGCACATCCAGGGGCCTGAAGATCTTAAAAATATTTCCTTTAGATTTGCTCTGTGGCAGGAATAAGCTACTCTGCCCACAGGTACTTGAAAGAAAATGGCAGTCTCTGAAACAGTTTCATGTCTGCCTTGTCACTAATTGACATGTATGGTCTGCCTCCAAAATGGTACAGAGCAGAGACTAAATGTCATATATCTGTGGATAAACAGTATGGACAATCAGGAATATACTTGTCCTATATTGTTGTTTTAAAATTTTTAATAGTTCTTGCCCATTTCATGTGCTACAGAAGATATCCCAGTAGATTGTCTTTGGAGGTGTATCAGGAATGCTCTGACTTGGTTAAACATTAGTGAAAAAAGCATATTTTCTAATCACCATTACATAGGACACATAGACCAGACTTCCCAGTGACTGTTGGGACTGCAACGCACTCTAGTCCAGCTTTGTGCGGCAAAGGCCAGATCTGAGATGCCTTGGCCAGCCTTGAAGAGCTTTTCAAGAGAAAGCTGGAAGAAGACTCAGTGGCTGCCCTGCCCTTTGCGCAGGCACAGCCGCTGAGCTGAGGTTGTCGTGCTCGACCCTCACCTGAGCTACGCTGCAGCTGCACTGCACGTGCCTGTGCCTGGCCACGTACCCCACCGACCCAGACCCAGACTAACTTCCCAGTCTGACCTGGGAACTGCCTCATCACTGTGATCTTGCCTGGAGATCAGGGGACTCTGGCTGACCTGGGTTACTGCCTCTGGCCGTACCTTGTCCACGACTCGCTGACTTGTGTTCCTGGCTTCACCTCAGACATGCCTCATCACCACGAACTTGTCTGACCTCTTCACTGAACATTGTGAGATCTCTGCTCTTCTCTGAATCTCGTTCCTGTCTTCAGACCTGCCCTGCTTGGGTCCTGCGGGATGGGGCCCCGGCTGGCGAGTCCCCTGCTCTGCCGGGCTTGTAAGCATGCTCTGCCCCTGGCTCCCCACCCCGAGAGCCAGCCGTCCCTCGCTGGGGCTGACAGTAATGCTGGAACTGGGAGTACAGACCGGATACCGACAAAATAAAGGTCTGGCACCGTGTTAGAGCCCTGCTGAGTTGGAAAGAGAATCCAAGAGCATCCTGTTAAGTGGTAAGAAATACTATTTTGTACTCAAACACTGTAGCCTTTGTAAGGGATGCTGGCAGAGCAGCAAAGTAAAACCTCTCGAACAGTCATTTCAAAAGCAGAATTTATACTCCTTCAGCTTGACATTGAGCAAAAAAGAACCTCGGCTCCCCGCAACTGTTTGTGGTGTGGGATGATCCTGCAGGACAGGAACAGACTGCCAATGCACTGATTAGCCTGATCACAAAGGAAGTCTTCTGGGGATCAAATTTTAGTACTGGGCCCGTTAAACAGCAGTTGAACATAACCAGTGAATTGCAGTATCATCATCTGAATGACATCAAAAGCTAAGTCACATACACAAAAAAACTGTACAAGATTTCCTCCGTCCTGAGCGAAATTTAACATTACAAGAAAATACACTAATTTTGACAAGGAAACAAGTGGTATGTTGTAACACACTATACAGACATGAAGATAGCCTCCAAAATCCTGTTCCATTCAATCAAAATATTCAGAGCACTTTAAATTCTTAATTGAGAAACAGTTTTGTCAGATAAAAAAGTCATCTAGAGGCGGTGTGGTCCTGAGCATCGACAGACAACACTCAGTGCCACGCAGTATCTAACATTGACTGTACATTATAACCCCTATCCTGACACTGGCATTTGACAAGTGAACATTTTGACAAATTTGCATGTTCTGATTCTTTCTGAGTTGCCAATTTTAAAGGTGCCCTACACAAGATAACAGAATATATTCTTCTCTTCCTTCTGTTAGTTCACAACTTAAAATAACACCATACATCAAATCCTGGTAATTGACATAGGCATCAAAACTTGTATTTCCCACAGTGATGGTAGGCATGCACAAGTTCTTAGAACCATGGCTTGACATAAGAAGAAGGGTGAAATCGGAGAAAATACAGGCCAACTAATTGTCCTTCATGCTTTTCCACTGGAACACATTTGAGCTCATTAGATACATCTCTCAGCCTAATCTGGATACGTAAAACCAGTCAGAGCCACAGGTGCAGAGCCCTGGAGACAGTTGCTGAGCTGATTTTGTGAACTGCTTCTAGCATTGCCCTCACAGAACGGTCTGTGGCTCCTCTGCTACCACTGTACGTACCAGCAAGTACAGCAAAACATGGCACAGAGAAGCCCAGCCTCACTGAGAGTGGTGTTTCTATGGTCAGGGAGGAAACGAGAAGGCTCAGCTAGCTCAAAACAAAGGCACAGCAGTCACCTAGCAAAGGTGGCCCCTCGGCCCCCAAAATGCAAGCAATTCAAGTGCTTGGGCAGCAGGTCAGCAAAAGGGAATGCCTTCAAACATTGCCACAATAGATTTTGAGTTATAATTTAAACTTTCTCCCTCCCCTTTACCTTTCTCACTGCCTTTCCCCGATTTCAGCATTTCAATTACAGCTCAATAGGAACATTTTTTCTGCAATTTCAGAGCTGAATTAGTCTGGCTGTGCTTTCCATGCCCAGAGCAAAAAGACCTAGACAGGGGAAGAGCCAGTATGTGCAAGGTACATGTCCTCTTTGCAGAGTTAAGTATTGAGTTTGAGCAGTCATCCCTGAATCACTTACTCTGCCCCAATAAGCATCCTTGAGATTAATCAAACCATCAAAAGAAAGCTGTATATGCACTAGGATTTCTTCCCAAAAGGCACAGCAGTGACCTTTTTCTAAAAAAAAAAAAAAAAAAAAAAAAAAGCCTCTCCATCAGTGACACTTATGTTACTTGGTATTTTCGCACAGAACCTAAAAATATGTGTGGGTCCTGAGTCATATTTTTTGAGGTCAATTTACCAATAAGTTAAACTGATGACTGGGTTGACAAATGAATCTTTTCTGAAAGATAATCAAAATGCATCTAAGTTAAGTACTTGCTTTACTGTACCAATATCAAACAAAATTATTATTACTTTTACCAGTCATTTAATACAGTGGAACCAAAATCCCTGCACTATAGCCTCAACACAAAACGTGTTTCTCTCATTATGAGTACATGTTTGGGCTTCATCCTCATCTATTATTTTTGCTGATAAATTCTTCAACTCCCAGAAAGGAAACAGAAGGAGGCTATTGTCACAGACTGAATACCAAATTCAACTGTCTTCTCTTAAGTATATCCAAAATATAACAAAAGCACAGGTGAAATATCACTTTTCATTATATTGCAACTTGCAGGTGCCTTGACGTGACACAACAAAATCTATTACTGCAAGCAAACAGGAGTGGAGAGGTGTGTATGCTTTCAGAAACATATATATAAGCTGATTAGGAACTCATTTTTGAGAATATCTAGCATAATACAAGCCTTTTATTTATTTTTATATTTAATTTCTTAATACCTTAAACTGCATAATAATTTTAAACCATTCTTAAGAGCTGATCCATCCTGTTCACATGAAGACATAAATGTTTGTAGAAAAATGTCACCTGACCATGTTATTAAGGATTGTGACTTATAAAGTATAAAATACTGTTTCCTCAGGTAACCTTTAACACAGATGCTACCTATTGCACAATTGACTCCATAAATATGGCATCATGCTGAGGTCCATGTAGATCAACAGCCTGACGGGGCTCTCTAAATTGGCTCTGCAATCTTCTGAATTAATAGAGTAGCTGACAGATTTAAAGGCTGGTAGGCTCTGCCTGTATCAAGACTGGACATACCTTCCCAAGAGACACTTGCTGACAGCAAGGAATGGGAACGTGCAGGATCAGTCCTGGACTCCACCCCACTCTCTGGAAGGACATTTGTTCCTACTCCACAAGGCTCCTCTGTCTTTTCTCCAAGCCTGACCTCCTCTGCTTTATAGTGCCAAGCTGTTTTTGTCAGTTCTACCTCCTCCCCAGCTCTGACTTCTTAATCCACAAGTACTCTATACACTTAACTGACTCTGGTGTTCGTTTCTTGGGGTGGGGAGTGTCAGACCCATCTCCCTGCATAGCACCATGTAGGTTCACTTCTGCGCATTTTCTTCCAGTTTGATTATAACTCCAGCATCTTTGTCTTTTCCTTCAGCCTTTCTCCCATAGCTATGTAAATATGATTTTTGCCATCACTAGCACAAGGTCAGAGGCTTGGTGGGCAGCTGCTAGCGTAGACTCTCGGGATGTGTCTTGCCCTGCCTCAGTGGGAGCTGGTTTTAGCCATGGCAGCAATTGCCTGGTGGCCACGTGCCTGTGACCTCCCTACGCTGGATTCACTTTGGGAATGCCCGGGGCAGGGGGCTGGCACCCCTACCTAGTCACTGCGGAACAAACAGCCCCTCCGGGGTCATGGGGCTGGAGGAGGGCAGTGTGCGGCTCCCAGACTTTCCCTGGGAAGCAGGGAGAAGGAGGCAGGCTATGGCTAGACATTACATAAAAATATCCTCAAAGAAAGCCAAGACTGAGGAGAAAGGGACCCCCACTACCAACCTCCCCCAGCAAAGACTTCAGGCTGCTGAAAACATGTTCTAATCGTCCCCTCTCTCCTGAGAAAGACTGACGCTGTCAGCCCCAGGACCCAGAGGAACATTGGAAGAATGCACGTAGCAGCAGTGAAGAGGCCGCTACTCAAAAGCTTCTCCTGTATACAAATTTAAAAGATATTTTAAATGAGGTTTTTCTTATTTAGTTAATTTGGACTTTTAGACAATTAAAATATTTATTTAGCCTACAAGAAGTTCCTGTTTGTATATATATGGTGTGTCCCCTTTTGGTGATAACAAGATTTTGAGTCTAACATTCACAATTTTGTGCTGAAACAGGTTTTCCCTATCTTTAATCTAATCTCTCTACCCACTTCCTTTGGCTCCTATCCACCTATCCTAATTCCTTTTATAATCTCAAGTTACTTTTTTCTTAAGTTTTGGTACACTGTTGGCTTCCTGTGTTTGCTCAGCCAGCCCTACCATACCCTCTCCTGCTCTGAACTTACCCTCCTTACCCTGCTACTGCATTCCTGAGCCTCTCACCGTTAAACATCCGTTTACATTTCTCTGCCTCCTCCTCATTCCCAGTTTTGCTCTATCCAGTTCCTAGCTTCCCCTTTTCTCATAAAATAGTAAGAAACCAAAAGGAGAACCAGATGAAGACAAGTAGGAGAGGTCTGGAAGCTTGTGATTTCCACACAGAGCAGACCCTTCTGAAAGCCAGAAAAAGGGTCAGGGGCTGCATCCACCCTCTCCACATTCATCAAGGGGATGCAAAGAGAAGGGGGGCTCTCCTGCCCCTTTGGAGAGGCTGTAGCTATCTGCGTGGAGGTTCAAGACCTTAGGAAAAACAGAGATTGACTTGTTTGCTCAGGTGAGAAAGAGAAAGGACTTACGAACAAGGAATTCATCAGTTCTGTCTCATCAGTTTTTAAAAGATTACATTTACGTATGTTTAAAACAAGCTTTTCTCACAGTATCTACTCTTCCTGTTTGAACTGTAATTAATCCACATCCCTTTCTCCCACCTAAGCAAGATGCTACACTTACCCCATGCTACAGTCCCAAGCCCGTGACATCCAAAGGGGCTAGGTTTGAGAGAGTGGCAGTTTTGAGTTTTCCAACTTTAAAGAAAAAAAATTATGGCAGAGAAAGAAAATGTATATTTATCAGGAGCAAATTTTGTTCAGTGAAAAAAGATGTAGAATGGAGGATTTGGAACCCTCAAAGCAATTCTGCTCTGCCTTCAAGAACAGAGAAGGCTGTCATTACTTGAACTACTACACTGAAACTGATTTATACTGGCCATTATAGTAGAAGACCAGGATGCAGCCTTGCAGATCTATATCCACACTTCCTCTTCTTTCTGTTTGGAAAAGGTTTGCAGAGCCATAACAGCTCTGCGTAACTGTCCCTTTCTTCCCTGTTCCTTTGGGACCTTCCAAGGGGCCTGAGCTTCAGTGCCTGCTGGTGCACATCAGGTGTTAGTGCATCAGTCCTCAGGAGGAAAAAAAACAAACCAGACACTGCACTGAGCAGCTAACGCAGTTGAGAGCACACTTCCAGACAAAATTGTTCTGAACTTGGAAACTCTTCTTTGAAAGGTAACCCTGAGAGATAGCACACAGTGCGGAAGTTTTTGAAAATGTGAGCCTAGAAGTCATGAAAAACAACAGGACACCCGGACTGTAGGCCCTCATCACAGGTCCCACAAGACTGTTGGGCATTTGGGCCCTTACATTTAGTTCCTCATTACAGGATTTCCACAATACTGTATGGTCAAGAACTGTCTTAGAAACTTCTCCTCAGAGCTGGTTCCTGCAACCTGTGGGAATGGCCATGCCCCTGCTGTCTTCCCTGTAACGGGTATGTCAGCCGAACTGAATACATCATGGAAGTATCGTCACTTCCCACCATATTCACTCCTTTTACGTAGCATTTACCTCTTCAATGATGTCAGTCCTCTGACATGACATACTGTTTTGCTGCAATTTTAGCTACAGGATGATGAGAAATATGAGCTGTCAGGGTTTGAATGCACCTATTTTTTTTAACTGAAGCAGCAGTCTCAGCATTATTTATTTAAAAATTTTGATTGGTTGTACCATCAACATATATTCTGGAATATACCCAGATTTACTGACAAAGTAATTATTTTCATTCATGTCATGACAAAATGGCTTCAATAAAAATAATTAGGTAGCTGCAGTACTTATATGCACAACACTAACATTTACATATACACATTCAGATGTGATGTTCTCTACAATGAAGCAAGAAACCCTGGGATCTCATAACACGGCTTCCTATCGAGGGGCAGCCAAAGCTCAGAACAAAACAACTGGAGAGAAGCAGGTTTAAAGCACTGAAATTGCCTACCTAAGGATAATGTTAATGATGATAATGATTTATACTGTACTGCAGGGACATGTATAATTCTATGCTGACTAAAATAAGAAAAGAAAAATTATAGTTGGCTCAGTTTTAATTTTCCAGACTTAGCTCTTTTTTTCAACTGGTTTAGGAAAAAAAATGCTAATATGCAGGAGAGAGACTCTAAGCAACCTGCAGAAGGGTGTATAGTAGCTTTGGATTGAAGTAGGGAGCAGCCTTGGGTCAAAAGCCATTCTGTGTCAACAGTGTACACATACAGACACAAAAGCATGAAAAAAGAGGAATCATCCACACAGGTTCAGAGGCCCAGCTGTGCTTTCCATTGCCCCGATTCTGGAAAATGGGAAAGCAGCCGCGGGGTGCTCACTGCCCAGTCGGTGACAGCAGCTGGGTTCCAGTGCCCACTCCTCACAACAGGAAGAAAGGCACAGAGAGGTGCCTTGGCTTACTTTCTTCTTGGTCTATTCTTGATTTGTTCTGCCATGCTTATGCTGCTTTTTCAGTTGGACAAAACTCAGAAGTGCAACCAGAAGAGGCCCTGAGAGTAGTGTCACCCAACACTATGGGGACAGACAGGTTCTTTGGGGATCCTAGGCAGAATGACGATGGCACCAGGGGTCAGGAGCAGGGGGTACCGGTCACAAAGAGATGTGGATCCTCCTTGAAGTTGACAAAATATAGCTCGTGATAAAATGCAAAATAAAAATAAAATCCAAAAATATGATGACTCTGAAGCTTGTTCTAGCACAATCCTTAAGCACTCTTCAAAAGTACTGCCTTGGTAATTCCTGTGTAAAGCTCTATCACACAAACTAATATACTTCGATATAACCTGTCACAACCTTGCTGGACATATTCACATGGACATTTCCCCTGGAGAAAAATAATTTCAGTTTCATGAATGGTAACCATGGAAATATCAGATCAGCCAAGGTTTCAGAAGCCAGACTTGTTTATCAGATTTCACTTTCCTAAAGCATGTTTAATATAATGGATATAATAAATATCAAGTACATTAAACTGTCCAAGCTTTTAGTTAATAGTCATTTGACACAAGCCTAGTACTAAACCTGGACTGTCCAAGTAGCTACAAGCTCTCAACAACTGCAGGATATAACTAAGGCCAAAGGATCTTCCTTGATATCTGCTTCTTTCTTGAATGCTCTAACAGTGTGTTGGATGCATTGTACTGTTGAACATGATGCATAAACATTATCTGCTATTTTTGCTAAAAGTGTGTGTGGTTAGCTATCTTTTCTGGCTGCTGCACTCAGATTTAGAGCAATTATACAGAGGGAGGAGGAAAGGTTTCCAGGGTGAGGCAGAGAGGGAGAAATGCACAGAGGGGAGAGGCTCTGCTCAGAGCAGAGAGCAGACCTCAGACATACTGCAGAGAAATCTCAGGGGGGGGAGAAAAAAACAACAAAAAACAAACCCTTAGGAGCCTAGAGGGATTGTACGGTATCTATTCAACCCAGAAAAATCTCTGAAAGCTGATAGTGTACAAGCAGAAAGAAACAACTTACAGTACATGGATACAAAGGGCAGACTTGATTTTAGAACTTCGACTTTAATCTGCCTATACACCAGCACTGAGACTTCCCAATTTCCAGAACTAACATGCTCTAATTAGATAACCTTATTTCTAACAAAATGTATATTTAGGGAATAGAATACTCTCCTGCCTTTTGGTATGTTTATTTTAAAGTGAGGTGAGACTATTTCCAGCAGGAGGCTCAGATTCAATCATAGACTGAGCAGTGTTTTAATATGGTATTTTAAGTAGGGTTTTTTTTCCTTAGAAAAAGACACATGTGTTGGGAGGAAAGCAAGAGAATGTGACTTTCGTAAAGTACAGGTAGAAAAATACAATGTACAATTTCTATTTTTATCATCTTCTAAGTACAGATAGACAAAAACAAATTAAAATTGGTAAGAGGATTGACCTCATACTAAAACTGATCTAAAGATTTTGGAAAGACCAATAAAAGAAGCAGAAACTTAGTGGTGGATTTGCTACTGTATCTGCCTATGAATATCATACTGATATATAACAGTTTGCTATTACTTTCTGAAATTCTTCCATTCTTCTGAGAAGGTCAACAAATAAAACGCGGACAGCCAAATACACATCCGGTGTTTCTCCATTTGTCAGGAAAGACCTCCACAAAACACCTGAAAATGTTTATGATCTGCTGCAAAAAACCCTGAATGATTTGGGGAATTCCATGACATTTTTTAAACAGTGAATCCTCAGCTGTGTGAATTCTCAACCAGCAGCAACAGTGATAATCTTCCCTGAATAAACTCACATGCTTCTCCTTCAGGGTGTAGTTTCATATTATACTTAATTCAATCTAACAGCAGGCAGAGGCCAGAGGGGATGGACCTGCTTTCTTCCTGCTTTTCTGCCTCTTCCCTTGTGTTAAATTTAGCAATTGTGCAACTCTATAGTGACTCCCATCAGCTTGCTGATCTGAGGGAAAACTCGCAGGTTTTCATGAGTTAGCTTTCCCTCCAAGCAGGGAAGATTTACCGTGACAAGTCAAACTCAGAAGAGGAAGCAGAAGCAGCACACAAAAAGTGATGTGAGCATGAGAGGGCTATTGCTCCTTTCAGTGGCAGTCATTAGACAAAACTAAGCATAATATGAACTCATGTCCTAAGGCTGCATCTATGTTACTCTTTCAGTCTGAAGCAGTAGTACGAATTTGAAGTGAATCCATGAAGTAATAGCCCTACTCAATGTTGGCTTGGTTTGCAGAATACCTACAGTGCATGTGAACTAGATTCTTTTAGGAGGAAACTTAGCAGAAAACATTGTTCCAGAGGTACACCAAATACTTGCTCAACATTCATATGCCATCCAAAAGGCTCTTGAAAGGTTTAGGGGCTCAGAGCTACCCTGTAGTGCTTCTCATACTACACTGCATGTAGGTGCTGACCAGGTGCTGCATTCTCTTCATGAAGATGAAAGCCCTGGCCTTTAAAGACCCTAAACAACCACCAGACTTTGGGGGTAGCAAAATAGACATGTCTCTATTACAGATCCTGAGCTCATTTTCACATGGGAACTGAGCTTTCCACTCATTTGGATACCCACACACTCAGACCCAAGGTCACCACATGGGAGAATCATCAAGGACAGTGAACTTTCCAGCATTACTGAACCCCACAGAAGACCCTTGTGAAGAAACATTTGGCCTGCTCTGTGCCCCACACTGCACTGTGACAAGGTTCCTCACTTCAGCCAAGGAATTGAGCAGAGCTGGGTGGTGGTAACAGAGTCTATCAACAGTTCCCAAAACAGTGAAGTGATCAATCAGGTCCAGGATCTGTCCAGAGGCTTCAGTCATGAGCATCAGGAGACAGGGCTGGGGACAGGACTGAAGACAAGCTATACTGCATGTCCAAGAGGTCCATCCAGGAGGCAAGCTACCTATAACATATGTCCAAGGTCCATCCAGGTGTGACAGGCCCATACACAGGACCAGAGACAAGACTACCTACAGTGGGCGTTCCATGTTCATCCAGGAGACAGGACTGGAAACAGGTACACCTGAAAAATGGCACTGCACCTTGAGGACGCTGACATTCAGTCTCAGTGTCATACATTTTCCAGCTGAAGGTTAGTCCACAGGACAGACATGGAAAGTTCTCCAGAAACTTGAGCATTACTAGTGCACCATTCTGCAAATTTATCTTGCAGGTGGGGGCAAGAATACCCACACTCTTCATTTATCACCATTGGCCCCTGAATGCCTTACCGATACTACATTGACAGCAGACAAAGAATGCTATCATACCTAACTTAAATTGCTCTGGATAGGGTAATGAAATGGAAATGACATTAAAGATACCAGTGTATAGCAATTCACTGGTCAACACATTCAAGCACAACCTGCCTATACATTTATAGAGTAACATAAGCAAACTGAAAAGCAAGTTCTGTGTCACTGTCACTCTCACAGCCAGTCTGCAAGTACAGTCATCTTGTACAAAGCTCACAGAGAACTAATACATTGTCACTTGGCTGCAACACTTGGTAAAAATTGACAACGCTACCTATCAGGGAAGCAGTATACATTTTTGGCAGGTAAAACACTGGAATACGTTCAGAAAGGCTTTTCAGGTCTAATTATTTCAGAGAACACTTAAACAGTCCCCAATAAATAATTCCTGGCCTTTTAATTTGATATTGTTCTTCTCCTTTAAATGTACTCTCTAAAAATGTCTGTCAAAGCCTCATATTTACAGTCATTAGCTTTCACTGAAAAGTGATCTTTCCGTAACACCATTTACATTTTATTACACAGTTATCCTACATACGAGGGAGCAATGATTGGTGCCTTGCCACAGTACAGTAACTGTCACTGATATTTCTTTATCCTTATACAAGAATAAGCATAACTTAAAAGTTTCAAGTGCAAAACAGATTAAAACAATGAAAAATTCATAAGTGAAATAAGAACCAAAAAGAACAGTTGGTGTTCTTAGCAGAATTTGAAGCTGGGAGAGATTTTAGTACTTTCGGGATGATAAACACCAGTTAACACTCAAGAAGGCCCACAAAACCACAGAAACAAGGGGTACATCAGAGCCTGTGGACCCAGGAGTGTTTCCTAACGGTTGAGACTGGCTGCAACGAGACTACCAGCTACAGTGAGATACGAGCATGCACTATGACCCCACACACCTTGGTTTCCACTTGAAAGAAACTTGGCTAAATGAACAGCGATGGACCTACAACCAGACACCCAGAACTCCATGTCTGGACAACTGGTGGACAAGTGCAATGAGACACAATGACCCTGCAGGGTAAATATAGCCGGTCACTACAGAAACCGGCTGACCGCTCTGTTCCCCAAATCACACAGTATCATATCAGCATGCAGCCTGCAGTTAGTCTCAGTGTGTTCAGACTCTGCAGGGTAGAAACTCAATTTTCTCTCTATACTGCCACATGACCTAGGATTTCAAGAACAGAATACTCTAAAAGTCTACACTCACAATATTAGTAATTACAAACAATGAGTTCCACATAGAAGAGATTTTATTATAATCCCTTAAATAATAATAAAAAAAGATGGTATTTTTAATCAAGAAGACAGCTTAAATGTAGCATTTCATAAGTGGAGCAATTCATAGTATCCAAAATATCGTAACTTTGTAATTGAGCACTATGTTTAATAGTTATGAATTACCTGGAACACTTGAGATTTTAGCTTTTTTTAGGTACTATATGTTCAAAATCTCAGAGGAAATCTGGAAATCACTGAAGGACTCACAATACCCTTTTAAAGAAACATCTGATATTATTTTCATTCATTAAAAGAATGATTTTGATTCTGGGAAACAGAAGAAAAGCAGCTATTTATGTAAATGTATTTCCTGTAGTAATTATTCTATAGCTTATTAACTTAGCTGAAATATGAAAAAAATAAAATGCTGCAACATTGAAACAAATTTAATTTGAGAAGTAAGACATTTCTCTTCCTACCGCAATATGCTGAAATCCCTATGGTTGCTACATCTTCTTAGAATGTAGTGAGTTTGTTTTAATCCTGATTTTCCCTATATGTCTTTTTTTAAACATCAGCACTACTTAAAAAACCCAGTGCAGTCGAAACTGGCATTTGAAGGCATTTTGAACTGAGTTCAAAAAGTAAGCAATGCCATTTTAGATGCTATATTTCCCATAAAAGTCTGTTTGTCCTCATGTATTTGAATCTTTTTTTCTTAATGTTAATAGTTTTGCCCCCTGATGCTACCAAAAGGCCATCAAGATGACACTGGAAGAGGTAAGAAAAGTCACACTGACTGTGTATAGTGTCCTGTCGAATAAGTAAAGAAACTTTATTCTACATTCATTGCTCCTTCCCTCCCTCCCCATTTCTTTCATTGCAAGCTTTCTGCTCAAAGAGAATATGCCAAGCTTTTCTGAGCAGTAGTTGACGGTGAATCTTTCCCATCAGGCTTCATGCTATCATATTGCAAACCCATAGACCTAAAAGATCCTAGTTTTAGAAAGTCTCCAACTTAAAAACAAAGGAGGTATCACAGTGTGACAATCTTGGCAGAGCACTGATTCCACAGAAGAGAATGGATGCCTTGGCAGAACTGAATGCTTCATTCAGCCCCTGAAATCTTCCCTTCCTCCATGCTAATAAAGCTTATTTCTTTTCCACCCATTCCCCTTGCATGTGGGACCATCTAACGAAAGAACTGAAAGAAGGAAATCAACTTGTCTCCATGGGATATGGAATCTAGGACCCACCCTTTTAAAAAGAAGCATGACAATTCAACAGAGAAGTAAAACTTCAGTATTTATCTCTGTACAAATTGTGTTACAAAAAGCAATTAAGATTTCACCTTTCTGATATAAAAATGGTCCAATAGAAAATGACCTTGAATTTCTACCTTGAAACTCTTCAAAATCCTATTCCTACAGATTTTCAAGGGGCTGAAGTTCCACAAAAGAGAACTTGTAATCTAATACAGATCGTTTAAATTCAGCTGTGATTGTATTGGCCTTTCAAAGCCTCTGTGTTCTCTTGCAACTCCATCTTAGGAGAAGGACCAATGTCAAACCAACGCTGTAAGGTGGGGTTTTTTTGACATTAAGCTCTAATCATGGCATAGTAAGTCAAAGTAGATATTGCCAAGCTTGTGAAAATCAATACAGAAGCAAATCTACAGAATGTACTTTTAACCACGCATTTAGTATCTTTATTTTTACTTCCATAGTCCTTTTCCATAAGGATGATGCAACAGCTCCACTAGCAATTTAAATAGGCAAAATCAAAGGTCATTTTCTAAGTTCTTTACCCAAGCAATACCTTTGAAATTAATGAGAGGTCACTGAATTAAAGCCCAGCTGCAGGATTTGTATCTTCCATTAAAAGGCCTCCTGCCTGCTTACAAGTCACATTGCACAGTATTCCTCTTTGAGATTTGGCTGCAGTAAAATTAAACATTAGTCAAAACGGATTTAATGATTTAATTTTTTGAATAGATTACTTGCAAACTTTAACAACATTGGTGCAATACTTTCAGACTGAGCAATTCAAAGGAGCCTAAGGGAGGAAGGCAAGCATATTTCATTGAAATGGATAAAATGTCAGCTGCAGTAAGTGCATGTGTTTGCATATAATATTCTATTTATAGCTATTATCAAGAAATACAGCATGTAATATTTCTGACAGACCTTCATGGAAGTACTTTATTCACTCAGACTGCAAGCATCTATGAAAGCATTATCATCTTTTCCAAACTTTACTACTTCTAGTGTTGCAGCCCCAGATTCTGACCTGGAAACCATTATTGAATGGAATATGTTAGCAGAACACATAGGAGACTATGTACCTATTTCTCATTGTCATGAAGTGATGATAAAGCTTAAGGACACAAAGTGATTTATTATTCCTGCAGAAGCAAAGAATGAGATACCTCCAAATGCCTAAAGAGAAAGTCAGAAGGGGGTTCTGATTTAACTGAAGACAGTAGATTGGAAAGTCCCGTATCTATTCCTAGGTCAGCTGAGAACCAGAGATGACCAACAGAGAAAAAAAAACAACTCTATCCTTTTAGACACATCTTATTTTTCAGAGGGTTAATTGGTAAGGAATTACAGTTATTAAGACTTCAGGGCCCTTGGGTCTTGAAACTCATGAATATGACATCAGTCCGGTAAAATAAATTATTTACCTCATCAGACATTCCAGAGTGGCAAAACCGTTGAATCATTTGGAATAGATCACTGCTCATCAAAAGACCTACACCTTTCTAGTATCAATAGAAGAGAAAAGGAGGGAGAGAAGGAACAGCTATAAATATGACAAGAAGCTAAATCAGAACTGAAATGTTAAGAAGAATATGGAATCAGTAGAAAATACTAGATAACAAGAAGGCCAGAAAATGATATTAAGAATATCAACTCATGTTTTACACCTAGAAAAAGTGTATAGAAGATTAATTATAATTCCTTGTTGTTTACACCATCAACTATGTTGAATAAGAAACAAAATGGCAGCTCAGAACTAAAGCACATGGATGCCTGCTGGGAGTCTGCAATACGAGAATATGTCAATATGACCAGCTCATGCAGCACTGGGGCAGGAAGGCCCTGCTTGACCCAAGGTCATTTCAGTTACTATCTGTCTTGGCATAACCAGTCCTGATCCAACTACCAATCTGCTCTGTGTTAGATTTCATCCTACATCACGCGCTAAACAGGAAATGCTTCTCGTATTTTCTTTGATGAAAGACACCTACTATTGTATTTCACAAGCTAAATTCAAGCCACTTGAAGTCTGAACACCAAAATAGTAACATCAAAACAACTTATTCCTGTGTAGAATTTGAATAAAATAGCAAAATAAACCTTTAAAATCCTATCTAAATCATTGAATTAGATTAAGACTATTTAGCATTATTACTGCTTAGCATCACTTAATATAGCTTTAAATTATAACAGGATAAAGTAAAAAAAATAGTAGATCCAAAAATTTGTACCCCAGGCTGGTTGCACTCTTAATTAATGATATGCTACTGTTAAAATACTCAGGTAAATGTAGTACTGTTTTTCACTAAAGTCAGCATTAATGCAGAAAGCTGTACATTAACCATAATATCTTTCTAAATGACTAGCCACAACTATATGTCTTCGCTGTGTATATACTGCACTATTTTAAACAAAACAAAAGTCATCCATAGCCTACATTTTCAGCAAATGCTCTAAATAATCAAAACCTGACAAGGGTTATATTATGCATGGTAACAGGGCTTTCTTCAACTTCTACTCATCAAGGAATAAAAATCATGCTTATTTAAACATCGTTGATGTTATGAGGTTCATGTCACAGAATCTCTTAATAATGTGAACAAGGGCATTTATTGTAACTACATCAATATCCCTTTCTGTTGTTGGGATCTTTTTTTTAAGCTGAATATAAACTTTCATCTAAATTCATTGCTAAGGAATAAAGCAATGTATTATCAGTGCCCCAGAGATTAATCCTGAAACAGTTGTGTATTCCTGGGCCACTAAAATAAATACATTTAGAGGCACTAACGTATTTTTTTTTCTTTTGTTCCTGTCTCTGCGACATGGATCAGTAAAGACAAAAGCTAAGTGATTTAAGTGGAAACCTATGTAAAAATTAAAGCAGAAGGCATGAAAAAGGTTTTTAGTTAATTCTTCATTTCATAGGTGCTAAAACTATGATTTTATTAGATGTTATTAGTAAAGTTGGCTATAGCATACATGGATTTAAAAAACAGTTCAGAATGAGAACAAAATTGAGTTATAGTACAATCAGATTCTTATAGTGGTAAGGAGGGTAACACACAACGTGTTGCTATTTCTATAACTTCTGATTAGAGCCAAAAATAAAGACTCAAGAAAGGTGAAGGCCTTGAAAAGTCTTTACCTTCAAATGTAAATGCTATTGCCTTCTTAATTACAGTACTAATTGACAACACTGGGGAGAGGGAAGTAAAGAGAAAAGGAAAGCAGAGGATGTCATATGCTCTTACTGGATTTAATTTAGTGCTTTATAGACAAATGTTTTCAAGAAAGTATCTGAGAATTGTTTATTGTAAAAGCCTCAACTGTTGGGTATGTTGCTTTTTGTTAACATTCTTGTGGATGTCTGAAACAATAAAACCTTCAATCTGAAAAACTGTTTTGGTTGCAGTCTTGAGTCTTTCCTATAATGGTATATATTAAATCTTGTACGTTGTAAATGGTATATATTAAATCATGTGCAGGCTAAAGTTTTAAAGGTGCAAATAGCAGAAGGGGCTCTGTGACATTGGGTATGTCTTGTCCGGAGTTAAGGCAGTAGCTCAAGAAGCTCCATCGTACACTTATTAGACACAGACAATGACAATTCTCCATCCTTGTCTAAACACAGTTCAGGATTTCCTTAAAGCAATTGGTGAGTCAGGGACCATTTCAAATAAAATCAAACATGATACTTAAATTTGAAGACTGTTGCTGTAGGGCATGCGACTCTATTTCTTCTCTTACGTTTTAGAATTTTATCAAAACAAGGTGGCATCCCATCAGTTTGATGCACAGGACTCAATGGGGGGTTGGACTAGATGACCTTTAAAGGTCCCTTCCAACCCAAACTATTCTGTGATTCTGTGAAGGGAGAAGAGGTGGATGAGAGCAGAATACCCAAGAATAAAAGTACTACTCTTTCAACATCTAACTTGAAGTATTTTTTTTAATCAGAAAAAAAAATCTGGGAAACGTAAATGCTGCTGTACAAGGTGTTTCAGACTGACTTTTGTAATTTACTACATAAGCTACACCTCCCTTTTCAAGACCAGATTTATTAACACCATTACATGTGGACAAGCTGTATCTCTTTTGCTCATTTCTTCAACAGGATTAACATGGACTGGACAGAGAAAAAGAGAAAGATTTTTGCAAAAGCTCTTCATATACGAAGTCACTTATGCCCTGACGTTTACATATCCCTAGGAAGGAATATGCAATATGTTATGATGTAATATATTTAGCAGCCTAGGATAGAAAGTGGAGGTGATTATTGCTTTGAATTATTAATAGGGTCTTCTGTTCTCATCAGCAACTTGCAATGATTATTTCCTCCTAACAGCTACATTTATCAATTTACATACACTACATTTCATTGACAAATTATTTGGCTATGAACTTCCAAAGATCTGCCAGAGCTTTCTGTTAATCAACTAGAAGGGGAAAATTGGATAGCTGAACTACAAAACACTGATTATAATTGGATCAGTTGTATGAGTGTAATAAAGAAAATTCTTTTAATGTTCTATATCTACTAGTCTAGCATTTTGACTAAAAGTGATGCTTCCAGATCGACACTGTTGAAATGCTGTTATTGTATTAGGTTGAAGTGGTTGAAATGGGTTTAGATTAAAATACTACTTACAAACTGGGTTTTAGAATAAACAAATTTCATAATGAGTAATATAAAAATAAAAAGGAATTATTAACTTCATTATACCACCCCAACTATATATGCCTCAGCTTACAGAAGGGAAGGTGTTCCAGCATGGGCAACCACTTGCCTTTGGAGGGCAAGATCACGGGAGATATTGCAAGTACCGGGAGATAAATCCCAGGTGCAACACTAACTTATTGTGAAGATAACTGTGCATGTGTTATTCAGTAAACCCATAAACCTGAGCCAGGTTAATTAAGGACTAATGATGTCTCTCTTTTACACTGGGAGACTGGGGAAAAAGGGCAGTGACAGAAGGGGGAAAAGAAGAAAACCACAACTTTGGTGTGACTGTTGCTGCTGCATTCTCTATACGATGCCCAATACTATGAAAGGAAGACTGCAGCCTTCAGAGGGCCTAGATGAGGGGGACACTCCCATCTGCCAGTGTTATCCTTCCCTTTTGGCCCTACAGCCTCCTTGCTTTCAGCCAGCAAAGGTGTCTTGCCAACGCTGCTGTCTTTGACTCCTTTCTTGCAGGGCCTGACCTAAAGCAGGTTGCTTCTCCCAGGTTTCAATCAGACACCTCAGAGGAAAAGTGATTACCACTGTGATTAGTAGTCCTCCATCCCAGTGGTCTCCAAAGTGGGGTGCACACATGCCAGGCATTGCACAAGACAAGTCACTGGAGTGCAGGAAGAAAATGTTGTTGTACCATTAATACATAAAAGAAAATAAAAAATAATGTTTCTCTCATTTTTATCTCATCCTTTTTAAATTTCTGGTTTTGTTTATGTTTTATAAGGTTCATAATACATTAGTACAGTAGTACATGTATATTATCTATAAATAAATATCCATATATTGCGGGTGTATGCTCAAAAATGTTTTACTGATAGGGGTGCACGATCAAAAAAGTTTGGAGAGCACTGCTCTAACCCAGCAGGGAGGCTGGCGCAGAAACACTGGCCAGAATCAACAGAACCTGCTACCAAGTTAGTCCTCTTGAAACTGATGTCTGATTTTTTGGGGGGAGGAATGCCATTCCTGTGAAGCTAGCTGAAGCCCCCACTGAAGCTAGAACATTTCTACCAAATATTGGGGACCTGTATTTTTTTCTTTTTTTCTGATAAAGCTTTGAAGAAAGTATTTTTATCTAAGCTAAAGACATTCCTTTCGTGGTAGTCACTGGCTCTTGTTAGCCATTCATGAACACAGTCAAAAAAATCAGTAGCTATATTGGGAACCATTAAGGTAACTTTTACAGGATATTCGAAATTGGGCAAACAGCACACTGTACTCAGTTTGATGCTAATCCTATTGTAACTATATTCACAGCCATCTGTATGATAACATTTATGGTGAAGACTTTCAAAATAAAATGCAGAAGGAAGATTTAAATGAAAACAAAATACAACTATTTAATCTTGATCTAGTTGTTTCAAGATAACAGAGCGGATATAAATGTAAAAGTTGTACTATATCTTCCTTCTCTATACCTGGGGAGTTGGGGGATATTGCTCTACAGAGAGTGAAGAAGCAGAGAGCTTGTGTGCAAGAGTAGTTTTTTTTTTTCCAATCTTTGTGCAGTGTGAAGGAACAAGGTGAAAATAAAAGGGGTAGAGGAAAGCCAGAAGGAGGTAGAATATTTATTCACAATTAGCAGTAACTGAGACTACATCTACTATGAGCTGAACGCACAAGGGATTTAAAAGCCCCTTTAAGTTTAATATATTAAAATCTATAAAATTTTCCTTAACTGCTGAAATGGCAACGTGCCTAGAGAGCATATAACATTAGCCATTCAAAGTATGTTGCTATGCAATTGTGAGACGCCCGTGGAAACAGAACTGTGTTCATTCATGCAATTCCTGGAATTCAACTAAATACATTAGTAATACTTCTTGTGCACTTTTGATATTTGATATACTCAAGTATCAAGGAATGCATAGCTCAGTTTCTCCTACAGAGCGATCATGGTTGTAGCAGCACCATTAAGATGTTTATGTCAGTCCCTCAGAAGCATACAGACAACACAAAGGAAAATCAGGACCAATTCCTGTGCAAATTATCACATATGAACATGGAGAGATTACCTAGAGAGTAATAGCACTGTTAATTTCTAAAGTAAGGGAAAAAAGACTGGAAAAAAACCTTTTCAAAGTGAATTTGTAAGTCTTAAATTTCCTGTATCGAACACTACAGCTAAATAGTGTTACTGCAACAAAATGATTTTTTTTTCAAGACAGATCATGGCAAGACACAGGATCCACTTTCAATGTGACAGCAGAAATTACTGCTGTTGAGAGGAGTGTACTTTTAAAAGCTATGACAGATGAGAAGCCTATAACTTCCAACAATGCATTTCTATTAAACATCTCAAGTTTCTTAAAAGATTGCACTGGAAAACAGCTATGTTTTTATTAAAACCAAGAAAGCCAGCTTAATGCAAAAGTAACTTAGTCATTTGCTAGGGACAGATAAACTAGCCTGGGTGAGGTTTTGGCAGGAAGCATTAGTAACTGTTCCCATACCTGCACTTGGTGAAAGGTGATCAGGACTTGCCAAAGCACAGAAGTGCTGAGAGCAGGAGGCAAGGGCTTTATTTTGGCAAACTGCAGTATTTAGTGAGTTAGGTGGAATATAAACTTAGGCAATGGAGAAGAAGAAAGGTATCAAAAGAGAGAGAATGCTCAAGACAGAAGCCAAGGTCACCTACACAAGCTCAGATGGTGAGAAGCAGAAGGTAGGGGTGGTAAAGGGAGAGAAAACACTATGCCTGATTGCAATATTTCTCTGAAACTCAACACAAAATTGACATTGCTTCCTCAAGAACAGCAACAAGATAGGCTTTGTCTTCACCTGTGGAACAAAAAAAAATTAGCTTGTCTGGAGTTCTGAGAAGCCTTCAGCTGGCTGCATTTTGACTTACTCCTTGTAGAAATGCATAGTTACACAACTTCTGTTTCATGACCATTTCATTTCTAAACTGCTCTGGGGATAAATCGTGTTTGTGTGGAGGGACACTTGTCTACAGGACCAATGGAGTTTCATAACTTGAAAAATGTGCATCAGGAAAAGAACTAGCTGTCTGCTTATAATAGCTGAAGGCAACCCAGTGGAATTGTATCAACTTCTGATGTCTAATTCTGTTGTTGTAAAGATTCATTTGAATCCCTGTCAGGTATTCTCTGCTTCTCATTCCTCTGCACAGCCTTCCAGATATGCAGGGATCCTAATAACCAGATCAGGAACTGACATACAGATGTGACTACTCATAGCAGCAAATGAAGCCAGTAAGATCTCTTCAGCAATTAGTCCTAGATTCTCAGACTGAGTAGCCAGGATAAATGGGTATTTTTCAGCTTTCGTCTTTGGTCCTCCAACTGTAAGCAGGGCATAATACGGTTCCCTAACTCCTCTGCCATATCCTCCTGTCCTGCTCTTCTCTAGACTCTGCCCCCGTTTCGATTTCCTCATCCTGCTCCATCCCACTCTTCATTTCTCAGACCCTCTGATACTGCTGTGTGACCATTAAATACAAATCTTCACTTTATAGACTGAATCTGAGTTCTTCCAGATGCCTGATCCACATTTTGAAAAAAGGTTCCTCCTTCCCAACTTTTCCCCCCATACGCGCATGTAACTGGGATGTAAAATGCACCTGGAGGTCTGCTTCTTGACCTCTTGCCATTGGACTCGGAAGGACCCCTCCTTACGCTGACAACACAGAGGGAAGGATGGGATAACACTGAAGAGACTTCCCTTCCAGCTCCAGTAATCTGCCCCATCGAACACCAAATTAGGTAGATGGCAACAAGCACTGTGGGAAAACAGGGATTTATTTCTGTAACTCTGTGCAAAGGTACATTTAGTTCCTATGTTAATAGCAAGCCCTTTTGGTGCAAATCTATAACAATGATGATGATTAGTTGAAATTCCCTTCAAAACCTCAGTATGTGCATCTTGAGAAATATTCAACCTGGAAGGTGTACCTTGGCAAAACAAGGAACAACTGAAATCTTGGTTTAAATACAGATCAGCGGGCAACATTAATGACAGACACTACTACAGTCTCTGTCCATGATTCCTCAGAACTGACTCCTTGAAGCTCCTTGGATACCTTACTTCTGTCTCAGTGTTTGATGTCAATTGCCCATGGCCATTAAATACTGTCACATGTTACAGAATTTGTTCTCAGCCGTAAACTAGCTACTTCTAAGATACCACAAAATAGTATCTAGTACCTTTGACCCACAAGCAATAAGCACTAAAAATGAACTTTCCTGGACAAGTTTTATTAAACTTTCCTGCAAACACTCTAAATTCAAGAACTTTATAATAGCAAGGCACTTCCCCTCAGCATTATCCTCAATCTCGTCTTCCTCCAAACCTACCCAAAACCATTTCAACATCTGGTAAGTAAGGATGGGGACAAAAAGAATGTTGTCAAATTATTAAAGCAGAGCCCAGCAAGGTGTCATAAAAAGGAGACCTAGAAGGGCTGTAGAGAAATAGTCTTGTCACTCATGTCCCATTCTTGATATATATTCCACATGTCCTTAAGCTTCAAATGATAGTTTTTACAGTCTCCTTAGGCAATCTATTACAGTGTTTATCTGTCCTTAATGGTAAACTGTATTGCTCTAATTTTTCAACAAACGCCTTGTCAAAAGTAGTCTGAACACAGAACCACATTCTGTAAGACATAACCAAGTTTTACATTAACAACAATGTATTTCCTAAGATCTGTATTTCCATGTTTATTTCAAATTATTGTAATATTAAGTGTCAGGGTTGCAATAACACATTTAAATCGTGAATGCAATAATGGAAAGAGTTTTCCGATATTTTAGTATCATGCCAGAAGTGCGCTAAGGTAGTGAATACACTATTAAGTACAGTCTTCACTGGCTTACATATCAGTAAATGTTGGTATGTAAAGTATCTGCTGTTTTTTCTGTTGTTGTCACTCTGCTTTTTTGTGGTTCTGTTTTTTCTTTTTCCTGGTATTAGTGAAACAGAAGAAATAATGAAAGACTCAAGCTAACTAAGAGAGAATCTAAGTGACACCTGGCAGCCCCAGATAAGGCTTTCAGCCTTTAAGACCCTTTCGTAGGGCACTAGAGAGAAAAATATCTTTATCCTTATCATCATAGCTTCTCTGCAGTAACTTTGACGAGATTAAAATAAAATCTGATACCTTAATTTCATAAACATGCCAGTGTTATGAGTTTGGCAATGCTAAATATTACTGTGTTACTGCTCTCATGGAGGTGCTATCTCAGGAGGGTACTTGGCAAGCAGAAGAAGAGGGAGAGCATCTGTGGAGGGGGTGTTTTAAAAGTCTTCTTGGAGTTGGTGCCTTCAGAGACATATCTATCTAGGAATGATACGACCCATAATACTATTGTAAAAGATATGGATGTACTGTAAAAAAGAAAATGACACCAGACCTGATTGCTTGGACATTTGCTGGAAATTTGCCTTTCAGCAACAGAAGCTTATCTGCTGCAAAACTGGTTAGTTCCCTGTAGAGGATCAACAGGACTAATCTGTTTTCTTGATGTGCCTCATTGTGGAGAACCATCGCAAAGCCCCCACAAATGTTATATTAATGGAAATACAAAAAAGTTGCACAAGCTTTTACTCTATCTCATTTTCTCGCCTTTGTACCAACTTCTCTATTTTTTTTAACCGTTTCCCTAAATACTGGACTTTAACACAGTGAGTACAGACAGGCTCAAACTTAGTCTTGTATCAGGTTGCTCTGAATGATCAGATCATAAGTCTGATATTTTAATCCAATACACTGTCAATCTGCACAATATAATTAACTAATCACATTATTAATATGAATTGTACCAACTGTTCCGATTACAATTTATTTCCTATAATGAACATTTTCTTCAAATCTCCCTTTTCTGGTAGCGGTCTCAAACTAATTTATTGACCAAGTCTAATAGGATACAGAGTTCATCACCTTTCAGGTGTCTAAATCTCATAGCCAAAAGATCAAGAGATTGTACAAGGCAAAATAGGAGTATTGAAAATACTAACCTCAGTATTTCCCTAATCACTTTCTCTTACTTCTAAAACATATTCCCTGACCCGCACACTCTTACATGTGGTGGTACGCATGAAGCCAGCAACATCAACTATTGATGTCAAACTGGCATAGGAAATTAGGCTTAGCCTTCAAATGTACTGCTGTTAAACATTTATGAATTGTTACAGGATCCCAAACTAGTCAAAACTTTGGGATGGATGTACATAGATCTTCTTCAAAGACAACTGAAAGGCTTCTACACAACTCCCATTTTCCCACACAACTTTTATTACAGTAGAAAACAGAATCTTAACATTTATTCAGAAAAATGTCAGAAAAACACACACACCCCCTCCTCCAGACAACTAAAAGCTTATATCCCACTCTTCTTTAGCCCGTGTGTCTTCATAGCTGGGTCCTTGCTTTGTCACTTGGTCTTAGCCAACTGAAGAATGTTTTGAGTTGATGCAAGTCTAGACAGTTGCACTTGGCCCCTAGAAATTGCATTCCATTACTCTGAGGTTTGGCTGGCTGCTCCCTGACATTCACTGCAGACTGTGTATGAACTTATATATATTGCTGGTCTGTGTACAAACTGGAGATAGCTTTTGATTGCAACTCCTTTACCTGCTGTACCCTGAACTCTCTGACATCTTCCCTTCTTAACTAAGTTTAGTTGCTCCTCAGGAGTGGAGCAACCTGTGCATCTTTTTAAAGGGTTCCACCCGACTTGGTCACTTATAGCAAGATAAAATCATTGTAAGAGAATGGGAAAAACCCCCAAAACAACAAAAACCCCCCACAAAACGCTGTCTTACCACAGCTAAATATTCAGACTTGTAGAATTTGTGAGGAGTGTTTTCAGAAACTCATATTTTCAAAAACCTGCTTGCTTTTATTGCCATTTTTTATTTTATTTCGGCAAAACTTTTTTATTAATTCAGTTGACAAAAGTTTGTCCAAGCATGCCATGTTAAGCTTTACACAATCCTCAATGAAGATGAGCAACAGTGTGTGACAAAACTTTTAAGCTTATTCAGCTGCTGAACTACCGAGCAAACACACATTCCAAAATGAGATGAATTTCTGAGCTACAGCATTTGCTGTCAAAAGTTTAGTTAAAATCTTCTCTCTCCACTGGTGAAATGCCAATCTTCTTAAGGAATATAACTTTAAAAAATCTGACTACATTTCTTGACTGTAGTGACTATTAATATCATGTTATTGGCTTATATTTAAAAAAGCAAGTACAAAAATTACACTTGGCATTTTCATAAGTAATGATAAAATATTGATCCTTTTTATTTCTGCTCTGAAATAATTCTTGTGCACTTTTTCTTTTTAAAAGTTAACTTTCTAATATACATTTAATTAAAAGGTTTTTTTCTTTCTGTTTTAAGTTTAGAAGCTTCCCAGTAGCCCTTGGAGACATCACTGTAACCAAAGCAATGTGAAAAAGTTTAACACGTTTAACTGATAACATGTTGAGTTGATGAAGAACCGCAATGCAGGCAAAACAGTTTTCCAATAATGATGGTGTATAAATTTTACTTGAAAGTTGCATTATTTTCTAAACATGACTGTTGATCAAACTCTTTGCATACAAACAACTGTTCCACTCTCATAACAGAAACATGTATTTTTCTTTTAGCTCAGGTTTTGCTCTAGAGTCCACACTAACCATCTATTTTTCAACTTTGTTTTTTTAATACCTACATTCACAGGCAAAAGCAAACCATACATTCATTAGTTTAGAGAGGTTTTTTAAAATATTTGAGGAATCTGATGTAAAAAATAATATATAGAATTCTAATACAACTATTTTCCTAGTATTTATGTGGAAATAATAACAAAAGGCACCGAAAAACTTAAGTGGGAATGGGAAGTCATGTTTTTAGTATCTCCAAGGATGGAAACTCTACAATCTCTCAGTGCAACCTGTTCCAGTGTTTAACCAAACTCATGGTGAAAAATGTTCTCCTTACATCTGCTCAGAATTCTCCATGTTCCAACTTGTGTCTGTCACCTGTCCTTCTACCACAATGCACGTCTGAGAACAGTCTCGCTCTGTCTTCTCTATGGCCTCCCATTACCTGGGTGTAGACAGAAGACCCCTCCTGACCCTTCTCTTTTTATGGCTAAAACCCCTTTTCCCTCAGCCTCTTCTCATACACCATGGGCTCTCTAGTCTCCAACCTTCTTGGCAGCCCTGCACTGAACTCGCTCCAGCATGCTAATGTCTTTATCATACTGGGGATATGATACTCAAAACTGGATAAGGTACTCAAGATGTAGCCTCATGAGTTTCAAATAGAAGGGAGGAATCACTTGCCTTAATCTGCTGGCTACACTTTTGCTACTGCAGCCCAGGATGCAGCTGGCCTTCTTTGCTGCAAGGACACACTGCTGACTCAGGTTCAGTTTGTTGTTGAAGAGGTCCTGCAGGTCTTTTTCTGTCAAGCTGTTTTCTATCTAGACGGCCCCTGGCTGGGTTGTCACATGGGGTTATTCCACCCTTGATGCAGGAATTTGCATTTGCTTTCGTTTATAAATTTCAACTTTATAAGGTGCCACTCAGACCATTTCTCCAGCCTGTCCAGGTCTAGGCTGTAGCAGCCTCACCTCTACGGGCCTACTGGATTTGTCAACCCCTAATATTAAATATCTACAAAGACTGTTATATATACTTCTACAATAAGTATCCTAAATTAGATCTAACACCCACAGCTGTACAGGAAAACTTTATAACTGCAGTTTTATTTACTTGACCAACACAGTGGAAATTGTCTACCTGTCACAGTGCATTTCATCTCTCTCTTCAGTGTTCTTGAAATGAAGGATCTTATAGGCTTATCTGACTTGCTGGATGTTTTTGCAGGGAATTTGCAAAAATTGTATCCTCCTAAGTAAAACATCAGTTTCCTCAGCAATAAGGCGTGAATAACATATGCATCTCCAAGAGAGAGAACTACACTGAATAAAGCATATACAAAGCAGGTAAGCTTTCCATGCAATTCAGTAAATTAAATTCTACTTGTGCTACCTGTAAAATCCAGAAACTTTAGCATGTTGCTTAGGACACTCATGCATAAACACCAGTCTTTTCAGGAGACTTTCAATAGCAAATGGCAAATCACTTCTACTAATTTCAGAGGGGGGGTGAAATTCAGTTGAGAAAAATTCTATTGCCTGACCAATTTGCAAACTGTATGTTCAAAGACAGAGTAGGCTATGCTTGAGCTACACTCCTGAGTTCAAACAGTAAGGCTCCATCAAAAAGTAAGTAAACAAATATAAGTTGCTCACATAAAACAGTGATAAAGAATGTGAAACAGAAACTTATTTTAAAGTTTTAAAGATTTACTAACAAGTACAGTTCTTCAATGAAGTCCAAAGGATATTTGTTTATGCAAAGACACAGCTTCCATGTATGTTACATGTATATGCATGCAATCTATTTTCTTGCTTGTTGAGTCTTTCCATTCTGTGGCACTATTTTGTCTGAAGTCTTTCAAAAGAAAAGATGAAAATGTGTAGCTGAGTCTTTAAAGTGCCTCAGAGATTTTGTTTTCATCTCTGGAAGGAAAAAAAATACTCTTGCTTTCATCAGCTTCTGTTTTGAGGAACTACATGATGTGGTCATGGGAAATTCAGAAATTTGAAATACATTAATATATGCTTAAAATTATCAGAGACTGAAGACCTCAAAGATATACAGGCATCTAATTGCCCTCCGTAAAAAAGAGAGTGTCAGACTGATGGATCTGGCCTAGAAGGAATAAGCACCTCAGCCAGAGGAATGGAGCAGTATAGAACATGAATTGGCTCCTTACGCAATGCGTGATGAAATTTAATACTCAGCAGGCTGAATAATGAACTGCTCAGAGTTTGCCAACAGGGAAACACTGTGGCATGTAAGAGTTGCTAAGTTTTGTCCTACTTCATGGTCTAAGCATTTTATTCAGCTTTATCAGAAGCCATTGATTCCCTCTTTGATTCACAGCCAAGAACCTCTTCCTGAAGAAAAGGCACTCAAGTCCTTTTGGTACAATTCCTAGTGAATACAGTCCCCTAACCCTCTAAAAAATGACTACCGATCAAGGATATGACAAAGCAAATTTACTTTGGGTATTTTGATGGGGCCCAGCTGTGAGATAGGTAGGCACAGAAATGATGAACACTATTAAAGCTGTGGTGTTTTCCTTGCATGCCCAAAATCAATTCTTCACGGTTAGTGAATGGTCCTGTGGAAAAACTCAGCGTTTGTGTCCCTTCAGTTGAGCAAGACTTGTCGCAAGCAGAGCTTTGGACAGAGCAGTCAGTTCTGGCTAACCCAATCTCTTCCAAACAAACTGGCACATCTACAGACAAACTACAGTACAGAGATATCACAGAAACTACAAATGCCATATTCTTTCCTGGCTACTTTGACCTGCCTCTCACCAGGCTTGATCAATCAGAGCTATGGAGCTATACCAGTGTAAGATACAGCAATTCCCGTTATGGATCTAGGCTGCATAATTCTGTGCAGACTTGTGTTGTGCTGTGCAAATTCACCTCACCTTACTTTCTGGATCCTGATTTCTGTGACAAGAAAAGGTTATATAGGAAGTCCTTAAGGACTAAAAATTAAGCCACATGGAGCTTCACAGTACAGCTAGATACACAACTCCTTATGGGCCAACCGTCACATATGCAAGATGAGTACAAAAAGCAAAACTGAAGCCAGAAATAACAGCCCTTTAGCATGTTCCTAAAAACCTGGTTTCAAGGGCACAATCTTAAGGCATATAGGAAGACTCCATAAAACTACCATCCCAAGGAGGTAACGCTGAGATCAATTTTCCTGGTATCTCCACAGTGAAGGGCACTGTAAGTACTTGTTATGTGTATCTATCTGCCATTGTTTTAAGATGTTAGAGCAAGATACGGCAGAAAACACCACCGTAAGCTGCTTTAGCCTGAATAAAATTGCAAATATGGATAGCTGCTCCATGTACTAGTTTTAGATACTTGGTTACTAACAGACATAGGTAAGAAATATTAACAAGAAAAGGTCCTTTTAGATATTTTGAGTGAATTATTTTAAAGTGGGAAAAAAAAAACCCCACCCTAACTTCCCAATATTAAAATATGCTGATTACAATCAATCCAGTTTGATTATTCCTTGATAAGGAAAAGCATCTGAATAATAAACCTAGGTGTCATCAGAGAACAGTGACATCACTGAAGGATGTATATTCACTTCTACTGGAGACTTACAGGTAAGATTTCACTTTGAATAATGACAATATTTAAAATAAATGCAATTGATTTAAAGGTTGTTTTAAAAAGCTCTTTACCAATAAAAGCTTAGTAATAACAGCTATAAGCTCTTATTTTAGTTTGTGTTCTGCCAGAAAAGCATGTTTAAAACAATTAATTATTCAGTAGCTGAATAAAATCAAGATGGCAAAATCTACAAATTACCCTGTATCAGTAAGAAACTAATTTTTGAAGTATTTACGATTTGCCATGAGATTAATTGCCTTGTTTTAAAGCAGGTATGTCTAAAACGCTTAGCTTCACAGGGGGTCATATCTAATGAAAAAAAGTATTTTTAAGCAAGCCTCTTCTGCCCCCACAGACCCCAAAAGACTTTAAGAAGTTAGATACTTTTTTTCTTAACAGATATTATTCTACAACATAATTCTTTATCTTCCAAGTCTTTGTCTCACTATACTATGTCAAAGGAACATTCCCAAATCTGGATGAGCACTGGAAAGCCAGCACAGCAGCCAGACTGATATTTGACTTCAGTTAATATCTGTGTTAGTTCTACCCCCTCCCATAATCATTTAGTATTTTTAAAACTAACGGAAAATTAAAGCTCATTTAATATGTATGAGAGAAACAATGACTCAACACAAACAATATTAGATTATTATTGATTTCCTTTTTAAACCACTTGCCAAGTCTAAGAATAGCTATCTAACTGTAAGCTTTTGATGTTATCCTCTGGACAACAGTATTTCAAGCATTTCTTAAAATGTTTTTAGTTGAAATGCTAGAAATTTTAAACTCTCATATGTAAAACATTTCTGGGGCAAATTACAGATGTCAAAAATTTGCATGAAATCTCCTCAGTTATTCTAGGTACTAGTTTATTCCACAGAGAGACTAGTAGTCAAAATATTAAACTTCTCAAATAACTGGACTCTCTAAAGAAAGAGCTGACTGACCTTGATACCACTGATGACTCAAAAGTATAACTTTACCAATAGGAAAGAAGTTCACCAAGAAAACATTTCCTTCCAAACAAAAAACTTCCCAACCTCCATATCACTAGCTGGCAAAATCCTAAAATAATAGTATTATTCAAACATAGCTCAGTATTATTCAAACATAGTTCAGATAGCTTTTTTGGAATGCAGTCATACCATACTTAAAATTTAAAGTGCTGGGGGCGTGCACTTAAGGTGCAAATATAGTACAGTACTGCATTGCCAAATTTTACCTACTCTGTGCTTAAATAATTCTAAGTAATATAGTATCTCTAATGTTAATGTAAGTCTAGTTGGTGGGGAAGATTATAAAGAATAAAGATTTTATGTTAGGGAGTTAATTCTCACTTGATTTATTAAGAAGGTTACATTTAACTCAATTTCATGTACAGCTTCTGCTGAATTAGTGAAAGATTCTTCTGACTTCTGCCATTTTAATTGAACTGTTACATTCAGTATTTTTGTTGCATCTTTGGCATTCTACTGAATAATTATTCCCTACTTATCATGGAAAAAAATCGTGTTTTTTGATTGAAGTGTAGTCTGAATTGCTTAAACTGAGGAAGAGATTCTTCCAGTAGTGATAGGTATTTTTGTAGTTTTTCTACTAGTATCACACAAAACTTGGCACTAAGCTTGGCATATCATACTTAATCTTACGTATTCAAAACATATCACACTTAGTATTTCCACTGATAAAAACAGAAGATACATCTATACAACATACTTTTTCCTTGATCCTTGAAACTCAAGTACTATCATCTTTCATTTATTAAGTTCACCTGAAAAAACAAAGAAACTAGCATCAAGAAGCTCAAAACTACAAAATCTTTACTTGCACCAAACTGACCAAGAGATCAGCTTCCTTTTGTTACAATTTCTTAAATAACCTCACCATCATCCAAACAATGTACCAGAACAATTTCTTAAATTGAAGAAAGCCACTGTTTAAAAAAAGAGTATGACTCATATCTTATCATTACATTTTGATGTCAGGTCAGAAGCTTTAATTAATTATCTCTAAAGCTTTTAATACCTTGAATGACGAAGTTATGATAAAACAGGTTCACAAAACTTATCAATACTTCTCTGCAAACATGAAGCTAAAAAGCTCCGGCTGAAAATTACAGCTGTATTGGTAGTGGAAACAGAGTTCTGCTGTTAATCCATTCAGACTACAGCAAATCAATGAATTACAAATATGACTACTATTTTGTTACTGGACAAACCAGATACCAAATTGCATGAAATTAAATATCTTCTTGAAATTTTCTTTTCAAAGAGCAGATCAAAATGCAAATTTTCAAACTCCACTAAAATCCCTGGTGTATAATTTTTTTTTTTTACAAGAAGATGATCAATCTTGTTCTCAGTGGTAAATTGTAACTGTGATAAAATTCATTACATTACAAAGAAATTAACAATTCGTACATTACCTAATGCTGCTCATGCTTCCAGTTTCTGATCCAAGCTTACATCTCTCCAGTTGGCTAGCTACAATCTGACGTTCAGCCTCAAGTTCTCGAGTCAGTCTCTCAAACTGCAGTTCCTGAAAGAGTAAGTTAAATCATTTGTTTTGACTTCTCTTGAGATTAAGAAGGAATTTCAGTACATAAAATTATGATTTGTGCAAGAACTGTTAGTATAATAACTTACTGAAAAGCTTTTTTTTTTTTTTTTTTCTTTTTAAACACATTCGCAGTTCAAATTTCTGTGGTAATACTCGTTCCTTCATTCACTCTAATGATACATGTTGTAGAATGAGCTGGTTTATCAGGAATGGAATTTCCAAATACATTCATTTAGGCCTACGTCAAAATCATTCATAGTTCATGTACACCTCTTAGTAGCATACAAATGTGTTCTTAACAACCCGTTCTAAGTCTGAGCATAAATGAGAACAATTTGTGTTGCTTAAAAAAAGATGCAAAGTTCTGCAGATGATCATGCGGTGACAAAAGCTTTTGTACTCAAAAAGACAACCATCACGGTACACGCTAGTGAAATAAACTAAATTCAAGGTGTGTGGTTATGGACTGAACGCAATTTAATTTCTGCATTTAATGATGGGCAGAAGGGAAACTCAAGTAGTTTTGGACAAAAGCCTTGTCAAAAATCCTACCACTAATTGAATGTATTTCCTTTTATTCTGTCAAGGAAGCCAAACCAGTCCCAACAGATAAGATTTATCCACAGAGCTTATAAATGTACTTCTAAAGAGTTTTTGTTTTTATACACAAGAGATTTTTTTTTTAATTAAAATGAAAAAAAAAGAAGCAAAACCAATACAAGGAAAATCCCCACTATTCCTTAAAGAGCTACATTTCCCACATAGGGTAGCAGTAGTTTTATCAAATACAAAATTGAAACACTTTTAGGGAATTATGTTTGTTGTAAATTTGCAAAATGTTGCTACCCTTTCATTTTGGTCATAGTTCCATTAAGTCATTTTCACAGGTAAATAGAAACAGCTCTCTTGCCCCTTTTCTTTGGCTTTGTTGAAGGCTGAAGGAGAAATATTTTGAGGATCCACTTGTTAAATTATTCCCGTGTCCACACAAATGCACACATTATCTCCTTCTCTCTCTTTTCTTTCTTGAAAGACCTCCCCATAATGCAGAGGTATGGGAGAGAGTCCCTTGAATAACTCCCCAATGTCTTGCCTAGCAGAAAAACAGCACTGGAAATTATTTGGGTCATGACTTAAATCCACCAAGTGCCACTGAAGAACTTGGTATTTGAGAGAAAGGAAGAAATGGTAGGACTAGAGAGAAGGATTCAAAACTCTTCGTCCTATCTGCTACCTAAAACCTCTGACCAAGAAAGCCAAGGGTAAATGGAGGCATTAAACTTTTTCAAATCTCTGAAACGAGGCAAACCATAACTGAAATGGAAGAAGAAAATGGCTGGTGGTTGTTCTACCTAATTCAGCTGGATCAGTCCTCTTTGTTTCTTTTGTTATTGGCATGGAATAACTTCTGTCTTGCACTACAAGTAAGGGGGGAAGTCCATGCAGGCTATGTACAGCATGAAATAGGCAGTGTATACTTAAATGGCCACAGACTATTTGACAGCCTACTTAATTCTGTATTCATTATTCCAAGCAAGATTATCCAGAGTACAAGAATACCATCAAGAGTCAGACTGATGTAAAGAGCAAAACATCACTGCTCACTAAATGTTAAGAGTGCATTATTAATCTAAGTTAATAATATTCTCTGCACGTTTTTGTAGCACTCAGAAATGTCTTTTTCATCGTTGTTTGTAGATAAGACTATTAAAAATCACCTAATAATAATCACCTATTTCAGATATGCCTACTTCACAGAGAGCATTTGTCTCTCACCTAGTAGAATCAATTCTCTGAAAAGCTGAAAAGACCGTTGATCAACATTCCAAGAGTTATTATTCAAATTCTGGCCTAAAATAATACCCTTACTGCAGAAAGGATAGTAACAGAAATATTACTAAAGTTTTGAAGAATGTAAAATCAAAGTGGTATAGTATTTGCTATGCCAGGACGCTTATATCAAAGCATGTAAGCAGTGAGAAACTTTGATAGTATAAAATACCAAACAAAACCAAACAGAGCATTAAGTTTACTTTCAAAATGAAAACAAAAGCTTTAACAGTTATTCTGTTCCACTGCATTTTTTAACTTACTTGATTCTATCATGACAATGATAACAATGCACACTTGGACGCTTAGCATATGTTTTCATCCAGTCAGCTTCACTTCCTGCCATCCCAGGTGAGGCAGGTCAGGCATGTTCTTTGCCATGGCCTGGCAGATGGCACTTTTTTTACCTGCCTAGTGAGACGATGCAGCTGTCCTCATAACATTACTAAGAGAACGTAAGAATCAAGGATTCAGGAGCTAACGCTCCCGACTGTCCGTGCTGCCATTTGCCTTTTCCCAGACAGACAAGTGTAGCTCATTGTGTTCTTTTACTCTTAGTAGGGGTGCAAACAACCTCCCTCCAGCTCCCTTTCGTCCGTGCTATCCCAAGTCAACTAAATAGAGAAATGCCCCCAAACCTGTTTTATTGAAATACTTTAAAAGTAAATATTATTTTGCCTTTTTCTTTTCTTCTGCTATCTGGATTGTATATTTTCTCATATATTTTCTATGCTTTGTATTCCTTCAGTTAATCACTATGGCTAACTACTTTCCAGACACTTCTGCATTTTCCCAACTAACACCTTTATGTCATGATTACTTTCTCTACAGAACATTTTTTGCTCATGATTCTAGTCTCCAAAATATACTTTTCTACTCTTGACTGTCATTATCTTTCATTCCTACTTACTCCTTTCTGTTCTCTTCTGCATTCCATCTTTCTTTCATTTCCTAGCACACTTCATGACTAATCCTCCACTAATCTCTTTCAGTCCTACTATACAAATTGCTACTCTAGCAACTGCCCTAAAATGATTGCTTTAAGCAGCATCTCTCTCTCAATAATTGGTCCCTTATTGAGGGAACTCTGCTCTTCTTAAGATGTAGAAATTAATGTTTTCAGGTTTCACTGCTCACATTATTTAAGTCCTGCCCTGCAGAGATGACTGGGAAATTACAGTTGTGTGTATGATCCTCCTCAAGCAGGAAGCAGAGATGTGCTGGATCACTTAAGAAAAAAATAACCTTGGGTTTTGTGCTGGTTTTGGCTGGGATAGAGTTAATTTTCTTCATAGTAGCCAGTATGGGGCTATGTTTTGGATTTGTGCTGGAAACAGTGTTGATAGCACAGGGATGTTTTCGTTACTGCTGAGCAGTGCTCACACAGAGTCAAGGCCTTTTCTGCTCCTCACCCCACCCCACCAGCGAGTAGGCTGGGGGTGCACAAGAAGCTGGGAGGGGACACGGCTGGGACAGCTGACCCCAACTGACCAAAGGGCTATTCCATACCATATGGCGTCATGCTCAGCATATACAGCTGGGGGAAGAAGAAAGGGGGGGCGGCATTCGGAGTGATGGCATTTGTCTTCCCAAGTAACCGTTATGCGTGATGGAGCTCTGCTTTCCTGGAGATGCCTGAACACCTGCCTGCCCATGGGAAGCAGTGAACAAATTCCTTGTTTTGTTTTGCTTTGCTTGCGTGCGCAGCTTTTGCTTTCCCTATTAAACTGTCTTTATCTCAACCCACGAGTTTTCTCACTTTTACCCTTCCAATTCTCTCCCCCATCCCACCGGGGAGGAGTGAGCGAGTGGCTCTGTGATGCCTAGTTGCCGGCTGGGGTTAAACCACAACAGGTTTCTAATGCCTGAACATGGCTAGAATAGGTGAACAGTAACTTCATTACTAGCTTGATTTAATTGCTGCTATTTCTCACTTAATTGTCTTCTGTCAGGTGCCATCAGAACTTAGGGGTGAAAGGAAGGAGATGAAAGGTAGTGGTGAAGGGGCAGAGCCAAACAATTATTACCTCAGAATTATCCTCTACATTAAATTTAACAAACAACTGTGTTCGATATTCCCTAACGTGATAAAAAAAAGGTGCAGGTCTAGAGGGTTGCCTTCAGAATGAAAGAAGAAAAGAAGAATTCAAGTAAGAGTCAGGAGAGGCTGCTATCCCTCCATATCAAGAATCCCTGTCAGAAAACAAATTAATAAGCTTCCTTCTCTTTGGGAAGCAGTGAGAGTGACTAATATTTGAATAAATCCATATGTTTAGATTTCAAGCAGCTGTCACAGTGCAAGAAGACAGAAACTAGAAATAGTATTTGCTTACATTTTATAAAAATAACCACTGAACCTGACTCCATCATTTGTCTTATTTGTTCTGTTTACAATAATTTTCACCAGCTCATGCCATGTTGTTTTATCTTCACAACCTTCTATTATTTATCTGAATCAAGCTAATCGGAACATCAAAATTAAAAACAAATTCCTACCCACTGATTATGCAAATCTGTTGTCAAGACAATTGCAGAATGAACTGCAGAAACGACACTGCAACATCAAAATTAATTTAAGTAATGACACTTCAAGTGCAGCTTCATGGACTGTGCTGCAAAGGGCAATGATGCCAAAGCAAGTGCACATGCAAAGGCACTGCAAAGTGAAATGACCAGTCTGGCAGTCCTTAGCACCATAAACAGTGTGCGACTAGGAAGCCAACAGAAAGATTAGAGATAATGATGAGAGCAACCCAGAGAAATCACTCAAGAGCAGCTTGGAAAGGGAGGAACTTCGTGATAACTTTATCAAATTGTTTTTAAGTGATAAAAAGAGTGTGCATCTTCTAGGGCCTAAAGCAATTTATGTTTAAAAGTGGTATTTGTCCACTACCATGAGGTTTTTTGTAAAAAAATATTCATTGTTCCATAGACGGCAATTGGACGTATTTGCCTTTTCAGTATGAGATTTATGTTTTATCTACTCTCTGCAGCCACCAAAACTTCAAGCATCAAATAAGACTTGAGTCAGGTCATATGTTTCACAGTGATCCAGAAACTGAATAAGCCTGATGGAAATCTTCACAGCCTTTGGACAGGTTATGGACTCCTGAGCTCAAGGCACACGAAGTGAGAGGGTATTTGGTTATTTTTATACTTTGTACCTGCTGGGTGGTCTGTATTGACCCATTTGAACGTTGGGAGGGGTAAAACACGTCAAAAGAAATTTGGCTGATATTCAGAGCTGATCTCATTTTACTCTGTCCTTTACAATGTTAAAGTAATCCTTAAATCCTTTCACAGAGAGATGTGTATTGATGCTGAGCAAAAGACACAGCAAAATCAGTAGAGACAGTAAAAAGCAGCTGATACAATAAAAGAATATATCTAAATTTAGGCTGAACAGCCTTGCAGATTTATTGAATTCCCAAGAATCTTAAGGTCATAACATTAAAACAGGAAAAGTGTTTAGCTTTTGACTGTAAATATGCTATACAAAAACACATTGGTACACTGATGATCATTTGAATCTTCAAATACAGACAAATAACAGCACTGAGGTAAGGCTGGGAATCCCTGGTGAGATGAATAGAGAAAGCCTGATTACAGCCACACAAACAAATAAATCCTCTCCTGGATTGAAGTCTTTCACAGGAGTATTTTAGAAACCACAGAACTTCCTAAAGTACATAGGCTGTAGAAATGTACAACATTGGCTTCATCTTGTTGTAACCTATTAAACAAGAAAAACTGTACCTCAATTAATGTCACAAGTAGTATGTGTATAATGCTATGCACATTGTATGGCATCATGCATAATTCCATATACTGCACATCTATAAATTCCAAGTAAATGCCACTACTTAGAGTGGTGTTGGCAACAAACTGTTCTTAACCTATCGTACCGGACACACATGAGCAGCTAAAATTGGGGCACATACTTCCTGAGGAAAACAGCAAAATCTAGGGAAGTTTAACTTGGCGGAAATCTAGGGACAGCATCAGACACAAAGCAGACCTGACAGCCCATCCTGTAACTAGAAGGAAAACAGAATGCCTTGATGCTTTCAAACAGGATAAAAACATCACTAGTAATGCCCCTATCCATCTGACACTGAATATTCTTCAGAAGCTTCAAAACTGGGCTTTAGAATTACCATTTGATTTCTTCCAGCTTCTCTACTTTCTCCATTGTTGGACTGTGTTTTCACTGGTACTGTTCTTATCCTTTTTTACTGGATTGTTTCATTCTTTCCTTTCACTCAATAACATGGGGGTGAGGAAAAAAGCTCACAACAAAGTAATAACCAGATGAGCAGAGAGGTGGCAAATCCAGAAACTCAGTGGTGGATATGTTGTTGCAGGATCTTAATGGAGGCCAAAAAAAATTTAAGATTTAAAAAAAAAAAAAAAATACTTTTTAATACCTATGACTGCACCTATATGCAACTGCAAGTTTCCAGGTAACATCAACCTGAAGGAAGCAATTCATACGTTGGAGGGCAGCACTACCATTCAGAGAAACCTTGACAAGTTAGAGGAAGAGGCCAACGATAGTGTCATGAAGTTCAAGAAAGAAAAATGAAAAGTCCTGCACAGAGGATGGAATCCCATGTAACAGCACAGCATCTCCACAGAAAGGACCTGGGGGTCTGGTGGACAAGAAGTTGCGACTCAGCAGTGCATTCCTGTGGTGATGATGGCCAGCCACTTATTTCATTGCACTAGCAAGACAGCCGCTAGCAGAACAAGGAAGTAATTATTCCCTTTTATTTGGTACTCCTGAAGCTGCGTCTTGAGTACAGTGCCTGGCTTTGGGCCACCAGGACAAGACACATGACAAGATTTTGAAGCAAGACCACCAGAGGGCCACAAAGATAGATAGAAGATTGAAGCACACGTTGTACAAGAAGAAGCTGAAGGAATTTGGTTTGTTCAGCATGGAGAAGAGAAGGTCTAGGGAAGACCTAATTGCAGACTTTTACTTCTTAATGGGGGATTATAGTGAAGACATCACCAGGCTCTTGTCAGAGGTATACAGCAAATAGACAAAGGCAACAGTCACAACTTGCAATGAGGTAAATTCTGACTGGATAGAAGGAAAAAAACCCCAAACCAAAAACAACCCCAAACCCCAAAACCAAACAACACAGCAAGGGTGGTTAAACACTGGAACAGGTTGTCCAGGTGGGCTGTAGAATCTCCATTCTTGGGGATTTTGAAAGTCAGCTGCACCTCTGATCTAACATTGAAGCTACACCTGCTTGGAGTAGACCTCCAGAGGTCTTTTTTTCCTCTTTTAACCTAGTTTTTCCATGATCCTACAACTGATGAGTTCTGGAAAATTTTCCAAGGCTTGATGCCAATCTGTATTATGGATTAGAGATCAGTGGCTATCAAACTCTGTGATCATCATCATCATCATGCTTACGTAAAGACACATTTGACTTGATGTAAGTGCTAGTATTTTATCAGCCTCAACCTGTATTTCTCTAGCTTACTCCCTCACCTCATCTGAGGGTTTTAGCAATCCCATGCTTCTTTACAAGAGATTAGCATTGCATCTGGGCTATTATGCATATGGATTATTTATGGGGTAAAGAACTAATTTGGCTGATTATGGTGTTTAAAAATAAACTATTCCTTCTTTTTCATGTAAGATTACTTCAAAGAAGTCCCTTTCATGCCTCTAACAACTTTTATAGAAATCAGACCCTATTTTATTTTCTATTTTTAGGACCCTGATACAAATGAGGTCACAATTGCATTCAGTTGCATGTTTCAGCTCTCCAGGCACACTGCCCTGTTCCTCTCTGAGTTACAGGCAAGCCTTGCTCTCTGAAGGCACACTGCCCAATTGCCTGGACTTCTGTTCCGAGGGAAATTGTATTATTTCTTCTCCAGCACAATCACCAAAGTTATTCAAATTATCTCCATTTTTCTGTTACAAATTGCCTGGTCCTTTTTTATCCCATTTTTTCTTCTTTCTGTTTTAGATTCAGCTTTAGTCTTTTAGCTCACTCCTTTCTTCTCCTTCTCACTGGTTTTTGCATCGCTTGCCAACGCTCACAATGGTTTATCACCCGCCGTGATTGCTGTGCTATTCCCCTTCCTCCCATGCAAACTACTTCAGTCCCCAAAGTAATAAAGTGTAAGTAAAAGCCTTGGAGTGTTAGGACAGGATTAGAACTACTAAGAGCTTTCTAATCTCATACTTTTGCTTCTCCACCCTCTGCAGCAGCAATTTAAGGAGGATATAAGATAAATTGACTTTCTAACCCACTAGCTTTGACTTGCTTTAGGGCTTATTGTTATTAATTGTAAAGCTCAATTTGGGAGCAAAACAAAACCTCAGAGATGGTGGATCTTCTCCAAGGAGAGCGAGAGAAACAGAGCTGGAGTTTAGTAACAGACCCTGACTCTTCGGTGTTACACAGGCCCGAGCTTCTAATTCTCATTTACTTCTCAGTTGTCCAGGCACAAAGATTACTACATCTAAGTGGAAAAGAAAGTGGTAATTCCATTTACAGTAGCAGTTTTTGGAGCCTGACTTTGCATGTTCAGCAAATCTAATATATCAGACAGAACTGTGGACTGATGCTTTTTACCCTGATTTTCCAATACATATCTGTAGGGTAATTTTGTTCTGAAAAGAGCAACACAGTCCTGTTGCAGCTGGAAGATGCCTTATTATGATGTAAAAAATATTTGTATCGTTTAAAGACATGTGAAAAGCTAAGGAAGTGAAATGATGTGGTTTCAAAAAGTGAAACTTCTAAAAATCTTCTAGACATTGAAGCACTAAGAAAACCTTTTTTGATTGGGACAACATACTCAGCTTCTAGTCTCCCTTTCTTCTCTGATATGATCTGTGGTCTGATGGGCATCATGCCATGATGCTAGCAATAGCTACAGTGGTGTCAGTATACACACCAACATATGTGGATACCAATAACACATAACACTTTTTGTGCAGTCTATCTACATGTTTAGAGATCTATAGTCTTCTTCAGCATTTTATTCATGGAGTTCTCCAGTTCCCTATTTATATGTCTCTAAACTAGTTCTCTCTTCTAGAGTTTTGAAGATACACTGTCATCCTAGGCATTGCACACAGATGGAGAGCCAGTGTTGTAAATCACTAGCTTTACACTTGTCCACAAAGGTCTAAGAGATTAGAGACATCTACTCCCTTCCTCTTCTCCTGCTTCCATTGAAGAAATTATTCTGGTGAACAATTTTCTCTTGTGATTTTCCTTGCCTTGTAAGAGAGACTGATTTCTCAATCCATACATAGACTGTCAGTGCAGGATATCCAAGAAGAGACTCCATAATTTGCAATTATCCTTGAATCTCTGAATTAATTAGGATACTACATCTGAATATTGCCATGAGTAGCTATTAAAGAGATAGTCATTAGCATGTTCATAAGGGATTCAAAAGTTATCTAACAAAGCAAGATGGGCTTATTTTTTTTAGGGCAACCTACTGCATGCAAATTAATAGCTATAGGATTTTGTTTTTTCTTGTCTTACAACTAACAACATAAAGCTTGATTTTCTGCATACTTGCAAGACTCAGTTTGTTACAGTAAATGAATGTGGATGGACTTTCAAATAAATAGAGGACTACAACAAAACCGTAAGGAAATTCAGCACAAATACAGGGATGTTCATAAACAAAAGATTCTAGTATTCTAGCAGACACTACATTGGTTAGTCAAATAATTCACCTATTTCTACTACTATTAAGGAAAAAAACAGGCTTTCAAACAGCACGGGATAAAAAATTTGAACTCAAGGACTGCAAACCCTCAAGATTTGCACATTTTTCTCACAGATGATTCCGTGGCAGTAGCAGTTAACTTTAATAGCCCAAACTATGCTTTTGAATCTCTCCTCTTTTATTACATCTTTTATTAGAAAGAAGAGAACTAGTAAAATAATTAGGCAATTCATTCATTTTCTGGCTACCCTGCAGAAATACCACAGATTCAGGAAATTCCCAACAGATTCATATTGTTCCTTATGAAAGAGAAAAGCAATTACTAATGAAAATGTTAGTTTTAAGAAGTACCATTATGATCTTATTCTCCTAATTTCTGGTACTAATAGCTCATCTTTTGAACAAGGTAATAAGGTTTTCATAATGAAATTACAGTCTAAAAATTACCTGTTTGAAAACAAATAGGCAAGGAACACACAGTTCAGGATAACATCTGTAGTATGGGCAAAGATAGGGAAAGTGCTTAGAATCAAATTAAATAAACAATCTCACTGAATAAAAAGAACTTGTATGGGCTGACATAAGGGTTGACACAGTATGAAGTTGGCAGTACTGGCTGTCCATCAAGACAGAGACATATTTTGAAAGAAGGGTACAAAATGCAATTGTTCTGGGAGTCTTCAATTACCCCTGTAGTTTGTACAGTCCAAAAAAAAGGCGACAGAAAGACATGAGTGACACGTAGACTGAATTTTGGATACTATCAATCATAGACAGCTGCTTAGGATGCCCACAAGAAAAGATGCAATTCTTGACTTGGTCTCAGGTAATGCACAATAGATGGTTTGACATCTTGCAGCTGAGAAGCCACACTCGAAGTGATCATTCTGTGCTCAGATCCAACATCCCTACAGAAGGCAGAAAATCTGCCAGTTATGAGCCACATAAGAAGAGAAAATACATAACAAAAAATCAAAAAGTTTGTTTAAAGCTAAGAGTTAAGTCACAGAATCACAGAATCGTATAGGTTGGAAAAGACCTTTAAGATCATCAAGTCCAACCGTAAACCTAACACTACCAAGTCCACCACTACACCATGTCTCTAAGCACCTCATCCAAACGTCTTTTAAATACCTCCAGGGATGGCAACTCCACCACTTCACTGGGCAGCCTGTTCCAATGCTTGATAACCCTTTCATTGAAGTAAAATTTCCCAATATCCAGTCTAAACCTCCCCTGGCGCAACTTGAGGCCATTTCCTCCTGTCCTATCACTTTTTACCTGGGAGAAGAGACCGACCCCCACCTCTCTACAGCCTCCTTTCAGGTAGTTGTCGAGAGTGATAAGGTCTCCCCTCAGCCTCCTTTTCTCCAGGCTAAACAACCCCAGTTCCCTCAGCCGCTCCTCATAAGACTTGTGCTCTAGACCCTTCACCAGCTTCGTTGCCCTTCTCTGGACATGCTCCAGCACCTCATAGGCAGTCCTCATAGGCAGTATAGAAACTACTCGATGCCCCTATATTAGAAGCACGGAGCCGATGCAGCGTGTCAAGAAAAGCTTATGACGTAACAAAAAGAAGTTAGCACAGTTAAACAGGAGGGCAAAGGAAGTTGTTAGAAACAAAAATGTTCTTTCTGAAAGCTGAAATTATCTTCAAATGAAGAAAATAAAGGACCATAAATGCTGACAGGTTAAATATAAAAACACAAGACAGCACAATATGGTTTTAAGGGACAAATAGCCAAAGGCATCAAAGCAAACAACAAATCTTTCTTCAAATGCATCAGGAGCGAGAAGTTGCCTGGAGAGTCTGTAGAGCCACTGGATGATCAGGATATAGAAGGGTTTATTGAAGAGAAACTAAATGAATCCTTCAGAAAGGTTTTTGCTATTTCATGGAAATTCCCATGCTAAGAACTCACTGAGGGAGTCTTATCAGAGGATCTGCCTGAAATTGAAGTGACTGTAGAATAGGTCATGAAACAAACTGACAAAACAGTAACAAATTGGAAGATCAGGTGGTATTCGCTCAAGAGTTCTGAAGGAAGTAAAAAATACATAGCTTAAAACAGATGTAGTATCTGAGAACTGAAAGACATCGAATGCAATGCCAGTTTCCAGGGAGATCTATAAGACCACAGAGCAGCAAGCCAGACAGTCGTATCAGGCAAATTAGTGGAGCCTATAACATGGAACGGAATTAGTGGACACCAACATAAACATGAACTACTTATCCAGAAGGTTTCTGTATGGAGAAGTACTTTCTTAAATAGGAGGTCAAGACTAGAAATAAGTGGTAAATTCTCACAGCTGAAGGTGTCCACCAGTGAAGTTCTGGTTCTGTGTCCCACACTGTTCAATACATATATAAATGACTTGAAACAAGGAGTGAACAACAGGGTGACCAAGTCTGGCAACAATACAAAATTATGCAGGACAGTAATGCTGAAGGGCAACAACAGGTAATTTTAGAAGGATGTTTTCACATCCTGAAAAAGCAGGACACAAAGTAGGAGATGAAATTCCCTGTAGATAAGCAGAAGGTGATCTTCGTGGAGCAAAACCAATCCTAACTTCACATGCCCTTCAACGGCCTCGAAATGCTTCTGTGAGTTGCATACTTTCTCCCAGAAACATAAGGCTGACTGGTCTGTAGTTTCCTGGATCTACCTTTCTGCCCTTTTTGTAGGTGCCTGTAATAGTTGCTCTTTTCCAGATATATAGGATTTCCTCTTACTTTCATGACCCTTCAAAGATATTAAGGAGTAGTTTTGCGATGATATCAGCCAATTCTCTCAGCACCCTCAGCTGCATCCTATCAGGTCACACAGGAGTTGTACCTGTGCAATTTGTACAGATGGTCCCTCACTTGACCCTCCCCTATTATCAGTGGTTTGCCATTTGCTTCGTCGTTGCTTCCCTGAAATAGAGTTTTGGGGCCTAACATTACCTGTGAAGACAGGCTGAGTGCCTCAGCCTTTCCTGTGCCAGTTTTTATGAACTTGCTGGCCCTATTCAGCAGCAGGCCTACATTTTTCTTGTACTTCTGCTTCCTACCAACATACTGCAGAAACTTTTATGTTATTCTTGTTATCTCTTGCTAGTTTGAGCTCCAGCTGAGCTTTTGCCTTCCTAACTGCATCTCTGCACACTGAAGCAGTATTTCTATATTCCTCTTTGGGAGTTTGCCCCCTTTTGCACTGCTCTAGTGCTCCTTTTTTTATTTGAGGTCTCTTAGTAGCTCAGTGTTTTTCCAATTGATTTCTTTTTATGCCTGCTCCTTTTCCTGCTTAGGGGGACAGACTGCTCTTGTGCTTCAAGAAGCAGCTATACTGGGAAATCTCCCCAAATTCCCGAGATTCTTTGCCCTCCAAGACAGACCCCCATTGGATCCTTCCTAATAGTTCCCTGAGTGAGTTGAAATCTGCTCTTCTGAAGTCCAGGTCTTTATTTTATCACTTGCCCTCCTCAAGCCCCTTGGCCTCTACACTCCTACAGCTGCTGCAGCCAGTGCTGCTGTTGACATTCGTATCTTCAAGCGTGTCTTTACTAGTAAGCTTCAATCCATAATAGCACTGTTCCTACTTAGCCCGTCCACAGACTGCACTAGGAAGCTGTCCTCAACGCACCCTCAAAATCTCCTGGATTGCTTATGCACCACTGTGTTGCTTTCCCAGTAAATTTCAGGATGGATGAATTCCCTTTTGAGAACCTGGGCCTGCAGGCCTGAGGCCTCTTGGAGGTGAATGAAGAAGGCTTCATCCATCTCTTCTTCCTGATCCAGGTCTGTAGCAGATACCATGAGGTCTCTCTCAGTGGCTCTGATTTTGACCCAAAAGCACTCTACAGACCACAGCTCACCTCTATTAAAACTGTTCTTTTACATAGAGCACAACCCTTTCTTCTCTTCTACCCATCTTCTACACTTTCTGTCTTTTTTTATGGTCTTAATTGTCTACTGTGGAAGTCATCTGAAATTCAAGACATTATTACAGCAAAACACAGATCAAAACTGTATCTATCTCTGTGCGATGAACGCAGGAACCTTCTAGCAGTGTTGATAACCCCAACAATTTCGTCCAAGACCTGGCACATACAATGCACATCACTAAAGCCCCCCGACCCCGAGTGCAGAGCAAGCAGGTAGGAGTCGCAACTCCCTTTTCAGAACAGACCGGTTCATGATAGCGCAGTATTGAAAAGGAAAGTTAAAGTAAGGAAAAGGAAAGGTAAAAAAAAAAAAACAAGCCAGCATATATTGAATTTTAAATTTAGTGCTATAAGCAAATTTAATGTCGGAAAGGGGGTTCGAACTGATTTCCAGCCATGGTTTCTGAGCTGTGGTTTAGAGCCATATCTGTTCTCCCTCCTGCCCCCCATCTTAAATCCGACGTCTCTCCCCACAGTGGGAACTTGGCCTTGGTAAAATGCAGGCTCTCTCCTCCCCACACCTGGCAGCGGCTGAATGCCACACACATTCCCTCTTCTGCGACTGCAGGCACCGTTTCCATGGCAGCGCCAGGAAAACCACTCCAAACTGGTCAGGGAGGGAGGCAAGGAGAACGGCTCACCCCAGCAAAGCTCCCTCTCACCTCCCTGGACAAGGCACTCTGAGAAATCGGGGCGGGAGTGAAGCTGACGGCGCAGCCTGCGAGGCCTGGGAGGGATCGAAGGCACAGGCAGGACCACGCAGCGTGGAAACCTCCCTTCGTGTCTGATGAGAGCTGCTGTGGTTCCAACACACGTGGTACGGTGGTTTGAGTGCCCAGGTGTGCAGGTAAGTAGAAGGAGATCTGCGATGGCCAGCAAGTGCTTGGCTCTCCTCCCCTCCCAGGTCCTCCCAGGGTACATTGCCTGCGATTCCGTAGCAGATGTATTTCTGGCCACTCCCTGGTTAAGGGGAAGTAGAGATGTGCACTTGCCATGAATTAAAACAGCACGAGGGGACCTAATTTTTACTTCACAAATCACCAACACCAAACCTGTGGTACCAAAGTCTTAACTGGATTTTTCAGCATCTCAGGACTGTGTACGTGTTGGGATTATTTTGTCAAAGCTGTATGATATCCACAGCTGAATGTCTCAAGAGACAGAAATGAGATGAAATGTGACACTTCTGAATGATCTTGGCTAGCCTGAACTAATGAGAATCTAGAACTGCAATCTACGCTTGCACAACATCTCAAAGACGCAAGATTACTCTGGCCACTTCCAAACCCCAACCTGCTCACAAACCACGATGCAACCTATGAGCAGCAGACATAGGCCCTAACCATGCACGGCAGGCATCTTCACAGGATCACAGAAGGCCTGAGGTTGAAAGGGACCTATGGAGGTCATCTGGTTCAACCCCCCTGCTCAAGCAGGACCAGCTACAGCCAGTTGTCCAGGGCCATGTCCAGGCAGCTTCTGAATATCCCCAAGGAGGGAGCCTCCACAACCTCTCTAGGCAACCTGTGCCAGTGCTCGGTCACCCTCACAGTAAAAAAGTGTTTCCTGGTGTTCAGAGGGAACCTCCTGTGTTTCAGTTTGTGCCCATTGCCTCTGGGTCTGTCCCTGGGCACCACTGAAAAGAACCCGACTCCCTCTTCTTTGTAGCCTCCCTTCAGGTATTTCTGTATATTGCTGAGATTCCCCCTCAGCCTTCTCTTCTCCAGGCTGAACAGCCCCAGCTCTCTCAGCCTTTCCTCATGTAAGAGATACTCCAGTCCCTTCATGATCTTAGTGACCCTCTGCTGGACACCCTCCAATATGTCCGTAACTGTCTTAAACTGAGAAGACCAGAACTGGGCCCAGTGCTCCAGGTATGGCCCCGCCAGTGCTGAGCAGAGGGGAAGGATCACCACCCTTGACGTGCTGGTAACATTCCTCCTAAGGCAGCCCAGGATACTAGTGGCCTTCTTTGCCACAAGGGCACATTTCTGGCTCTTGTTCAACTTGATGTCCACCAGAACCCCCAGGTCCTTTTCTGCAAAGCTGCTTGCCAGCTGGGTGGCCCCCAGCATGTACTGGTGCATGGGATTAAGGGGCATACCCCTGTCTGCAACTAGCATTACCAAGGTTACTGAGGCAAACACATGTCACCCCAGAAGCAGAAAAATTTGACTAGACAGTTGCCATGCACACAGTACTAGGTAACCTTCTGTGCCATTAAAATTACTCTCCCTCCCAGAACACCTCTGCAGTAAGAGAGAGAATTTCTACAAGTTTTCCCATTCTGACCAGTGTGAGAGGTATAACATTTTCCTTGCGTGCCTGAGGCCTAGGAATGGATAGGATGATCCATTATATGAAAAGTTATATGGGAGAATATTATTTTATTTTCCAAATTGATGTTCCATCTTGTCTTATCTTGCGAGGTTCATTCCTCTCTGTTCACGGACACTCTCTAATTTCAATAATAGCCTGTCCCATGCAAAGCACTAACCTTCCCTACTCTACCTGAGAAGCCACACTGGATATAGTCCTGAGAAGCCTCTTTGCTGAATAAGCCTGGCTCCTTTGATTCAGACCCTTTCGAGGGGAGTCTCAGCAGCCTGGAATACACAAGTACCAGCAACATTTGCAAGGCTAAACTCTAAGAATAGAAGAAAGACTACTTAATTTTCTGGGCCTGTTCTGTTGTCTATTCCTTGCGTATTTTAGATTATCCAACCACCTGACAAGCAAAATGTGACATCAAGCTGATTACTTAGCAAGTGCTGGAAATTTATGAAGTTATTTCCTCTTTGGCTTAAAAAAGAAGAGTACATATTTAGTGTACCGAAGTCAGGATTTTAAGCCAAATTTCACCCCTACTGAAGCTTTCTTATTATTGTGTTACTTTCCCATTCCTAATGCTTGATTTCTATTTGGTAAAGACTGATTTTTCAGATTACATGGCTGGCAAAGTGTCTATCATTTCCAAAAGCAAAGTCACTGGAATTAGAATGAAAGAAATAATTTAATGGCATGCACTGACTGTAGTCACTCTACTCCATTTCCTCAAACAAGAGACTGCATTGACCGAGAGACATTTCTCTGGCTCATGTCCATTGCAGAGCAAAGTCAGAAAGAGAGAGACAGAGAGAAAGAAATACAGCATTCCCTCCCTTGAATACATTCACGAAAAGTGGGCAGAGACCTTGCAACAATGTTTGGGATGCCTTTGACAGCATCATCGGAATACAAAGTGTCTCTAACCACTTTCCACATATTTTTTTTGGAAAAGCAAACCCCTCTACAACAGCGTAATACCACTTACAGAGAAGGATTTTGAAAATTTAACCCTTATAAATCAGCTCCCTTCCCTTTAAGCAGCTTCGTATCTCCACACTGGAAACAGTTTCTATCTGTTGTTCTTCCAGTTCACGTTCGACAGAGGAGAGGAGTAGGGAGCCCTTTCAGATTCACTACTACCGTAAGCATAAGGTACACTCTCTACAGCCAAGAGGCAGCCTGGAAAACCAACCCTAATTCTGTTACGAACTTTGGCAACTTGATTATTGTCAGGACTGGACAGAGGGGAGCATAACCTCCTGGAGGTGTGCTGAAGTGGATACCAGTTTATTTTTAGGATTTTAGTTTCCTTTCCTGAATTTACAGAGCACTTCTCTCAATCCAGTAGAACAGGCTTTGTACCTGCTAGTGAGCGTACAGACAGTTTTATGCACACCACTACTTTGGGCATGTTTGATACCACGCTCATCTGTCTGTTTCTCAGGAAAAGAGGATGACAGGTATCTCCGTAGCAACTGAGTGCACATGGCTCTCGATACAGGACTTCAGGCAAATAACTTGCAACTATGTTTTACCTAAAAAAATACAGTTAGAATCCCACTAAAATGGAGACTACAAAATCATTTACAGTTTAACAAACTTGAGCCTGAGAAGCAGTCACGTGAGAAATAACACTGAAAATAATGGTTAGCACAACAAGACCTAAATTATAATCTTAAATATTTAGAAATGGGAAAGCTTTGGATAACTCAGATACCATGACATTGTAACTCCTGAAAATGCTAACTTTTTAATGACAACTGCTGTATGCAAATGATCTAATTACAAACAAACATCAACACACAATGCCTGGTGAAAAACAGGGGGAAACGTTTTGAGCATCTTAGGAAGAAGAAAAAAATTACACTTTGAAAATATTACTACATATATGGAATAATGAGGCCTCACAATAGATGCTGGATCTTATTTACTAAAATTTTGCTGTTTGATTCAGATGTTAATTTCATGCTGCATTAAATGAATAACAGATAAAACCCCTTTTCTGTAAATGCTCCCATCAGCTTCAAAATTACAGTTTGATACATTTTTTAATTAATCTTACAACGCACTGAATCTAAATTTGCAAGCTGTGATGATTTAGAATTTTAAAGGGTTCTAGTAATGGGAATGAAGAGAGAAGAGACTGGAGCAGATAACAGACATGGAATGCTCTAACCATATCTGCATACTGACAGCAGGACTTTCTGATTACAGGATAGCTGGATTCACCACCACTTTCATTTACACATAAATGCACTTGAAGAACAATGACTCATAATTTAACAATCTGACTAAATATTTTAATAATTATTGATGTATTTTAATATTCTATTGATCAAGTTTAGCTATCGTTCTATTTCAGTAATTTCAGAATTGACTATGCTCCTGGCACACATAGTAGAAAACCAAAACCAAAAGTAAAAATCATTCACTTAGATAAACCTAGAGGCATTTTTTTTAAGGGTGACATTTGAAAAGTGTGTAATTTATCTTCTTTCTGTCTGTGAAGGTCTAACGTATCCAGTCTCACTGCAAGAATAACCTGCTATATGTCAAAACCACAAAGCAATTCATCTCACTGTAGACAAACCTAACACTTAAATATTTTTTGAAAGAAAGATTTAAAAAGAAGTCAAAAATCCTGCAGCTAAGACACTGCAAAAGATGGCTGCTGCAACAGGTGGACTGTTTTGCAAGATTAGCATCCTACCATAAAATCCTTCTCTGTAACAGGGCAAACCACAATGTGACAGTAGATAAACTCCATTAGAGTGAATTTAAGTACATGTAACCATGTAGACAGAATAAGCCAAACATCTGCCCATGTTTTTTTCTACACTTTGTTGATGTTGCTATCATCTGGGCACATTATCCACATGTCCCCTGAAACCATGTATTGCGATTTCCATCAACTGGTATTACACCTGCTGAAGAGGGCAGAACTGATCGCCTACAGCTTCTCCTGCTGTTGAGCTCAGCCAACAAGCTGTTCGTGAATCCTTGCAGATGTTTTGGTAAACTGGGCCAAACTGATTTTTTTAAATCAGTTTTCAACCTAATTAAAAAAAAAAAAAAATTTACTGTTTTTCACAATTACACTGTGCCTTACTGGCGTGTGTTTCAAAACTTCAACTGAGGTGAATGAGATCAGCATGAGGTGAATGACAAAAATCGTAATGAACATTAATTCTATAATACATTAAAAAAAATTATGTCATGACAGAAAGGTGTCCTGAAGCAATAAGGACAGTTCTGGCAAACAATAATGTCTGGGCTCCCATCCCCAGAAACACTTTCAATCCCTTCACAATGTATGGATTTCATTTTTACAAATTCCCTTCCAAGATATATTGATTTTTAGATGGAATAGCATGTATGTTTTTTTTTAATAAAACTACTCTGTCAATCAGAAAAATCAATCAGAAAATGCAAAGTCCCTGTGTTGACTGTCTCACATCTGCATCAGATTTCTCCCCCCAGATAACCAAATGGCTAATTATTCTTTTAAAGCATTTCATAAACATTAAAAACAAAAGCTTAAAAGAAGGAAAGAGAGAAACTTGCACAAGTAGGTTGTGTAAGAGCTTGGAGAACGTGCTTATGTCCAAATAGGAATTCCACTGATTTTATGGACAGCATTTCTGTTTTTCAAGAGCCAGTATTAATTAAAACTTAGGTTCAGTCTGTTTCCTATCATAGAAATGTAAAGAGAGGGCTAGGAGGCCCTGGCAGGACAAAAGGTTTAACCATAAAGCCTTTTAGAGTTTGTCCAAACAGATATCCAGAGTCTATCTCGAGGTCACAGCCAACCAGGCAGTTTCTTTGTCTGCTCTTTCTTGCAGCCATGCCACAGCCATCCGTATTGTACGACTTATTAGCAGAAGGGAGTCATTTCCAGAAACCAGTGCCTTTACACCTTGCCTTTACATTTATCCAAGCTCATTTCCGTTTTGAGGCAGTATAATACTGATGTCAAAGAACTAAAAGTAAGAATGGGGAACAGTTAAGATTACTGCTGCCAGACTTTCCGAGTTGAAGCCATGCAGTAGCCCCATGATTTCTGAACACACTTACAGAAAGAAATAGGGTAAAGGCATACTGACAGTCAAATAATGTCATAGGAGATTTTAAGCATTCAAAACACTGATTGGTAGCAGCCCGCTAACTAATAGTTGGATTCAATAATATCTGAATAATAATAATAAATAATAAAATACATAATAAAAATACATAAATAAATCACATCTTGTTTGGAAAAAGTTCGCAAATCAGAAATATACAAACCCCACTTTAATCTGCATGCATATAAAGACAAAATAAAGCCTCACTCTCTTAGGTAAGCGCACGTACTATTTGTGTGTGCATTTCTGTTTAGGAGCAAATCAGTCCACTTATGTCTAGTACTGCATTTACGACAGCCATATGTGCAATTTCTAAGCACTTCAATAACTAAAAAAGAACTTAGAATTTAGAATATAATATCTGCTTCTAGATGAGCTCATGCAATTCCTAATGAAAAACGTAACATATGATTCAATACATAATATCAGATAAGAGAATGACACCCCTAAGTCAGAGCAGCCTTTGAGAACTTAGCAAGCCTCATCCACAACAGGACAGGATGGCAGGAGTGAACACAGAGCAAAAGTTTAAGAGAAGAAAGAAAGTGGTGCGGCACTGCCTGATTCATTGCCACACTTGGTTACTCCCAATGCCACCAGCTTTATTCCTGGTAAAAAAACAAAGCAACAGAAACGTCAAAGAAAATGTTATGTTTCTGAAATTTGCATAAGCCACAGAAGACAACTCTCAGAGTCAGGAGACCCAATGGAAGTAAGGCCACCCTGCAGCCTGCCAGAACAGACACCCTCCCAACTGCCTGAGACTTCCTCAATGGTCTGATCAGCCATAGAAACACTTTACATATGAGAACACTTAAAGAACCCCAATATGATTTTGACAGCTGCCCTAGGGATAGGTTTGTCCTTGCATGGTATGTTGGACACATATTCCTTACTTGACTTGCGGTCGTTTGTTATGGATTATGACAACAACCGTTTCCTTGTCAGTCCTGTATTTTTGAACCAAAACATGGGCTGCATATACCCAAACTGCTTGAGAACAAATGCAAAAATCCGTACAGCATCCTCTTCAGCATGCCCTCCTGGTATCCTTAATATGCTTTTACTGACCCATAACTTCCACATGCTATGCTGGAGGCAGCCAGTCAGCACTCCAAGGACTAGATCTAGCCTGCAAGGCAATCTCACCTGGCTCCCAGAAACACTGGCTGCTTAGCAGACTAACCGAACTTGTCAGGTTGCTTCTGGATTTGTACTTTCTAGACAAGTGCAATAGTGCGAACTCAAGTCAGGCATGTCAAGATTTTTTAGCTCAGATGCTGCACCGTACAAACAAACTTACTAGCATGGTACCTGAACATCCAGGTAGTAACAGAAATGGCCTCAAGTTGCACTGTAAGCTGACCATTGCTGTCCTCTGCTGTCCTGAGCACTTGCAAGTGACGGGTGGCTGCTTTGTAACTTACTTGTCTACATACGGTAACAATGGCTTACAGTCCAAAGCATGTAGAATTTTGCTACTATTTAAAACAGTAAGCATCTTATGCTATGAAACACTACCATTTGCGTCTTAATGCATACCCCTGCAGGAAAACAGATGACAAAGGAGCCGTAGCCAAAGTCATTCCCCCTGTTTTTCTCAAACATCACCAAGCACATTCACAAGGCTGAGATGCCTTGTGTCTTTCCAGATGGCAAGGGTACAAGTTTAAATTCATACACTTAGTAGTCTATTGGTGTTTCCAGAATATTAGTACAGGTGACATTTTCTGCAAAGAGAGAAATTCACACATGTAATGCATGTGCTCTGAAGCAATGCTGTTGTGTTTGCATGCAAGTCATTACTCACTCATGAATAAACTGACAATTTTTTTAAAAATCCTGCCATGATAGGCTAAAGAAGACAGCCTAAAGATACAAGTTTCAGGAAGGTGCTATCACAAGAGCTTATCCATGAAAGGAAATCCTGTAACTTTTAAGGAATGTTTTCAGGTAATCCTCCAAATAGTGTATTGCCATAGTCCAGAGGAAAAAGATGAACTTTTCAGCAGTTTGTTGACCCATTCCATTTCAGTGGAACCAACTATTAAGATGCATACAAGGACACTAGAAGGGTGCTCTGGATCTGATTCAACACGTGATGGACCTGTAACCCTTCCTGATTTCATCTTTGCTTGAGACTGTCTATACATTTTCACTGCTCTGTTAAAATAAGAACAGCCTTTTCCTTTGGTTGGAAGGACCGATATCTGAGCTAGATGTCCAAATGAAAAATGTACCCCCAGCACCTTTTAAGAATGTGTACGTTGTTTCCCCCTTCCCTCCCTCCCTGAAGCTGTGACTTAGCTTTAGGTCTCCAGCACAGAGCTACAGCTACAAAGCAAATGAAGTTCTGGCCTACTTGGTCAACTGAAAGGGATAGTTTGGCTCCTCAGAACAAATGAATGCATGTCTGATTTACAGCGAGTCCTCAGTGTACCAAAAATTTTTACAATATAAGCTAGTTAGCTCCTACAATATTAGAAACAACTTATTTATGATGTGCTACACAGGTTCATTATCATAATTTAATACTAATTTAAAGACATATGTTAAATTACTATTAAATGCAGTGAAAATAACACAGATTGTTAAAGTAAAAGGTACTGTGAAAATAACTGTTCGGAATATTGTTGTGTAAAACATCATTCTTCAAAGACAGGCAAGTTGTGCAATGAACACTGGGAGAGTATATAGATGCATATTCTAGATAAAGTTCCTATTTAAATGAAAAGCCAATTTTGACATGGCTAATCTTGGCATCATTGTTTATGTAGTTCTGCACTGTATGTATATATATATGGGCTTTTAAACAACTGCAGAAGTTTATTTAAGAGGGACAGTGGCACTTGAAAAACTTGCTTACAGGTACACTAAAAAAAAAGTAAACTTTTTTGTGGTAAATATTTATTAGAAATAAAGTGCATAGGGTACCTAGAGCAATAGCAAAATTATAGCTGAAAAGCTAACAAAGTAGTAGTTATTTCATCTATGAAAAAATTAGAGCAATGGTCTTAAAAAAAAAAAAAAAAAAAAACAAAAAAACCCAAACATGGATTGCCAACACATCAGTGAATACATCTATCTGTAGTAATGGGAGATTGGAGGTATATCCCGATCTCCTCTAAAAATGAATGTGAGAAATATCTAAAGCCCAAGTCCTATGACAAAAATGAATGAGAAATCTATATACTCCGTTATGTTATTACTGAAGAAAATTCCCCAACTCTGTAACTACAACTTCACTACATTTCATATTTTGGTAGTGAATACACAGTCTCTCTTACAGAAGCTCTATTATTTCTGATTAAAATTACACAGCATTGCTGCACCAGAGCATATAGGCTTAAAGTGAACTGAGGCAGAAAAAATTAAGAAGAAGGATATATGATTAATGCAGGGGTTACTCCTTACTGGTATGTAATATTAATCTTGTATGAGAACAATTATATTAAAATAAAACTGCTCTAAATTCTTTTCTATATGTTTGTTCAATTAATAGTTTGAGGAAAGCAAGCTATTCATCTAATCCTAGCACCACCATATCATTTACTGGGAATGACTTTTTAGGCATCTGTGCTTGGTAAAAATTAAACCAAAAATATTTCAGTGTTTGAAGCTTTATGAATGTCAAGCACGTGCCTTTCCAGTGCAATGGCTAACCTTATGACTGTTTAGAAGGGAACAAATATGATCAGGATGCTGTAAAATTATTTACAAAAGCCCAAGGGCTTTTGCAGTTTATATATGATTTTTTTTTTCCTCTTTTAATCACATCATTTTGAGTGAATGATTTCAAACACAATTCACATATATAAAGCTGGTGACGTTTTACCTCCTCTATAGGATATGCCAATATGTGGTTTAGTTTACTATGTCTGAAGTTACTTAAAGCAGTCCTGTAATTTAGTTTCAGCAAAAGCACAACAAAACCTATGAATTCTGGAAGCTCAGGTAAGTCTCTTCCCACAACTACAAGAGTACCATAAAGCAACCCAACAGAGACTTACCTCCTCCGAGTCAGCCAAGTTCCACTAATTTCAGTAGATCTTGATACCTCATTTTAAACCATCTGAGAACTTGTTCCAGCTTGTACTGCATATCATTGATTTGATTAGAAAAAAAAGAAAATACTGGAGTAAAATAAAAGAGTTGTAGCCTAGGAGCATATGGCTGTGCACAGATAATGGCTTTGAATGTCAGGGAAAGACAGACGATGAAAAACAACTGAGCCACTGCCGAGTGAGCTGGAGAAAAGGAGCACAGCCCAAGCACAAAGATGAGAACTTGCTCCTCCCAGAAAGCTGACATCGAGCCATTTCTATGCTTGACTCTCAATCTGAAATTTGGCTATTAAATTTTGAGTACATCCAAAGCCAGTTAGGAGAGTCAGCTGTGGAGCCAAAAGAAATCTAATCTGAAATCAGGGCAGGGCAGACCCATAACAGTGCAACTTTGAAGAAAAGAAAAAAAAGAAGAAAAAATTGCCAAACTCTTTGTTGAGTTTTTGTTGGGGTTTTTTTGTTTGTTTGTTTAAAATCTCTGCTAGCAGATCTTTTTATTTTAATTCTTCGTCTTTATTTATGGACAATCACCTCTTGCAGGAAAAGAATTTTTGAGGTTTTCTAAGTTAGAGGTTTCTAGCAACAGGCTAACTTTTCTGTTGCTTCAAGGCCAGCTTGTGAGAACTAACAGCTTCCACAGCCTAAAAGATAAAAGCATTAGAAGGTTCATGCTAGACTGGGCCCAGTCATAAAATATTAACCCTTCTGAAGATCAGGGTCCATTAAAATAACAGCAAAAAACTACAAGTGTGTAATATCACCTCTTCACTTTTATGTTATCTACATTTTAATCAACAGCACCCCTTTGATATTATCAATGATGGCTTAATCTTAATCCTGTATGCAACAGAATTTGTATCAGGTTTTGGCATGTCCCTTTTGCACATTCATAAACTCTGGCACTTAAGAAAAGTTGAAAGAGTTGGAAACACAAAAAAGCAAACTCAGTACTGGGCCATATCAGCTCACGTGAGAAATCAAAATAGAACTGGCTGTTACTGTTGAAATAAGGTTACCAATATATTAACTCAAAAAAAAAAGGAGTGAAAAGTCAAGCTGCGGAGGCTAATTCAACCATGTTAGATTTCAGATTTACCACCAATTCCAATTGTGAAGTGGTTTCACAAAATAGAAGTGAGCAACTGCACAATCAAGGCTGTAATGAAGATGCTGTTACTTCCTATATAGTCTGCTGGGCCATCCTTGCAGGCTGGACAAGCAGTCTACCTTTTTCTCACCACGGCAGCCAACATCAGCTTCGAGCCACTGTTCACGCAAGACTAACAAGGAATGGGTACATGTTTCAGCTGAACTACCCCCGTGCATGTGCCAGAATGAGAGCCTGTATGTACCAGAAAGCAAAGGCATCTGCCCTCAGTTTCCAAAGGAACTATTTGCTACCACTCCAGATGTAGATATCCTTACACAACACTTGTACAACCCTAAGAGAATGGTAATAATCAGTGTTAATTTCTTTAATACACCATCAAAATATCTTAACGCATGGTGCAGATACACTCAGTGATAATACTATTTAGAAGAATGCAAGTTTTCCTTTAAATGAAAATTATCAGTATTTATCACTACCAGGAAAACTGAGGCCACAACTAGAAAAAAACCCCAACATGATGACATCTGTCTTGAGTGTCTGGTGATGACCAAATGATTTAATGTTATAACTCAACAGTTCAAATAGATACTATTTCTCTGCCTACAGTTTCTGCTAAGAAACTGTCACTGAACGCTTAATGCAGTCTCAATGACTTTTACAGCCTTTCCTAGCACAGAAGGGAGAGGTGTCCCAACTCTTAAGCTCCTCTGACAACTTCTAAAGCTGTGAAAGTTATTTGGTTTCAACATGTTTCAGTCCACTGAGAATAAAACTTTTAGAACTGTTCTAAATACAAATTATACACAACTGTGATAATTCCCAGGTAATATACTAAATGTATAGGCATTTTTTCTATCAGCTCCCAAGTTCTGATTTGTTCTACCACACTGCCACAAAATCAAGGACCTTTGCTGAATAACTCGGCCACACATGCTGTCATTAGAAAGCATTAGACACAGGGCATGTTAAGGAGAGCCTTACTTCGACTGGGATGTAGTTGTGTTTCCAACTAATTTTTCTTCCAGATCCTTAAAACTGCACAGTTTTGTAGCACTCAAGATTGACAGAGATGTGTTCACGGCTGGGAGGACAAAGTTCCTGCTTTAATTGTCAGGTTAGCTTTTTCAAAAGCCAATTAATGGAATGACCATTCTGAGAATGTCATACAAAGGTCTTGACCTCTGTCAGAAACTCTTTGTTACAGCGTGAACCCCATGCTAAGAGTTTTCTGAAAGGATCTCTCTGGATCTCAAAAAGAAATATTTTAAATTTCTCATTAAAATTATCCCAATTATTTCCTACAACATCCATCTCTACTAAAATAAATAAAATCAAGAACCCCTCCCCCCAAAAAAACCAATAACCACTTTCATATACCAGATTTAAATGTAGGCAGAGTAGCTTCCATCAAATGTATTATACACTCTGCCATCTGAACAGCCTGCCTAGTGTCAGCATTTTAAATATAGTGCATGCTGTTACATCAGAGCTTACCATTTTCTGTTACCTCTGTCCCTCCTCATAGGTTAAAGCAAGTCGCTGATATATTTACAGTATAAATATATGTACAGTTTCTGTACATATTTATTTGTATATGTGCACACACATAAATGTAGCACGTGTTAGTATCACAGACCCATTGTATGGACGGATGGTTAATACATGGAGAGAGACTTTCTACTTTAAGTAAGTATCATGCTACAAAAAAGTGTGTCAAGACCTTCTACTTTCGCAGGTTATTAGGATGAATTTTTACCAATGATAGAAAGCCGTTTCATTATATCTCTCTGTCAGTCACTTTAGGATTCAGCAACCAGAAGACTGAACACATTTGGTATTTCTTTCAGAAAAAAGAGAAGAAAAAATAAATTATATCTTCTGCTTACAATTGTTTTAATGAAAGAATGCCTAAGCTACTGAACATCATTAGTTAGTACATAAACAACTATTACCTGTATAATAAAATCACTGAAGTAATTCTAACTTTGCCTTGAACTTCCAAAAATCAAGATGTACACATATGGTTGAATCAGTTCAGTTACTCAGAAGTCAGTGGAGTAATACCAAAGATAGATTTGGCCCATTATCTACCTGCACAGCACAAATGAATAATGCAAATGTGCATGCAAAGGACCATGAAGCATCTCAGCTTAGCAGTGCATTTAAAATGTATCACTAACTTTCAGCTTCTTGAAATATTTATCAACCGCAGGAGGTTCCACTGAGAGCACACTTTATTAGGGACTTCACTGAATTTTTATTTCTACACCTGACTCCAAGGACTTTAGAAAAGGAGACTGGAAGTTACAGCTAAAACAACTTCAGGTACTGCTCTGTCACCACGGGCTTCACGAGTCCCTTCATAACAGTTTCTGAGTCACTTTGATGTTCTTCCCACAGCCAAGACTAACTGGGGTCTTTACGCACAGCATCTTGGAGGGAAGAAGAGGAAGGTAACAAGTTTCTGGACACTTGACTTCAGAAGCCACTAAAATTAAATTGTATGCAATTAGAAAGCTACTGAAAGAATCCACAGTAACAAGCGTGCTTTAAGACACCACAGTCATCTCAAAAGTACCACACAGTAAGTTAAACAGTCTTATTAAAATCTGTCTAGTGGTACAAACTAGTCAAAATGACTAGTTGGATCAACTAGGAACAAGCTTGGCTCAATCACGCAAAGTCTTCAAACTACTGAGCACCAGTCAAACATTGAATTAGTTTTACTAAACTTTTTTTAAAAATAAAATTAGTTCCTGATCTTGAAGTAATTAAAGTAGTTTTATTGGTCTATTAAAGATCAGAACATCTGAAGTAAGACTTTTTTCATGCTGAATACTCCTGAATACACCTTCAAAGAAAGAAGAAAAAAAAAAAAGAAAACCAGCCCTTAGCTTAAGATTGAGCAGTTTAACTAGTTTGATCTAAAAAATCTTTTGTTTCCAATTTTAACTAATAAAAACTAACAGTTGTGTTTATATCAGAAGAGAATTCCCTCAAAGTCATACATTTTATTCATATGGACTTTGGGAGGGTACATGCTTATTCATTTCATCTGACAAATGCAATTGCCTAGTAAACAGTATTACTGCACAATAACATATTTCAGCAGTGTCTTGAGTCAGGAATATTGAGTCGGGAATAATATGCAAAACCAATCTGCTCTAACACCGTCCGTCCCCCCCTTTTTTTTTTGGTAGGAAGTACTAGACAGTGGGGGATTTGTTTGTTTTTACATGTTAGATATTTCACTTGAATTCAGCCAAAGATCAGACTAGTAAATAAACTGTTACCTTAACAAATATACATATCCGTGTCAGAAAAGGCTGTTGGGACTTTTTCACATAACTGCCTTCCACATGAAATTCATTTATTTAATCCCCTGAACAGTCACATTTCCCTGGGACTTGAAGCAGCACCAGATGAACCTAGGAGGTCATAACCATGCCTTATTTTCACTAATCTTCCATAATGAATTTCAAATTAGCTGACCCATCTACACAAGAAATCTACCTGAAAAGCTTACTAAAGACTTAAAGGTTAAACATAATTATAAGAGATGCAAATCCCATTCTCACCTATTTAAGACTATAATCTGAAAAAAAGATATCACTACAGTTGAGTACATAGTATTTATTGAGAACATTTTCTAGGGTAAAAGTACAAAGCAACAGGTCTGTAAGCTCAAAGCACGCATCTACAAAAAGACATTTTTGCACAAGAAAGATTAGCCTGTTAAGTTATTCTATCTCGGCGGAATTACTGATTTTCTTAAATCTTTGCTTTACACAAGCTGAAACAAGAACCAACCACATAAAGTGGTTAATAAAGTGTTGCTGAATAAGGGACACGAAGCGTTTTGGGGAAACGAGACACTTCCACTAAAGAGTAACATTTACTTCCTTGCCTTTAATGGACTTTAAAGTACCCATTTCCCTCTCTTTTTTTGAGCCAAGAACTCTGTTTTTAAAAAACGAAAAAACCCGACCGAGACCTACCAGCCACAAGTTAGAGTGCGTTTCACGTGGACTTTAAAATCTAGCAATTATGCTACCTATATGCCCTTGAGTAACCAGATTTAAAGCATTCTGAGGTCCAAAAATATTTCTGAGCCGTTCAGAAGCGACGTTTCAAACAAGTTAGATACCTTTTCACGAAATCTCTCCTTTCATCTCAACCAAGCAAATTACAGAGCAGCCCCAAACGAGTGATCCATCTTTAACTCTTTACCTTTGTCGCCCACTTGTAAATTAATCTCCTTAATCACTTCAGCATTCGCTCTGGGAAGTCTCCTCAAAGCTGAGCTGCGCTGAGCTTCCCTCCGCTCCGGAGCAGCAGCTCAAGCAGGTCTAGTCATTTTTTTTTCCTCCTTTTACCACTTACGAAAAGAAACTTGGAAGAAAAATCAGCCGGCGGACGCTGCCGGCCATTGGGGACGCTCGGAAAGACGACGACAGCGCCAACAAAGCCAGCCCCTGGGCTGCTCCGCTGCGTTCCCAAGGCGCGCCGAGGCGGGCAGGCGGGCGAGAGGCGAGGCCCGGCCGCGGACAGCTGCCGCCGGCCCAGCGGGGCAGCGCGGGCGGGGGAGGCGCGCTCCGCCGGGCACAAAGGTCTCCATGGCAACGGCGGGCCGAGCCCCCATCGCCCTCATCCAGGCAACACCTCGTCACCGCAGGCCCCGCCCACCCGCCGACCGCGCGCTGCCTGCGCCCTGCCTGCGCCCTGCCTGCGCCCTGCCTGCGCCCTGCCTGCGCGCACACACCCCCACACACCCCCCAAACCCCGCAGCTGCGCCCCAGCCATGGCGCCCGGGATGGCAGGGAACGTCCCTCGCCCGCACCGGGCCGGGAACCGGTCTCCCAGCAGAAGCAACGACAGCAATTTAAATGCGGCCCGATCGGCGGAAGTGTAGGGCCGAGCAGATGCTGCCGGCCCCGGCCCCTGCCCCTGCCATAAATTTTCAGCTTTTTTTTTTTTCCAGAGTGCCGATCGATCTTGATACATATGTATTTTTATTTGGGTTTTCGAATCGAGAGTAGAACTCGATATGCTACTTCTAGTAGCATAGCATAACTTCACACTGAATTAATTACAACCCACATTCGCTAGCTTATCAGTCTCTTCTAATACAAAACACTGTATTTTGAGGCATAGGGGGTTTTATTTTTCTTTACACTTCTGCTTTGTAGACTGTATGACCTGAAGCTATGAAACTTTCATCTTAACTATGCAGGCACCTAGAAAATAAAACTTACTTACACGCAAATTTTTAGCACTAAATGGCAAGGTTAAAAGCTAAAGGCTACATGCCTGGCCTGGCCTCCAGCATGGCCGACTCCAAGGCTCCAACGCACGCCACCCATACCAGCTTTATGTACGGGTTACTGCGCTGACCGCAGCAAGACTCTTCCTACACCCTGAAGCCTGAGGGGTCTGGGGTCAGGGATCGAGATGCCAAAGGTGGACATGAGGCTCAAGCAATGTTCATGACAAATTCCTACAACCCCATGCAAGACGCCTGTAGATGTAATTATGCCTGTAAAAGACTACTGTCCTTCTTTGGAGAGGTGTAAATGGTTAAGTCAGTCAACTCTTCTGCGGAAGTCAAAAAGACTTAACTTGCTTCTGAGGATTTCTTGCTGAAGTGCCTTATCCATTCTGCCCATTTCAGTTGGTCAACACCTGAACACTGGAGGAAAACAACTGTTTGGTTATTTTGTATACAAAGATCCTGTCAGGAAAACTAGTCTTCCCTTTCTTTCACATAAATACAAGCTTCATATTCAAATGCTTCATGTGAATAAACTGCATCAGCTTAGACTCCAAAATGAGCCCTTCTCTTCCCAATGTTTTTAAGGAAACTAAATGTGACTATTATACCCATTTTAATTTTTTAAAAATGTCATAGCACACAGCCTTCATTTTTTGCTGTCAACGTTTAGGTAAAAGGCTGAAGGACTGGACTAGAGGCTTGCATTTTAGCCTTTTATTCAAATTCCATATTCAATCAGGATCTTCAAGAAACGGCTCCTTTCTACTTACAAAGAGCCACCCCCCTTTTCTGAACCACAATGACCATGTACCTAACATCTGCTATCATTAGTATTTACCATTACTGACTGGGAGTCATAAAATCTCAGTGCACATTTCAGTAGCCTTCTCTCAAAATGTCACAGTGAGACTGAGGTCAGTTTTGCTTGATTTTATAGGACACCGTATATGCACTGAGGAAGGAAGAGCGACGTTTCAGGGTCTGAAGGGAAAAAACCACTGACTCGGCTTCTACCAACCTTCCCTGGGTTTCCCCGCACTCCCTGGGGCAGACGTAAGCACAGGGGTTGCCCTCAACTTCCCCCCAAAAGGGGACACAGGGAAGAAACAGAAAGGATGGAAAACTATGTTGTAAAGCCCTTTATTTTAGCTCCTGAATGGCAAACCTACTAGCTTCCTTGTAACTCTGCCAAGCTGTAAGTGTCATTTAAGGAGAGCAATGCAACAATTTATCGTTGTTCTCCATTGCTGCCTAGGATGTAGAAAGAAGACTGTTTATGATAAATTAAAGGTCACAAATAAATGGCAATTTAATAGAAGAAAATCTACTCCACATGAAATAATATCTCCAAGGCGTAATTAATTACGCAGCAGTCTGAGCATGTTCTCTTTCACTGAAATACTGTGAATGGCCATCCTGTTTCATTTCAATGTGCTAATATGCATCACCGTTTCAGGAAAGCTCTGTTGAAAGAATAAGAAAACAGGTACTATATAGGCATTGCATCTATTGCAGCAGTGCACAACACACACACAGTTTTCTCTATATTTAATAGAGAAATTTATCCTAACAATAAAATTCAAAGGGATTTCACTCTCATTGCCAAGATCAATGATTGGTGTTAAAATGGATTGCCACATATTCATGAAAGAGTTGTTCAATAATTTGAGATTTGTACAGACTGCTATCTTTATATAAAGGGATCCTATCTCATAAAACTGATTGATGAAAGTGGAAGAAAACTATTTTCATTCCAAACCCATATACCCTTCCTGTTGTTAGAACATGTACTTTTTCTAGATCACAAAAATTCCTATACACTTAAAATTGATCAAATCCTTAAGTGCTCTGTTGATGTTTGACTTATTGTATGCTGAAGCTGTGCAAACTTTGAGAGTTTGGACAGGGAGACATAGAAGGAAATCTTATCGTGTATTTTAGGCTTTCCAGTAATACTTACTCAAGGAAAACCACCTTTAAGTTGGTATACTGAGAAAGGAGGTTAGGTGCAGGATTTTTCTATTGCTTATGCAGCACATGAATGATTATCTCTGAACCACAATTCAGTGTTTTTACATCCACAACCTTACTTTAATCTACACAAAGGCATGTTCCCATCCTTTCCACACTGGTTCTTCAAGAATCATATGAAACGTCTCCAAACATCAAGAGTGCAGCAACTAGGTGGATTCTTTATAATCTGAATGAAAAACATCAATACTTAAATCTATGTTCTGCAGAAAAGATAAATCTGTAAACATTTCAAGGCAGCCATACTAAGGCCAGAGTTAAGGGTTAGCTTGTGCTCTCCGTAATGTCTCTAGTGAGCCAACAGGATAAATTGCTGTACAAAGCAGAAGTAAGATTATTTCATTTAAAGTCACACAAATATTTACTGGATTAATTTCGTAGTAGTTTCTATACTGGGTTGTGGTGGTTTTGTTCTTGTTTTTTTTTTCCTACTAAACCCTTTCTAGGACACATTTAGCTGTTCCTCTGCTTGACAATCTACGCATATGCAGACAGAGATTACTCCAAAATCTTTCCCTTTTCTCTACTAACATTTTCTGGTTTGTGACACTGAAGTTACCACAAAATAGCACTGCAAGCACTGCAAAACCTCAGATGTTTTTCAGAAGCTCAGGCCTGTGTCACAATCTGTTACTGTGTTTTACTCACGTTTCTCTCTTGATTTGGTAACCCTATGGGGAAGACCACTCTAAGAACAAGCAAGGGGTTTGTGTGATACCGTGCGCGGTGGCTCTGCAGATGCCTACAATTTCTCTTCCATGAAATACTCAGCTCAGGCAAATAATGTAATCAGGGAGTTTTGTTCTGGCATAATAAATGAAGACAGCCTTTCTCGGGGTCTGAACAGACAGTAGTATATAGCACTTACTTCCACCAACTTTTGCTCTTTACGTTCTGCAACGCTAATGAATAGCAGAATTCTTTTAAAAAATATTACAGGCCACAGAGTCTTTAAGACTTATTCTGTTCCACTGTCTGTGGGAAAAACCAATTCGGTAACATTAAGAAAGAAGAGAACATGCCTAAGCACTTGAAGATTTGCTAACCGACTTTGTCAAAAGAGCTACCAAGACATTTTCTACCATTTTGTATCACCTTTGTAAGTATTCCTGAAAGTTCTTCAACACCCAGCAACAATTTTGCAGAATATGAGCCACTTTTAAGTCCAACAGTAGAAAACAAAACAATTTGAGAAGGGTTGGGCATTTCCATGACTTCCTGGAAACCAGAAGTAAAACTAATTCTGATTCTGGTAGGAACAGATTTAGGTCAACCAGAATTAACCATGGAGAGCTAACACTTATGGAAGTACTGTACTTAAATCCCAACTAATTGGGATTTGGTGGTAGTGGTTTCTCCAAGTTACAAAAGGATTTTCTGGACACATTGTTCAGAAACTTTTTGAAAATGAAGATGTGCAATTTAAAAAGTTCACTGGAAATTTCTTATGAGATTTCTAACTACTACACAGTTTAACTAATGTCATGTTTTCTGTTTTAAAAGTAAGGCTATCATTCACGACAATCAAATCTGGAAGTGTGATCTGCTGGGGCAGTACGATAAAGTCAAACATCGAAAATACAGGTGAATTCTTAAAAAAGAAAAAGGATTTTGCCTTTTGCCAAAATTTACATTTATCCACATAACAGCTGTTCTCATTTCAGCTGTTTTCCTCCTGTGGAGCCTGTGCTTGTGATAACCTGAGAATTCTCTTCTATTTATTTTTTGCACTGATTGTTTTAAAAGCAGTATGAAACATCTTACGATTTTGCTATGAGATAGGTATACTTATGCACCCATTTGCAATATGAAAACACTTCCCCTACTACCTTCAGCCAGCTTAATTTTCAGAATTGGTAATCTGGAGGCAGTATGTTTTATCATTCCTAGACTGACAAGCAGTCCCTTTTATAGGGTTCATAAATACCTCTCATGCTGATGGAAATGACCAGCAAACCCTTAAAGGAGGGTTAAATGTAGTGGAAATGGCAAGCACCTGCCACAGTTAAACCTACAGGTGTCCGACAATGACAGAGGTATGGGTAAACTGGGAAATGCACGGATGCTAGAATCACTTCGTATCACAAATAAAATTTTAGCTTTATTCTTGGTAATTGACTTGGTAATTGCCACCTAATTTCTGACTACCTGTGATTTTTAGATCGTACAGCGTAGTAATTTCTGCTTCTGTCTGTATTTTGAAGTATTAATAGAAAGTAAATGGGATTATATTTTGTCTCCCCAGCCTTGAGGACTTGTATCTCCTATTTTCCTTTCCTATCTGAAGTTAGACTTACTCTTTTGTAGCTCCCACCTTCCCTTGTCCCTGTCCAAAAGGGACCATTCACGCACCCACTTTCTCATCTTTCTATAAATGCTAAGAAAATAGAAACAAATCCATCTTGGATAAACTCTGCTAACGTTAGTGGAAACTGTACCCAAATAGGCACGCTGAAGATAATCCCAGATTCACAGAGAGAACATGGATGCAGCATCACCTGGTTTGTGCAGAGCCTTGTTACAGAAAGCTGCTCTGAGCACTGTATTAAAGAAAGAGAGGTGGGATGGGTAAAAAAAGGGCAAAAAAGAAGTAGGCTATTCCAAACAGTGTAATCTGCGGGTTTTTTTTTTTCTGTTCTTGATTTAATCACCATCAGAACCATGGGGCCTGACAGATAAACTTAATCTCAAGAAATCCATACCACCTGCCTCTCATAGGCAAAGCTCAATGGTCAATGCTATTCTATACTATTTAGCACTCTATACTATTTAAAAGCTTTAATGCAACCATGAAAAGGGGGCACAGAAGCCATGACGCTAGGGAAATTTTTTCCCCTCTTGTTTTCAAATCTTGGTTATTGACCTATGCAGTGAAAACAGGAGAAATTGGAGAAATTCCCCCCAAAGGAATATTCTATTTCTACAATCTATGTGCATTTATGGCTGTATTGAGCACAAATGAGACTAGTTTGCAGTCTGCAATTTGTTAACAATATTTCATCTTGAACTGCTATAGTTAAACCAGAAGAAAATTGGTGCACTGATAGGCATGACTGCTGGTTAAGTCTTCCAGAATAAAACAGTTGCCTGTTCACTACATCAGAAAAATCCATTAGATGCCCAGCAATGCTGCATACAATGTATTAGGGTAAGAAGGAAGACTACCAACTGACTTCCCTTTCACATCAATAAGTTGCTAGTGAATATTTCCCGATCAACCAAAATTTGATCATTCACGCCGATTCAGAGTTCAAAGTCTCACTTCACATCCTTCTGATACATAACGCTAGCTCAAAATATTAGAGGAATAGAAAAAGAAACATCACATCATGGGCAGTGAAAGACCTTTTTTTCATAACTAGCAATATTATGCTGAAGAACTGACGAAGAAGGGGTGCATGTTACTCACATGAGGAACTATCTTCTGCATTAGCAGAGGAAACCCCATTGTTAGATCTGCTGTTCTAGGAGACCAGTATTTTGCACAAGGTAAGGAATGTAAGGAGGACAGGTGCTTCTGTCACAAATGCATTCATATTATGTCTCACCTCAGCAGTTTGCCTGTCACACTGGCCATACAGAACCATGGAAAACCAAATTAATGAGACTATATGCTCGGTTGTATAAAATCTTAGAGGACTGGGTAGTGTGTGCTATTTTTCCTTCAAATACAGGGGGTTTTTAGTTAAAAATTATTCTTTGAATACAGGAAACCTTGAAGTTGCTTTATTTAATACTAAAGTAAGTCCAAGGGAAAAAATGGTATATCAGAAAAAGATTAAATCAATATTGGAACTAACAAATGGAATGTGAAAATGTGTTATTACAGCTGCGTACTCCATTGCTGGTGTGGTGATCAATGACAGAAATAATTCATCACCACAACACAAGACAATGTCTGTAACGCGGTTTCACTTGCTACATCTTGTATGATGTATACAAACGTCAGGTAAAGTTCAACATCTGTGATGCTGAAGCTTTGTAATAGTCAAACATTATGATGAGTTTTCTATCAAACTAAAAAGAGTTCAAGAACCAAAGGGGTACTTTGAATGCGCAGAACAAGCACACAGCAGTGTTGTGTGTCATACACAGTCTTACACAGTGTCACTTCTTCAGCCTCCGAGTCACTTTGAACAAGTAGAAGGCTTTTTAAGTCTGACTTTGTGTCACAAGGCAAAGAAGAAATATATCCTTTTATCTGGGAATTCATCTCTGACCAGGAATAAAGACTTGCTGCTCACAACAGGTTATTTTTCTTCTCTTTCTGAATATAAAAATACTCTACTGGTCTGGTACCATGAGGCTGCTATCTGCTCCCAAAAAGATCTTGAAAATGAAATTATGCCTTTCACCAAAGAGCATGGTGCAATATAGAAGATGAGAGCAAATGTGATACTTTGTATGGAGAACAAAGATTTGGGTTTTCAAGCAAACCAGAATATAAACAGGTCAGGAGCGAGTAATCAAAATAAAAACGTAACAGAAATCCATAGAGGGAGTGGAGAATATTGACAAACATGCTTTTCATGAGAAAAGACTTTTTGCATCAATTTTTGAACTAAGCAAATCCATCAGAAGTGAAGATATACTAAGAGCAGCACCAGGAAGCAGCAGAAGTTAAGTTCAACAGAGAGAAGCTGCGCAATCAATTTGACCTTTTGTCAGACACTTTACCAACTCTGCAGAAATGGGATATTAAGCAAATAGCCATAAAATAGGTTGAATTATTTAGCAAGTGTGGGACTTCTAAATCATCCTAGGCTATGACCTACCTGTGTCAGCGAATCCGGCTGCACTGGAAAACCGAATCTCCCAGGATGCAGCCGTGGTTTTCTGGGAGGGCAAGAATAAGGAGGAGCTCTCCAGGAAAGCAAGTCTGTGCTCAATTCCATTAACAAGCAGATGTAACTAAAATTTTAGAGGGAAAATAAAAGTGTTTTTAAAGTCAAAGATAAGGGGGGGAAAATTGGGGGAGGGTGTGAGGGAGTAAAAAAGCTGTTTCAGGCTTCTCTTTTGATAGTTTCAAAACTTCACTTTTTGAAAATGGCTGTATGCTGGCTGCTGATTTATTTTTTTCCATGTATATTTAAAACAGACATTATGAAATCATTGGGCACAGACATAATGTTAACAACTTCTCTTTTTTCATGCAAAATTTCTTTGACAGCTTGGCATATAGCTAATCACTTTCTTAAACTGAATGCACCCCAACACGGTGGACCTAATTTTTCAATCTGTCAGCCAGAATTTGTCACTAACAAACTTTACAAAACAGATGAAATACTTCACTTTTTTCTCAGGCTTGTAACTTGGAAATGGGATGAAGAAAATGTGTATTTCCAGCAAGATTAATGAGTAATTATTAGTTGAGATTAACCTGTTATATAGATTTAATGGATTTCTGTATTGGCTGTGGAAGTTCTCAGAATAAATTGATGAATGATTGCCACAAGTGAAAACAAGTTAACCTGACTGGAAGGAGTCGTGGAGGCTGAGGGAGAAAAGGAGAACAGATAAAAAAGCAGGGAGTGAATCTGATTTCAGAAAGGTATTTGAGCCATTGATACCAACAGAAAAGAGAGAGAGGCACTCGTTAATGACTGCACCCACCATTCCTTTTGGGGTGACAGGCACATTAACCTTCACTTGCTACAGCAATCATATCAGGTACAAAATAAATCTATTTCAGAGAATTCTTTGGGACAATCATGCTTGGCAACTGGGATTTTAGTTTAGGCTTTTAATCAGATAGAGGTGTGGGGATTTTTTTCTCCAAAAAGCACACAGTGCACCTGTTTCATAGGTTTTATTAAGGATATAATGATTTTGTACAACAGGAAGATATGGAAGTATGCTCACATACTACCATAGCAAATATTCAAGGCCTCAAATTCCATCTGTAGAACATTTTTAAAAAATATTTGCTGCAAAAACCAAGAAACACTGTTATGCACGCCCAAGAGAAAGCAACTTGGCCAGTGATTAACAGACCAATTAAGTGACTTAAACTTCTGCTAACATTCTCCAGTCCATCATGCATTCACTCTAACAACTTATTTATAATGCTACATTTAGGTAACGTCCTTTCCACACTGTGTCTTCACTCTGCAGCTCCATCTTTTTCTTCCTCTCTCCTCAATCTCTTTCTTTACCTTTTCCTTCCCTTTCCCTTTTCTCACCTCCCTCTCTTCAGGCTAAGTCCAGTTCCCTTAAGAAACAACACAAAAATCCCAGCAACCCTCTGCAAGCACACTATTCTCCCTGCTGGCATGCTATCTCTCTGCCTGTCCCTCAAACAAACCCAACAATATTTTGGGGAGAAAAAACACCTACTGCCCTTTTTGTACACACTATTGGAGACTATGTTGCTAGTTGTTCATAGTGTAGTAAGCATGAACAGCAGTAGTATATTTTTAAAAATCCAACTTGCTTTCTAATTGCCTCTTTACACTTCAAAATACAGCACAGGGCAATTAGCACCCCAAAAACCCCCATGCCCCCAAAACACCCAACCACCTCAATTCAGCCTGGAAGCCAGACCTACCGTGCAACACCAACAGGCTGCAGTGCCAGACCTTCACTGCCCGACCTTCACTGCCCACAGGGCACCCCCGCCTGCACCCCTGCCCGTGGGCCCAGGGGCTCCATTTCAGCTCTGCCTGGGGCACCCAGTGCTGGCCCCAGCAATGACCAGGGAGCAGCAGGCCCGGGGCTGCACTGGGAGGAGGGAGAGGGTGCCCACAGCATGGGCAGGGCAGTGTCCTCCCCAAGCGTGGTGCACTCCTACAGCACCTCTTTTATTTTTGAAAGGTGACCATATGTATCACTGCCCACAATATCCTTCACCCCACCTTTATCTGCCCAGTCAGCCGTGAGTAACTCTGACCTAGTGGATAATTATTTTTCTGTGAACACAGTGCTCCACCACGCTATTTTCTTTCCCCCCTTCACAAATTTCAAGAGATTTTGGTCGTTGCCCCTTACCATGCAGAGATGCAAATTTATTGTCTCCTTTCTTTTTTTTGGCAACACATTTTGCAAGAGTTTCTGCTTGTGCCCTGACCCATGCTGAGCTGTCTGTCAGCCTTTACACCTTGCCTGTGAGTGTTAAATTCAAAATCTGTTCCTAAGCTTTTTGAGTAGCTGCACTCGTGCAATATGTTTATAACTACCAGTAAACCAAGCTGATATACTGTGTAGAAAACATTAGTGGAAACTACCTAATGATAACTAAGAGACTGGTCAGTCTAAGAACTTATTTTTATATTTCAGACCACATTATCTCTATAAACTGGAAGATGCAAAGTTACATTATGTTGACCCACATAAGAGCTCAAACTGACCTATGTTCAAAATATCTGCTGGGAGTGGGCAAGGAAAGGTAGCAACACATTTCCCAGGATGTCTTACTAGAGTAAGAAAGCTAACCCTCCTAATGAGAACCTTTTCTGGCTGTATACATTTATAAAAAGAATGGCTAAAATCTTCCCTAACTCACGCCTCTTGAAACATCTTTAAAATACCTAACAACAGCTGTATCTCAGGGAAGACTGTCTCCTTCCCTTGGCCTCCAGAGGAACAGGATTGGCTTTTGGGTGCATTCACAAAATGGTCAATAGGGCCTAATTACTATAAATGAAGCTGCCTTCTACGCTTTGCTAGTGGCAGACTGAATTTCTCTCAACTAGCAAGTTATGCACACTACGACTGGGGGTATGACAGAGAACAGGGGCTTGCTGCATGAAGAAAAGCAATTATATCTGCCTAAAAGAATCTTGAGACATATTCTGCATGCATTTGGGGAAATGACTTTTTAAATTTCCTTCATGATGACGAAGGAGATGCCTACTGCACATTTCTAAACTAAAAAACCCCTAAATTGGCACATGCTGCTTTTCTTCCACTTATGGACTGGGTTGCATTCCCTGTGACCTAGGGAGAGCAATTCTGCTCTCACTCACATGCAGGCATCTCCCATATCTGTCAGCTGGAGCTGTTTTGGAGAACAAAAGAAGAACTGATTCTAATAGACCTGCATGGCTTAGACAGCATGCAACTTGGCCTTTACTAATTTTAACAATAAAAATCAATGCAAATAAACTTTTATCCTCAGAATAAATGATCAGAGAAAGAAGTTAGACTCGCCCATTTTGAAAAGTCTGAAACAGGTAAATGTTTATGCAATACTGTTATGCACACACATCTGCTATATGCATCCCAGAAGTAAATATACAAGCAGAAAGTGTTGCACCCATTTAAATTACGTTTTCCATACTTGAAAATAAATCTTTATGCAAATGATACCTAGAGATTAATCCAGCTTAGAATTTACAGAATATTATACCACTTATAGCTGTAGGTAGTACAGCTTTCTGACAACCACCTCAAAATACCGTGTTCTTAGAGATTGAATTAATACAGCAAGATGTACCAAAAGAATTACCAAAAAGTTGTGGGTTTTTAATGAAAAGATTTTGCTCATACTGACACAAGCAGACTTCTCAAGCATCTAGAATTTCAAGCAGATGTAAATAAGTGATAATCATAATTGATAATCATGTCCACGTTTCTGCTCCTTCATGTTACTGAAGACAATGAGAAAATGAGGAATGGTTCAGTTAAAAGAAAAGTCTTTTGCCAGCTGTTTAGCAGCAAGTAGTGGAATAAAGTCAGTCTAGAGATTAATTCACACTACTTCATAAGCCTAAAACAAATTACTTAGCCTATGGGAATGTAATTGAAAGCGGTGAGTAAGGAGAGCGTAGAGCCCAGTGAGGCTATTTCCCCAGCTCCCACAGCATGTGGGATATTCGCTGTTAGCGTTACTGCAGGAAATCATGAGCAAGTGCTTGTGGAGGTGTGCTTGTTGCTGGTGGGTCGTCTTTCACTGAACAGGACGACGACTTGGAAACACCATCTTAGGTATCAGCTATATTCCTTAAACTGTTCACCAGTTCACAAGCAACATTCTTTTTTGGGGTCCACCATGGGCTTTGAAACATTTTGGGAACCTTACACCAAAGACTGTGGAACATCATGGAGAAGAACATGAATGAGTAAATCTCAGTCATTCAGAAGGGGCAAAGCCTTTTCGAGGGTTTTTGTCTCTTGATGACAGCTGGTACTGTTAATGAACGAAAGAGGTAGGTAAAGAGGTAGGCAGCGTTTAGTACTGAACAGGAGGCTAGCTGCAAAAAGCATTTGCTTGCTTTGTTTTTCCTGACTCCCTGCGACCTAACATTTTGAAGCTCTTTTTCTTATTCTGCCTTTTCCAGTTTCTTTCCCCTGTCTCTCAGAGCTTTTGCTGTTTCTATTAGAGTGTCTCTCTAATTATTTTCCTGCACGCTAAAGTAAGGGCAACTATGCTTTTCTTTCTCTTAAATCTAAAGTTGCATGAAGTTCACATAGAAGACTAGAGAGCTACTACACAGTATTTCTTCTTTTTAATTAAGATAACTACTTCACAAACCTACTAAATTCTATTGCACCTAAAAATGCCAGGTAATTTTTCAATTCAGGATTTTGCATAAAACAAAGAAACCCCAAGCATACTACTGAGTGCCTAATTAAGGAAAAATTGCTATGGCATAGAAGATTCAAAGAATTCTTGTTTGTATCCCGTACGTTTTGTCATCTGCTGCTATATCACTGGAGACAGAAGCCTCGCATAGCTTCATAATTTCTTCTATAACAAAGATATTTTGCTTTAGCTAAGTCAAATATCCAAGAGGAAAAAAATTCATAGAAAATACGGTGTACCATATGTGAGACAAGTCATACTTTTCTCAATGTGAAGATATTTTTAATTTGATAAACTTACTATGATTAAACTCATAAAGTAAATGCTGGCCATATTGAGCAATTAAGGGTCAGTAAGGAGCTCTGTTTAAAAGTTGACAGTATTACATGGCCTTATAATATGCATGCAATTGTACATTTAGAGAAAATGTATGAGTATTATTTATCTGGCTATAGATCAAAATACACTGATTCTTTTCTGGAAAAAGACACTTTAGAAATGGGAATAAGTTTGTAAGTCCAGACTAACCCTATAAATTAAAAAATAGTAATTTTTTGTTGAAAACTGAAACAGGCAAGAGTCGCACTTCTGAGCTAAAGAAAATACTGGAATATAAAAATTTAAAATTATATGAAGTAACAATAACAAGAACTGTGTATCAGCTTGGAGCATAATTAAAGAGTATATGGAATGTCCACAAGAAATTTTTAAGTACAAGACTAAACAATGACACTTCCTTTCAATTCTACCATTATTCTATATATTTATAACTAAATATATGAAAAATACAGATGCAGTATATAGTACTTTATGTAAGACTGTTGCAATATGAGAGAAGTTAGGACTAAACTGTGGTGCAGAAGATAAGGAGAATTCACTTTTTCCTCTGTTGTCCAAAATAATTCTTTACTCTCCAAACACAAAATGCCCACGGTGCCAATGCCTACTAGGCAGGTACTAGGAGGTTAACATATAGTTTCATCACTTCAGAGCTCCAGTTGATATTACTAGTGCTGGTCACATGTATCTGTACAGTTCAACAGTTAGATATGGCTAGAAAGAGTTACACATCCCCTTACAGTCACATTAAAACAAAACATTCATTCTTTCAACGAGAAGGAATTTGGAATGAAATTATAAAATGTCAGTTAAGAAAAATAAAGGCAATAATACCATTAAAGTAGCAGACTACGTTTTCAACTTCGTTAAACACTATCAAAATAATTATAGCACAGTACATTTATTATTTTCAAAATGGCTGAGATATAAAGAATAGTACTATGAGAGTATGACACATGCCATGTCAGGCTGTATCTGTTTGGAGACAAAACATTTAATTTTTAAAATAAAGTTATGTGGCTTTAGCACTGTAATAGCCTTATGTATTGTAGGGTTTGTATCAGCACTCAACCAAAATGGCACTGCCATGCACTGCATTTTAAACTTACTTTATGGAAGGTTTTTAAAACCAACAAACCAGAAAATCTGCTGTTTGATAAAGGAACAAAGCTTTCCTAGACCATTAAACCCCACAATGGTAGGTATTTGAGACTTAGTCTCAGAGAGAAGGATGGCAAAGAATTAAAAACCACTTTTGTGTCTATCTCTTGCATAGAAAACTTTGTTGCCTGAAGTCCAATCATGTGAAATAAATAGTAAGAAAGGAAAGTTTACTGGTGTGATGAAAACAGTATTCAAGCCAACATCAAAAGAGAAATGTATTCTGAAGGCAATATTTCCTGAAAAAATACAGCTTTCATTTATTCCCTCCTTTCCCTCTCATGGCCTGACTTCAACAACCGTGAGCGCTCTCTTACTCTCTCAAAAACAAACACTAAAATACAGTTTCTCCATATTTACAGGATCAATGCTGCTAGAAGAGATGAAGTGCTTGGAAAAACTACAGTAGGCATGCAATGTAAAAAATTTGCCATGCACAAAGTAAATTTAAATATCTGCACCTCAGCCTCGTCCTCTTTTTTATTTCAGAGGCTCTTTGAACCTCTGGCGTGCAATCTATACACACAAATCTGTTTGAGAAGGTGAGCTCCAGGTACCAGGGCTTTGGCAAATGGCCATTCACCATGTTACATGTTTTGCACAATGTTTTCTGTTCAAGTTACAAATGAAAGTAAAGACTGAGGTTGTAGTAAAAGACTAAGGAAACTCCAAAAATCTAAGAAGTTCTCTGAATTATTCTCACAGGCACATACACACTCTCACAAGCATCGTAAATTCTCCCGATTTCCACACAGCAAAAAGCAGTTTCATAAGAATGAGTGAAGCAGTGATAATTCCTGTGCTGAACCAGGGCCTCTGGCCTTTATCAGCTCATATCACACCAAAAACATTATTAGCAATCTAATCCCTCTGGGGAAAAAAAAAAACAGAGGGACATAATTTCATTATTATGTACCTCTTGCATCATTCACTTAGCGCTGTGCTACACACGGGTTAGCGATACTAACATTTGCAATGGAAAAACACCTTCAGTCACACCTTTTAGAAGAAGAATAGCTGAAAGATTACTTTCAGAATATACTTGTAACTTCAGGCCAAGCAGATCTTTTCATTTTGATGAAGGCTTCCAACAGCATTGTGCAAAATTTTTCAGTCTTTTCTCATTTTTTCATCCATTTATTTTTGTACTTTCATACTGTGCTTATTATTTCACAATTCAACATTTAAAGATAAATTTAAAAATGAAAATAGTTACCAGTTATCTTGCAAAATTTTAGTTCTTTTTATTTCACATTATATTGCCTTAATACTGTTGTTTTCCACCTTACCTGAAACATAATAGGAAAGCTTGCAATATGGGCTTTCCATCTCTGTACTAATCTCCAGAGTCCTGCTCTAGTCTCAACCTGATATCTCTTTACATTGAATGTAATGTCATGTTACTGTGACTTACGAAGGTGAATAATGCTGGGACAGACTCCTTTGTGCAGTTTCTACTGACAGTTTTTTGCTTGGTTATTAAATTTGGAGTTGAAGATGGAAAGTAACATTATTAATGATGCCGATGCTTCCAATTGGCATTGCAAGCTTTATGACTGGGGATGCTGAGCCAATTTGGACAAAAAGACTGACAGCAAAAATGTAGTGATGCATGTACTGATCACAGACACCAAGGGCCACGCTGCCTCAAAGGCTGACGGTGCTTCCCAGCACATCTCAGATCATTTCACTGCACAGAGTGGGGGTAATAAAGCCATAAAGAAACATTACAGTGCCAGGACCATCCCTGACATAACTCAGCACCCCTTTGTTTTCCCCCAGAAAGGTTTTGCTAGCATACCAGGAGAACCAGGATGTAGCTGGGGGAAAGGAAGAACACCTGGGACAATGTTACAGCCATGCATCTTCTGCAGCTGCATACACAGGAATTGAGAGCCTTGAGATGTTGTTGCTCGCTGCTGGGAGAAGGTATGTTCTCCAGAACTGTCAAAAGACCAACAGGCTAGAAAGACAAAAAATAAGCCAAAGGCCATTTAAGCCAAATATCTCCTGAATCCAGTCCCCAGTTTCTATATTCAGCTGAGGTGAGATGAAGGATTTCAATTATTTCCAATAAGAATTAATAAAAATACTGTAACACTGTGAAAATATTCATAAAGTCATTGAGTACTGCTTCTATACAATCATAAATATGCTGGATTCTAAAGCTATGACTTTTCCTGTGCAGCTCCTGTAGTATTTACTCTTGGTGCCATCTATAGGTAGTCCTTACTGTAAAATGTTAGTCCAGTAAGACAGTGAAAGGTGTTATGATCACCAATACATTTTTTTCTACTACAGATGCTGTTGGGCTCTTATTAAGCAGAATTAAAATTGCAGTTGTTTTTAAATTACGTCTAAGCATGATTTACCTAAACTCAAGACTCCAACTCATCTTAATTTCTTCCTAATTTTATAATTCACTCATATAGCCATTGAATGTGTTAAAACTGAAATTGTAATTTGACCAGAAAGTCAAGACACAAGACCGAATCTAAAATAGCTATAAAAGTTGGAAAACAATTTCTTCAGTCAGCATACTGTAAAGATGCACTATTTTGTGCAGGCATTGTTAGGCTGATATGAAGAAATACATATTTTGAAGTCGTACCTAGAAGAATAGCAAAACAAAACCTTCTAATCCCCCCTTCCAAAACACCTACACAGAAAAAAATCATCCTCCTCTGCCCCAGCAAAATGAAAAGGAAAGGGAAAAGAAATGCTTTATTAATAGGCCATAAAGAAAGGAGCACTATAAAAGAACTTTAATATATGCAATATTGTTGCACTTATTTATAACGCATTATGTCTTGCTTGTCTTGAACACATGTACCATCATGATAACTCAGCTGTTCTACGATGCGGGAGAGAAGAAATCTATTCTTGAAGTCTAAATGCAAAACCTGTATTTGCCATAATGTAAACAGACAAAAAAAAAAAGAATTGATTCATGTGCATGTGGTGTGTACCAGATTTCAATATGTGTTATGAAATCTAAAAGTCTTAAAGGTAAAACTAATAACCAAATCCATGACAATTCCACATATTCAGTTCAGGATCATGCTTGGTTTTGGTCTCTCAACTGAACTAGAATACCTTTTACAAACCACTAGCATTTCCCGAACAATTCTTTTGAGTTGTAACCTTTTGGAATTACCTATTTTAAATTGTTATTTAGAAAAAACAGTATGAAGTGCTTCAGCTATGGTATATAAATAGGGTCTACATGAGAATGAAAAGCTCTTTAGTTGACAGCTCAACTAGGCTCAGCTGAAGGAAAGCAAAACAAATTGAGAAATAAGATGTAAGCCTTTAACAAGAAAGGAAACAAAATATTAGAATAACTTCCCAGCATTGTACTGGATTATGCATTATTTCCTATTTTCAGATTGACTATCTTTCTAAAATTATTCAATAGATCAGCCACAGCTTTTGAGACAAATACTAGGATTGTTGGCTGAAATCTTATGGCCTACAAAATGCATCATGGCTTATCAGAATGGCTCCCTTTATCCTTACAATCTATTAAATTAAAATCTGAATGGATGACAGCAGAGACATCATATGAAGACAGTTGTTTATAATCATAAATACAAGTGGGTAGGAGGACTAAGCAGATAGAAAGCTCTACCTCACTTTACACCTTTAGAAGGTGTACCACCCTTAGGATGTGAGTATACTCAATTATTGCATGTGTTCTGAAAGGTACTGATGTAAAGAGTAGGTTTTTCATGAAAATGTGTAATCAATTTCATTCAACCAGAAATCATTTAAGATATGATAGAATTAGAAAGAGAAACCAAACCGGAAAAAAAAAGGGGGGGGGGGGGGGGGGGCATATTTTAATATTACCACAAAAAGAAAATCTTAACTGATGTGTTCTTTTATATCATAGCCAACAATAAATACCTTTAATGTCTCATTATTAGAGTTGTAATGTATTTGCCAGAGACAGGCAAAGGTAAAAGACATTCTGTTTCCAAATGCGGTATAGTCTACACAGTGAATTGTTATAGTTTACACAGTGAATTGCATGACAAGCTTCTATCAACGTTTTCATGGCTTCATCAAGCCTTGTCAAGTACCCTCCTCTGGCATCCTTCCTACATACAGTCTATTCCCTGTTTTATATGTACCCTGGAGTCCAGATTATTTAATTAGCCAATAAACACTAGCAGGAAAAGGTTTGCCTATTGCTCCTTTTGACTGTTCAACTGCATGGTATAAACTGATTACTTGTTGCCCAGTGATGCAAACTGATTACCTGATTTAAAGCCCTTAATTAAATAGCCATTCATTAAACCCACAGTTAAATAGAACACGTTATATTTCATAATTAAAACAAATTGTTGTACACAATATGTTTTAATTCAATAGATTTATGTGACCTGTTAACAGTGTATTAAGCTTGAATACAAAAGAAATACTGTGACTGAAGCGAGAAAGGGATATACCATATGTTTCTAATTGGAAATAACTATACAGCAACCAATAGCAAGTTATTATTTATAATAGCTATTATCATTTTATATCACTTTTAAACTAGCTCACAATTATCTCACTCACTGGGCCCAGTTTTTAATACCTATACATATACCATGTGTTTTCCATGAGGTGATTGCTGCTCTCTAAATAGAATATTTGACTGGGGCTGCCACCTACTATTATTAGAATAAAACAATTCAGGTTTTCCTTGTCAGAATATAAATAAGCACAAAATCATTCCAATTCAACATGAAAGTATCTGAAGTTGTTTCCCTTCCCTGGTAAATCAGTTTCCTTCCTAGTCTTTTTTCAACATCACCAATTGCTTTTTTAGCTCCAGCACTGCTTCCTTTCTCTCTCCTCCCAACAAGAAGCACAGAGCTTTCTAGTTTCATCCTTGTCACTCGGTCACTGCAATTCTCCTTCCTGAACTACTCTGTTCCCTTATCCTTAGCCATCTGAGGCTAGTCAGGTCACACTGCTTTTTCAGAAAGGAAGCTATTTCTTTTTCATCCTCCCAGGACAGTACATGGACCACTGGGACTAGACATAAGATGAGAGATGGAAGGGAGGCGATTTTTATCACAGCAGGGTAAAAGGTAAGATAAAAACAGCTTACGCAACTCAATACAACAGAAAGAATACCACTATGAAATATCTGGTTATCTTTGCTCAGGATACATATGAAAAACAATGGGGTTTTTTCAAGGCAAAAAAAAAGTTATCTTTAAATCACAAGGCTTTTGCTGGTTTATTCTTCAATAGTCCCTTCACTGCCCTGTTGCACATAGGTAGATTTTCACCCTCTTATGGAATAAACCCGGATCAGCAGCGCGAATTCTGCCGGTTTTCACAGATGAACCAGAAAGAAAAAGAGGAAGACAGTGTAACACCTTTCTTCTTCACACTCAAAATCCTCATATTGTAGAGAATAATGACCCAAGAAATTGAAGTATGTTTCAGGTGAATTTTTTATTACAGGGCCCAGAAAAAAAAAAAAATACAGTTTGCCCAGCATGCTCTCTGTATAATACAGAGTACTTGTTTTTTTATATTCAAAGTAGACAAATAATTTCCTGGTTGGAAGCTTCTGAATAATGGTGCTTTCCTCTATTTTGAGTTCCTCAAATTTTTTTTCTTCTGTCAATTAAAAATAACGCGATAAAAATAACTTTATAAAGAATAACTTCATAAAATACTTATAGTTTAATCCTCTAATGAGAATTAGCACAGAGTACCAATTTTATTCAAGTGCATTTGAAAATCTTACCTACTTGCTGCTAAAAATTGAGTTATCTGAAAGTCAAGTCAATGTCAAATTAGATCTTGCTTTTATCTTGCAACAGAAGGCTCATGAAGATCTGAAGGGCTGCAAGATTAAGGCAGAATAACTAATAACTGATACAAAAGAAAAATCATGTTTGATTTTACTTTCGGGGTACAGCACTCTATGCGCACCATAGAATTGGACTCGCACCTTGACCAAAAGTTTCAAGCTCCATTAACACAGCTGCTGCCTATGCTAGGGCTAGAGCTGTGATCATGAAATACAGATCTTAGTAAAGCTGCAACCCATATTTGATACGTGACAGTATGGATGAAATGTTTTTCCTCACTTCCGTAAAAATGAAGGCAATTCTCAGACAAATAGTTGTAAACAAAGAGTTATAGTCAAAAACACAGACTTTTAAAATAATATTAATAGAATATACTATTCACAATCCATCTTGACTATGGATAACTGCTATTAAGTTGCAGGCATAGTGCAACTCCAAACTTAATCACTCATTATGAAACCTACCCTTTTCTCACCTTTAACTACAAATACCAGCTGAAAGGTCTTGCTACGTGCCCTCTATTTACAATATTCCCAAGCAACCTTTCAACCCTACCAGATTACTTATCAAGGAGATACAAATCTGCAGTGATGAGAAATTTGGCTGCCTAGGCATCAGACTTAATGTGAAGTGAGAAGATTTGCACTAATTTCAGAGGTCTGTGTATCTGTTTCTAAGCTACAATATTTATTTCCACACAAGTAGTTCTGAGAATATCCCAATTCTGCTGGTAATGGCATATATTATTTAATACTCCTGAAACTGTGGCCTGTGCTAAAAAAAAAAAGAGTCAATTTCTCACATGAATTTATTCCTGTAAAAGTGCTGTGTTAAAAAATTAATATTTTCCATTAGATAAAAATATAGTCCAGTAAAAATCACTACAGTTCTTGTAACTCCCTCCCCTATTTTTCCCCAGGGAAAATTGCGTGAAAAACCAAGTCAAATGGTAAATCCAGTAGTAGCCAGACCAGACATGCCCTGACTCCCTGTTCCTTCACTGTACCCCACACTTTTATCACCCTGTGGTTTTTTTTCCTTTCTACCATCATCCTTCTCCCTCTCAGTGTTTGTCTCCATCCAACTACTTCCCCACTCAAATAAAATAGGATCACGGAACTTCCACAATATTTCTTCTGTTAGTTTTGTTTGGTGCACCCCTCATGCTATGTATGCTTTAACTGTGTGGCCAGTAAACTGTTCAGGATAGGACAGGAACTCTTTACTACTTTCTGTCTGCCCATACCCAGCATGACAATGTGCATCCTTGGTTGCCTAATCAATGCAACAAGTAAGTTTAGGATTATGATTTAGGTGTGGCTAAATGATCTCTGTTACAGTAATATCTGAGTATCTAACCATTTTTTCTGTATTTCTCCTTACACACACCATTAAACAGGGAACTGTGGAGAACTGGGGAACAGATAAATTAAGTGTCATAACAATAATAACAAAAAAAAATTCACATAAGCATCTAGTACCTAATGCCTTGTCAACTGTGTCTCGGCACCAAAATCCATGAGAATCATTATCTCTTCTCTCAGGATAAAATTCAACCTCTGTATCACCAATATCCTCTTAAGTGCTCCCAATGGTCTTGCTTTTGATGCCATAGCATCTAAAACTCTAAATACAGTATAGTGTATCAGTAACCACTCTGCCTCCAGCTATTTCAATAATTGTCACAATGAGTATGGAGAGCAGCTGAACTGACCTACATTAGTACTCACTCATACAGTTACTTTATTTTTACAGCATTGGCACAATAGGTTTGTTTGCTGTATTTTAAATTTTTATTTTCTTGAAATAGCGACAACCTTTGCATTGTATTTTCATTGATATACATGCAAAAAAAATCAAAGGCCTTTGTTATCAACAAACATTTTTTAAAAAATGCAGTGCATTCAGTTTCCATTCTTCTCAGAGTCTGAAATATGAGTTGCTATTCACATCTGCAATCTCTCTCTCATTGGGTGCAAGTGAAAAACTGCTAATAGTTCAGTGTATTAATATAGTGGATTAAATTATTCATTAGGAAAATATAGTAACCAAATAAAAGTAACTTAAGCTGACATAAATTTGCCAGTGTAAAGGAATGATCGGAGTATTTTCATAATATATTGTTTAAGAAAAAATTGCTTAAAGCATGAAAAAAAATCATAAACATCTTTATTGAGAACATTGATCCATCTTCTTCTAGGCACCTGATTTTGAGAGATGCACAAGGCCAAAAGTCCAAGAGTACAGGCTAGAGCAGGGCTTCCTGGTAAGGTAAAAAATTAAATAGTATTATTTCATTACCATAATTATTCAGTAAAAAATTGTCCAACGTACTGTCAGAAAACAGCATACATTAAAACCACAAATTTTGCTTTCCAGAATCTGATCTTTCAGAATCCAATATGGGCCAGAAACATGACAGCAACACAGATTATGAGATACGTCTTTCATAGATGACAAGCCAGATTTGCGATTAAGTTTCAGTTACGTTCTACCTAAATTACAATCAAGTATATTTATATGACTAACACATGAACAGTAGCAGAATTTTTTCATGGTCCAAAAAATGTGAGTTCCTGTAATGGCAACTGATAATGTATTTTGCTACTTAAGAAGGAGTGCCACCATCTTTCCCATTAGATGAACTTGCAATGGAAAGCAGCTGAAAGACACAACAGAAGTAAAGAGTGACTTAAAAACTACCCCCCTCCATCTGCACATATAAATCCTCAGAAAATGCCTTCTTTGCACATAAAAAACCAAACTTGTTCAAAGCTCTTAAATAAAATAACTCAATGAGAAATTGTTTGGGTGCTTTTCTTTGCCCCCATTCACCAAACCAGAGGAAATAAATTGTTATAGATGTACTGCTGAACCCTACTAATCCATCCTTTGCAAAAAAGGTTCACTTTCGTGTGGTAAGCAAAATGTGTAATTTTGTGTCCTAGAATAGCTGAGCCTCATGCCTCACATGATGACAGTGGGTCATGAAGGGTTGAAAAACTTGTCTTGACCAAGCAGACCTGCATTTTGACAGTCTGCTGACCATCACCTAAGCTTGTTATATTGTTCAGGGATTTCTTACATAACACAGTCCAAAAGATTAGTAATCGGCAAGAACTGACTGGAGTCGATTTAGCAAACAATTTAAATAATGGAATTTTTAAAATGCTCCCAACAAAATTAATTTATCAATCCTGTTTGATTCTCATCTATAGCAAAAGCTACAGAACTGTAACAGAGACGTTGATATTAAAAGTATGAGGACACCCCAGGAATGGGTAACTGCCCAAGCCAACACATTCTAGCATGGCTGCAAAGGATGACAACACCAATTAAAAAGATCACTCTGTGCACTCTATTAGATAATTAACCAGATAAGGTCAAGGCTCACATTCTCCTCAAGTGCTTTGATAATGGTTTATTACAGCAGCCCATTTCAAGTTACATTAGGTTGACAGCTGGTGTATGGAATACATTTCAGCACAGCTGCAACGAAACAATCTGGAGGTTAATGGGGGGGCCCAGCAGTCAGAAGGGCAGGCTTCTCCTCTCCCCACTTCCTCCGCAAGAGCTGGGAAAGCGGCACATAAGGCTGCACTTTCTGTGCAATCCCAACAGTATACGCACCCCCGAGGGCATCACTTCTGTAGTCATAGGAGACCTGGGCATTGAACATCCATGGGGCTTCTGCTGATGGGCTTTGAAGACAAAACGTCTCTTGCAGCGTTAGAATCCACCCCTGGGATTCTTGTTATTTGCACAAGCCCTGCATACTAAAGCTATTTAATTGTTCTAATGAAGTCCTCTTTTCATCTACACTTTATTTATAAACCTGACTTTTCAGAAGCATATTGTAATGATTAAAAAGTACTTTAACATTATTGTTAGATATTTAATTTTAAAATTAATCAATGCATATATGCACTTGTAAAGCTCTAGCTAAATATAGAACTTAATAAAAAGATATACCTTTTTCTTCCTCTGATTTCAATGAACTTTGAATTATGCCTATTGGTGCCACTCTTTGCCTTTCAAACACCTGCAGTAGCTGCAAACTCTATTCATTTGATATTAAGTCCTGTTTACAAGAGTTTATTTATGGATGAAGTCCTCAGAGGAGGCACATTATGACTTCCCTATATAATGAAAGCCCTTCTAAATTTTTTTTAATATTCTGAGGAGGCCAAGATAACCAAAGTTAGCTTCTTAAATCCATACTTGAAGCAGCTGTTTAGGTGACCTCATTGAAAACAAAAAAACCCAAACAAAAAATTCTGCACATTTCCTCTTGACTTTAGTGAGAGCTGCTGAGTACTCATAACAGAAAATCAAGTCACATACTCAGCTGCCTTACTTTGATTTAATTCATCATGCCACGGTTCAGAAATCATAGTCAGATAGATTTTAAATCAAATTTTCAAATGCAAGCTGCAGAGGTTTTTCACCTCCCAGGATTTCACTTCCTAGATTAGAAAAGGAATTTGGCTCTCTGACATCAGTGAGATTGCTCAGATAAAAAACAAATAGGTTGTACTCTCTCGTGTCTTAGATTTAACACTGTCCTATTAACTCTCCTCTTTGAAAGTCTTTCTGAATGTCAACTAATTAATCCTTACAACATGGTGGGAAGAAAATACTCCATTTTACAACTAGGAGAAGAGAAGCAACAGCCACATCTGCAAAAAGAAGTGTGTAACAGCAGGCATGAAAGCTCAGAAGTTCTGTCCTCAATCCACATCACTAGATCTGGGCATCCTGCTGCCCTGTGCACGCTGGCCCCATAGGCTGTCCTGCTCAATCGTTTATCAAGAGCATAAAGTAAGTGGTGGCAGTGCACATGCATCAACAGTCTTGCTGTTACTGCATAATCTTTTGATTACACCACTCTGTCAAGTGACTAAAATAGCTATCTTGAGACAGCATGCTATCTTGCAGCACACCTTTTGAGGTCTCATAGTAATTCCCTTTGTAACAAGAAAATTGCTCTCTACCTCCAGAGAAAAGACACTACGAGAACAGGTGGGCCAATGAAAGGACTGGCTTCAAATAGTTTCATCAGTCAGCCTTTTTTTCCTGTTGGGAATTCGTGACAGATCATGACTGTTTGTTAGTTCACAGTATGCTTTATGATTTTGCTCATGTGCCTGGAATGGCTGCTGCCTAAATTGTGCAGATTGTAAAAAAGGAGTAAATATTTATCCCAGTGCAAGAAGCTAAGATGCCTGGATACACCAGACATGGGCCCTAACCATGCACGGCAGGCATCTTCAAAGGATCGCAGAAGGCCTGAGGTTGAAAGGGACCTATGGAGGTCATCTGGTCCAACCCTCCTTCTCAAGCAAGGCCACCTAGAGCTGGTTGCCCAGGACGATGTCCAGATGGCTTCTGAATATCTCCAAGGAGGGAGATGCCACAACCTCTCTGGGCAACCTGTGCCAGTGCTTGGTCACCCTCACAGTAAAAAAGTGTTTCCTGGTGTTCAGAGGGAACCCCCTGTGTTTCAGTTTGTGCCCATTGCCTCCTCCTGTCACTGGGCACCACTGAAAAGAGCCCGGCTCGGTCTTCTTTGCATCTTCCCTTCAGGTATTTATATATACAGATGAGATGCCCCCTCAGCCTTCTCTTCTCCAGGCTGAACAGTCCCAGCTCTCCCAACATCTACTCATATGAGAGATGCTCAAGCTCCTTAATCACCTTGGTGGGCGTTCTCTGGACTCTCTCCAGTATGCCCATGCCTGTCTTGTACTGGGGAACCCAGAACTGGACACAGCACTCCAGGTGTGGCCTCACCAGTGCTGAGCAGAGGGGAATGATCACCTCCCTCGACCTGCTAGCAACACTTTGCCTAATGCAGCCCCGGATACCATTTGCCGCCTTTGCCACAAGGGCACATCGCTGGCTCATGGTCAACTTGGTGTCCACCAGGACCCCCAGGTCCTTTATTTGACATGATACTAGTGCATTTGGAGAAGTTACAGTGATACACCACAGCAAAATTCCGTCCAGCCTGTAATGATGATGGATATTCAGAAAAATATGTGAAAAGCTCTCATCAGACAACCTAAAATGCAGTAAGCACTTGTTGGGGCTTACCTATATTAAAGAGACATTTCAATGGGTTAAATTTTTCTTAACAACTTGTTTCCCCAAAACAGCTTAACTATCTGGAGAAGGTATTTTCCAGTAATATTTTTTTCAGTCAAGTGAAATTTTAGTTAATTTGTGAGTGTAGAAAGCATTACTAAGATATTTAAGTCTAGCAAAGACATAGTATGTGTCCCATCCTTTGTCATGCAATACTTCAGCAAGTATCAGTACATGAAAGCAGAGATTTAAAGTATAAACATTGTGTGAATGCAGCATGAAGAGAGGTTGCTGCATGCATATCTATCAAGCAGCAACATTTTTTCTTGAAGCTTAAGACATCTCCCCCACAGCAGGTTTTTACTTTTTTTTATTAGTTTCTTCCTTTATATTTGCGACTGTTAAGCAATAATTCACTATATAATTTAACAACAGTTTGATTTTGAATTTAAAAGCAAGAATACAAAGCTAAGTCCTTCAAGTGTTGAGTAATAAATCCAGCAGCTGTGCCCATGAGGCACCATTTTGAAAATCTGACTGTACCAGAAGAGCAAAGTATGCTATCTATGAATGAAACTTTTTGAAAATACTTAGACAAGGTCTGTCTCAGATCTCATATGTGAAATATTTTGTCCTTACGACAGTGAAAGCCTGAAAGCCAGTGTTTAGAATAGTCCAACCCCAAAACTTTTAAAGTACCTTCTAGACCAAAGTACTTCTGCTCTTCAGGGACTCCCTCCTCACTCTTCCCAGCATGTCAAAACTGACACATTCACATTACAGGCATTCTCCTTATAAATCATGCCTGCCCACCCACGCACAAGATGAAATGCCTGTAAGTACAGCTGCTCCCTACTCCAGCCAAGACCTTCTAAAAAGAATGGTGTACAGGAAGCCAGTTTGCCTTTTAGACATCTTATATCTTACTCTATATCTCACTCATATCTCACTCTGTTTCTACAATGATTTCTTACAAAGATACTGTTATTCAGCTTCCTTCCACTTCTTTGGGGGGAAAATAGTACAGAATATTTTTTTTTTTCCTCCCTCACACTAAATTATCTTAATGGAACAGACCTTTATCCTTATAGGAATTCAACATACTACAAAGTTTTGGAGATGATCCAAGTTTTGATCTGTAAAACATTCACAGTAATGATCAACACTATACATATTAAAAATGTAGTGAGAAACAAAGCCTAAATTTGTGTTGTACAGTAAAGATAGGGTTGAAAATCCTGTTGAAAACTGCTGGTATTTCACTGTTAAAGTAAAAATTAGAGAAAAATATATTACCCAGTATACTTAAAACAGCATGATTATTTTTCAGTCTCATAAATCTCACTCCAAATCTTTTGCAAAAGTTAGACTCATCAGGACATAGTCACACAATAACATCTGCTGAAATTGTCAACAAATCAATTAAAATAAACAAACAAATGAAAGAATGAAACTGAATTATGCTAGGACAAGAGTGAAGCTTAGCTTATTCGCTTTTGGATGGACAAAACATAACTTGAAAACACTGTTGCTAGGAAATGGAAGGATGGAAGAGTAATGTAATTTCTCTTACTTGTCTCCTGGTAAGGACCAATTGTTTATCTGCCAGAATTTTAGCAGATAGAATTTCAGACATTCAGTGTTACATGGACAGAAGATGGGAGCAGAGTAAAGTTGTTTATAATTATTAACAGAACAAATCTATTTCATATTGAAATAAATTACCTAACATTACAGAAAACATTATGTTCAATACTGCTGCTGATTATCATATCCCTGTATTATGTGGTCAAGTTGGCAACATTAAGGTTTACATTTCTCTTCTTATTTCTTATTCCTTGGCTGAAATAGTTGTTATTGTAGCACGCAATAAACCTGCCTTTGTCTTGGGGGGGCTCTTACATACAACAAATTCCCTATTTACATCACTAAAAAGGTCAATGCATATTTTACTTCACAATAGTGGCATACTGCAGGATAAATAAAATCTGGTTATGAGCTAGACTGTAAGACTGATTTTTAGACAGGAGTCCTGCATGATTGCATAGAGAAGGTCAACTTAATAACAAATACCAGTCAATTCTATAGCAACTAAACTGGCTGCTAAAAACGAGCAAACAAACACACAAAAATTACTAAATGCTGGAACTGACTGTCCTCCCATCTGACTATTCTGCCAAAGTGGAGCCCTCACCAGTTTACATGGGACTTGGAGGAATGCATCAGCAACAAGCAGCAGAGACTACTCTTACGGGAGTTTTGATCCTACCTCAGAAAGGAGTGAAATCCATTGAAGTCGATTAAATTTTTGACAATGAAAATAGTAAAACATACAGGAAATTAGTTACTTAAAAGAAAATTAGCTACAAAAATATTGTGAATTATTTTTGTCATACTAAAATATAAAAAGTATGTCCTATTTATCAGGTTCATTTTAAATCAAGGAGAACTTTTGCATTCAAGTAGACGACCCTAGGTTAAAACATTCTAACAAATATTTTTTTTCATCTATATAGTTGCTTACAGTTCAAACATGCTGTAAGGGTTAACGCTATTATCAGTACCAATGGCATTTCCTCATTGTAAATGCACAAAATAGAGAATATTGGTTGAAGTGGCAATAATTATAAATTTGAATGAACTTTTAAAGTGGATCCATTGCATAGATTGTTGAAATGTTAAAGCAATTAGAACAGCTTTTTTCAGCAGATTAATTCAGGAAAAATTCCAAGCTACGGTGAAGTAGCTCTTGGGAAATAATTACTAAAATAGTAAATGGAGTTCATAATCAACAAAGATGCTAACTTAATGAAGCACAGTTTCCTCCTGAATAGATGATATGTCATGTCACCCTAACCAACCTATGATACAGCTCACTTGAAATCGTGTCTTGAGAAAAGAAAACAAACTGCTACAGGAATGCTGGCATACAGATCGCATTCCTGCTAGAACTGCTTTAATTTAGAGAAGCTGCAGCTACTCGTCACTGCAATTTACCCTCAAGAGAAAAAAGGACGTAGAGGTAAGAGGAAGGAAGGAGAGAAAGAGTTGTAGTCATGATAGTATCATGATAGCTATGAGAGCAATTACTTCAATAACTAGTTCCATCAATTTAAAAAAGCTCATAAGTTCTTCTAAATAAATGCTCAGGCAAACTTTAAACAGTAAAAATTTGGGCCTATTGTGTACGCTAAAGCCGGAAGAAGAAATACATGGCAGATCACATTTGCTATCTGTGAGAAAAACAAGAACTTTTGGATCCATTTCATGGAATATTTAAAATCTATTTTGTTACAAATCAACAGATTGCCATATTGTTTAAAATCTGTAGTGGAATTTTTTGTTACCATCCAAATACAGCTTGGATGCTGCCATTCAGTATATTGCAGATAGTTTTGAATCTCTTAACATATCCAAAAAAGGGGAGCCCCAAGTGCCAAAGCAAAAATACCACATCTGAAAGCTAAGTCGCAGTACTTGATTCGATACAACTGGGAGAACTGGGGGGTATCAACCAGGCTGAAAGTTCATCCCTCTCCAGCTGAGAGGAGTCCTGACAGGCAAAACCAGGTTGCATTAAGAATCTGCTCTAGTGCCAGTCCTTCTCTATCTCAGCTGGACGCCACCGTCTATGTCCCCAGCTGCTGCAGCTGGACATGCGATAGTGGGGGAGTTACACTCAAAATGTTGCTAGTCCATTTAATGTTTTAACAGTCCCAACAGTCCTAAGAAAACCTGCTGCTCTTCTGTGGGGCTGTGCTCGCGCTTTCGATGTTCCTCTGCATCCTAAGGTTGACAGTTTCAGTGTTCTTCAAGATGAATGGGGGGAGAGAACCACAAGTTATGGGCATCCTGACGTACTTGCTGAGAACAGTACAATGTTCACAGCGGGAGTCGCTTCTTCCTAAGGCTTGGGATCTTCTTGGAGCTATTATACATTTTCTTACCACAGCCTGCCTCCTTCTCCCTGCTTCCCAGGCAAAGTCTGGGAGCCACACGCTGCCCTCCTCCAGCCCTGTTACCCCAGAGGGGCTTTGTCCCGCAGTGACTACATGGGGGTGACAGTCCCCTGCCCCAGGCACTCCTAGAGCGAAGCCAACACAGGGAAGCCACAGGCATGTGGCCACCAGACAACTGCTGCCATGGCTAAAACCAGCTCCTGCCAAGGCAGGGCCAGACACGTCCTGAGACCCTGCACTGTCAGGTCAGCACCAAGCCCCTGGCCTTCTACTGCTAATGCCAAAATCATATTTACTGGTTTACAGGGTGGGAGAGATGATGGAGAATTCAGCTCCAGCTCCTGTAGAGTCTGCTTTTGGCCTACTTAGCCAAAACAAGACTTTAAATCTTGTACAATACAGGATCAGTCAAAGGCAGGAAAAACATCAGTCTGATTAGTGTTTTTAATTTGAAGAGAATGGCTGGCAGAAAGGCAAAGACTGCTCCCACAGCACCTTGGCTGTTGAGTCAATAGGGACAAGGATACGACAGCTGATTACAACCTCTGATGGGGAATATTTTCTGAGGAGAAGCCTAATGCACTGCCTAGGAATACTGCCTAAGGGGACATGCAGAATCCAGATCTAAATGCGGATAATGGGGTGGGGACCTGGTTGGGATTTTTCCTGGCCAGAGGCATAGGACTACAAGGCACACTTCTGCATGGGAGGCTCTTCAATGGCAGCTCTGTCAACATCCCTTCTCAGTGGAGTCAACAACAGATAGTCAGATGGAGACTGCAGCTGCTACAGGGGAGGCTCCAACATGTAGAGGCCACCTAGGCCCTGGCAGATGACTCTCAAGACAAAGGTCACAAAGAACATGCTCTGACATACCAGACAGCACAAAGGTTGGCCAGCAGTGACAGATCCTGGACACCCATTCTGTGGTTGTGGGAGGCTGCACCCACATCCTGCAGCATACTTGTTCAGGGGGCCAAAAGCAGTTACACCAGCTACTGCTGGGTATGGAGTTCAGAGTCGGGTTTGGCTGCTAGATACAATCAGCTTCACTAGCCTTGATAGCGGCACAAAGGAAGATGCTTCAGGTCAACGCATTCTCCATAATTCCCTGGCACAGTAAAAACACAGTGATATTCAGGTTATGACACCCATTTCAGTGGGTGTCCAGCCCAGCTTGGCTGACTGGTGACCTTACACAAACTACCCAACATATGTTATTTCAAAAACAGCCCTGGTTTATGCTCTTTTAAAAACAGCTGAATTTAGTCCACTCTAACCCAGGCAAGAAGTTCTTTCCTTAAGGGACTCTATCTCCCTCTTTTGAGCTGAAGAGTAACTGCTTTTAAAGTATGCTTTCTCCTGGTTCTAGCAGACATTACTGCCATCTCTGAACTCAAAGATGAATAAGGGGAGCAATGGCAAAGGGTAGTGAGTTGCGTTAAAAAGGCTCATTGGCTTCCAGATGTCAGTGCCCTGAGGGCACTAATGGGGCTTAACGGCCCTGACCAGCCTCACCTGCGGTCTTCACCCACGCCCTCTGTCCAGAGGCTTAATTTAAGATCAAGCTGGGGCCTTCAGGCTTCAGTCCCTAGTCCTGTCCGGACTGTCAGTAAGACCTCTTATTGTCACTGCTCTGCCTGCTGGGCTGAGGCACCACGGGGTTGCAGTCTGGGTGAGGGCATTGCCTGTGCAGTGTTGCAGCCACCCTTGGCTTGCTAACTCTCAGGGAGCACCCCTGCTCCTGCTGCTCCCTGACACCAGAGCCCAGGTGTGACAGACAGCCTTAGGCTAAGTAAAGGACTGCCATTTTGGCCTTGGTGCCATCTGAGAGAAGGTTTCAGGTCCAGTCATTCTTGTGATCAGAAATAGGCTGCAGCTTTTGGAGGCCTCTGTGGCTAATGCATTGAAGCCTGCAAGTTCATTGAAGCCACTGAAGCCAGGCAAAGAACTGTGGTGAGAACTGCCCCTTCAGGGACTTTCTCGTGAAATACAATGGCTTAAAAAATATATAATAGCTGATGTTGGGAATAAATGAATGCATTTTCCCTTTCAATTAGTAAAGAAACAGTAAAAGAAAAGAAGAAGAAAGAGCAGTATATGACTGTACAGTATTTACAGAGACCACTACGGGTCTTTGTAACTGGGTCACAGCCTTCTGCATCTATTCATCTGTGTAACTCATCAAGCTACCCAAGCTGGCCAGTTCATGTTTGGGGACAATTAGGATATTTTTAAATTCTTTTGGACATACAGCTTGATTAAGATATGACTGAAAACAAGTAAGCTTGACATACTGACCCAGGAGGCAGGAGTTTTTCCACTGAAAACTAAATTTGATTGTGATGTCTCCATTTTTGTTTCCTTATTTACTGATGCTCACCCAAAGTCCTTGCAGACAGGAGTGTAGGGCAGCACATTCAAAGACTATCAACTATAGTTGTGGTTTTAATGAAAATACTTTCATATGCTTTATGAGTTTTCAGATTGCTGTATAGAATGTTGAGGTCCCCATGTAATCCCCCTTTACATCTAAAGGGATAAAGGGCGGACAAGGATTCAGGTGACAAGGCAGGTTGGGATGGGAAGCATAAAGCTCCAGTACCAAGGAAGAAGACCTTTTGAAGTCTCACGCTGAAGAAATAGATATTACCGAAAATTTCACACATATTTTTTTCCTGTGTTTAAAGATCAGGTATCAGGTTACCTAGAAATTTAAAGTCTGCTAAGGAAGTTAAGACATGACCTCATAAGGAAAGCGAGAGTTCCACAGAGAAGGTTTTAGGTCCTTTTAAGATTTCAGTGTTCAGGACTCCATAAAGTTGTTAGCCCTGGTGTCAGTAAGCTCACCCATCCTGGCCTTGCTTCTGTGACTTGGACTGTCACTCTGATCGCACACCAGGCCAGGCTGGTGACAACTAACTGACTGTTTATAACCCAAGCAGGATCAACCCAAGTGGCTATGGCAAGTTGCCCACTAGTTTGTGATGTTGTCGTCCACCTGGGCATGGCCAACTTTGCAGAGGTCCCCAGTGCAGATGGTATAGCGAAAGTGCAGTCAGTGCCTAGCAGTGAAATTCAGATACGTGCCTGGCAGATCTTAAGCTTTGAGGGAAACAGGTTAAAGTCTTAAGGAACCTGGCAAAACTATTTCTCTTTCCCCAACACTGTTTCTAATGAGATTTGGGAATGATATTTCCCAACAATGGCAGGACATCTGTACCAATGCAGTAATTATGACTGGATTTTTTATATTGCAAGCTGTGCCTTAGCCATTGCTTTCTTGTGTTCATGACATCCTTTTGCAGAACCTTGGAATCTGTATGGGTCAGCCACAGTTTCAGTTAACAATAATTTAACAAATTTTATTTTATTTTATTTTATTTAGAAATTGCTCCAGTATGAATTTGGCCAACTGAATCCAGGCAAGACAATCCTGTTACCTAAAGACAATATATTATGATATGGAGGAAAGATACAACAGTTTGTGAAACTCTTGGAAATTTGGCTCATTTCTTCTTTGTCATAGTGCAAAACTACAAAAATATGAGGGGTTAAACCTTACCATTTAATCTTTCTCTTTCCTTTAAGAGAAAATCAGAAATTTAAAATATCACACAGTTGGAAGAATAAGTTCTTTGCTTTGGATCCTCTCCTGCACAATAGAAAAATCTTCATTAATAGTTAAATCAAGAGAATAATCAATGAAAGACAATGAAAGTAACTTGATTAATAGGATATGAAAGACTGACAGATTTTGCCAAACCAGAAACAGGATACACATAAAGTACCACTTCACCTAGAATGTAACCTATTGTGGGTTTACCTAGTTTCTTTTACTATTTCAAATATGGATATTATTTTTGGTTTGAACAAAATGTCTGCACTGAAAAGTATCCAAAAAAGTCCTGATAGTTTATGAAACTTTAATTGCAACAGTAATTGCAAAGGCTTATCTTATTTGAAAAGACTATTTTACTGTTCCGTTCATGCAAAAATTAGAAAGTTCATCCTAAATCGTTGTAATACCTATTACTTACCTATGAATTAAATCCAGGAATAAAGAGCAAGAAATATGAAAATAACTGTAGCTTAATCCAGCCCTTTGAAATGGTGAATGAAAAGGTTTTGTTTTTTTTTTTAACAAACTGTTATGCCAGGATAAGATGGCACCTGTATGTTCAGCTTTCTGAACAGTGGAAGGATTATTCATGTTTATTTAAGAACAGACTCTGTCATCTTCATTTATAAAGGTAATTGCTTTTCTAGGCAAGTAGTCCAAGTCTCTCTGATAGAGCTTTAATGTGGAATAAGGTATAAGGCACTGTGAATAAAGATGGTAGGAACTGGCACAAAGTCAGCATTTTCATTTCCTTTTGTGAGGAGCCAGATTTCATTTACCATATAAATTATCAACCACCTTTTTAATGTGGTTATAAATTCATCACAGTTATTTTTCTCTTTAAAAAGCAACTGCAGCTGAACGTAACAATTGCAATAAAACTAATTTTAATTTAAGCAGAAAGGAACTTTGTTGACACTTCTCAGTAAATCCTTTACAAAAACAGAGTTCTACTGCAGAATGTGTTCTGTGAAACCTAATGACCTTCTAACATAATAAGAAATGAACCTAACATACACAAATTTAGAATCAAGTTTCAGCACAGAATTCTTTCTCATTGTTCTAACTGATGTTTTTCAAAGATATAATCTAATGATCAAACACATTCCATGATCTAAATTCATTAGAAGTTTTCATTAATATTCATTCATTATATTTTAAGCACTCAGGTAGAGAACTGCAAGGACACTCAACTTGCAAGTGGTCAGCAAGCGAAGAAGTTTTATTTGTGCCATATGTCGACCAGATCAGATAGTCTTAAATTACATCAAATACATTAGCTCAAATTAACCCCTGCTGCTGCACGAAATCATCCCAGCCACTCAGGAGATGGCATCCCTATGCTTACTGCAGTGAGCTGCTGCTAGACTGATGGCTTTGGATTAGAGGCCAAGATAGAGACTGCAACCAAGGGGGCAAAAAAAAAAGCATAATCACAAATAATTACTGCTCTTTTAGCATTATCTTCAAAGCTGAGAGGGAAAAGTAGGAATCTTAGCTCAGTTTCAGCACTGGCAAAAAATTTTTCACTCAAATGTCTTCTACTTCATTCTCCTTCAGAAACGATGGTTGGTATTCACTCCTGATGTACAATCAATCACATACAAGGGATTCTGTTTAAAAGGCTTATAATTCAGTGTTAGGTTGCAGTTCGGGATACTGAAACTCTTAAATCATGGAAATACTTCACCACATATTAGGTGAGTATGTATTGTACATACTCACCTAACACAAAAGTATTACTTTTGCCATTTTCTTGTTAGGTAACAAGACCTAAATAATTCAGGAAATGCTGAATCCTAGCCTGGTGTATTACCTTCCTATATTATGTATTATCTTGTGTATTATTTCACTCTTTCCACCAAAAGAAAGAAAAAAGGCAATAGTATATGCTTACACATGTACCAAAATGAGTTCACTATGTCAGTTGCCACAGCTGAAGCACTGCAATTTCTCCAAAACTGAAAATAAAATAAGAACTCCCCCTACATAGATTTTATTCCCCCTAGCTGTGGTCAGCTTACTTAGCTAGTGCAGCTGCACTGCCCCACAGAAATCCAGAAAGATGAGAGACTGTACAGATGTATTACCACTGAAGGGAAAAACTTGACTGGACCAGCAACACTTTGACCATTTCTTGCACGAGAAAAGTTATCAGTTATCCTTGCTAGAAGATGCCAAGAGGTGCAGTATATATTTATTAGAACAAAACAACAAGCTGCTAGCCAGGAAACCAGCCTCCATCGTCTAGACTAATAGGGAAATAAAGATAAATAAATGCTGGTCACTTTTGAACCTGCGTTTGTATTGCTGAACCTCATAGTGGAACTGAAGAGAAGGGAAGAATTTAAGTTGTTTTTGCAATGCTTTGTTCAGAACAGAGAAACTTTACAAGCATTCAGACAGCCTGCCTCTACTCCTTTAGTCTTCATCACAGCAAAGCATTTAAACACGTAGTTAGTTTCAATTGGCTTTATTGGGATTTAAGAGTATGTTAAAGTGCTTCTAATTGTATTCTGAATTGGCATCTCAATGATTAACAGACCAAGAATATTGTCTGTTGCCATTACTGGGAGTCCAAAGGGATTTCAAACAATAGAGTGGCCTGTCATGAGATGAGAAACTGCTTCACAACAGACTGGAAGACATTTCAAGCATTACATTTTTAACTCCATCGCTTTAAAAGTGGATTGCATGTACTAGGAAATCAACACACATGGCAGTGTTTCCACAGGCTTCTGAAATACCTTTTATGATATAATTAGTTTTTAAATCAGATTAGAAAAGTTGTTATTGAAAACACCATTCACACCAAGTTAATTACTGCCATGCTCCTGCAATTTAGATCCTGTGTGAGAGAAAAATCACTAGATTTGTGTTTAAAAATACATATTTTTAAATTACAAGTAACAGCTGAGATAATTCTAACTGAAAGGGATCTGTGAAAGACTTCTTACATGAAGATATGAAGGGACTTTACATCTTGCAGCTTTCTCTTACCAGGAAGGAAACACTCCTCCCACCCCACATGGAAACCTTTTTAGGGAAGCAGAGAAAGAAAAATAGAAATTATTTGATTTTTTTGTTTAATGTACAGAAATTAAAATATAACCATAAGGAATTACTATTGCAAGCAAGGACTAGTCAAGTCTATGGCTCAAGGCCAGATAACAGTATGAAACTTAAAATTGCTATTATGTAACACTAAAGGTGTTTAAAAAGGTATTTGAGGAAGAAATTCCCTATTCCAGGTTTACAGGATACTCCAGTTAAATACTATATTAAGTGAATTCTTACTGACCAGGAAAAAAATTCTTTGTGAATGACAGGTAATTGATGCATTACAGAAGTAGTCAGGCTGTTCATACCCTGAGAAGTGTCACAGAAATACTACATTACAGTCCAGGACTACTACATTTTAAGACCCTTGCAGTGACTTCTCATCTAAGATTACCCAGTATGGCAGTGGGTGGTCCAAAGCAGCCCAGTCTTCACTCCTTATTCCTGTAACAGATGTGGCTTATTTACAATACTATTAACTTATTTTTAGACATTATGGCAACCTCCACCTGCAATACTAGCTCTTGCAGGTGTAAAATTAGAATCCGTATTTCCGGGGTCAGCATGTAAGGCTCAGACTCAAGAAAGCACTTAAGTAAATGTTTTACTTCTAGCATGAGCTCAAAAGCGTTCCTGCAGTTGTTAATGGGCTCTGGAGCAGACTTTAAAAATATCTTCTTTACTAAATGAAAAAAAGCTCACCATGTGGACATTAGCTAGCAGAAAACGAAGTGCCCCTGTGGAGCGAGAACTGCTCTTATATTAAGCTCAGCAGGGAAACTCTCAAGTTTCCTGGCTTGCTGGTACATTTCTCACTTTTTGCCAATGAACTCCATACATTTGAAAAACCTGATAAAAATAGATCACCATTCCTAAAATAAAATAAAACACATTAAACTGATTCTCATCACACAAACCCTATGACAAGGCAAGCAGTTAGGTAAATTTTGACGAACTTTTGGAATACTGGCCTTGGTCGCAAGAACAACCCTATGCATGGAAAATTACTGCACCAAATAATTTCTTTCTCACTATTGAAAAAGAAATCACTGATTCCATTCATCTCGATATTCAGCAGCTGACAAAGTTTTCCCATGTAAGTTAAACTCAGTTATTTAAATACCTACACATGTTGGACTAAACAGAAAACTTTCCTTATTTAAATGCTGGCAGTGTTCTTGCATAACACACTTCCAACAAAAAGTGAAAGTTTTGAAAAGAAGGTTACATGGATATAATTTTAGTGAACATACTTCTCTTCAATGCTAAAATAACGATGGGTTGCAATGACATGGAACTAAACACAGCTTATCTGTTGGGGAAGCTGATCAGGGCCTCTGCTAGGGTGCTGGTGTGCGATTACAAGCTGGAGTCTTTAATTCAGTTGAAGCAATAAGAGAAAAAGGTGAAATACACAAAATTCAGGGGCTTATCTTCATTCATACAACTTTTATTCAGTTGACTACCACGGGCATGCAAGCTTGTGATACTAGTATTGCTTCGTACTTCTGAATGACTTCTTGCACGTTTGAATTGTGCATCAATGTCCACTAATTTTAACAATGACTCATGTCCAGGACGGTTCCCCTCTTCCAAGCCAATGTCATCCTACTGCCTCCTACTTAGCCCAGAGGTCCATTTCCACTTCATTATATATAGGAGGCTTATAAGAAAGACAGAGAGAAACTTTTTACCAAGGCCTGTAGTGACAGGACAAGGGGCAAAGGTTTTAAATTGAAAGAGGGTAGATTTAGATTAGATATAAGGAAGAAATCTTTTACTACGAAGGTGGTGAGACACTGGAACAAGTTGCCCAGAGAAGTTGTGGATGCCCCATCCCTGGGAGTGTTCAAGGTCAGGTTGGACGGGACTTTGAGCAACCTGATCTAGTGGAAGGCGTCCCTGACCATGGCAGGGGGGTTGGATTAGATGATTATATGTCTATGATTCCATTTCTGCCTCCAAGGTCTTTCACTGTGGATGCTACACAAATGAAGGTTTTGACAGCCAATTCATTAGGTGAGGAAGGATAGTAATTTTGGCCTTGAAATGTTTTATTTTCTATGAATGGAAAAAAGAGAATATTGTACTTTTGCCCAGTTAATTACTGTTGTGGGGTTTTTTTAATTGACTTTTGAGATCTGGTCAGTCTTTCCCATTTCTGTGTGTATCACGAAATGATGCTGAAGCCAACTGAGCATTGTCTCGTCATCACCCTTTCTATTTCTTCAGCTTTTTAAGCATGGGGTCAGTCTCAGTTGTATCTGTTCATACCAACCTTAGTTTCAGTTCTCCCTTTGCAGGGAAAGTAATAAAATTCAATCAAATTCTTTCCTAACAAACATATTTGGAAATAAATATTGTAATTACACTTCTCTAGAACGCAGAAAAATAATTTGGTTTCCTGCCTCAGGCAGTTATTGAGCTAATAATTTTCTAAAATCAAAACTGGGACTGCTGAAAAAGTCAGCTTCCTTTCTAATATTCCTGAAGACTTTCTCTATTAAAAAATAAAAAATCCTCTTATTTTCCAAAGGCTCCCTAGAGGCAAATTGTCTTCTAAACTTCAAGAAGAGTTTCTTTTATAACACAAAGATGACATACTCAATAAAATCTTCCTTCCACACTCTCAGTTTCTATTTAAACAGACATATTCCATCAAGCAGCCTCCAAAAATTGAGTGGAGAAGAAGCCTTCTCACCTGACTGAAGTTTTCCAGCTCACCAATTTCATTGCTAAAACTCATCAAGTCTAACCATTTTCCTTATTTATAAAGAAAGAAAAAATCCCCTCACTTTTTACTGCTTCATCCTTGAAGAGAGTTTTACTGTTTAAGCTTTAGTGTCTCAGCCCCATGGGCTGCCATCATCAACCCATGTAGAAAACAACAATAAAATGAAATCACCCATAGAGGTCATTCCTTTTGTCCTGTGATAATATGAAGAACCAGAGGACTAGCAATGAATTCCAGAACTTTAACAACCTGAATAAATTGTGAAGTACAAACCAGAATGAATATAGGATGTGACATTCATTTCACATGAGTCAATGCTCAGAGGTGCAGTCTGAAATCTGCAAAGATATCTTCCTGTTTTTACTGAGGAAAAATGACAAAGGAAGGGGATGATTGTTTTTTATATACACCTTTTTCAATAAGGCAAAAATCATTTTTTTAAGATCTGAAAACTGTGAAAAAGTAAATTAAACACCATCTGAATGAAAGCACTCCAACACTGTAACTGAAGACCAGTGACTGGCCCAAGGCTTCTGATTGTTCCAGTTCCTCCTTCCCTCCCCCCCTTCCTACTTTTTTCTTTTCCTTTCTTTTGCTCCCTCCCTCCTTGGTTCCCCTCTTTCCCTTTCCCTGCCTTGTCCATTTTGTGAAAAACAAAACCAACAAGCCAAACCAAATCCCCAAACCCATACCCTAAAACTTGTTACACAGCTAATTCTTGAAATAGACTTGTAATGACTCAAGCTGGATGATTACAACACAAATACTTATTTAACAGCACTATCTTTTGATTGAAAAAAAGCTTCAGTCAAGCCTGACTCATCAAAACAGTGATGTAACTGACAATTTTCATTCATAGAGTTTATCACTGTAACTCAAGATAAATATTAGCATCGCTTATGTGATAGCACAGAACTCAGCATTAAAAAAACATACAGTCAACCTGTCCAAGCCCTTAAGATGATCTCTTAATGACTCAACTTCAAGGGCCCAAGCATGACTGTCACTTTAAGCTTTTTAGATGACTATAAAGAAGTAAACACAACAGATTTCATAGATTCAGTAACTACAGCATCTTCAAGGCTTTCAAGTTTCTAATGCTTCCTCACAACATGACCCCACATCTATTTTTCTTTTTTTCAAACACCTATAATTGACACCTTTGATTCATGTCTATTGTAGAAATGCACATTGTCTCTCTGTCTGTGCATTCTGTTGCCAATTTGTAATTTTAAGAATGTTAAACCTGAGTTGCCCCAGGAAAAACCACATAGCAAATGTGCCTCAAAGCAAGGGAACACAGTATATTAACAGTCAGAATTTTAACATATTTCTGAATAGTTGTATGTTTTATACAGAATCTTTTTTTTTTCCGAGAAAATAATGTTTTCTCTTTATTTTTCAGATTCCTTTGTTTATTTATTAATTCAGTTCCTGCATTAAATAAACCAGGAGATATATAAGTGTAAAAAATCATGCCCTATTTAGCCTCTTATATATTGCAGTAAAATAGTATTTTGCAGGGAATAATCTCTCTTGTGACAGAACTCATTGCAAAGACAGAAACACAATTTGAGTTGGACAGATAAAGATTTTACAACAAATGATATGAATTACATGATAGTCAATGAACAGGTATCCATGACTTAATAGCTGAAGCTTGAAGGAGAAGTGATCTCTTTATTTATACTGCTAAACCCAATGTTAACCACAACCAACAATTAGATGAAATCAAGCTTATAAAAAAAAAACAAAAAAAAACCACTTCAGTTTACGTGTTTGTATCTCCTGCTCATCCTGTGCTGACATAACAGCAGTGTAATACATCATTTTTATTATATGAGTTCCAAGGGGCTTCAATTAAAATCAGAGTTCGAGTTTGCGAGACTCAATTTAAAGATATGAAAGACCGCCTTTTTCTTCCAGATGCTGCACTCCAAGGAGACAAAAGTCCACAGACTTATTGGAAGGGACAATGACAAGGAAGGTACATTTCAATAGACTTAAGCAGAACGGTTATTGACCAGCATGACGCTAAAAATACTGCTTTCTTCCAGCCAGGCCTAGACTTCAGAGTGGAAGAAGATGATGATGCAATATTCAACAGTCTTTCTTCGGAAATAAGAAACAGTAGCATTTTCTTATATGTAGAAACTGAAAGTGGTTACATCACATTACCATGGGACCATTTATGCAAAGTATGCAGGAATAACAGGAGAAACAGTAATCACAAAATGTGTCACTGACTGCAAAAACAAAAATTAACATTTCCTCTCTCCTCACCATGCAAAAAAGCATGTTCTCAGCAGTGACTGTACACCTCTTTCTAACTTTAGAGACTTTAATACTATGCACTTTAAAAACTGTACCATATTATCTTTTGAAACAGAAGAAGTGTTACATCCCATTTCAGAAATCAGCAGTAGCTGAACTGATTTTCATACCTTTCCACAGAATTACAGAAAGGTTGAGGTTGGCAAGGACCTCTGGAGGTCATCTGGTCCAACCCTGCCACTCACGCAGGGCCACCCAGAGCCAGTCGCCCAGGACCACAATTTTTTAATATCTCCAAGGTAGGAGACTCCACAACCTCTCTGAGCCAGTGCTCAGTCACACTCACAACACAAAAGTGTTTTCCCCCCTGCAAAATAATAGCGTTAGATACAAATTAGGCATGATACTTATCAGATTCAAGGAATATTTAAAAAAAAATCTGACAGGAGAAATGGTAAGGAAATAGCTCTCCTTACCAGTTTTAGCATCGACTACTGTTACAGTTAACAGAATGCTACTTTAAAGGGGAATTTTCCAGAAAGAAAGAAATGTTATGCTTTTCACCTGAATTTTTATGTCTCCACAAGATACCTGAATGAATAAATCAAGATTTTTGAGAAAAATTTTACACATCTCTTTATCAGCTACATTTGAGTATGAACCCAAATTATCACAGAAAACTCTGAAGTGCTTAGAGCAGAGCAGTGTTCTTCCATCCTCCTCACTTGAAAGCCTTTCTTACTCAAGTGGACTACCCTGACACCAAGAGCAATTAGCATGATTTTTCCACACTAGTTATTCCCCCTCCTGGCAGAGAAAACAGAAGAGTATTTGCTGCCTTTCCTAATTCTACCTTCCTGTCTTATTTAAGCTTCCCTTGGGTCATTCTGAAGAAGAAAACCTCTTATACTCCCTGATATATGCATACATGTGTCTAGGAATGTGAAGGAGAAGGAAACCAAAGTCCAGCTCCTCATACCACACAACTAGGTGGCTTCATGAAAAACTCAACTTCAATAAATTCTAGAAGGGAAAGACGTCACACACTACAAAAACCCCTTCTGAAAGAAACAAAATGGTTCCTTTTATGTTTGTCAGATCTAAGTATGATAATCCCTCTAAACAATCTGTACAGATTTTTTTCTTCAAACTTCAATTTAAGAAAAACAGGAAGCTTGAAATTTTTTTTAAAGGGAATGCTACCACAGAAATGACATTAGTCAGAACTGCAGTAATAGAAGCTTTATTCCCAACACTTCAACCGGTAACTCAAGTAAGCTCTGTTATTTGTAATTTCTAATGAACAAGGATGGTGATTGATAGTAGGAAGGAGAAATACATCAGCAAGAGACATCGGCAAAGACCTAATACATCATCTCATATTCTGTCCTGTATAAGCTCTGCTACCTGTAGAAAACAAACTTTTGAAGGAAGCAGTGACAGGAGCATTGGAATAAATTAGAGATGGCAAATCACAAGGCTGTGCAAAGAGAAAAGATGTGCTGCATCTCATTCAGCAGCTCACAGAATCAGAAAGAGCATCTTGTCCCGCTTATGAACTGGCCCTGCCTAATACCAGAAGATAAGTTCTCTGGCACAGAAAAACATCATGTTTACGTGGTTTGTGCCTGTGCACACTAATCACATAATCCCATGTAGGTCTTAGAATACTCCATACCCTCCTGAACATCATCAGTATTTCATCCATCTGCCAGGAAATACCTAGGAAATACCTATGTCCTCAGTGTTGATTTATGCATAGAACTGCAATTGCTGTCAGCTGCCTCCTTAGCTTCAGTAGGAGAAGCTTGTGCAGGGGATGTGTCGGTTCCAGCTCTATAGGTGTCAGCATGTTGCCTCATACTGAAAGGTACTTTCTCATTTACCTTTGGAAAATTTTCCCATCTATAAATAGAGAAAAGATACATCAAAATGCCAGCATCAAGATTGCAAAGCAACTCATTCAAAATTAGGAATTATCACCAAAATATGATCAATGAATTATAATAGTTCTTCTTTTAACAAGGGAAATCTACCTATTCCAAAGAATGGGTTGGGCGTATCCTGGGTATATCTAAGCTCTGCAGTCAGTGAGACTATTTTATTCCTTATTTGTTGAGGAAGTTATAATTTACAGTCTTTCCTTTAGTTTTAATGCATTAATAGATAGGATAGCTAGATAGTTCAGGCAGTCAAATGCTGTACTAGACTAATTTAAATTTAAATAAATGTAAAGCTTTTCAGAGGGAGTCATCACAAGTTGTGTGTTCCTCACTTACTGCTTCATCCTAAGTAAACAGAAGTTGTGCTTTGAATATAAAAAATGCTTTATAAATTAAGTACAATAAAAGGTCGTGTTCTAGGCACCTCAGACTGATAAGACAAAATAAGTAGGCACCTTGGACTGTAATTGCTCAGTGCCTCAGTTCCCCATTACTGAAAGACAGAACTTATATTCTTCCACTGCAGTACAGTGTGTGCTATTGGAAACTGTCATGGAAAAGCCAATGAGGAAATTAAAAAATCTATCTCAAACCACAAGTCAAGTGGTAATAATTAATAGGACCTGAGGCTGAATGAAGGTAAAGCAAATTACTGAATAGCCAAGTGAATACTAAACACTTTATACATTAAAGGAAATGCTGTGGAAAATTGTGGTGTGATCATGTAACAGGAGATTATCTGAGTGTGAACAAGAATAGGTACCTGAAAAATCTTAATCCCAATGACTCAAGTTTTCAGCAACTGATTTAATAACCCTGAGTTACTTCTGCTCTCTTTCTTCAGCCATTTTAAAAATTAATAATATCATATTTGGTTCTATTGTCCAAGTTTCATAAAACAGAATGACCAGGGGAACGTCATTCAACTTCTCTGAAATTCAAAAAGTTCCCATTTCCTTGCTTTCAAATAGTTTTCTACCAGCATCTTCATTTACCTCCTACTCCAGAGTTCTTTCCGAAGGCATTTATCTCTGATATGAAAGCCTGTCAAATTCTTTTTGAAATGTAAGGATGCTACATCCTCTAAAATTTTCCTTATCTTTCTTACCACTAATATCTTCAAAGAACTCAAACAGATTAGTTCAGCATGACCTCTTCTGCCTGAATTCATACTGGATATCCTTTATCAAACTGTTTTACTAGGTGTTATTCTGCCACATCTTTAAAAAGATTTCCAAAGATTTTCTCAAAATAGGGGCTTTGGGATATTGTTTCTTCATTCTTCTCTCCATTCAGACAATTATTGTGCCATCTAAGAAACTTCAAGCATTGTATTAAATATCTAATCAATCTTCCTAACATCAAGTGAGAGCTGAGCAGGGTTTTTTCAGCATTAGATACTCTGCAGATAATTTAACTATGGCTATATCCATTCTCACTGTACTGCATCTCAGGACTCTGCACAGAATTTCTGTACTTGGTTCTTGCACCTTTTGCTAGCACCATATAGTTTCAGGTAGTAAGTAAGTTGGCCCACGTTCTCAAAAGATACCCAAGCCCTCTGACATGTTTTCTCCACGTGCATTTTTTAAGCAGCCAAGGCTATTTGAGTTAGTGTTAGAATGGAAAAGAAAATGAGAGGGACCCATACTCAGATCACCTCTCAGTGCCTGAGATTTTTGCAACCCTTATTCTGAGCTGTGTTTCACTACAATTATGCAGGACTGCCAACCATTTTTAGCTATTTCTAGCAATAATTTCAGGACAAGAAACCTACCTTGACATACATCCTGCCAGATGGAGGAGCACACTATAGCATTAAACTTCACACAAGCAGAGAAGGTAAAGTAGGAGCACGGACAGCTGACAGGAGCAAGACTACTGATCTTACAGAGAAGAGAGAGAGCTCATATGGGAAGTCAAACCACAGCAACAGATTTGGTCGCTATTAGGAACTACTATAGTTCTAGTTTTTCTCTTAAATTGTGTGACTGTTTCTTGTAATTTTAGGCCCTCGCCTCTCAAAACCAATACTTACTTGCAATAAAACCATATTTATCCTCTATAAATAACAAACCACCTCACACCACATCTTCAGCCTTTATAATACACATTTAGGCCTCTTTATGTGGTGACTCGCTTCTCTTTTTCTCGGCCTCTCCTTCCAATTAGAAAATCTGCCTTTCATGGTTGCTGTCATCAGTTTACTGGTTCTCTATTTCATTCTTTATGCTTATTCTACAACATTAATACTAAATAATAGTGTTCAGCCACTTTTCTGATTTATTTGTATTTTAATGTTCTCAGTGTCTTCTTAATTCTCCTAAGACACAATTATTTCTGCTCCTTTCTCAGATATTTTAGGTTTTCAATTACTTCCAAGTATGGATTACTCAACACTTTTAAATATCTCTTTACCTTCCAGTATGGATCTTTCAGACATTACTGAGTTTTCCTCACTTCACTCCATATTCTTTCAGAGTCTGTTTTTCTGAAGTCAAGTATTTTCCTCCTACCACTTACAGAACCCTTTTTCGGTATATTAAATTCTAGGTGTTCTCCCAGATGAACTGTATTTATCATACTTGACTCATAGCCAGTAATTTTTTAAGTCCAGTGTAGTTTTTTACTTTATTGATCGTTCAGCATTCTGCATCTGAGACTGAAATTGCATTTGTGGCTTAGGTTATGCTGTCATGATGTCTGGTTCCTATTTCTGAGAGGGTATTTCCCTGCATAAGAGGAAGCAGCTTCTGGCCTTTTGTGCTCCCCTGTATCTGCCTCTGCCAGAGAATTCTGCCAGCTTTGATTAGTACGGAGTCAGGACAGGACATTCATTGGCATCACTGGAAGTGAGTCCCAGACCAAATGGTAAAGCTTGCTTATTCTCCCCTCACACATTATTCTCCTATCTCTCTCTCTACTCTAACTTGTTTTTCATTGCTCCGTTCCCTTTGCACACTCCTGTCTCTTAACCTTCTATTTCCTTCTTATCTATTTAAAAACAAGAAAACACTCTTTCCAACTTTGTCATTCTGCTCAAGAGGATGCTATCCAGCATCCAACACTGCAATACGCTGTAACTCGGAGTCCCATTTTGGGGTTCACTCGGGACATCTTGCAGTGAAGCGGAAGAGGCTGACAGTGCCCTCGCATGGCCTCTTGGCCAGCATATTCCTGGGACCAGCTAGACCCCGCTGTGTGTACCGAGAAGCTCCTGCTAAGCTGTTGTACTTATGAGATCATTTGTGCGAACACAGTGAACAAGAGTTGCTTGTCTTTGTCCTTATTCTGTGTTTAGCTGTCACAAATAATTTTTTTGTGCCAACTGTTCAGTTTTTGAAACCACTGTTCTTTTTTCTGCTTTTGCTTCCTGCCAGATTTTCCTATTATTCTTATAATTATCTACTTGAATTAATTTTTTACTACTAAGGTATAATGGACTGGTTTAAATGAGTAAGTCATCACACAATTCAAAGATGGAATGGGTTAAAGCTTGATTTTATAATACCTATAGTTACATTTGTTGATTATTACACTAATATTTTATAGTATGAAAAAAGAATTACAAGAACTTCATAATAGTATCTAATCCTTAAGAATGGAAGTATTATATTATTTTCCAGTCAACTTCAAATACTTAAATCAAATGAATCTATCCTGGGCAACTAGCCTGAATATAATGAAGTGTGACATTTGCAGGAAGAATAGGCCTTTTGGTATTATTCTTCAGCTCCCTGTTTGGAAAGCAACTATAATAGCAATGCATTCTTTCCATTGCTTGTCTTTTTCAGGAACAAACTCATATATATGTTTATCTAGTATCACCTTCCCACCACACACACACACGATATACCTTCTTTACCAATTTTACATGATGACACAGGCTTAATACCATCAGCATAGTGTTTTCTTCAAACAGTTCTCTTCAAGTTCTTTCTGGGTTGGTATGTTGCAAATAAACAGCTGAGCTCACCCACTTTATGATCTAGGGCAAAACCCAAAATCAGTTCTCCACCAGGGACAGCCTGATTAAAGGAACAATCTTGTACTCTGGTTTCAATGGCAAACATCAGTCCTCAGTTCAGCAGAAGTGTCAAAAGTGTTAAAAAAACAACTTCCCTATCTGAAGTGTAGATTACATTCCCTTCTGTGTTATATTTTTTCTTTTATTGAGTAATTTTAAATACCTGAATTCCCAAAGGAAAAAAAAACAAACAAAAAAAACCAACCCAAACCAACACAAATCCACAATAAAATATGTTAAAAAAGATGAACAAAACTTGTCCAAAGTCTATTAAATTTTATTTTTTGGTAATCATATGAGGGGTAAGATTACAAAAAGATAGCAAATCTTTCTAAAGAGGGGGAAAATACATCCTTGATTTGCCTTCTTTTTAAAGCTTTGCAATCTTTTTGTACAGACAGAAACACCCTGGCAGTCAGACAATTTTGTCTAAAAATCAGAGTTAAAGTGTCATTCTGAATAAGATCTATTGTTCCTCTCCTAATTTATCACATTCAAAATGTAAACTTCCCAATGTATTCACTGGCTCAAAACCAAACAATGTTTATTTATTTATTTGTCTTGTACCGGCATGTTTGGATTTGGTTGAATCCCTGCAGCAGTTTGTGAATTATGCAGGTAAAAAGCAAAAAATCCCTGCACTGAGTATCCACACACACAAAAAAACCCCAAACCAAAAACCCCTAGACATCAGGCTTATCACTTCTCTACCATTTGCTGTGAAATAAAAAGATAAAATTTTCACTTCTGTCTCAGCCAAGATTGCCAATTCAGCTTCTACAATCTAAAAACACACTCGTGTTTATTTGAAGTTCTAAAGAATTATTTAAATTGCCCTTTTTAATGTTCCCTCTTAGGCTTTCTACATCTTTCAAACACCTTTATGCATAAATATCAATTGTGGTATACAAAGGATGCTGCTGCTTCTTGTTCATGGTTCTTTGATTTAAATCAAAATGAAATTAAGTCACTAAGTTTTAAAAGTCTTTTTCTATGTTTTTTTTTATATCCTTCAAAAGAGTTTACTTCCTTTGGTCGGTAACCATTAAGACATATTTCATTTTCACTTTAAAATAGCTAAATAGGGATACAACTACTAAATACAGAAATGAACAAGGAAGGTTTTACATAGTGAGGTTGGGGACAAAATTAACGGCAATCAATATATGGCTTAAAAACTAAATAAGTAATTCACTCCATTTTTAGTAAGGACAACTGTTTAGGAAGGAGTGAAAAGAGGATGTCAAGTGGAACGAGGATACGGAAACAAACAGCAATGCCCAAATTGGGAAAAAAAATATATTAAAGAAAAAATCATAGAGCTTACCAGCCTCAAACCAAGAGATGGTGTAATCTCATGACTGAATACTAATGCAGCTAACAAAGTTACTCAATGACAAGTAGCAGCAAGTGCATCAAGTGACTGTAAAACATCATAACTAGGCTTCATAAGAGGAAGAACATCTTACAGACAACTAGAGATATGTTAAACACATCTGTTCATAACAAAGACCAAGAGGTATCTTCACACTGCTTTTGGTGCCTTGCTTTTTGTATGGCTAAGAGCACTTCAGCTGCGGCTCTGTGTCCCTTCACGCAAGCTGCCAGAGGAGTGTTTTCTAGAGCCTCTATGGCAGTATTTTTCCCTGCTGTTCTCATGCAATTGCTTTTGTGCTGTTATTCCCATGGCCTTGCACCTGCAAACCCCAATAGTGCTGTTATGGTGGCTCTCAAGGAGAGTGACTGACACTTGTCACTCCTTCCTTGCCCTCTTTTCCTAGCCTTTCATTGTAGCTCTTGGTTTACATTTGGGCAAGCAATACATGCATGCAGAGAGCTTAATTGCCAAGCAGTGTGCAGCACCTTCTGCTGATCTAAGTGTGCTCCAGTCAACATTAACAGCAGGAACAATCAGCTGGGAGTCTGAGTGGGTCCTGAAGAAAACTACATAGTTACTATGGGAAAATACTACGGGGGGAAACACCTGCTGCACTAGAGAGCACACACAGGGAAGGATGCTCATCTGGGGTCCCCCCGGCACTTCTCCTCCCAGCTGGCCACTGGGGGAGTTTGCCCTTTCTCTCTTGTTTCCTCTCCTCTCCTCTTTTCTTTTTTCCATTTTTCCCCAAAGGTAACTTTCACTGTTAGAGTCAATATGTGCCATCAGCCACAGATCCCTGCTAGCAAATCTTCACGCATGTGAACTTTCAATATTTTTTGTGTAACAGCCTGGTTATCTGCCCCAGCAGAACACTGGCACTTTGAACTTGGAGAGACTCTGCCACTCTTGTGTCCCTGCTAATAAAGTGTCAAGATGACTGAAACCCTTCTTTGCTAGTGTTCTTCACTTCTCATTTTCTTGACCACCCACAGAAATAATTTTGTCAAGAAAAGTGTTTGAACCAAAAGTCAAGTAGACTCAAACATGATTTTGCTAAAATATAGATACGAGACTTTCAATACACTCTTTGGTGCATTCAGTGTATTTTGTACTTATCCTGTAATTTCAACACATATTCCCTTATATCTTATACCTAAAATTCACAAGATAATTTAGAAGCCCAGTTTGAATGATTACAAAACCATTGTGGTAGATGGTAAGTGCTCATTTCCTTTCTAATCCGAATGTGTTGCCACAATGAGAAACCTTATGAGTTGTCCTAGTTAGGAAAAAAATCAGTAATGGAGTGCTTCTCTCATATAACCATGTACACTGGCAAAGATGACAAATGACAGAAAACAGCATCCGTGCTTTCAACACGCAACTTTTTTCCTGCTAACATCCAAATCAAAAGTCTTTTGCTGATATTGGCTTTTAGTAACATTCCTTTGGTCATCCATCGTCACAGTGATTTAAGCAACATCGTTGTACTGGGTAAGAATTTAGCTTAGATTTAAATATGCAGTGAAAACAAAATTCTATGAAATCTTCCTCATCATAATTATCTGTTGTCAGTGTAGAATGCATCAAAACTTGTTTTCTGAGATTCTGGGCCTTCAGCTGTTTTGAGAAATTACTGTGGCTGCAAAAGTCTATTTTCTCCGTAAGAGGAAGGTTCTGGCTCCATAAGAGAATTTCTTTGGTTGTGATACAAGTTTGAGGTCACTATAACTTTTCAGAAAATATTTCAAAGAGGATGATCAAGTTTTTTCTCACTGGCAAGCAGTCAGGAAACTCACCTGGTCATCTTGATTACCATTCAGATCTGGTCCCTTCTCCTTTCAAAAGATGAGAGACCATAACATCAGATGAGTAATAGGAAGCTCAAAAATGTAGAACAACTATTTGAAGAGCAAGTAAGCAAGACAGAAAAATAGAATGTCTAAAAAGGAAATAAGACTGAAAAAGAGTAAATAAGGAATTTCTTTCCCAGTACAAGACCAAGTCATCATCAAATGAAGAGCTGTGGCTGAGTCAAAACAAGGTGGTGGTTCTTCTGACAAGACACAGTGAAGCTGTGGAATGCCTTAAGATATGGTAGCTGATAAAAATGTACATGAGTTTAAAGGGAGAAAAACTCAAAATGCACCACTTCTGGTCCAGGAAGTAAAAAGCATCCTGGGGAAGTATCAGTACAAATTTACTCTCTTGTATTCCTTTTTCTAGACACGTGCTTATGACTGTTTTTGAAGACAGGATACTAAGGTAGGTGGAACTTTGCACTAGCTTGGTGTAACATTGCTTACATTAAGTACAAACTGCACTGCTGTAAATCAGTGATCCTAATCCTTTTGTATTATGAAGGATTACCGTGTAATAAAAAATTATTTTGAAAAGTGACATTTGAGATTTTATTAATATTACTTCTCAAGTTTGTTGGACTGGAGAAAACATTTTGTAACAAGTAACTATATCCACTTTGGCTTCCAAAATAAAAGAACTTACAAGGTTTCTCTGAACTAAGCACTTTTATTTTAAAATACAGTACACATAGTAGAATAATCTTGATGGTATATATGTAATAGTTCTTACAACAGTTTACCAAACCTTATTTACCTTTACCATTAACAATTTGTTACCTGAGTGAGTCTGAACTTTCATAGCTTCAATTTCCAGAGTTTGGGCGATTTACTTCTGGTGGACTGCAGATTAACCCTATTATCAGATATATTTTTCCTAGGCAGGTACCTTTAATCACCCCCTTGATAAGCTAATCAGATCAAGTTTCTTGAATCTGTCACTACAGAGGAAGTTTTCTAGACCTTTGGTCATTCTCATTCTCTAAATACCATTCAGTTTATCAGCATCTTTCTTGAACTATTGACACATAAGAACTAGTTAGTATACTTCTGTAGGAGTTGAATTACAACAAAGACACTGTTAAAATAACCACTCCACTCCAACTAAATAATCTCTCTTGGCTTCAGAGTCACACTAGGAACTGTCCCATCATGACTTCCAATCATTTCCACAACAAATCTGGCTATTTTTAAGTATGGTCTGAAATCTTTATATATATAATATACAAAGATATTTCTATATATTGATATAGATATATATGACGTATGGCTTGTTCTTTGTCCCTTCTGAGATAATACTGATTAACCTGTCTGTAAATTTACCAGTCATGACTGCTCCTTTACCAACAATAAGTCTTTTTCAATTGTAGTATTCACCCTTAAGGTACCTGCAAGTATCTGAAGCAACAAGTTTATTTTGGGACACTACCAAAAAAAGTGGGACACTTACAAAAAGAAGAGCCAAAGTTTCTTCCTGTCCACTAGACATCAAGGCATTTGATAGCTTTTCCCTAATAATTTTGAAATATCTGGTTTTTAATTTATTTAATGCATGCCATTTTGATTTCTCAGTACAGAGGTAATATCAAATCAAGTGGATTAGGAAAGCCTGTTCTACCATTGCTGTCACCTTTATCAATGCAATTTGAATTAAAAAAAAAAAAGTACAATCATCTTGCTTCTAAAATTCCTGATTAAGTAGTAGTGATTCTATTTCCCCTTTGAATTGTGTAGTAGTAGTAGTACTACTAATAATAACAATTTAAAAAAACCCTGTTAATTGAAATTACTTTTTGACTGTGAACATGCTGTGTAATATCAATTCCTATTATCCTTCAAAAACCACTTTTTTTTTGCCTTAACTTAGCTAATTACACTTCTGTTTATAGTTCTTACCACCTATTAAGTTTTCTAAATTTCTCAGACTCCTTTTGATTGTATTTACAATCAATAGCTTGTACTTTTTATCTATTTGGATGTATATACATACACACATATATACCTATTTTTAAACTGCCTTCAGATCACATTTTTCTTGCTGCTGTTCTCTTCTATCCCAGTTTATTTCTAACCAGCATTATTTCCTCGTTACCTTGAAAATTAATCACTTCCCAATTATTATTTCCTTTTCTTATTTAAATACTTTCTTCCAGACAATGTCCCTTATAATGGTTTTCACTGCTATGAAATCAGCTACTTAGAAACAGCACCTATCATTCCTATTGACTTAGATTTTAATCCATTTCAATACAATAATTATTAATCCAATATTTTATACAGAACACTTCATTAACCCTTATTTAACAGGTCAGATGCAGAAAGGATCTCTGAATCATTAACTCAAGCTTTAAAACTAACTTCTCCACACTTATGATCTGAGAGCTCTGGGCATACTCACTCTTCCTTTTCCCAGTCAGTATTTGCTGTGGCAGGATGGTTTTTTGGTTATGATTTTCTGAGCTACTTGTAATTCTGGAAGATGATCATAGATGAAGGAAACCTTAAAACCTACCTCACTCACTGATATTTCAAGTCTTTGCATTTCTTTTGTGTTTCTCACTCATCTTGATAGGCCTTTCTCATTTTTGCTCTTAGCCAGCTTCACAAGCCAGCTTCATGTATCCCATCATGTAGGTAAGCAGGTTTTTACTGTTCCAAGTTATTTACAAGAATAAGTACCAGAAAAAGAATGGCATAATTGGGACTTTCCATTTTAATAAACATAGTCAATACAAAACGCATCCCTATTCCAAGGGGAATCTGCCATTAAAAGTAAAACTAATCCAGCTTCAAATTAGTTTACTTTGACAAGTAATATGCAGAGTCTCAAATACCAAATGTAGAACAGATCTTGGAAAATCAGTTGTCTAAAACATCAATATGGAAGATGTATCACAGGGAGGAGATTTTAGAAGTGTTACGGTCAATGGCAAATCACTTGCACAACTCTATGAAAAAGAACCCCATGAAACCAAGTTAAAATATTTTTTAAAAAAAAAGGATTAAACAAGCTTATAGTCTTGCTGAGGACACCATGATGGATATTATGAAGCTGAAATTTTAAGGAGTACTGCAATAAGAAAAATAAAAAATAAATTATGACAGAAGAGATTAAAATAGTTCTTAGAAATTTATTTCTGCTGTAGGGTGTTGCAGCTAAAATATAGAACTGACCAGTTATTCCCCGTGTGATGAACAAAAATTACTAGGACTATTTCACTTCACTTTTACCACTGAAGAAAACGAAACACCTGCGGTGTTTTTTGCACTCTTCTCAAACTTACTGATAAAATATTGCAATTCTGGTGTATTTCACTTTGATTGATTAGGGTCATCATTCTTTAAGCTGTACGGCACTGGAATAAGTGTGCTTATTCTGAATTTCTGTAGCTGAAATACTGTAAAAATCTTCCAATTCTGTGCCTAGTTTGAGAAAAGGAGGGGGAAGCTAAAATATGCTTGAGCAATTTTAGTATTATTCCTATCTTCTGAAGGTATATGAGATGAAAAACAGTTAGAAAACACATAGTGTGGGATGAAAGAAGATCAATGAAGGCTGCAAAAGGATTTAACTGATTACCAATATGAGCTGTAGTAAAGTAGAGATCCATTAAATGAGTGAATTACAAATAAATATACTTGTAGTAATAATAATATTAAGCATTTATTTAACACTTTTTTGAAAAGTGTTTTGCAAACAATTAATTAGTCTGCACAAAGTATCAAACAAATGACATTGACTTGGGGAGAGTAAAGTTATGAAGGCTAGAAAGTTGATTTAATTCAATTTTTTCTTCAGTCTTTATTTCAGAGCAGTATTCGTTCTATCATAATACAAAACAAGTTACCTTAGAATATGAAGTCAAGAAGACAATGAGTGCGAATTGGCCATGGCTCAACAAGTTTGAACTACTATCTCATTTTAAAACACTCTTTTTGTCTCTTGATGGCTAGCTTATACACAGCTGACACTTTTCTTAAACAAATGGAGAAATTCAAATGTCAGAACAAAGATGTCAGATATAAATGAAGTAACCTTTTAAGCTTGCAAAGAAATATTGCATGTTGGTACAGTAAACTGTAAAGAAAAAAAGGCAAATTTATGTAAATGTAGATTTTTAGTCATGCATATTATGATCTGAGCCTGTGATTCAAATGCAATTTAAAGCTGTGTAAACCCATTAAACAGCTTAGATTGCTCGAAACAATACAGTGAATGCAAGAGTAAAAGAAATAAAAGCAAAGCAGGGGTGTTGGAAGTCAAACACTTGAACATGTATTTAAGAAAAATAATATCTGGAAAACTTAATTAAACAGAGATGTTTTGTGTTTGTTGGGGTTTTTTTGTTTACAACAAATGGTAATTTCTCCATTCTGTCAGTAGAATACAAGCATACAAGCAAAATGTGCTTTTTTGCCCTTTTTTTTTTTTCTTTTTTAAGAGAGGCTGTGAATACATTAGCAATCCCATTTGGACAAACAGTGCAGTCTCAAACCAAATCCTCTTATTAGCTTCACTGCATTTCCTACGTGCTTGCTCAGTTCTCAGAGTAGTTTTGTGAACAAATTAGATTATAGAAAACTAAACTAGAAGTACTGCACCAAAGTGCTCTATGACTTTGATGGGGATCGTTAGGTCCAAACACACAGAGTTGACACCACCACATGCAACTTCATCACCACTAAAAGTTCTTAAACTATTGCAAACATGAGGAGGTTCCTCCACCATATAAAGTGACTGCCAATGACTGAGAGATCTCAACTCGTTCCTCAACTCTGCTGCTCTTTCTTCAGTCACACACATTTCTGGTCTGAAATCCTTTCTTTTCTTTACACCTGCCCTTTCTTCTACTGCAATCGCCCCTTGCTAAACTTCATTTTTGCTACTATAATTTATTATCCCTTTTTACTTTCAACTCTCTTCTGTCCTATCAGTCAATGGATACCTACCTCTTCCCACTCTTGGAAAAACAGAGGTGTGACTTGGTGTCCCAACAATATGATGCTTCTTATGAATCTTAACCTCTCCAAGAGGGCTGCAAGTGTCTTGGGCAGTAGCTCAGCTTGGTGACAGTACCAGCAAGTTTCTAACTTCTGACTGCAGTCTAGTATGAGAGGAATGCTTCATTAAACCAAAAAAGATGATGCCAGGTTTCTTGAAAACCAGGAACAATAATCATACTTTGAGGTCGCCAAGGCAGACTTTAATCTATTAAAAAAAGGGCTTCAGATAGGAGCACATCACTGAACCCTCCAGCTTATTTGGAGCACATTCCCGAGCTCTGCAGGTTGTTTGGACTCAAACAGCTAGGCTTGCCATGTGGGAGAATCTGAAAAGTCCACACCATCCATCACTGAAGTATTACTTCCTTACATGTTTATCCTTGGGGGCGTGGGGACAATGCAGGGCAAGTGCTGACACAGGCCAAAATATGTCTGGATCATCATGAGTTGGGAAGGGCATGAATAGCTCAATCAATATCTCCCTTTTGTCTCTGTTTAATGCTAGGTGCACCACATCACTTGGATGCTAACTGTTTTGTGTGCAGAAATACTTTCTAGAACAGAAGTTGTTCCTCTGTGAGGCCTCTTCAGACCACAAGATCCATCTTTGCACGCTGATGATCCATCATAAGGTGGGAGAAGCATAGCCACTCATAGGAGAGAGAGGCGATACCTCCTGAGAGTTGGATACAGTGTGGGTAATAGGATGGAAGCTCTTCTCTCACTAGGAAGAGAGGGAGGGAAAGACTTCCTTGTTGACATGGTTCTTTTCCACAGGCCTGATTAGCTGTTTCTGCCCTTGGTTTAGCCCTTATCAAGAAGCTGCCTTCTCTCTCCCAAGCTGCGGCCACTACTTTCACATGCTTTTTCAAGTCTCCTTTCCATTCTCTCTCACGGCACCTACTTGCAGTTCTGCCAGCAAGCAAAGCCTCTCCCCTTCACTCCTGAATAGTGACTACTGCTCTCACAGTTCTTTTGTTCCTTTTGCACTCCCTCCTCCTTTCCCTGGGTAGCACCTTGCAGAGCTCCCAGCCAGCAAATGGATAGCGAGGAGATCTTCTACTGTTACATTAAAAGATTAAACAAAGAAAATGTGGGACTGTGGTTGAATGGGGTAGGTAATTAAGTGCCAGTGGATACCGCTGAGGCTCCTGGGCCTCTGTGCTGAGACAGGGTTCAAGGAGGAGAGGAATTAGCAGCAGTGAATGATGATCAAGTAAGGGATTACTTGTGAGAACTATACTTATGCAAGTCTGTAAGACCTGTTGCACTGCATCCAAGGCTGCTGAAAGAGCTGGCCGATGTCACAGCATAGCCAGTCAGCCTCATTTCAGTCCAAGAGAAAATCATAGAGTGAGTCCTCTTGGAGCAAGTTTCTGGGACATGAAGGACAAATGCCTGTTTGAGTAGAAGGTTGGAGTAAAGTCCCCCTGAAGTGCCTTCCAGCCTGCATATCATCTGGGAAATTTACAGACTTATGCCAGCAACAGTGTTTTCTACATAGGAAGGTAAAAAGGCATTGAAGAAAATGTGCAGATAATGGAAGCATGACAAAGAATAACCTAACATTACAGAAAAGTCTAAATACAGAAGACACATGGAGTGCATCAATGACTACAATTTATAAAAGAAATGCCAAGTGTAACCTCATTTTCTGCAATCTTATTAGCAATTTGCATAAACCAAATCACAACTAGAAAGAGCAGTGTGTCAGAAGGGGCACTGCACAACTACATATATAATCTTGGCAGGTGATATGTATCCACTGTGAAGGAATGTAAAGCTTAAGATAAAAAAAAACAACTTCTAGTTGTTTTTATTCTCATAAATACTACAAATATCAGATATTGGTCCTCATAAACATAAAGAAACGTTTTCAAGTTGAAATTTTCATTACTAGAAATGATAAGCACTGAAAATTCAACATAAATGAGAACAGATGACAGTAACATAGAAACACTGAGCACTCGCATAAAGCTGATACAAAGAAGCCTTAAGATTTCTGGAGACTGTGATATGACACACTGTGGTATGCCACTACCAACGTGTGTACAGACAGCTGAAGTAGCGTAACAGCAGTCTCTAGGATGAGACTTTGCACCACTGATGCTGGATGTCTGAAACAAAATGTGATTAATGAACAAAGGAGAAATGGGGTGGGGGGGATCCAGTAACCGCTAAGCCCCTTTTTATGATATCCAAGAGAATAATATCGTACATGTTAGTAGGCTTCCCATTAATGCTTTCATATGACATTTGAAGTGTGATTACATAGAGATACAACTGAAAACAAGATTGAGCAGCTCTTTCCTTGTCCTTTTACCAACAGTGCTACTAACTCTTCCTTCATCTTTTTAGGTTCTCTCTGATACTACGACATAAGACAAGACAAAACCTGTTCTACTCTTCAGGGAGATTCCTTCTTGAATCAACACACAAACTCACTGCTGAAGTAGCACGTATGCTTTGTTCAGCAGCCCCACACATGAGCTTCTTACACTGTTACTAAAAACAACCTTTTTGAAAATATGAACTCTTCAAGATGCCAAAATAGGCTTGCTTCTACATTTCTTCTCTCATTTGATCTGACGTTCTCCTGGTCATGTATTTTTCCATGTATACCAAACTTACTATTTTCCCTTCTGGGGTTTTTTTCTTACCTATTATCATGCCTCCCATTGTCTCTTTCTGAAAGCACTGTTTTTAAAAAAATTAAATTATCTTAAAAATACTGCCTTTTTCTCCTTGGCAACAACCCCTCCTTTTTTTCCTTCCTTCAGTTGCTAAATTCAGAATTGTTTTGTTTGCCTTGACTAAGTTTGCAAAATCTGGGGGGCCACCAAGGTACGGGGATTTTTTAGGATTTTATGAAGGGTTGGGAACAGAGTGCCACTGAAACAACAGTTATTATAAGCAATTATGATGACACAGTGATTATATTAATATTATTATTATTAAAATAGCAGAACTGAAAAGCTTAGGTTTGGCTAAGTATTAAAAAAATCAATGCTCATATGAATTCTGTGTCCCCCTAATAATTTACTGGAAGATAGAAAGAGACAGGATGTAATGTCTTTATCGTTCACTGTACCAGTTGGCAACACAGTTGAGGCAGAATAACTTAAAACTGCAGTACTGCTGATACTGTTACATATGAGAAAGAACATGCAAATTTGTCACAATCGAGCTAATCAAACGTTTGCGGCAGGGAAAGTTTGAATTCAAAAGTGACATTTTACTTAATGGCAATAATAATTTAGTTGTAGAGTTACTTCTGCCTTTGGACTGTAGGGATGAACAAGATGACCTCATAGGCCTCCTCCAGCTCAATTTTTTAATGATTCTATGAAACAAACCAAATGAAACAATGTGAAATGACAGATTATATTAAACTTTAAATGAACAATAGAAACAGTATCCAATACGGTATGGAATTATGTTAATACAGAAAAAGACATACAAACTAAATACACCGTGAAAGCTTATAATACTAAACCTTTGCCAACAGCAGCCTCCCTCTTACGAAAAGGAGCTACTGGCATTATTGATAATAGGTCTGGCTATAGAATTCCTACATGAAGGGTTAAAGAAAAAATAATGACCTTCTTTTGAGAGCAAGCTATCATACTGCATCATCTTACTTGGATATTGCAAATGAATGTTGATGTTGAGTTCCCTAAAGCAATCCAACAGAAATAATCAAGCCTAATGCTGTGGAAATGCAAGACAAAAAAAGTTTGAAAAAAGACTGTAACCATCTGCAGCAGCTTGGGGGGAGTATTTCAACTATGAGAAAAAAAGTGAGAAGAATATGCTATGTTTTACATCAGTCATTTTCCACCATTTTAAAAAGCTTCTTCCATTTAAAGTCATTAGCCACAGCTAACATGCCATCCAACTGATCATCCTCTCCAAGTCTTCATGCCTTAAATTGTGATTTTTGAGACAATGAAGTAAAACAAAAGACTTTAATCTAGGGTAAAATACTAGTTACTGTGGTTCCAATGAAATAAAATACATAAGCACATACTCTATGCATCTGTTTGGCTCAACACATTATGCACAAAGCGGAATTGGGGGCATGTGCTTAATATTAAATTCATATTTAAACTACGAAATGAAATGTGTGATTGAGTGACATTTCTAAGCAAAGAATAGAAAGAATACGAGCAGTTTTGTACTGTCAGATGTTGTTTACAAAAAGAGTTTCAAAACACAAAGAATTATTTAAAGAGAGAAAATTTGGGTGCACCTGTTAACATGGAACAGGACTGCGTAATTCTGCCACTTGCGCAAACTCAAGGGAGTCTGAGACAAAATTCCATCCACTAAGAGAAACAGAACTGCACAAGCAGTCAGTCAATAAAAACTACTGAGTGATCAGGCTTTCTGCTGTTTTCTAACATGGAAGACATCCTGAAAAGCGCCTTGGGGAGTTTGTTCTCCCACAGACGTTTTTCAAACACGTCGTCAGACTGCTAAAAAGAAAACGAGTTTGTGTAATTCATTTCTACCTAAACTTTGAGATAAAAAGGATTAAAATTGTAAGACACAGTCATCAAAATACATTTAAAATGATGTGACAGGCCATCGTGCCAGCTAATTGCCTAGATGTTATCTTTTGTCAAAAATAGTTCTTTTCCTACTCAATTGTAAATTGGGTACGAATAATTACACTTTTTGTTGTTTCTGTTGTAATACCCATACATTGCTACATACTCGTTTCATCCTTCTTATGATGAATGTGTTTGTGAAGTGCTTATCTATACTGCAGTTAGATTAGAAATACAAAAGCACACTACATGAGAATGTATCAAAAATTATAAAAAGGACAAAAATGTATTTGGTCTGTTAAGATACCAAGCTAAATTGTAGCAAAGCACGTTTCACATTTTTTTCTACATGAAATTGCTCACATCATATGCTGAGATGCTACATACATGGCTATGATCTTTTGTGCATAATGTTAGCTTTGACTGTAACTATTTATAAGCTGTCTGGAATCCTTGGTATAGAAGTAGAAATTTGGAGAATGTCCTTAATGGACTCTTAGTCTATGCTAATCCATCCTGGAAAGGGCTTCTTTTTCTCAGTTGCCTCCTGATTACCAGTAAGTGAACAAAAAAATAATGTTTAGTTTGCAAAACAGTAAGGCTGCCTCACACACAACTAGCTCTGAACAGCTTGCTGGCCCCTGCGCAGGTAAATATAGTCATTATTGTCTCTGCCTTCCTACTGTTACTTTGTAATTCAATAATAGACCATCTGTAGCTCACTGCTGGTGAATCATCTTGCATCTTAATGCATCGTTTGAATTATCTTCATACTATGTAGTGGACATGACGTAAACACTCTAAGCAAAATATTTAAGAAAGATAGCTGGGTGTCTGAGTAGCTGCTCCTTATACTACTAAAGGAAGGTTTATAAAATAATCTAAATCAATCCTATTTAGCAGAAGTACAGCTCACCACAGAATGCTTCTACACAGCCATACATACTATTTGCTATTAATAAACAGATGGCAATGAGATGATATTGAACTTCCCTTATATCACCAAGAATTTCGGAGGTGTCCTTGCAAGGGAAATATAAAAGAGCAAATAGATAACTAGCTAAGTTCTCAAAGCAGCCCCTTGCCCTGATATCTGTATCAGATGCCAAGCTTAAACTATCCAGTTAAAAGTACCAAAACAGTGTACTATTTCTCTAGATACCATCTCTGGAGGGAGAAGGGGGGAGGAAACCGGAAAAAAAAAAAAAAAAGCCCCACAAAAAAAGCACAACAACAAATAAAATACAGAATCCAAAATTTCCTTTCACAAACCTAAGCTATTAGAAAGAAAATTTATAACAGTCATTTCCAAATCTTAGTAACATTCAAGAAAATGTAAATGCACTACAAAAAGCTGAATTTGTCTGGGTCTGCAGCTTGCTTTCAAAAGCTGCTTGCAATTTTGATCTGGAGTCTTATTTCATCCTAGTTTTATACCCATATTTTCCAGTCACCTCAGCTACCCTCCCTGTCCTGATATGCATTAGTATAAAATGGTAACTTTGTCCTCTGGTCTTTTCTTTCAGGCATTTCTTTCCTTCAAAGAATTGTTTAAGAAGTTGGGGGCAACAGCCAACAGTTGTTGTTCATATGATAAAGAGCAACCATGAAAAAACCAATAAATCAGAACCCCTCCAGTTAAAAATAGATATATATATTCTTCAGCAAATGCTGAGAAAAAAATTAAACCTTAACCTCAGAAGTGGCCAGCAACAAGAGGTTAATAAGGCTAAGGTTGGCGTATTTGATTTCCTTCTTGATTTAAATCTATTAAGACAAGCTTTCTGGCACATGCATTTCTTTAACCTGTTTTGTTGTTGGGCTTTTTGTTTTGCTTTAGGTTATTTAGGGCATGTGATTATTCTTTTTTTCAATAGTCCACATAAATAGGTTGAAGGCTGCAGAATAATAAGAGCAGAAAGACCACTGGATCCTCTTCCCCTAATGATAATATATATCATTATACCAAGGAAACACAGATGTCCAATGCACCTGCACTACTATGGAGAAGCAACATATGTGGAATATAACCTGTGAAGAGAGTAAGAGAAAGGACTATTTTGCTAGAGGCTTAAAATATTCAATGTGTATCCTACTCCACCTTGCCAAACTCAGAGAACAGCTCTGTATTCATACAGGGCACCAGCCTCCTCTTTCTTTAACTTCCGCTTTACCATTCTGGCCCTTCCTGCAGTCACAATTCCCGTTTGATTCAGCAATCCGAACAAGTGTCTGGATGCTGTGAGTTACCCTGAACACTCAATCTTGTATTCCATGTATCACTTGTGCTTTCTCTTCTGTCCTATGTGCTGTAGGGATCAGCAAGCGAAAGCACTTCTCTCTGCCTCAGTTGCTCTTCTTCACTCCTCCAGAACAGAAAGCCTCCTGCCATTCATTGGAAACCTCAAACAAGTAACCTAAAAATTTCCAGGATCCACTAGCCAGGGAACAGATTCCAGTGTAAAACCCCAGGGAAAATAACCAGAGAAGGCAATAGAGAGCTAGTGCCTCCTTCTCCTCATGCATCTGCCAATAAACACCATCTTTTTGTAATCTGCAGAGGTGGTAATAGGTAACAGAAAAAGGCCAAAGAGGGAGAGGAAAGCCGCATAATGGTAACAATGCTGCAGAGCAACTCCTGAAACAGCAGCAGTAACCAAAAGGACACCAAGCTCTGGAGAAGTCCATGCGATATCAGGAAATAAAGTGATTTCAAATCTTCTTGTAGAGGCCATAGTAAGCACTTAGTAAGACATCGAAGCTTCCAAGATGTTGTGGTTTAGCCCCAGTTGGCAATTAAGTACCACACAGCCGATCACTCACCCTCCCCCCCGGTGGGATGAGGGAGAGAATTGGAAGAGCAAAAGTAAGAAAACTCGTGGGTTGAGATAAGAACAGTTTAATAATTGGAAATAATAATAATAATAATAAGAAGAAGAAGAAGAAGAAGAAGAAGTAATGAGAAGGAAAACAACAAGAGAGGGAGAGAGGAACAAAACCCAGGAAAAAAACAAGTGATGCAACTGCTCACCACCCGCCGACCGACGCCCAGCCCGTCCTCAAGCAGCGACTGCTACCCCCTGGCCAACTCCCCCCAGTTTATATACTGAGCATGACGCCATATGGTATGGAATAGTCCTTGGGTCAGTTTGGATCAACTCTCTTGGCTGTGCCACCTCTCAGCTTCTTGTGCACCTGGCAGAGCATGGGAAGCTGAGAAGTCCTTGACCAGTGTAAACATTACTTAGCAACAACTAAAACATCAGTGTGTTATCAACATTATTCTGATACTAAATCCAAAACACAGCACTATTCCAGCTACTGGGAAGAAAATTAACTCTATCCCAGCCGAAACCAGGACACAAGAGTGGAAAGTGTGTTCACCAGCTGCCCAGTTTCAAAACAGTCCTCAGCTGGTGGAAGTCAATGGAACACAAAAGCTCACCATTCACCTTCAGCTCAAGCAGCCTTCCCACCCGAGCTGTGTATGCTGTATGCTTCTGCAGAGCAGCTCAGCAGAAGAAAGTGCATGACAGTAACTCCCAGAGACAGGGTTCAGGCCCAGCAGAAAGGAAAAAAACAGGATTCACCCTGAAGTAGTGGTCACCTTGTATACCACCAAGGCCAGATATCCTGCTTGTGCGATGCAGCTCAGTGTCATACTCAGTACCAGGAGTGAGTCTCCCTGCCTCTGTCAGAAACTGCTGCAGAATTAGATGACAAACTAATACCTTTTCTGTTTCAAGCCTTTCTAGCACACTCTTTCCAGCAAGGGCAGCTGTGGACATACTTGTGTTAGCTTACTCAACAGTGCTAATCTTTATTTTTTTATCACATAAATCAGCTTGCACTTTTAAAGTTGGTACTGAACCACATTCTTTAAGACTTAAAAATCAAAGTTTATACTTCACCAGATTAAAAGAAATCTGCATCATAACAAAAGTAAAGCATTTTTTTTTTGTGATTTGGCCACACAAGATACAGGCTCTTGAATTTACTGCTTATTCTCAGCATGAAATTGGGGGAAAAAAAACACCATCCTTATCCCTATTGACGTATTATCGCACTGAGTCATGAAAGGGAAAGAAGCTTTCCATCAATTTTGCAAGGACTTAAAAAGTGCTATTTGTTTAACACAAAAAGACCCTCCAGCAGGACTTACCATTCAACAGTGTGTAGGATACAACCAGACATTTTTTGCTTTTAATTTGGCATAGTGAATATACAAACCAGCTACTTCTGGCCTACGCCAACTCTTTTCTTAACTATGGGACTTGATTGGTAGCAGTTTCTAGAAGCCCTGCTAAGATGACACCAAAAATTGACAGTTGTTTTAATGCAGAATTTCTGAAAGCTTTAATAAATTTTACCACATCTAAGCCACTTTATGATTACACATATGGGGCTTGAAATCAGGTTTTCTTTCTTTTTCCGAGTCATTTTATCAAGCCCTTCTCTTCTAAAGCTGAAATTTAAGCCACCTATAAAGTCACCCACCAAATCTTTTTATTTGCATATTTAGAGAATTAAAATTTTCAAAATTACATAAGTAGATTTTAATAAATCTGTGATCCTGAGATATTTTGCCTCCCACTTTGATTTGACATCTTGCTTAGAGCTGATCTGAAAAGCTATGATTTTCTCTGTTCTGAAGCATTTTTATTACCTTGTTCTATCAGTCTACTTCATCATTTGCAATTGTATTCAGCTCTCAGCTGAATGTGTTAACATTTGTAGATGACACATGTTCCTTGTATCTTTATTAAAATTAACACACCCCATTTCTCACCTTGGTTCTGTGTCATTTTCTGCAATAAACTTTGCACATAAAAGGCTTTGGTATCTTCTCACAATGTCCCTATTTATGATTCCCATTGTAGTTTATAGGCCAAACGTGAACAGGTTGTCTTCAATGTGTATAATCTGCATTTGATTTGAAGCACTTATACTTGCAAGGGGCAACTATATATTAAATATTATCTAAGTGTTTAGGAAGATAATTAGTACCTAAGACAATTACTTCAGGCAAATGATGTGGGCCTAACACAGGAACAGGAATCGCGACACCTTGAACAATTGTGTCAATTGATGCTCAGAAAAGTTCAGGGTAATATTGAACAATGAAGTTTGATGGAATGAGATTCAGAAAGATATGCTGAGGTTGAGGTATGCAAAACGTGTAAGAAAGATGTATAAACTATGAGGCACCTAAGCCAAGTTCAAAGACTACTAACTCACTTGATCAGGAGTACTACTGTTGAAAAATGGAGGAAAACAATGACCAGCAGACCTAGATTTGACAATATGTTCTATCAAAAATCTCCAAGACCTGAACTGGTTAATGCTTATAAAAGACCAGGAGAGAACCAAACGCTATGAAAAACAGAACAAGAAAAACAAGAATGCTACAGCAAGCTACCTAAAGAAGAGTGAGATAAGAAACAAAATAAAAGATTCCTTATTTTTAACAAATCTCAGTAAATTCTACCTATGTGAGGCTTGGGGAAAATAAAATAAATCTTACACCACCTAAAAACATAGTACTTCACATTTCTGAGAACAGAATGCTATGATCTCTCTAAGAAGAAAACGTTGTAAGGACAACATCAGATCATTTAAGTGTTAGAATTACAACACATCTTTCAAAAGAAGAGAGGCAAAAAACAATAGTCCCTAAAAAACTCACTCGCTGTTTCTTCACACTAAATGTTTTAATTTAAATAGAACAGATGAAGCAGACTTCTCAAGGTGGTTGTTTTTTCCACACTTTTCCAGGCTCCAGTCCTACAGTTATGTAAAATCTGTACCCATTATAGAATAAAATAAGTTTAAGGGAGATACAAATGTTGTATTTTTCTTTATAATTATTAGCTAATTTATTAACTCCAAACTCAATGGCTGATTGTTGTCACTTGGGTTTCTGTTCTCCTTTACCTCCACGTTACAAACAAAATCCATCTGTGTTCCATAATACCTCAGTACAATGCCATTTATATGGGCTACAAAATTGGAGGACTGCAGCAAGCTACTCTGTTGGAAGACTTCAGGTATGTCCAACAGACCTATTATTATTATTATTATAGGGGTTAAACATAACTTTGACTTTCACAAAGTGTTTCACTGGACTACTACTAGGCAATAATAACTGAGAAAATATATAGAGTCCTATACAATCAATGGTTCTGTCCACACACTGGGTAGCTAGGGCAACTTTTTTTTGTGCATTTGCTGGCTGGTCTTTTTTAAGACACAGAATGGTCAAGAGCAATCCCTTCTTCTAAGAGGATAAATGCGCCACGGTTATGCCGAACATGGGCACCTATAACCCAATCAAGTGTCCCACTCTCTAGAAGCTTCCTCTGAACTTCTGTTTGAAGCTTGTCAGCTGCCTTCCAGCATGGTCAGACAAAAGGGAAGTTTATTTGTGGGAAGCAGCTATACAGTGAGAATGGGGCATTCCCTTTTAACTAGTTCTGAAACCAAAAAATAGTACCGTTAAAAATTTAAAGGTATTGGGATTATTACTATAGAAGTCATGACAAAGAGAGAGATCGTGAAGAAATCTAGTTGAAATCAGTCCTAAGCAAGATATAGAGAGCTGGCAAAGTAGGAAACACCACCAAGCACAAAAATAACAGAGAAAAATCTCAGTTTATTCTCTTGTTCTTCTTTAACTACTTAATTTGTTCTCTCTCTAAAACAGAACAACATTTCAATTCTAGCTAAGAAATCTTAGACAAGGTTTGCGTAGACAAGCAAAAAGAAAAAATCAATTTATATTCCTTCTCTTGTCTGTCGTGTGATCTTAGACATGCAGTTTTAGGAGGTTGTTTCCCATCCCCTAAAAAACCCTGAGCAGTTGAATTTCCTTCATAGATAGTTCTTCTTACGTACAAACAAAAAATTCTACAGCAAGGGCTAGCTATACTCCAAAAAAATACATGAGTAGCTTCAATTACATGAGGAAGCAAGAAAACTTAAGGAACTAAAGTATGGATTCAAGAAACTCACAATATTTGTAACTTAAAAGATTGCCTATTCCAATGACCTTGACTTGTTCTTGTTTTGAAACACTGTAACTAAAGGGGGGGGATGATTTCTTTTAGAATGAATGCACATTCTCCCATACAATCCTGGAAATGAAGAGAATACTTTAGACTTTCCTGAAATCTATTCTACACATAATGAATCCCTGAAGGTCAATCAAAACCAGATATGAATCCTACAGGTTGTGGGTGTTGTGGGGTTTTTTTTTCCCTGGATCCATCTTTCTTCATGAATTTAGTATCATCAAGTGAGAATAAGGGTTGGTTTATTTAGCATAAATTTTGACACTGAGAATTAACATGTAGCTTACTATGGTTCATTAGTTTACGAGGTACAGAAAGTATAGGGATGTACATCACATGTCTTAGTTCTTAGAGTAGAAAGAAAATCGTATCTCCTTCCTGAAACAGGTTTCAAAGTTGATTTTATTTATTATGCTATGCCTTAGGATACTGGCCTTTTTAATTCACAACTGATTTGACAAGGACAGAGTTCAAGTGATAATTAGATTCTCTTTTATTGATTTTTGGCTGGTAAGTAACCAACCTAATCTTGTTACATTCTGCCCTAACTTTGAGCCCTTTCATGATTAACTACTCTGGACACATATTTGAATTGTATAGTGGCAGAAGTAAATGTGACTCATATTCTGGCATGTAAATTAGTATAGCAATTCAGTCAGTCCAATACATATGCTGAAACAGTTGCTTTTAGTGTGCATACCTTTTGCTGGTACACAAGAAATGAGACCTGTACTGAAGAGCATTCAGGAAGCTTTTGGGACAAAACCATTCTTTCTTTCCACTTCTAGTATGTTCTATCTAAGAGAAGATTCAGACTACACACAAACTCTTAGGATACCCACATACTCCAAAGGCTGAAAGAAAAACTTATCCGGATTATTTGTTGAAATATTTAGTAATATACACAGCTTACACGGTAAATATTGGCCTCTTCCTGCTTCAGATGTGTAATTGTACTCTTTAAATGTTGGGTAGAAGGAGAGGAAAGATAAGCCACTGACAGCTACTAAACTCTGTTGCATGGGATTCAAACGGATAGATTAAAGGAACAAAAAACCCTATCTGTTTTCTGTACTAGCATCCCACGTGGAAGGATGCAGCTTCAGTTTATATGAGGGGATGGTTACACAGACATGTGACTCTGCCACACTCATGCAAGAGCATCTGCTGTACCAACCAGTGTTAACAAAAGCCCGTGTGGTAACCCTGTATCTGCCTCACACCTGTCATGCCATGCTCTTGGGCCTGAGACCCCCAGTCATTATTTAGAAAATGCTTACTATTTTTCTCTTGGGCTGATACTGCAATTTAAGTTCAGCAAATTATGTTAGCTTATCATGAAATATGACTCTAACACAATCATCAAAAGTTACCAAAATAAAGGAAGCGGCAACAATTTTCTGAAATCACAGAGATATTTTCTGAATCTGCTTAAGAAGACAAAAAGCTGAAGTCTCTGCATGCTTCCTTAAATTAAAAAGCCTCTCAGGAAAATAGTATTCACCATAATTACATCATTGCAGGCAAACAACAACAAAAACCCACAACAGATAAAACCAGAAGAATTAAGAAAGACACTCCTATGCAAATTCCCAAAGTTAAGAGAGTTGCGTCTTTTCAAACCTACAGCATTCAGAAACCATTTCTAATGTAAGTGAACAAAGCAATGGAAATTACTTTTTCAGTCAAGCTTCAAAACTATTCGTATTACAGCTTACTGGCAGAAATTCTGAATCTTTAGAAAAATAGTAAGGATATGAATTCAACTAGGGACAACTGATCAAAACGATTTCTGATCAATCTAAGATGCACAAATAATTTAAAAATCATTCCTAGGCAGCAAAATAAAACAAAATGTGCAGCTACAATAAACCTTATATAGCTAGATACTTTGAGGCCAGAACATGATATAATATCAACTCTAGTGTGGTCTTAAGTACAGCATTACTAATATTAGTTGATAAAATGAAATCTAAAGAATATTGAGTGGATATTCAATGGAGCTTCTAAACAAATTAATTAACAAAGTAACAAGATTACAAGACCAACCAAAATAAAAAGAAGACAATATAGATATATGATTTCATTTCCGAAGTCAGTTAAATGCACGCCCTTTATAAATAAAAAACCCTAAATATCCCTGGTGTTTTACCAGGCCAAGATGCATTACCGCCAAGATGCATATAAAACTTCCGGAAACCAGATAACATGAAACTATTTTAAATCTTTAATACAAAGACGGGTAAGATAACTCTCTTAAAAATATCTCCTACAAAAATATCTAATATCATCACCACTGGACATACTATTATATCTACACACATATTATATCCACCGTTTACCTCATATAACCTCCATTTTGAAGCTCTTCATACAAAGGAAATTCATCATGCGCAAACAAAGGAAGATAATTCCTTTGAGAATTCTACCTCTCAGCATCCTTAGGTATTGATGTCTCAGCCTTTAAAGACAGCATGTTGTAGGAGTTACACAGATGCAAGGGTCATTTAAATTTTACAGCTCAGTACAGGTCTCCTTTTTTGGCCGTATAAAGAGAAAAAGTGGCCATACCAAAGAGGACAAAACTAAGTCCTCTTTGGTGGAAGGAGTCAAGTAATGAGTTAAATTAATCCATATTAAAATAAAAAATACAAAATCTTGGCCACTGAGGAAAAACACAATATAGGAGAATAACATTTTTTCTTCATTACCCCTTATCTTGTTTCCCCATGCTATGAAGTCTGTCAGTCAGTGCTATAGAGGTAGGATTTACTCTTTAATCCCACTTTACTCCAAACAATTACTCAGTGCCACTCTGTGACACCTATTTTATACCCTCTCTTCCCACAGAGGCTTGAAACATAGTTGCTAAGATCCAAAATCAAGCTATCATCCACAATAAGGCAGCAGAAGCATTTACTTAGTATGCTCCATGAACAACTATGTTACCACTTTTACAGGGGGGTAAAGATAGTGTTCTTCACCAGATTTAAATGACTGGATCAAGACATGAAATCTAACACCTTCTACACAAAATTTTATGTTATATCTTTTTAACAACAAATTTAACTCCTCTACGAATACCTTCAAAAATGTCTGCTGGTTTTATGCAGTTTAATCCTGGTCTAACTGGCAATGTATTGCTATGGAGATACTTTGATAACTGGAATCTGTATGTAATTACTGTCAAAATAACAAATGGCATGGGTGGGGTCAATTAATCAATCAAATGTTTTTGTTAGTTTTTACCATGCTTCAATATGTAAACTAGAAAATCAATATATAAAGTACAGTTGTAGCCCCTCCCAGTAACAGCTGATTTCCTTTATCAGAAGACTCAACGACAGGGCAGGGAATCAGAAACTAGAAGAGGAGCTAGGAAATATCCTACACAAGGTATTCACTTGGCTAGTGAATCTGAAAGGAGCAGGGGTCAGTGTGGGATTTGAAAAGTATGTTTTATCAGAACATGCCTGTAGCTACACAACAAGCACAACATATGAAAAGAATCAGTATTATTATCTTCATCCAGAATTTTCAGAGCTTGATGCTTTAATTTAGGCTTGTAGATCTTTACTCATTCACCAAATAAGTAGGTAAATTTTAAAATATGGAGCACTCGCAGTATCTACTGACATCAATACTATCAGATGGTTCACTAACCAAAACCAATACCTTTTTCTTGATGCAAATATTTCAATGCCTACATAGAGGCTCAGGACTTTTAGAAACCATGTTTGAAAATTCCATGTTTTCCTTCAGTTTTTGCAAAACAGTATGTTCTCAGTTACATGGATATTTCATTTTGCTTTTATTCATGTAGTTACATTATTTTGACTATCCAAGCTATTTCTGACTATTACGGGTAACAGTTGTGTTTCCTCATTAGCAAAGGATATGAAAACTTACAAAATAAAAGCAAATAACCCCTCATCCAAGCCTCGCCTATATGTAGACTAAACAGCAAGTTTTAGCAGAAATATGTAAAACCAAATCTAAAATATAAATGTGGGCGTGTTAAGAGAGAAATGCCAAATTTACAAGCCAACACTATACTCCATGTATTGGGATTTTAAAAGGGAATGTTCTGAGGCCAGACCTGCACTCTGTATTCTCACAATCTAACAATTACCAATAGCCACGAATAAACTTTAAAATCCATCAGGAAAATAAATCTGGCATCTTTTTTGACTTCAAAAATAGGAAGAGTTTCCTCAGCCCTTTTAATGGCACAGAGCTTGACAGCACAGAACTGAAGTGGTCTCATTTCTCTGCCATATGACAGAGTTCAGACGAATCAATTATCAACTGAATTTAAGGTATTCTACGGCTGACATATAGCTGATACTTGCACTTCAAGAATACTGGCATATGCACTGCAGCTCTAATATTAATACGAGTAAATCCTAAGGGAATATCAATACCAAGGACTGACCCACAAACTTCCTTACTTTTAAGGCCACTCCCCCAAGTCATTTCCATATAAAACACTGTGTGTTTATATCTGCTCCCATACTGGTCTATGGACGAAGTTACTGGTTTTTATTTATAAAAGTAGACTGTGACATCCACATGGCTGCTCAGCAGCATAGCTGCTCAGCTGTATCAGCAGTGACACTCAGGATTTTGGAACCATTCGGTACCATGCTGCCACTCTTCAGGTCTTCCTTTTACTTGAATTAACACCTGTGTGATATTTGAGAGGCACACCCGGACAAGCTCCTTGCCCCTTATTTTACAATGCCTATTCTATTGCTGCAGTACTCTGGTCATGTGTCCCAAACAGTGCTGGAAGGCGTCACCCCCTCACACTGCTGTCTGCACAGAACGTAGTATCAGAGCTTCTCGTCAACATATAGGGTGATTTCGGCATAAATGTGCCTTTAATATTTTAAGCTAAATTTTAAACTAACTTTAGTTAAAAATTAAAAAAAAAATTTTAGTTAGTTAAAAATTTTAACTAGTTAAAAAGTTAGTTAAAAATAAAAAAAAATAAATTTAACTTACTTGACTGTGAGCTAAGCTTGATTTAGCACACAGAGCTGGTGCTTTGATATCCAATTACCCATAACTGCATTCTCAAATACCTACCCCTGCTATCTGTAGATTAAAAACTGCAGTCTGGTTTCAAAATCTGTCCTTAAAAGCATGAAGCAGAATACCTTTTAAGATCTATGGATGATGGTGACTTACCAAAATGTTTTCAGTTATGTAACAACCAACTTCTAAGTCTGACATAAGCTTTGCTCTACAAAAATAGAATTATTCCTGTGTTCAAATATACTCTGCCTTGAAGATTTCAGTGAAATGGAAGTGCGCGTTCAGGAAGCAGCTGTGATGAAGCAGTTAAGGTTGTGGGCGTGTTGGCTGTTAAGTTTACATGGGTGCCCTAAGTGTACATTTTCATATCACAATATGGCTGACCTAATTTTAGAAAAGAGAGAAATAGCTGAAACTTCATGTATCGAAATAAGGCACATATCTTGCCATATGTAATGGGCTTGATTTGATTCACTGAATAACTCTTCTAAATTACTACATTACTACATAACTCCCCTAAAACGATGAATTCTAGAATATTCAGTATCACTTATTGTCATCTGTATTTCATAACAAATAAACAACATACTGGCTCTGCTGTGAGTGGGTAGTAACAAGACACTATTAAAAGAAAACATTTGATCACCATGTGGATTATAATTATAATCATATTGAATACCACAAGATAGCAATTGAGCATCACTTAGATCATTATAATAAATATTTAGAACAGAATAACTGGTGATTCTTTAAGATAAGTGTGTTACTATAATGGTAGGTAGAGACACACTAGATATAAGAAGCTACTATACAAAACAACTACAAATGAACATAACTGATATTTTTCAGTGTTCTTCCTTTTTAGTATAGTCTATATTTAAGATTCAGTGATCATACAATATATAAAAAACTTGTGAAGTAGTTGCAACTGGTAAAAAAAAATAATCTTTCAACATTTTTAATATAGGTTTTCCATTTTACTAATGTAGCTCTCTTTCTGAAATATCTTTATTTAATGTAAAATTTCCAAATCTGTGTCAATACCTAAAGCATTTTAGTCCATGAGATTTTTAACTGAAGAAATATTTAAAAAAATCCATTTGCCCTCAAGACCTCAACTTCCCTGTCCATCAATACAAAAGACATATATAGGACTTTCAGAAACAGCATCCAAAGAAAGACATATTTTTCTCCAAGATAATTCTCAGTGGTAAGTTCCAAAAAGAATAGAACTATGATTCTGAATAATTTTATTACTGACTGGAATGCTAAAAGCACTAGTCAAATGCAGCTCTGTTGTACTGCACCTATAAATAAACTCGGCTAAACTACAGTCACTCCAGTGATGCTGAGAGTAAATGATAACAAAAAGCAAACATTTCACATTGCACATATCACATCTTTCATACAGAAGCATTTAATACTGTTTTTTCACATAGTAAGTGTTACGTAGAAACTGATAAGAGAAAGCCCATCTAAAAGCTTCCTTTGCACATGTGAAAGCACAAGCTGCAACTGCTTCTAGTTTATATGCAGTTTCCCAGTCTTCACACACATACAGTGAGCATTCACATAACTAAAGCTAAATATTTGTGGAATAAAACTCCCTCCTCTGTCAGGAGATGGAAGCAGAGACAAGCTACAAAGGAGGAGTTTGAAAACACTGCCTGGGCATACAGGGATGGTATTAGGAAAGGCCAAAGCTGAACTAGAGGCAAGATCTGCAACAGAAATTGAATACAACAAAAAGACCACTACATGACTAGTAAAAAGTGGAACAAGGAATATGTGGGACCATGCTTGAATAGGGTGGGTGATTTAATGACAGCAGATATAGATACACACTGAGGTATCTGATGCCTTCTTTGCCTCAGCCTGAAGGTGAACCAACAAGGTCTCCCAGGCCTCTGTGCCCAGAGGCAGGCTTTGGAAAGGAGAGGAAATACTAGCAGTGAAGGAGGATCGAGTCAATGATTACATGAGAGAGCGAGCTCGACATGGGACATGATGGGCTTCACCCAAGCATGCTGAGAGCTGTCTGATGTCCAGATCCAGAAGGATAGCTGGATAGTGGACTGCAAGCTAATGGGAACGATAAAGGGGGGGTACAATTCTTGGGTTTTGTGCTCATCAGAGGGCGGGGGAAAGGAGTGTCTCAGACCTATCAGTGTGTTTAAGCCCTTTTCCTTTCTGCTTCAAGGGACTTGGATCTGATAGCCCTACCCTCCAAAGGCATAGGTTCCTTCTCAGTGTACTGGAAAGACAAGCTCCTCCCCTTCTCCTTCCACATTTGAGGGAACACAGCCCTGTCACACTGTGGATGTGAGCGGTCCCGAGATTCACCCCTGCTCCTCTTGTGACCAGAGCATGAAAGGCCTACTGAGGGGCACTCCGGGTGGAGGGTAAATGATAACATGAACTGTGGAAAACAGGCATGACCGGTACCTGAGACAAGTGTCCCCAGCACTGGGAAAGGAGATGTGCAATCACAGAGCTGAATAAGCCTTTGCACTTTCTAGATCTCTAGATAATGCATCCTCATCCATCTGAGAACCTTTTGTGTCTCTGTCTTTAGTAGAGTCAAGGTTAAATTTAAGAAGAATTTGTAAGTCTTCTGAAATTTGCATGCTTACTAATATTCAAAAGGCTTGTATCAGTGATCCAAATTTGGGAGGGGGGTGGTGAAGGGAGGGAAGGAGGAAGGGAGGAAGAGAGACTGTTAAGAAATGACAGATTTTCTGTTTGCTTTTTTACTTGTTTATTGGTTTGTTTATTGGGTTCGGAGGATTGTGGTGTTTTGTTTTGCTTGAAGGCTTAAGCAAAGGCTCTCATCGTGTTCTAATTACTAGATACATAATTTAGACACTAACATGATACAGGTACTATAAGGAATGAGCATTCAACAAAGAAATATGGCCTACAAACCAGTGTGGTGTAACTGTATTCAGATTTGCATTTAGGCTCTACTCCCTGTTTTCCTATGTGACTAAGACTTCAGTGTCTCCCTTTCCCTTTTTTTACTTTGTTGCCATATGACAATCATAATCCTCTGTGGACTTACTAAAGTGGAAGAAATGGTCAGAGAGATTAATAAATCCTAAATTTGGGCTGCGAGTTAACAGCTGAAGACATGGTAAATGGGAGAGCATAATTTAACATGTAAGCTAAGCTAAATGACGAACTAGTTTTTGCTGTGCGCATAATACACTGTTGCGTATACACACTGCAAAAAAAGAGGCACAAAAGAGAAAAAGGACAATGTTTCGAGTATTATCAGCTTCTAAAATGACTTAAAATGTTGTGGGTGAGGTAGAAGTTAAAAGCGATGGCCTATATGTTAAAAGGGATGAGAGATTAGGGAGTAGAGCAGGGTACTTAATCAGCTTAAATTTAAGAGTTATATGCCTAAAATTACTTTTCCCCACAGATGCCTAAGCTGTTAAGGCTGAAATCAAAACTGTGATTTCATTCACCAGTCTCATTAGTAGTTAGGCTGAAAAATTCCAGCTTCCACCACTCCCACAGCAGTGCATAGAAGCGGGGAGAAGCCCTTTGTAACTGTGTATTACCTTTGATTAAATCGTGGTGAGAGCACTGCCACAACCCCTGGCTGCAATCCTAATTATCTGCCCTGTGTGCTCATGGCCTCCTGAAAAAAATACTTGCATTATATCTTATATTAATGACAAGATACATGGTTAAAGCATACTTAAATTTGGTCAGTGCTATCTATTGTCTTTGCAAACCAAATTCAATTACTTGTATACTCTGAAATCTGGCATTCAAGTTACCTGTCTGATAGCCAGCACTGTTCCCCTTCTCCAAAGACTGCTTCCAAACCTACACATTTTTACTAGAAAGCTGCACTGAAGTAATGACTGAAACGCCCAGCTTACTCTATATAAAGAAAACAATCTGCTGACGCTTACACTGTTTTCAGCCTACACAATCCCTCCCATCGTATACATGATGCCATCCACCACAGTATTTGTAATTATCAAGCATTACACTTAAGGACCTCATTTAACTTTCACCTCGCTGCTAATGATCTCTAAGGAAAAGGCCGCCTATGTCTGAATTGTAGAAAAATAATTTGAGAGAAAACTTACACATACATTTCTTTGTTGTGTTTTTGCTTTATTCTGACTTTAGCAAAAATAGAGGTACTATCCATATAGCATTATCCTAGCCATAAAAAAGTAATGAAATATTGTTTAAAATGAAATAAACCTGAGTAAGGGAAAGAGCCCAACTCTTCTAGATTTAACCAAAAATGTGAGAGTCTATGGGTTGTGTTTTAAATCCCTGAAAGAAGTAAGTGCTGAGATGACTTTATTTAATTCAGAAAACCTTCTAATATGTAGGATACTATATAATGACGATGGCACAATTTTATATAGCAAACTTTCAACAATCTAGAAGAAAAAACTTCGTAAATATTCAATGAATCTAATTTTACTAATAATCATAACTTTTGCCTTTCTACCATGCGTTTCTAGAAAACTGAGTATCAATGAGTAAGTTAAATTTGTATCCATTACAAGTCTAACTACTTGAGCTTAACTTCTTTTACAACAAAGTACTTGTGAATGAAACATGTCAAACTTTATGGCACCACAACTCATAGTTCAATTTTGTACTGGTATTTTAGGTTCGCCTGCTTTTCACAGAAACTATTTCAGCAACCTTTCCTTTACATACAAATCAATGTAATAGTTACAGAGTTAATATGTAATAAAATTCAGTGTTTTACAAGGAAAATCCCAGAGTTATTGCACCAGTTTTCTTTATGTGATGATTACTGTTCAAAGGTCTAAACAGTCTATGAAACAAGGAAGGTTTACACAAAAGCTTTATTTTTTTAGTGCTGTAGTTAAAAAAAAGCATCTCTTCTGTAATTTGAAATAAAGAGGTTTGGTGAGGTTTTTTTGTTGTGTTTGTTGTTTTGGTTTTTTTTAAAAGCTTAGAAATTAATGACCTCAAGTTGAAACAGAGCCTGGAATAATTTCAGCCCCCTGAAAAGCACTTGAGGAAGTTACAAGCATTTAAAAATCTATGAGCTATGTAATGAAAACTGCATTTCAATATGACACTTCCTTATTAGCACTGTCTTCCACAGTCTTTCAAAAACTCTTTAAGCACTGCCTGAGCTTTGTATCTAAAAGTTACAGACATGCAAATCTTCCTCTGCTTCCCAGCAATACATAGTGAACAACTAGGCACACAGGTGAGATTTGCAGCTGTATTCTTTTTGCAGATATGAACATGCTTAATTGTTAAAACTGCAAAGAAAGTAAGCATCCTATTGACTAATCTCGGTTTTCTATAGGCAGGTTTAGCTGTGTCCATCAGTACACAGCACTAAGCTCTTAACAGAGATAGCTGAGAACCAGGAACAAGGTGTCAACCTTCTTGAGGGCCCCTCTACAAAGCCTAGCTCTGCTCCAGTATGGTCAACACTGAAACAGAGCCAACAAGATGGCTTATACCCAAGCTGAGCTTTAATTAACAAGTTAGGTATTTGAACCATGAACCCAAAGTTCACATCCATGGAGATTTATCAAAACAGTCTTGTTGCATGTACAGGGGACCAATTAAGTTGAAAAGCCATGTGTGAGCAAATAAACTTTTCTGGTTCCCAGAAGAGCACTGTAGAGCTTAACACATGGAAGTTACACAGGGGTCACCTGAGAATTAGCCAACCCATTTATGCTGCCTTGTTCAACATAGACCGTGCTATACATGGGCTATCCTACTCCTGTGCAGTCACCGGGATGTGTGTGTGTGCTTAAGTTCCCTGGTGTGTATTTCTACATGTGTTCCAGGGGACAGCTGCATTTCCAAGGGTACCCTGACACAGGATAGTCCCATCACATCTCAGGTAACATGAAGCTGACTGTGTTATGGAGATGTTTACTAAAGAGGGGGTATGAAAGCAAAAAAAGCAGACAATGCACCTAGGTGAAAACACATAGGTCTTTGCTGACAGAGTAAAGAACTATTTTTTCATGAGTTACAGTAACAGGGAACAACTACAGGTGTTGGAAGACACTGATTTGGCTTTGGATTTGCAAGTGGCTGTTTCCATGAGTTAATATGGCCATTTGAAAAAGATTCTCATGAATAAGAGCATCTGAAAAATGTGAAGCCTGCCCATATGGTAAGTAGACTATACAGTGAAGATCCAGCTTATATAAAGTACTTTTTATTTGAAATTCGGTATGACTTGGATTTTCAGACAGGAATGAATTAAGTGGAAAACTGCATTAAACATCTGTTGTGAACTTTTAGTTTACTCTACAGGGGTTAGTACACACAGGATCAACGCATTAATTAAGAATGAGGTGATAGTGAGTATTTCACATCCTCTGAGCCCCAGTTACCTGCAGAGCTGACTGTGGCTGGGGAAACCAAAACTGCAAATTGAATCATCCATCAGATAAAAATATCAACTTGCTTGTATAATGTGAGTTGTATTACAAGGAAAATACTCTCTATAATCAATAGTCCTAACTATGACATGACTATAGACTTCAGCTGGAAGTAGTTTTCACTTTATTCCTTATCCTACCATCAGAAATAGTATGTGGCAAAACCACGGTATTAAACTGTTCATTCTTACACACCCAGCATTTTTACCAGACATGGTTTTGGTGCTTAAAGGTACTTAAGACAGAGTCCTATAGAACTTGATGCATTTTCCTAGCTCTCAGAAGGAAAGATAAAAAAAGAAACCACGCAAAACCCCCCACCACCACCCTGCACCACAAAAACTTATTACGACATTTTTTACCATAAGAAAGACTACTTTTTCCACCCTCATTTTCACAGATTTGTTCCTCCTCCCTCTCTCAGAAATTTTGTATTCAGTTATTTTTGTAGTGACTTCCTTAAGCAAAGGAAGTCTTTATGGCTCAGTGTAAGTTTTACTCTTACTGACTGTGATGACATGATGGATCAAATCCTGAACTATTCTACCGCATTGTCAAGGCTCCTTGACATTTTCACACATTTTAACAGGTATCCGTTCAGATCAAAATAGGTATCCACTCAGCTTTCAGTGTAACTTAATGCTGCACTAGGGTCTCTCAAAGTTATTTGTGTATGCCCCCTCTAAGGATTATTTTAGTAGTTAAGGAGTACTACACCACAGAGTGTATTTCTGGTGACAGATCTTTTATTCATTTACTAGCACAGAGTTGGAATATGTTTAAAAATAACTGGAGTATTCAGTACCACTTGGACACTCCCTTACCTCAGCAAGAATCTTATACTACCTACTACTACCACCAAGCACCACCCTTCCAGATGCTTGGGTCACTGAGCTAAAACACCACCTAACACAACACAAATTGTTTTTAAGCTGAATCAAGCTGAATTTGATTTTGATTTTCATTTTCTGCCTAGGTGAAATTCTGCCATTTGTGCCACTGTATTCAGGTTTTGAGATTTCTGCACAAGCACAGCAGCATCCAGAAAAGTAGATTAAAAACTGTACCTGTGCTGGCCTGTCAGCATTTCTAATAAGACTGTTATTTAAATTTAGCTTTGACAGCAAGTTAAATATTAGTTCAATTGCAAATTACACTCTAAATCAAATTTTCTAGTAGGGGCAATGAATGTTTGCTATTGAGTGATGGTTTAATTTATTTCTAACAGGGACTTAAAAGACTTCTCTTGCAATTGTAACTCGAAACAAAGTGGAACAGACTGAATGAAAAAGAACACCTTTGTAAATATAAGTTTAAAGGGAATTTGGGGCATTACAAGAACACCAACTTAAAATCTTATAGAGACTCATAAGCTGTGAAATGCAAAGACCAGAAGTATCTTTTGAACTTTTTAAACCACTAAAGGAAAGAAAAAAAAAAGTAATTGAGCAGGAACAACATTTGAGAGATTGCCTTTACATTTTGTTTTAAATAAGTCCCTGAATATTGTAAAAATTTTCTGAGTCACTTAAGAGTTTGAGGCCAATCCTCCCTACTCCCACATACTCCTACTACTACTATTAAAAAAGACTGGATTCCCCAAAACATTCAAATATGAATTATTGACTTTTAGTGATCGCTAGATGCTTAATATGGCTAGTTTCAAGATGTCCCACCACTATTGGATATTAGATCATTTATTTACACACCCAAACATGAATTTGGTAGGCCAATATTAAGTTTAAAAACTAAAAAAAACCCAACACATACACATACAACTTACCCCCCCCCCTCCCCCCCAAGGAATACTACTACAATTAATAGACTCTATAATAAAGGGAGTGGAAGCAATAATGCCTCATTCTTATGCTCCCTAAAAGTCAAAACCATCTTTCATGTACACACTATTGCTCCCTGCTTCTGGGTGCAACACTCTGCATCATGGATTCTGCACTTCAAGAATTTACAAGACTGGGATATCAATTTGACTACCTGGCATAAGGAGTGCTATTTACTGCCTTTTTTAAGCAGTGGTGCCACTTCCAGTGTTCTGATGATACAAAGATTTAGGTCAATGTTAAAAATGGGAGGGGGGGAAGTATTCTTTCATCTACTACACTGAAGATCATGTTTATTAAAAGCACTAGAAAGTAACAGAGAGACTTGAAAACAACTTAAAATACCAGTGGCTCCAGTGGCTGTTTTATTTTTCTTTCCCAGAACATTCTGAGAAAACTTCCACAAGCAATCACAGTAATTTTGCCTTATTTTATTTTTCCATCAAAATAAGTGGAATTCAAAAAATATGTAGCATCCATAGAAATGCTTAATTCTTTAACAGATATAAGGGTTTGGTTAGACTTATTTGAAACTAAACTAGGAATTATTTCTCATTCTGAGCTTAATTATTTTATTGTGAAATTATTTTACAAAGAGGAAAAAATAAATGTTATTTCTGACAAAGATTTTATAACGTTTTGTCATTTACTACTCATATTGTTAACTGAAATAAATGCTAATTTTTTCCTTTGTGTTTAATCTAGAGAAATCAAACTTTTTACTGTATGTACATTTGTGCAATCTATCTGTATTGTGGCTCTTAAATGAACCCAAAAGTGGTTTACTTATACCTCAATAATACTCAACCTCTACTGCAAAGAAATAATTTTAATAAAGTTAAACACACACATTAACAGACCAAATATACAGTACCTGCTTATTTGGTATACAAATCATCATAAATGCAAACAGTTATTCTAGGAATGCTAATATTTTAGAAAAAATACCTAAGTTCAGACAGCATTATAGACTATTTCTTAGTTTAGGATTCTGTGATTAAGCCTGAAGAGTTATTTCCCCTGTAAATCAGAATTCATTCTGAAGAATTCTCAAGAATATTAAGAAATACTACTGTTATTGTTCCTAAAGGGACGCAGCAAATTTTTCACATACTTTATCCCTACCTACTACAAAAGCTAAGTAAAAATGTAAGTCTTCAGTCATTTTGTGTCACATTTCCTGAAAGCTCAGCCTTCTTTGTTCTCTGGTAGTTGCAAGAAAATCTCATTTTCCAAAAAAGACAGGCCTATGTTTATGTGGAAGCATCAAAATGCAAATTCCTAACTTCAAAATCTGAAAGATTAAATAAAAGCAATCCAAAATAAGGATTTTTGTTGACCTATGTAGGAACAGTCACATGCTTGATACTGAAAATCCTGTCTGTGGGAAGCCGACTCTCTCCCTCACGATACAGAAAAAGAAATCCTTACAGTCTTGTTTCTGTAGGTACCACTATGGTGACAGAAGGCAAGAGGCCGTCTTGCTTCCCTTTCCTACACTGAACAGCCTTGTAGGAGTCAGAAGCAGAAGTTTCTCTTTACGACCTATTATATAACCTATCAGTGCCATTGAAAACACTGTCACTTTTCCAATTAAGTTTAAAGAAATACTGTAGAGTTCCAATTTTTACATTCTTTCTACAGCATTCTGCTTGATGTAGTATAACAGTGATATAAAAGTGTTTCTTGCAACAAAAGATGAAATCAGCTGTTTCCATATGTGAATCATGACAGAAAATATACTAGTTTCAGTGTATGCACAAAACTAGTATGTGTGAACTTCGAAACAAACCACACAGACCCCTGAGTGATCCAAAGGCATATTGTAACCCTTAATAACACTAAGCAGTTCAAGCCTCAAAACATTTCACTGCTCCTTATCCTCCAGAGAGCTATCTGCGTATTGATCTCCCCAGTCATATAATGGCTGTTCCTTACAGCTCAGCCAAAGAAGATATGGTGCTATACATTATGTTGCAAAAAGAGGAAACGCAATGCTTAGTGTAACACCAAGTCAGCAGCATGTGTGCACTGTCTTGCTTCCTCTTCCCAGGTAGCTTGTAAGAGGCAGTCAAGTATGTGCTGTTCTCAGTGTTAAACCATTTACTGTCATACAGAGTGTATCAGCAACAGCCAGAGATAATGGATTTAGCTAGCAGAGTTGAGGACTGTACCCGGTATTCATGCAGGAATTGAAGCATCAACGACAACTTACTCAAAGAATTGAAACAAAGAGTAAAATTCCAAATTAAAAAGAAAAAAGCAATATTTTTTCTCCTCTTGAGACAAAAGCACATTATCTGTGTAAACTTCCATTTTTATTTATATAACCATGTAGGAATAAATTTACCCTACTCTCCAAGCAAGTGAATACAACAACCTTTTTCCTACAGTGCAATAATTTCTTATTCTAACAAAACAAACAAATGAGGATTGATTTTAGCAACCGAAAGCTTTCACCCCATTAAAATTTGCAGGTAGGAGGAAAGCATTTTTAAAAACTGTCAACAGGTTTACTTGGAGGATACACAGGCACATCAGGCAAGAACATAAGAAAATGACAATCAAATCAGGAAAATATAATTTGAATTCTCATGTTTTACTAAGAGCAAAGATAAAATATTTAGATGTTATTTCAAAATGCCTCTTCTGTTTATTACTATATTTGCTTGTTTCACTGAAACTGATACTAGGCAGATGAAGTATAAATACATACAAAACCAAAATAACCCATAACAAAATACTGAAAAGATTTGGATGGCAGATATTGTTCCTTCAATCCTCCTCTTTAGTTTCAAAAACTGTCAGTAACAGAAGGGAGAGGGGGAAAGAATAAACAGCTGCTGAAGTTGTTTAATTTTTTAAGTACTAAAGAAACAAAACATTAATTTCATTACCTTGGGAATTAAAGACCAAAAAGCAAATAATAAATTGTTACAGATTCTTTTCTTTACAAAAAAAAACCATAAATGATCATGTCAGATTTGATCCTTAGTAGTGTTCTGGGGAGTCTAAGGCAAAAATGCAAAATATATGTTCAAAAACTGTATTACAGTTCTGCTTTGTCCGAAATCTATCAAAATGGTGTTGAAAGAAGGAAGTCACAGGCACTGAACTCAATTATTTTGCTTCCTAATGCCTGTTCCTGGTAGTGTTACCATGGTTCACGTAATAACTTCATGTGTATACCCATAAAATTGTTTTCCTGATTTTTAGTTTTATCAGATTAAAACAAGTACATTTGTTTTAATGAGCATAAGACTGGAAAAGAGGCTTATTGGTAGACATTTAACCAGTGCATTATTAATGTATTATTTTACTGTCCTTAAAGGTGTGTTATGCTGTCATAGCCCAACAAAAGCGGTTTGAATATTTATAATTTTGCAGTACAAGAAAACCCATAGCTAAGGAAGAAAATTCTTAAATTTACAAATACAATTGAAATACTTTTAAGACTAAGTATTTTTTAATACCCTACAGACACAACACCCCAGGAAATGTTGGAAATATGAATTTTATGTTTTAAAGACTTCACAATGTCTTTCTGACAGGCAAAAACTGTTTACAAAACTTTAAAACTTTTTTGCAATGAAGGCAAAATATGGTGTATGTTTCTGAATAGCATATCCCTTCAGCTGTTCTACTGCTAAATAGTCTTTCGTTACCTTCAACCTAGGATGGCTCTGCACTAAAAGTACCTGGTGTCCTTTTGTGTCTACACAGACTATACAGCCCTTCCCGCCTATACAAGCTGAAGGTAACTGTACTTAATGGCAGATACCCAGTCCCATGACTTCCTTTAATATACTTGCTGTTTCATGCCTCTATCAGCTATTTGCAAAGCTTAACCTACACTGTGATTTCATGACTCCGTTGGAGTAACAAGACTGGTACGCAAGTGAGTACAGACATGTTGCACGTGTGAAAGCACACACTGTCTTTTCAGCTCTTACAAGTAATTCCATTCTCAAAAGACATACAACTGCCACCTGTTTACAACACTACCTTGATCTGTGCTGCTTAAGTCAACCTGCACCACTGCTAAAAATCTCAGGGCAAATCAGCTTGAAATCTTCGGGCATAGTTTTTGTGAACCTATGAAGTAGGAACCCCAGAAAAATTATTTACTAAACAAACACACTGAAGAATCTCAGATGGGCAGGCTTCTTTTTCCAAAAGAAAATGTTCGTAGTGGCCAGCACTAAATAGGAATTACAAGCAGCAGCTGAATAGGTACAACCCTGCTGGACAGATGTCCCCTCACTCCAGTCTTTATGCCTGATGTAATACTGTGGAATTACTTAACTGAAGAGACAAAAGGGCTCATTCTGGAAGCTTAAATTATATACTTCTCTGTACACAAAAATAAATGGTTTTATTGTGATACCTGATACCAATTTTCAAGCACAGCTATTTCTGCCACAATTACACAAGCTCAACTGAAGTGCATTAGATACACTTCTGTTACAGTAAGATAACTTAAATATCAATGAAGCTTTCTGCACATTGGTCCAATTTTTAAAAGGCAGTGGGAGCCTATACTTCTCATTGACTTCAGAGGACAAGGAATGTTCAGCATCTGTGAAAAAAGATACTATATTTTCTTGATTTTTTTCAGGTTTTGTTTTTAAGATTCCTAGTGCAAAATGGTTCAGTTTTGAGGAAATCACTTGTATATAGGTTCTGGCAAAGTTCCCAAGACCTATAATCAAGCTCCATTTTTTCCTGTTTGCACATTACTGCAAGTAAGGATGATGATGCAGTTCAGACTCATATCACTGCAGCTGTGCAACTCCTTTCATTTTGTTTGGCTTGCAGTGATAACTAATAAAAGTCAATGAGCTTGTAAAGGAGAAAGTGAAGACAGAATGCAAACATTCAGAACTCAGAGAAAAATCAGACAGCAGATGCATGAAAACAAAAGGGATTTTGCTCACTCTTCCACAACACTACTATGCTACCAGGGATAAAATAACCTTGCAGTTTTCACTAAATGCATCAAATTTTGAAATGCATTTAATTAGTAAGATCCTTGAAAACAATTTCATCTTCATGTTGAATAAACAATTGTAACTTCTTTTATATCAATAGGGTGGTAATATTTATAATCTTCACTGGGTATATATTACACTTTCTTATCATATCAGAATTGGGTTGTCCAAGTGGTCTAGAATTGCTTTTGCAAAGTGATTAGATAACATTAAAATCTTAGCTTTATTCATTATTAGACTGACTTTAAAATATTCCACTGAAATATTTTCTTGTTGAATTAGTCAGGAGCAAGATGTTACCTTGAAAGCCAAGCGGGGGGGGGGGGGGAGTATTTCAATAAGGCCAAAACATTTCACCTTTACCATTTTTGGAAAATAGAAGTAGTACTTTGCTTTTGGGAAAGAGAAATTTGCACAATTCTATTTGGAACCTCACAACATAGAGCACAATACTGTGCAAAGTTTAATTTTATTTTACTATAACATAAGACAGGAAAACTAACCATGTTGCTCAGTGACAAGTAATCTTCAAAACATTAGCTGAGCCTAGACATCACAGCACTTTCTCTAAATCAATTGTATACTATCTGACTTTCTACTGAGACACAGGTATTTTAATAATAACCTCCTAAAGTAGAATGACTTTATAACATATTTCCACTTAAAAATTATTAATCTGGATGCTTAACTAATCATTTGCTTTCAGATAGTTCTTTCTAACTTTCAGGTGTCTCTTTCTAGCCACTGGAAAAAAAAAAAAAAACTACTTAAAAAAAAAAAAAAAACCAACCTTGAAAGACACCAAAACAGAAGTACTTTTTACCAAGAGAGAAATAACAAATGTTCATTCTCAAAACTCTGTTGAGGCATTGATTTAATTTTTCGGTTTTTTTTTCAGCAGTAGACCAGCCTTTTCACATTCTACTGGCTTTTTACAGTCTTTTAAAATACATAAAGAATAGTTCCAAATTCTCTGCAAGCCTAATAGATACAGGTTAGAGACAGATCATAAGTATGAAATACGTGAAAAACTAGACAAAACCCCTCTGAAAGCCAAACAACATACTACATACTTAAGGGTATATAACATGTGTTATCAGTATAAAATATTTACAAACAAGTTATTTGCTGTATTTCAAATTATGTCAATACAATGGCCTACTTCCTTTTCATACAGGAAAATAAGTTCCAGCAGTAGAAAAAAATGGAAGACGATGTAAAAAGTCATAGGATTTGGATATTACACCATTTACATTTGGAAATTCATATGTTAAAATTGCTTTTATATTTTCATATAAGGATTCATTTTTTATAATTAACTTCAACCTCATTTGAATCCCAGTCTTCAAGGCCGACTCTTCAGAATTAAAACCAGGATTCAACTCAAATCTCTAAGCCCTCTGACTTGCAAATAACTCATATGAATAACTTCGTTAGTTGCAATATGATACTCAGGTGAGTATAGTTAGTCATGCTCAAGGATCTGCAGGATTAGACCCCTTTCCCGATTATATTTACAGAGAAACAGGTTGAAAATTTAACTTGTAACTATTCAAGTGAACACAGCTGCTTATTCCACAGCTACATTAGTCTGCCTGTTCTCCACGTCCTCTGTGGTAAGGAAGTTAATGAGAAAGGACTTCCCAGACACACATGTATAGCAAGGGTATGACAGGCAACTCAGATGAAGAACCGAATAACTCCTTCCTGCCCAAGAGGTAACATCATTTTGTATTTGCCATAACCAGACAACTAGACATGCTTTATGACCTCCTTTCGTATCATTCCTTTTTGTCCCATTTCTTTTTCTAACATTCCTGTAGCTGGAAACCTTTAGTACCTTTCATAGCTCAGAAGGCTGAATACAGCTTGGTCCAACACAGGCACCATAGCAACTTTGGAGCACGGAGAAAAGGTAGGTTTTAGGGAACTGCATCCCAGGAGACAGAAATACAACGAGACAAAGCCTTGCACATAAGGAACTGTGGAAAGATGAGAGGTCAAGAGACAGTTCAGACCAAGTGGGTTTTATTAATTCAGGTACAGGACCAAGCTTCTATAAGCCATCCAACACCTGCTGGGATCTAGAAGCAATTAATTCCTTGTCTTTCATTTCTTTACTTCTGAAACTGCAAGCACTCGAAAACGTGGTGAATTCATCTGATCACATGAAGTCAGCTCAGGTCTTACTCGGCGTATTAACACAAGCTCAGTATTAGCCTTCCCAGACACCGACTGCCTGCCAAGCCACTGAGAGAGAGCTACACCTGTATTATCTATGTTGTTCCATTACACAGAGTATGCAGATAAAGAAGTCTTGTTTAGAACAACTTACTTGTAGAGATTGTGTTAACTTACTATGATAGTGTCAAAGATACTGAAGATTAGGTTATTCTAATTCAAAAATTGCATGACAGCATCCAGAGGTCCCAGCAATAGGAAAGGATTTTACTGTGCTGGGCAAAAAAATGCTAATGGAGAAAAGTGAGCTTTTTATACAATACACATGTTCCTTCTACAATAAAATAAATCTCACTTAAGAAACAAAATTAAGACACAGACATGGTAACTGGGTTGCAATTCTTGTGATGCAGAACTATGGCTTCATTAGGGCTAAAATTAACAAGTGCAGCAATAACCCATCCATCATAACTAACAAGCTTTAAAAACCTAACCCTGATACAAAATCCTTCCTTTAACAAGCTCCAAGTCTTTATTCAACTGTTTTAAAATGTGTTCAGAATAGCACAACCTACTGAAAAAATAACACAATATCCGATGACGTCTGTAATGCAAATCTAGGCAGTATCTAAGACAGAAAGCATATTCATTTGTGTGGTAACCAAGAAAACTATTACAAAACTACCTTAAACAGACAAAATTACATAAACTCATTGAAGACAATACAGCTTTACAAGCATATGAAAATGCAGAACATACTTCAGTTTTACTGACAGTGATGCAACAGAAGAAACTGGAGAAATTAAACTGTAACTGTAAACAGACTGCTGTAGAAAACGCTGGTACACAGTACATTAGGCAATATAAGCTACAGCAGGTTGTCGTAGTTTAGCCCCAGCCGGCAACTAAGCACCTTTGCAGAAAGTTTGCAGAAAACTTCGTTATTATTACATTCCCCTTCTGGGCACTGCTTAAATACACTGGAGTCAATAGGGTACAGCACAGAACTGAAAGAAAATATCTGGTAAAAGTAGCACAAGAGCTAAAACAGTACTGTTGAGTAACATCTCAGTAAACTACAAGATGCCCACCAAAAGCTGTTAAAGCATGGATTTTCTTTAAAGCACCAAGCATTTCTTAGGATTTAACCTGGAAGGAAGGAGGGAGGGAACAGGTATTGGTATATGGCTACTGTATAAACAGTCAGATGACATGGACAGAAACAGGCCACAATCCCACTTGTGTTGCATGAAATGCTCATCTGGCATTTTGACACTGGAATTTCCTCTAAATAACCCCTAAAAGAACAAGAACTGTCTCTGACTTGAACAATCATTTATTTTCATGGCAAACACTTCAGTATTACAGAGATAACAATCAACGTACTGTATCCTAAATTCCATTATTGCAACTATTACATTGTATTTCTCCCTTAGCTCTAAAGAGAGCTGAACAAACACCAGGAAATACCCTGCTGAATCCAAGGATTAACCCAAATAATAGTCTCCTGCAGACCTGATAGTGCATTCAAAAAGTGTTGACTGTTCTCTGTGCCACTGAGATCAAGCAGTCAAAGACAGCTAGCTTATTGCAGCAGCATGAAGAGTCACTTGGTTTCCTTTAATGGGAATATCTTGCCCTCATTTCCGGTCTATTTATTTATATGCTATACACAGACTATGAGGTGATTAATTTTCCTGCTGAAGGCATAATTGACTTGACTGGCCTCATTTTATGTGACCTGAGGTCCAAGTCACATGGGGAGATGCAAAGTGTCTATGAATTAGTTCTGAATCCTCAGAAGGGAAGGTTCAGCCCCCACAAGATAGGAATCTTCACCATATTAAAGTGTGTAGCACAGTTTTTGTACCTGTTTTACTCTTCTACAGGTATTCAATCTGATACAAGAAACTGACAGAAAAAAAAGCACCCTACCTCCCTTAAGGGACCTATACTGGCTCCCTTCATGTAAGTATACATGCAACCTGTCTGAAATTTGGGTAAATGTTACTATTCCCAATTCAAAAAAACAGGGAGCTAAGGGATCGTGAAGACAATAGATCAGTCATATAAAGTTTGACAAAAATGATATAAAATCTAAATGTGAAGCTACCTTTATACTTTTGTATTATGAACATCAAGAAAACATTATTTATTTATTTATTTCCACATGTTGCTCTCTTGTAAATAGTAAGGTCTGGTAGAGTTTGAGAAGTAATAGCTTGGTCTCTAAAATCTGCTTAGAAAGTGAAATCTTTATGTAAAAATAAAGCTAGAGGATATCTCCAGAAGAAAAAAAGTAAATCTTACCAAAATCTTCCAATACCCCATTCTGCGTTAGCTAGTTTTCCCCTTCATCCACCAGTCCTGTTGGCTGATCTATTATTTCAGTCCTCACCACTTAATACAAACATTGAAAAGTAATGAGATTATTCTTCACTAATCAGCTATCCTCAGTTTCTAATCTTATTTTTTAAAGCATTAAAAGCTAAGTAATCAAACTAGGAGAAATTTTAAGCCACACTATCCTCCCTCAAAATATATTTTCCACAGTCTACATACAAAGGCATAAATTATAATTTGAGCAAAATTGTGCATTATCATTGAATTACTATAGAATCGTCATAGAACCACAGAAATTTTGGCTGGAAGTCACCTAGTCTCACCTCCCACTAAAAATATTATCATTCCCATACCAGATTATGATTTGTATAGTTGACTAGAATAGATCAAACTCACAACCCTTCTGGTCACCTCTTCTATTACTACAGTATCCTCTTCATGAAAAAGTTTTCCTGTGTCCAGTCTGAACTCCCCAAGCTGCGATTTATGGCTATTGACCCTTGCTAAACTGTACGCCACTATTGAGAAAAGTTTGGTGCCATCAGCTTTGTCACTCCCTTTGAAGTTATTGTGGACTAACCTAAGACCCCCCCCTTAGCCTCCTCTTCACCAGACCCAGCTCCCTAAAAATCCCAGCTCCCTAACCTCTCCCATCACATCATGTGGTCTAGGCCTCTGTCCAGTTTGGTAACTCCCCACTGGACTATTTCCAGTTTCTCAACATCCCCTCTGTATCGGTGATTACCAAAATGACACACAGTTGTCCAAGGAGCAGCTTTACCAGCTCCGAGTAGGGGTGGTAACAGCTTCCTTCAGTCTGCTAGTCATGTTCCTCCTTCCTTCTAACATAGTCCAGTACACAGTTAGTTTTGTCTGTAGTGAAAGCACACCACTGGCTCATATTCAGCTTGACATTCTTAATGATCGCAGGTCCTTTTCAGAGGGTCTGTGACTCAGCCAGGTGCTTCCTGGCCTGGACTGATGCGTGATGTTATTCCACCTCAGATGCAGAATTTCAGTCTGCTCTTTTTTAAATACGTGAGTTTCCTGTTGGCTCACTCCTCAGTTTGTTCAAGGTCTCAACATGCTTTAAGACTGAAGCTCTACTTCAGATTTCCAAGTATCACCCTAATTTAGTATCATTCACGAATTTGCTAAGGGTGCATTGTGTTCAATTGTGTCATCCAAGTCACTGAAGAATTGAATAGCATGAGTGCCAGGATCAACCCTTGAGGTATTCCACTTCTTACTGTCTGCTAACTGGTCAAGCTATTGATTACTACCCTTTCAGTACAGTAGTCCAGCCAATTTTCAGCCCACTCAATACCCAGCCCACGCTTCCTCAGCTTACTGTTGACAACAGTGTGGGAGAAGGTATCACAAGTCTTAATAAAGTTACAGTTATACCACATCACATGTGCTCCCCTCATTGCCTTCCAGGATGAAATGTCTGACAGTGTTAATCGGATTAGCAAAACATTAACTGCACTTCAGAAATCTGTGTTGACTCTTCCTATTTATCCTCTTCCCCTTCATGTGTCTAGAAGCAGGTGCCAAGATGACTTGTTCCATGATCTTTCTGGGGCTGACACTGACCTGACACAGCCTGTAGATCCCTGGACTGTCCTCCTTATCTTTCATAAATACTCGTAAAATGTTAGCCTCCTTCTAGTTCTCAGGACTTTCCTCAATTACCGTGTTTTTTCTTAGACAATAGCTGTCTTGCAATCCTATCACCTGAATGAGCTCTTGTCAATCTTAGCATAAAGCCCCAAGAAGCTGAATACATCCACTTTCTCTAAACAGTCCCTAACCTGTGGCTCCTCCATGTTACTGTCCCTTGTCTGGGAACAGTTAAAAAAAAACATGGGAAATTTCTGCCTTTTCTGTGTTGTCCACCATTAGATTGCCTCCAGCATTCATCCACGGACCCACATTTCCCTGAGTTCCCTCAGGGAAACACTTGCAGAATCCTTTCCTGTTACTTTATGCCCCCAAGTTCAGCTCCAAATAGGCATTGGCCTTCCTGATTTCAATGTGCCTTCTCCAGAAATAATGAAGGAGAAATTAAAGTTACCATATGAAGCACTCTACAGCATAACTACATTCAACTTCTAGATCAGAATATACATAAGGTTAGGAATCAAATTCAATATTCTTTGAAGAAATGGTGCAGGCTTTTTCTTCACTGTCATAAGACATTGCATGTTGAAACTTTCATCCAGCAGGGAATGCAGATGACAGTTCTGAAAAGTCTCAGGAAGCTTTGCAGAAAACTAAATGAAAACAGATTACTTCTTCCCTACTATAAAATAACTAACATGCCATAAAAAAAGAATACAGCTGATGATGATCTTTTTAATTCACTTATTACAGTGAATGGAATTAAGTAAGCTTTCTCATACTATGCTTTTCAGTAATGAACAGAAACGTTTTGAAATTTGCACAGTATTATCTAAACCAATTAATCTTGAACTCCAGAAAAAAAAGGCAGTATTAGACCACAACTGCAAGGACATATTGACTCCATAATTTGATGACTCCTCCAAGTACATACTGAGAAAACAAATGCTAAGAATAAACACACTCAACTAGGAAGGAATATGTCAAGAGTATCCAAATTAAAATCAGAATTATTTTAATTTAAGTAACTTGTTCATCTTTGTCAATCTTAATACAATCCTTTTCAATGTTAACCTGAAGATTTACACTTTTCTTAAGTCAGTCCACTCATCCCTCACTTACCACAATCACTGATGAGAGGAAGAACCTTATACCTATTTCTCCCTTTTCAACTAATGCTGATTATTAATGCAGATTAGGGATCAAAAAAGACAACTGAAAAAAACATTCAAACTGAAGTTTGACAAAACAGAAATCTTCACAAATATCTAAAATATTGTGCAGAAGAGATATGAATTAATATGCTATTATTAAAAGACTTCTCTGTATGCATACATGTGCACTGCTATACTAAAAGGAGCCATTGACTATATTCATACATGCATGAACTATGCAAACAGTGCAGATACAGCAATAATGCCCACGTATATTAACAACACAAGATTCATGAAACAATAATGTATTTTTTAAAAATATTCTACCAAATGAACCAGAAAAACATTACCACCTGTTATCATATGACATCTTCACATCAGGGAAGGCTTGTAACAGGAAGCATTATATGCTATTAGAACAACTCACAGTGAAAAAAGTTAAAAGGGCAAACATTCAGGTGCATGTTAGACCCACAGAAAAGCTTGCATATTTTTTCCCTTTAGCAGTTGGCCTCATAAAAGATATTACCTATGCCTATAAATCTTGCATTATAACTACAGAGTAACACTCTACCTTGTTAAATAAAAGGCAACAAAAAAATCATTAAGGGACACTATATACTATTCAAATTTACAGTGAGAAACCATAAAGTAGCTCTTTGCATGACCACAGATAAAGTGAGCAGGAGAAGATACAGTTGTCGACACAAGAAAATCAGAAGCTAAATGGTATGTAGTGGGGAAAAGTAAGAAGAGTAAGCTTCACATGGATCTCATAATAGATGAAAAGGGGAGGGAACACATTGGTTTCTGTTCAGGCTAAACTGATGACAACCAGACAGATTTCTTTCAATCTTTTAATTCCCAATGCATAAAGGAAACGCAACTAGTTACAGTCTTCACAAACCAAAGTGCACTAAAACTACCTGACAGTGGCAATTCTCTCTCTCTCCCACGGAAACAATCTAGCAAGGTTTTAAGTATTGGACAATTTCTCATGCCAAATAAGGGAATACAGCTGCATATCACCCAAACACCGCTCCTACAGAAAGTACTTTTTCATTTCTATATATTTTTTAAACATTCATGGAATAAACTGTAATTCACTTTCTAAAATTAAATGAAAAGCGCTTAGTGGACTTATCACCAGCCTTTAAATATTCACCTATTACTAAAGAAAAAAGTATATTTATTTGAGTCACTAACTTAGCTTAGCTCTTCTGCATTTAGGTAGGCATCACTGTGACATATGCTATCAATGAATTTATATTTCTGTGTCTGACAGTGAATCTGGCACATAAAAGTACAGCACCAGTAGCAATGCTGATTTAATATCAGCGAACAGGCACTGCGTCAAACCTCAGTTTCAGTGGCTATCAAATTTATTATGGACAACTGTCCATTTTCTACAGTCCATCATCCATCCTCAGCATGAAAAACCTCTAAAGGGGATGCTGGTGCTGCATATAAGCTGTGGGGTGCTTACAAATCTTTATAGACTGCAGCAGGGAAAAGTCACTGTTATGTACACCTTTTACAATGCTTTTCAATCCCAATATGCATCACAGTGGCACATCCAGTCCTACTTTCAGAGACAGAGGCACTTAGCTAGTGTTATAACTGGGTTTGTAATACGTTTGTTGTGCACACAGAAAGGATGTAGGATGAAACTGCATTGTTAATTTAATCTCAAGCATTTATTTATTCACTATTTAAATCAGGCTTTAAAGCCTACTAGAGAACGTGAAAGCGGGAATAAAATGTTGGTTATTCTACAGGTGCAGCAGCATACATAGTGGTCAAAGGTTTCAGAAAGGTGCCCACGCACATGTTGCAGCCAGAGCCACACCTAACTCCCTTCCTGCGGTTGTAGACATACAGAAAACACAAGCTATCACAAGTTCTTCCATGCCTGAAAATCTTTAGCCAGTAGAACAGCATCTTGGAGCTGTACCAGAAGGCTGCCTTACATTGTGGCAGGAATGCACACTGGTTGGTTGGTCCCTGCCACAATTTGTGGTAAACTAACAAACAAAAACCTAATCCAAAGAATCGTTTATTTTCACAGCACAGGTTATTGAAAACATATAGTAAGAGGAACAGTATCCTCTATTTTCTGTGACATGGAAAAAACAGAACAGCATAAACTGTGTTGGAACAGATTTTCATGTGCAAGCACTGCTTTGTGAAATAAAACCAGAAGTTTTAAAAAATAAATTTAAAAAAGACATAGTTGAAAGGGTCCATTTTTCCCCTCCAAACAAAACTAGTAACCCTGTGTTAATTCAAAATTATTCAATTCTGGAATGTGAAAGTTTTGAAGATATCAATTCATCAAAAATTGGTATGCTACAGGTTGACAGACGAATGCAATAAACCTTCCATTTCATCAAACCTAGTATAAAACCGAGAATTTTCAAGTGAATCTGCTGATGTACTATGAAGAATCAAGCCTATTTATAGTATCAGATCCACTTACCTTCAAGTGATCTGTCAACAAAAGCTTCAAATAATGACCTAGATTGACAATAAAGTGAACAAAGATGGGTGTAACTACGTACAGGAAAGATAGTATTAAGGGGGGAAAAAAATCCTCAACTATTTTGAAAAAGGAAAATAGTGTTTTCCAGGGGTACCAGTTGTAACACCTGAAGCACAGATGTACTTCAGCAAATAACTATACACTAAAAATATAAACAGGATTTTACCAAGATGTGTTGCCATGCTGGAATCAGACAGGGGGTGAAAAAACCATTTACCAGTTTCAAGGCAGCATACAGTACAATTCTTAAATATACCTATTTACATAAAGACTCTGAAGACTATGAAATACATAGTCTTTCAGACAAAGTCAGAAAATTCTTCCATTCTGCCTTTTTTTTTTTATTTTTCACTGAAAAAATTTCTTGAAAAATGCTTAGCAAGGTGAACATAATCTAAAAGACTTCCTAGATGAAGAGGCTGATAATGGTATACAAAACGCTCGATTTAAATCTTAATTACACAGCCATGAACATAATTGCACTGTGCTGCTGTTGGGGTAGATGGATAATCGTGACCATGGGATAACACCGCAACATGAATTGCAGGTTAGAGTGATAGAATACCACAGAAGCCAACAAAATGTCATTCCAGATTAATCAGATCATTATACTGGAGGGCGCTAGATACCCAAGGAAGGAAAGCTCAACACAGAGAGGTAACTAGTTATGCCTAAGAGATGAGACTGTCTGAAAAATGTAAAGAATAATGCTTTATGAGGACTCAAGGAAAAACAAATGTGGCAACTGAAGGAACAGAGATGAAATTTGAGAAGTATGGCTCACATTTTGAAACAACTAAGGAAATAGACTACAAGCAGGTATTTGCTATATGACAATCCAGACCAAAGAAACTGAGGGAATACTAATAGAAATATTACTTTGTATGCTGTCATGTAGATAACCAGTTTTTTTACTTAAAAAAGCTGGTGTCACAAGTTAAATTTACCAAAAATGGCAAATTTCTGCAATTGAGGAAACAAGATTTCATACCACATTATGTAAAACAAGGGGACAAGGGGACAATGGGCTGTGCCTGATCAGAGACACCCCTGCCCCGCGCAGCCTCTTACACACCCACAATGAAGGAATTCTCTGAAGAGATAAATAGACAATACCCGACCTGAAGGCTCAGGGGAGAATAAGGACATGATTGATCACAACTGTTGAAAAGGAAGCCAAACTTATCTCAGTGCCAAAGGAAACCCAAGGGTGCCTTTGTTTTAGACAAACTGACTATATCAGCAAAGTATTTCAACCGTTTGCATAACTGCCTGTCCCTGAATGAAAGGAATGCAGACCCAGAGCAAAACAAAACTAGTTTTAGGGGTGCTTCTGGTTAAAATAACTTAACTTCTATACGTATTGAATCTGATTAGAAATTATGATCCTACAACTCTAATCAAGAGTATCTTTTAATCACATAACTGTAATAGGTATCTAGCTTGTTGTTTTATACTTTTCTGTACAGCCCAGTCATTCCCTCAGCAAGTGACTTTGCCTGCTGTGATTCCACCAACAATTAGTGACTGAAGTCGCAATGCAACAGCACAGACCCGAAACAAGTGGGCTGAGCTGGGACATACCTCCTGCGAGAGGAGCCTCACTCCCCAGTGGTTGCTAGCCTTGAGCTCCAGGAGCATAGGACAACTCACTCTACTGGGCTCAGAGAGTGATGGAGGAAGGAATATGTTCCCCATCATGGAGCTTGATGGATAGCTTTATATGAATTATATGGAGCACTTAATGAACCAAGTAATGGCTCAGCTTTGTACCAAGTTTGCAAGACATCAGGACTGAGCCTTGCCAGGCTTTCTCTGTCCAAACTTTTCTTGACCTGCCTGCACCTTTGTTTTACTTGGTTTAGCTGTAACAGCAATTTTTGTAATTGAGCAGGTGCCTGTGGCTAATTTGCTATGGCTATAGTTTATATAGATAGAAGCATCAAACAGTCATTCTGTGTAGAGCAAGGTATGTAATGCCACTAACATGATGAGATACAGGCCTGGCATGATAGCAGTGGCCTTCAGAAGTGAAGGCAGAGTAGCATAGCACAGCATAGACATGAAGGGAAAAGAGATGGGCCACCAACTTGGCACTGGAGACCCCACGGCTATAAACAACTCAGCCAGACCAGTATGGGGAGTGTATATGTGGTTAAGCCCAATATAAAAACCAAACAATAAACAGAAGAGCTCTGAAGAGAGCTGTGGACTTCACCTGACTTCACCACACACATTCTTTTCTGGCGACTGGGGGATGCTCAGCCTCATGATGGTGAGCATATTCAAGATAATGAGATTCACTTTTATATTGTGTCAAATGTATATTGCAATTACTATACTCCACTAAGTGTAATTTCTAATTAAATTGTGATTTGAGTGCATTGTTGTGTCACTGTGCTAAATCAAAATCCCCTGTAACTGCAAGTAACTTCAAATTAATTAAACTTTGTACTATATATTAAGCCCTCCATATGTGGAATATATAAAACAATGTGGTCAAAGAGTATTGCACTATGACAAGGTCTCAACAACAAAAAAAGGCAACATCCTAGAAAAGAGATTTCAAAAATTAAGCCACTAACATCTCATCTTATCTACCCCTTAAATAAAAATTTAAAAAAAACACAAACCAACCAACCAACAAACAAAACACCAAAAAAAACTTCCAATTAAACCTTTTACAAAATAAAAAGGAGAAAAAAAACTCTTTGGGCCTCAGGGCTTGGATTTGCCGTTTGCATGGAAAAGGAAATTTGCTGTTTCCTTTTCCATTGGAAAAGGAAAATGTATGTCTAAAGAGCAGCAGGGAACCCATGCAAAAAGTCTGGCTTCACTGTTACACATGTAAAGCCTCCCTCCAAAACAGTGAGTGATCTTCTACCAAAAATGCAACGTTAACCTTGAGGGAAAGAATTATGAATTAAGCAATTAATTTGTGTAGAATTTTACTACGAATCTTCCATTTTTTTTAAAGGTTAATGTCTTTTACTGGCCTTTTATCCCTTCACACTGGAAAGGTTCTCATCAGAGGCAACTATAGAGTAAGTCTGTCACCAGAAACTTCAGAGATAAATACTTCATTTTCACAACAGAGGAGGAAAAAAGAGAAGTACATGCTAAAATCACTGTTAAAATCAATTTATTATGTGATTCTAAACTGGTTTAGTGTTATCATAACTACATAACTCACAGCTAAAGTTAAGTTTATTAGGGTAGTAATGTACCTTAACTCTCAGGTGTAGATTTAAGTTTAAACTTAGCTTAGCATTTGCTGGGTTCTAGTTCTCTTGTTTGGGGATAAACAGAATTGTAACATATTTTATCAAAGTGTAACATGCATAAGATTCAACTACCCATTAAGTAGTTTTTTCTAGGAATACAAAAAATTTAAATTACCCACAGAAAGATACAGTTCCACTTAGCAGTAAATGCATCAGGAGTAGAAAACGCCATCATGTGAGAAAACACACAGAAACAGATGGGAAAACACAATGGAAGTATTCAAGTTTTCAAAATGACATAAAAGGAACAAAAATAGCTAAAACAATGATGAAAATTAAATCTCCTTCAAAAATCCCTTTCAAAACCGAACTTGTAAGACCAAGCTGCATGAAAAGTACTGGCAAGGCAAGTTAAAGGAGAAGGGTCACTGTGGGATCTGGAGAGTGCTTTTAGTGTTTTTCTTTTATTTCCAGAGAACAGAAGACAGAAGAAATAAAAACAATCACTAACTGAAGTGTTCACAGTTTGGTCTTTTAACAGCACCTTCTTTTCTCTGTAGAAGAGGTATGCTGTTTTTGAAATCCATGGGCCTCACAGCTTCATATATTTTCTATGCAAATGAAAATTACTATTGATGGATATTGCTTAATTCAAGCATAGACAGAAAAATACTGGAAACAGGTAAGATAGCTAAGTCTCAGGAACATAAAGTATACAGAAACGTGATTGTGATTTCCTTCTAGACAAGGAAGTGTGGCAGAGTTGGGGGAGACACCCAAAACCTCCACTGCCCTGTACATTTAAATAGGGATGTTATGTCGGACTTTCTGAATCAATTCCAAATACTACAAAAAAGTTGACTAAACCCATGGTTTGAAGTGTATTTTTACAGCAGCTGTGCTAAAAAGCCTAATCCTTGAAAACAAGCTGGCAAATTGATCCAACTGCCCTTTGCCAAAAGAGAAAACAACACACTCAACCTTCCCTAACACAAAAGCTGCCAGCTTATCTTTTTGGATGGTTATTTCCAACTCACTTTGCTCCCTAGCAGCATTCCCCACGTGGCTGCTTAAGTCCACATTTCTCAGTACAACAGAGGGGGCTGCATCAGTACAGGAAAAAGCACAACTTGACTAGCCACTTCTAAATATTTTAAGTTCATTTAGATCTCACTCTCAAGTGACTTTAAGGTGAGATCAAGAATCTATTCCACTATGCTGGTTAAAAGACTTGAGTTTAGGTGTGAAAATATTTCACATTTTAAAAAGCCACAATGAATGATACCAGAGAAAAAGAAATCAACGATGTTAAAACGTTACAAATACAATATGTTAAAATGTTAGAAATTTAATATACTAAAATTTAACTTCTATTGAAATTAAGATCAATATTACTACTTTCTTAGGGTATCTTTATTCCAAGCTTGAAATTCTTCCACTAATGGCAAAAAAAATAAGTTAAGGCAGAAGTGCTTGTGGATCAGCAAAAGTGTGCTCATATACTGGCTGCATGATAAGAAAGGATATTTTGCCTTTCTTTATGATGGCCCTTAATAGTGCTTTAAATTAGCACTAAACCGAGCTGTCACTAAGTGGCATTCTACACAGCTTCTCTGAAAATCTTGGCTTTGAACTACTAATTTTTCAACATTACTTTAAGTCCAAATAGCATCATATTTAACTCTAATTTTATTCTGATAATTGGCATTTTCTTCCCTCTCTTCAAAGACGGTTTTGCTGGGAGGATATATTCCTTCAATACTCTTCTATCAGACTAAATCTTCACAGAAGCCTTTCCACTCCCAGCTCATTTCAAACAATCCCAAAAATACGTATTTTGGATTATCACCACATCCTTTTACCAGTGAAGTAATTTTTAGTTTCTTCATACTGCATCTACTACAGCTACTGCGTCTTCGGCATGACTTACAGGATACGGGGTTCTGAATAGGAATTACTTGTCTGGGTCTCCATTCTTGTAAACTGCCGTTTCCTGAGAAACACGACATGAATACACTCACAGCTGCTCCAAAGAGCTATGTGAAAACAGTCCCAAACTAAATCAGGAACTTGAGAATCCTATAGAGCAGGGTGTACAGTAAGTATATTAAATTATTTCCTTCTTCACCAGCCACTGTGATGACACCCTTCAAAACTTCTCCACTCAACTCCCCATTTCCAGTAGTGGAATCGTACATCACAAAAGCAATCCTCATCAACTTGAGGATGCACATGGGAAGCACTAGCTGTACTCACAAAGCTTCCTATTTCAATAATATGTTGGTCCATCCAGCAACTTAAAAGTATGGTATCCACTCCATAGACTTGTGCTACTCAAAACATATCATGCAGCCAAGTCTAGCTCTTATCTAAAATCAATATATTAATGAAAATAAAAGCTGGCAAAAAGGAAGAGGAATATCTCTCTGGAATATTTTAAAACCTCATTGGAAAGAAAGGAGTTCTATAACTAAGGAAGTGCATATATTGACATGCTACTTAGAGAGATGATGAAAGAAATATATATTGATTGAACATAATAAGCATGGGTCTGAAATAGAGCTGCTAAAACTTTTAAGGCAGAGATAAAGCCTGATGTTTGAGGGGATACAAGACATGAATATATCATAATTTAACCTGTTTAGAAAAGCTACAGAATACTTAAGGTTACTAGAGTAATTACTGGTTCCTATAAGGGGAGAATGAGATTTTGTTTTGGTGAATATCATGTATTACAACATGACATGCATTATATTAGGGAAAACAGCTGCAAAAGTTATTCTGTGATCAGACTTGGGGCCCAATACTTGGATGACTGTATGAAGTGCTGTGACCTGCTGGTCAGACTAGATGATTTCACAAGTCTCTTCTGGCCTTAAAACCTTAAAAAATAGTCTGAATTGAAACATCCATCTAGGCACACAATTTTGTTCTAAAACTTCAATCATGATATAAAGACATGGGAAAAACAATCTAGCAGAGCCAAGGAAAGAAATTAAATCTTCAACTTCAACAGCCATTTCTATCTGCAGCTTTACTTACATATACATACATAAGATGTGCCTGTTTCCAAAGAGTACTAACACCTAACATACAAGTTCACTTAAGTCATGTATATTATCTGTATTTAATACTGACATGCATTACAAAGCTTAGTCATTATTACCCTGTATGTGGTTTTTGGTCTAGTTTTAACCACAATTTCTTGACAAACAAGTAGCTTTCTAATGGGAAAACTGGTAAATATTTAAAAGTAACAGAAGTTACTTTAGAAAAAATGTAAGTCTTACAAAGCCAGGATGTTTTTAACCCTAAAGATGACACTCTCATTCTTGTTTTTTAAAAAAAAACAAACCACCAAACCCAACCACTAAACAAAACAAACAAACCAAAAAAACTATCAGCAACCATCTCAAAGCCAAAGATTTCTGTTTTCTCTGAAATCAGCACTCTGATTTAAAGAACATGTTAATCGATCATTCACTTAAACAGTGTGAGAAATATTCCAAAAGTCTTAGAGTCTAAGCTTTTTCTGGAGAGAGGGGGAAATGAAGACAGGCATCTGTAACACGTATCTTTATCTGAAATAGGTAGATTTAAAAAGGATTCAAAAGTAATTTTAAATATGACACAACTTGTTCTTTGCATAAGTTTTCTGAAAGAGAAAGAGCTATTCTCTGAAACAGGCTACTACTGAGATGGTAAAGGAAACTAGAGTCACAAAGAAACTAAAACAAATGTATGATACTATTTCTGAGTTGAATAGTTGTCAGTGCTTCAAGATGAATCTCACTCTTAGGAAATTATTCTATGTCATGTTCTCCAAATGTTTTTATTAAAAAAATCTGCCAAAACAAGCCTCTGCTAGGTCATTGTCACTACATTCCTCCTCAGCTTCCAAGGGAGCAGTTTCTGTATGCCAAGAACCAAAGTACTGTGAACCACATACATCTGGAGACTTCCAGGAAAAGCATCAGCTTTACTACATACTTACTCAAAAGGTTCTCCAGCAGCTATTTCTACCTTCAAAACAGCATTATCAATAGCTGTCTTCCCAGGAATTTTTTAACAGTGAGTGGGATCAGAAGTCTCTTGCACAGGTGGAAATTCCCAATCAGACATACCATGCTTTTTGCAGAAGAAATAGTTGTATCTATCACATACGTTCTCACAAATCATAGAGTCCTGATATCTCACATTGTTTGTGGAAGAATTTTTCCCATATTTACAGATACAAAAGCAGATGACAAAGCAGAAACAGAAATGGCCTTATGTTTTCTAAAACCTATGAAGCATTGGGCCAAATGTGTTCGCCAGTCTATCATAAGAAAGAAAAAAATCCTTCTTCATATACAGATATTTAACCACATTTTATACAGCATGGAAAACTGAGACTATTTGTCTAGTGGTCTAACACTAGTTTAACACTAGATGATTTCTCTTTAAAGAACTTGATTCTGACTGTCTAAAAACAAACAAACAAACCACAAAAAACCCCAACAGCTTTCACTTTCACAGAAGTTATTAACCCTTCTTCTTCATGAGGAGAGCTTGAAAACACCTAAGCCAAAGTTCACTGCCTGGCATCTCATGATTTCTTACATACGGTGTCTGATTCTGACCTCCCTTCCAGCAGTGCCTGCTGACCTTAAGAAAGTTAGCAGCAAGAGAAAAAAATTGATTCATATTCTTTATCTGTCGCTTCTTCTCAATTGCATCTCAAAAGTCTGAAACCCAAAGGTGATTCAGCACGCTTGTACGGAGGTAAAACACAAATGAAATTACTTATACATTAAATCAAGGAGTCCAGGATTTGAATTTCCTAAAATCAACCTAACTCCTCAACAACAAAATACAGGCTTCAATTTCTGTTTTGACAGAAATCCTCACCTTGAAAAGCACGTGGCTAAATCTTCTGATCCAGTCATGACCAGCATGAATGCCACTTTACATTTGATATATCAAGCACAATTTTTTAGACCCATTAAATCTGTTCCTCAAAATAGGACAGCACAGGGATATGTGTTTTTCAAACTAAGCACAGCAAAGCTTTAGATTTTCTGAATAAATCATTTATGTTTCACGTAGGAAATTTAAGTAGAGCAAACCAATATAACATCTATGACTTCTTCTCTGTACCTTCTTTCATGTATCCTGCCCTCTTCAAAGACTGCAAATACCTATTAGTCATCAATACCATAAATCCTACAGTTTACTCTGTTGCAGTCACTCAGAGACACTCTTCTAGTTACTTCATGAGAAGTAACACATGAAGCTGGCACAAGTGTTCCAAGAGAATTAAAAAAAGGAAACTTTTAAAAGTTAAGCATTTGCACAGACGAAGAAAACGTAACATACTTGATGCATCAAAACATACCTTGATTATGAACTCAATAAACTTTTTCTTTATTAGCAGTACTTTTGAATAATTGTCTGTGTTCATATTTCTAGAACTCTAGGTGTATTTTTGGCTACAGTCAAAGGGCACATAAAGCAAAATCATATACCAGGCAGTAAAGTAATTAATTCCTTCTTCTAAAAAGCAGAGGGCTACCCATCTGAACAGTCGGTTAAAAACTTACTTCATTTACTCCCCTAATGCAGAACTAGTGCAATGCATTTCATCTGCCTGAAGCATGGGATGGTGGCCTTACCTAGAATTCTTCCAACAGAACATTAAAGAATGGAAGTCTGTCAAAACACACAATATTGTGGGGAATAGAAAAAGCCCAAAAGCAGGTTTGGGGTTTTTTTGTTGGTTTTTCTTTTTTCCTTTCAAATCTTTACTACAAAATAAAAAAAGAATATTGGAGTTACATGGCTTTCCCAGTAGTAAGTGTGGCTGAAGATAATGTGTGCCATTAAGACGAATTTACTTAAGTCACCATATACTGAGGAATGCATTCAGATCCACAAAAAAAGTCTCATTTTTGAGCTTAGTACAGTCTTCCAGCTTCAAGACAGGTCTGACTAGAGATCACCTGTCAAGAAAGAAGTATACTTAACAGAATATCTGTGAAATTTTGGTACCCTGTACCACAATAATTCAAGAGATTATCTTGTTAGTTAGCAGTACCTTAGGTTAGCTGGCTAGGCTGCTCTCGGTGATAAGGGAATGCACAATTCCTTTATTACAGGCTCCTTTCTGCTGTGGCTCACAGGAATCAGAAATAACTTTGCTAATATTTCACCAATTAAAATCCTTTTCATCTAGTGGACTCAGCATGGATTCCCTCTAGAACTCAATTCACTGGTTTATGGGGGTGGGAGGTTCAGTTGCAAAATACATCACCAGGTATAAACTAGCAATGTCATCACAAAACCCAACAACAGAGAAGAACTTCTCAGTATTCAATGCTGTGTTTCACATTCTAACAGGCAGATGCAGTATATCTTCTACGTATGTAACTTCCTTGTACATTTTTTTCAACATCAGAGAGTCAAAAGCTAAGGCAGGTATTTTTCTTCAAAATAATACAGTAATACAGGCTGAAACACTGGTATATGCCCAAGAAATGCTATTGTCCTAGAAGAGAATATGCATACAAACATCTAAACCATGGGTAATTCCAATACAACAATGTGCCATAAATCTTAAGACAAAACTCCATGTTACAACCTTTCTTTCTTGCACTGCTCTTTTCAGAACCAGAAAATATGACTAACCTTTAACACCCAAAAGAGATAACTGGTACACATCAAAAAGAAAAAATGAAGAGCAAGGTCACAACTTTTCTAAAAGCCTAGTGACTCAACAGCTATTACTCCAATGGTGTTAGATATCATAAGCTGAATTCATGCAATAATTTTACTAAAGAAGCAGTGAATGTCTTAGGCAGGGAAAGATCACTACTTTATAATTGGAGAACCAATTTGGACACCTTCAGCAAAGAGAAAGCTGACTAAAAGCAGTTATCTTTTCATGTCTCTCTTTGGGATACCTTTTGCTGCTGTTGAGCCAAGTGAGGTAGTGACGGAGACCCAGTGTTTCCATGAACTGGAATATTAACTATCTCCTGATGTACAAAGAGGCACTAAGCAAAATCTCAGACAGTCAGCCCACGAAAATTTACATTAAAATGTCCAAACCTGTCTTTTTAGAATTGAGCAGAGAATCACACTAAAGACCTTTCTTTCAAAAATGTCTAGTACTTTTGGTTTTTACTCATCCAAGGCTGAAAACCTCTACCCCTACCCGATTTTGCCCTAAAATAATCTCACATCAAGTTTTACACAAAAAAACTAAAAACATGTATATGTTCAATTTTTAAATCCTAGGATTCTTATAAATCCTTTTAACTAAAAAGTCTAGGATAACACATCTTCTCTACAACTACCCATTTGCCTATAGTTCTTATATGCCATGCCTATATGCTGTAACGCCACATGCAGACTGCCAACAAGAAAAGGAGAGCTCTCTGAAAACCACCACTCACAGTAAAGTGTGAAAGTGGAAATAGAATGAGCAATTAAATTAAATTATATTAAATTTATTGTAGGACAGCACATGGAAGTATACTAAGACATGAAGAAATATTTAACATTCTTTGCAATATGCATTTGTGAACAAAATTATTCAGATACCTTCTATGAAACCTTTGTAAAAAAACACTAAATCATATTATTGTTTTCTAGCCTGTGGATGCAGCACTTGCATACCTGTTCTTTAACTGAAGCTAGAATGGCAGAGGTTGTCTCAGTTTCAGAGCCATCGCCATTGGATGTGTTCAACACAGGACTAAGGGAACTTGTCTTGTCAGAAGACGAGGGCTGGTCTGGAACAGGCATAGTTTCTGCAGTTTATGGAAAAATAAAACAATGATTTTGTTATTAGAAACCTGATACATGTCAGAAATCACATGCATATAAGAATAATAATATCATTTTAAGGAAAAAATTGTAGAACATGCTTCTGTTCTGTAATACAGAATTAATATATCACTTAAAACTAGAACTAGTTCTAAATTAATTATAAAGCAAAATATTAAATGATCTCCCAGTCTTACTCCAAAATATTCACTACAGTACATTTGGAAAGGATTCAAATCATTTACAGCTGTGATTTTTGTATAGTATTCCAGTGGCAGCATCCAACATGAAATTACAATATCATGAAAGTAATGAATCCTGAAATGCTTTGCAAACAGAAAGCCAACAAACGATACATGAGAGAAATATAAAATATCTAGTGTTGACTTTCTGACATGCATGATTATTTAATATGTATTATATTTTAAGCCTAGGTAACTAACTTCACCTTTCTTCTAGTCTAGAATGTGATTTTGACAACATTTTATCAGAATATTTTTGAGAAAGACAGCACACCAGTTGTTATGCCATTTTTGAGACCTGTTACAAAAAAAAAGATTCTTAGCACTTGAAAGAATTCCTAGTATTCTTTTTAGAGAGGAAAATGGCGGTGGTGACTGTGGAAAGATTAATCCTTCTGAAGGCCAAGCTATAGAGTAGCATCTCTGTTTAAATGTCACAACAGGCACATCTCTGCAGGCAAGTTCTGCCACATTCCAGAAGTAAAGGAGCTCTAGAGAGGCAGCTTGGACGGTTATGCACCGGCGAGTTAGGATAAGAGCACGTTCATGTGGGAGCTGGACAGAATTATTCTGTGGAAGAGAACTGGCCCACAGGCTGCCAGCTGGACAGCCCTCCTAAAGAGCAGTGGGGATACTCAGAAGGTCGTCATCAGACGGTCACATGTGCACAACACTCGCCATTCACATCAATGGCAAAACTCCTGCCTTGGCTCCATTCTTCTTTTCAAAGTCCATGTTTTTATAAAATAGAACTTTTTCTGGAAGAAATAAGAAGTCTGAAAAGAGTGGGTACGGGTAGTTGGTAAAAGCAAATATAAAATTCAATACACAGAGCAAGCATCCCCACACCAGTTAGCCATGGAAATTAGGGCTCTAAAAGAAGGGGAGACAACATTCTATAAAACTTTGGCTCTGAAGCCACAGTGCTGCCCCAAGAATACTCATTCAGCCCAGCTGGGTAGCCTTTTCCAAAAGCCTCCTGAAGCTCAGGACACTGGCATACATATGCAAGACAAAAACATGAAAACACAAGTGATTCATAAAAAAGTCAGTTATTTCTCATAAGTCTCCCTAAATCTCAGGCTACATTAGATTATATATTGAAGCATGAGATTATATATCATTTTAATTAAAGAAGCTACATACTTTAATACGGCTCACTTTTTGTAAGCAAATCACTGAAAGTGGTAAATAACGAATCTCTGGCTCTGGTAATGTCCTTGCTCCAGATATGTACACTATTTGAAGTTAATCTTTAAAAACTCAGATGATATACCTGTCTCCTTCTATCACAAGAACAAGTATACTGTACAAAACTTCTATATGATTCCAATACATCAACCTAAAAGGACTTTTGAATTACATTTTCTCATTTTGTGAAACAAAGGAGCCAGCTTCTATTATAACAAGTTACCTAGTTTGTGACATACAAATAAAGTTGCTACTCTCTTGTAAAGTTCCACAGAAAAGACATGTACACACATATATATACACGCTTATTCTATTATCTTACTTTCAAACAATCTAATTATTTTCTTTTTTTACTAAATTATTAATTGCATTACCATAACAGAAAGCAAAGTAATTTTCTTTTTGGTATTGCAATTTATCGGAAAAAAATACAAATAGCCTAACAGTTCATTTTGTAGAGCTATATTTGCAGAAAACACTGGAGTGCAACGCTCCTTGCTAACAACCCCATAGCCTGTAAAGTCCAGCTGAAAATTGTGCACAGGAATGAAAGAGACCACAGGATTCAGGAACACAAGGACATGTGAAGTGGTCCTACCGCCCTTGCAGATACTCACTCTGGGCAGTGAGGAGCCATGCTTCCCAGTTGAGGCAGCTCACCAGGGAGACACGTGGGCCTACAACAGCGTGAGGCGCAAAGAACTGCCTCCCCAAGACTGCACTGGGTTGGGAAGAAACACCAGAGCTGTGAGTGAGGCACCTGCTAAATAGTTTCAGGCACACTGGCTGAAAGCAGCTCCCCTGCTGCAGGACTGCCTTCTGTGCAGCTGTGAAGAAGCTTCCTGGAAAAAGCCCTTTTGTCTGCTTAGCTCATCCTCATGCTCCTCCAGGGCTGTCTGACCCCCAGCACGGAGACTCTGCTGAATCAGCCTTTCCATAAACACTAGCCCAAGGAGGTAAAACCCAGCAAACTAAACAAGACTGGAAGTCAAGAAGTCCTTGGTCCTGCTCCCATCTCTGCAAGTAACTGTCATTTGAGGTCCATCTAAATTTTCCTCTTCACCTGAAAAATTAAGAGGACTTATCTGCTCCCCCCATCCTCAGCTCCCTACCACAGCACACAGTTACCAGGCCTGACCGGGAAGACACAAACAGCACCTGGAAGGCCTGTGACTGCAGTCAAGGAGACCCTCATTTCCATATTGCACCTCTCTGTATTGGGTAAAAATATCAGGGTTTTGGCAGCATGCATGTTTGGGGGTGGGGGTGATCCAGGGCTGACCTGTGTCAGAGGACCTCACCCATCACCTCACCCAAGGGTCCAAGTCTAACATGTAGCGAGGGGACGTGACACCAGGACGGAGAGAGGCGTCTTCTCTGTGTGTTCATTTAATTGGTTGTCTTCTTTATTTCTCAATACCAAAATCAGTAATTTAAAGCTTATGTTAATTGGCAATATATCTAATTAAGTGAAATTCCTTGACTCAAAGACTGGTTTTGTCCTGTGACACTCTGTAAGAGCAAACCCAAATGAAGCCCACTGAGGCACAGTGGGTTTCTGTTCCTGGAAAATGGGGGGAAATGAGCCTGCCTGAGTTGCTGGAAAAAATTTATCTGCTACACAAAATGCTTGCCCTAGCACAAACACACTCCAAAATATTTAAAGTGTATTTGAGAGGGACAGCAAGGCCGCACTGTCAATGAGGAAGCCACCCAGTGACCGAAAAGATGCTACTGATAAAACAACACCAGTTTCTGTGTGTTCAAAACAATTGCATCCGCAACGACACAAGCAGCAACTGCTTGCTGCTATTCTGAACTTGTTTTGGGACTGTATTCAACTTCTGTAAATTTTAATTTTTAGGCTGTAAGTTTTTGTAAACACTTTATTTCTACCAAAGAACACTTCAAAAACTGTTTTAGTAATCTACAATTTTGCAAGTATCAGTTTACATGGGGAAAAAAAAAATCTGATTACACAACTGAATGCTGCAATAAACTGTACTTCCTTCAAATAGGCTCAAAATCTGGGCAGAACAGTAGCTAATATTCTACAACCACTGCACATTTCCAGGATTTTGGTTTTTTAAAAAATATAGAACTTGGGGGTTGGGGGGAATAAGAAAAAGGCACGCTGCATGTCCTCTCCATCTAGAAACAGAGAAATCACAAGAAATGTCCCTGACATTAAAAGTAATGTTTTCTGCACCTATTAAAATAGTTCTTCTGGACAGAGAATACAATTTCTAACATCTACCTCATTAGTTCAGTTTATTACTACAGTTGTTCAAGATTGTAGCCAATTGCACTTAGTAAGCTAGTATCATTGAATCTATAGCATGATGTTTTCCAGCTGAGCTGTTAACATTATATATTTTAACATTTTTTTCATTACACGAATTCATATGAGAAATACCATATACAAAGGAAACACAGACTGAGTTTTCACAAGCCACAGAGAAGCCACTGTACCAAAGGTAGTTATATTAAAAAAATCATACATGAATCAGCAATAGTGTTTCAACAGCAAACACCAAGATAGCAGAGGCCCGCATTTGTACTAGTCCATCTGCTCGGAGTAGGTATACCCTTTAATTTAGTTCGGTCTTTAGTGTAAGAAATGGGACATTCTCAGGTTTTAATGGGACTTAAAACTGCCAGTACTGTAGAATTACAGAAAATAAGGCTGAAATGGGCCTCTGAGCCCCTAGACCACTACTAAATCTCTAGACAAGGCAGATATTTTTCCTAAGTCATTCCGGGTATTTAATACACTTATCCAGTCCTTCACAGCTTCCTTCACTGCAGCCTCCCTGGCCACCTCCCTCTGTTCCAGGGCTCCACCAGCCTTACCAGTAGAAAACTTGCTTTAGTGTTTAATATAATGCACTTAAGCTCAGTGTTTACTGTACTATCAGCATGGACACAAAAAAACAGAATTATTCCATCAGTCCTCTTCAAAGAAAGCATTATCCCACATGATTATGACCACCATACTCTTCCTTCTGCTCTGGCTTCTCTTCTCTAGAAAAGCTATCCCAATTCTTTTCATTTTTCCTCATAAAATAAGCTGGCTGATAGCCTTTTAACCCACACTCATGGGAGCTTTGCACTAAAACTAAAAGGAAAATTAGACCAAGTGTGAGAAGAAAAACAAAAATTAAGCAGCTTGAGTACACCACAGCTGAGTAACTACAACACAAAGTAAATCTGCTGCATTTAATTTCCACAACAGCAACAATACTTCCTTATCAGTGTCACAAAAATACAAATGAGATTGTGTAAGTCAGAGCACATACAGGCTCCTGAGACAATCAAATTAAAATCTTAGACAATCATAGATGAACAGGAAAAATACTACCAGCCTTTTGGGAACACAGTGACAAGTCAGACATAAATAATTCATGGATTCCTGTACTTCACAGCACTGGCAAAATTCTATCTGGAGTTTGACCCTTTTTTGTTGTTGTTGTTGTCATTCTAAGATTATCTAAAAACTTTACCTTGCTTTAATGAAAAAAAACCCCAACCCTATAAATCCAAACAGAACCATCCCCTCCCCATGTACCGGGTTCAGGTGCTCAGGTGCTGGCAGCAGGGGCGGCCCCTGTGAGGAGCGGCCGGGGCTGCTCCGTGCCGGACACAGCCGGTTCCAGCCGGCTCCAACGGCCCCACTGCACGGCCCGGCTGAGCCCCTCAGCCACGGGCGGGAGCCTCGGGGAAAGCCTGGGGAAGGAAGGGCAAAAGATGGATAAGAAATGGGTAAGAAACTGGGTAAGAAATGGCAGCCGGGGCTGAGGGAAACAGGGTGAGAAACAGCCCTGCGAGCCCCGAGGGGAGAGCAGGCGGCGCTCCAGGCGCCCCGGCAGAGATGCCCCTGGGGAGACCCCGGCGGGGCCGGTGTTTCCCTGCAGCCCGTGGGAAGGCCCCATGCTGGAGCAAGGAAAAGTGTGAGGAGGAAGGAGCGGCAGGGAGGAGGTGTTGCAGGCCACTGCAGCCCACCATTCCCCATCTCCTGTGCCGCTCGGGGAGGGGAGGAGGTAGAGGAGTTGGGAGTGAAGGGGTGAAGCTCAGCCGGGGAAAAAAAGAGGTGGTGTGGGGAAGGTGTTTTAGGTTTTCTCTTTGTTTCTCACTGTCCAACTCTTATTTTAATTGACAGTAAATTAAGTGAATTTTCCCCAAGTCTAGTCTGTCTTGCCCACGACAGTAATTGGTCAGCGATCTCCCTGTCTTTATCTCGACCCAGGAGCTTTTCCATCTTATTTTCTCCCCTGTCCTGCTGAGGAGGGGCAGAGAGAGAGAGCGGCTGGGTGGGCATCTGGCAGCCAGAGCAGGTCAACCCCCCACATCCCACAAGCTGGTTTTGACTTTAACAAGAAAGGCAGGCAGCAGAAATGACTTGGTTTTTTGTTGTTTTGGTTTGTTTTTTTATCTTGGGACAACATAGATTCCTGGATAGATAGATAAAAGCTATGGTTGTGTACACTATACAACTATAAACTACAGCTGACAACTACCATGGTCACCATCTCATGAGCCAATGAAAGCCATATGAAACCTCATCAGATTAAGATTCCTGTTAAATCACTATTAAGTACAGTGGTGGAATTATTTTAAAAACTTGATTGGACAAAATAAGAAACAGAAGAAAATAACAACAATCTATATAGCTATGGAAAACCAGTATGATAAACATAATAAAAATAAAGCCAAACTATGTAATTGAATTCCAGTTTATTGTCTGGAATACAGATGGGCAAACACTGGTCAGTGAGTAACTGAATCAAAAGAAACTCAATAGCGTGGGTACACTGGGTATTTTAACTCCCTATCAAAATAACTTCAGCATTCAACACTTCTTTATTCTTTGCTATCTAACTACTATGGTTCCATAATCCATAAACAACTGCCAGGCATCCATCTCATTCAGTATAGCAACTGATTTCAACAAAAATTGTTTTTCTTGTTTTGCTTTTTGTTGTTGGTTTTGTTTTTAAACTTTTTGGCCTTCATCACTGTAAAATCTGAATAAAATCAGTCGATAAAATTAAAAATTATTTAACATCATTAAAGAAGCCACTACAGAAAGCTAATTGCTTTGGAAAAGCAGGTTAAAAAAAATCACTTTTGTCATGTAGCTACTTATCAAAACCTTATAATCTGACCTCAGTCCTACTAGAAGCATTACTCCTAAGATAAACAGGACAGAGAGGGTCAGTGGGTTGGTTCTTGAGTCAGAAGATAAGTAAAAAATAAGCTACTTCTGAGACAGTTAAACCCCACTTCTCTCTGAACTCAAGCTATGGCTCTTGCAGTTCAAACAAGCTATTTGTACCTTCTCTTGTTAAGGCACCTTCTTGATGGAAAGGCAGACATTTCCATTCCAGCACAAAAGGTACCCTGTATTAATAATTATAAAAGCCCCAAAACTATCACTATGTAAAATTCACAGAATTCCAATGAAAAAGCTGTTTCTAAACAAACATTTTTTCGATGCCTGGAACTGTAACATGATAAGGGCGTAAGTCTCGGGAAGACTGAGCGTCAGTAAAAACGAGACTACATTATTTTCATTTTTCTAGCTAAGGGGTTAAAAAACAATACAGAAAAAAAATAAAAGGATACATTATTTCAAGATGGTCTGTTTCAAAGAGCTGAAATACCACACGCTCAAAGTAATTGCGCTTTTTCAAATTATTTGCTGATTTTCACTGTTAAATTATATTTATAGTATCAGCTTATAAAACTTAAGGGGAAAGGGAGAAAAAGGAATGGGGGAGGACCTCTTTTTTAAAGCTACCTTAGAATCATGGAATCATAGAATATCTCAAGTTGGAAGGAACCCATAAGGATCATGGAGTCCAACTCCCTGCTCCTCGCAGGATTTCCTAAATCTAAACCATATGACTAAGAGCATTGTCCAGATGCTTCTTGAACTCTTACAGGCTTGGTGCCATGACCACTTCCCTGGGGAGCCTGTTCCAGTGAGCAACCACCCTCTCAATGAAGAACTTTTTTCTAATGCCCAATCTGAACTTGCCTTGACACAGCTCCATTCCCTTTCCTCATGTCCTATCGCTGGTCACCAGAGAGCGGAGATCAGCACCTCCCCCTCCGCTGCCCCCCTTGAGAAAGTTGTAGACTGCAATGCGGTCACCCCTCAGCCTTCTCTTCTCCAAGCTGAACAAGTCAAATGACATCAGCTGCTCCTTGTAAGTCTTGCCCTCTACACACACTAAAAAGGTAAGAGGTTTCGCTAATTTTTTAATGGTTACTCAAACTAAGCACTCGGTCTAAATTTAAAAATGATTTTTAAATTTCTTTTGCATTTCTTTTGAACGTCTGCAATTTTGCTTTTTCCAGTGAGTTCCTGGGACTCTTCTGGGATATGGCGCTTGGGCTGGTAGCCCTTTCTTGGTCCCATGAAATTCTATTCAAACGTAAATGAATGATGAGGTGGTTTATATCTCTAATTCCTTTCTTACAGATGCATCATGGATGTTTTAGCAACATGTAAAAAAAATGGATACAAATTTTTATGACTAGATCCCACAAATGTCTAGCGACAGTAGTAACATGACATTCAGAACTGGGAGATAAAAGACTGCAAGACCACATTCCTTCTGTGACCCTTGGGATGGCAGTGGATGCTAGATGGTGGACACCTTTCCTTGTAGCAGGATTTCATGCCTTCTCTCAGGTAATACAACCAACTTAGCTAGTCCCGAGGTCAAATTGCAAAAGTCTGTTCAGGCTGAACTCAGGCACAGAGGTACATACACAGTACACAAAGGTACATTCTACGCTATACATAAATACTTAGGTAAAACAAAATATTTATATGATTTATAAATGCACATGAAAATGGTCATGTCAGATGCTGTGGTTTCACTTGGAAGTTTAATTCTGCATGCACACTTTCATATAGATTTTAATCATACTGAGCATGGATTTCCCAGGTAGGGAACTAATGAGGTGTAGCCATGAAGACATCACTGGTAAAAGCATTTTGGTGGCATAGTTCACCAATGACATGTTGCCAGTCTTTCTCAGATGGGGTGGCTGCATCTACCTTTCAATGATCATAATCTCCTCCAGATCCGAAATACTATGCTTCATTCACTGCATCTATGTAGAACACTGAAAAAAACCCTAGAACAGAAAACGCAGCAACATCAACTGTAAACTGAGCATTTCATTCCTTTGCCAACTTAAACTGCATTATTTTAATAGGTTCTTTTATAACCTACGCTTAAAGAAAAAGGGATATTGCTTAAAGGGGCAGGCTTTCATTTTTAAATATTAGATTGATATGCCTTTAAAAGTCACTTTGTTAATGCTGTTTACATAATCTAATGTTACATCACCTTTTCATGGGGTGTAGATAGGTTGAACAAAACAAACAAACAAAAAAACCCCACCAGCTCCACAATGTCTGGAAATCTATGGTAAAAGCCAAGTTATCCACTACACTGGCAACTGCATCAAATCAGTGGAATCAGAAAATCCAAATATGTTTCTTTAACTAAAAAGATATTGCGGTAAGGACTATGTGCTCCCTAGTGGGTTTTCCCTGTACAATGAACCATTAATCAGTGAGAGCATTCATTATAAAAGTGTAAGTCATGCTGTCTTACTGCACAGCAATCAAATTTGGCTTGTTGCTGAGCTAATCTGGAGAACCATGAATGACACTGAAGTAGTCTTGGATAACAACCAATCATTTAAAATAATCCAATATGCAATTATGCATCTAGAAGTATTTTTTGCTTCCTTTCCTCTACCTTAGATATGCTGTATAGAGATCACAGTATGACTGCCATTTAAGAATATGCATTTCTATTGTTCCTGTTAAAGTTGCTCTTACTTTTTTGCTATTGTTTCAAAATTATGGGGACTTACTGTAAAATGAAATTACTAGAATACTTTTTTTTTAACCTAAAACTGCATGTTTATGGCTACACTCAAATTCACTGTTTATAATTTCAGTAACTCATATCAAGATTTCAGAAGCAAGGACTAATGCTGATCCTGCTTCTAGCTGGTTTTAATTAAAAATAAATACAGAAAATACTACAATGTTCTTCAATACAATAATTGCATGATTGCCATAGGGAACCTCTATTTCTCCCTGTGTATATGAACAACAGTTGTTATTTGAAAGCCTACAGTTGTGAACAGCTCCATCACACTAGCTTCTAACAACTGTGGTAAGCAAAAGAAAGAAATAGGTTTGGCACTGTATCTATGAACATGAAAACCACCAGCTTTCATGGTGTTCACAGAGTCATTCTGATAAGCTAAGAATTCAGTGGGTGTTAAGTTAGGAGCCAGAACAATATAGAATACAATAGCCCTGGCAGTTCTTGCAAATTATTACCTATATCACAAGTCATATTTGGTGCAGATATGGAGGAAAAAAAATACCCAAAATAATAATTTTCATTGTTATATATTGTAAAGCCAATTCAAATATTATCACATACATATGACTATTAGACTAACCAAGATATTTACAGTAGGTTTTTGGAACAAAATCCCAACTGGAAAAAGTAGAAATTGTCACTGCTTGAGAATTTAGACATGCAAGGGATCACCATCAGCAGAAAGATGACCTATTGCATTCCTTCGGTAATGTCAAACTGTGGAGGTGACTGAAGGCTGAGACAGCATTGGCTCTAGGCAGCAGGATACATATCTACTAATGTTGCATTAGACCTTTCTGCAATGAAGCTGAATCCTTCAGCTGTGCAACAGTGAAACAGGGTAGGAAGTCTGTAAAGATGGGCCTTCCCTTCTCCTGCACACATAACCACTGAAATTGTAGATTTCCTTTACTGTCCTATCTTTGCTGACAGTTTGATACAATTTAGGGCTGGGTAAGTATTCTTAAAAATAGGTTGATAATCTCTTGAGTCAATGAGAAGATAAGAAAATCTGCCAGACCCTGCCAAATACCTCAAAGAGAAAAATTTCTTCTGATTGCCTAAGTAGTTATCACAACATCCTAGAGCATATATATCCTATGTTTAAATTACTAGATGGCAAAACAGATTAGTTATAGAAGACATGATATCTTAAAGACCTTTGCAAAAGCTTAAGCTCAGTTAGGGGTCAGGGATATGAGGGATCAAGTCAGCACTCTTCTTATTCTAGCTAACGCATCACAGGGGCTTTCCAAAGAGCAAGGGCTCTGTGTTCTTCCCGAGATTGTTCTTTGTCTGTAGACCCATCCAGTTGCCTGTTCACTAAGACAGGCGAGCCCCCTCTTGTCTTGTTTTGTGACTTGAACTGTTGCATTCTCAGTTATTTTAACCATACTATTCAGGTATTTAGGGCCTCTAAATAGATAAAAAAGAATCCCCTGGTTTTAAATTTCAGATAAAGTAAAAGTTCAGGTTCAGTAAACTATAACATGTCCCCCTTTTTTTTTTCTCCTGCTCTTTGCAAAAGTGTGATAGAAGATATAAAAGAACCTGTCACAGTAAATGATAAAGGCAACCATACTTTAAAACTTGACTGAAGAGAAGCTACATTGGCAAACATGCCCCAACACTTTCCTTGACTTATCCTACCCTAAAGTCCTACAGATAAATATGTAATACCTAAAATGGAAACCACAAATGTTGGCATATACACAACCAGTGTATATGAAACTTTCCTTTCCCTTCTCTTCCACAGATGCCTGACTCAAAAAGGCATTTGCTGAAACAATCCAAAGATTACAGCTCAACAGGAAAAACTTTTCTTCCTCAGGGACTCTCTACTCGTGCCCTGAGTCTGATTAAAACATCTCCATTTTCCTATTCTCCAAAGAGGAAGCAAAATGAAGGGTCTTATGCACACAGTAGCCAATACGAGGTCTCTGCAGGTTGCATCAAATATTTACCTACCACTACCTACGTTAACCAGTGTCAGAACGTTGGAAGCTGGATGAAACCTAAAGTCTTGCCTAGAGCTTAAGCCATCTGCAATGCTTCTGAACTTTTTAGTTCAATGTCATCATGCTAAGTACTGTTTTGCTCAAGTAATATGTCATAAAACAAGGCAGTTTTGCTTTTTTCTGTAAGAGTTAAAATTTCAAGTACTCTGAATTACTATACAGCTTTCCTCCTTACAATAAAAAAAAATATATCCTAAAACATTCCCAATTACATTAGCAAGATAACTCAGAAGTGCTTATGAGAGAAAAGCTACCACACTTGGCCCAAAGGGCTTTGAAAAAAAGGCAAGAGAAAGATGGCCCAATTATACGTCCCTTGCTTTTTTCTCTCGAACTTGAGTCAGCACCAATGCTGGCTGCACAAAGATTTAAAGATGAGACCCAAACCACGAAGACAGTACTGTGTCAGTTAAGTGCCTCCAGCCCCCTTCTCTGTCAACATATTACAGCAACTGAATAAGTGATTAATCAGGACAGATAAACCACATGCTGGCTTGAAACATGTTCCTACTTCATTGGTACTGAAACCACCTACCTAATCTGTAAGAATTTACCCCAACCAGCTAGCATGCACTATCTGATAACTGAGCAACCTCCTAAAATTCTTATGAAAATATTTCACAGCTGGAGTCAGCAACACGATCACAAAGAGAAACCAGCATAAAAATTCATACTCCTGCCAATATTTTAGAGATCTCAGCATGAGGATTTACAATAATTGATTTCAGTTTTGCTGAAAAGTCTATTCATAAATCAAGCAAAATTGTTCCATTTATGGAATCCAATAAGAGAATATTGTTTGCTGGTGTTACCGAGGGAACGGGAGTTCTTATTTCAGTGACAATGCCAATATCCTCAAGCATACAGAGCAAAATGCACATCTACAAACAAAAGCCAGAAACACTCCTACAGTGAATTCTTAAAATCTTGTATGACCTAGATACCATAAGCGTAGGTGATTCTAACATAATATGGGGTACTCCTTTGTATTTTCTTTTTTTTTTTTTTCATTCATTGGTCATTTATTGACTGGGAATGACTTGAAAATTTAAGTGATGTCATGTTCTGGGTCTGGTTGGGATGGAATTAATTTTCTTTATAGAAGCTCACATGGCGGTGCTGTGGTTTAGATTTGTGACCAAAACAGTGTTTCAGCTACTGCTGAATGGTGCTTGTACAGCATTGAGGCCTTCTCTGTTTCTCACTCTGTCCCCCAGCGAGGTTGGGAGGGGACACAGCCGGGACAGCTGACGCCAACTGACCAAAGGGATACATCATACCATGTAATGTCATGCTCAGCAATAAAACTGGGGGGCAGTTTCTCCAAAGTAGCTGTTGCTTGGGGACTGGCTGGGCATCAGTCTGCTGGTGGTGACCAAGTGCTTTTGTATCACTTGTTACTTTTTTTTTTTCTTTTTCTTTCACTTATTAAATTGTCTTTATCTTGACCCACCAGGGTTTTTTTCCTCACTTTTGCCTGTCCAATTCTGTCCCCCATCCTGCTGCGGGGGGTTAACAAGCAAGTGGGTGGGGGCTTAGCTGCTGGCCAGGGTCAACCCACCACACACCACGACTAAGTAATTCCTCCCCAACACCACCAAGAGTAATAAGAGAAAAACAGTCTGTAGTGTAAGAGATGGGGTCAATGGCAGCAACACTTGAGGACACAGAGAACAGACAAACAACAGAAATAGCAAGGCAAAAGCACAGCCCTTTGAGTCTGAGGCAAGTAATCCACTACGGTTCTGTGCCAAAATAGACTTGTTTATTACTACTACTTTAAATTTAAATTGCAAGCTGATTCATGCTGACTACTCTTAATGTATCCCATGGCTCTGAACTTGAAGTAGGATAGACAGTTCTCGTATTGGTGTAATCTCAGGACTAATCTACTTCCTCACTAATTCCTACAGTTAAAGAGCTTATATATATCATGCTGAATTGCATAGATCCTCTTTGCCTCACATCTCACTTTTATTAGAGCCAGACAGCAGAATGCACCCTTCCAAGCCCCGTACAAGACTGTGTGCAGCATATCTCCAGACTAACCTTCAGAGACACAAAAGATGTCTAGTGGTTAGGGCTGCACTAGGGAACCAACACGGCAGTCACTCTGGGACTGCTGTCCTGGCTGTACCCCTTAAACGGAGGGCTGGTAGAAGAGCATGAAGTGTCCTCACTATGCTGAAGTAGGGACCTGCTGGGGTAAGGATGTCTTCTCTTTTAAATGTCTGTATCCACCTTCCCCAGCCCAAGATGAGCATGACAATCAAACATTTCCTTAGCATTTTCCTGAAGAGCCGAGGTGTGTCTGCAGATAAGGTGACTGCCACGCTTTTCTCTCTCTCCACATACAGTATCCTGCTGGTGTGATATTGGCAGGGCTGTCTGGTGGACGGGCAGAGTCCTGAGCAGTACTCCTAATGGGAACTGTGGCTGCTCGTCCCCTCACTCCTTTTGATATGGGCTTATGAATACAGCCCAAGCCTACAAAAAGCACCAAATACCACACCAGATTCCTGGTGGTAAAATGAGCTCAGAATCCATCATTTTATAGGTGAAGATGGGATGTTGTAATCTCCTTATTCTCCATAAGTGCATCGTTTTACATTTATCCATGTGAATTTTTATCATCCATTATTTTAGGGGTTTTTGGCTTCATAAACTCTTTACAATATTTTGAGACCCTAAGGCATCCCCACAAAGAATGGTTGCAGTATGGCAAGCTCCCTGAACATACTTCATGGCCGAGAAAGATGAAAAAAACCCCTTAGTTTTTCTTCACTCTCTGAAGCAGTTAGCATGACTTATGTCTAGACAGGATAGCTGTTAGCATAAGCCAGTAAATGTTAACCAGCTCTTTACTGTGGCAAAAGCAGATGAAATATAGTCATCCACCTGTCCCGAAGAACAGAACAGTTTTTGTGTGCTGAAGAAAACAGATAGCCAAACTATGCAAACAGCCCGTTGATCATCAAAAAGTGCAAACATGTCCAGAAGTATCTGGAACAAGCAGATAGTGAGCAGCAACAGTAGCAACCGCAAATCAGAAAAAAGCACCTCTGAAAAGACTAATCGCCAACACAGTATTCCCTGCCCAATCCTGTAACTAAGGGTACTTAACATTGTGGGAAACCAGAGCACAAAAGAGAGAGGTGAAAGCCTCATGACCCTGCACCGGAATTTGGGACCATCTCACCAACACTCAGAGGAGCTGAGAGCACCAGAGAGCACCCAGGGTCCCCATGCCCCCACACCAGGACTGCAGACAGCCCAGCTGGAAGCATTGTGCTGACCCACCTGACTTCTCTCCCGGACTGTGCTCTCTCCCCTGTGGAAAAGGGAAGGTGTGTGAGGAACCACTACACTAACCTGCCCAGTTTTTCTCCTGGACCAAGTCCTCTTTCCTATGGAACATAGAAGTCACGTAATACTTAAAACTGCATATATATGTGATAAAAGTGTTTTGGTATCCGAATCCATTTAGTTTCTATACTGTCATTTGGTCTTAAATGGCAACAATCTCTACTGTCCCTATTCACTGCTAGCCCTACAGACTCGCTGCCAAGCTTCTTGCTCCAGACATTAGAAAGTTTTCATTAACTTTTTAAGCCTTTTCTTGTTTCTTAAGCTTTTTCTAATCTGCTTATTATGTTTTGTACATTTATCCTGCCAAACTGCAAAATCCCTTCTACTTCTTATATTGGAACTTGATTCTGCTGGATACCAACATCAGCCGCCTTCTACTTTCTCGTGGTACTCAGTTGTTCACCACTCCAAAGTCATGTCGTTTAAGTAATCTCTATGCCTCCTTCAAAGAATTAGTCTAGCCTCCTAGAATTAGACCACTTTTAGCTTCCTTAAGAAATGATCTTTCCACATGACCTTCTAGAGTTGAAGCTCAGTATGGCAGATACTTTGTCTCTGCCAATTTCATCATCAGTAGAAAAATTAGAATACAAGCGGGCCAGTACCTGCTTTCCTGACAATAGGTTTTGATCATATATACCTTTAAAACTGAGGGGTTTATTGCTCCCAATATACTGCATCTAAAATCATAACTGTACAGCTCTTCGCATCTTCTGCGCTTGGTATAGTAAGTCCAGTTCACTTTCTCTCTCTCTCTCACCTAATCAGCAGGTTAATAAAATACATACGCTTGAGCAGTGGCGAATGAAGATGTTTTAATTAAAGTCTATAAGAAAAAGAAATTTTCTTTTTATATAAATATAAATTTATATAAATTTTCTTTTTCTATAAATAAAGATTTTATTATAAGAAAAAAATGCAGCTTTTAGATCAGAAGACACATGAAATGTTCACATGAAAGCAATAGTAAGTATAATACTATGAACTTTGAGAGAAGACAAAGTAACATGTTACCCACACAGTTCTGCTTTAGGATATACATGGACTTAGTACCAATGCCATAGTTTTCTTTGTGTCCATGATGGCTCATAAAACTATAACTCCTAAAATGGTGACAAAAGAAGGCAAATGTATAGCTGAAATGACAAGTTTACAGAAACACAAAGGAGAAAATAAAAACTTCTCAGCTAAGTAAACATGAAAAATAAACTTCTGTTACCAAAAAAACAAAAGCAAAAAAATACACCATTAAAAAGAGCTGGCATATTTGTAAGGATCTGCCTAGTTTTTCCACAGAATTCAATAGCATTCCTGACACTGTGTGCATCTGAGATGCCAGAAAACTTTCTTTAAGTAATTTATATTGCCCTACCTCATTATTTTAAAGGTGGGAGGGGTATAAGGAGTATTACTATATCAGCCATCCGAGCACTCTTGAGAAAAGAAAATGCTACTCTTCCCTTTTTACAGTGTGCAGAGGCACAAAGAGGCCAAGTATCGCACCTAAGATACAACAGAAATCAAAAGCAGATCAGAGTTGATCCCAAGAGTCAAACTTGTTTGATCTATATGACAGTATGTACAATTTAATGGAGAAAACAAGACAGAAATTCCATCAGTACAATCCTAGCTATTTTCTAAACTGCATGCAGAGGAATATTTTATGTGCTCCTGAGCATGGAATCTGGATTTTCATAGAAATAAATGCTGAAAGAAATTTCTGCTGAAACATCAACTAATAAAGTGCATTAGGAACACAATGTTTAAAAAAGCCAGCAGAGTAGAAAACTGTCTCTGGATCTCTGCCTGCCAGAAAGCAGAAGTATAAGTCCTTGTATCAGTGTGTAAGTTTTTACAAAATATACTTTACATACACAAATTAAGTTTGCAGGTTTGGATTTAACCGGAATACACTTCAACCAACAATGACAATCATTATAAGAATGTGATGACAGCTCTTCTAAATCTGTTTGGTTGAAAACCTATAGCCAGATGTTGTGGAATTAACTGAGCATTTTACAGTAAAGTACATAAAATAAGAGGTTATATGTCTATTTGTATGTTGTGTCTTGCGATATAAAGAGAACAGTCATTTGCATTTTCTTTTCCGTTAGTCTGAAAGTTTGGAAATTACTAATCCCCTCACATAGTTATTCATCTGTACCCAGTGTCCCCACACAGTACATATCCTCTATTTTAGTTTCCTTCTAGCCAAAAAAATTATACTATTCGGGAGATAGCTAATTGACAAAAAGAATAAAAATATATATGTTTAAGTTGTGTAAGACTGTAATCAGTCTAATAGTTTCAGTCTTCACTGTCACACTAAAAGGGTATTAATTTACAGTGTTATCTTTATACACATATGTTGAGCACAGTCTTAAAATATATCGGATAGGAACACATCACTTGCAAGACTTATAATAGACTGGCTATATTAAGTCTTCCTTCTTCCTGTTTTCAATACATCAAGTTGGATAATCTGTTAAATGAGAGCAAAAATTGCTGGGGGAAAAATACAGGCAAACCTAAACCTTTGCATAACTCCCTCAGAACCAACTGTTTTAAGGGTCATTTAAGAATTCCTGCCCACCTTCACCACCAGCTTGGAACATCTCATCCTTTGATCCTTCCAGATAAGGGACTTTGAAACTTTGTTTTAGGAAACTAATTGTCCTGGAATGTACAAAATAAAATCTAATGAATGTGCTAATACTTAGAAAGACTACAAAGCGTACGTAAGACCAAAGACTGCAACACAGCATAGAGCATCTCAAATATCTCAAGTGATAGTCACAACTTGCAAGGTAGGAAGTGCAGAAAACATTCATTTAAATATTTTTGCTGCTAAGTGATAAAAGATGGGAAGTTGTAGTGGCAACTAGGCATAAGCAGCAAGTCAGCGCTCCCCTCAATAACTGGGGTTAAAACTTCTAGTTGCATAAAACTGAAAATTGCCTGTGACTTGTCTGTTCTAGAATTTTATTATACACTGTGTAACTCTATTTTCCTAACTCAAAGTTACTAGCGGTAACAGAAGAGAAATCAATATATTCAATTCAGTACATATCCTCCAGCATCTACTTCTTCCATTTATTGTAGCCCTACAAAGATACACTAGTCCCTTTTTTTTCTAAAGACTCATGGACTGACTACTTCTGTAGTAGCCTATCCCAGTCTCCATGCAGATGGACTTCTTTTAACCATTCCTTCTTTTCAGTTTATTATTTTCAAACAGGAGCTATTGTTCAAACAAGAACTCTTCAACAGAATTAATGCCAAATTACTGAAGTGTTTTAAGTCCTTAAAATTTCCTTGCTGCCTATTGTTGAATATAATACAGGGTAAACTGGAACAGTATAACAACTGCTGTCCCCCATTTTCATTGCGAGGTTGATTTAAAATGCCACTGAATTCCTTTGCACTGTCAAGTGGCTGGAACAGCAGCAACATCCACCCAAAGCAGATATATTTCACTGCACATGCAAAGACGTGCACACAGTTGCTTAAAGTTATAGAATTTTTCCAATGTTTGTTTCGGCTATCTACATTACCTAGTTTTAACCCACTACATACATACTATATTAATGTATTTACAGGATGCTTTAATCTATTTATAGCTACAGAATCTACATTGTATTTATGATTTTTATTTACAAGCTCATCCTGTCAAATTAAACATCATAACAGAAAATCCAGTTTCTCTGTCTTACAAAAGTTTGCACAAATTAAGCAAATGTTACATTCAGGGATGTACTGCCAGAGATACAGCCAATGATTCTGGGGAGGAGGCCAAGGACATGGGCAGGAAGCCAAGAAGGAAGGTGCCACTCCTCCCTGTGCCTCCTCTTCCCTCTCCCACCCTCCAGCAAGGTGAGAGGCGCTGCCTCCTGAACCCAAGCCGGTGCGGAGGGAGAAAGGTGCACAGTGCAGACCTGAAACATGACAGCTTCTAGGAAAGCAGTCAGCAACAGCAGGGAGTCAAGTTTGCTGGAAGTACTTTTCAAAAACAGCTCTGGTGGAATTAACTTATTTCATGATGTAAAGCTGGTGAGGAAGTTTCACAATTTTCTTTCTAGCTTTCTCTTTTAGTTACAGGCAGAGCTAGCAGTGCTTAGCACTTCTCATTTTAAGATCCTATTTTGAGCCATTTACACTTTTCACAAGCTCACTGTTTGGGCTGAAATACTCCATCCAAGCAGCTGTCTCGTAATTAAGCACACACACACCCCCCAGTCTTAAACAGTTCAGGCATTTCCAAGAATTGTATTTCTGGAAAGTATCTTTTGCTGTTTGCATTATAAAAAAGTCTCTCAAGAAAGCAGAAGCTCTGGAAGTGTTTATGGTCTACAGAGCATAGCAGCAAAATTATTATTTGTATTATAGGAGCATCTAGAGCCTTCAACTGTAACTGAGGATCCACTGACCTAAGGACTGTACAAATTAAGAAAAGACAAGGCAAAAATATCATGAAAACATAATACACAGATCTCTACTGAATTCAATATGCCCAATCAAACAAGCACAGAATTTAACTTATGCAATTATTTTCTGACTACAAAATAAATTATTCAAAAGCATTATTCATAAGTTATTTGATACTGTTATTTGATAAGAGACTTGAGGTTTGTTAGTCCAAACATGCACAGGAAAAATAAATTTAAATTGAAGTTTACTAGCCTGCAATAAAGACAGCTAGGAGGAGCAGTGGATATTCACAGTTCTGAAGCCCCCTTGTACACTTTACAGTGACTTAAAACTGAAGCATGAACTTAAACTTCAGCTGAAGCTTCGAACTTCATGATCTCTTGATGGCCACTTATTAATGAAGATTGTATTCCCCCTCAACCTTCACTTTCAAAAAAAAAAAAAAAACCCACAAAAAAACCCCAAACCCTCCACAACTCTTTAAAATCATTAGAAGCATTTAAAATCATTTAAAATAGGTAGGAAATCATTAATTGTTTTATGATCTGCAAACATCTTCAAGATTTACCAAATGAAAATACTATACACAAAGACTGTACAAGGGTAGAAATAGCTATTAATGTGCTGTATTCATGATTATCCATTTCCTTTATTTAATGGTGTTAGAATTTGCTAGAGATGTTTGAATACACAATCCCAAAAGAGCAGTTATTCCAGTAAATCCTCTTGACTTAACATTTATTACACTGTTGCCTACCAAAGATAAATCTTAACAACACAGATGGCTGTTTCCTGTCCTATACCTTAAATCATCAGATACATTCTATATATTGAGCTGATCCGGTATTGCTTTCATTGTTCAGCTCCAGGCAGTCTTTGAACGCTAGGCATTATTACTATCACCTTTAGCCCATGAGTTCAAGTTGGGCTTTTAGAGGTGCTTATGAATTACATGAGTTTTCTATGAAGTATGCTCAATTCCGCTGCTAGAAGAAAGAACTTGCTTTCAATTACTTTCTGAAAGAAAAGAAAGAAGTAATACTTCAGATTTCATCTGATTTAATCTGAAGTGGATACAAACTCATATATCTGTCCTGTCCTGAAGAGCACTCACGTATTGCCAAGAAGAAGAGGGGCATGTACCCAATGTCGATCTGTTGGGCCTAGATACTAATCAAGAAAAAGAAGCAAAAGAAAAGGAAATTCCAGAATACGTTCAGAGACTTATCTCACATGCATCACTTCTACAGTTTCCACAGAGTCTCCCAATGATACCTACCCTGCTTAAATATGTCTCTGACCCATGAAGTAGAGATACTGCATGCAGATGAGCCTATGCTTCATACATACCATTAATTAGAAAACAAAAGACAGAAGTAAGCTTAGTAGAAGTATGAGCACTTCCTGTGTGAATTTAGCTCTTTGTATATTGGAAAAATCCTGTGGCCCGAGATGAAATGTTGCCTCACTGTCTTTTTGTTGACAACTCAAAGGTTGCCACTAGACTCCAGTAGTGAAGTAAGAAGGGAAGTAATGTCTCCTGTGAGATATCCAGAGAAGGGGAAGATTAAAAAAAACCACACACACAAAAAAAAACCCCAACCCCCAAACCAAGCACCACCACTCCACCACCCCCTGAAAACAACCCACTCTATATATCTAGAAATAGAGAGGGACCTATGTTACTGACTTCATGTTTTCAACGAGTCATCACACCAGGTACGTATCTGTGCTTCAGGCTCCAGCTGGGATACATTCCAAAATGCTCTGCAGAAATGGAAATTTGCATCAGCTACCAACAGCCCTAAGATGGATTTAAGGAGTTTAAGATTAACTTTTTTTTAGTTGGGTTCACTTCTGTTCCTCCACGGCGTTTCAGTGATGTTTGGGAAGGGAAACACAATACAGAATGAGTCTGGATGTAGAGATTTGCAAAATAAGCTTATAAAACTGGTTGTCCTATAAGAGCTATCTGCCTATAGCCTCCTCCTAGTTAGTAGGGTAACTCTTCTGCAGAGTGATTAATTCTATCACAAGACAAGCTTCTAAGGCAGACAGGATGACTCATGTTTGGGGAAAGGAGGAATCATGTCTATTACCTGTAGCGGGTGCCTAGGCAACTATTTTAAACTCAATGACTACCTTTTCAGGTAGCTAAAATTAGGTGAGATGAATTACATCTGAGATGCAGAATAAATATACCAACAAAAAGCCCATCAGGGAAATTCTATATAATCAAAAGGTTATTCAAAACTTCTTCTGGAAAGATGAGTATAAATATCCAGTACTAGAAATTGTCCCTGACATGAAAACATCCAAGCTTTTCCTATACCTTTTCTGTTTCATACATTTCTTTTTTTTCATACATTAGTTTTCAGCAGAAATATCATGTGCATGCAAATTCAGTACAAAAATAATTATGCAAAGTATGCAGCATTTATGATAGCGTTGATTGTTTTTTTCCTTTTGAAGAGGAGATGATCTAATACTCCTCCAGTGCAGGGGAGGAGGATTTATTCCTAACTAGAATCCCTTACAAAAATCACATTACTTTTACCTGTTCTTTAGTTATGTCTGTGTATTAAAATACAAGAACTCAATCAAGTGAGCGCTGAATGACAATAGGAACAAATCTTTTCTCCATAATATAATTATTTTTTAAAAGCATTATTTTGTTTTTAGCTAAGAAGTTGGATAAACATGCAAGTAAGAAGGCAGATATTAATAAATATGCAAGTATAAAATGAACAATGATCATACTGAATTAATTATTCATGCCAGAAGGGACCACAGCAGGTTTTTTTATCCAACACCCTGATCAAAGCAGATCAGGATGATCTGCTTCAGCCAGCTGATCAACTTTCAGACCAGGTTGTTCAGGGTTTTGTCCACTTGGCTCTTGAAACATCCAAGAATGAAGATCGTACAGCCTCTCCAGGCAATCTCTTCCACTGCTTAGTGAACTTTTTTTTCCCTTTCAGTCAAGTCAAAATATCTCAATTAATGAGTCAACCTCCAGCCATACACCTCAGTGAAAGAGCCTGCCTCGGTCTTCTTGATAACTTCCTCACAGATACAAGAAGGTGGCTGCTAGGTCTCCCTAAGCCATCTCTTTCCCAGGCTGAACAAGCCCCATTTCTCAGCCTCTCCTCACAGAGCAAGTGCTCCTGCCACTGACCAGCCTGGAGGCCTTCTACTGAATTTGCCCCAGTTTATCAATGTCTTTCCTGTATTGGGGTGTCCCCCAAACCCGTGCATGGTAGTCTAGGCGTATTCTAATAAGTGCTGAGTAAAAGTGAATAAACTTTCCCCTCAATCTACTGGCTGTGCTCCTATTAATGTAGCCCCTATTAATGCAGCCCAGGATGCCGTTGGCTGCCACGGCATCCTGCCAGCTCACACGCAGGTTGCTGTCTACCGTGACCCTCAGGTCTGTTTCAGCAGAGCTGCTCCCCAGCCAGCAAGTGCCCAGGATGTACCGATGGCGGGCGTTTGTCCATCCCAGGCTCAAGGCTAATTTATTTGCCCTTGAGAGTTTCACAAGGTCGCTGTCAGCCCTCTTCTCAAGCCTGTGTAGGCTCTTCTGAATGGCAGCCAGGCCTCTGAGTGCTTTGACTGTACCTCACAATTTGTTGTCATCCACAGACTTGACGAGAGTGCCTTGCATCTCCTCCTCCATGTCACTGATGAAGAATTAAACAAGACAAGGGCACAGGACACGCCCCTGGTCTGATGACCTTGCCAGTTTTTCATCCATCCAGCAGACCACTCATCTGGGATGTAATGTCCCAACCTGGATACAAGGATGCTGTGGCAGCCTGTGCCAAAACCTTTCTAAAGTCCTTCATTGAAAGTTTTTTGGGTAAACTAGAGAGAGATCACATAGCATGGAAGGTCCCTTTGTGAGTGATTAATTAGATAACAGAGAACAAACAAAAGAAAAGAGAGAGTAAATTTTTCCTATAGAGAGCACTGACAGATTCCCAGAGATAGCTGGGTTGTGAGCTGGGGTGTTTAACATATTCATATTGCTCATTCCCTTTTCTGGATCACAGGAGGCAATGAAAGGTGCTAATGATACTAAATTTAAAGTATTACAGAAAATGGCTAATTAGGGAGAACTGCAGAGGACCTTACAAGACTGAATGACTGGGCAATAACCAGCAATTTTTCACCTGCGTCTTGACTCGTGTGAGCAGCTCTGGTTCCCCTTTGTTAAAAGGATACAGCAGAATTGGAAAGGCAGAGAAGGGCAACAGAGACAACCAGAGGCACAGAGTGGCCCCCACGCAGGGAACAACGATGCATGCCAGAACATTTTGGTCCAGAAAAGGCAGGGCCGAGGAGAGAATAAGAAAGCTCTCTAAAATCCTGGGTAGCGCAGGCAGGGTGAATAGAGGATTAGAACAAGCAAGGACAGCAGATGAAGTGAGCGAGTGGTAAGTTCCACGCAGACAAAAGGAAGGGGCTCTTTGCACATCACTGAGCCGTTGAAGTCCTTGTGAAATGATGCTGTGCTTGCTAAACATGTATGTGGTTTCATGTGAGACAAATGCACTGAGATTACTAAATAAACACACAGAGCCACAGTTTCTGAAAAGTCCCTGAGGCCGATACTGTGCTAAAAAGATATGTAATGTGCACTTGCCTTGTTCAGATCTTCCTTTCTGATCATCTGTCTTTGGCCACTGTTAGGGACAGGATAGTGGGCTAAATGGACCCTCAGTCTGATCCAATACAGCCATTCTTATTTTTTTTATGTTGACTTCTCACAATACCCAATTCAAAAATAACTACACTAAAGCTAACCGTGGGTCTCTACTGCCATTTGAGAGGCCTTTGGGTAATCCTGCCTGGACTCCAAGTGGCACTCCAGGACGAGTCTCCTGTAGGTCCTGTATCCCATCTGCTAGGTCAGACCCGCAAATACTAGGGGTGACCCAAATGGCATTAGGCACCTATGTCAAAGTAACTAAATTGAGCCCTCCATTCCTAGAACACAGGGAAACAAGAGCAAAATGCCATATAAAGAGCTTAATACAGGGAAAATGTACATATTTTTCACAGAAAACCATTGTTTCCACAGTGCAGACCTAAATCAAAGAAAATTTATTACACCAGAGCTTGCTATGGAAACAAGACATTTATTTTTACGCCATGCTGTGGAGATACGGAATGGACTTTGCGCATAACAAAAGGAGCACTGCAACCCCTCAGTGGCTGCAAGTGACATGAGATTTAAGCAGTGAACTATGGAAAGCTGCAAAGGCTCAAACCCAAATCTTACTAACCAAATGGACAAAAGCCACATGAGCTCATGAACAGACATCAAATTGAGCAACTTCATATGAAAAAAAAGAAAAAGTAACCTTGATACTGGCAAGCATCTTGACTTAACTTCAGGAGTATGCTAGTGATAAATTGATCTATTGTGAGCAAGGGGACAAAATTTCTATCAAAGCAAATTCAGACTTCTGTCCCTCCTTTTTTAAAGGGTCTGATAGGGAATTTGAATATCATTTTGGAAACATCCCACACAGTTATACAGTTTGCTAGATCACTAATTTAGAATTACTTTTTATACAAACCATATTGCTTAAACATCTGTAAATTCAAGAATACTTCAAAAAATACTGTTTCAAAATTGTGCTTCATTTCCTAAGTTATTTTACTAAACCTCTGTAACTTAAAAAGAACCACTTAAGACTTCCACTCTATCATTTTGTTAAAACAAATTGTTTTTTCCCTTTCCTATTTAGGCGTGCAATATAGCCAGCATATAGGAGCAGATCCACGATCTACTAACAAATGCTAGGTGTTGCAAGTGCACAAAAAGGAAGCAAAAAAGATTCCCAAACACATAAAGCCCTAAGAATTTCAGAAGTGGCCAGTAAAATACTCAGAATTACTGGCAGGAAGCAATGGAGCATGGCCGGAGCACACACTGAGTGAATCAAAATTGCCTTCTTCAGAAGGGCTGATGTTCAGGAGTTACAAGGCAAAACGCCATTAGTCTGTCACATTAGACAAGCACGCCAACTGGAACAATCGCACATTATTAAGCTCTGTTTGAGCTGGTGGATGTGAACTGAGCTCTTTCTGTACAACAAATCCTTTGACATAACTTTCTGTTCAATATTTTATTTTTGTGTTCAGGTGCAATTGCTTTTGAGACACATACTGCAGGATGATGTATGTAATTTTTAAAAAAATCAGGATCGTTTTTGAAATTAGGACTGGATACCTTGAAACTAAGGTCCAAAACAAGAAATCTGCAGCAAAAAGAAATGTAAATAACATTCATAATACTTAAAGTTCTACTTTTACATTGCACATTCAGGGTAAGTGAAGTTATACGTACACAGAGTACAAATAACAAATTGATTATACAATGTTATTGAGAATACAGATTTAAATTGATAGTTGTAATGCCAAAGGTTTCCTCAGAACTGAGGTTTTGCTTGACTACTTACATGAAGAATTTTTATACTAAAAATAATAATTCTCTGAGCACGAAGGTAATTGAGCACACATAACTTACACTACAGATTCTAGAAAACCAGACTCCTCATCATTTCTCTTTAAAAGTCTACTGCATTACAAAGCTTCTGCCTATCTGAGATAGCCCATACCCAGTACGAAGGAAGCAGCTGTGTTCACTGAGCAAGAAAACCAAAACCGTTCTGTCTACAGTCAGTGAACCTGTGGCCTCTTGAACAAGACTGTAAGAGAGGTGCATCAGGATCAACAGTAGTGCACAGTCTGCTGCCTGCTCTGTATTGTCCTACACATACATTCATCAACATTTACCAACCGATAAATGATGGTCAGCTAGATCTAAACTGCTGGACTGAAAATAAAAGACTACTCCATTATCAGAGCTTTGAATTATTCAGTTTCTTGTGAAATTCTCCTCCTGCACACATGGCAGACATCTCAGTATAAGGAAAAAAAAACCAAAAAAACATTTATCGAACAGAGGTGATACTGCAATGATTTACACAGCTATGGAATTGGAACTGTATGAGTTCTCTCTTCTGGAACTAAATTTCTCACTCACAAACAGTTTGAAGTATGAAAACAGGTACATCAAAAGACGCATACCAAAGATGATGCGTAACAAAGGTAGTACATGCAATGAAGCATTATAAAGCTAAGCTTTACAAAAGCCTATGTAAATGTTTTGTAATGCATTTACAAATATGCAGCATTATTATTTTTCTTAATTGAATACAATTTGCAATGCAACACCACAATGTGCTGCTTCAAAACACTTTCTCGTTTTTTTGGTGACTTTGTTAAGAAAAAGAGAAAACAAAACCCAGTCATTTTACCATGCTTATTATTTGCTTATTGGCATTGACAGTGCTTCCTTATCCTTTACAACTACAAGCCTTGAGATCAGCTGGTTGGGCAGACTACATTGAATAGAAAAGAGAATTTCAGGAAAGTACGCATAAAAATTGGTGTAATGGAAAAAAGATGAGTGATTTTGGAATGTGTCTTCTCTAATACTGACCTCCGAAACCAACACAAAGCAGTTACCTTAGAAAAATATAAATACCACAAAGTACTGCAAATTGTGCAAAAGTCTTCTAAAGAAAGATTCTTCCCCAGATATCAGATTTTACTGTAAAACTTATTACACACTTTTATTTTAAATAGTGAATTACCTGTTTCTGTGAACTGACAAGGCACAACACAAGTTTAGGAAACTTTTATATACTTTTTTTTAAAAAAGCCCTTTGTTAGTAAATGTGTACCTATATGTAGCAGCAATTTTTCCAGTCCAGGTAAAGACAGGCTCTGTTAAGAGTAGAGTTAAGGTTTGTACCAATGTTGTCTGAACTTCGAACCTCATTTTTCTGCACCTATTTTAAAGTGTGCATTATATTTAATAGCACATAATGATCCAGAAAACATTGGTGTTCACAGCCATAAGAATAAAGCTAATCTCCAACATGAATAACAGCAACTAGATCTGAGGGAAACACGCCAGGAAATCAGTGTTATTACAGACCAAGAAAAACAATACATAGCTCACTTGAAACGAACTAACTAATATGTGATTAGCAAAGATCAGGAGAATAGCTAATGAAGTCTAGGATGCCAACAGTTATAATCTAATGTCTTCATCAGATACTAAGACAAAAACATTATTGGACAGAAATCCATATCCTTCTGTATGCTGAAATTGTACTTCAAGAACCTAAACGAAGTGCTTCCAGTGTCAATTTTTGGTAAAAATCAATCAGTCCAGAGATTGTAGAACTGTAAAGGAGTCCACCTGGGAACTCTGTCATGTCTGCTTGGAAACCATAAGCCAAATAAACCATTTACTGATGTAACGCAGTACTTATTACCGCCGTGAAGTGACTTGCACTTAGTGTGGTCAACCGATTGTCACAAGACAGAGAGAAATAATGAAATTACTACTGACAGCAGCCAGTCATTTTGAAAGTAGCTAATGAGACCAGGCAGAGAGTGGGACTGATTAGACCAATAAACAATGGAAGATTTCCACCAGAGCTGACATACAGATGCCCAGAACAGTGCCTTCCTACTGAAGACAGAGCTGAAGCAGGGTGCTGTTGAGGAAATCAGAAACTGAAAACAATTTCTAGACTGTTAACCAGGAGACCAAAAGACAAATCAGAGAAGGAACGGGAAGCCATAGAAGATGATCCTGGCACACTGGCTCATATCCTTTCACTGCAAAGGATCCACACACATTCAAGTTGGAGAAAACCACTGAAGAACAGGGATTTGTCTGTGTCTCTCCAAGAGTGAACAAGATCCACTTCCACAAAAGCTTTGGGATTTGCTTTGATTCCAAAATGTTCATTATGCTGAGTATTTTCTTAGGGAAATGCTGAGCTGTGGTATGTTGGGTAGACATTCACCATTATCATTCACTATGCAGTGAGAACCTCATTTACCTTTACTAAAAGCATGCTAGTTTTCATGCATTCATCTTCAAGGAACATTTAATCTCCAAGTATCTTCTCAACGCAAATAATTAACAACTGCAAAGTCTAGTGCTTCAATTAAATGTTTTTGAACCATTTAGCACTTTTACACAGTTGTGAGGCAGATCTGGTGAAATACAGTATATAATAATGCTATTTTGGCTAGCTATAGGAAATCACTTTTCTGGCTTGTTTAGTGTAATTCTAGTATTTCCCTTTTCTCTATCACTAAGACTGATGTAAAGAACTCATTTTCTTTCTCCACCCTCTTTCACACCCTGGGGATATAGATATGTTACGTAATTTGCGCAAAATTCCATTTTCCAAGATACCTTACTAGTAAAGAAGCTTAGCTGGGAGAGAAATACTTCCTGCCCTTTTCTTTTTTTTTTTTTTAATTACCACAGTATTATACCTCTGTCCTATAGCTGGAATGAAATAAGATTCTCTGTTTCTTTATTTCACACTTTACAAGAATAATTTCCTCTTTTTAGAAAGGCTTCTCTATTATTACTTCATGGTTTGTATTTATAGAACTTCTTTGGCTTTTGTTAGTTTGTTTTGTTTCTCCTTCCTCCTTTTCTTCATGTAAATACACTCCTTTCTGGTTTTGATCTTTAACTGGCAATTCCTTATTCCACGGTGATCCCACATTCTGTGTGTTACAAACCTGTGTTTGTGAACTGCAGCCATATTTTTACTTTCTCATGATGTAGCTGTACCAATGTCAACAGGTAATTTGCTTTATGAAGAAGTCCATTATCACCTTGTAGGCTAATCATCCCTAATTAGTTGCATGACACCCCTTTATGATCTCCCTTGCCTTGGCTGTCAGCTTGTGCATTGTGCCTCGTGCCTTGCCCTCGAATCTGAGAAATTCTCCTCCTCAGCTAAGATTACACAAACATTTAAAGTACAGAGATGTCCTTAACACAAAGAGTTAATCTGGTTTAATTAGTCTTGTAAGATGCTTCACAGCCATCTCAGACTCAACCCAGAGAATAAGGAAGATACTCAAAGGCTTTCAGCTAGGACCTCCTTTTAAGTTTTTCACCCATGGGGATGTCCGAGCCTATTTAGACCTTCACCATAGCAAGTTCAACTACACTGTCCCAAGTCCCTGCAAGTGTAGGGAGTTGGAGCTGCCTTTTAGATCTGCTTCATGGCGTCACTATAATCTGTCGTTTGCTTTTCATTTCAACAAGAGAGAGCTGAAACATAGACCTGCCTATCGTATCTTCCTTTTTCCAGACCCGATGTTTACCTTTCTCATCCTCCTATATTTATTTCAGAATACTTCTGAAGCATGGAGGATATGCATCCCCTTTCTAAATGGCTTAAGTTACTTCATTATGCCTCTCTCACATTCATAGTTTTTCTTTACCTTATTCAAAGGCCCATGTACATTTGCCCTTCCTATTTACCTTCCCACAGAATTGTCATCACTTTTACTTCAGCAATTACTGCCTCTTCCTTCACCTTTGTACCTTCTTCTACATTGTCTCTCTTTATGCATAACTCATCTAACATCTGTAAGATCATCTAACATACATAAGCAAAGTCGCATCCAGTGACAGCAAGACATAAAAATGACTTCTACAAAAAGAAAGATTCACACATTTTGTACTTATCCCAAGAAATAAGTTTCAGCATGATTAAAATCAATTCAGAGAGCCTGTCTCATTTTTCTCCTATGGAACTCAAAGGCAAGTATCATGCTGTTCATTTGGTGAGGAATGGCACAAGCAAAGTTATAAAATCATTTCTGGTTTGCCTTTAATAATTTTTTCTAAAACATTTCACTGATGTTACATGTAATACTATGATGGTTCTCTGCCTGTGGGTAGCTTTAAAATTTCTTTCTCCCTTGTCCTTTGTCTGTAAGTGAACAAGAGAATATATGCTACCCATGTTTTATATAACTATAAATACTTTTATAGGCTAACAGCTTGCTTTCTTCCCTTAGCATAAACTTTATCCATGACCTCTGTTTCAAGAAAAATAGAGATGGAGGCTGCTTATCTTAAAGTTCACTTGTGAGCATTGCTTATAGGTGCAAGCATAAACAAACATTTTGGGAAGATAAAAATGCATTAAAAAACAAACTTCAAAATCGATCAATTATGTGGCTCTCAATGTACCCAGTACTATCACTGATATTTAAATGGCAATGTCTTATATACAATGGATAGCAATGCTCCCTTTCAGAGGCATATGCAAAAGGAGGGGGAATCTTTCTTTGGACATAATGTCAACAGAAGTAGAGTAAGTCAGAGATTTTGCTTTCATCTTCTACTCTGTGCAACTCCAAGTCTCTTTACTGTCCTTGTCCAAACTCCAATGAACATTATGTTTTGATTTCTGCATAATTTCTTATTTCTATGCAAATTCTCAAATAATCAGATACATAATTTGGTTCTCTGATGTACAAGATGTTCCGTTTCCAGCAGAAACCCCAAAATTTGCTTTACTAAGCTAGTTTGAATAAATTTGTATTTCAGCTTTTACAAAACTGTCTATAAACTTATTCCATGAGATTAGAAATCCCGTAGTCAGTGCATAACAGCCTATACCAGTTCTGCTAGAGGATAAAAATCTTATGAAATTACAGGTAAAAGATAAAAATGTTAGCACATGATAATGCTACATACAGAACTGCTTTCTTAATAATGCTGAATTCAAGACCCTGCCCAAGTAATTTGAACTGCATGTTTGAAGCACACAAACTTGCAATTTAATTTTTGTCCAAATTAAAATAATAAATCCCTAACCTCTGCTGAAGGGTACACAATCTTCTCTTCTGTTTTCCTTCTGCATTTCGGCTTACTTCATATGCTCATGAGGACGAGGTACCAACAGTATTTCCTTCTCTCTTTTTTAATTCCCCTGCTCTCCTCCTGCCCTCAGCCCTCTATCTGTTGCAACAGACAAGCCACCGCACCAGCAGGAACCCACCCAGCTGATGGTGCAGAGCTGAGATGATGCACTATGGCATACGTTCTCATTCACAACAGAACAGGTACCTATCAACCTCCATTTCTGAGGGTGGCTTAGACTGCTGATTTAATGCGTGTTTACAAAACAGGCTTTCCAATGCTGTAACTCAAAGCACAGTGAGGCAGGCGTCTGACAAGCTGAAATATGTTGACGTCAAGAGAATTACTTGAGTACTGGTTAAGCTTTTACATCTACAAGGCCATGGTGAGGATCACCTCTAAACAACACAAGGTTATGACACTTCTGGCAGATAAAGTCATAATTTTCTTAAGCTGATGTGAAAACAGCACTTACACTAGGCACTGATTTTTACCATTCGCTTGCAGAATAAACTTTACCACATTTTTTCTGCAACAGCTTGGGGTAGATGGAGTTGTAGTTGTAGAAATTGTATTTTAAAAGAATGCTGAAATCTACACAATGAAGCACAAATTAAAAAAAACCAAAACATTATTGAATACTCCTGCCCTAAGTTCAAAATAAGCCACTGAAAATCCAGTACCCAAACAGAATACATCTGAAGTGAAAATTGGGGGGAAAAAAAACAGAGAAAGAAAAGCAAAAAAAAATTTGGAACTTCACAAGATGGGTCATATCTACTGCATCCAATTGAGGCCAATGATGAACCCAAAACTTACACATGAATTAGCACAATGTCTCTTTTCTGCAAATCCAAAAGTATACCTTAAGGTCTTGCACAGAATTCTAACAAACAAATATCAAACATCATCAGATTTCAGTATACCTTAAGAATAATTTGCTTCATGTAAATTTCTGCACCAGTGTGAGGAGAGATGTAGCTACAAACACTGGACAAACAAATCATTCTTACCACAAGAGTAGCCAAATAGGGTTCTTAAAGCTGTCTGTCACTTGGATATTACACAAATGTGCAAGACATAGCCACATTTTCTCCAGGGAAATTTGCAACAACAGAAACTAGCACTAGAGCAGCATTTAAAAACAAAACAAAAAATCCCCGCAATCAGGTTTCCTTTCTCATGAAAGCAATTTTTAGGCTCTGTACCACTGTGCCAGCTGGTAATGTCTGCCAGGAGAGCCCACACAAGGTACACAGATCATAGGCTGTTAAAGGCTGTTAAAGGTACATAGGCTGTTAAAGGTACATAGGCTGTTAAAATATAGTTACGTGGTGGACTACATGGACAGTGTTAGAAAGGCATCTCATTCCAGTAACATTAAAATGTTAGTGGACATACTGAAAGTTTACCTCCAGTTTATCTTTGTCCAGTTTATCTTCTTCTAATAGACGGGCTCAACACAGCACAAGAAACTCATCTCAGTGCTGACAAAGTAGAAGGAAGGGTGATGTAGATGTTCTAGGAGGATGACTATTAGTAATTGAAGAGGAGGGAAAGCACACCTATAATCTAAATAAAGTGATTAATGGAAGGTATTGCTAGCAACATTTTTTAAACTAACTTTATGTAGGTGAGTCAATAAGGACCCGAACTGATATGGCTACTTTGCATCAATTTCTGACTGGTAATATAACAAAAGCAGTACTCTGTGACAGAGGATGTTGAGTTAAAAATGTCAGTTCTAATGAAGAAGCTCCAGATTTGCAACAGCACTACTTGTGGTTTAGCCCTAGTCGGCAATTAAGCCCCACACAGCCGCTTGCTCACTCTCCCTCTCCCATGGGATGGGGGAGAGAATCGGAAGAGCAAAAGTAAGAAAACTCGTGGGTAGAGATAAGAACAGTTTAATAATTGGGGGAAAAATAATAACAGTAATAAATTGTAATGGGAAGGAAAAGAACAAGAGAGTGACAGAGGAACAAAGCCCAGGAAACAAACAAGTGATTCAACTGCTCACCACCCGCCAACCAATGCCCAGCCCGTCCCCGAGCAGCAATCGCTGTCCCCCAGCCAACTCCCCCAGTTTATATACTGAGCATGACGCCATATGGTATGGAATAGCCCTTGGGCCAGTTGGGGTCAGCTGTCCTGGCTGTGCCCCCTCCCAGCTTCTTGTGCGCCTGGCAGAGCATGGGGAGCTGAAAAGTCCTTGACCAGTGTAAACACCACTTAGCCACAACTAAAACATCAGTGTGTTATCAACATTATTCTCATACTAAATCCAAAACACAGCACTATACCAGCTACTAGGAAGAAAATTAACTCTATCCCAGCCGAAACCAAGACACTACTGAAGGCAGAAGACCAGAATTTAAAATCCAGATCTTGAATTCAAAAGCTCAATCCTGAACCAGAAGTGTGTACAGAAGGGCACATTCACATTAATCCTTTTAAAAAGGGGGAAAAAAAGGAAAAAAGAAATAAAAAAGAGTATTAAGAGTAACATTCTTTTAAATTTCATATGTTTAAATTTCATCATGTCTTTTTCAAGCTTGCACAAAAAGAATAACTGTTGTAGGACATGCACCTCAACGCAAAATAAATGGAGGCATCTTAGGAAACTGTCTCTCAAAGACAGTTCTTTTGAATGAGAACCACGATTTTGGCTTTTCACCTAGCATATATTTACAGAACATAAAAACATAAACAAACTGGGCAGATGCAGTTTCTTCTGTCTCCCTTCAGACAGGATACAGTGGCATAAAGCAATGAACCAAAAACATACTGTTCCCCTGGCTTTGCCACCTAAGTTGACATTTACAGTATGCATATGCAGTACTAATAAGATCGAAGAATCACACATGCATCATTACTTCATAAAAGCATCACTGTAAAAAAAAAAAAAAGTTGAAAAAGGAGGGAAATGGTTTCAAAGCAGTTTATGATCCCAGGCTGATTAGAATTTGGCAGTGATCCTCCCCACCCCCCGAATTCTAATTCAGTTATACAGTGAATCTGCAGTATTTCAACCAGCCAAGCCAGTCTGACAAGAAACAGACGTCCCTGTTTGTAATTACTTCCACAGAGTCTGAGTAACTTTGAGGAAAAAAGTATTTTGAAAGTTGGGGTACCTAGTGTTAACAACTGTTTGGGGAGAAAAATCTCAAACATACTTTTTTTCTTCTGTTTTGACCAGAGAGAAAAGCTCTCAGCTATATAAATGCTGTTACAGCAGGAGCCCAGTGCAAAGCCCAGCATGGCCACCATCCACACTGTGCAACAGGCTTCACTTAATGTTCAGGCTTCACTTGGTTTTCTATTATTTTCTTACATTACTTTGTCTGCTAACATTCATTCTTCAACTACTAAACTCCACGGTTACATTCAGCAACACCACCAGGATGGCTTGCTAAGAGGAAGAGATTTTATTATGACTTAGAGCATGATGTTTTGACCCTGTTTCACTTTTCCACCACCAAAGATAATTCGCACTGTCAGATTTCATTCTGATCATGTCCATAGCTATTATGCTTAATATCATCAATAAATTAGAAGCAAGTCATTGGCTTATATACTTTTAAAATAAAATATTTACAGTGTACTATTAAGTATTTGTTTTCTCCTTCCAGGCTTTTCTGTTAACAATATAAATTAAAAAGTTAAATTAGCTCTGCAGTTCTTTACAAATATGTACTTATTTCAAATAATTATTTTTTTTAAAAAAGATCTCCCACTGATATTACTCCAATTCATCACTTGACAAATGAATTTTTATTTTAAAGACTATATAAAATACTTTAATTTAAATAAATGCATATTTAAAATATGTGGGATTGTAGATTTTGTAGCTATAATTATTTTAAAGAGGAAATTAAACTTGGTACAGTTGATCAGCCTATTTCATTCACTATTTGAGGGAAAAAAGCATTCTCCAAAATCCTTGTGCATGCAAAATTTGTCAAACATTGTTATAATGAACACCTCCCCTATGCAGAAAGGCTGAGAGAGTTGGGGTTGTTCAGCTTGGAGAAGAGAAGGCTCTGGGGAGATGTTATAGCAGCCTTTCAATATAGGAAGGGGGCTTATAAAAAAGAGGGAGAGAGACTTTTTACCAGGGCCTGTAGTGACAGGACAAGGGGCAACGGTTTTAAACTGAGGGTAGATTTAGATTGGATATAAGGAATAAGTTCTTTACAATGAGGGTAGTGAGGCACTGGAACAGGTTGCCCAGAGAAGTTGTGGACGTCCCATCCCTGGAAACATTCAAGGCCAGGCTGGATGGGGCCTTGAGCAACCTGGTCTAGTGGAAGATGTCCCTGACCATGGCAGGGGGGTTGGACTAGACGATCTTTAAAGGTCCCTTCCAACCCAAACCAGCCTATGATTCTATAAAAATACGTAACAAAAGGGAAACAGAAGAAGAACATTTATGGCTTTCCAGAACACAAAGGAGACAAAAAGATGTACTATATCTAGAGCGACCGTTTAGGGTCTGAGGTTATCTTATGATGCTGATACTAAGTCTGGGGGCATGTGAGGGAAGCCTGCTCCAGGTATTTCAGATTTAAAAATAAAGGAAGATACTGGGGTTTTTCAGCCTTTTTTAAAAACAAATAAACAAAAAAAAACCCAAAAAAAAACAAAAAAACCCACAACACTTCCCCTCCCTCCCCGTTGGTTACTTTCTGGGATAAAAGGGAAAGGGTGAGTGGTTCAAGAACTGTGTTTTCCAACTGAATGGGATTTCTGAATTTTATTTATTTGCTTTTCCAAGAAACAGATTGCTCACAAGGTCTAGTGTTTCTCCCATGGATAGTCTAAAACACAGTCAGATTAGTGGCACAGGATTCTACAGGACAGTTCACCTTGCTACATTCTATGAAATGTCTGTGGATGATGACATCAACAGCACTTCAAACGTCATTCTCTCCACATCACAGGGAATGCAATGGCAATGCAAAAGTAACTATCAAATATGAGACAACTACTAAGGATAGGAAAATAAAGAGAAAACATTGACAACGGACTGAAAAAATACTCTTCACCAGCACAGCACACCACTTCCCCTTCTGCCACCTGTAGAACACTACCATCTGCAGCACAAGAACTTTTGGAGACATCAGTGATGGAAAAGATAACCAAATAAAATTTAAAAAAAGAAATCAATCCATAACAGCAAGCCACATATTATGTAAGTTGCTTCAAAGAACTGTCTGGAAAGTCAGAAAAATTATAGAAAATAAGGACAGAAAAAAGAGTATGTAATATCACCCCTAATACCAGACAGCAAGAATGGTTTTCCTTCTGAGATGCCTTATATGAGGGTGAAACAAATGAAGATGCAGAAGAGAAACAGGAAGGAGTGTTAGCAGTAGTTCACCAGCTAGCACTTCACAACAAAATTATGCTTGAAAATATACTATAGTAAATCTCTTCACCCTACATGGGAGGAAAAGGAAGGCATTCAGAGATGAATCAGATGCAGAAGAACACCGAATTTTGCCAGCCATTTTCAAGACAGTCAGTTAAACGAACAGAAGGATTTTTTCCCCGTAGGAAAACCATCATTCTTTTCCCAGTGTGGAAACAAGCAGTTCTCCATAAATGAGACTGTTGAATGCTTTAGATGCACCTTACATATATTCTAACATATATATATGTGTGTGTGTGTGTATATATATTTAAAAAAAAATCAAATGAACAGCTAAAATACAGGATGCCAGTTGATCATACTCAGTAATATTTTAATACCTTAACAAAGAAGAAAGTTCTCTCAAGTAGTTTTGTCCATGGTGCTCTTAAAAGTAAACTCGGTAATAAATTTATTGATCACCTTCATGCAAAGACAGCAGGTGTAAAAAACTCTTACAGCACATGAAAGTCTCTCTAAAAACACATTTTCTCAAAGAAAAATGTGTAAACAGAGGTCCTTATAATACAAGAATTACAGAAATGTGTACCACAATTCCAAAAATTGAGTGAGGAGTCTCACTTCTACTTCTGTCTAAAGGTCAAACTTCTGGCTCCAACAAGACTTTCCCGTGTTTAAGGGGAAACCTTTCCCCAAGTTTAAGGCACACTGAAAATATTCATTATTCCAGATGCCTTTCTAAGCTTGCCACTCCTATACTCAGAAGTCCTTTACTTTTCTGATAGCTTTAATACTACACAAGCCATTCTAATTGTTGATTTATACTACACTACTTTCAAAACAGGTAACAGTATTGGGGGGACAGGGCTGACCATGAGTCTATGTATGTTGTAATTCTAACATCTGTCATTCAGACTTCTGTTGCGATTCTGAAAACAATATCCAGTACAAATGAACTGTGTATTATATAGTCCTTACTCAAGATAAGTTAATTTTTGTAGTGTTTTGTCTTAATTTTCACTATTTGTTCATAATTTTTTTTATATATCAGTAGGTTTAAGGCCATTTGAACACAGGCTTCAAAAATAATGCTGGGTATGGATACATAGTGAAGTGCTTCACTGCAAATTATTCCAAGCACACATTAATCACACACAAAAGCAAACGTTCAAATATATTCTTTGTTCATTGACCACCCTTGTCCCAAAAGTGAATGATCAATAAAAAGAAAGTCAAGACCCTGACCACAAAAAATCCACATCATAACATTAAATCAACAGTCACTCAACCCACCTTGCATACATTCATGTATTCAAAATCATGCCTGCATAACTTTATGACTTTACATTTTGGTATCTTCCTCTACGCTTGCTCAGGAGAACGTTACTCAATATTATAGCAGCCCTGCCAAACTAAACACTGAGGTTATGCACTAGACCGTGACTTGGAGGAATGGAAACACAACGAATGATGACTTTGAAGGCATAAACAAGGGGAGCAAAAGCAAGGCATGGGGTTTTGGAAAACAGAGTCTAAGCTTAGGTGGGCCAGGAGTTGCAAGGAGTGCCTTGATGAGGGCTGTTCTGCCAGGCAGTCTTGAGGAGCAAAGAAAACAAGCAGACAAGGCAAAAGAAAGCAACTTACTCTGGCTTGTCTGAGGCAAATCTCAAAGCAAGAAAATTCACATTGTACCTGCTTTTTCTTGCAAGACCTTTTCTTCTTACCAGCTAGGCAACATGCTGCAAGGCGGCTTCCCAGTTTCTGTGGGACCAAATCTTGTAGGCTCTGCAAAAGGGAAACTTCTTCTCTCTCAACAGCACTAATATCTTCTGCTGAGGATGTAATGCTTTTACCTAGGTAAGACCCACCCAGCTCCACACAGAAGCACTAATCATCAACAGAGGGAAGTTTGCAAGATTTCCCAAAAGAAGGGTAGCGCACTGTATAACAACCACCAAAAAAATGTACAAGCAAATCTAAGCTGAACGTAGGATAAAGTTCAGATACCTAATTCAACCGTGTCCTGTTTACTGAAAGAGCACAACACTGAAAATTATCTTTGAATTTTTTATCATAACGTCAAGGAATTTAAGTTCTGCTTGTCATGCAGTATTCAGACCCTCCTTAACTACGGGAGCACCAGATATGTTGTTCTTTAATCTAAATGACATCTGCTGCTTAATAAATAACTCAGGTGCTATTCAGGAAGATAACATTTCTATGACAAATGAAGAAATAGCAATACTATTTGAAGTCAACTTAGCAAAGCAGTTATCACTTCCAAATATACTACCAGTTTTGTTAACTATGGGTGTATTTAAGGAAAAGTAGTCCAAACTCATATCCACATATAATAATGTCTAAAATTTTACATTTAGAAATGTTTTATAAAGCATTTTGAATATTGATAAAATACAGCCAAATTTACAATTAGAAACATTGCCCAAACTTAACGAAAGCTTAGGAAATACCAAGATATTGACTTACTGCTTTTGAAAGCTTCCATGTACTGCTTTTACACCTGACATTTTTTGCTCTGCTCACTAAAGCCAAATCTATCTCCTCTACTTTGGGAAGGAAGGCAGTAGATGAAAAATCAAGCATCATCCTTGGCAAGTACTCTTTGAGGGCCCTGAACTTCACAGCATTCATGATTGATAAGAATGTCTGACAGAGGTTTGTTGTTTGGGGTGACAAAATGTTGACAGAAAAATTAATTTGTTCAGCCTAGACCTATACATATTTTTAAAAAGTGACAAAATGTGAAAAGACTACATGATATCTGTAAGTCAGGGATGGGGTTTTTCGATTGTTTGGTTTTTTAATACACACAAAAGTCAGTGAAATGTGACTTCTGATGTTCTAGCCTAGGACTTTGCTGTAAAAACTGTATCATGCTATCGATAAAAAGGTATGCACAGGAGGTAAAAATATGATACGTGTTTTATGCTGTGCTGCTGCTCTGTGACAGCTGAAAATACGTGTTCTATGTGAAATACCCAGTGCTGGGCAGTCAATACAATTGCAAATCACCGGGATGCAACGTCTTTTCAAAGACCAACTGTCTACCCTTCTCTAACCCAACCACACAAAGCATTTGACGGGTTCCAAGCATTGTATTTTCTGCAGCCAGAAGGGGGGAATTCTTGGCAGATGATACATATCTCTGGGATTTGCTACTGGCAGAAATGAATTCAAGAGCAAACTTGGCTATAACTGGAATGAATTACAAGACTTCTCTTCACCGGGTTTCCTTCTGACTACAGGCTATGACATCCTGCAGCTACGTTCACTGGCCAGATGCTATTCATGTCCTGATCTTTCAAAATGTTGGCAATGTGGCCAGTATCTTTATTTTCTATTTTAATAGGAAGCATTAACACCTCAAATTTATACTACTGAGAGGTATATGCAAATAGTGTGGTGATTGTCATTTTCTAAACATATCCAATACACATCACCTTATGAAATATTAACTCTTATGAAATGTCTCCCAAAGATCCAATTATCTACTTACAGTTTACATCATAAATTGAAAAAGACTAGAAGCATGGCCACTTCCAAAAAACTAGTTTGCCTAAATTAAATATTGCCTCCAAGGAAAAGCTTTTTTTTTTTTAAGACGACAATGCCACTATTTAAAAAAAAAAAAACAACAAACCCACACACCACGCAAAACAAAATACCAAAAAAAACCCCACCATACAAAAAAAACCCAAACACCCTCCCATCCCCCCCAAAACCACACCAAAGACAGAAATAGCTAAACTGGATTCTAAACTAGTTTTATCTTTTTCTTGTTTTGAATAAGCCCAGATGATGAAAGCAGTTATTTGTGACTCTTGTTTACAAGGAGACAAAAAGATTTAAAAAATGAGCTCAGGGTACCCTACAAAACTTAACTTTATATAGTAATATCATCCAGCAAAAGCTCATGGAAATCAAATATCTGCTGTACCTTCTCAATCATAATTCTTTTGAAACAGAGATCAATGACGCTGCAAACTAGGGTCCTGTAAAATAATTCGTACATACATCATTCCTACATAGTGACCTGGAAAACTGTTAACATTCTTGTTTTGAAGTTTACTTGAAATTGCATGAAGGATATCTCTGAAAACACTGAAGTGAACTAACAGAAAAGAAAGCTGTTTTGCTAGGAGACAATCCTTGCCTAAAAATGTCTTATCTAGAACATGGACAGGGCCTTACAGGTGTTAAAGTCACATTATGAAGAAAGCTTTTTCCCCCCTTAACTCAAATGTATCAGATTATGAAATTACCAGAATTAATCCAATAATTTTTTTTCAACCAAGACTGTCAGTTCTGTACCACTATTATTCCAAACAGTACTCTGTAATGCATATCATTGTGAAATATCATCACAGAGATATACAAATCACATGTTACCAGCTTTTAATCAGACCTCTGACCTTCATGAAAACTGCCAATTGTGCACCACTGTTCCGGTTCCTCCTGGCTCAGAGGCCAGCAAAGGATGTCATGGTTTATGGAAGACACATACTTTTATGATAGGTAAGTCTTTTGCTACATTTACACTGCATTTTGAGCACGACTCTGAGCTTACATACATATCCAAATTCCCCCATCATGTATGTGTTGTCAACACAAGGTTGCACTGCACAGAGATACGAATGGGCATTCCTGGGTCTGGTAACCACACAACTTTAGTCCATGCTCTTTAATCATGAAGGCAAAAAGAGAAATTAACCCTCCTAAGAAACCATCACCTTAACGTGCTTACCCTTACTGCAAAAATAAGCACTTTCGACACTCATGAAAAATTAATTTATTGGATCAATATGCATGTCAGCTGAGGCCTGACTTTTATTTTTGAAAAATGTCTCATACTCTAATGACATTTATCTGGCAGCATCATTATCTATAGTAGCATCTTTATCAAGCAGAAATCATTATGTTGCTACAACTTTCTATTTCACTGGTCAGCATTTTAATGAAAGAAAATTAGCAGTCACAAAGAGTACATCTTATTTATTTTATATCCTTGGAATTTAAGTGTTTATTAAGGGGTTGTTTTCATTTAGATGGAGATGGATATAAGACCTCAATAGCTAAAATGACATCAGAACTTAGCTGTGAGGACCCTCAAAGGAAAAAGAATGGGAGAAGAGATGCTATGTCAGTTTTTACAGGACTCTGATTCACAGGACTCTCTGTAATGTCATTAGAAGGCAGATTCTGCCCGAAGACGACAGAGACATAACCCACAGGGTAAAGAATGTTACACCAATCTCCAAATCGGTATCAATTTATTCATTTATTTTTAACCAGGGACTATCGTGTGGATTATACCAATTCTACTTCACAAAACAAAAGTATGCATTTCTTTACTACTCATAGAGGAAGGAGAACAGGAAAAGCATAAGAAGATGATACCTGTGAGATGCCAATAATTGTCTACTTTTATGCTTTGTAGAAAACAAAATGAAAGCAAATTAAGCATAGTGCTTCAAGATAACCAGCTTAAAATGTCTAATTACTGCAATAATCGGAATATATTTAATTTAGCAAAGGACTTCAAGTATCAGGAATGCTTTACCTAACTCTCTCAAAATCCAGCAAGTAAGAGCAGTGCAGCAAACAGTAAGCATCACTTGGGAACTCAGTACTAAACCCACCCCAAAGTTTAATTTTGCAGAGTCTATTCCCTTAGACACATGCTTATTATTATCATCATGCCGCCTTTTCTCTCTTTCACACCCACTAATAAAATCTGAATCCAGTTTGAACAGTAACAGAGATTGAATTCATCTAAACTGGCTTCTTTTTCTATTCTTGGAAAACTGTTCCTTGCCTGTATTCCTGCTATCAGTAGTCTCTCCACCTCAACCATAAAAGCTATTAAAAACTCTATGGGAGTAACACTTGTCTTACCTGAGCAAAGTATAAATGGGCATCTAGCAAGACACACTGTTCAGAAGCATTTTCATTTGTTCTTGCAATGAATTGCAGAACTTTGCAAGATTTCACATGTAGTTAGCTATACACTTAATTTGAACTCCTGAGTGTGGAAAGTGCTTTATCATAACACAGCTTTGAAGAAAAAAAAAAATAGAAGACTGATCCCCCCCCCCCCCCCCCCCCAAAAACAAATCTCTCAAGAAGGTATCCAAGAATTGCCTACTTGACATCTGTGGTGATGTCAGAAGCTCAAAAAATTCCCAATTAATTAAGAAGATAAAAAGTAGAATAAATGCAAAACCAAATAAACCCATGATTTCTTCTATGAAGAAAAGCTTTTGTTATTTAATGCTCTGCCATGAAAACAACAAACATTTTCTGTTCTTTATGCTGGTCTCAGAGCAAACACAGCTAATTAATGCATTAAAAGCACTATTGTTGAAGGTACCAACAGACTTCATAATTTCATTTTCCTCATTTAATTACATAACAATAAGGTGTCATATCCACAGATTTACAGATCACAAATTTGCTACAAGCTGCAATTACTGTTTTTCAACATTATGACACACACTTAGACTGCATCTGCAATAAGATGTCATTATAGTACGTACAAAAAGGTAGGACTTCGAAAATTTACCTAAAGAAACCTAAGAGGTTCATATATCAACAAAGAGAGAAAGACTCAGCAACTCAAGAGTACATCTTAGTGATCAGACTTTGAATTAAGTATCAAATTATCATTAAGTGACTTTTTCTTTGGGGCCTGTTTCAAACCACATTGGTTTTTACTTATTACATTTTGAAAATAGATCAAATTTATTACAGGAACAAAAGAAAAAAAAATGAGGTGCTGTAAAAAAAAAAATTGGAAAAGCTACTGAAAGAAATCAAAGGTAACTGCTGCCAGATTTCAAATGAGCATTTTTAGGAAGTCTGGGCAGGGGAGGAGAAGAGCTTGGCAGGTAGACAAAGGCCATTTTTCCCTCCAGCTTTCAAATGAGCAATAAACTAAAAGCTATTCACTTCAATCTCTCACTTAACATAGCCACAGTCAAAGCAATGATTTCTTTGCTCAGATGAAGTGCCCCTTAAGCATGCCCTAGATTTGCAATGAATTCAGTGTGATTTTAGCTATACAACTTCCACTGACTTAAATGGAAAACGCATGACAAAAAGACCAAGCAATTTTATACAGAACTTCTTGAAATGATCGCTACACTCACAAGTCAGGTTTTGGAAGCCTTAAGGCATCCAGTTCATACCATCAGCAAATTATAACACATGGCATTTTAATTTAAGTACATGCATTTAGAGAATTACAGCAACTGTACTTGAACCACAATAAAATTCACGCATTTAGGTGATTAAATAAGATGGGATACTTCCATTCACTAGCCAATTAGTTTGCTCAATTTATTACAGAATATTAGACCTGGAACAAAATTAGCATCCCCTTTTATATTTAATTATATAGAAATATACAATAAAAATAAAGTATACATTTGTATACTTGCAGTATAGCAGTTGTTTCTTGCATAGATCCCAAGAGAGCAGCTTTCAAATCCAGCTTGAACAGCTAACACCATATTGATCAAATGCTTCTATATTAGTTTCTTTATCTGTTTACGCTTTTCAGAAAGAGGGACTGTGACTACTTCACCAAACATATGGAAGTTTTAAGTAGAGGTAAAGGGGGGAAAAGGTAGGTTTTGTTGTTGTTGTTGTTTTTTAAATAACACACGTAGGCAAAAGATTGGAAATAAATAATACCAACAGTTTGGTGCTGTTCAGCTAAAATTGCAGAGGACAGATGAGAAGCACCAATGAAGTCATTCAAACTACATGCATGAATGAGGGCAGTATAATCAGCTAAAACAGATGCTTTATTATCATTTTTATACTTTTGCATAAGGTCAAATACTAACTTAGAATATTTAATATTTGAAGAAATATTCACATTAAATACTAAATTTATTTCAAAGTTATTGTATCAGTGGAAGACATTTGGTAACAAGTCTTTGTTCACTGCTGAAGCATTAAGAAATCTTAAACTTCTCCTAAGTTGCTTATCTTTTACAAAGTTTCCCATCAGAATGGAAATACTTTAAGACAGAGAGCAAAACCTTAACCATAGATGAATAATAATTTTTCATAATTATTATCTATACTTATGCATCCAATAATGGAAAAGAAATGGCTTTCAATAGCAAAAATATCATTGAATTAGAGAGTTAAGACCCATACCTATTAAGTCTTTCTCCTGTGGCATGCCTTTTGCTCTGGATGCTAAACCCATGTGGATTAATAAATTGCATGTTGTTTGGAAGAAACTGGTTTTAGACAAAAGAGAGCTGGCATCCCAGGCTTTCGTATTATGAATATCCTATGGCAGACTGGGTCACTAGCAGTTTCCAAATCATTCTCTAATCATACCGTAGCCCAGTTTTCAGCCTATGCCTAGGACTTCATGTTTCTTCCTAGAGAGCAGTGAAGGTGATGAAATCTCTTCCTAAAGGGATCCAATGAAACTAAATGGAAGCCTAAATAAGAGCTCACCTTTTACCTGCAGTAATAACTCCCTATAGTCAGTTTGTGTGAACCTTAATGTGAATCTGCTTCATGCAGAATACTGAATCCAAATGAGCCTAAATTCTGAAAAACATGGAGAGAGTCCAAAATAATTTTTGCACTTTTTAAACTACACAGATTTCTAATTTTTGCAGTTTCTGACCAGAACAAGAGAGCCCTGTGGCTCCATCCAGGAACCACAGTGCAGCTTATACTGAAGCTGAAGTCCGCTCAAAACATGGCTGATGCTTGCAACGCAAACAGAGCACATTTTGTGTGCAAGTGTCATTGTTGGGGAGGGTTAAATTGTTGCATCCAGTGTTTCATATCACTTCATTAGGTTTTACTGTATATGTAACAAATGCATATCCTATCTTTAGAATGAGTAATAAAATAAAGAGGGGTAAGATGCTGCTTAAATAAAGCCAACTTGCAAATTCAGCAAGCAGAAAGGGAAAATGCTAAGACAACAAAGAAAAGAAGATGCAGTTCCTTGAGTCATCTCTTCCTCAAGCACAGTGCTAAAGCAAATGTTAGAAAGTGTTTTGGTTTGGTTTTTGTTTTTTTTTTTTAAATCATGTGCCAACAGTAAATGGAAACACGTACAGTTTATCACAGCCATGCTTGGATTTGAACTTCTAGCCCTTCCTTAGTCCCTGGCTCAATTTCATGGTGCTGGAAACTAACAAGGCCAATGGCTTAGACCCCAGATTACCAAAGACATAAAAGAAATGCCTCAAAACAAGAGGTTCTGCAGATAGTGCAAGCGGTGAGCAGAAGCAGATGAAAGCTGTTTTATCCCCTCTAGGAAGAGGGAAGGAACTGGCCAGGGATACGGCATATTGGTGAGACTGCCTAACAAAGATAACACTCGCTGTGCTGCTTGGTCTCCGGAGAAAAACAAACCAAACCAAAGCAACAAACCAATGCACTTCCAGGACACCTCCTCTGTCCTCTGCCTCTCAGATGATTAAAGTCAGCTGGAAAAGTAATTTCAAAAGAAATGAAGGAGACAGCTTTAACTTTAGTTCCTCCATAAATTTCACAGGGACTGCAGGCAACTTGAAATATATGAACTTCAGGGCAAAATGTCTGCTTAGTGCCTACCTTGCCATTACCTCCTAGCACTTGTAGCTTTCCATTACCACTACTTAAAAAAAAAAAAGTCAATGCTGGAGCACAGCTCCTGCTCCTGTGAGTGTTGTGAAAACCTAGTGGACAGCAATTAGTCATCCCAACACACAAGCATATGTTGCAAATTTTAAAACACTTCGTAATTAAAAAGACTACTTTAAAATGCTCACATATGGTGCTGCAGATTCACTTCTAAGAAAAAGTCAACAGTTTTCAACTGCCTGGTTTTAAACAGCCTCGCAACATTACATTTTCACCTCTTCTTCCACTAAAAGACACACGCCCCCCAGAGTCGTACAATTCTCTGAACTGTCTTTAGACCTCTGCTTGTGGATGAAAGCCTGAAACTATAAGCTTTATTATGTTTAAACAAAAAATAAATTAAAAAAGAACCCAAACAAAAGCACAATATCACATAAAGCCAAATCTGTTACTTGAGTATTTCAGGATGATAATAATATTTTAGCATCAAAAGAAAACATCTGAACACTTATTGTCCCAAATGCTAGTTTCCATCTAGCTACACTTCAGTCACAACATATATGATTTTTCCAAGCTATCAAGTACTGTATTTAAGCAATTTTTTCCCCACAATTAAAACTGCTTTGTTGTTTTCAGACCCCAAAAATGTTTAAGGGGAGATGAGTCATTCAACTGATTTTTTTTTTTTTTTTTAATTTGGAAAGCTCCTTTAGAACACGACTAGCATTTTTATGTTTCAGAAGGGTTCAATGGAAACCAGTGCCCTTAACAATTAAATAAACTGGAATATGAAATTACATTATGGTTTATAAACAGAATTTAAAGTCCTGCTGAAGGAACTCTGACATCCTTTTCTCATCTCCCTCGTTTCTTAATGACACCTTAATGAAGCTTAGAGATAGGACTAGTTCTATTTAATTAAAACTAACATTGCTTGAAAGGGAATTTGATTAGCAATAAGGAAGGTCGTATGACTGGGACTTCAGAGATCTGGGTCCTATCACTGCCCTTCTTAAATCACCTTGAGTGAATAATTATTTCTCTTCTCCTCTCCATTTCCCTATCTGTAAACCTGGGAATTAAAGAGAAGGAAGAAAAAAATATACTGACCTCTGTCACAAAGTATCTGAATTCTAAAAATACTTTTTTTAAAAAAAAAAGATAAATCCACAGACATTTCAGATAACAGGGGTCAGAATGGATTTTAAATACATCAATTTGCACATCCAACTACTTACATATGCATTAACATATGAACATTTAAATCAATGTTAGCAACAAGCATAGTGCAAGGTTGAGTTCACTTCAGAGTAAGTCCAAAGTTGTTCTAACAATTTTAAAGGAGTTCCCCTCATTTCTAGCAGTGACAGTGTTCTGTGCTGCAACCTGCACTATGCATACCAGTCAAATGCAACTTCTTTCCTCTGCAAAGAATTTTTCTTCAATATGAATACTTTTTTTAATTGGAAGTGCATGTGGCATTTTCCAGAACCTGGGGGAATAAAAACAACTGGCTTTCTATTCTCTTTAATAGACACACTGAAGTCTCCTGAAAATAGTGCTTTGTTTACAATGACAACATTAAACATTGCAAGCAAATACAGATAGATGAATGGGACAAGATATATCAGCTTTACTGTCATGGAAAAAATCCTCTAATTAGAAAGCAAGCTGCATTAAAATAGACAGCAAACTATTCTACTGAAATCATCTAGCAAGGAGGTCCAAATTCCCCCACTTTTTTTTAATTAAAAAATGAAGATACAGGGGAGAATTTAAATAATAAATATCATAAACAATCTTAAGTTTTTAAAATATGTGCATTCTTAATGAAGATGGCAAAATAGTCTGGAGTGTTAAACCTAATCATGAACACCACTACAGTGCTGAAAATGACCATCCTCCAGACAATGCATTCTGCCATCCTTGCTGTATACGTCAACCAGAAATCTTGATTCAGCTGTGAAAACATTGCTTTTGGCAGAAACTTCACTTTTGCACCATACGAAATCTGACAATCAAAGTTTTTTTTAAGCCCTGGGAATCTTACCAGTTGTTTAACCATACTAAATTGAATGTCATACTTTAAAATAGCATTTCACTGTCCAGTAAGATCCAGTAAGACCACTGAAATCTTCATAGTACTGAATGACAGTATAGGCAAAATACTTATATTATCAAGTCCTGTAAACTATATTATGTAACTTTATTAAATTTATTCACTCATTCAAAACCCATATCTGAGTGTATACAATTCATCTTTGCCACTAATTCAGATTAAAAAGCCTGTTTCATTAAGGGAGACATTACACAGACGACTCTGAGCTTCATGTCATAAGAATTACAGCAGAAGAGTATTGAAATTTTAAACTTAAAAGCCTTTACACTTACTCTTTAAGGTCACCTTCACAAAAATAGCACAATGGACTTGGTTCAATCCATATCATTTTTCTGTTAAGATTCTGAATTGATTCCATAATCATATAAAAACAAGCTCAATACACAATTAGAGCTAACTGTTGCCCTTGCCACTGAAATGCACAAAGCAATTTGTGAAGAAAAAGTCATTTTTCTTTTCTGAGGTTCACTGCTTAAAAAGGTATTTTCCATAGTAAGTGACATTTCTCAGCATAATTCTGAGAACTAATCAGATCGGTTTCAAGAAAATGTCAAACCATTGCCCCAGGCAACGTTCTGAAAATTAAACTAACATTGCATTCAATTCAAAAGAAATGAATTACTTTTTTCTAATGAATGCTTTTTTATATATTAAAAATGAGCATATTTGCCATTTAATATAAATATGCTTTCAATTACAATCAGCTTTACTGTCTTGAATATCTTCAGTGTGATAACTAGTAACTTTGATTCTAATGTTCCACATAACAGGCAAGCAACAAATGTATTTCTGGTATTGTTGCATTTAAGAAACTGGTCTTTTGCTTGATAGACAGTTTGCCTGAACTGATTTTCATATGAATGTATATCTTTTCTGCAAATTCTGCACTGTTCTGAAGGACAGGACTAGGGACAAAAACATGTATTTCGAGCTCAGTAAATGAGCTAAAGACCTCAAGCTTCCATATTTTGGAGCAGAGAAGAGTATAGCAACCCAAAAATATTTTTGACTTTCCACTTAGAAATCAACATGGTTATAACTGCAGTGAAAGAGGCTCCTGTGTTATCAGAACAGAATCAAAATGATCCTTCTACCATCTCACATCACCATAAAATAAGCTAGATAAACATGGTCTAGACAAATTTTAAAAAGCAAATATAGAATTGTTCAGAAAACCATAGCAAGAGAAGTTGTCTATGGTTAACTATCACAGGAGAAGGATACTTTGAGTGCAATTCCCATCAATCTATCTGATCTGCTTTTATTCCCAACACCTAGGTGATAGACTGTGGTTATTAAACTTGCAGCTTGTGTGATGGAGTGCAAGCATAACAAAAATGGAGTTAGAATCCAACATGGTGTGGGGAGAAAAGCAGGGACAGGACCAGACCCCACACAGACAACTGCCAGATTCCAGATTGAGGGAGAACTAATTACACAATAAGGAACAATCAACAGCAGAAGAGAAAGGAGCCCTGTAGAGAAAGGTCACGTAGCTACCAGGTGAATCTGCACCAAATTCATATGGTTGTGAAAACGTCACGCTGACGTGTACAGACAGCAGTAGGGCTACCTCACTTGTTGCTCAGCATTGTAAACTGTCAACTGGAAACATGAACATCGCCAACAGCCTCACCCTGTTCCCTTCTCTAGCAGATCAGGATGAAGGTCCACTAGTGGGAAACACATGCTGTGCACCCCTTCAGTAACTGGCCTGAGATACTTAGTCTCCCCAGTAACTTGTCTCTGAATCCTCTCATCTCCAGTGGCCTCACGCGCAGACACCCCCAACCTACCCCCCCTCCACAGCCCTACTGTCTCTACGGCAGTTGTCCTGGACCTGGTCACTCTAGCAGCCAACTCCTTCAGGAGTTCAGCACAAACATACCTGGCTCCCAAGGCACTTAACCTACGCACTGGCTAGAGCAATCTTGAAATGCCCTTCCCTTGCAACCCATAATGTGCCTCATACCCCTCACACACACTCTGATGGGTGGTCCAGAGAGCCACTCCCATTGACTCACGGCGATGGGAGTCAATCCTAAGCCATGGGGCTGATGTCCCTCCTGGGACAGCCCTGGGAAGGGCTAGGGCAGGGGATCCTTCCTCTGAATGAGATACTGGGGTTCCCCTGCCTGCTGTCACCCCTTTCTGTTCCTTCATGCATGTGGAGATGTTTCTTTTATCATGCAACTTCATATTTTGAAAGGCAGAGGCGTCAGATAAAAGAGTGTAAGCAATGCGTAGGAAAAAGTGAAACACGGAAAAACAAGCGAATAAGCGGAAAACATTGAAATAAGTAACATATAAATAATTCAGTTAGATACACAAGAGTATAGAAAGCAGAGAATTTAGTGGCAAAACCCACTAACTCATACTTTGAAAGATATTTTAAAGTCATATAATTCACTAGTATGACATATTCAGCATTTAGAATCAAGCAGGTAGTAAAGAAAAAGCAGTTGCACTTTATTCTGTATTTAACAGTTTATAAATATCTAATCTATTGTTTCTTCCAGCAAGTCAGTCTACTGACCTAGGATCAAAATATTGTTTTCAAGGTTTCCAAGTTCAGATTTGCCAGGTACCAAAGGTACTTCATCCCCCACTCAGTTCCCAGCCCACCCCACTCCAGACCAAGGTATTGGTTGCTCCCATGTACTTGGTTTCTGTCTGGGCTTTTTGTTTGGTTTTTGGTTTTTTAAAGAAAAAAAAAAAAAGAAAAGAGAGAGAGAGTACATTGCCTGGAGACATGTGTGTTACTCCAACAGCATCTTCACTTGCTCACTTTTTCAGGGGCTCTAAAGCATGGGTCAATAACATTTTCGGAGACAAATGAGAAGGGAAAAAAGAAGATGGCTGCTAAGCTGTAGCTTCCTACCTTTGCATGTCACGGCTGCATTCACTACCCACAAGGAATTGTTGTAATGGGATGAAGAAGAGCGCAGGTATTTTTATGCCATTATCCAGCACTTAGCCACAGAAGCAGCCAATTAATTTCCAAACACAGACTTTACTCATTCACCTGAAGTGTTTAAAAAGTTAAAATACTTCTCAACTCACCAAAGATAATGCTTGTTACATGACTTGGAATTCCACCAACTGAAAGCCAATCTCTCCCATTAATGTGCTTTAAAACAACATTTTTAAAAAGTCATTCTCTTGTTTTGTGAGAAACTTGAAAGTCTTTTCCCACAACTGCTAGGGAAGTCCAGCCAAGGCTTCTGAGAAGCATGGTACTAGGTGGAAAGATTCAGCTTTTAGAACAAATGTAAGCATCTTCCCCCCCCCCTCAAACCAGTGGCATTTTAACTCCTTCTAATATGCAATAGAAAACTCTCAAACATTAAATATTTTCTCATCTAATCAAAGACTTCATTCAAATTGCAAATTTTAAGATGTTATTTTCTCTTCTCTTGTAAAGGACAGCATGTTAGAGATCATACCAGACATTTCTAACAAATAGACAAGAAAGCTCATTACCTTGAGAAGCTAAGTGTAACACACAGTTGCAAAAGTATCTTAGCCTACTTGATTGATCTCACTGTTGCAGGTAGAGAAATATTCTGAAAAGCCTCCAGCAGGTTTATATTGTGCTAAAAATATGAAGGTCCTTGAGAAGTACAGACACAGACTAATACTGAGTGGCAAAAGTGAAGCCTGAGTGAAGGCTCAGACTAGATATCAAGATGTCTACAGCACATTTTATTTATCCTCTAATAACTAAGAACTTCTATGGTACTTTCACCTATTCAGAAATACAGAGCAGTCTGTTGGCAAACACAGAAGTACCTTTACATTCACAAAGCATACAAGCACCAGAGTTACAGGATGGAGCAAATCAAGGGGCTATGTACCGCCCCATGCACAGTAGCAGCTGGCATCTCCCATACCGTCAGGAAACAAGAAAACAGGACAGCTCTTTCAGGTTATGGGGATTCCTTCCGAGGCCACCCCTCCTACTCACAAAATTTTCCCCATGACCCCAACAGCTGTCGGGGGGGAAAAAATCAAGGTGTCCATTTTCCCTCCTGTCACTATTTGTATCTTACTAGACCAGGGCTACCACAGACACTATACTAAGAGTAGTAACAACTGCACTAAAAGTAAGGCAACAGTGATCGACAAAAACAAAAAGCAAAAACCCACAACCAAACCCCTGGGAACTCTTCATTGCGTATGCAGTTCGCCTTGGACATTTAAATAAAAGGATGTGAAAACCATTTGTTTGAAAGAACTCTTAGGCATGTTGCCATTCTTGCCAAGGGAAATTAAGTAGAGTTTTACATTATTCTAAATATTCTATAGCTTGGGCTCCAACTGCTCTCCCATTTACAAGAGAAATGCTTAGTGTTAGACTGGGTGGCTAATAAAAGTAAACCGTGAACATTGCACACAAGCAAAACTACATGAGAATTGCTAAAAACAGTATTTAAAGACCTCAGAAAATAACTCTATGCATACCAAGTAAAGAGTGAGTTTATTGATTTTCCAGGTCTTTCCTCCTCTCTTGGTTTTCTGGACAGCATTCTGCAGCAAGCTCTTTAAGCTCAGTACATCTCTTCTTAATATCTAGAAATCTATCACCTTCCTCCAGATATATCTCAATTCCTATTTGTTTCAAGTACAGCACCCACTTTCTCACCAGAGGACTGCAAAGACACACCTTGACCTCTGACCAGCTAACCCATCCTTTCACAAACTGGGAATCAATAAACCTCCCATATTTGCCTGATGAACAGCAACATTTTGGGGCCACCAAACTTTCCTGACATCAAAAGACAACTGGAAAAATCTAAATATTCAGGGATGAAACGTTTCCTGCACTGAGCACTACATCTCGTTTCTCTCACTTTTCCATGTTCCTCCTTCTTGGGTCTTACTCCCGCTTCAGCTATCTTTGTAGAAGGTACAACTGATTAAGAGACCTGCATGTGCTACAACACATTCACTTCATTTTCAGTAGCAGCAGGTGACCTCGTCTGAATTTCATAGAATCAAAGCCTAAATGAGGCTGAAAGGGGCCTCATAAAGCCATCCAAGCCAACCTCCCGCTCAAAGCAGAGTCAGCTGTGAGATCAGACCAGGTTGCTCAAGGCTTTATCCATCTGGGCCTTGAAAAACCCCATGGATGAAGGCTGCTCAACCTCTCTGGGCAACCTGATCCCCTGTCTGGCTGTTCTCATGGTAAATTTCTTTTTCACCAGAAAGAAGATTTTCCAAAACTGTGTAAATGATGCTGGATTCATTATTTGTGGTGACAGTTGTATGATGATAGTTATTTTTCTCAGACAAGAAAGTGAATCTGTAAGTTTTCTATATAAAAGTTCTTTGCAATGATTTATTTTAGTTGGTTTCAAACAGTATTTGTTTTAACCTTTTGTATTTAAGCTACTCATCTTTTGGTGACCAAAAATACTGCCATGTTTAAAAGCTCTTGTTGAAAAAACTAATCTGTCACTATCACAGGATGATTTTATGGAAAGTTTTAAAAATGCCAAATGTAAGGAAAGTTGGAAGATAGAGATACATTTTAATAATGCTTTACCACATGGATTCCACAGTGTTTAATGTTCAGCTCACCAAGAACCTCCAACAGAGCCTAAACAGACCAAGGGCTGGAAAGTAACCAGTCAAAGCTGAAATTGCTCAACCATGGAGACAGGGGAAACACTTGGAAAACATCAGTTTAAAAAGCTGTGTCTCAGACTTAGAACCATGTGAACTGACAATATTCGATACCAAAAATCTCTTATGGGAGAAAGGGAACACTGCATAACTATGCATGCAGTTTGAGAAGAAGACAGCCCTTTAACCAACACAGGCCTGTTACTGCGTGAGTTATCTGAATGGCTCCATGGCTGGTGTCATCACCACGGTTTTGGTTTTTTTGATAACGGGATGGCCTACACAGCACCAAGTTTGCTGGCATCTGATAGGATTCATCTTTCTCAAAGGGGAAAGAGAATCTTTGCTCAGGAGCTTGTGGGGCTCATCAACAGAGCTTTCTCTTCGCTGGGTAAAGAACTGGCTGGATGGCTGGGCCCAAAGACTAGTGGTGAATGGAGTTTACTCCAGTTGGCGGCCGGTCACAAGTGGTGTCCCCCAGGGCTCTGTGTCGGGGCCAGTTCTGTTTAATATCTTTATCAATGATCTGGACGAAGGGATCGAGTGCACCCTCAGTAAGTTTGCAGACAACACCAAGTTGTGCGGGAGTGTTGATCTGCTTGAGGGTAGGAAGGCTCTACAGAGGGACCTGGATCGATGGGCTGGGGCCAATTGTATGAGGTTCAACAAGGCCAAGTGCAAGGTCCTGCACTTGGGCCACAGCAACCCCATGCAACACTACAGGCTTGGGGAAGAGTGGCTGGAAAGCTGCCCAGCAGAGAAGGACCTGGGGGTGCTGGTTGACAGCCGCCTGAATATGAGCCAGCAGTGTGCCCAGGTGGCCAAGAAAGCCAATGGCATCCTGGCTTGTATCAAAAATAGCATGGCCAGCAGGACTAGGGAGGTGATCGTCCCCCTGTACTTGGCACTGGTGAGGCCACACCTCGAATACTGTGTTCCGTTTAGGGCCCCCCACTACAAGAGAGACATTGAGGTGCTGGAGCGTGTCCAGAGAAGGGCAACGAAGCTGGTGAAGGGTCTAGAGCACAAGTCTTATGAGGAGCGGCTGAGGGAACTGGGGTTGTTTAGCCTGGAGAAAAGGAGGCTGAGGGGAGACCTTATTGCTCTCTACAACTACCTGAAAGGAGGTTGTAGAGAGGTGGGGGTCGGTCTCTTCTCCCAGGTAACAAGTGATAGGACAAGAGGAAATGGCCTCAAGTTGCTCCAGGGGAGGTTTAGACTGGATATTAGGAAATTTTACTTCACTGAAGTAAATTGGAAGAGGCTGCCCAGGGAAGTGGTTGAGTCACGATCTGTGGAAGTATTTAAAAGACATTTGGATGAGGTGCTTAGGGACATGGTGTAGTGGTGAACTTGGTAGTGTTAGGTTTATGGTTGGACTCGGTGATCTTAAAGGTCTTTTCCAACCTATACAATTCTGTGATTCGGTTTCATTGCTGCCAGTCATATACGAGAACAAAATCACGTGTCTCAAACAGGATCCGAATAAACCAAAATACACTGGCTCATCTACATTGCTAAAAATACATTACTCCAGTAGCTGTCTGCTAAGTTGTGCACCTAAGTAAAAAACAAAGCAAACAAAAAATTAAGAACACACCTGAAGAGCTAAATCCCCCTTTTTTACAAAAAAAAAAAAAGGTTTCATTAGCTTATCTATTGCAACAAGTAAAAAATAAAAATCTGAAAATATTAGATCATTTACTTTGAGCAATTTATTCACAAGGACAAACAAAGCACTTGTCTACAAAAAGACTAGAACAGACATTAAAAAAAAATCCCATCAGTATGAAAACATTTGTTATTGCATTTATTACTCTCTTCCCTCATTTCTTTCTAGCAAGGTCAAATGTCACTATCAGGCTGTGTTAGTGATCTCCTCACATTAACTAATTGCCAAGAATGTTTCTACTGACATAAGAAAAAAATGTCAGTGAATGATCAACACCTGAAAAATCTTACACATTCATTAGGAAAAAAAGTGAAGGAAAAGGGGCACTCCTGGGTTGTTTGGGAGATGCAGAGATTTCAGTGTAGACTACAAATTAGCAGCAGCATGATTAAAGTCATCTCTGATTTCAAACACAAAATATAAGGGACTAAAGAATACATACTGTCACCATTTTCTCCATAAAGTGTATAGGAAAATATATGCTCAAAATACATGCTTCAACCATAGCTTTGGCTAGCCATTACAATGGAATATGCAGTAAAATTCTCCAAGACCTTAATACAATCACTTTCTGTTGTGACCATTTGTCAAAATGAGGGTTCCTTTGATTTAAAAAGGTTGTTCTGGAAAGCTAAGATATATCCAGAAATATGATTCAAAACTGATGACTTGGAATGTGAACATAGATATCTGACAGTCTACAAATGCTCTGAAGAAAAAAAATATTTGAAATTTCATTATTTGAAATTACATTATGCATCCAGTTATGAATAGGTATAGGTCCTGATCTGTGGAAATAGATTGTCCTTCAGAATTATATAATGAGTATGTTATCTGTCTCATAGCTACATAAAATGGGAAATATACCCTTAAAAGGCTTCCTGACCCCCCCCACCCCCCACCCCCCCAGCAATTCAGGATATAGATTGGGACCCAGGTCTGGAACTCCGTCAGTTTAAATTACTGGATTAAGGTTTACAACCACAATTTGATTTCAGTGATTTCAGTGTCATCTAGTATTTGAAAGTCCTCCAGAGTACTGATACATGGACTTTTTAAAACTATTTTATTATACTTAGACCTAAACCCCTTACAAAGAGGGGATTACTTTTCAAACTTATAAAATGTGAACAGCGATAACTTCTATTTGTGTAGAAATCCCAGTTTACGAATGAAACACGATACAAAACTCAGCTGTTACTACTTTTATTAAAAACTGTATTGATATAAACCTTACAGATGTGAGGAATCAAATATGTGCAGGACTAAGATACATGGGGTGGGGGGGGAAGTGTGCCAGATTTACAGAAGCACTTACATACCTAAAATTACTAGCATGGGAAGAATGATGTATAACTTCAATCCCTCCAGAGACAGGACAGATAGTCTCACATATTCTCATGGTAAAGGCTGCCTGCCTTCACACCCTGAGGTAATCCTGAATGTAGACCTAAATCCATACCTGCAGCTGTAATGCAAAGCAATCTCAGTGCAGCATACCTGTTCTATATAACAGATCAATCAATAAAACCCAAAAATAGCTGTTTAAGTTGATATGCACAAGTTAAAATGCCACTTAGAATTTTTCCCTGAATAGCAGATTTAATTTTACTGTGCAAGTGAAATTACTCAGAGCTGTTCTTAAGATAGTAAGTAGGCTGAATAAAAACAATACCCCCTGTAAATGCTCTATTGATAAAATAATTAGAGTAATTATGTGTCTGTCAAGATAACATTTTATATTAAATAAGGAACAGAATACAGAAGGACAATCTTTCTTGGCTGAAAGCAGTAGTAATGTTGATGTTCCTCTCTAAGGGCACATGCCTTCGTGTCCATTCAAAAGTTACGAAAATGGATCTAGAAAGTCACCATGGCACACACTAAATGGATATTGAACTGCTAGGTATATACAGATGTGAAATTTTCTGTTTAATGGCAATGAACACAGATAACACCTACAAACTGAAATGACAGTGAAAAGACAGTGAAAAGACAGTTAATAAACCCAATGCCAAACACATGGTGAATGTGTTAAGTTCTGATATCCATAGTACAAAGAAGGTGCACTGAAAGAGAGCCACAGGAACACTTCTAGACTGAAAAAAAAGCCTTACTTCTTAAATCAATTATCAATAACCTAGCAGGTTACAAAAAATCTTGATCACCATAAATATATAGGAACACATAAACAAGATAGTATTTCTATCTTTATCTGCTAGATTAAGAGGTGGACCTCAAGAATAGCTAGATATTCCGAATCCATTTCAAGCTTTTAACAAAGAGGCTAATCATCCACAGCAGCAGTTTAACAAGGATGTTTATTCACCAGTGGACATCTTGCTTTAAAGATATAATAATGTCTAAATCAGAATTTTTCTGAATGTTTCAGGGAAAGACAATTACGTGAACTGGGCTGAGCTCCCTGTTTCCTGAAACTGTCTCCTGAAAAAGATTTTTCCAATTTTATTACTCTATCGCTGAACTTCAAAAAAGAAGGGGAGTTTAAAAAAATAAATAAGAAAAAAGAAGGAAGAAAAAAAAAATCTATGCTACAGAATGTCCCAGACTTTCTGCTTCATTTACAGATTTTCAGAAAAATTTACATTCTGGGAAAACCCCCAAAATAAGGACCAAGTGAGGCTATGCCCAAAGCTACAAGAATTTGGGTGTCTGCAGTGCCCTTGGAGGAATTAGAATGTAAGTATCTAACCCTTCTGAAGCAGGACTCTCAATTCTTGGGCAAAATAAATGCATCTTAGTAAAGGACGACACTATTACTCAAGCTCAAGTTATTTTTCCCTCAAGACAAGTCAAATAATTTTTGGTTTAATAAAAACACAGTAAACAAAGTTCCCTCTTCTATAGTGAGCATTAATATCAGAATTATAATATTTCAGATTATTTTGGTTATGGCATAGCAATAAAACTGAAAACATCATTTCACATAGCCTTAAAAAAAATCAACATGAGAAAATAAAGTTAAATGATTACATTTAAGTCTATTTTATTCTGTCTCTACCTGTGCAATCCCATGAAGGCACAGTCTTGGAGGAGATCCGAACTGCTGATTAGATGAGATTAAGGATAAATGAGAGACTAAAATGTAAGCATTTTGGATGGTTTTTGTTCAGGGGTTTTCTTGTTGCTGCTTTTGAGCTTGTTTGTTTTTTAAAGCAAACATACATCATATACCTAAATCTGCACTTAGACAATAGAAAGAGTAAATAAATATATTCTGGTTTCATCCTTACCTGCCACTTGGAATGAACAGAACAATCCATTACCCTGAGAAGGAGTATTTTGGGATTATTTACCCACGCAAACATACATTACAATAATTTCTGCGCCAAATAAAGCAGATTATGGAAAAGCATTATATTCTATCAACAAACAGAAGGAAATTTGTGCAAGCAGTATTGGGTCTTTTTTAAGCAGGGATCCCTGATTCAGTGCAGGTGTTTCAGATATTTACTGATTTAGAATGCACTCTTTGAATAATAATGCAATTCACATTTTATTTCTTCTGAGAAATTACAGTGATCTACCTGTTTAGCTGGATTCAAGTTCACCAAGTGCAACAACAAATAAGAAATGTCTGTCTCAGAGACACTGGGGAAAGAATTTGGTTGGTTGCTGTTTTACGGAAAAAAGGGGTACCTAGTAGCATTTTTGTTTCTTTTAACCATAAATTCTAAGTAAAACCATCTGCGAGGTGCCAGGCAACATGCCAAGGAATTCTCTAAAGTACAAGTCATTGTACTTGTCTTGTACCTGTTGAGTCACGGGCAATTCTCAGCATTTAGAACAGATCACATCCAGATGAAGGTATTTGTGCTTGTGGGCTAGTCTGTTCCTTAACTTTAACCAAAAGTGGAAAAGCCCTAGATCATCCCCAGGAACATTTGATTTCTGAGGTTCTGTCAGAGGATGGGTAGATGGCTGAAACCAATCACACAAGTCAACTGGAATCTTTTGTAAACCGTTCAACATGCAAAAAGACAAACAAGAATCCCCAGCACCACACACACTTCTTCAAGGATCTCATTCTAGGAGGGCTGCAACACCATCCAAAAATCAGTTTTGCCTGCTCCCCTCCTCCCACCCTTTACCTCAACCCAGACTCTCTGCTGGGTGAACCCTGACATCATTTATTTGCTGTTGACAATCTTTATAGATTTTTTTTTTTTCCTGTAAATGCCAGCTAATTACAACTGTGAGGTTTTCATATTGTGTTACATCTCAGGTAAGGATAACAAAGTTCCAGACACCTTATTCTGATGCTTATTGTGTTCGGTATCATCCTTTCACTGCTAATGTTGCACTTTCATTTTTCACATGAGTGCGTCTAGTCTTAAACAAGAAAACAAAAAAGAACCACACACTCACTGTTTGGAATAAAGACTGTCTTGTTTTATAGATCATTATGCTACTGACACAGTGAAACCACAGATACTCCCTAAAATAGATATGCAACATCTGTGTGTACCTACTCGTAACGATTAAGAATGAATCATTTTTCTAACTTACAATTCTTCTGTGTTTTTAGAGTCAAATACACAATTGGTTTCAGCAGCGGGGGAGGAGGAGGAAAGTAGGGGAGAAGATTTTCCTGTTAATGTTTGAGAACGTCATCCTGGAATTAAAACTAGAGTAAGCGTGAATAGTATTCATCCCGCTATCGCAAACAATTGATGAAAGCACCGATTCAAGATATGGAATACAAAATTTTGCCCTCATAAACAGGCATCTGATTTAGCATTCATTTTACTGGAACTTGTCGGCAATGGGGTTGGGGAATAAAGTTTTGAAACTAAGAAGTCCACAGTGCAACAGGAAAAGAAATAAGAAAGGAAGAAAATGGTGTTGGCTATATCAGCAACCTACACTTCGAATTTGAATCTTCTTCACATAAAAGCAAAGTCTGGAAAGTTTTATCTTTAATACAGATTCATTTCTGTCATCTTGTAATTATCCTCAAAGCTGCCTTTATGCTTCCAAGTTCCTTGAATTGACATTAGATAGAAATAAAGAATGAAATTATCTCCATCATCCCCATCCCCAATTCTTTTAACATCCTTTGCTCCCTCTTTCAATGACAGTTCTGAAAACATTGAAGCACTGTCCTAAAAACACTCATACTGAAAGGTCTGCAAAGTCATCCTGCTAAAAATGGAGTCCCATTTTCAGACCCAGCTTTTTCAGACCCAGAAACCCTTCAACGCTGCATTGTCTAACAGCCTCTTCTTTCCCTTTTGATATTCATTTGACTGATATTGCAATATCTTGTCCCCTTTGCTCTTGGTCTCTTTGGTCTGGTCCCTCCTTTTCATAAGGGAAATTGTATTTCTGTTCCATCATGGCAACGCTGCAATAGAACACAGTTTTCTTCTGGTACTATAATGTGATAATTTTATTATTTTTGTTACTATAGCAAAGTTCTGAAATTATAGATTTTAAGAAAACTAATAAAGAAGTAGTTGTGCCACAAATTGTCAGCTCTTCCAAAAAAAAAAAATACAGTTCAGGTGAACTTTTAGCTACTCAGAAGTATGATTAGCAAGGACACAATCACAGAAGGGTGGAGGTTGGAAGGGACCTCTGGAAGTCATCTGGTCCAACCCCCTGCTCAAGCAGGACTACCTAGAGCAGGCTGCCCAGGACCATCTCCAAGCAGCTTCTGAATATCTCCAAGGAGGGAGACTCCACAACCCCCCTGGGCAACCTGTGCCAGTGCCCAGTCACCCTCACAGTAAAAAAGTGTTTCCTGATGTTCAGGGGGAACCTCCGGTGTTTCAGTTTGTGGCCATTGGCTCTGGTCCTGTCCCTGGGCACCACTGAAAAGAGCCTGGTTCCCTCTTCTTTGCACTCTCCCTTCAGGTATTTACAGACATTGATGGGATCCTCCCTGAGAGTCCCAGCTCTCTCAGCATTTCCTCACAGGAGAGATGCTCCAGGCCCTTCATCATCTTTGTGGCCCTTCATTGGACTCTCTCTAGTATGTCCATGTCTCTCCTGTACTTGGGAGCCCAGAACTGGACACAGCACTCCAGGTGTGGCCTCACCAGTGCTGAGCAGAGGAAAAGGATCACCTCCCTCGACCTGCCTGCAACGCTCCTAATGCAGCCCAGGATACCCTTTGCCACCTTTGCAGCACAGGCACATTGCTGGCTCACGTTCAACGTGGTGTCCACCAAAACCCCCAGGTCCTTTGCTGCAAAGCTGCTTTCCAGCTGGGTGGGACCCAGCATGTTCTGGTGCCTGGGACTGCCTTTCCCACTTGTGGGTTATGTAGCCAGGAGACATTTGTAATGTCACACGACAGCCTTTTCAAAACATGACACGAGTTGACTGGAGTGGTTTTCAGGCAATAACTGTGGAGTGGTAACACAGAGATTAAGTTCGTTGCACTTGCTTAACTTCTCAGCTTCTGTTAGGGTCCAGCAAATCCTGCTTCATTTTCACCTAATAAACAGACTACCTATAGGCATGCAGACTTGGTAGCCTTGCATATGCATTCCTCATTGGTTTGTACCTCTGCTTCTCCTTGCCCTTGCTGCTTTCCTTTCAAATACTTACATCCTTCTAACTGCAGTCATGCTGACACGTAAGGTAACATAAAACTGCAAGAAATTTTCTAGACCAAGAGCTGGAGAGGGAAATGTTACTACTATGAAGCAAGATGTAGGAAAATAGACATGCCACTAAACCCACAAACACAATCTGTGGTGAATGTATTGGTGTTCAAAGCAGAGCGGCTTTCCACTTCCCCAAAAGAACTCGCAGGATTTGTCATAGCAGATCACATTGCTGCTCTATGAAACCTGGCATGCAGCCTCCAGCACCGGCCAATACCTGATGCTACACAGAAAAGTGAGTAGCAGCATATTGCACCTGGCTAATCTTGAGAGATGTGCTCTTTAATTGCTAAGTGGAGCAGAAGAGAAACGCACTGAAGTTCCTTTTGGGCTATGCAATTCATTTTGCTTATGGTTAAATTTAGCAATATAGACACCTTCAGGTGACACTGCATTAAATGCAGTCAATTAGAATTAGCTCCTTGCATTTAGCTGATAGAGACAATTTAGATAAACGTTTGAGTAGCTACAAATAATATAGCCATGTCTCCCATAAAAGCTAACAGTTACTGATGCGACATCCCTAGTCACTACGTGAACAGGTAAAGCTAAAGGGATTTGTTTCACTTTTTTTCCCTAGGCAGGAGGAAGGGTCCATTCCACAGGCACACAACATTGCTAAAATTCTGAGCTGGGCTTCTATAAAGTTTTTCTCCTTAACAATAAGGAGGTTACTCTCCTTCTGAAACTCTGGAAAATCCCCATGGAACAGAGTGCAGCTAACAACAACAACAACAACAAAAATCATTAAGTGTTATCACATCCGGTTCTGCAAAATTTTTCTCACCTGTTTATCGTTGCCCTCCCATCCCCCCTTGCCCCCAGTCCCTCTTATCTCCTGTTTCTGGCTCTCCCAGATAAAACTCAGGACAGATAAACTTCCAGAGAAAATATCACTCATTGTATCCTGAAATAATACTCAGGCAGTGAAAAAAAACAATGAGGTCAGAGAAGCCACATTTTTTTACTGAATGGTTACAACAACTATCTTTGACAACACGATATGAAAGTCATTTATTCAGCCCAACACCAACATAATGATTTCATGGAAAAAAAATGAGAACCCTTCATAAATTACTTCTTATGACTACATTATGCCACATTCAGCTCACATTTTTCTCAAGTTATCTCATTTGCTTTACAGATTGATGATGGTCTTCATGCCCAAGCCTCCATATTCTACAGGATAAACATTTCCAACCTACTCATCAATCTGTCACATTCCTCACGTTTTATGACCCTCTTCAATTTAGTCAAACTACTTTTGTTGGCAGAGCAGGATACAGTGCAATTGAATTTCTCACCATTTGAGATAAACAAGATGGACTTCATCCTTCCTTCCTCAATTATTTCAAGCAGTTTTGTACAGATATGATACTGTATATGGTCTTGGTAGGCTGGGGTCTTTTTATAAGACTAATTTTGGTAATTTTTAAATGGCCAAAGACTGAATTTGAAACCAGAAGGAAACAATTAAGATTTAACACATTTTCAGGACACTCCCACTAAGTATTTCTTGTTACAATTCGCCTTTCGCTATAAACAAATCCATCATGGACCACTTCAGCTTGCCAACTAAGATCCTTAGACTCAGGAAAACAACATTCAAAGGTCTTCTAGTCCTAATAACTGACTTTAGTTTTCTGAAATTGGCATCAGAAGAGGCTACTAGCAAGGAAAGGACTTTGAGAATGCCTACTAGCTCAGGACACTGTTATCTCAGTATGATTTTTCCCAGCAAGACAGTGACAGATAGCATGTGTCCAAATAAAGAGGGATTACTATTTAGCATTGCTGGGTTTATTCTCATTGCTGCTAACATTATTTTTGTTGTCAGACTACTGCCTACTTTTTCCATCATATGTTTCTGAAAAAGCCATTTACTGTTTGGTGTGTTAGTCATGTAGTAAACACACACTGTCCAACCCTTTCAGATGTTTGTAATCAACAGAGAACTTGATATCCAGCCTATTACAGAAACAAGAGCTATTTCCAGTTCGGCACTTCTTCCTTCCCATCTCTGCTACCTATTTTGTTTACAAAAGCTCTCATTTGTAAATGCTTTTATCTACTAAATATTGCACTAAAAGATAACAAGCTACTTGACTTCACAGAGAAAAACTGAACAAGTTGCCAGGAACCTCTCACTCATCCTCTCTGATATGGGGAATTTGAAAGGATATGTTCCTTAGCCAAATCAGAACATTTTCAATAATCTGGAGCATCTTTAGCTAGGCCATAATTATGGATCTGTATTTAACCTTTAAATGAAGAAGCTCAAAAGTTTCACAATCCGTACACCTAGTGAAATGTAACTTACACACAAAAGTTAAGCCAAACTAAATTGGAAATTACAATGCAACTGGTAAAAGCTAATCCTCACATCTTCACACATGCAAAGATTTCTTCACAGAAATAATGCACTCTGTATTCTGCACCTTGATAAATTAGTGAGTAGCAATTGCACACAACCAAAGATAACTAACTAGCCTTTCCAAGTTCATGTCCACTCAACTTAATTTGAATATGTTTACATGTACAGTACTAGAAACTCAGTAGAATAGCCTAACGTCTAAATGTCTACCTGTGTTTGCAATACTTTTTTTTTTGCTGATGCAAATCTCAGATATTATAAGCTGGTATAAGTAGACAAATTCTTATGCCTGTATAAAATCCACAAGCCTGGTCTGAAGGCTCAGTCTTACACAGTCCTATGTCATCAGGTAGAAACGTACAGACTTTATCTGCCAGGAGTCTATAAAACACCATATTTATTATACCGACAATTAAAAACTCCAAAACACTATGTTCCAGTACTGTGTTCAACATGGCTCAGTCTGGCTTCAAGAGAACAGGATCATGAAAATTACAGCTGTACACTGCTGAAATTTCCGCTTCTCCTCCACTCTCCCTGACCTCCCCAAAAAAGACAACCCCATTTCAACACTTCCAGTGAACTCCAGTTCCCACCATCACTGTTCTGCTTCCCGTTTTCCCTTACAGCCACCGCCATCTCTTTAAACTGCTGTTGTCGGTTTGGCTGTCAGGACTGATCATGTCAGATACCCTAGAAATGGGTGCATTCAAAAAGGATGAAAAAAATAACATTACAAGGTGGGATACTGAAAGGAAAGGACTGTATTACGCTTATCTTCTAGGAAACCACATCTTGAGGGTAAACGTTCAAAAATTGCCTCTTGAGCTGTAGTGACCTCAAGTAACCCCTGTTTGGAAGTGCAAGGGCATCACATTTTCTGTGGCATCACTTGATCTCAAGTAGGATCAGCACTGATAACCAGGTGGGAAGCGATAGCTATCTTGCCTCTGCAATGGAAAGCCACCAAAGTACAGCACTTTTGAAAAGATGTTAACTTTTCAGATTAAAAAGTTACCTGAAGCCTGAGCCTAATTTCTTTAACACCTGGAGGGTGGTAGAGAGAATCAAACACAGGCAGTGGTGCTGTTTACAGGCTTGACTCCAGGAGCCAGGTTTCATTAAGCTGTTGGAGCCAGGTGACCTATCCAAGATTTACCCCTCTTATATAGAGCAAACCTGTACTAGTTTCAGTGGGACTATGCTATTTATACATTAAGACCGTAGCGCAGATAAGACAGAATTACATTTTGCAGCAAAGTGTAATTCATCATGACATATTCCAAGAAAAATTTAGAAACACAAAATCCAGTGAAAAATCCCATGTCGCACTTCTTAACCAAACCTGAAGACAAAGAAAAATCTGATCATAGTTATACAAAAGAAGATTAAAAGATAAACTTTTTTTAGATATCAGTTATTTTCCCCATTCTACTGAACTACATAGTTAAAATTGTATAGACTCCTACACAGCTTTCAGGAAGTTTATTTACTTTCTAGTTGCATACTTAGTCATATTAATCTCTTCGTATATAAGGACAAAGTATACTGACAGAGATCCAGAAAAAATGGTCTCCATCCTAACTGCTCCTGCCATCAGAAGAGATGAGTATGCCATACTCGAGCAGCTCTGCAATTGCACAGCTATCAAGGAACTGTCACTGCCACACAGGCGGCAGCAGCTGCAAGGCTGCTCTAAATTGAGCCAAGGACTGAAGAGGTCTGCGATACAGATGAGTAACAAAATGATGCTGTAGTTTCCTTATTGCTAGTTACCCTCCAGGAGTTCTCAACCTTGGAAGCATTCGCGTTCAGGGGAAGTGACAGCCAGCCTTCCACTCCCCCCGTCAGGCTGCAAAAGTAACCATGGGGCACCTACTGAGTGAACGGGATTCAACACTCTGCATGGGCAGCTTCTCAGAGAATTCCTAGTTCAAGCCGTCAGTCTTGACCTTCGCCTTTCACTTCCAAGCTCCCACCTTGTTCCATGCCTCTTGCAACTTTTCCCATTATAGAAGACTTTATAATTTTCCATGTCAGTGTTATTCAGCAATTCAATAGCTCCCTAAAAAGCTAATTTAGGATTAAATACCCATTCTGTCAACTGTTATATAACTTTCCCTATGTAAAGGCAGTATCGGTGCAAAGTAATTTATGATTTCAGATTATCAGCACTTCAAAATAATGTCTTCATCATTAAATTCCACACTCATAAGCTTTCTTGATCTCCTTAATAAACTTGCTACAGATAACTTGGAGTTCTCCTCTGGGTGGTAGTGGAAGAGAATCCGTTTTCCTCATCTTATATGCACTGTCTTAAGTAACTTTTTAGAGGTGGTCCCTACGTCAGTACTGATCGCACCAAAATATTTGAAATTTGACTGTAGAGGGTCTGACATCACTGCTGCTATTAATGGAACAGAGTCCAGTGACCAAACTGTAACAGGGAAAATGTAATCATATTTATTATTCTTTTGGAGTAAACAAAACTCAAATTGCTTGAGTGAGATCTCCATGAAAGCATGCATGAATAGGTCAATGCTCTGCCATCAGCTTCCACACTAACCTCAGTTGAATATCTTGCTAGATGTACATCACAGTAGCAGACCATATGCATCAAGTTCTTTACCCCAAACCAAATCCTATTTCACTACCATGATATACGTGGGCAGTTCCTAAATCAAATCAGTGCATGTTCATGCTAATGTCTCTTACCACCACAGTTATTTCCACTGTCTGACAGAACTGAAACAACAAACTCCCCCTGCCATAGAAGCAGTTACGGAGGCAGAGATGCCAGTTTGCCAGCATAACTCATTCCACAAAGGAATACGAAATTAAATTTCATTCTACAGTAGACTTGCCAGCAACGTACCCCTGCTACAATCACATCACAAAGCTTCTTCAAGTTTAGGCATATCCTTAGGAGCCTTTTTAGCTCAAAAGTCACAATGTAGGCCTTAGAAATAGGTGTTGATAGTTATACTCAAGCCCCCTTAGAAACTCTATACTAAAAAGAACCATCTTTCCGTAAAAGCCATTTCAGTAGAGCTAGCATGCTGACCCTTGTGATATAAATATGCAAAGCGATCAATCTACCAGCTGAGAAGTCTTAACGAAGGTTGATAAGAACTACTTATCTCAATGAGCCCCCCCAAAAGGTAGGTCATGCCTAAGGATAAGTTATATCTTCCGATACGTCCACTCAAACTTTATCGTATCTTTCACAAATGTTTGTGCTGCAAGCCTACACTGAAATATTTTGAGTTTCTCTCAAGCCAAAAATAAATCACTGTTTCTACTCAACATAAAAATAAATGAATAAATAATTACATACAGAGTACCTTTTGTGCCAGGAATATATTTTTCCCTGCCTTCTCTTCTCTCTCTTTTCTTCTTCCTAACATCAAGTCACTAAAACTCGTGTGGGTTTTTGTGTTTGTTCCATTTTGCTTTTGGTTTGGTTTTTAAATACTGTCTCATTTAAATTAATTTTGCAAATAGCAGAAATAATCCACTGTCACATAGCAGAAAACTTTTACTTGATGGTGGATAACCTGTTTCAGACTCATGCTTGGGGCATGGTGGGGATTTGCAGGGGAAGAAGAAAGGAAAGGAAGAAGATTGAAAAGTAGGCCAAAAAGCAGGCTGTACCAATAACACCAACAATTTAGGAATAAACACTATCACATGTTTTGGTAAAACAATGTTTACATTCAGTTATGGTTTTGGAATCCTCAGGAGTTTCTGATACTATAGGGAAACAAGCTGAAAAAATTATTCACATAAGACTAACCTGTCAAGTGTAAGTTTTATGCATAATAAAGGCATATGCAAAGTAGGCAAAGACTCAGAGTTTCTTCACATACCATATTTTAAAGGCATTTAAAAGTCATTCTGATACCAAGTGTGACGTTCTGACTGGGAAAGAATTTTCCAACTCATTTACAGATGTTCGTTAACTCTCACAATTAATGCATCATTTCATTTAAAAGTTTTGGTTGAGTCCTTTAAGCCCCAACCCCTCTGTCCACCCCCAATACTATCCATTACCTTAATCAGTTCTGGGTTTTAACCTCTGAAAAATAAATATCATTTCTAGCCTTCTGTTACTGACCCTTAATTTTTCTTCCCTTGACTAAGTGACTGGTTGCAAATACATGTTCCAGAGCTATACTTGTAGACACAACCAAAAAAACTCCTAAGATACAGCAAGATTTTTTTTTCACTTGATGTTTACAAGCTTTACAAAGGTATGGTATTAGAACAAACTGACTGGGAGGACACAGCGCCCTTGGAAGAGTTAGGGTAATCTCAATTTTTCAAGATTCTTAGCAAAGACGGGGAAAATGGACTCGATTCTGTCCACGTGCTACATAAGGCCATTTTTACATACCTTGAGGGTGGGGAGTAGATACAAACTTTTTTTTGAAGATTTCAATTAAGACCTTGAGATTTAATTTTAAGATTTAAAGAATATTTAAGATTTTCTCACTACCTTTTCTGTTTGCTTAAATAGAAAATTTATCTAAACTGAAAATCTGTTGAGTGCTAGTTAGCTAAGATAATTATTCCACTTGCATAAAGTAATGCAAATACTCCTTAGGTACATCTAATTTGGAACATAAACTTGAAAGTTATTAATTTACTGGCTAATTTGCGGTTAAATGGTGAACCAATTAAGTAAAGATCCTATCCTCCTTTCAAAGAGTAGTACTTCCAAGTCAGAATGATAAAGCAAACTGGGATGGGAGCTAATCAGGCTCAGCATCTTAATAATGCTTGAGTTACTTCCAAAGGAAAGTAACTGTTTTCTTGGTCAGAAAATAGGTCGGACATCTATACGCCATATGAACTAAATTTCTGCTGTAACACATTAGAGCTTTTTACACTTTAATAACTGTAAAATTGCATGGGAAAAGATACCCAGGTATTGGTTGTCAAACCTGTTGCCTAGTCCAAACACACAGCTGAAGCAAGCCAAACTCCTTCCAGGCATTGCTGTATTTAAGCTTCAGCTGTACATGAATCTTTCCAACATGTAGGAGACACGGCCTGAGCTTGCACTGGCCACTCACGACTAACAACTCCATAGCTGCTGCAACACATGCCTGGAGCACCACTTAGTCAGATAAGCAAGCCTCAGGAGATCTTGCTGTTGGCTGGCACAGTTAACTGGTAGTCTAGCTTTATTATCGACACAGGCTTAAGTGATCTATTTCTCTACTTTCTGACTGTAAGTGTCAACATACACTGACTGTGATGTCCTGAGATGTATCCCAGCTTGCAGACAAGAAACTACCACTGAAAGCCATGTCACTGCTGTGCTCACCAAGTGACACATCAATAGAAGAAATGGCTCATTATCCATAAAATGCTGCATTTCCTTGAGAAATGTCACATCAACTGAATGTCCACCTCAGAATTGAGCATAATTCCGAAAGCATTTCTAAAGGCTGCTCAAATAGATTAAAAACAGCAACACCACTTTATAGGTCTCACACCTGGAACCAGTAGTCCAGTCTGATCACGGTTTGTAAGCTCAAGAGCCCCCAAAATGCACCCTTGGGCTTACAGCAAAGGAAGATAACCCTTGTCGCAAAGAGACAACATGGTCCCTTCCTTGAAACTTCTGAAATTAAGAGACAACATAGTTGTGCAGGGAAGACAGAGGCACAGGAGCAACAGCAGCACAACCACCTCATTATACAAGGATTAACAATTATACAACATTGAGTAGTGCTTACGTTAATCAGCCAGAGATATATCACTCTATCAGGCAGCTCTGCAGCAACATACCATGACACCTCTCAGTCTCTCATTTTCACAGGCTTGTTGAAAGAGAGAGGGGAAATGTTTTCAACCGGGCCCTTTCCAAATACAATCTGAAAATGAACAGAGTATAGCTTGTACAGAGACTTATGCAGGCTCTTTAAAGACAGCTTCTATAAGAGTTATCAGGCAAAAACTGCTTCAGGTATTTCAATGAGATACGGAGACTGAAAGACAGATGACTATAGTATTATGGGGGGCAGGGAAATCAATACAGCCTACTTAGAGTAACCTTTATTTAAGACATGTTTGATTAAGGACACTGTCTCATCTTCATACTTCACCTGGGCAGACTTTTTCCCCCCAGCAGCGGAACTGATGGGGCAGGGAACAACATGGGGCAGAAAGCTTTAACAGGGTTTTTACAAGGCTTGAAAATTTCTTAAAGTAGAGTATTCTAACAATTTAGAGCTCTAAACTGCTGAATCAAGTTTGCTACACAAGGTTAAGTTGACAGACATTTGAAAAAAAAAATCTGTTAATGCCTGAACTACACACTTGGTTAGGGAAATAAAGCTTATATCCAGATTTGGTTCAACTTCCTTTAAAAAATTTAGAATAAAGTTCTTCATATATTTCTCTCAAATAAGAAATATTAGTCAATATGAAGTCATACCACTAAGAAACCCGCAAGATTTTTTCTCTATCACATTTGTACAGAGCTGCAATTAAAGACTTATTTAAGCAAAAGATCTTATTAATGGGTTGTTACTCTCTATAAAATCTATTTCAGTTCAGTAGCCCTGATGAAGTCCCAATTTATAAGACTGGAAGGAGGCCAAAATAGGAAATCGGTATAACTCCTTAACAACATTCCTTTTTTTTTTTTTTTTTAAGAGAGCAGTTCTGACATGGATTACAAAGCTTTCTAATGAAAATCAATGGCATTTTAAAGTTAAAGGCTTAAAGCACAATCAAAGATTTAAAATGCCAAAAATGGCAACGTGTGCTCCAAACTTTGGTTTTCTCTTGTGTGCCCAAATTGGCCTGGTTGGTTCATAAGCTTATGGCAAAAAAAAGTGACTTTTTGAACTGCTAGTACCTGGCCTAGGCTAACAAATGGTCTCCATAAACCTGCATGTGGAGTGCTAGGTAACATCTTCTGATAGACTATCCATCGCTGATATGAAGTCCCATTTTCTTTGCATCCGCCCTCGGCATCCTCGCCCCGAGCACCTCCTCTCCTCGGCTCGCATGGTGCTCGCGCCGTGGCCCACAGTGCCCTTCCTCTTTGCAGCTGCAACCCCAGCAATGGGCATCAGCAGCCCATGGGCGGCTTCACAACTCAGGCCCCGGGGCTTCACCAGGGAATGCTTTAAATGGTCACGGGTCTGCTTTAGCTGTAACTGCAAATATTGATAAGGGTCAGGAAAGGGTCAGAAGGGTTATTTCCTACAGCTGAACACTGACTCTGCAATGACCTATTTTCTACAGCTTAACAAGAGCTTCCTTTGCTACAGCTTAATGCTGACTCTGCCACGATGCGCTTTAACCATATTGTGATAAAGGTCTAAGTGAAATAAGTAGTCCTTGTGCAATTACCCTGTGAGTCATTTAGAAAAGAAAGAGTGGCTGAACAGACTGCAAATACATAAAACCAGCCCCAAACAGACAAGACAGAGAGGGAAGCGTCCCCCTCACGCAGACAGTATCATGCCACCCCCAGGGAAGAGCCAAGGATGCTTACACTCCCCTGCCCCACCGTCCTCGAAGACAGTAACACCACTGACTTCAGGACCCAGGGTGATGTTGCACGGTTGAGCATGACATAAAAGGGGTCAATGCAAGGACATTTATGAATAACAACTTTAAGCATATTGTTAATGCTACAACAATATGCTTATAGTAATGGCTGCGTCCAAGATAACCTGGTATTATTAGTCCAATTAAAGTGACTCTTCCTGATTAGACTGTTACAACTTCAATTAGAATAACAATAAATTCTTGGCTTTGCACATAACATGTGCTTCTTTGACCCACAAACTACATGAGGTTCAGTGCAACACTGTACGCTTCTAACCATGATTGCTTAGCTTCTGCTTTCCGTATTCATGCAGACCACACAATCCTCTACTTTCCCAAGAGTGCTCCCCTTTCCTGCTCTCCCTTCAGAGTGGTAGGGTAACTGGCTCAGTAGCATCTGTCTCCTCTGTGCCTCCTCTCTTCGTCTGTTGGCCAGAAAAAACAAACACCACCACCAACCACCAACCACCACCACCACCACCACCAACCACTCTTCCATCCTCAGCTAGCGTGAGCACTGATCCCAGGGTGCTGCCCAACAAAACTTTACCAGGGAAAGAAGAGATGCACGCTGCATCCATGCAGTCAAATATAATATAGGGGTAGAGCATGTGTAAACAGTATAGATGCTTTTTTCATGCATTCACTGCACTGAAAACATATGTGATTACCTGCTGTGGATAAACATCCTAACTTCTTTAACCTGAGTTTTTATAATTATGAATGAATGAATAGTGAAATGAATACCAAATACTAAGAACATTGAAAATTAACTTTCAGGATTACCTTTACTTCACTATCAGGATTTTTATGCAGAGTACAGCATCTGCCATCCTTTGGAGTTCACTTTACAGAATTAAAAATTTAAGAGATCAAGTAAACTGTATGTTATCTTAGTAAGACTAATTCCTTCCTGTATTTTAGGAAATAAGTAATGTTAGTGTATCAGCCTGCCACAGTAGTTTTTAATCTCTATCAGATCTCCCACCTGCAGAAACAATTAATATTTTTGACCTTTGCCTCACAGAAGATTGAATTCATATCAACAAACCGACTGTTCTCTGTATGAACTAATGATTTCCTTTTACTCTTTAACTGTTTTAATGAATAAAAACGTTATTTTATACACAATGTATGTATCCATTATGAAACAATATGACTAAAGTAAGTTAAATTTACTTCTGCTTATTCAACCTGTTCATGCACACACACTTGAACTACTCCGACCTTAACTACAAGCAGAAAATGAGAGTGGCAAATATTAACATTCCAGGTCTTCCTTGATCTGATGAATACTAGTCCAAATACAACTATAAAGAGAGATTTAAAAAATTTTCTAGTAAAAGTATTTTTCCTGTTTGATTGTGGAGGTAGAAGGTTGTTCTGCAAACATGCACAATCTCAGGTAATTTACACCACTTTGTCATCAAGGAGAAAGTTCAATTTTCAGCTGTGAAAGACAAGTTCATTGCTCTTTCCCCCCCGCCACACACACACACACTGCTATACAGGGCAGCAACATAGACAAAATCAAAATTAGTATTTGTTAAGGGAAATATTTTGCACAGCATCAAGTAGCACCCCAAAAACTGAGTCAATTACTACAGAATTTTAGAAATAATCTGTATTTTAATGTGTTTTAACCCATCAGAGAACTGTCCCCCTACACACTTCCAGTTCTTATTATTCATAGCTGGAGATGTATCCATCGTTTTCAGTCCCTGCGACAGAAGGCCCACTCTGAGAACAGAGAGTTCTTCCAAACTCACTAAACAGACAGATGTTAACCTATAAATACCTATAAATACCCTTCAAGCAATTCATACTACTGCCAAAGAGTACACTACATGAAATTTCACCCTCCCAAGATAATAATTTGTATGTCCATAAAAATATTGTAAGTAGGAGCTTATGAAAGAGGTGACAAATTAAATCCCGAAGCACTTTCAAAATAAAGACCACAACACCCCTACACCAAGTTCAAATAATCAAGACAATTCTCAGGAGAGACAGAAGCAGCAGAAAGAGCTGGAGAACAAACTCCACCAAGAACATGAAAGCTTGCAGTAGCACTGACGGTACCTGAGCACCTTCTCCACTAAAAAGAGTGGAACAGAAAGGAAATAAAAGGAACAAGACCCAGTCAATGGACTCCTAGATATGGGTCAAGTGTTTGATCCCTAGTTCTCACTTCACCCCCTTCGGCCTTTTTCCCCCCAGTATCTTCTCAAGCACAGCTGAACAGCAGGACACGACATCTTGTTCATTATGGGGGAGTTGGGTTTCCAGCTCAGATTTTTCCATCCAATATCTCCCTTTCAGTAATCACACTGAGATAATAAAACTAAGTTCATTTGGACAAGGAGGATTTTATTCACAGTACAAGCTTAATTCAGAAGAAAAAGCAGAAGTACTATCAATTTTAAACAGTACAGGAAAAAGTTGAGGAAACTGCAATACTGCTTCCCCTCCCCCCCAATCTCTTAAATAGTATTGTCTAAAACCTGTAGTTTCTCCCCATTTAATTCACAAGCTTTATCTTACTTCACTGTTGCAACTGATTAAAAAGCCTGCATGAGAGAACAAGAAAACAATATGAAGATAATCATATACTATTGCATATCATGAAACTAACTGAAGCCCAGGCTGCTTAGATTTCTGTTTAAATATATTTTTTTCCTTAGGGGGCAATGAATAGCCTTTTCCTTAGAAAAAAACTGAGGCAGATCGGAATCTCCTTGTTTTATTTTAAGATGACACCCTAAAAAAAAAATTATCATTCTTTAACATAAATCCATCACTACAGTGTGGATCTAGCAGCCTTCTTATTGCCATTGCTGCAAAACCAGCTACAGGAGACAAGTCTCTGCGTCAGTGCTCCCCTAGGCTGCTCTTACTCCCTAAATTGCTAGGAGCGAGCAGTAGTGACAGACCTCTCTGGTGATATCATTCTTGGTAAAAAGGTTGAAGAGAATAACATAAATAGTGACGACAGTTGTCTCCTGGCCATGCTGCTGAATCTCCCAGGAGAAAGGGCAAGCTCTAGAATTTAGGGACTATTTGCATTCCCAGTGCTCCTTTGTATTTTTATTTCTGCCAATAGACATGCACAATACATTCATGTATTTAATGAAGGAGTAGCATGAAAAATGGTGAGAAATATTGTGGTGACCTTAAAAAGTTGTGAACTTCAGCAGAGCTTGTTTTTCTCTTCTCCTCCCCAGTTCTGTCCGTTCCTTAATCCCAGCCGTAACAAGGTAAGAATTCTTACTCTCAAATTCACCCAGGCAATAATTACCAGGGATGCCACAGTGAATAATTTAATTGAAGGAAGGAAGGAAGGAAGTGTTTATGAAAATAAAATATAATGGTATAAAAAATATCATATTTATAATAAAAACAATTGTAATAAAATATAAGTATTTCTAAAAATAAACTAGAATAAAAATAAATAAAACAATATATTGTTTATAATAAAATATAATAAATAAAATATAATAAAATTTCACAAAACAGAGTAATGAGGGGGAAAAAACCCTGATCCCACTGAAAATCATCCAGAGGATATTTATCCATTTAAAGCAAGCAGAAAACATAATAAGGTCTGCAGCGTATTATAGCTTGATCCTGCTCAAACTACTTCAACAGATCTCTTCCCTTAGGGCACGCAGTTAGGGACAGCCGGACCAAGGCGCTGGTACTTCAGCACCGTGCTCCAGAACCCCTTGACTGTTCTGAACCTTGACTCTCTCCATTAACGGATTCTGCTTCAATTGTTTGTTTAATTTTTTTCTTCCTTGCAACAGGAAAATAAGTGGATAGAAGTGGATACTTAAACAAAATAGCAAAAGACAGAAATTATGTATTTTTATCTCAGTAATGAGAGTTCCAATAATATCTTATTAGGAAAAATAAACTGAACGTATGCATACAAAACCAGTGTATTCACATAGAAGATAACCCTTCATTTTTCCTACAGAGAAAGTAAGTACTTCTATCTAAAACTCTGGAGCTCACATTTCATATAATACGGTCTTAACCATGAAGCTGAGCAATTTCAGAGTTGTATTATCTGTTTTCAGAATAGATAAATGTAGAGAAGTACAATCTGTTTACATCTCATGACAGAACAACCTATTGCTTCTTGGTCCTTATGTGCTCCCATGTGTAAAACTACCATTTAAAAAAAATTTATTCTAAAACCAAGTGGTTACCCCTTTAGCACTCCCTTTCTTTCCCCTAGCATGTGCTGCCTCCTACCCTCACCTCAAGCACACATCGCCAGCCAGAAGAAACATGCCAAGCACTATCTAATGGTCCGTCTCATAAAAAACACAGTCTGTGCATGCACGTCTCTTCTGGAGAAGAGTATTTCCCAGAACCAAGGAACACAGAAGAATGGGGTGCTCCTAGGGCATTTTTCCCTAAAAGTTTCTCCACCAGTAGAATGACACGGAGCCAGCATGCATATTTGCATTTTCTCAAAAATGTAAGCTAGTTTAAGTTGAGGAAAAAACAAAATATTCAGGAAACTCGGTTTCATTGGCCTAAAATATTTGATAATTAATAGTTTAGGATTTTTTTTCTGGAGTGTCTCCTTATTAGCAATATCCCTCTTGTTCACTAAATAGGTTACTAAATTAAATGGAAATTCCTCATAAATGCTTAACCTGCCAGTTCTGCAGCACTGCTTTTTCTCTACAATTACATTTCACAGAGAAAATGCTTTGTTTTACCATTTAATTTCTATTATAGTGGCAATGGGGAAATATTAATTATATATTCACATTGCAGCTATGAAATTTAAGCTCTTCCATTCTTTCACAGACAAATACTCTCTTTTCCAGGTGGAGAAAACACTTTTAAACTGTTTTACACACTGGTATTACTAGAACAAATGGCTCTGTAATGGCTTTAAAAGAAAAAAAGCAACAGTTCCACAGTCACCGTGCAGCTCTCCTTGGGCACTGAAAAGTTTGAGTCATCTCAAAAAAAAAACCCCAGTAATTACTGGAGGATTCCTGAAACTAGGTGTTGGCTCGGAAAGGTGTGACTGTCTTGCTAACCATGCAATCTCTTCCCTCTGCTTATTGTATCACCATGCCATCTGTCAAACAGACCAAAACAACCTGCTAAACCACAGAACACTTTTTGTCATACCTGTGCGGTAACTGGCAGCTCAGACTAGCAATTTCTGATTAAGGCAGAAGTCCCACAACAGTATGTGGTACATATATAAAAATCCAAGACATAAGGAAATACCTGATCCTCACTATCCAGGTACTAGAAACAACGGATGAACAGAAGTAATTGCTGACAAAAGAACAAGAATTTTGCCAAACGTTTAGTGAGGGAAAGCAGACAACAAGAAGTGAATTAGGTTCTGAATATGAATTTCCAAGATTTTTCTTGGAAAAATCACAGTGCGATTTAAAGGCCTGTTCCTGCAAGTCCTTCTCATGCCAGCAACCCCACTGATTCTTTTTAAAGTCTCAGTTAATAAAACCAATTCCTCAAACTTGGTTTAACAAAGCAGGAAACAAAGAAACATCAGGAAAAAACCAACAAGAGATAGGAAGAAGGAAACTCGTTGTATGCAAACTACAGGAAAGTGAAGGGAACTAATACATGTAACTATATATATTGTTCCTCCATATTAGAAACACAAGATTTTTGTGCGGTATAGCTAGAGAGCTATGCTGATGCCACTGCTTAGTAGTGGTTAGTCCTATCAGGATGTATCTTATCACTATAACAGAAAAGTAGCCATCAAGATCAAGAAGAAGTTACAGAAAAAGAGATTAATTTCCAGTTCCCCTGTTAGGACAAGCTGAGGACTGTGCAGTCGTGAAGTATTACTTTAACGACATTTCTGCAATAGCCTCTATAAGTCACTGTCTTCACAGTCATATTTTGACATCAAGGAGGAAGCTGAAAAATAAATTGAAGCCCTGATACAACAGCAGCTTCCATATGAGGTCAACCATGAATATTCTCATGTACATGGCTTTGAAGTGTCAGAAAGTTACAGAATGAGATATGACCATGTTTAGCACTGAATAATTTTTTTTAATAGAATTTTTTCAGCTGATTATTGTACATATCCTAAACTGCATTTGAAGGGGCAACAGAAGTGAAAGAATCTGACCTAGGAAGGATGTTCAACCCCCACCACCTTCATTTGCAAATCTCTTAGGGTTCCTTTTCCAAAACACCACTAAACACACCCAGCAACCGGTAGAAGTTCTGGTGGAGGCACGCGAGTAGCACATGGGGTCCTCCTCTCCTTGTGACTTATATATCCACTACATTACAAAAAAACAACCCACAACACCAAAGGACTTCAAAACATCTAATCTTTGCTTTGCCCTGCACAAAGGCTCAAAGAACCAGTTCTCAGCGTCATACAATTACAATCTTAGATCCCTGTAAAATGGACACAGCCAGTCAGCTGCAAGTATTATGATCATCTTGCAAATTAGTAAATTAGTTTTGAACACAAGCAGATTTTCTGGGAGTCCTCTACCAATTAATTTCTAAATGCAAAACAAAAAGTACTTAATGAGTGCCCCAGTACCTACTATTTATCTTTTCTCACTGACACCTTTCCAGAAATCGGTGTTTTAAAAAAAAAGTGTCACAGGCTTCCAAAATGAAAATTTTCTTCCAGCATAATTGTGACTTTGCCTATGTTACGGAAACTTGTCACATTTTTGACAGTCAGCACATACAGAATTATTACACTGACTTACTAACACCTTCCATGAGCAATTGCTTCACTGTGCCTTTCCCTGCATTCTAGAGCGGCATTTGTGTTATTATTTAGGGCTACTTTAACCTAATTTGATAGACACTGACAACACAACCACATTTGCTTCAGTTAGAAGTCATCTTCCTGTGCACAGTGATGTCATTTTTGATCCTCACTAATAAATTATAGTGAAGATATTTTAGTGGCAGATACATTTAAATGTCTCCTGTTGTCTAAATCAACCTGTTAATGTACCAGCAACACTCAAGAGTTCGGTAGCTATTTTGCCATTTAGCACATGTACGTAATATGAACTGGTTCATAAAAATTAGTCACTAAGCACATCTTCATCTGACATTAGCTGTCAGTCATAAACATCTCATCAACTCCATCGCTGAGACTATTTCATTATCCCCAGAAATATTTTCAAACAAGCATTTGATCATTCAACAGGAACAGACATCGTATGTGAAAAACGACATTGTTCAGAATACTTCATTTTTTCTCTCCAAATGGTTTCAGAGTATTCCCATAAATTCCCATTACACCATTTCAGGCTATTTATTAAATTCTTATTTTTGCCACTTGGGGTTTTTTTTGTGTGCATTGGGTTTTTGGGGGTTTTTTTAATAAAAGCAATTCTAATGAATGCATACAAATCGAATAATGACCATCTGAGTTGAACCACACATCATTACATGTGGATGTTAGGAAACACCAAGAATGATTTAGTGCACAGAAATTGGCATTAAAACAGAAAACTATATATGGTATAGAGACCTCCAATACAGAGACAGATAAAAGTAATCTAAAGTCATTAACACATTTTCTGTATAATGCAGTTGCATAAAGGATGCTAAAATTAGAAATGAGTAGAGTTTTTGCCAGTTGATTATTCACAGCTGAACACAAACCTCTGCACTTACAGCTTTGGGAAACAACATGTTTATACAAATTCCTTCTTTTTTTTTTTTTTTTTTTTTAATAAAAGCTAGTACAATGTACCTTATACATTTCAACCTTCTGTTTCACTGCAAGTGTTTTCAAGTAGAAAGCATAAAGTGAACACAATGGAATAACTGTATTTAGGTCCTCTTAAGTATATATAAAAATCAAATTTCATTAGTTATGAACTTCTGTGATCCAGTAATATACATAATGCTTTGTCATTGACTAGATTTATGTTTTTTTAAATAGCTAATTAAGTATGTAAGACCAAAACCAGGTGAACAAAGGAGTGTATTTGCTTAACTGCATCACGTCTTTGGTTTTACAGTACACACGCATAGGCACTTTTTTCTTCCAAGTGTTACCTCTTTGCTTAAAATACAATTTAACATCGATGTTTGTCATGCCATGTGAAGACTGTACTAACAATAGCTTTGGGGATAGTTCAAAACTTCTATATTTATTTGTCAGCCAATGCTAATGCTGAAATCTGGAAATCCTTTTGATTAAGTATGTTTTCTAGGGATAGCAATCTTGGTAAGACTTCCAAGCTTTCTAAAACATGGTCTCTGAGCATTTAAGTGGACAAAAACCACCAAGTAAAGTCAAGTCATCAATTAAATAGTAGGCATATATGCATACGCTTTCTGGCTTCTCCATACATAGATCAATGCAAAGGATGCAGCATGTGGGAGACAACCATCTTCCAGCCACAGGCATAATATGGTGACTACTAACATTTGCTTCAGCACTGAAGGGAAGAGGAGTCAAACACCAACAAAGAGCATGCCAAAACACAGCCTGTCTTCACTTGGAAAACTTCTTATGGAATATAGTCCACCTTTCATGTTTTCATTTTATAAAAAATTATCCTGGCAGATGTAGTCAGGCCCATACTTACCTTTCACTGTCTTCTTCGTCCCACCCACACAATTTCCAAAGACAGCTGCTGGATGCTATACCCACAGAGCAGATTTAATATACATCGAATCAGAAGTGGAAAAAATTGCATAAAGCTCTGGAAGTTCATTAGTATTTCTGGAGTTCTGCTCCTACATCTCAGGCAGTCATCACATATTTGCTATTAACATAAATTTATTCAAATATGAAGAAGCTGTTATAGCAGTTCTCTATCTGCAGTTTTTGAACCATGTTGTGATGATTAAAAATCCCACATGCGTTGAGAAAAAGTTACAGTGAATAAATTTGTTACAATACCCTCATACCCTATGCTCACTTGCAGCATTCGAAGTGCATTATGTTAAATTACATTCCCTTGATTTTGTACTGGATATTTTCTATAGACTATTACATACTGACACCAACCACATCGGACAAAAGCTTGCTAATTTAAAAAGCTCACTTTCTTGGCATTTGGGCTTCAGTTGCCCACTCAGATTGTCCAGTAAAAGATTGGATTTTGAATATTATTGAATGTGATTAAACACTGAATACTTTGTATGCAGAAATTCACTCGTTCTTGATGTGTTGTCCAAAGGATAAAGTACTCCAAGTATAATTTTTTGCAGTCTGAAATAAAGTTTTCTTCTGACCTTATTACATCAAAGTATCATAAAGTTACTGAGTTAAACACCTCTACATATATGATAAGTCTATTGACATCTTCAAAGGACTTTTTTTTTCCTTAACCAGAGAAAAATAAGCTTACAATAGGATGCAAATTCTGTGGAGAAGATCCAATGATAAAATATATTTTTGCCAGAAGGAATGCTGAACTACTGTTGAACGTCCACAAAACCAGCAGCAAGGTGGAAACTGTCTCTGTGCCCTCTTCCAGTAAAAAAAAGTCCTTTTGATTTTATGCCTTTATGATCATTCCAGGCTCTCAGATCATCAGTATTAATCAACCATCGATCAGTTGTCAGACTGTGACAGCATGTAATTTTAAGGTTTGCAAGTTTGGCAGATTCTGAGCTGATACAATTCACATTTAGGTAGCAGACTGATCCTTGAACCAGGACATGACAGTTCTAATAGTCAGGTAGAGTGTCCTCTCCTGTCTCCAGTACTAGTCAAAACCAGATGTTTTCTCTCATATACTCTTCCCAAGTCTATGGTAGAATCCTGTTTAACAGGATTTCTAAAAATCTATTGATTTTTTTTTCTTCTATTATTTTTTCCAAAATTTTTTTTTTAAACACATGAGGATTATTTATTAATTTATGTTTAAACTGACAGCTGCAGCAAGCAGTTCCACCCAACTACCTTTATTAGGGGAGAACCATTTTCTTGTATTTTCAACCTGTTTCTTGGTTACTGCATTTGATGACCACGTTTTCCTGGTAGTGGAAGAGAGATAAGAGCTCCCAGTTCATATCCTCCATTGCATTTATCTTGCACTCATTCAGCTATTCCTTCTCTAGGCTGTAGACCCCAGCCACCCACCACCCCTCACAGGGAAGCTGTCCCATACTCTGATAATTTTTTCCATTTTCTGTACTTTCTTCATCACTGCTGTACTTTTGGATCACCGCATAATTCTGGTGGTCAGGCGGATGAATCTCTGAGAAACCTGAAATGTAGCCTCTTGAAAACTATTTGACATCTTTTTCTTTGATCAGCTACAAGGAAGTAGGCCTATCTTCTATAAACCATGATCTTTGACAGTAAACATTCTGCTTCCTGGAACCTTACTTAGTTCATAGAATCATTGTATAAATCACATTGGAAAGGACTTAGGTGGTCATCTATTCCAACCTGCAGAAAGCAGAGTCAACACTGAATTCAGACCAGGTTGCTCAGGGCTTTGCCAGGCAGGACTTGAAAACCTTGGAGGACAGAGATTCCACAGCCTTGCTAGGCAACCTCTTCCAATGCTTAATTATTCTCACAGTGAATGGGTATTTCTCCGTAAGTCTGAGCCTCTTATCTTGATTTACGTACATTGTTTGTCATCTTCCAGCCAAGCACCTCAATGAAGAGCTTAGCTCTGTTTTCTCAATTGCATCCTTGTCGGTATTGGAAGGCTGCCATTAGCTTCTCCCCCCCTTGAAGCATCTTCTCCAGCCTGAACAAGGTCCATTCCCTCAGGTTCTCCTCACAGGACATATGCTTCGGCCTTCAAATGTTTTGGTGGCCCTCCACTGACATTCCAGTCAATCAATGTCTTTTCTGTACTGGGCTGGGGGGAGGAGGGAAGGTAGAGTCCAAACCCCAACACAATATTCCAGGTGTGATCTGATGAGTGCTGAGAAAAAGGAAAATGAAACACTTCCATCGGTGTACTGCCTAATATAGCCCAAGATGCTGTTAGCTTTCACTGCTGCCAGGGCACACTGCAAGATCCTCTTTTAGCCTACTGAACTTGAAAAAAGTTTGCTGATCTCTTGCCCACCGCTGATGAGAAGTTTGACACAGTTCCTCAGAGACAGGCTGCGCTTTTTCTTACATGTTTGTAACACTGTCATTGACTAGACTTTCTAGGTGCTACTGCAAAATTAATTGCTATTGCAAAAAATGAATTAAAATTTCTCCTTATCTTTATGGCTTAACAACATTGAAATACAGCAGGGAAACATTTAAGTGACTTTCTCAGTTCAGCTTCCATAACCATACCTGAAGCAGTGAAGAATGGCTGAACTTGATGATCAGGGACAGAGGGAGAAATTGCAGGCATAAAAACCCCTGCCTCACCACGGAGCAGCCCTCCTTGTTTTTCCTACAGTGATGGAGGAGTAATTCTACTGTTCATGAGACTGAGGAAAATGAGATTGTAGAAATTTGATTCTGGCTCTGACAGGTATTTGATTGGGGAGATTATAGACTCTAAAATGTTTGGAATAGAGATTGTACTTGAGCATTGCCTATGTTTAGGGAATACATTTGCCAGACAGACAGTAAACAGTGCAGAAGAAGAAAATCTCAGCTAAATAGAATAATAATTTAAACAGCAGAGATGCTTGTCTTAAATTTTGTCAAAAATGTAATTGCTCACTGTAGTCTGACACGTTAGAGGCTAGGTTCTTTTGCTTGAACTGTTCTTGACAGATTTTAATGTTAATTGGTCTGGGGAAGATGCCAGGCAACCTAAAACATTTGCCGGAAAACAAATGTGAAGGAAATATGGCTCAGGGTGGGGAGTCTCACAATTCACTTACAACAGCAGAGAACAAGCATCATTCTCTACAATGAATGACAGAGCAAGCTGAAGAAAAAAAATAATTTTACGAAGTGGCAAGCAACAAGCAACTCTGCCACAGGATTTACTTCCTGTACATTAAGCAGCAATAAAACATTGGTTTCACTATAGTAAAAATGCTGACTATAACCTCCAGCAAGGTCTCAGCAGAAATACAAAGCAGTCACAGTCAGCAGGATCTTTTCTATACACAAATTACCATTTATGGCTAGCCAAAAAAAATACTCAAGAAGGCAAAAGCAATGGAAACAGAGTTATGAAGATGTCCCTCAGAGAAAAGGCAACAAAGGTCGTCTCATCCCACATACTTAAAGCACTCATCTCAACTGCTCGTTCCCCACGCCATGGTTGCAAATACTAAACTGAACCAGAGACCATCAGCTTTCGTGTTGTCTAGTAATGTCAATGTACCTTGATACATTCAACAGACCTACAGCAACTACAGTATTTTTGACCAAGTCAGGGCCACCATTTCTGAAGGAAGGGACCTTTGAACAACACCCGTGTGCAGCACAGCTTGTGTTGGTTGTGAAGCCAGCGATATTTCAGACTCCTCAGTGCATGCCCAACCAACAGCTCTGCAATTCCCGCAAAACCCCTTCTCACGCGAGACCAGCGCATCTTATACTTAGAGAAAGGACCCAGGATCACAGTATGAAATGGAGGGTGGGACTTTGTATCACCAAGTACTCTGGATGCCCAATTCTCATTCATTTTCATTAGAACTGTATGCACTTCTCTATTTAACAGACTCACAAACCCATGAAAAGTTGAAAAAACATCTTTGAGTAAAGCTGCACAGACGTGGAGGTTAGCCAAGGAGATCTTTCTGTCTGGATGGAGACTTGCCTCCCAGACCTAATAAGAACACATGAGAGCATGCAGCCTGCTGCACATCCTTTGTGCAATACAAACTTCTAATTTCACAGTCTTTCAATTTGCTCTCCTATCTCCATGTTGTACTTTTGAGTAATGGCTAAACTAAATATCTTTCTCCAATGAGGAGTCAATATATTGACATTAAGAGGATTCTGACCAAAAAGAGAATAAGAACCTCATTTGTGCCATGTGCAGGAGCGTGGAGAAAAAATTAGCCCAAGAGATTTAACCCTGCAGAAAGAAGCAGTGAAACACAGACACAACCAAATGCAAAATATCAACCTTCTCTTTAAGAACAGCAAATAAGCTACACAGACTGTCAGTCTCTCTACCATTTGCAAAAGTAACCAGCTATTTATCCAAACACAAAGGCTCAAATGTTAACACAATCCACCATTGAGCAGACAGAGGAAATAGAGAGGTGACAGAAAAGGAACAACAATTCTGTAACGGCAGAGAATGAATACAAAAGTGAAAGGCTTTATTTCTCTTAAATACAACTTAGCACCCACAGATAAACAAGGAAATTCTTCCATATACCTGAAAATTAAAAAAAAAAAATCTTTAAGTCTAAATCTTCCAATATAAATAGCTTATAGTAATCAATTGCTGAATTAATTATCTGTGTATACAATTCTTACATTACCTTGAAAGTTAAAATTCATAATTAAAAAATTACTGATTTTGTATCCTCCGAAGTTATTCCCCACATTTAAAATGTGGGTAATTTTTAAATCATGAGATTAAATTTAAATATAAGTATTACATTTAAAAAAAAGAATTAGCAATTAAAGAGTTTTACATAGAACCTTTGACATCATGCCACCTGTATTTAAAAAAAAAATGTTTACTGAAGAAATTGTCCTGATGACTTTCTAAAGTCTGTTACAGGACATTCTTTTGTAACTTACTCTTTATATAGTACCAATTAAGCATTAACACCATTATAATGAAATTGTGTCTAAGCATTGTGAAAGGATCATCTTTATCACAGAAAAAGATTTAAAATACAGCTTACTTCTTGACACTGCTACTAATGAACTATTATGAACTACTGTGAATTCATTAATGCTATTAATTCCCCCTCCCCCTCAACACAGTAGACACACATCTGACTTTCTTTCCGGAGCCATATCCTAAGGCACCTTCCCATTTACAGGATACTACTCCAATAGCCAAACCAAGAAAACACCTGCTCACTCAGCCAACACGCTTTCCCCCAAAAAAATCTCCACTACCACCAGTTTCAGGCTGTTTTGCAGGAATTGCTTTAAAATGTTAAGCAAGCTTACCTGTGTGATCCAACTACTAAATATAGTCGTTATTTAGCTCTACATTTTCTTCAAAAGAGTATTTCAAAGAAAACAATATCAAACCCAGCAAATCATGTCCTCTAGTGGAGATGTAAACAGGATCCATTCTGCTCATGATTTGTCAGTAGAGAGATTGGAAAATAAAGACATCCGTTTCATGATTTCCTCTTTTCTGGATGCAGTTGTCACACAACTGCTACAGAAGCTTGTAAAAGGGTTAGTAAGTCTCATATACTTGAAGACATACACACATACTGTATTAGAACAACATATACCTCTCTGCTCTGCCACATGAGACTGAACAACCGGGCTTGCCCACGTGTTGCCAAGATTAGGACAAGAGGAAATGGCCTCAAGTTGTGCCAGGGGAGGTTTAGACTGGATATTAGGAAACATTTCTTCACCAAAAGGGTTATCAAGCATTGGAACAGGCTGACCAGCGAAGTGGTTGAGTCACCATCCCTGGAGGTATTTAAAAGACGTTTGGATGAGGTGCTTAGGGACATGGTTTAGTGGTGGACTTGGCAGTGTTAGGTTTGTAGTTGGACTCGATGATCTTAAAGGTCTTTTCCAACCTAAACAATTCTATGATTGCAAATGTTTTACAAAATCATGCTACAAAAATGCAGAGCAACGTTTCTGGAATTACCTGGGAGACTGCTGCTTCAGACAGGCCTCTCTGACCAGGCTGGGAACTCAACCCATTGCCCACGACATACTTAATGCTCTGGTTAGCGTGCAAGCCATGAAAACCCAGTTATTCTTTAATCTATACAGGAGTACCCCTGAACCAGAGAGATGCAAGCCTAAAAGAAACAAGGCTGCCTCTGGAAGGGCAGGTGGGCAGCCACGGTTTCATCTTCCCATACACAGAGGCTGCAGACCAAGAGTGAACCATTCACTCCCCTCAGCAAAGTGACCTGATATGTTTCAGTGCTTTTTCAGAAGCCATTGTAAGAAATATAGCACCATACTTGAGACTGCTATAACAAACCTCATAAAACAAAGATTAATACAACTAGCACCCTAAAAAGAAAAGCTCTATCCATTTTAAGGAAATATTCATTGAACAATTTGTAAAACCAAATATTTCAGCAGGTAAAATCGATTATGATACTGAAATTCACAAGAATCTCCTAAGCTAAGAGAAATACAAAGCCAATACTTTAGCACAAGTATTGACAAACACAATTTTATAAAACAAAGATTTTACATTGTCAATTCAATGCCAGCTTTTTTTTTCAGTCACTTTTTTATGGTGACTTATTTTCAAATAAATTAGAACATACCATACTGAACTCTTTGTGTCCCACCCCCACCCCCCCCGAATTAGCAGCACAAGAACCCACAGTGGAAATATGAACTTAACGTTTCTATCAAGATTCAGTCCAGCGATGTTCTTCTCAGCCAGCTACTCCAGTCTGCCAAGGCTAAGCAATTTCTGTCGGCTTTGGTTTTCAATAAGGAAAACATCTATTCCAAGTACAGTTGGTCTGCACCATTCTCTACGATTGAGTTTAAGTTGACTGCCACATGGGGACAGGCATGCCCTACCTGACAGTGGTATTATACATCCTTCCAAAAATTCTGCACTTGAAGCAACAGAACACCGGTACTACATCGCCTGCAATTAATAGCATGCATAACACAACTTTTTACTTAATCCTAAATTCTGGCACTCACCAAAAACAGTAAATTTTTTTTAGCAGCCTAGGTGTGGTAAACAGCAGACTCCCTCCCACTTAGCATCCACAAAGCCCAAGGACATATTTGGCTTCCAAGACAGAACAGCTCCTAGCATGTGCCTTGTATAGGGCAAATTGATGCTTCGCCTAGTATTGGTTTTGGCTGGGGGGGTGTGGTGTTGTTTTGGGGTGTTGGTGTTTTTGTTGTTCATTGGGGGGGGGGGGGGGGTTGGTTTTTTGTTTTTAAACTTCTAAGTTGTTCAAGTAGGGACCTAACAGAGCTGTAGCAACTGCTTCTCCATCTCCACTAGTGCTGACTGGTCCATGGATTTAAATCCTGTTATTGGGATATGACTATGTCTGCATAAATCTCTTGTGCCTTGACCTCCCAGATTCCCCATCTTGGAGAGAGTCTCCATAACTGATCAGTGGGGAATTCAAGAGCAGAGTAAGTTTCAAACAATCACCTCACAAGAAATATTACTGTAATTGGACTACTGTATAGGATAGATTTTTGATAGGGCTCTAAAGTTTCTTCAACACTAGGCAAGTACATTATTTAATGAACCATGTTGATATACCATACATTCAGCATCTCAGTAATTGGGACACTCTGCCCAGTTAAGAACCAGTTCAAAGCCCCATTGAAGCCAGGCTCAATGACTCTAATTAGTCTGCATGAAGTAAGTCAGCAATGCTGAATAGCATGAAAGCTGTACTGCTTCACGTAACATGTATCATTCATAAAGACAGCCATGCCTTTCCATATCACACCATTTTTAAATATAAGAATTTTGTAGAGTTAAGACCTTGATAAATTACATTTCATCAATTATTTCAAAACAGCCAAATGGAGGAATTAGAATAAGAGGATTCTTAGCATTTTTTGTTTACTTTAGACAGTAAAAGGAAAAGATAATTGCTTTTTTTTTTAAATACCACCTGTGTTTCAAGCAATTTACAAACATTTGGATTGTTTTAAAATGAAATTACCTAAAATTTGCCAGATTTCCAGTGTCAGAAAAAAAGATTATGTAAAAAAAGGTTTGAGAGATTATTAAAGCCCGTGACATTCACAGCATTAAAAGAGCCCAAACAGAGCTCAATGTTTTGTAACACAACATTAAAGAACAAATGGAAAAAAACTGATACCATATAGTAACAGAGACACTACTACAGCTTTCCACCTCTGCAAACACATCAGATATTCAGAGCTTCATAACATCACTTAAAGTAGGTAGTCTACAAGAAAGGTAAAACAGTAACGAACTGAAGAGTTTCACATAACCTGTGAGAACAATTCAATCCCCACAGCCACCTGGTATACCCAAACTCAGCAGCCAAGAGCTCAGTGGACGAATAAAAGCTCCAGATCCAGAAAACAGCATTAGCAAGGCAATTCTGTGCAACATACGCCTACTGCTCAGTCTTCAGCAGTAATTCTCTAGGGTTTACAAAATAAAGAAGATAAGGGAGAAGATAAGGGGAGCTTGTGTATGGAAGAATCACAAGCAAGAGTAAGAGTTAAAGATATCAATGCATATGTCCATAAACACACAAGTATCATGAACACATAGGATTTATACACTCTAAAGATCAAAAAGACACAATTTAGTTTAAGTAGTATTTGACATACAACTCTGCCCCAATTAAAAAGGCCAAAGCTGTTTTTGTCTGGCCAAAGCAAGGCCAAGAACTACATTCCTGTTTGTGGAGAAATATTCTCCAAAATCCAAAATTATTTTATCATTGTCAGCATTTTGATGTACCTGGGCTTAAATGTTACACCTCTAGCAAAAGTAATTACAATAAATAAAACAGAAATGTTTAGTTAAACTAGATTAATTAAATTCAAAACTTAACACACTGTCAGCCATCTCAGGCAGAAAGCTGAACTCTGGCTGCACAGGATGTCACCACAAGATCTGGAACTCATTTTGCACATAATTTGTTAAGCATCACCACACAGTAAGCCATTTTTCTCATCTTCAGGTTTTTCTCAGTATTGTTCAGTGCAGAGAGCCAGACATTTGCTTACGGAAAAGTCTTCCCTTTCTGCATTGAATACAGCTCCACATTCTCCTCAGCACTTCCTTCACCATCTAAGGCCATTTGTGTCCACCACACCTCCTCTCCCTCAGATAAAATAACGTTATGCCATCTATACAGACTGGGAGCTTAAAGTTAGTCAAGTTTAGTTGCATTAAACGAACCACAGTCTAAAGGCACGCACTCTTCTTTTTAGGGGGAGCAAGCAGAATTGTGAAATTCTTGACTCAGTAACTTTCTAAGCTAAGTTCTATAATACATAGCAGTTTTCCAAAGAAAAATAAAGTACTTGTATAAGCATCTACTTGGACAATATTTTCTTCTACCTAAACTGTAAAGTTTCTCAACTGCTGAAAATTAAAAAGCTTTTAATTTGGCTTTTAAAGTAAAAACTTGACTTTTTTTCTAAACCTTTGAGCAAGCAAGCCTTTGTCACTGCTGAAAAGATAACATTTCATCAGTAGCTGTGGGTTATAAAGCATAAATCAATATTGTGTCAATACCATATGCAAGTTAAATGTTTTTTCTATTGACAGGCATATTTTATAATTATTTGATGGCCATATTTTATAGTTATTTGTATACTTATTCCAAGACTAGCTTGTGAATTTATAATTTCTGCTATGTAAGCATTTCAGGAGAAAAACTGTGCTCACAAAGCAACTTAGGACTCCTTATTCTTTGTACTAGTATCCTAGTCACTAGTTTGGATCTTTGTTATCAAATTAATTTATTATACATATTTATATTACAGAAGGATCATGGTTTTGCATTCATAAAAATATCAAAAAGCTTAGCATCTTCATCCTGCAATAGAGTCTCTGAAGAAAAACAGAAACAGGATTCACAAATAGCAAAATCTTAATCTTAAATTCTTATGGAAATGTTTTTGCAGTAATTATATTAAAAGAATAGGCTAGTCCTTCAAGGTGCAAAATACTGATTTGTGCTAAAGGAAGCTCACTTTTCAGCAAGAGAAACTGAAGATGCAGAATATGACAAAAAAAAAAATCCAACATTTTCATCACGCAAAAAAAGAGTTAGTAGGGTCACTGGTCTTATTCGACTAGTAGTGACAAGTATGTCATTAGTGTTGTCATCAACAAAAAGTACTTAGTCAATGGGGTTAAGCTTTCCTGGTGTATTTTGAAACAAATACATTTCAGCCTTCACAACAACAAAGAAGTAGATTGGTAATTCTGTGCCATCCCTGAATGCCACCAGCAGATTGGCCAGTCTCCTAGAAAAGCATTCAGTGAATCAAAGCAGGTCAAAAAAAGACAAACCAAGAAATAGCAGTAAGTGCAACCAATACTGAGGTTATATGTTTTGTTTCCAGGGTATGGTTTTAAATATGACCTCATTTATTAATATTCCTATAGGTTTGACAGAGCTCACTAGCCATTCACTTTACTTAGTTATTTAAAGTTAGTCTAACCCTGGAACGTGAGTCCTTCTAGTATAGTAACAACTATCAGGAAACCAGATGAACGCTAAACTTTTCTGCTCAAATGAAAAATGACAGATCAGCTTATGACTAGTTCTGCTTTGTCTCCTCCCATCCTCCTTCAGGATCTAACCAAAATAACACACAGCTTCTTTCAGAATCCTGGTGGAATAATGAATGGAATAATGAATGGAATAATGAATCCTGATGGAGTAAATTCACTGTATGTTGTAGGAAATGGTATTTTAAAAGAATTTAAAGAAAATGTCATATTAATTTGTGGCAAGAAAATAGGAATACCTGAAAGAACAAACAAGGAAAGTAAGAAAAAGCTCAGACCGCATAATGTTGCCAATGTGCTAATTATTCATTTACCTTGTAATCTTTACATCTTCATAATAAATGTATTACTAGATGGATTATCCACAGCATCTTTCAGACAACTGAATTTGTTCAGCATCATTAGGATGTACCAACGGAATCACTTAAAAAGATCTCTCTCCTACCTAAGAAAATGTCAAGTCTATGCCCCTGCAGCTGAAAGAACAAATGACTAGACTCAGACAAATAAATGATCAGTTTACTGCTGGTGAAAATACATTTAACACTTTTAGGGAATTATCTGGAATCGAATTTTCAAGTTAATTTCTTTATATCAAATCAACTCATAATTCATGTAAACAGCAGAAATCTTTTCCACTACTATTTGCTTCAGTAAATTCTACTAATCTAGACTGATCTATGACGCAGAACAATATTCTGCCTCAGTGCAGACAAGGCTTACACAGGCATCCCAGTGGATAAACTTTTCTCATACTATTGCTGCATTAGTGTCCAATCTCTCAAATTTCTTCACGTGTACATCACAGTACACACTTCAGCAGTTTTGGGGAACAGGGCATATACCACATCTTTCACCTCTGAGCTGCACGATAGAAAGGAATGTACAATTCCTCACTCGAGGGCTGGAAAGTCTTTACAACCTCTTAAGGAAACCGAACTGAGGTAGAACCATGGCATTGTCACAACCTCTGCACAGACCTATGAAACTTCTGCTACCATGTGTCCACAGTGTGAACAACCAACTACATGTTGGTTTGGCAGAACAAAGCATCTTCACATGTGCTGGAGCATGTAGATGAGAAAACCTCATGAGAGCCCAAGTTATTCTTTAACTTAAAAAAACATAAAAAAATTTAAAAAGACTTCACAGAGCCCAACAGTGAGCAGTGACAGAGGCAAGGACTCTCCACATGTGGAAAATAGCTTGTTTTACAGAGAGTACCATGGAAGAGGATTCAAGTTAAACCACTGGGTTTTTTTTCCTATTAATTCACCCAACCCATGGCAGGGGACAGAAAAAACAGAGCAAGAAATTAACTGTTACACACTCAGTAGACCACAGATGACTGTGAAATACACAAGATTGTTTATCATTTATCTCCTGCTGTAATTTTTAAAGCAGCATGTAGCTTCAAACAAAAAGAATGGAGTCCTGTAAACCCCATAAGCCATTCAAAGCTTTTTTTCAAAACATACAGGGAAGATGTAGCAAAACCTTCTCCTTTCTTCATTTAGAACAAACCGTTAACAACTTTTGGTATTGCTTCCACCTGATACCTACTGCATAAGGATCTCCCGCAGGAAGACACATACCAGTAAGATCCCCTACCTCCTCACAGCCCACCCAAGCCCACCAAGCAGCACGACCCACACAAGCAGCACTCCAGGACCAAAGCACTGAAGAAGCATAACAGCATCTTGGTGATTGAGTTTTTCTGTTTATGTATTTTTGTTTTGGTTTGGTTGAAGTGTTTTTCCAGTACTTAACTGCTCACAGATGGAATATTTGCGGAGAACGTATGCAACACCCCACAGAGACTCCATAAGACCCCCATAAGCTTTAGTTACGTCAGGAGAAATGCATGCAATGGTTCACTGGTGAGCAGATGCTGATTGCTGTCTGTATGTAGGAAATGTTGCTGCATTATCACAGTGTTTCTGTAGCAATTCTTATAGGAGAGGAAGGTGATTTTGTTTTAAAACAAAGCTGTCTTCACTCACCGTCTCATTTTGATACCCAAATATTCACCAACACCATGACGCATAGGTCTGAGCAGCCTGCCCAGCAGCGAGGCTGCAGGGTCAATGTGTCGCTAGCATCCACCCAGGGCATCCCAGGATGAACCCTCCTCCTGCCGGGATGGCAGCCACAGGCAGGTCTGGGTGGGCCTTTTGCAGCCTTCAGGAGCTGCCAATGATCAGTCTTCCCATCCCAAGGGTCATCAGGGCTTAGTCACTGTCCTTTGCCTCTCGACATGGGTCTCAGGAAAAGCTGCATTTAGACCCCTTCATTCCTATAGCCCCCTTCCTGTAATTTATTCCTCCCGGTGCTTCCACACCCATACATTCCTAACCAGATCACCTTTAAGACTGTTACTGCAATCCCCTACACATGCAACAGGAGGGATTAGACCCCACTGATTTATTCTAGCTCCTTCTCAGTCCATGGCTAGTACAGGAGACTATGGGAGGATATCTTCTGAAAAATAAAACCTATTGTGGGTAAGCATGCAACAAATAGCCTTTTACAGAATTTTCTTCCTAATCCCTTTGTACTTAGCAGACACCCTAAAGTATAAGGACATATTTTATGTTTTAATCCCATCTAAGGAAACATTTCCTTGTACTTACAGTTTTTAAGGCCTGGTAATCTTTTTGCCCTCCAAATCTAATTTTTTACACAAGTTTATCACCAGTTACTTATGCCTCATATAAATAAGTTAATCAGCCTTTTTTATAAGAAGAGATAGGACTTAACAGCATTTTAATGTCCATTATTTTGTTCCAGAAAGATATCAGCCAGGCACAAAAGAATAGAGACTTCTACAATCCCATGCACACAAAGCTGACTCCTACTGCACTCACTGCTTGCAGCCTACTTATTTTGCTGCTTTCGCTTCTCATCTCACATGAGGGGAGTAGAGGGCCAAATGCAGGACAGTGCATTACGCTGGAGGAAACAGCAGCTTTATATTAAAAGTTTTATCACCATCTGCAAATTTACAATTCCTAGCTACGTAGATACTTTGGTTTGTTTGATTCTTTTCCAAGCATTCCTTGATGTAATTCAGAATGAGCCTCCTAGTTGAACTGGTTTGTTGTGCAGCTAGCTGATGCATTTATTCATTAGCTTTAGTGAAGCCCTAGGCACAGTGACAGTATGAATAATATACAGAGCAAAGACCAAAATGCTCAAGAAATACCATAGTTTATTAAGGAAAGTAAATAAGTTGGGGGCAGGGGGTATTGTTGGGGTTTTTTTCCCCTTTCTTTTTTTTAAGAAGCATGTACAATCTTGATGGACAGGATAACCAAGCTTCTTATTTTCCTCTAGATGCATGCATATTTGGCCATAAATCAGCTAAAATATGCATGGCATGTTCTATTCAAACACTCCCATAAAACTGCATACATTTCTATTAGTTTAGATTTAGAGAAATAAGCTACCTGAATTTTAGTTCTAAAAGTTTATTCATTCTCTCTGATCTCCAATAATTTTACTCATAACTCATAAAGGGGAAAGGTCACACAAACCCTGTCAAAACATAATTGGAAGCAACAGCCTGAATTAATTAGTCCTACAAACTTTGAATTTAATACTACAATACAACATAAGCAGTAACAAGTATTCTTATCAAGCGTAAACATATCTACATTTTTCAGCCAAATATCTTTTATGTGTAGCATGGCTTACTCTCTACACTAGATAAAAAGAATCCTGACCTATAATACCTTCTCTACCCCCTCCTCTGCCTCATAAAGAACAGTTTATCTAATATTTTTCAGCAAAGTTCAGGTTGTATGGTCCTTCCAGTAGCATTCTTTCAGTGAGTTCAGGTGTAGGGGGGTGGGAAGAAGGCTTTCTAGTATACTACCATTTAACATTCAGTTAAAGAAAAAAAAAAAAGCTGTCAGCCTGTTTCATCTTCTCACTAAAGTCTCAATAATAAAAATAAAAATAGACACAATCCTTCACTATAAACTAAAGCCATATACAAAAGTTTCTGGACAGCTATAAAGAAATATACTGTTTATTTTTTTCTTTTTTTAAAATGAATAAAGAGAAAGGAGAAAACATTTTGTACACAGATCATGTAACATACCAACTAATTCACAGGACTTCATATTTGCTGTATGACTTACGTTCATTGTAAAATTACCTTTAAAATACCACAACATAATTTGCACTAATTATATTGTGGTATTCCTTTAGTCATGATTGTGTAAATTTCAATTTAAGAAGTGCACAGTGAGGTTAAGTACACAGCAAAATTTAAGAGTCTTGATGACTTCTGTATCAGTGTTCCACAGGTTTATTTACCACAAGATCCCACTGGACACTGAAATCATTGGCAGATAAGCAACATTTTTTCTGAAGTTTACAATGGAATCAGCATACAATCAGTGCACATACTAGCTGATGAAGCTGGTCATTGAATCAGCCATTTCAAAACATACTGTAGTATTTTAATGCTAATTTTTAAAAATCTGAACATTGTATGACAATCTCAATATGCGGACCACTTTTTCCCCTTAATGTATAAGGTAATTTTTCTGATTTTTTAAACATTTACAGAGTAAATTGCAACAACCACAATTAAACTGAAGTGCCTGAGATCATTAGGCAGTATGTACACAGTCACTCCTTCATTAGCTCTCTCTTTCATTTGAACAATGAAAGATTATTTACAGATGCTGAGTATCATAATCAGCCACTCTTTACTTTCTATAAACCGGTGCCATACAAAGAAATGGTCAATTGCAAACAGAAAAAAAGAAAGAGGGAAAGACAGACAAAAAACTGAAGAAACTGGAAAAAATGCAGCAAAAGAAAAAAACAACAATCAAAACACCCAGTAAGAACAAAATTAAATATAACATTTTACAGTAGATTTTTAAAAGTTTGTTCCTTACTTAGCCTCCTAATATCTCATCTGAGCTAATCCAGCACTATTAGTTAACATTTAGTAATGACCCATCAGTCTTTACTACCCTGTACTGAAGAACTTATGACAAACAGTATTTCTTCTGGGATTGTAAAATAGAAAAAACTTGCCCCAGATCAGATGGGACTCTGCAGTTTGCTGCTACAATAGCTAAGCCCAGCAATAAGGGGTGTCCTTGTCAGGACACACTTGAACAAAAATGTTATGCACAGTCCTCCTTCTCTTTTATTCTTGTCTTACACCCATCACTTACATTTTTAAACCAAGGAAGTGTCTTTTCTCCTAGTAAAACGTGATGCTTTCTTAACATAAAAGTCATCCAGTCTTCTCTGAGGACCTCCTAAGAGAGGAAGGTCTAGGGAGATGCATATCAAAGCTCTGGTCACCTTAGAGCTACGTGGTCAAAGCAGTTACATTCCTTTAACTCCACGTGTTTTCCTTACTACTTTCATCCTACATGCATAAACAGAGTCAACCATGTCTGGGTTTCCTGTAGGTAGCAGCATCCTTACAGCAGGTGAGATTTACTTTGGGTGTGCCAGAATTACAGGATTACACGCAGAGACGACTTCCACCATCAGCAAGAACCTGGTGTGAGCCAGCGAGCAAGATGCTTCCATCTTACACTTGAGCAGCACTTGCGGTGGAACAGGACATGCAAGCAGAAAGCCGGTCACAGAAGCCAGAGTACTTCCAAAACCTGGCAGTAATCTAATACACCAGATGGGTACCTCACAGATGAGACCACCAGCTCAGTGAAAAGCTCACTTTATCACGTCCTGAAGACAGCACAGACTGCTGGGACTTACCAGGAGAGGAGGACAAAAGGCACATTCTCTTCAGCTAAAACACAGTGCTGTTTTGTTTGCAATGCGATAAAAACACAAAGAATCCTGTTTACACCGAATAACTACATCCTTCAACATGACATTAAAAAAAATTATTAATTTAAGGACACCTTCCGTACTTCGAGTGAAATACACCTCAGCCAACAGCCCCAGCAGAGAGCTTGCGCTTCACGCAAGACGTTGTAAAGCCTTCAAAATATTAGTGAGTTAGGATTAATATGATCTATAAGCTTTCTGCTGAGCATATGAAAAGGACATATATCACAGCTACAGCAGAAATCCAAGCTCTTCACATCAGCAAAAAGCCCAGCAAAACACAGAAACGCAGAGCTGGCCTTCGCTTGCTGACTCCAGCTAAGGCGCCTGACTGCATTGATGGACCATTGGTGGGCTTGCTGCTTTGATGAATATTCATCCTTACAGCCCTTTGCTTCACCTTCTCAAAAAGTTCCAAAAAATACCATAAGAAGTTATTTGCAACACAGTTACTCTGCTTGGCCAAAAACTACTTGGTAGAACACTAAAGCGGGATTTAACTTTTAGAGTCAGGGAAAATCTGGAGCTCAGTGAAATGTCACGTTGAAAAGAGAAGCATAGAATAGAACACTGTCTCAAAAGGATTTTTTTCCCCATGTTAAAAATCATATAATACATAAAATGCAATGCCTCTGCTATTGAAACAAAATGCTTCATTTAACTTAACTTTTCTATTTCATCGAAATTTCAGAAACTCCACATCTCAAAAGCTTGCCCCTAAAGCAAATTTTTGTTCCCTTCCAGCACTTGTGATACTTAAGCTTACTAAAGTATAGGTTAATATCTGGTAAAGATCAGTTCAATTTATGAAAGGTTGAAGGTTGAGAATGAGTGAACTTATTTAAAGGTATACTTGAAAATTTATATTGACATTTGAATGCGAGTTTACTCTGTGCACACCAAAATAGCTTGGCTGTGTCACCTAGACACCTGAGAAATCACACACTTCTAAATAGCAGCAAACAGATGGAGTAATTTCTGTTTTCCAAAAATTAGCTGCAGAAGCTTATTAAAGCTCTGTAGTAATGTGCAACTTCATATTCTTCCTCAAACTTCAAGATAAATATGACACTAAATGAAAGGACACATTTTAATTTAACATTTAGGAACTAATTTTGACTAATTTTAACTGACTTCTGAACAGCGTCTGAACTGGATGCAAATGACAAATAGTTGGCGTTTATCTGCAAGTGTTGTTCCTGCATCACAGATACACTCATCTGAGACTGAAAAAATACACTCCATCTCTTCATAAAGTGGAAGCAGCTGCAATGACAACTGATTTTTGGCAACTTCAGTCCCTATCTACTTGTAGGTACCAGAAGCAGCCTCAATCACATATTAAAACTAATTAACAAACCCAATAAACTACATCATAGCAAATACAAATGCCAGCTTCATCAGCAAGAACAAATACCTAACTTTTACACTGCATTTCCACAGCAATTTTGAAAGCATTTTATGGAAGGAGGTAAGCAGATCTGTCTGTACATCTCAGATCTGCACATGGATCCTTCATCCCATCTTTCTCATTTGATTGCAAAGACAGGTAATCTGGGCTCTGGACATTAGACTATGGCATTAAAATAAACCAGAACTAATCATATTGCAGGAGCATCACAGCTCAGCAGATCTCACAGTATCACTGAAAATAAGATTCCATCTCTATGCAGTGCTGCAGAATGGGAGACTTATGCATTTCCTTCCATAGCTTCATGCCAAGGAGGAGAATTTTCTTCTTTCGTGACAGGAGAGCACGCTGTGATCGAGCCCCCAGAATGGGGACAGGAAGAGCAGAGTGCTGTAACGGCAGCATTACCAGTACAACGCAGGCCACAGCGGGAAACAAAATCCTTTTCACGCGACTTTCTTGCCCTCTATAGTTGAGGTACTTGAGAAGAACAGGGTTGAATAGGTCCTGGTTCATGAGAGATAAAAACTTAACATCTTCTTCAGATGGTCTGAAAGAGATCAGACCTTGAAATACCTGAAGATGATGATTTTTGGTCAATCAGCACAGAGCACCTCAAAAGCACGTTAAAAATGAGGTAGCCACTGTACAGTGAGACATCCACTAACAGCAGCAAAAATCCTGCAGAGACTTTTTTCTTTTGTACCCTTCCTCCTACTGAGGAGGGAAATATGCTGCTAGAAAAAGCCATGAGATCAGAACATGGATGCAACACGCCTTGAAACCTTAAAAACAAGTGTGGGAAGCTGGAAGAGGAAGACCTCTTCTAAAGCAGCAGCAGCAGTTCTAGTGATCCCACACACAGAAGAGACCACAGAGCCCCTCACTCTGCCCAGGGGTGGAGAAGCAAGAGCTGGAGTTCCTATGAGGAGAGACAAAAAAGGTTGCACCCTTTCTCAGTAATAGACTTGAGAAGGCCAGTAACTAGTTTTCCTTTCCCATGGACCAGCAACAGCACACACACCCTCACTACTTCAAAAAGCAACATCCATAGGAATGTTTAAATTAAGCAAAAATGTGGCTGATTTGCAGGACTAGCTCTTTATTGTCAAACCCTACTCGGTTTGGGATTATCACTAGCACCACCACCATAAGCAGTCATTCTCGTGGTAGGAATCAGACAAAATGCTTATACAGATCAGACTACACAGCACAGAGAAGTTCCTAAATTTGTATTTTACTTTGCTAATTATCAAGGGGTAGAGCCTCCCAAAGCAAGCCAAGCAGCCTGACAGCTTTCCTGTGCCAAATTATTCCTCAAAAATAATAATAATAATAATAAATCCTACTACATCATTATAATAGTAAACCTAAGCTTCCTAATGCAAAGTGCTGTAATGCTGTCCCAAGTCAGCAGACGGAAAGCTGAATTAATCTCCACCGTTACACATGGGCTTGTTAAACCACAGCAGAGTGAAAACAAAAAGCCCGTGTTATTATCACTCAGCGCTGCCACTGAGAGCCCGGTGGGGAGCCACGACACCTCGCATGAACCACGCTTATTTCACAGCGCTGCTGTTGGCAAGACCCTGTGAAGAGCATCCGAAACAAGCGGTGCAGTTATCCATCAGCTAAATGGATGCCAGAAACGCCACGTAGAGGATAAAGGGATAGCGAAAGAAATTTGCACCTCTCTTTTCCTCTGACAGGACTAGTAGGTGGAAGAGATAGACCTGTTACTCTCCATCCCGATGTCTGCATCGCCACGGAGGTTGTGGCCAAACCGGGAAAAGGCTTCTGCGCTCACTCACATCCACTCTAAATTCGGGCTTGAAAATACACAAAAGCCCTCTCGCTGCTAGAAGAGAGAGAAGGGAGCTAAGAACTTTTCCTGCATTTCCATGGATCAATACATATATCCTCTAAATGCCAAAACAGAAGCAGCATAAAATGGAGCAAAGCCATTTTACAGGAGATATCCTTACAGCATACACATAGCGAAGAGACTCCCGATAACGATGACCTAGACAGATATTAAACTAGCAGGTGTTTAGCATACATCTGGGAGACAGACAAAGCACTATTAATCTCAAAGAAAAATAATGCAGCGTGATAATGTGACATCTGGCCATGCACAATAAAAACACTGTAAAACATTTATTCTTCCCTATTTGCTAAGTAAGCAATGAATCTTTTAATTATCCACATCAAAACCAGGTTCAAAAGATGACAATGAAAACGTTTGAAACAGCTGGGAGAGACTGTATTTTATGCTTAGTGAAAAAGGATGCTAGTGCTTGTGGACCTGATTCTGTCCATGTTTATCCAGTTTCCCCCTTGAGGTCAATGGCTATCTGTGCACATTTGTATAAGGAGGATTCTAAAAGTGAAAATAAAGTTCTACCAGTGTCATTTCAAATGATGTTTGAATCTGGCTTTGTTCCTTTGTTCTCCTCTTCAGCGCTTCTGGAGTCCTTTTGGGAGTTATTGCCTGTTCTTAATCCATTCAAATAAGAGATGGTCTTAACATGTCTTTAAAATAAAAAAAAATGTGATGACTCTTTGCAACTGCACACAGCAAGCGCCTACGTGGAAGAGGTGTCTTTGGGCACCAAACATAAGCATTAATTATTCTGAAGACAGAAGCAGTTTTTTGTAAATTAAGCTTGGGGGGGGGGGGGGGGGGGGGGAACACCACCCCAAAACCCCCACCCTAATAAAGCTAAAATGCCTTTCTGAACTAGTCTGAACTCCACTAATAGCCAAGTATTAATGGGTGTTTATTTAGAACTAACAATTGGGTTATTTAAACAGCCTTGAACAGAATTCAATTTACTTTTTATAGTGTCTAATGTGCTTCTTGCTGAACTTTCTACTATATTTCTGAATGCTGACAAAATACTGTTTCATGTTTTCCATAAGTCAATATATTTCACCACTTTCAAAAAAAAAAAGAAATAAACAAAACAAAAAAACCACACACACAACCAAACTCACACCCTCACAAGGGTATTTTTGGAAGATGCATATTTTATTTGTATTAAATTGTTAGACATACCATTTCACTCTGAGGTAAAGCTAGTCCAATAACACCAGCAGTTAATCACTAAGTCCTCTGTTAAAGTCAGAGTGAATTTTAATAGATTTACCATAAGGAAGGATGCAGAAAGTAAACTGTCAGCAAACTGGACTGAATTTTGTCCTGATTACTTCAGCTTGGGGATGTTTCAAGACCCCTTACATAATGCTATTTATTTCACCTGACATTGCAATTGCTCTTTCAAGCATGATTTGTACAAATCAAGAAAGCATCTTCAGTTCCCCTTTCTGAAACCCTTATCTTCAACACAGCAGCTTCCCCTGCCCCGAGTGACAGTTCTAGACCCAGACCATGGTGCAAAGCTGGTCCCTGCACCTTTCCGAAGACACTACTCATCCAGACCACGCAGCCCAACAGCGGAATAGAAACCATGTCTCTCTTGGCAAAGCCCAAACTGGCTCAAGGAAAGCTACACACCATTTAAATGACTTCACGATTTATCCACTGCTTAAGAGAGAAGCTTTGACATTTTACCCAAAGACCTCAGAGAATATTGCAAGAGGCAACAGAGAGAAGAATAGCTTGACTTTTTGACTAGCAGGTAGCTGCTCAAGGTCCACCAGCAGAGAGCCCTTCAGAAAACAGTGGAAATTACTTCTAGACTTTGAGACTCCACTTCTGCCTGGAGCAAGCAGAAGGAGACTGCAGTCATAGTTTCTTCCAAATTCTCTGAAACAAATATTTGGGCGCCTCTATTACTACCAAACAAAAAAAAAAAAATCCACAGATAAGAAGTCTATTTTAAGAGGCCAACAGTTTGACAATCCAGAGTGATTACAGGACCGTGTTAGCATCCCCTGAAAAAAAGGATCCTACGAAAAAAAAGCGCCTGAGTAACCAAAATACAGCTGAAGGCAATGCCACATCTCTCCAGGCAAATATGGAGCACTTGTGCACCAAAACACTGTTTGCAACGTGGAAGAAGTAGTCCAGAGTGAAAATCAACTCAGAAGTTTATTCTTGTGATAAATAGCCCAATGTACTTCTTAAAACCCCAGAAGCAGTACTGCCTTTAAGCCAGGCTTCTAATTAGCCACGCATAATTGAAATATGCAGCTGTTAAAACACTCAGTATAAAAATAAGCACGAGAATCATTTTCTAGTTGCACGTGCATGTCTCTCTCAATTAGTATGAGACGCTCTATTTCTGAACTCCTAGTTCACTAAAGAGCTGCCACTACCATAATTGAAGGAAAAATACTGAAGCCTCCCTATTATCCGATCCATTTCAATTTACAAGTGTAAATGATTAAAAACCACCAAAAAGTGACAGGTTGGGTCATTACACTCTTACAAGAATTACCTTGTTCTAAACTACATATCATCATATAACAAATCATTTCTGCATCATTTAAAGGTGCTTAGGTTACATCGGTCATTACTCTTCAGAGAAAACATAATCATCAATTGTCATTGTATTTTGAGGGAAACTAGGATTTAAAAGACTAATGCAAGCTATCTTGGTTTGAGCTGGACACAGGCACTCAAAGGGTCCATGCGTTTCCTTTATTTAGGAAGCAATAAAATGCAACACTACAAGTTACAAAATTATGTTGTTTGACAAACTCTCCATTATTCATAACGGGTACTACATTTTCCCAAGAAACATTTCTAACCACTGAAATTCTACTAAATTCACACAAATGCTTCCTTTGACAAGGTATTTACTAAGGTAAATCACAAGAAGTTACCTTGTCAAAGGAAGCATTTGTGGGGAATTTAGTAAAATTAAAATGTCTCCACCTTAAGTGTGATAAGACACTATAAATACTGTACATATATTTTATTATACTATAAACATCTTACTGTCATATTACTAATTAAATAATATATTATAAAATACTAAAAAAACAATTAGTATAAACTGAGTTCACTACTACAGTCATAATTCAAGTTCTTCGATTTCAATCCCAATGTCAATACTCTCAAAAAAACAACAACAACAAAAAAAATCACAAAAGCCTCACAAGTATTTCCCGTGCACACGTCAATTAGAGTTTATAATTCCAGGACCTTCTTCACTGCCTTGGAGATTTAGATTGTTCTTCCTCACACACAGGTAAATGACATCATGATGCAGTCATCTGATGGTAGGACCAGGTGTTTTAAGTACCCCCCTCCCTGCCAATAAAAAGTAAAAAAGTAACAAGACTCACTCCTGACAAACAACAAAATGATCACAGCTGGATATAAACACTGGGAAATGGACTAGAAGGTAGATACAAACTCTAGCCTATTAATCAGCACTACCAAGAGCAGAATGCCGGGATATAAGGATTTAACACTAGTCTGATATGGCAGAAATTCATCATAAAGAGAGAGCTATCACTTTCTATTGCTAATAAATCTATCTCTGTGTATCAAAATTGATACAAATTACCCTAAATATAATTCTCTATCCTCAAGAAATAAAAATCCAGTGGTATACTATATGAGACACATCAAGGCTCAGAAGAGAAACCTTAAAACCCAAGAATGAAAGTTTAACTTGTAGGTGTCTAGGTTGTTAAAAACCAAAAGCTACCCGCTAGTCTGTAAAGCTGGATTTTATAAAAGTTGTCTGTAGTTTTTACTGCAATCTGAGGAAGCGATCTTTATTTCTTAAATAATGGATTTGGAGAAGAACAAACTAGAAATACCAATCCCTTTTTTTCCCCTCTTTAAAACATAAACAAACACTCTCTTCCTCTTCATAACATAGTTAAGACATTTAAAATTAATGAAGTTTAATTAGCACACGTGAGAAGCCTAAATTAAGTTTCAGAAGTGCCAGTCAGATAAGTGGTCGTAGCTGTAGAAGAGACACACTTACTCTTAAATTGCAAAACCAAGTATCACCACACTTTAAAGCTGTTTGAAACCCATGTTCTACACAGTTGTCCAAGCCTATACTGTACTGATGCATGGAAGAGCTTAATCCTCATAACACCAGTTGTTTATATGATTATTAAGAAACTAAGTGGCATGTATCATTTTAAGTATTTGGATATTCAGGTATTGCCAAGTACCGAAATACTTACTAAGCCTGTACTGATTGTAAAGCCAGGTTTAGAAACAAGTTCTGAAGTTATCATGACAGGAAAGCATTATACAGGGTAATCCTTATGCTAAGATGCAGAGGTGCTTGCACCAGTAGCTGAACACAATGGCATCATTTTAGGGCCACCTCACTGAAGTAGTTGAATTATTTTAGAAAGTCACTATAAACATCTATTACAGAAAAAAACCCATAATTTGACACCAAGTTCTGTCTCCCTATGTTCTTCAGTCTTATCTGGTGGCATCATACACACACTATGAAGAAATTCACGTCTGTAGCTTAGTGGACAATTCTAGTAGAGAAAAAACTAACTCCAGCTTCAGCAAGTTTCGTTACCAGTTACACTTCTTTGGACTTCTTTCTAAACAAACTCTTACTACATTCATTATGCAATAGGTAAATCAGCTAAAAATTGGAACAGACATCTATGACCATTAGTCTTCTAAGACAGATCTCAAAACAAATAGACAAATGAAAGACCAAAACAGCACATCATCAAAAGCGTAGTCCCAGTACCTTTTATTGTATATTAGCAAGGATCCTGTTTAATCCAAAGTCTCCCTTACACCCTTAAGAAGCAGGTAGAAGTAAAAACCTAGAAACAACCAGATAAGGCAATGAAATGCTATGATTTGCCTTCTGGTGCTAGTTTTGAGGAATATTTAGAAGCAAGATGGAATTCAGACAGTTCCTGAATTTTGGATGGAAAAAGAACCAGGTCCTTAGGGTTGCACATGAGACTTTGTTCATGATTTTAAATTTGATGAGTTTCTTACATTCCAGCATCAAGAAATGCAAGAAATTAAAACAGGGCTTACTGTATCTATAGATATATGATTCTCTTGGAATCATCCCAGAACCAGCGGTAATATAAGTAATACCACCAATAATGTAACCAGTGGTAATGTAAGTAGACATAAATTAGCTTCAAGTGCTACATTAAAAGAAAGGACAGAATATACAATTAGTACACTAAACACTAGTGAGCAACTGAGAACAATTCAAATAATAATCTCTGAAATGCATCAGTTCAGTAATGAATTAATGGATGTAATGCCACAAAATACTATCATTTGATCTGATAGCCACAAGAGAATAGTTTACCAATCTATTTACATATTTTAAATATATATATATAGCCTTCAAGTAAATACATGGAGACTACTATCATTCCATAATTTTATTTCCATGATGAACTACAACCACTATTAAAAGTCTAAACTAATTTCTCAAAATCAATCTGTTTAATCTTAGCCTCCAACTCTCATTTTTTTATTTGTTACAAAATTATAAAGCCCTCCCTCAAAAATCACTTCCCTGTGAGGTACTAGCAGACTGCAATCAATTTATCCCCTTCAGCTGGCAAAAGAAGATAGCTTAAGCTTCTTTAGCATCTTCTGCAGGTGTGTTTTCTAGATCATGATTCACTCCAGTAAGACCCTTCTCAATACAACACTTGCAGTGTCTCAGCTGATTGCACTGAAGGGTAAGGATCCTTAAACTCACAGTTATTTGAGATGATTCAACTAATTTTTAATCCAATGCATACCACGTGATTTTGTTTGGAACAGATTCATCCCTACTCCCTTTTTCCTAATCTCCAAGCTTTTGCTCTTTCCTAGGAATGACATCAGATTTTCTCTGCACTCTCAGGACTAGCTGCATAAATAAATGTATCTTAACTTTTTGGTAAAACCGATCGATTCCATTAGTCTTGCCATACTAACAAGCCTGCATATCCTGGGATTACCTTTTCTCTTTACCTAGCCTTCTCTCACCGTTTTCACCGTGTTTCCCCAGCAGCCTATTCAAAATGCGCATCACAAGTTAAGAATACATACTACCTTTTTTAAGAAGTTTTTTTCAGGCACTTAATTTTGCAATGTTCTTAAAGTCCTCTTTAGGCAGGTCATGTAATTAATTTATACACAATACAATTTCTATAGGCTAAATATTGACCTTGATCATGAACCACTATAAATGCTCTGTTAATACATATAAATTGTTAAATTCATTAGGCAATTATATAATTTGGGGCAAATTCTACTGGTTTTACTCATGTAAATAGTCCCACTGATGTCAACAGAATTTTGAGAGTAAATATGAACAGGATTTGATTGTGTTGACCAGAATACAAAGATACAAAGAATTCCCATACCTTGAGGGGGTGGGGGGAATATACAAAAGCCCCTAGGTCATATACAAAAGCCCCAAACAATCATACGTTATAGCAGAAGCTTCCAGACACCTACAAAACCCCTAAGAACCTTCTTCCCCAATTTTTAATCTGTGCTGATGACTCCAACTTTGATATACCACCTGATTTTTAAAAGACACACATCATTACTGTCTACAACCACTTTAAGTCTGTTGAGGTTGTGTACAAGGCTGCAGTTGAGAAGAATTCCTAGGAATATTTCAAACTACAAATATCCAGATATTTTTGGCACACCTATATGGAGAAAGTCAGGAAACAAAGCAAATTTTGTCCTCTGACAAGGTGCAGCAGGAGCAATTACTAGTGCTTCTGATAGTGTCCTCTTCACCACTAGTTGCAGCTGATTGACAGTGACACTGCTTGATAGATAGTCCAGCTGGCAATATTTTGTTATGTTGTACATGTTTAACTGCTATTAAACCGTTTCTTAAAAAAATCTGGTCTAGTTTCTCTTGAAATGTGGTTACATGTCAAGAAGTCAATTAAGAGTAACTATTTAGAGAACCTGTTCCTGGAGCTTTTACCCTGTACCTGTCTCCACTATTGAACATCTCCCCTCCCTTTTTTTGTTTAAATGCAGTGTGTGCCTAAAGCTACCTGGGGCTTTGAAAACCTGGCAACACCGAAGGGCACAGTGTTGGGCAAGATTAAGAGTTACAAAGGAATGGGAAAATCTGTAATTTGTAGACCCTGCTGTTATATGAAACTTTGGTCAAAGAAACAGTATTTATCTTAGCGTGTGCTCTGTGTGACATTAGAAATGTCATGTATTCTTCCCGTTTGGAGAAATTACGAGTAAAGATTAAGTATGGTTTTAAAAAAAAATATCCAAAACCAGTCCTGTCAACCATACAGTTTGTGCCTAGTACATAAAAAAACCCCTACAAAAAAGACTATCATCACAGAGCAGAAAGACTTCAGAACCAAAATTAAAGGAGCAGGCATTTCTAAGGCACCTGAATTACCGAGCACAGGAAGAGCTTTCAGGAACTGAACTTTGACCTGTACTTCTGACATTAGTAGTACAGGACCTAACAGCTTCTTCAACCAAAACCAGTTTTTTGGCACCCTCTAGAGGTTTAGCTCCCACCGAGAAACAACTCAGAAGATAGGTAATGATAATTACAGGTAATTATCATAAAATTTGGGAGAGCTTACAATCCAGAACTCCAGCCTGTAACCAATGCAGACTGGTACAAAAAGGTTAATGCGAGAATGCAAAAACAATACATTAGAGGATAGTTCTGGTTTCATTCTATGTGATCGGATTGCTCATCTCATTCAATTAGCCCAGGACTTCTGGGTCTCTAGGAACAAAAACTAGAAAAACACATCACAATTAATACTACCCTGTTAAAAGACAGGGGAATCTAATTTCCACCACATAACTCTGGAGCTTTACAAAAATTAATGTTTCACTTAGTTTATGAGAAAATAAACCCAAAGACAGCTAGCAAAATAATAGATCACCCATCTATGCAACATGGTAAAACAACATTCCTAACCTTTAGTGTCACGCAGATTTTTTTTTTATAAAGTGGAATTTAAATTTTATTCATCTTCCCTGAATAAAAACAGTGTTAATCATCCAATCTGTCATCACTTGTCCAGCCACTTCTTCTTCCTTCCCCCCAAACCCCGCCCATACAAAGTTTGAAGGGGAAAAGGACTTTCTACTACAAAACTACTCTATGCCTTCAGACTTTTTGATCAAGTTGGTGTTAGGATGGAACTTCCTATATTATATAATGAGGAACCACCTGTTCAGATCTCAGTAGATCATGCTCTCCAGTTTCAAGATAAATGTGCTCAAACATTAAGCATTAATTTTCTGCTATCATCACCCCATAAGTCTGAAAATACAGCATCTTTCAAGCAGTTGTACAGATTTAAGCAACTTCCTCCAACCAAAGCAGGAAACAATAAATCATTTAGGATACTTCATTATGAAAGAAAAAAATGAAAAAACATTTTACAATCTGAGTATTAGAAAGGCATTTTCTATCATCAGTAGTATCACAAAAAATGTAAATTCCAACTGTGAAGTGTTTATTTTTAGAATAGTTTGAAACTGCAAGCCATTAATCCAAAGCTTTCTGACTCCGAGACCACTAGTCTTTTGTGGCAAACATCTCTCCTTGTTTTTGTTGAGAAAGCAAATAAAAACCACATGGATCAGAGTGTCCAGGGTATCCCAGGAGCAACAGAAAAAAGGAAGCATGCTACATATACTTCTCCAGTTCCAGTATCAGAGTAATTTGAGACATACATATCACTTTATTTGAAGTAGACTGCCATATCAGTGACTGGTGAAATGAAATGAAGACCAATTGCTAACAAAACCATACAGCATCTGCTTCCGAGAAAACTGTAATGAGACTCTTGAAATATCTTGATGATGGCTCCTCAGGGATCCAGCTCTAGCTACTGTGAATTTTGAATTTCAGGAGACTAGTTCTTGAATGTAGAAGAGTTGGTCTCAGGCAAGACTGAATGGTGCTACACAGACACCCTTACTGCAGGCATATGGGCCCTGCTAGAAACCCTGCGAAGCTTTGAGCGCCTTTACATCCTGTTATGTCCAAGATCTCAGGAAGCATCAGAACATTCATTTGCCATCTGCCTGCCAAGAAACTTCTCCTGCACACTGGACAAGCCACAATGCAACTGACATCCTTGGGATGATTAATGTATCCAATGTTCAATCTGAAGACCACACACAGTTTGCAGAGAAACCAGTTGCCTATTGTGTTCAAAGCAAGTGTCAGTGGGAACACATCAGGCCCATACTCAAGACTCTTCCCTGGTCCCAAACAGCTTCCATTCCCGGTTTAAAGCCTTGTTCCTCATTCGACATTAAGTAACAGTTAAACTGATACTACAGCCCAATAATACCTAAATTTCTCTGAGACAATGCAGATACCAAAGGAGAAGTCAAAGAACACTTGTGAATTATCTAGAATTGCAGCAGAACTGTGCACAGCTCTCCAGATGTGGCCTCATCAGTGCTGTGTAGAAGGGAAGAGTCACTTGCCTCCACTTCATGGTGATGCTTTTCCTAATGCAGCCTAAGAGACTGTTTGGCCTTCTTTGCCATGAGAGCACACTGCTGGCTCATGTTCAACTTGTCCACAAGGAACCCCAGATTCTTCTCTGCAAAGCTGCTTTCCAGCCAGTTGGCCCCTGCATGTACTGGTGCAAGACGTTATTCCAACCCAGGTGCAGAATGTGGCGTTTTGCCTTCGTTGAACTTCACGAGGTTCCTGTCAGCTCTTTTCTCCAACCTGTTAACATCTCTCTGAATGGCAGCACAATCCTCTGGCGTATCAGCCACTCCTCCCGATTTTGTATCATCTGCAAATTTGCTGAGTGTAACTCTGTCCCATCACCCAGATCACGAACAAAGATGTTAAACAATATAGGACACAGTATCGATCCCTGGGGTACACCGTTAGTGACTGACCTCAATCTGGACTTCATGCTGCTGACCACAACCCTTTAAGCCCAGTAGTTCAGCCAGTTTTCAGTCCACGTCACTGTCCATTTATCTAATCCGTACTTCAAGAGCTTATCTATGCAGATGTTATGGGAGACTGTCAAAAGTCTCCCATTAAGTCATAATAAATGATACTCACTGCTCTCCCTTCATCCACCATAAGTCATCTCATCATAGAAGGCTATCAGGCTGGTCAAGCATGTCTTCTCCTTCATAAATTGATTCTGACTACTCTCAGTCACCTTCTTGTCCTTCATATGTTTGGAAATTATTTCCAGGAGGATTTGCTCCATCACCTTCCCAGGGACTGAGGTGAGGCTGACTGGCCTGCAGTTCCCCAGATCATCCTTCTTGAAGGCAGGAATGACGTTCGCTTTCCTCCAGTCCTCAGGAACCTCCCCTGATCACCATGCCCTTTCAAAGATAATTACTAGAGACTTTAAATCTCCTGCAACTACTACAAAAGTAGAATTTTTAATGTAGGTGATGGGCAGATGCCATGATAAAGTGCATCAGTACAAACTTCTCCACTCTTCAGTGAGCAAATATACTGTTGCCTACAAGCTAAGTTTGAAGCCCAAGTCAGCTGTTTATTAGTATTTGATCAGATACATTCTTGCATCTGTAACAGAGTCCACAACGGAATAAAAGGAAAAGCCCCACTGGAACCATCCTGAGACAGCTTGATAGTCACAGACCGATAATGAGATGCCACAGAATTTCATGTTACCATGGCCATGAGGAGGGAGCTCTGGTTCTCTGTCACTAACAACAGCTTCTGCCTTAACTCAGCAAAAGGCAGTATCCAAAACAAGCCAGCTAGTAGCTGAAAACACAGGTAATGAAGCCTAGAGCAAAGCTCCTGAGAGCAGGAGACTGAGTAATGTCAGGGAAGGGTGCTCAGCTGTGGAACAGTCTGTGGGAAGAAGAAGAAGAAAAGAAAGAAAATAAAAAAGATTCAAAGTCTATCCGTCCTCTGAGCACACACTAAAAAAAAAAAATTATCTCTACCACGGATAAAAGAGATAATGTACTCTGCTATATCCACACATACCGGTAAACAAACTTATCTCCTAGAAACTATGGTTTTTAAACTGAAATTTCTCTTCAGATTATATCTGTAGGAAATACCATTGTCATTCACATTGTATTTAGCCTTTTCAGGTGTAAGTGGTTTGTTAACTACACAAAAGTCTTGCTGATTGTAATCTGACAACCCAGAGGAACAATGGATAAGAAAACCAAAGCCAAGCTCTCCTGGTTTAACCCCAGCTGGCAATTAAGCCCCATCCAGCCGCTTGTTCACTCCCTCCCCAGTGGGATGGGGAAGAGAATTGGAAGAGGAAAATGTAGAAAACTCGTGGGTTGAGATAAAGACAGTTTAATAGGGAAAGCAAAAGCCACGCACACAAGCAAAGCAAAGCAAGGAATTCCTTCACTACTTCCCATGGGCAGGCAGGTGTTCAGCCATCTCCAGGAAAGCAGGGCTCCATCACGCGTAATGGTTACTTGGGAAGACAAACGCCATCGCTCCGAACGTCTCCCCTTCCTTCTTCTTCCCCAGCTGTATATGCTGAGCATGACGCCATATGGTATGGGATAGCCCTGTGGTCAGTTGGGGTCAGCTGTCCCAGCCGTGTCCCCTCCCAGCTTCTTGTGCACCCCCAGCCTACTCGCTGGTGGGGTGGGGTGAGGAGCAGAAAAGGCCTTGACCAGTGTAAGCACTACTTAGCAACAACTAAAACATCAGTGTGTTATCAACATTATGCTCATCCTAAATCCAAAACACAGCACTATACCAGCTACTAGGAAGAAAATTAACTCTATCCCAGCCAAAACCAGGACACATGCTTTGAGCAGCTCCTAAAATAGAAAGGTATAAAAATGTAAGGAGTAATCACCTTATGTACATGCACTTAGGACAGTGATATTTAGAATAATTAGAGGGTAGATGTTCTAAAATTCACTGTACATTTCAATAGACCATACTATCAAGGCTGACTACAAGTATATAAATGGATCAAAGTTGTGAAAATTAGATTTCTTCAATAGATTAAATTAATTTTGCTCAGCAAACCTTTTTTAAATTATTATTTTAACTGAAATAGCAGCAGCTACAAAAGCTACAACTAATGTTTCATGGAATTTGTTAAGTTCAACACATTTTATTTTTCAAATTAATATTGCATTAAATATATTTTTGATTGTGTATTATATTACTACCTATAAATTATTCCAGAACAATAAATACAATACATAATATGGCCAAAAACATGATTATACATTCTTGCCACCGAAGTCATTACCTATATTTATTGAGATATTTTACTTCATTTCAAACACACGAAGTCATAAAGGCAACTTCTACCTAATATACAAAGTGCAAAGAAAAGTCTATGGTTACCTTCTGATCCACTGAGTCAAAGCCTAGGGTGGTCAGCCACCTTGGCCCCTTCCCCCTTTGTTTCCTTTTTGTTTCTTTTGTGTTTTGTTTGTTTGTTTGTTTCTCCTTACAAAATGAATGTCAAGAAAAATGATGTCAAAAGAGACCACTTTTGAGAAATCATCTTAAAAGCTCCAAGATATTTTTAAGACAAACAAAAATTAGAATAGTATAGAATGTTTTGTGAGAGAAAATTGCTGAGAGGTTGTCCAAATATTCTAGGGCTTACCTATGCTAATTATTTTGCTGAAAGAATCTTGAATTACTTCAACATCAACTTGACCCCTATTTGAAGAAGACAACCTATGGATATAGGAAATTCAAACCTTTGTCCCTTATCTTCCTGCTCTAACTGAGACTGTTTGCTTCTTTTTGATTGAAACAAAAAAGGAAAAGATTGGAAAGAAGTTATTGCTGGTACCACAATGAGGCTTGAACAGAAGCTGTCTTTCCAGTTCTCTCTCTTAGTACGTGATGAAACAATAGCAACAGACTCTTGCTCACAAATGAGTTTAATACCATTCCTTATACACTCTGTGTTAATACAGTGGTACTAATGCTGTGGTGAGGGACCAGCAGCAGGGTATTCACTGATACTTTGTACAGCTTCATTATTCTTGCAAAGGCGAGTTCTGGTTTTGTTCTTTAAAATTCTCATGGAGAAGGGACCTAGAACAGTTTACCTCCCCACTCCCCCCCCTTCTTTTTTCCCCTCCAAATGACTCCCTTTTACTTATTTTTGTTTATTTAAAGAAGGGACACAAGCTCAGTAATGACGTTTTCTGTTTTGGAAAAAAGCCTCTTGCATCACATAAAACACGTTGTTACCTGCTTAGGAAAACATCATAGGAAATCAAGCAATAGTTAGCTTTATGCCATCCATGCACTGAGAGAAGTATAACAAGAGACAAGTATTTGTTTAAGCAACATGGAAAGGGCTACAAGTTCTAAGAGACAGAGTACATAAGCAACCAGGATCCTATTTTCATGCTTGTACCTGACCTGTTTTCCACCTCTCTAGACTTGTTTTCCCTTTGGCAGTTGTGTTAGCTAGGTTTTTGAACTTCTCAGCACAAGGACCATCTGTGAGTATGTTTTGGACAGCACCACTTCAACAGGGTTGTGATCTAAGTTCAGTCGTCAAAACACTGACAGTACAAAATAAAGAGCCACCACTATGTTTGATTGCTTAGATGATTGATAAATTAACATTACAGTGTGTTACTCCATCTGCATTCTTGCATATGGTCATTCATATATGGTACAATTAATGAATCTTCAGCACACGATTTTCTAAACACGCCCTGGGAGGGAGTTGGTTATATGCCACTCTGCACAGGCAGAGAGTGCTGAAGCATAGTCCTGACTGGTTTTGGTGCCGGGATAGAGTTAAGTTTCTTCATAGTAGCTAGTATGGGACTATGTTTTGGATTTGTGCTGGAAACAGTGTTGGTAATACAGGGATGTTTTCGTTACTGCTGAGCAGTGCTCACACAGAGTCAAGGCCTTTTCTGCTCCTCACCCCACCCCACCAGCGAGTAGGCTGGGGGTGCACAAGAAGCTGGGAGGGGACACAGCTGGGACAGCTGACCCCAACTGACCACAGGGCTATCCCATACCATATGGCGTCATGCTCAGCATATACAGCTGGGGAAGAGGAAGGAAGAGGAGACGTTCGGAGTGATGGCGTTTGTCTTGCCAAGTAACCATTACGCGTGATGGAGCCCTGCTTTCCTGGGGATGGCTGAACACCTGCCTGCCCATGGGAAGTAGTGAATCAATTCCTTGTTTTGCTTTGCTTGTGTGTGCAGCTTTTGCTTTCCCTATTAAACTGTCTTTATCTCAACCCACGAGTTTTCTCACTTCTCCTCTTCCAATTCTCTCTCCCATCCCACTGGGGAGGGAGTGAGCGAGCGGCTGTGTGAGGCTTAGTTACCAGCTGGGGTTAAACCATGACAGGTTCTTGTGTTTGTTACTGCTTGTAAAAGGTCACAGATTAACTCAGAGGTGTTGAGCTCACTCCCTGTTTCAAGGTGGGAAACACTGGGTTACTCACAACTAGCTTCAGGCTCCTGTTGTAACTTAGGTGTGAGATCCAGTTTCGTAACAAAATTAGCCTACTGAAATTCAGTATCGATAAGAAGTGAATACACTTCCACTCAACCATTGAGAAGCTTGGTTTCATTTAAGTAGAACAATAAGAAAGTTTGAAATGAGAGCTGCAAACAGGACGACTGAAGGAATTCCTGGGGATTCCACCACAAGCTAGACTGCATCTAGAGGTAGCAGCTTCAGGCCTTTGACAACACCTTTTTGCACCATAAAATTATTTCAGCTATAAAGTAGTATCATAAACTGCAGAGGGATGCAATATTTAACACATGCACACTTGTTAACAAGTGATAGCACTCACATTCTGTCAGAGAGCAGAAGAGATCCCAGATGTTTAAAATAATTTAAAAAAAATGCAACAATAGAATTCACAAGGCAACAAAAACTTCAGTGATATTCTATTTAAGCCATTAATGACTGTTTCAAGACAACTGAACAAAAAGTCTTTACAAAAAAGGAAGCCTGCCTGACAGAAATAAATAATTAAGAGAGAGGCAGCATTATATGCCTGTTATTTTTGGGGTAATACTTGAATGTCATATTTGCGTATTATTAAAAACTATGCATATAAAAATGCATATGCATATTCAAACTATGCATATTCAAAAGTTTTGTATGTAGAAATGCTCAGACCTTAAATTGCAATCCCCTTTTTATTCTTCTTTTCTACACATGTATGAAAAAGATGAAGATGAAAACATCAGAAACATTACACAATGCTCTATAAATTCATTCAGCAGGGTAAGTCACCTTTTCGAAGAAGCTCTAAAATGATTGATGTGCAAAGAAGAAAAAGCTTTGTGCTGGCCTTCCTTTCTCCGACTGTTCCTGTGAAATGCAGATGTATAGCTGTGCTTCAGAAATACACTTTATATCTAAAATCTGGTATTGTGAAATAAATCACAAGTCTCTAACCGTTTCACATAAACTACTGTAAGTTGCACATTGAAGGGAACGGAGTACACAACTAAAATTATTTTAGCTATCCTCAAACTCCATTGAAGTAGTAGAGGATTTATCACAGTGACATTGACTCCTCTAGCAGATCCAAAACCAACCATACGTCTCAACTCATACCATTCCAACAGGCAAGGTTCTTGATTTACACAGGCAATCTGAGGTGCTGTAGCTACCACTTAGGGCTGAGGTTGATTTCCCTTCTGAATGGGAGCAGCCACTGAAGGCCCATACCACACTTCTACGTAGACATTTCTACCTTTACATATGTTCCCCCACCTTGACAGACCCTGAAGTATGTCTGTCTCTCTTATACCATCTACTTATTTTAGTTGTACTGTAACTGTTATTAAGTACTGTAGTCTTGCTGTTTCACTGTAAGAAAACAAATATTTTTGCTCTAAAAAAAGTTAAGAACTTAATCTAACCTGAGTTTCAGGTGGCTACCACACTTCCTAGCAACAAGAAGGGAAATTTACAGAGTTCAAATTCTCTCTCATTTTTCTTTTACAACTTCTATTAAAATAACAATATCCTACATGTTAATATATGTGCATTCAACAAACATACAGAATAATGGGTATTTCTAAATGTGTTCTCAGTATCCAAAGCTTGCACTTCTATCCTCAGATGAATAGAAAAAGTTGAACCTAAAGTCCAATAGCTTATTCCAGACCTGAAGACTAAATCACATCATTAAAATGTCAAACAAACTCATTAACCCTATTTTCAATGTAAACACCAATACAGCTTCTTTGTAGGGTAACAGCTTCCTAACATGTACAACACATATACCAGCACATGGTTTTGCTGGATAGGTAGGTAAGCGTGAAAGAACAGTGGAACCAAAAAGAGCACAAACTAATATCACCTTGAATGTGTGCAAGGGAGGAAACCTGGCACCTACTTCTCTAGAGATAACCAGTTCAAGAGGCTATACTTAATAAGGATTCACCTGGATCCTTATAGTCCACTGTGTAGGACTAATGCATTTCAGAAAGTGGATCAACAGGTAGAACAGTTAGGGAAATACTTTTCACTTTGTAATCTCAAGAGCAATCACTCTTTTCCTTCCCATTCTCCCTCTGATTTCAGTTTTAGGGTTTTCAGTTTTAGGGCCTGCTTCACTTTTCCACTTGTCCCATTCCTCCTGGCTGACTCAACTTTTTCATACCAACCACTCATTCTCTTTCATTAAGCAAAAAATATGACCATATTGTATAGCACTAGAAATTAGACACTCCTAAATAAAACCATGTGACAGAAAACCTTAATTTTTGGCCACCTGCCAATACTATGTAGCTACTAAATTCAAACTAGAACCAAAAGACCATATTTAAATAAAGATTTATTAGAAAAGTATTTGAAAAACATGGATACTTAAATGTTATGATGAGAATATTAAGCCCTTCAAAAATCAGGAGTCCTTGCTTCTTCATTACATTCCTGGTATTTTACTGGAGGCATGCTAAATACGTTATGAATAAGTGAATTTAAAAACAGCAGAAGTGGGAGAAATAATTGCTTCATTCCCAAGAACACATATTTCCATAAACTTAGTTACTTGTTTTAGAGGTCTACACAACTTTCTAGAGAGCAATACCATTTATTGACAAGCCTACTAGAGTATCAGGTAAACAAACCTTATACTTCCAGAACTATACTGTTCTACAGGTCAGGAAGGATACGTCTGTAAGATAAGTTAGCTAAACAAACTAGCATTCTGATTTTTTCCTTCTCTTACCCATTCCTCCACCATTTTTCCCCCACCTGGAACTCATACATTGATCAAATCTGGAAAATAATCATTTAACCCAGTATGGCAAAACTTATGAGTTCTAAAGCATAAAAAAATTTGTATAGTGTTTTACAATAACACTGTAATACCTCTAATCTTCTTAAAAAAAAAAAAAACAAAAACAAAAACAACAAAAAAACCCCACAACTGTGTCATGACAAACATTAGATTGTGGAATTATTGAAAAGTCAAGTGAAAGAAGGTTGAATAAAGAGAAACAAAAATATTTTTACTAAGATACATCTTGTAAAGCACAGGTCTCCCATGGAATCAGTTGGATTTCTGTTACCAAATTCAACAAGAGTACAGTTGGGTTTTGCCTGGGAGAAAATACAAAGTTACATTGCTTTTGAGCTTTGTATACAAGTTATGTAACACTGATGCAAGAGAGGAATTTTAACATTTGACACAGGTGCAGCTAATTCCATACCTGCTTATAGCATACGAGCAGAATATAAGCCTGCACGCATTTCTTAAACATGTTCAAACTGTGTTTTGCTTACTGTATCTGTACAAGAAGTCCTGTTAGAACTGGTAAACTTTTGTAAATAAAACACTCCTGATGTATTTCTAAATGTATTTACTAGAAATCATCAGACGGGATCAACCACCTATGTTAAAAGATTGAATTAGCATCTTGCTTATCCATTGACAATACAGCAATTGTGCCTTACAGCCTGTCCCCCTATCCCCCCCTTCTTCCCCCAGCCTTTTCTGGTTTGCTATTAACAGTATCTCAGATCTCTTTGTCTGCTTGGGACACTAGATACACAGTAAAAAAAAAAAAAAAAGGCAAAGCAATTTATACTGCAGACTTTTTGGCTCCTTGACAAACATCATCACTCCAAGTCTGTTCTGTCAATAGATCACCAGCAATCTGTGATTTGGGGACCTGAAATATTGTCATCACCACTGATCAAAAGCCAAGTAGCTCCTCACTGGATATTTTTAGAGGGGAGACCATGCTGACAGAGTCTCAGACAGAGCGATCCATCAGCAATATCAGCATCAGCAATATCAGCCTGAGGACTCCAGCGTGTAGAGCAATGTTGTAGAGGAAACCCCTGCTCTCCCTCACCAGCCACTTCTGGTTTGAGTAAATATATTTAGGTAGTTCACACACAAATAGGAACATCAGGTTCTCTGAAGTGACACTGCCCAGCCTGCCTTCCAGTGAAACACCACCACCGTGTTCAGGAGGTCAGACAGAGATGCCAGGTCTCAAAAATCCAAGATGTCCCGAAGTCCTAAAAGCAGGTCACGTTTATGTGGCACTTAGCTGGCATTAAGTATCAGGTACAGCATATTCCTCAAATACTAATGTTGCACTTGCTAAAAAAAAAAAAAAAGAAAAAAAATCTGACTTTGGAAATCAAACTAAATTGCTTTACTTAATCTAACTGTGCAAAGTTTTAGCCATTCTAAGCTAAATTGAGGACATCAAACATGATCAAAGTCTACAATTTTGTTTTTACCACTTAAAAATAGGTTTCTTCTCTGCTCAGTTTAAGTCTTTTTATACTAATACACATGAAATAGAAGAAATATTTATTATCCACTACCAAAAATTCGCATCTCTTCAAACAGACTGGGGGGGGAAGACAGCAAGACCTATACATGCACTGTACCTCCTAGACTTAGAGACAGAAAAGGAAGAATTACAAAGCTGATTAATCTTGATTATTTTTAATTAAAAGGTATTTACAGAGAGGGAACATTTAAGACAACTGATCAAAACTCAACCTCAAAAAGGCAAAGAAGAGATGTAAAGGTTAAGTTTTACACCATACCTTTGCATTTCATCCACATAAAGTAATTGCTGCACAGACCTATGCTACATAAGGTGACACAGAATTGAAATGTCTGTTTCTTTCTGAAATTAGGAGTATTATCCATCCTTTGAGTGCTCATTATGACAGTCAGCATTGAGAATTAAGTGCACAGGATCCCAGTGGGAACACTCAGAGGCTAACAAACTTCCCTAATTTGACCAGAAATGTATGCTTTGGAATTTGTTGTTATGGAAAAAAAAAAATGTAATGACACATATTAAAAAGATCTATTTACCTGAGAGTATTAAACAATTGCTTAACAGAATAGTGCATTAGGCTTCTCAGATATACTATGGCTTCTGTTCAATGCTCCCATTTATATGAAAAAGATTTCTTGGTATCATGACTCTGATTCTAATGCCAGTTCTTAAAACCTGCAATTCTAAATTTACCCTTTCATTAGACATGCATGTTTCTAATTAAGCTCAACCTGCCCATCCTTCTTTGAAGAGATTAAAGTCAGAGTCCACCAAGACCCTTGAGGCTTTGTGCAATACTTTACTTGTTCTTGGTAAAGACAATAGAAGTCAGAAGTGAAAAATAAGTGCAATAAGCTGCCAAGCTTGTCAGAAACACTTTCAACCAAAAATACATACTTGTGAACCTACAAAATCTTTAAGGGACTATCATATTTATACAGGAGAAAAAGAGGAAATGGTGTTGCACATCTCATATGCATTCAACTATAGGATGCTGTGTGTCATTAGTAAAATAAAAGCATGTGTAGTAGTTAATCCTTAATGAGGTCTGTGCCAGATTACAAATGCTATTTTTCCCAGAATGAACCAAACTTTACCTTCTAAAAATCATGTAGACATGGCTGAGAGGCATTTGGGAATTCATTTGGTGACCCCGAAGCAGGACTTCCAACCCTGTTACTCAAAATCCTTCTGTTGAGCATAAATGCTATGGATGTGGTTTAACAACAGAAATAAAGAAATCAAATGCAAATGTCTTCTGGTTTTGTTACTGTAATGATAATTTTGAGAATGCATTAGGCCTTCTATATCATTGACACTTATGTAGAAGAGATACTATCGCATTTCCAAGTTTTCCCCAGTACCACCAGATGACATACATCAGCACTGCAGTGGAAATCCATATATAAGTCACATTATTCTTGTAACTCAAGCTTCAAAACCATTTGCAGTAAGAATAGCAAGAATTATGCAATTCATCAATTACTGTCAACCTCCTTCATTAAAGCTCAATTTTTTTTTAAATACTCAAAGCTTTCTTGTTCCATTTACTGCATTTCTAAGCACACTAGGTCAGTCAAGGTTAGGCACTGAACTGAAGGTTCAGGTTACCATCATGTCATCAAGGAAACAGGTACTTCATCAGAAATATTCAGGAAGTTTAACAAAATGATTAGTCATATTTGACAATTTGTCAAAATGCTCATAGAATGACCTAGATTTTGATTTGTAAGTATTCACTACGTTACCCAATCTGTATTTAGCATCTACACCGTTTAGGAGCCCAATTCCCACTTCCCGTGAGACTTCAGCTTCTAGATCACACAGAATCTCACTTTCAGAGGTACCATGCAATTCAGAAATGAGATGATGCTATCAGGCATGTTCAAAAGCTGTCCTGAAGCTGAGTTGTGTTAAGAAATATAAGTGAGAAAGAGATGGTGTCAAGAATGCCTTCAGGTATCTGCTTATTTAAAGAACTCAATTTCTCTAAAAATTCTGGCATACAAGGTTTGCCCAAGCAGACTTTCCATGTCTAACCTTGAACCATTTCCACTGTTGAAAACCTTTAAGCTGTTGCTTCCTTAGATAACTGTTCTCTGACCTAGCCTTCTGCTTTTCATTGAATACGAACCTCCATATCCAATGCCATGCCATATTTCATGCCAAAAAATGAGCGTGAAAAGGCTTTTGCCTTCCCATATGCCAAACAGGTAAAGCAACAGTCAACCTCTTGGCAAGAAGAACCATTATTTTTAAACAAGCAAATTTGACTGGGACAACAACCACCTGCTTTCAAAGAAACCTGATTACTATCCTGCCAAGTACAACATTAGGAGAAAACACCAGAATGCCAGGACTTGATTCACATAATTGTGTATGTCATTTTCAGAGAACTGCATTCCTTTGTACAAGTTAGACTCTTCACTCAGATAAATCTAAAATAAAGTAAATATAAAAAAAAAAAAATCTGTAGATCAGCTACATACCAGAAATACACACACTCATGAGTTTCAGTATTTTGGTGGAAAGCTATAAACAAAAATTGTAAGGTTCACATGTTCCATTTTCAACATCCAGTGCAGATTTTCTTGCTTTTCAGGTATCCAGCTTCAAAAATAGTAGAAGTACTCTCACAGGAAGCAGGAATTAAAATATAACACATTCCTTGAAATGTATTGTCTGGAGCCTTGAGTTACCCTGAGACCCTTGCCAGTCACCCTTCCACACTGCTTGTTGGTTGTAATGGAAGGCCTGTGCCTTTACAGGATGCAGATTACAAATTGTAATAATCCTAGTGGTACTAAAAGGTACAGCAATTTTCCATCACCACATTTAAACTTATTTCTAATTATTTCCCTAAACATCTTAGTAATTTAAAGTAAATTAATCTAAGTGAATATGTAAGAGTTAAGTCTCATTCAGTGGGTTTAAAACAATTAAGAACCCCATCAGAATCCCTATTTAAGCTACCTCCCTAATTTCATTTGGCTCCCTTCAAAAATTCAGCCTTAAAGGGATATTTTGGTGTTACTTAAGTGAACAATAATTGACTGTGTTAGGACAGAAGAATGTACCTATGGCTGAAAAAAGAATACATTTATGTTACACTAAGCAAACAAATTTAAGTTTTACTCTCAGTTTCCAAAAGTAATTTTCTTGACCAAAAGGAAATTGCTGTACTGTGAAGATTTTTGGGAGATGAAGAAATCAATTGCAAACTTGGCAAGAAAAAAAAAGGAGGGGGGGAGTGAAAGGTAGAAGAAACAGTGGGGGAAAAAATGCAACATCTTCCCCTAGAGAACCTTTTATGAAAAGAAAGCCCTCCGGTTCTCAGATGTTCTTGATTTTGGATGTTACTACTCAAAGTGGACTCTGCATATTTGTGGCTTCTCAAAATGAATGAAAACAAGTGGAAAATAATGGTTTGTTATACAGTAGAACTATTATGGCTAATGCAATAAACCATAATAAAATGTAACATCAAACATAGTTATTTTATATATGAATTTTTAAGAGTTACCACGTTTTTGGTAGGTCTGAGAAGTATGAAGTTTTAAAGTTTCATTAGAAGCCTGTTTTTTTTCCAGAAACTTCAATAAAATAGGCAGTGGCCAAAAGGACAAGATAATACATACTCTTCCATGCTTTATGTCTCAAAGTTATTGCTTATTACTATAATTGAATTTTATAAAGTAGAATAGACAGATTAAGAGCCAGTAGGATGCACTAGAAGTAAGCATGCCAAGAGCAATTTAAACAAATATTCAATACTTGCTCTCATAGATAATGAGATGTTTCTCCATTTCTTAGTTTTACACTAAACTGGCAACTAATACAAGGAAAAAAAAAAAATCTATTAACATGGCTATCAGTTTACATATAAACAGACACCATATTTCCTTTTCAATTTTATTGAATGTAAATTTTGTCCAGCATACTGCCAGTGAATCTGGTCAGGCAATCTGCTTTTACAACCCATTCACGACACCGAGTTAGCACATCCCAAGGGGATAGAAGAAATTGTTTCAGTGTGTCATGCTGCATTCAGACTTCTTTCCAAGTGAGCCTAACTACAGAACAGCCATTAGCCAAAGGGTCGTGTGGTTCTGCAGTGTGTGAGCAGAGCATTGCATGCCTGTCCTGCATGGGGACTTCCTATTGACATAAAAGAAATAACTTTTCCCATCATGCCCCCATCAAAAAAAAAAGAAAAAAAGTCAGAAAAATAATGTTTTTGCAGGTGTAATGACTTTTGTCGGGGGGGGGAGGGGAATCAACCTCTTATTTAAAAGCAAGGGTGTTTTGGTCTTATTTGAGAGTCATTCTGTCATTTAAAAAATAAATGCAACATATTTAAAAATGTTGCCTACATTAAGGTTTATTGTTTACTTCTATGTTATTAATAATTAGACTACTAAATTTAATATTGTGCAGTTAAATAAGCATCCAAAACTATTCCTGTAATAAGAACTTCCTGAGACCTTCAAAGGGGAGAAACAATCAATTTCATTTTTGTCAAACCTCAGCTGTAACGTGAAATATCAAACTCTTCATGACTTACAAGTGCAATCAATAAGCATCAAAACCACAGGTCCTTATTTAAGTAAAGAGTACTGTAATAATGTATTTTCCTTATCTTGCTGATACTCCTGAAAACAGTTACTTCTAGGAATTGTTGAAATGTATGTTTGCAATCCTAACACAGATATACTGGAATTTCCACAAGTGACAGGCTCTAAAAATCATATCACACTGAACCATAAAATAGAAAATGTATCTGAAATTTAGTGCAAGATTTAACACTCATGAGTTCTGCTGATTCTGTTATCTGCTCCATTTACATGCCAATCTACAGCCCTACCTAAAAAGGCATTTCTTAAAACCCTTAAAATAAGCTGCTCCGGCACTTCCTTTGTAGCGTAAGTTGATTTTACACGTGTCTCAAGAAACAAATACTTAACACCGAACCACAGCCATTAAATTGATACCATCCATCAGCAAAGGTATATTATGCAAATCAGAATTATGCAAACATCTTTTTTTTAAGTTGCTACTACTTCTATTTTGTGCAGCTGTCTGTCAGAGTTCATTACATGAGGATGAAATTATTTTAGTAGCATTATTCAAAAAAAACAGAAAAAGTCACAAGCTGTGTCACTGATGAGCTATTTATGGCTTTTAATGTCCATTAAGGTACCTGACAAACCGAACTTGAGTACCGTAGCCGGAGTTCCCTCCCAAAAGCATCTTTCTTGCAATCCACAAAAAGTCATGCAACTGGCATTCAGCAATAAATACTTTGCTTCCTACCAGCAGCTTTGAGGGGTATTTCCTTTGGTACGTATACACAGCACAGCCCGCTACTCCTTTTTTCAGAGCCTCTCTTATATAACAGACTGCAAAAACCATCTCTGAACAACGTGATCAAGATGCGATCTCCTGTTTCGGCACTACAACATTCAACATTATCACATTCAATGCAGTCCCGAGCCATTAATCAACTTCTTACTAATGAGGATGATCTATCGCAAGTTCTCTGCCGTTTTGCAGCTGCAGACTGATAGCCAGTGAAGGCTCCCAAAGGCTCAAGTCATTCACAGACTGAAGAGAGACAGCTTCACCAACTTGGCTCAGAATTAGTCTTACAAGGATATTTGATCGTTGTGGAATGTCCAAGTTTTGCTTATATATCACTGTCTTCCTAGGTGGTTTGGGTTTAGGGTTGGGGCTCCTCCCCAGATAACCTCTGTAAAGGTAAACAGGCTCACAAAAGCCCTAAAGCCATTTGAGTCTCAGAGGCCCACAAGTAGGACATGCAGCAGCTTTCCCTGGAGACCTGCACCTAACTCCCTCACGCCATGTCATTTATACACTGACCAACTAACTAGGCTGTTTGAAAAGTATCGACCCAGCCTACATGAGTTAGTTAATCAGTTCATTTTTTAAGACAGGCTGAATACCTCCTTAAATACAGGATGACAGAGATATTTTTCCCTCTCTTGATTTTGCAAAAGCCCATAACAGACTTACGTAAACTCCATATAATTCTGGGTTGTCCTCTCGCTATCTTGAGGTACGTAAGTCTTGACGTACCCTATGGAGAGGTTTGCTACGAACCACAGCTCAGGCCGATGCACTGTTTTCACTTTACAGACAGACTACCTACACAGACTGTGAAAACAAACCTGCAATGTGAAGTTTTTACTTTATCTTGGTTTTGCCAATAAAAAGGCATACATGTTTTAAGGGGCACAAGTACCAGTTACTACAACCGATAAAGTTAACAGCTAGGTGTTTAATAAAGGGGCCTATTCATTTCTAAATAATTTCTGCAAGTTTTGGATATTTTTCTGTAATGACTAGGGTTAATCATGACGCCCTGAATGCGAACAAAGCACACCCTAACACTTAAACTATGAGAAAGAAAATGTCTCTGCACAAGATGCTGTATTCCAGTCTTTCATGTATTCGTGCCTCCAATCCCTCCAGGGGAAATTTAACATGGTTTCTAAAACGATCCCTCTTCAGGGTTTTTTTATTTTTCCTCCAAGACCCCCGGCCAGATGAATTTGTGTATTACACGTACTGCCCGTGCTGCCGCACCTCCTCTGTGGTGACTTGATTCAGCTGAAGCTACGCTTTGACCGATCGATGCAAGCACATTACACACCAGAATAAGAGTAAGGTAAGGGTAAAGGAAAGAAAAGCATCTTTCCTTTCAGCCATTAAATATAGATCAACGAAACACCACAGTGCACATCGCGGCTCCCCTCCCCACCCCCTCCGCCCGCTCCTCGAGCGCAGGATTTCGCAGACGGTGGCTTCAAAGGAAGAACCCCCGCCCCGCACACACACACGCAGACACACAGACACAGACACACAGACACACACTCGCAGCAGCCGCCGCTCGGAGCCGCCCCAGGGCCCGGGCCATCGCGCCGGCACCTCCCTCACGGGCTCCGCGCAGGGCCGGGCGCTGCCCCCGCCCGCGGGTCCCCGGGCCCCTTCTTCTTCCTCCTCCTCCTCCTCCTCCTCCTCCTCCTCCCCGGCCCATGACTTCACTGCCGTAACGAGTACATTAGTGCAGGGCGTCGGGAGACACAGTGCCGCCGATGCCCTACATAAGCAACGACTAACGTAGAAAGAAAGGGAGGAAAGAGATGGAGGGGGAGAGGCGCGGGAGGAAGAAAGAAGGGAAAATAACGCACTTTGTTACCTCTCCGCTGAAGGCACAAACACAGCTCTCAGCAGCCCAAGCCAGCCCGGCTGCCTCGCCGAGGGGAGCAGTGCAGGAGCCCGCACCAAGAAGAAATACCACGCAAACGGGAAGGGGGGGGGGGACACGACCTGGCACCATTACGGTGCCTGTCGTACTCACCGATCGGCGCCGATTCAGCCTGCTTTCTCCCAAACATACACCAAAACCCAAGAGCAAATCCTCAGTCCGCTAGGCAAGGATGGGGCGGGGGGCGGGGGGGGGCGAGCGACGACCCCGGGCTTCACCGCAAGGTCCTGACCTTGCCCAGCTGCAGCATCTTCGGCTTGCCCCCCCCGGGCGCGCGTGTGCCGGTACAGTGCGCCCGTGTGTCCCCGTGTCCGTGCGAGCGCGCTGATACGGGTCCGAGGGGCTCCGCCGCAGGACAGCTGCCCGCTGGCTGCCGGGGCGAGGCGGGCTCGGCATCCACCGCCCCGCCGCTCGGGCGAGGTGCGGGGCCGCTGCGGCGGCGGCGGCTGGGGCAGGCTGCGCGGCGCCGCCGTAGCGCAGCGCGCCTGGCGGGCGCACCGGCCGCGGGATGTGGCCGAAGGAGACACAGCCGCCGCCGCAGCATCTGCCGCCGCCGCCGCCGCGCTCCCTCCCGCCCTGCCTCCCTCCCCGCCTGCCTCCGCCCCTCCCTCCCCCGTCCCCTCCCCAGCAGGAGCGCGCCCGCCGCGGCCGAGCAGCCGGCGCTGGGTGGGGGGCGGCCCCGCTCCCGCCGAGGCGCCGCCGCCTGCGCCGGGCGGGGCCGAGGTAGGGCCGGGCCGGGCCGGGTCCCCCGGCCTCGCTCCGCGCGGAGCCGCGGCCTCGCCGCAGAGGGGCGCGTCCCCGTGTCCCCCCACCCGCCAGCCCCCCGCGGCCGGGGGGCCTCTGCTCTACTGGGGAAGGGGGAGGCAGGGCGGCGGGCCGAGGGCGCAGGTGTGGGGAGAGGGGCTGGCGGGGAGCAGCCCCCCGGCAGTGACAGCGGCTCCCGCCGCCTTACGTTGGGTGACTGAAACTTGAGGTCTGCCAGCCAAAACGGTAAAAGCAGCAGGGAAGCAAGAGCTTATTCCCCTGCTCGCTTCTCTCTCCCCATCCTCGGGAAACCTAGGTGGAAAATCTACCATGTTTTCAGAAGTCCTCTTGCGAGCAAAGAGGGTAAGGAATATGGAAGTCATGTTTACTCCTATGCACGCTTAACCCTTTACTGAGAAACTTGTGAAAAAATGCAATTACAGCACTCACCTGAAAGTTGCCATTCCATTGGTCCTCTTAACTTGCTGCGCGGAGTTTTGGTATCTGAGGAAAAATACCAATTTTTTTGTTGTTGTTGCCTGGGGCAATTACTGCTAATTCACGCTCGCAGCGATCTGAATATCGGCGTAGCAATCGGGAAAGCCATTTACTCGGCTGAGACGTCAGGGCAACGCCTACACTCGGTTACTTGCCCGCCTGAACCCCCGGCCCCGACACCGGCTTCGCAGGGACGAAACCCGCGTCTCCTTCGGGCGTGAGAGGCGGTGGCCGCTCCCGCGGGAAAAGGCGCGGGTGAGCGCGGGCGTCGGTGCTGTCATCCTCTCCGGCAGCCTCACCTCGTCCCTTTCGCTACCAAGCCGCCGCGTAGTTGGCTGAATAAATCATAGCGGGCGCTTTACGAACAGCTGTGGGTTTGAAAGATGTATCTGCAGGCGGGTTGAGCCGACTCGGTAGCGGTGAGGAGGGCCGCCGCCGCCGCCGCCGGGTTGCAGAGCGACTCGCTGCTGCCACCTTTCGCTTGGCGCTGTCGCAGCTTTCCCAAACCCGGCGGTGAGCGGGAACTTCGCCTCGCTGAGGGCTGAGGTGAAGTTGCCCTCGTTCCGTTCACGAGAAGGCCAGAGACTGCTTCTTCCCTTCATTGCGTTGCTCCTGCTGTGTCCAGCGACAGAAAAGTTTGGTTTCTGCCTGTGGTCTCTTTTTTTATTTCCTTAGATAACTTGTCTTCCTTTTACCTTTGCTGTTTACCTGGGAAGGATTAAAAGCGGGATGTTGTCTGCGCTGCCTTGAGGCCAGATCATTCATCAGCTATCGCTAGCCTGGTAATAAGCACGCTTGCTTTCATCTACTCAAAGATGCACCGTAGGAACAGAAGAGAAAATTAGTATTCAGAGGAGCCCACTTGAGCAATGCAAGAAGCCATAACAGTAAATAGTTAAACAAATCTGTAGTAATTAAGAGTTTGTCCACCTGAATCTTTTCCTCATCTAATGAAAGAAGAAAAGTTGATTCCCCTGTCTGTGTCCAAGCTTGTAACAGCAGTATCAGGCCTGCCCTGGCCATCTGAGGCTGGAAAAATCGGCAGCTGGAGGTATAAAACCTGCCTGCATAGTAGCCTAGCCCACTGCTGATTAGGGCCCTATCCTGGGAAGCAGACTGGTCTTCCAGCCTGAAACTCCTAATCAGACATGGAACTCAATCTCTCTTGTTTCTTGACAAATGTTCTAACTTCCAAAGTATTGCAGAGTAAGGAGAGACCCACCAGCAGTTACCCTTTCACAGGGAGAAAGAAAAGAAAAAAGCAGCTCATCATCTGCATCTGGAGGAAGAACATAATGTCTGTTAAGTGCAAGACATTGGGTTTGTGATTCCCAGCCTGAGATAGGCATCTAATTCTGGACTGAAAGTAGTGTATTACCCAGTAGATACGTAGAGTCACTCTCTTACTGTTAAACCTCAAGATGTACTTGATAATACAATGACTGGGTGTCATAGCATCCTAGATCCACCATAGCATCATGTGATCCACCTTCTGCAGCCCAGCCTCTTTTCTTCTTCGGAACTGAAACGTCTTTCTGTCAAAGGGAGAGGAGACAAAAGGGCCAGAAACAGGCTGTGTCTTCCTTTCATTCCCCCTGAAATATAGCCATGAAATAGGGGCATTTGGGAATTGGAAACAGCCATGAAATAGGAGCCCTGGGAATTGTACACATCTGGCCTAATTGTAGGATGAGCAGAGTGTGCTAGTGAAGGATGCACCTAAGACACCTGATTCTCCCCACACTGTAAAGGTTACCCAGCTACCTATACCAATGTATAAGTACTAGTCTGGAAGCTGTTGGCCTGGCAGTTAAATATAGTAGTAATAAAGGTAGATAGCAATGCGGACCCTCTGTAGGGGAAGTGAGGGCTGGAGGCAGAAGGGTTTTGGAGGAATCTGGGAGGTGTCTGAAGACATCTGCTTTTCTCTCACAAGATTTCCTCCTTTCCCATCGCTGTCTTGCATGACAGGGCATTCATCTTAAGACATCACAGGATTCACAGAGCCACTCCTTCTCCTACTGCTTATCTCCCCTGATTCTCCCTACATCACCTTTTCAACGTTCCCTGACACCAGGGGAGGTGTCACAAAAGGGGCCAGGACTGAGCCCTGCTTATGGATATGGAGAAGAAGTGGGACAAGAGAACTAAACCAGATTTCCAGAAATGGCTTTTTGCTCCTGTTGCTTCTGTCACAGAGGAAAGGTAAGGAAGAGCAGTGAGGGGTAGGAAGGTAAAAAGGAGTGGGACTGACTTCTGGAAGGGGTTGCCCCCTCTATAGTAGGTACTGTCTGCCTACTTCTTTCTCAGTGACTAAGCCTTTTGTTCTGACAAGCCAAAAGCATAGATAGACAGAGGCTGTTCAGTTTTTTGGTCAGTCCCAGCCTTCTCAGATATAGGCAGTCTGTTATCTTAGGCTTACTTGGTCTGTGCCTGGGAGTGGTGTATCTACCTTAATCCTCAGTTAACTTCCTTGAGGGTTTGTTTGTTGGGTTTTTTTCTTCAAAAAGATGGGAAAAGAAAAGGCAAATTATTATAATATCAAGGCAAATATTTTCAAGCACAGGAGCTGTAAAAACATCTTTGCCATTTATATTTGCCTGTAAGATTTACAAAGGTTCTTGAGGCCCTAAGTTTCTATTTGGTCAAAATAATGACAAGTAAAAATTTTAGAAAATAAAAAATGTAGTAACATGAATAGATTTAAATCCAGTAATAGGATTTTCATATAATTTCTCTTCTAAATGACTGTATTATAAAGAAAAATAACAACAACAAATTGTTTAAGCTTAGGCTCAAGGGTTGCATGTTACTATAGCTAGTTGCCAGTGATTCTTTTCCCGTCCTGTTAACTAGAGATATAACTTTCTCTTTGTGGAAAGTTTCATCTTCAGGTAAAGGATGAAGCTAGCACTGGAGGAACACAGGAAAAAGTCAATTGGTCAGCAGTTAGACAAGGCATCTGAGATATGGGATACCTAGACACAAGCACTAGTTGTGTCTGCCTGTTCTGTCTCAACATAAACCATATTTAATCTTGGTTTAATCCTTCCTGGAACAGAATTTGGGGACTTGTTTTCTGAATTTTTGGACAGAAGGGAAAGCATTTCTTGGCTGGTTTGACTCTCATATGTTTAGATTATGTTTCAAATTAAATGTGTACTTCATACAAAGATCGTTGAGATCCTCTGTCATGGTCAGGGTCCAGCACCCTCCTTTGTCACACTGAAGTCAATGGGAACTTCCCATACTAAGAATGTAACTGAAGTAAAACTAGGTCTATGAAACAGATTAATGTTTCAGGCAATCTTTAGCAAGTCTGGAATAAAAGCAGGAAAACATGCATGTTTTTTGCCCTTTTTAATAAACTGAAAAATCAGCTAAGCATAATTAGTTTTTCAAGTTTAGAGCAATACTTTAAAGAAGTTATTGCAATTACTGTCTTATCACTTTCTAAGAATTATTTAAAGGTGGAATTATTAAAGGAAGTTGACATCATGCAATGAAATATATTTCAGATAAGAAAGAGCATGTTTCTTGCGACACACAGTATGGTGTCTTAATGAAACCAAAGTGGGAATGAATTTAAATAACTGATTCAAATTTCTTCTCTCTTATTTGACTATGATGTTATCTTTAATAAGTCAAGTCAACATTGGATTATAGTAATATTATTTGTATTTTCCATTTTTCCTAAATTGTTACACAATATTATATACCACATTGCGTACCTAACAGGAAAGTGCATGTAAATCCTGGGATGGGGATGGTTTTCTATGCAGCAAAGATAAAATGACAAGAGAAGGTTTGCACAATTGTATTTGCATAAGGTCATGTCCTGATCTCATGGAAATATTTTTTTAGCAGTAGTCTCCTAAAGAAATATAAGGTATTTTCTGTTCTGAGACAAAGCTGGTTTTGACTCAGCCTGGTTATGAGTAAATTACTGTTGAAGTGCTAAGCTTGACTGGCAATAGGAAGATACAATTGAATTTGTAGTACCTGCAGATTTTGTAAATGAATCTGTATTTGCATTGGGAGAGTTGGATTGTATGTACTGAAGACAACTCTTAGTTCCCTAGGATCTGACTGGGAATTTCTTATTCCCAGCTTCACCCATAGATGATCAGATAGGCAGTTATGAACAAAATCTCTCTGAAACAGCTGGGTTAAAACCTTTTTTGGACCTGCTCGACTTTAAAAAATCATTTTAAGAATTATTATTTAGCTAATAGCTGCCATTAGTTTCCTAAGCAATTTGGCATTTTCAGTGTGTCAGATTTTCATATTAAATTATATAAAAAGGTAAAAATTCAATTGAATTCAATTTTCTGTCTCAGTCACAAACAATCGGCACTCTTATTCAAGGTATAGTAAGGGGACTGCATTATTTAATAATAAAACTTTATCTAAGTGTTCCTGATTAATGAGCCAGTTGGAGTTTTACTCAACTCCAAGGAAAAACATAATGAAAATACTAAGAGTGAGAGAGAAAGTGGCTGATTATTCCTATCAATTAAACACATCTGAATTAAAGAGGGTTTGGGGCTTTTATGTGGTTTTTTGGTTTTTCTTTTAACTTTTTGGTATATTGTCTTTTGGAAGATGGAAGGTCAGAAGCTGAAACAAAATTTACTGTAATGTAAAAATTGTTCTTTTCAGCATCCAGTAAAAGAAAGTTTGCTGTTATAAATTCGTATTCTATACATGCACAGGCTATACAAAGAGCTGAATGTTCTGAAACAATTTCTAAACCCTAATCCCATGAAAGAAAGTAATCTCAATCTATCTTCATGTGACCCAGTCTTATGAGCAGTACGATGTCAACTCAGCTGCAAATTACAATCTAGTTTTAATAGTTCAAAACATGTTTATCCCTATTAGTGTCAATTGAAATGCCAAGCCATTCTCAGAATGTATCCCTTAATACATTCAGAGCTGCAAAAGCATTTAGGATTAAGGTATAACACTTACAAAACTGTATTGTACCTTTTGGATTCTTTTTCCTTTCCACTGTACTTGTGTATTGAGTAAGTCCATCTCAATGATAAAGACCATCCTGCAAAAGGCCGAGTAGAAATCTTGCCACAGATTCAGAAAATGATGCTGTTTGAATAACAGTTAGTGAAACCTTGTTATACTAAGTATCCTTTTATTTAATCCAATTATGTGTGAGTTTTACTTCATATTTGTTCCACAGTGTAAAAGACTGTCAGAGTTCAAGGAACCAGTAGATTGAGCATCTAGTTAGACCTCGTATTACGTAAGACTGAGATATTACCTGCCCTGAAAGCAAAATGAATGACTTGGCACATCTTGCAATTATGGAGTGCTGGCTCATTTTCCAATCTATTCTCTATTATATTTAGTCAGTAGCAGGAAAGATGAAGCTAAATTTACTTGGCTGTTAACTCCATGTACATCATGCTCCAAAAGTCACACTCTTCTGCTTTTTCCAATGAGCATGGCTTTAAGTTCCTAGAGAATGTTGATCTGTTTTCCCAGTGCTCAGGAGACTAGCGTCTCATCTGACACCTATTCAGATCCTTTTTCTCAGTTTCATTTGATAGTTACACTAGCAACCGTTGTGAAACCCCAAACCACTGAAGCTCCATGGGTATACAACAGCTAGCAAGTAATCCTTGCTACTCCTACTCCTCAAAGCTTTTGCTTAGTCTTCTTGTGTGGCAGGTACATTAATGTTTTAGTGTACAGGAGGACACTTTGTAATATTCCTTGCATCCATACCTGGAGTTTCTCAAGTACGCTCCTGGTGCATTTAAAGTGGTTCCCCCACCAGTGGCACCAAGGCTGAAGTCACAGACGGGCGCTGTCTAGAGAGCACTGTTTGCAACGTAGACCCAAGGTCCTCCAGCATGCCCTGTACATACTGAGGCCCAGCAACTACTGTGAACTTTAGTGCTGATATAGATGTAATGTGGACATAGAGTCCTGAAACCTTAATAGGTCTCAGAAAACTGAACCCTGCTTTTCCCCTCTTTGCACTGTACCAGCGAGTGATATAGATATTCCCTGTTGGAGCAAAGGGAATTTCAGCCAAGTGGGACAAGAACTAAAACTACTTCATTCTCTCTTTCCTCAGCTGAGCTCTTTTGTACTTCATAGTTATGAAGCAGATGCCTGATTGTCTCCTGCTTTGACCTGATATTTCCTGCAGTCAGGCCCAGAATTTGTCTCAAAAAATATCGGAGTGTATCAAGTCATCTGGTTCATGCTTGTTAACCAGTCTTACCACCTTTTCCTACAGGTTCTCCTGCATAATTGGGTATCTCTAGTCCTATACATGATTTGTACTAGAGATGTGTTTGTCATCATCCTGTAGAGTTTTCGGTCATAATCTCACTCCCATGACCTAACTTGTTTTGGAATAATAATTTTCAGCAATGAAGGAGCATCAATTGCTGCAGTTTAAATGGACATCTACCTGAGAGTAGAATGGATGAGTGTGCAATGGATAGGTACAATGCTGAATTTTCCTTATGAAAGTTTTCAACATCACAGTTTTCTACCTGGGAAATTAGATTTCACAATGATGTTGTAAAAATGGAAATAATGAAAACATGAGTGAAAGAACTTTTAAACAATTATAAATTGTCCAGCTTGGTACCTCTGTTGAAGGCTGTCACTATCCTTCTATGTTCTATGTGATTGTTTTCAGCCCTACTTTTAAATGCCTCAAGAAAATATGTGGAGCACATGGGGCAGGATGTGTTTTCCCTCACTTCCTGTTCTGCTCCTGCTCTTTTGGATTCAGGATAACAGCTGAAGGAAAACTTGAGTTTCTTACTTTTTCTGCTGAAAAAGCATAGAGTAACTGCTTATTTTTGTCTAATCCTGTTATTTAAATCTCTGTATTACTGCACACCTGACCTCCTTGTGTTATTTTTAACTTAGTGGAAAACAGAAAGATAGCTTTTATCAGCACCACCTGCTTAAATTAAAAAGGAGAAGATAACTGAGTTTGGTATTTTCTTACCTTTAATGCAAGAAGAAAAAAATGGAAGTAATAAGCTGTTAAGTACTATGAAGTACTAAGAAGGAAATAAGATGTTTCTAAACCCTAATGTAAAGATTTCCTTTTTTTTTAATCAAGACCTTATTAAAAATGTATTTATATTAAATCTATTTAGCCAGTGATTTTGGCTGGATTTTGGAATTCCCACAACTTCTACTGTGGCCGTACACTGTGAGAATAACTGTAGATGTTCGAAAGTAGCATAGTTAGTCCCAGCATCAGTCCTTTTGGAGAGATGTTAAAAGTATGCTGTGGCAACTCTCATAAACTCAACAGCAAGAATACTTTTAAAGTGGTAAAACCTTTTAACTGAGTTACAAAAAATCTTTGACATTTCCCATGTCAGCTGTGCCCCTAAAATAAGTTGCTGTTGTCACATACAGATTTCAGATGGCAAATCTTTTTCTTTTTTACTCTAGGATATCAATTTAGAAAATCATATTCGATTTAGTGACCTTTGGTTATGTTTATGTTATTTTGTGATGCCTGGGGGATTTTTCAGCTGTTATAAAGCAGCAGAGAATAGTACTGTGCTTTTGGAAGTTTCAACATACTCTGCAGAAAAATATTGGTGAGCAACTATCCATCTTTGGATTCTTTTTTCCTGTTGTTTATTCCAGTGAGTGACTGACAAGGTGGTTGCCAATTTAACCTAATACTGCATCAAGCAATTGTGTGACACAGTGTAGACTCTGATCTTCATATGCTTAATATGAATTTTAAGTTTAGAATGAACTTTCACTTTGTAGAGCTGGCTCTCTGTTTCTTGTAAAAAAAACTGTTAAGCCACAAGACCAAAATGTGAGGGATCTCATTTTGCTGCCATGTCATTTTAGTAATCTATAGTGGCTAAAAAAGAAACTTTTTAAAAGCTACAGTTTTTGTTTTCGTACACAGAGATCAAAAGAAAGAAGAATGCCTCTTTATAGAATGCAGTGTGTTTATAAGTATTAAACTGGCGAGCATTAATTTGAACAATATGTAAATTTTATCTTTCACTTAGGTTTCATGTGTAGAAGTAAAGGTCAGTGTATTACAGTGAAGAAAAATACTTTGGTACGTAAAGGATATTTCATCAGTGGTTGTTTAGTGACTTGCTCTTCAGATATAACATTGCATTAGTCTATTATAAGAAATGTGATCTGGAACTTTAAAATATCTAATACCAGTCTCAAGATTGTTACAGTGATAGGGATAACAGACCATTAGTATTTTCCATTTAATATATATATAAGGCAGCCATTAAAACAGATGATTGAGGGTCAGAATGCTCTGTTACGGGTCTCCACTGAGTCAGGACATGTCCATAACTTCCATACAACCGGTTTCTACTTTTTCACTTATAAAATGGGGATATCAAACACACTAATGGACTAGACTGAGGTCTTTGGATGAGGGACAACATATAAGCAAGATACAAAAAATCCCTGAATATAGCCAGTATACTCCAGAGTGGGCAAGTACAAACAGCCACCACAATGCGAACTGCAGTGAAAGGCAGACAGCGCTGACTATGGCTGTTATGCTGGTAGGCTTCTCTTCTTCCACTGGTTTGTCAGGTGGTCTCAGCTTTCCCTCTGACGAGTAATTGGCAAAGAAACATGATGTTACTGGAAGATGTGAGACTGCCAACCATATACTGCAAATTACTGTATTTTGTTGTGGAGAATGGCCAAAATTATGTACTCCTGACCATTATGGTAACAGTCCTGACTGCTCTTTCAGACCAGCGCAGACAGTGGAGCTTCCTTAGCCTTCCAGAGCAATGGGGAAGGCTCTTGCACTTACCGCATCACAGGTGCCTCCTTTGCTCTTGATTTCCTGTCTCTGCAGATCTATCATCACCTGATTTCTTACCACTGTTATTGTCTACCACAGCCAGCTCCATCATCCTTCAAATTTCTTTCCTTTGTGCTACTGAGCTCTGTACAGACCTGTTGCTACTTTCAGGTCAAATTTCTTTTCCAGTACCCTATAGACTCTAAGCCATACTCCTTTATCCTAAGAGACTATAGGGACTTTCATGCTTATTCTTAGGGACCCTGTTTTCCTTCTCTGTTCATCATCACATTCCTATTTTTCTTAAGCAGATGTAGAAAGCTATGACTACTTAGTTGGCAATACATTTAGACTTAGCTCTCTGCTTCCCCTGAAGTATTTAGTCCATTGTCTGTACCTAATCTTCAGTGGCTTAATGGAAAGATGGTGTATAATTAAAAGGTGAGGATACAAGAAGATTATACATCTGGCAATTCAAAACTGCTGCCTCTTCCCCCTCCTCCCCATCATTCTCGAACAGAAGTTATAACATTGTTACTGAAGTTAACATTCTCGAACAGAAGTTAACACATTCCTCAAGCTATTACTTGAGGAATTTTGGGGTATGTATGAAGGGTTGCCAAATCCAGTGGAGTTTAAAGCCCAAGAGATTTCTCCTACTCAGTCTGGTTTTTGGTGTTCCTGTTAGTAGGAGCATTTGTTAGCAAGGCTTAGCATGCGTTCACAACAGACACAGTGGGCCACACAGATGGACAAAGTGTGCATCCCTGTAAACACCAACAGTACTCACACAGAAATGAACAATATGGTGCATCCCCATTCCCCCTCTCCAGATGATCAGTTTACTAGTGGACATTCATACATCTTCACTCTTCATTCACAGTCACTCCTAAATTCATGGGTCCCTAGATCAGACAGGTCTGCCCAGGAACCATGTCCAAACCCATGGCCCCATTTAACCCATCTTTAGGTCTGACCTTGTGTCTTTCCAGATTCTGATCTCTTCCAGCTTGCCAGCTAGTCCAGCTTGAAGTGTGCTAGTGAGTCATCTCCACACACCTCCACACAGAGAGCAAGGTCACACAGAACAGAGTGAGGAACAGGGCTCAAGAAGATAGGATAGGACAGACTACAGTGATCAGGTGTGGAGCTCAGCTGGACAAGGGTATTGACCTTTTCCCTGCCTTTGGTTCTTTCCCCTAGACATCTTGTAATAAGTTTCACCCATTCCCGTAAGCCCCTTAAAGACTCTGAGAATAAGTTTCCTTTTTCCCATGAGACCTGCGATACTCTTGTTCCCCCTCTGCACCCCTTCTTATTGATTACAAAAAGCTGGTGGAACCTCTCCAAGGCCTTGAGTGATTCGTTCAGTTGTGTTCCCTCAATCTGTGACCTGAGAAATCTGGTCTTTGATATTGTCTCTGTTATCTCTTGTTCCTTAGGTCTGTGTAGGTAGGTGGGGTTTATTACTTTTTCTGTCTCTTCTCTTTGTTTTTCAACAATATTCTCAAGAAAAGTCCTTACATTACAGGTATCTACATGTCCTTTATGTTTCCCATAGCTTTTACCTTCCACATATCCTTCCAGTACTTATTAATATTCCACCATGTTTGAGCAACTAGAGATCATCTGCTTAAGAAAATTGATCTACAACCAAAAAATAAAGCCAATCCTCTTTGTTAGAGTCATTTATTAACAAGATTCTGAGGATAACATCAGCCAATGTTCTTCTAAGCAATCCAATGTGCTTTTTGCAGACTCTGAAGAGAGCAACAGCTACAGAAAATTACCTTGATTTTTACACAATATTTTACTGGTAGAAGAAATACACTGATATTAAAAGAAAAACACCTCTGGTAACAACAAATAACTATCCACTTGGATTATATCATAATTTAACATGAAGACTCAAGAACGACTCCAGTCCTGTGGGCTTTTAAAATACCCAGTAATCTTCAGACCTTTTAGTGCTGCTTTGACAGCTTTTCTACAACAGCAACCAAGAGAGTCTGTGTATTCTGCACAGAACTCCTAGTATTCAGCAAAAAAATGGAAAGCCAGAATATTTTAGCTGCAACACTCTACGTTTCCCCAAGTATCTTCTTGAGCTGTTTCTTGGCAATTTCACTGCTGTAGTGCCTTATGTGAGAAGTTGCACATGAGACATCATTTCACATGATGTTCTTCAGCTGCGAATCTGAAATTATTGAAAAGCTCAGATTTCAATAATTATTTTCTCCTACAGAAAGAGGACACTTGATGAACACAAACTGTTATGTGAAGGAAAAAAACCAAAACAACTGAACAATTTTGTCTCAATTTTGATTGATTAAAAAACTTTTACATGCTGTAGAAAGCCTCAAGATAGTCCATAGACCCCAACCACTTCCCAGAGGCAGCTTACCCTTCCCTGTTTTGTCTCCGTGTGACACAAGCCAGACCTGTTCCCTCACCTTGAGGCAACCAGAATTTTGAATAAACTATGGATTTGAAGGACTTCTTCGATCTAGAGCTCAAAGCAGTCAAAGAGTGGGGAGATGGGATTTAAAGCCATTTTGTCCTTTCCAAGAATTACATCAGAAAAGCAGAAACTTTCCTAATTATAGGAAAATACATGGATGAATAAAAATGGTTTCTGAATGAAATGGCATAGACTTTTACAGCCTACAAACCTTAAAAACTCCCATGGAAAGGACCAGTATTGCATCTTACATAGCACAACACAAACAGGACCATATCTTCCTAGAAATTGGTGATGATTTTGTTCATTGCAGATTCCTAAGAGTCCATAGATTAAGGTAACTTCCCTCTAAAGTCCATCCCCACGTGCCAAGACAGCCAGCCAATCTAGAGGTCAAGATATCCACCAGGTCTACTGCAGCTCCACATTGAAAAACCCAAGGAAGGAACAGTTGCTTCTGGAGGCAATATTTTGAAGGGTATGCATCTCTTGCTCAGCTTCAAAATCCTAATAAAGAAGCATTATTGTCCACATAACTATTGTTTTCTGGCATTATTTTTCCATAGAGTAGATCTTATCCTTTTCCCAAGTGTATCTAAAACCATTAAATACCCAAAATTAGATCTTACTTTGCCTAAAATATTCAGTGTACATAATTGATATTAAATTTTCTCCTCCTTTCCTGGTATATGGAGAACAGGACTAGATAACAGGTGCACAATGTGGACACATGGATGGCTTAGAAGTGTGCTGTCTTTTAAGAACAATCCTCTGAGAGTAACCTTTTTATGCTCACATTGTTTATTTCTTCCCATAGGACTGATTTCTAACAGGTTGCTTTTCACCTTTTACTTGCACAACTGCACACTGCATTTCTCACCACTGAGTTTCTTGTTTTGTCAGATCATTTCTGCAGTTTGTCAAAGTAATTTTGAATTCTAATGTTATGTTTCAACATACTTGCAGCCTCACCTGGTTTTCCATCATCTGTGCATTTAATAAGCTTGCTTTTTACTTTAGTATCAAATTCATTAATGACAAGATTTAAGTAAAAACAGATTCTGAGCAGACCTCTTCTACTGTGGGCGATATTTCATTGATAGCTACCCTTCTGATTAGAGTTTTCCGACAAGATTTACACCCACGCTGTAGCAGGTTTTATCCAGATCGTCCTGTAATAAATTTTGTCTAGATAATGTCTCCCTAACCTGCTTATCAGAGTATCATTGGAAGTTTTATTATTGTCATGATATGAAACATGTTTCTATGTTTCTGTGTTTCCATTCTCTCCACAAGTCTCCGTACCCCATGGCAGAATGAAATTATATTGATTTGACACATTTATTTTTTTACAAATCCACATTAGCTGCTACTAATCCTGTTATCTTTCAGTCTCTTCTCTACTTTCAGTCTCTTTCTACTCTTCTCTTCTCCTATGGTTTAGTTACTTGTATCAAAGTTACTCAGGGTCCACAACGAAGCTGAAAAATCTGTAAAATCCCCAGGAAATCCTCCAGCTCACTTCCTTTTACCATTCTTAGGGTTAGCCTGCATTTAGGCTGCCTCTTGTTCCTATGAATTTTCAAAAATAACTGCTAGTGAATGTGTCTATTTCAGCCAGTTCCATAAATATTTTAGAATTAAATTTATCAGGGCCAGCTGATCTCCAAACAGTTATCTTTCTTACCTAAATGTATTCATACCTGTTTTCCCCTTGCTCTAGGCTGAGATCTTATCCCACTGGAGGGAAGTAATCAATTGTGGAAGCCAGTGCTGACAGATGGGGGATTTCGGGGAATCAAGATTCAAAAAGGGCACGAAATACATGGGTTTTCTTAGCTATTAGTAGTTTCCTTCTCTGTTGGGTAATGAGCCAAGATTTTTTTCTACTCTTCTGCTAGCATGCTGTGCATTTACTATTGTGATATGTCTTGTTGGTTTCATGTGGTTTATGCCTTGGTCTTTTTTTTCCACTTGCCTATGTTATTCTGTATTCATCTTTAGCAATCTGATTTAGTCTTCACCTCCTGAATTCTTCTTTTGGTTGAAGTAACTGAAGAATTCATTAATTAAATCGATCGCTTCTTATCCTTCCTCTTCACTGCACTATAAGATTGTGTGAAAATATGACTCTTGCTTAGAAGTCATATGTAACCTGACATTCTTTCGGAATAGGTGATGCCTACACAGAAGTAGATGAGATGGACACAAATTTAACAGAGGGAGATATACAGCTAATAAAATACAGAGTTAGTTAGCTTTTTCTAAATCAGCCATACATCTCATTTACATAGCATGCAGAATCATTGGAATTGTTGGAGTTTATCAATTAAATATTTTAAGATTAATCCAATAACTTTGTCTAGTAGAGCATTAATGCCTTTTTTGTCTCTCACCTCTTTTTATAAAGTCTGTTTTATAACCCTAAAACTAGTTCATTAACTCTGTTTTGCAAACACTGCTAATACTAGTCAATTATACTAGCTAGTGTTTGACAAGACCTAGAATCACCTTACAGATTACCAACTGAGTCACTACATGAGCAGGAATTTACAGATATGAACAATGCTGGCATTTCCATTTATAAGTGTTTCTGACTGTTTTTGTTTTGATTGCTTACACACACATGCACATAAGCAGGACTCATCAGCTCATTGTGGCTTGAAAGTTGACTCAGTGTGGCAACTGATGCATCTACAGCAGATCTGCTGTTCCTTTGTTAAAAGCTGTCACTACGGCCTGTAAGAATTATTATAATTAACACTGCAGAATTCAGTATTGCTGGACAAGGGCAGGTCCCCTTGTGCTGAAAGCCTTAAATAGCCTCAGTGTTTACATAATAAATGACATGTGACAAGGCACAGTATCTTGGTCCTTTGTAATTAATAATCTTTTCTATTAATTTTGGAGAAGAGATGACCATTCGCTCTACAAAAAAAATGATCTAACAAATAATATGCAAAGAAAATAAAAGATCTTAAGTTTGCACTGTCATACACGCAAACAGTGAGCAACAAAGGAATGTCTGTATTACATGCCTCAGGCTGTGAAATATTGCCACATTTATCTGAGAAGAAAGGCTTCGAGGGTCCATCTGACCTCCCATTCTTCTGTGATTTGGTCAGAAGAGAGAACTCATCAAACCTCCTTGTCCTGAGATCCACAGTGAAACTCCCATAGGACTTCAGCACCTGCTTGTAGCCAACAATTTTTTTTACTGTATCTTTAGTCTCAAGACTTTTTATAGCATTCTTTTTCTATTGGATTCACCTGTGATGTGCCTGATTCAGAATTCCAGTTGCTCTCGTGCAGAGAAATTCCTTACCATTTCAGGAGAACATGCCATTGCACAAAACAGCTCTCTATCAAATCCAGCCCTTCATGAAGCTTTCCCCATGCCGGGAAGAACATAAGGATCCTTTATATTACTGAAGGTTGAATATGTATTTCAAATACACAGAGCTTAGCTTTATAGAGTGTAATGCTCCCACATGCATTGACTACGAGTAAAATGGGCTGGGTTTAATTTCTAGTGCTTCTTACTCATACACTCAAAGAATATGCAGGGGAAACTAGTCACTAGCTAGTCACCACTCTGCTTTTGGGAGGCACAGCAAAGGTGGTGCTCCAGGCTGTTGTTTATAGCGGCTACCTTGCCTGCTATTCTTCTTTCTGCTCTGTCAGAAGCTACCACTATCACAAGGCAGAGGAAAAGGTTAAGCCAAGGACGGGTGAAAATTGTCCATCAGCTTAGTAGGTGTGTGTGCATTTTAGAAACCTCTTCTGTCTTATTGGTTATGAAGGTCTCTTAAAACCATGGGGGCCAAAATTGTTTCTTCCCGCCATGTGCCCATGCCTACGCAAGCACACACACATGTACACCTACATCTAACACACCAGGAAGGAAGACATAGGGAAACATGTTCACTGCTGTGGGGGATGGCATTCTCCTATTATTTCAATGGCAAGATAGGAACCTGGAAATCCTTCACCCCGCACCTCTGTATAAAAGGGGAAGAAGGGAGATGGTTCTAAAAATGCAGCTCAGTTAGGCAGGTTAAAAGTTTCTGACCTCCCCTCAAAGGTCCTGGAAAATACATCTTCTCCTCCACTTCTGGAGCCAGGGCTGCCCAGTCTCATCTTCTGGCAAACAGTAACAGTAGCCAGGAAGAAAAGCAGGAAGCAATGAGCAGGGCTCAGCGGGGGACAGAGCACCCCAAAATGACTGGGGAGTGTCCAGAACTCTAAACAACAGGTCAGTGTCCCCCACATCTCAGAGACTTGGACCACCCATGTCGCGTGGGTGCTCTGGCTGTAACTGGAAGAAGGTACATGAGCTATGAGTGGGCAGCAGAGGGGCTGGGATGGAAATATGGGCCTTATGTGCTCTGGACATAGTCAAACCGTGGGGAGTCTGCAGCCTGCACAAGAGCTGCTGTCACCTCTCCTGTAGGGCCTTTTTCCCCTCTCGTCCACCTGCTTTTTGATGCAGTGGCAGGACTTGCTTCTGATTGCATTAGAACAGACATTTTTGTGTTGTAAGATACAGTCAGGTATCATTTTTGGACACCATTTGGCAGCTCCTAGAAAACAAATAAAGGTCTTAAATTAGACACAAAATGAAGCTAGTATTATTTTCAAAGGGAAAAATGCTGAAAGGTTTTTCATTTTGTGTTTGAAAACCATCTTATCAGAATGTGCCAGTGGTTAATTTTCCTAACATTTTATGTGTGTAACACAAAGGGACAATAAAAAATTGTGAAAGGTAAAAACAATCATAGATTGTTAGATAGACCATATGGTGAGGGCAGACCTTAAAGAACAATAAAGTCATCATCTTCTGGCCTTTAGTGTTCATTTGTTTTCCTGTTTGTTTGTAATGTGCCCTGTGGCAGCATTATAAATCTTCTTCCTGTGTAATAACTCTTACTACTTCTTTTCTTGCAATTATAAAAGGTGTTTTATGTTTATCAGCCATTCCAGACAACACAGATCCTATCTAATGTATATCTGGAGCAGTAAAAAGATTGAGTGTATCAGTGCCTCATATAGTGTGATACATAAAATCAAACATTAATAAAGGCTTTTGACAATCTCCATCTGCTTGATCTTCACACTTCTCTCTCTGCTTTTTTTTTAAGAGATAAAGTCTTGAAATATTTCAGCATTTCCTCTAACTCATCTAGTCTGCCAATTTTTGTGTCGATCAGAAGATCTCAATTTATGAGTTACTTAGTCCTATGACCAGAGCAGAGAACAGTGTTTTTGTTGGGGTCATGGGTGTTACTTTTGTGTCTCTGGAAAACACAGAAAATATCTTGGAGCACTTCTGATCTGAGGATGAGTTGCTGTAAAGAGTTGACTGTAGGGTCATGGAAAGCTGTGGAAAGTGTGATTACATATACTGAGATGTAGAAGGAAAAAAGATTGAGAAGCTCTTGAATAGAATATCCAGTTATAAGGCTCCACTTGAGCTGAAAATAGAATTACCATTTCACTGTTACAAGCATAAAGTATCAGTGCAGTTTTTTCTTGATGCAGTTTGTTGAATGTCCATCTCAGCAGCTAAAGCACAGGAACTGCAGAACTTGATCACAAGAATTCTCTCTTCACAAGTGTAACCTTCTCTAACATAAATTAGGTCAAGCAAATTTAAAAGTAAGTATCTAAATTGATATTTATGTCTCTATATTTAGACCCCTGACTTAGCAACTACATTTCATAATTATGCTGTCCCCCAGTTCAAAACTAAAATCAGAATTTACCAGGTTTAAAAATACCAGAAAAGAGGAAGTATGAATCCATAGGCTGAAAATGATCAGATTTTTCCTCAGTTCTAGTTCTTGCTTGTCTTCCACACATTACTTGCTGCTTTCCTGAAAGCACAAGCATTAGGCTACAGTTGCATGCTCTCAGTGAGTTTAATGTAGAGGAAATAGATTTAAGATTCATACAGGAGAAAAAATATTAAAACCATATATTTTGATATGTAAGGAAATGGCCTTGCAATTAAACACATCTCAAGAATTTTCATATAAAACAGTGAAATCCTTGAAACAATTCAACCCTTGCCTTGTATTAATTCTCTTTTATATAAGTAATTATTTTCTTCCATTTGCTAAAAATAGTATTAATCTCATTTTTGGAAAGATGAAAAAGCGATGAAAAAATGATAATCAGAACTTGTTCACATCATGTTATGAGTAACAATTTAATGATATTATGTACTGCCTTAGCCTAGGTCAAACTTTTATTCTTCATGAAGATGTAATCTCATGTCCCACAGAGATGAAAAATCACTTAAATGATTCTACGCTACTGTCCTTTTAAAGGTGATGCCATACCTGTTACAAAGAAAGTTTTCTTACCAATTTGAATTTTTTGTAGATCCTAATTCTGACATATGTTAGCAAGGGGGAATGTATTTTAAGAAGAAATAATGTAAGTCTTAGAAAGTAACTCTATCTGCAGAATAAATGTATATGAATTCCTTTTCATTTAATAAAATTGTTTCCTGAATTTTCACAATGTAACACAGCACTTCTTAAGAGCATCAAAGCCAAGTAGTACCAAAACAAGCATCTGTTTGCTATTTATGAATGAAGATGAAGCAAACAATTTTATTTTTGTTAATTTCTTTAAGGAAGAGTGCTTCCCTAAAACTGTAGCCTATGGTTGCATCAACAAAACAACTTAACAAAGTACTTACCAGTGGACTATGGGTTGAAGTCAGTGCAGGAAGCATGTTTTGCTAAAATAGAAGCTATGGGTATTTCTGTAATTCCAAAAAGGAGCCCCACTAAAGAATCTAGAGATCAAAGAAAAATGATAGGTGTCTAACAGAATGTTTCTCCCATCCCACCAATGTGTTCAACACTGGTTCATAAACAAATACAGACAGTAGGACCAGGTAACCTATTCACATTTCCTAGACTGGAAAAGTGTCATTGCAGTTCTGCTGCAATGATATCCCCTGGAAAATTCCTGAGGAACTTCCTTGCTGAAGTAGCTCCAAGGTAATCTTTTTCTGAATCAATCCAGAAGGAAATGTCCAAAGAGTTCTCACAGCACTTTTACTGGTGTCCATGTCACAGATGTCTCAAATAGCTTTAAGGAGGTTTTCAAGACCTGGTTGGACAAAGCCCAAAGCAGCCTGGTCTGTATTGAACATTGACCCTGCTTTGAGAAGGAGGTTGGGAGTAGGTGGTCTCCCAAGGTCCTTTCCTAACTAAATAAACCTATTGCTCTGTGACCTCAATCTGATTTTTAAAATGTTTATTTACAAGTATTCCATTACTTATGAATTAAAATTCATTTTAGGAACCTGCAGCATTATCTGCTTTTGACATATTGGCATAGTTCAAAACTGGCTTCTGGACCAGATGTGGCTTATGGGATGCTTCTGGCTGACTGACAGTTACCTAGAGAAGCATGAGTTACAATTGTTCAAAAAAATCAGTGCCACCTAAACATCCAAATACCTCCATATGTATTTGGTCTCTCCTTCCTCTGTATAGCAGTCTGTCTCTCTTTTTTATATGATCTACTAAAATGTCTTTTGTTCTCAAGTGATGCTTCCATATATGCTGCTAGGTCAAATTTCATTTCCATCTTCTACTTTATGATCATTGAAATTATTTTTTTCTTTAATGGCTGAAAACAAATTGGGTCATTGTCATTGTATCTTAGAACTGCATTACACTAAATTTTCTTTAAATTCTAGATCTGCATATCTTCTCCCATATCTGTTCAGACAAAAAAATTACGGTAAAATAATGGTTGAAAAAAAAGGTGGAACCATGTGTTCTCATAATCCAGACAAAAAATATTGATCAAACTCAGTTTTTTCTTCTTTTTATGCACAATTTTGATTACAATGTTAAAAAATGTAGATTCTGGGGGGTGGGGGAAGGAAGGGGGAAGTTAAAATTCAAGGGTTTTTAATGAGGCATTGTGCTAAACCATCATATAGTATTCTGCAGTTGAAGCTACCTTCCTTTTTCCATACATACAGTGGGGATGTTTAAGCTGTAATTTTTTCTTGTTGAGTAATTAATGTGTGCTAGCACCTTTATTAAGCCACAAGGAATTCTCATGGTAACAAGATCATTTCTCCAAAAGACAATGAAAACTTATATGCACTTTACCCTCCCCACTGCTTTTGTCCATCATCCACTAACGAAGAGAGGTAAAGACCTTCTTGCATTGTCTGGGCAGGCTCTTCAGTGGGAGTAAATGCATATGACAACACACCAAAGGGTCACTGCTTCTATCATCCTTGACACTTCTATCATCATGCTTTAATATAGGGCTCACAAAGTGGACTTACCTGCCCCGTCCACTCATTATGGTTATTTCCTTCTCATCTCTGTAGATCTCATATTCCATGACTTTTCAAAAAGCCCTCATACCCATATTCTTCCTTCCAGGCCATTCCCAACAGATTGCACAGGATAACTCTGGTTGTATCCTTAGCCTCCTTCAGACTAACGAAAGAGCTTCTCCAATGCTTTCCTCCCATTTTCTTGTAATCCCTAATTCCAGTGTTTGTCAGAGGGTCCCATTTGTACTACCAGTCCCAAAAGTGCTTAGAATATGAGTACTTCTGATTTATCAGAAATTGATCTGAAATTATTCATAAACTGATAGGCATAAACAGATGTGTGTGTGCGTGTTTGTGCATGCATGCGTATGTCTGTGTATTATAGGTATAAACAAAGGGGAGTTCCCATTCTTATGGGAACAGCAATGCTTCAAAGTTCTTGAAAATGGACAAAACAGAAATATTATCAATTTTCCTGACAAAAAAAATTGTCCTTTTTATTTATTAATGCTACTTTTTATGTAGAAACCTTACCTGCAACAAGACAGCCCCTTCTCCTAACTGCAAATCTCCTCTTTCTTGTTTTTAAAACCAAAACGAAGACTAAAAACAAAACCAGTAGCTATCACAGTAGCATTTTTCTAGGTGAATGGTTTCTGTCAGCTCCCTCTGTGCCTTTTCCAGACTAAGATGGCCTTTGTAGCAACTTCCTGAAAGCATAATCTGAATTGTGTTACAAACACTGCATAAATGCCTTCTGTGTTTAATCAGTTGGTTGCTGCTTTACCTTTTTTCTGAACCATGATGTTTTGTCCATTATAACATTCATTTCAGCCAGATGGATAAAAGTCTGAGGATCCCTATCCATGAATGAGTATATTCCTATAGCACCATCATGCGAGTACACTGCTGAATCAAAGATCAGAATTCTTGTGGAAAATCAATACATTGTTTCATTTGAACTGAAATATCACCTTAGCTTCCATTTATGTAAACCTCAATGCTCTTTGGAGATTACTTTGCACAACCTTTTTTTCAGAATATAATAAAAAATTAATTCAAATTGGCTAAGCATTGTTAGGAACCAAAATCTGGTTGAAGAATTTTATATAGAGGAGATAATACTGACAATAAACTTCAGGTATGAGAGTGGTTGGTCATGCTGCAGAGAATTTTTTTCCTTATTTTCCTTACTTAAATAATTTAACTCCGTCATAACTTGCAAGTATCAGGTACAGAAGAACAATAGTTTGAAAATAATAAACTCAGAGCTAATATAAAGCATTTAATAAGGAGTTTAGTTCTTGCAACTAAAGAATGTCATACATTTTGAACATTAGTGGCTGAAAAAAAGTGTGACATCATTTCAGCTGAACAACTTCCACAATTATTTAAAAACATTAAGAAATGAACGATTCATGGCCAGTTAGTACTTGCATTTTACAGTAATACATACTTTCAGGAATATGAAACCAAATGGCCTCATAACATTAGTTTCAGAATACAAATGTACTAGCAACTAAATATATCATAGTGTCAGCTGGTAAGGAAATACTGCGTATCCAGCTTCTTGAAGGTTCAATAATCAGTAAATATCAGTGCTATTTCACTGTGATGAATGACAGCTGAACAACCAGCCAACTGAACCACCTTCAACCATAAAGCAAGCTATCATAAAGCAGATATGTTTATTTAAATCCTTGTTAATACAGGATTTAAATAGTTGTGTCAGCTAAGGAGGAGACAAGCCATATATTCATATAATAAAGAGAACTGTGTATTAATATAAACTGATATGTGATATTATACTGGGTGATGTAAAAATTACCCAGTGATGCATCTGACTCAAAACTCTTAAACTTTACCTGCTAAAATATAATTAAATTCTTAAGTTGAGTCATATGCCCTGGAATGAATTCTGTCTAAAATAAAACATAAGAATAAATGGTTGAATGAGGTAAGAAATAAGAATGTGGCAAGATTGTGGGAAGTGCATGATAATGCAAAAGGAAGGTGAAATAACCTGAATCATGTATTCAGTAGGCAGCGGGGAACATGTCTGAGGAACAGAGATTTGTAAATAATTCATGGAGAAATTACCTAAGCATTAACATGATCATATGATTTCAGAATAATTTCACTTAGGGTTGTATTTGTGCTGCAATACCACTACACATGAAAGGCAGAGGCATTTTTCATATACCATGGTAACCTTTTACACCGAAAAATTGGACATCTCCTTTAACCCATAGAAATTATTATTCAGACACGATCAGTAAGACCCTCAGTGTTTTGCACTATTCATATAAAGGTAGGTGTACAATGCATAGTTCTCCATAAACCCCCCACCTGTTTATGAAATGGAAATATATTTTAAGCTATCTGGGCTATTTAAAGAGAACTTATATTTCAGTTACATTCTCCGTCAGTAGTCATGGGGGAAGCATAGCATCTGTGTTTCACTTACAGCAAAATGTGGTTATTCTGAGCAGCATTCATTAGTCAGCAACAGCTGTATTCTGGCAAGGAAAGCACGGGCAAAAACTTTTCCAGGAATGGACGAATGTAGATTGGACAACAGCTGCTGCAGTGTGAACAGTGTCCTTTGTCTCCGTGGTCTGATGCCCTCTTATTTCTCAGCCAATTCTCTGCTAGCTCCTCAGACCTTCTGCCACAGCCCATGAAGGGTGGTTTGTTCAGTGGCATGATTTAGCAGATCTGGAATCACATTGGATTACTCAGTTATACTTGAGCTTCTATACAACTGCCTTTATTCCCAAAGGATGAATAAACCTAGTGAATTATCAGTATTCATATGGCAATTCCATTGTAATGGTGTGTCAGATGGTAAATAGGTTTTAAGAAGAGATACTTGTACTTAGTTACCATTTCACAAAAACTAGGAAATGCATGTTAAAATAAGAAATAATGATTTTAAAAAAAAAAGAAAAAAAAGAATCAAACCTGATTACAAAACTGAAAACTATGGCCAAAAAGCATCAAAGACCTTTTTTATGTAAGAATCTACTAGTTAAAATCTAATGTGTTGTCACAGGGGCATACATCATAGGGAAAAAAAGGCTATTTCTGTTTCTCAGTTCTTTGAAAGATGGTAATTTTCTTTTTTTTTTTTTTTTTTTTTTAAGAAAACAAACACATATGGGGAAAGTGAAATCTGGTAACGCAGGAGAAATATGATTTTTTTTTTGCAAGATTTTTAGCATCCAAGGCTGGAGCTCAATCACAGTAGATTCTATTACCAAAGTCCTTCCCCTGGCTCCTGGAAAGATAACAGAGAAGGAAGGCCTCACATTCATCAGGAAGGGGTTTTTGCTAACTTTATAATGAGCTAAACTGCTAACACCCTTAGGGAGGTGAGTTCAGGGCTCACAAACAAAGGCCAAAGTCTCTGGAGTGAAAAAATAGTTATTGGTCTTCCTAATGGTTGGATTCTGTGTCCACCTGTTCCTTTCAAATTGCCTTTTTAAAGACAATTAAAAAGGCAGTGATTAAGGGCAGATGTTGAATAGACTATGTTTCCAACACACCAGTTTTGGTTCATTAATTTCCACACTGTTTTTTTGTACCAACGGTGGCTTCAGTGCAGTCCTTATATGGTATACACAGGCTGATATAATTTGTTCTTAGGTTATTTTTTCTCTCTTTTATCTCCCTTTTGTACTTTCCCCCCTCAGTATATGTTATTAACAGTTATTGGAACATTTTATAAACTTTCATTGACTTTGCAGCACTTGAGCTCACAACTGGGATAGACTTCATGAGCCTCAGTTATTACAGTTGTCAGAAATAGATCCGTTTTTTTCTCAGTGTAAACCTGATTCAATACTACAGTTAACAAAATTGAAAAGAATGAAAGCACTTGCTGCTACATTGCTGGGCTTGACATTTCTAAATAATCTCAGACTTTCCCTTCTCATGTCCACTGTCACTCAAAGGTCGAGGCTCTGGGAAGTTTAGTAAGGAAATCACTTCATTATGCAGGAGACTACATAGAGTGAGTAAGGGTCAAATCTGGACCAAAAGGAGCTTCTCATAAAGAGTGAAGATTGTTGGTTATCTTTGTGGTATTGCATACATATAAAACTTAATATTATATCTCATGAACCTAAGCTACTATGTTTGCTGATGGCTAAACTCTTGAGTTATAAGACTTTAGTGAAACTCTGAAGTAATGCCTGACACTGGAAGTTTGCTAGGACTTAGCTAGATAATGGCATCCCTTTTTGAAACAGAACTGATTCAGTAAAGTACTCAGCACGTTGCTTCTGTATGGAGCCCTGGAGCACAAACAAGTTGTTTAAAAATGCTTATTACAGATGGTGTGGGAATCAGTCCAGAAACAAAAGAGAGGGAACCCAGCTATTATTTCTGTTGTACTTGAACTTGAAGTCTAGAAAGGAGAAACTTGGAGAAAAGTCACTTTAAAAACTCAGCAGGAGCCTTGCCTGACTAAGGCCTGCACTGTGAGGCTCATAATTGCATAAACTGTTAAATAAGACAACTAATGACAACTGACTGACAGGAACTAAGCAGAAGTAAAGAGCAGCTACTTTTTGGGACTCTGCCGTATGCAGTCTTCATCCCACTCCAGCAGCAACTTCCCATATTTCCCTCTCTTCACTGCTGAATGCAGGCTCAAACCAATAGCTCATGATTCTTCCCTGGTCTGGCTTGGCTAATTCCTGAGATAAAGAAGAACAAGTCTTTTCGTTCCCTGAGGAACAAGCTTTGCTGTGCTGGAGAAGTAAAAAGAGAGTCAGGTAGGAGACGGGGTGACAAGGACAAGGAGAAAGAAGACTCTTTCCATCAGAGGAGAGGAAGAAGAAAAAGGAGGCAGATAGGGGCAGGAATCCCCCAAAAAAGTGAATTATGTCAAAGAGACTGTAAGTGAAAACTGAAAGTAAAATACTTGGGAAATACAAGGGCCTGTTGCAAACATCACAAATCTGTGTAAGTTTTTGCTAGTGGGGACTGCTCTTAAAGAACTGAGTCCTGAAGCCAAAGCAGAATCAGAGAATGGAAAAATGAATTGTCTGCCAGACAGAATAAGAATAAGAAAGGTGGCTATAAGGTGAAAAAAAGGAAAAAAAAAAAAAGGATTCTGATGGAAACAAAGAAAAATCTAGTAATTGCTATTATAGAGGACAAATATTCCCACTGAAATGGCTCAAGCATGAGTGAGCTAGATGTTAAAAGGAGCAGAGGCCCTGAATTAATATATTAGTCAAATTAATTTTGGGAAAGGATTGCAAAAAATTAGTACCACTGCAACAACATGAAAATATTCTATAGATTACAAGAATTTAAATCCATGGTTCTTCATATTACAAATACTATGGTATTTATATTTGTGTACTCACCGGTTTTTTAATTTCCTAGATATGGATAGCAGAAAAAATTATTAGTAAGAATAGCACTGTCATTTCTGTTTGGGAAAGCTGAGAGATTTTGTCATTAAAGAGTGATACAACATCAAGAAATAAAGCTATTCCAGAAGGCTGATAAGTACTAAGTACACAATCCAATACCTTGAGCTTGTTCAGCTTAAATTAAAAGGAAGGCTAAACAAACAGGCTGCTAAATAATGTTTTCTAGTTCAAAATCATGGATTTGAGGTATATAAAGGAATTCGGAGAGGTCAGACCGAAAAGATTTGTGTGTCAAAGGCTCTGGAATGATGTGAAGGAAACATACACAGAGTACTTGGAATTTGTTGCCAAGCTGTTGGAAATTCTGCAGGACAGAGCTCTAGATTTAGCTGGATAACTAGACAGCTGAAACAGGATACTAAGAAAAAAATGGAAACCTGTAAGGATGACAAAAAGAGAAGTCTGATCATCAAAGAATCTTTTCAGGGAGATAAGAAAGTTAAGAAAGACGACAATAATTAACCAAAGTTGAGCTCATCCTTATCAGTGATGAAGGGGTCAAAATAAGTATAGGTGTGGCTCCAGCCTAAATTAGCACTCTCCTTCTGTTTGCAGAAAAAGGGACATTGCTGAGTATGTAGCAGGAGTAAGATGGCTATGAGAACGATGGTATGGAAGTGGAAACTGAGACATATGAAATGACAGGAAAACTTGAGGAGGTCAGTACCTCCTCATCAGGTATCTGCTCAGGGTAATGAGTGGACTACCTGGTGGGATGGATTACCTCCAATTTTTAGATTTCTGACTGCAGAAACATAGGAAAGCACGCAAATGAGTCTGGTAGCAATGATTTTTACTAAAAGTCTGATGTTGTATGGCATCAAAAATAGTTCATGAAGCAGTAACTTTTCAGAAAGAAAAAGTTATCTAGGCAGATGCAGATAAATTACTTTGACCTCTGCAGTGTGCAAAACTTGGAATATATTGTCAAAGAAAAAGCAATTAAGACTAGAGAGGCAAATAGAAATTGGTATAAAATGCAAGAACAAGAAGGTCTTGCTAGTAAGGACTGATAAAAGAATTTTCTTCTATAAATGAAAGGTTCATGAAAAGGTAATGACAGTGGAGGAGAAAAGTTTGAGTTCATCAAGATGGGTTATAAGTTGTCAGTGTGATGTGGCCCAGAGAAAGGAAATGCAATTAAACATATCAGAAGAATTTGCATGAGAGTAAGAAGTATTAATGCCAGGCTCTAGAAAATTATCGTGAAGAGTACTACATATATTGTGATCATCCATGTTCAAGAAAACAGAATTTTTATTAAAAGGAGTACAGAGACTGCTCAGAGAAAGGGCAGAATTTTCTGCAAACAGTGACTAACAGAATATTGTTTAATAGTCTCACTAAACAAAGACTGAATGACACACACTTGATCCCTCTGTGAGAGACCTTCACTTCCCTCTCTACTTTTCTAGAGCGAAAAATGTGGAGGAGTTTCTAAAGCCGAAAGTTAATATTGGTACAAGAAAAAAAAAAATAGCTGTGTGCTGTGCACAAGTAAGTTTAGGTTGGAACTAAGAAGACATTCTTTAACAAAATGAGACTTTGAACCATCTTTCCAGTAGGAAGTGGGATGAGAAAACTCAACAGTTTTCAGAATAGAATGTGGTTGCTTTATGAAACTATTCAACCCATCTGCTTGGCATAGTTGAAGACTCATGATTTTTTTCCTCTTGATATTTTTATGATTTGCTTTTTATTGTACCAACAAATCATTGGTTCAGATTACAATCCAATTGAAATGGCCAAATTTGGGCAGGTATTGTTTGCAATATTCATCCTTTTCATCTTACTGCTAGCATTCATTTATTTATCCCTAGCAGAGATGTAAAGTTTCTATCTGAAAGATGTGATATTGGCCACTGCTAGATCTAGAGTGCTGGCTGGTCTAGATAAATTGGAAATGGTGTTCCCATGCTTCTCTACTCTTATTTGTAAAAAAACCCATTTGTTTGAACAAGGGAAGAAGAACAGAAGCCCTCTGATTGTCACAAGTATTAGACCCTCCATGAATTGATTCATAAAAAACTTCAAATACCTATTTTTATTCCAGTTGTCAAATGTAGTGAAAATGCACTGAAATGCTCGTTGACCACATAAGATTAAATAGATCCCTGTTATATTTTAGTAAGTGAATTGAGAAATTATAGAAAAAGTTGAATTCTTATAGGTCATAATTTAGTGATGAGAAGTAAACAACAAAACATCTCCAGGAATATGTGTGTATTAAATTGTCTACTATATACCTAGATATAAATATGCTGATTGATAAATGCATGTAGGCTAGTTCTTTTGCTGAAGCTTGCCATTAGGAGTCACACATTTATCTTAAAGATCCTGACAGTCATAGAAAGATGTGTCCAAGAGGCAACTAGATTCTTATGAAGCCTTTTTTCTAAGCAGCAATAAAGACTGACTATTGTGTCAGTGGCAGCATGAGAAAGATGCATTCCTTGCTCAAAATATGAAATGAAATATACTATAGCTGTGCTTAGTGCCTTCTGTTCCCCAAAAGACACTTTTAGTCATTTCAACAAATCCCAGTGATACTGTATCCTATCAAATAGTGAAAATGAGTTCATAAGCCAAGCTTGACATAATGCACTTCTTATTGCAGCATGTATACATGGCGGAGAGACGTATTTTAGAGGCAGTCTGTATTTCTTTTTTTCTTTTGACAGCTGAGCATTTGGAGCTTTAGCATCGGATGGCTGAGCTTCTGTCTTGACCCTCAAAGGTCATTAGAAGGAGACAGCCAGGTCTGTAAAAGACTCCAGCACTAACAGGTTAGTAACTGCATGCTAAGCAAGTAGGCCCCAAGAGCAGTATCCATTGCTCAGTGGTAATCATATATATACACACAATATTTATATATGTCCATATGTATATGGACATATATACACTGCATATGTCATTCAGGCAGAGATGGAGGATCGTGTAAAGGTGATCCAAAAGACCAGAACACCAACTGAAAAAATGCTTTCAGACAATTTTGATGTCACCCAGCGTCTGAAGCAGCCACCTCTTTACTTGAAGCAGTTTCCAAGGCATCTGAACGTGTTGCGACGCAGTAGCTATTTTTTAAGCACGCCTGCAGAAGCCTTATATGCCACTTTTTTCTTTCTGAGTTTTTGTTTGCTCAGATCAAGACCTGAGTCGTAACTCTTAAATGTTTAGCCAGGCAGGATTAGGTATATGCATTTTTGGAGAACTTTCAAGTTAAAAAAAAAAAAAAAGCTCTAGCAAGCTTTGTTTGCTCCAAGGCTATCTGGTCACCTGGGTGTCAGAATCTACCTACCCCTGTTGCAGACATTTAGAGGGTGAATTGAAATCTGAATTACATTATGATAAAGAAGAAAACTGCCTAAAAAATGAGTGCAAATATAGACCTCTTTTTCCCTTTTTTTCTTGTAATTAATTTAGATCCATCATTAGGACAACTTTATTACAGAAATCTTTCATCTCACTTCAGTGGCTGGCTAAGATAAGTGTGTGTTACACCTCTTTTAGGGAAAAAGCTATCTTTCAGTGCCTTCAATAGCCTCTCTATACCATCTCCACAGATGTGCCTTAATGATACAGTCTGGCCTGCAGTACTGCAGCTTTCAAGACCTCAATTTTGACATAGTAGTTGTTAATATTAGAATGGGCTCTGTGCTACATTAAATCCTCTTACATTCTACTGCTTCTCTTTTTTTACTGTATTGCTTATTGCGGTGGCTAATTTTAATTTAACACATTTATCCAAAACAAAGTATGGCATGAATAAAAACCCCAAACAGAGACACATATTTATAAACAAATTAAATAATGTTTGCAAAGTACTTGAAATGTGGTTTGCTAAATCAGCACTACATATTATCAACCTGAAATAATTAAATCATAAATAACTAGGATTTCTTGTAATTCTGCTTCACATTATGTAGCCTGGCAAATTGTCAAGAACCATGACTGATTCCAGCTCTTCACCAAAGCATGGCATCTACCATTCAGCAGGAAATTAAGTTAGTTCTATTTTTCACCAACAGGTGGTACTCTGAATTTCTATATTCCTTAAAATATTCATATTGCAATATAGATTTTACTTAATGTGGAACTTACTCTTAGGGAAACTACTTAGGAATTCAATTTTTTTGTTAGTAACTGTAAACGAATTTGTATTTTCTAGTGAAAAAAAAAATGCCCACATATATATAAGGGTTCTGAAAATTTTACTGGTTTGCTGGCATTTTTATGGGTCTTCCAATATATTTTTGCATACCGTAAAGCACAGATAGATACTTCATCAACAGCTAGCCATGATTAGCTGTCAGTGTATAATCTTTAATGTCCCCTCTTTTCCTCGGGCAATCACATTCTGTATTTTGTGCCAGATTCATATAAATTCTGAACACTCCCTACTTTGTTCAGTTACAAAGGACCTACTGCCTGAAAATATCAGGATATTAAGAACTAAAAGATTAAATTATAGTCCAATTCAAAACTCACAATTTACACTCATTAAGTACAGCATACAGTGGGAAATAACACATAAGAAAGTAGAAACCAGAATGTGAAGTAAAGGTAGAGGTAAGAATAAGTGGAATTTTAGTTTTGATTTAAATTGACTGTAGACAGCAAAACATTCTGAATGATGATTCTCTGGAAAGTGTTCCAAGTTTTATGTTACAAATTATGGAGGATTTGAAAATGCCAACTGTAGTAAAATTATGCATGTAACGATTGTTTTACACTGACAGATCACTCATGAGGAAAAATAGCTTAAATGAACCTTGTCCAAAATAAAATTCTTATAATTCAGGACAGGGACTCATATTGTTCATCACACTTACATTGAGAAATTAGTATACTCCCTTGGTTCCACAGATTTCAGGGTTAGATAGTCAGGAAGATGTGTGCATTCAGATGGGCTTTTTACTGATCTTTACTTCCACAAATTTTGGGAATTCAGGTTCAGACAATCATTCATAGGCACAGAATGGTGAAGCACACAGTATTTTTGCAGTCCTTCAGACCCCAGAACAGCTTTTGGCTGAAACTACCTTATATTTTAGAAATGAAAGGAGAGGATGAAAATAAATTAAGGAAAAAAAAAAATCACACTTCTCCTAGCATTACACTTTTGATTTATTGCTACATTTAGAGACCATACCATGTCTTATAACTCATCACATCACTGAGTAAACTATAGAAAGTGATTCTCAATAGTTTTCTGTTTATGAGACTTCATCTTTTATTTCAGAGTTGTGTGGTAATTTAGAGATTCTACCATTAACTTTAATGTACCAAATGTATTTGTGCAAGAAATTTCTTTTTAAGAATATGATGGTCATTACACTTTTGTTCTGCAATGAAGTAATTAAGGTACATGATGAAGCTTTCATACAGCCAACAGATTCACTTTTAGCTCAAGTATGAGAGCTAAAAATGTGCAAGTCTTTGAATCTAGAGACCATGGGTTCTATTTTCAGTGTACGTGTACTCACTGGCAGTTGAATGCTTGTGCAAAAGGTTACATCACAATAACTTAATTTTAATACTTCCTGTCTAATTGTCTATATTTGTTGCAGGAGGAGAATCTAGTTCATGCTAGATCTACATGAACCTTTCAGAGATTAAAACTCAGAGGTAGGTAAATGTTCTGTGTTTTGGATTTCACTAAGAGTCATGGAATCAGGCTAGACTTGCTGTACTCTGAAGTATTAAAGGACCTACCCTAAGTTTGGGGCAACCTGGGGCAATCTTTTTCATTTCTGATGCATGCATCATAAACTTAAATGTTAGACACATTCAACACCCAAAACATCTTCCCACAACGCAGTTTAGAAAAGTGCACTGTCTTGAAAAAGTGGTGGCTTTAAAAAATTGTTTTCTTGTGTCGTGGAATCATTCTTATTCTTGTTTGATTTTTTTGGCATGTGTTTTCCATGGGATAGCAATGTGTATCTCTAAAAGACAATGAGGAAACAGTAAGATCTACACAAACGTACACTAGTTTATCTGCAGCTGATCCATGATATCACACAACATGGATACTTCAATGAGCAGGGGAAAACTGGTCCACATTCTTTCTTTTTGTATCTTTTTATTTCCTCTATCCAAAATGTATTTTTCTTAAGGTATGGAGTTAAAGGGTTTTTTTCTTTCATAACCTTCTTTCATAACCTTTCTTAAGGTTATGGAGCTAAAGAAAATAACGGGTAGGTGTAGCCTGTCTCATTGATCTGAAGACATACAGGGAGAGGAAATTACTAGTATTGTGTGCCTCCCTGATCACTGTTTGTAGCCATACAAATTCTTAACCTACCTCAAACTGGATGACTGCTTAGAAAGCTTTGAGTTCTGTTCAACACAGCTACTATATGCTTTCTGCTAACATATATGCATTTTTCAAACTTGTACCTGCTGTATGCAGCATATCACAGACTATCTGCTTGGAAATCACATGGTTAGCTGAGTTCTCACCCTGTTTCAAGTTTCCTGTTGCTATCTGCATTGCCAGCTTTCATGAGGTTGCTCTGATTTTCAAGCTATTACTTTGTTTCTGCTTTCTCAGTCTAAGCTGGCAGGCATCTGTTTTAGCTGATGTTTCATAGAGGGAGATTTCCCAAGACACATAGTAGCTGAGAATCAAGATTCCCTGCAATGACTAAGACATCATATGTAGTTTCATGGGTATGGTGTGGAGGACTTTAGAAAATAAAAGGAAAAGCACACTCCAATGGGGTGGTGGCATCTAAATCTCTCAGGTCCTGAATATCAGTACTGGACAACAGAGGGTAAATTATCTCAGGGAAAGCACTGCTTTGATTTTCCTGTGTTAATTCTGGTACTCCAAGTAATTTGGGTATCTGTGTCTGTATTCCATTATATCCCAGAGTGTGACATTTGGTAGGTGCGACCGAGGAGAGCAAAGTTTTGTTTTGGTTTTGGTTTTCTTTTCGTTTTTCTGTCCAGGCTTCTCAAATGCCTTAACTACCCAGGTAGGTTTTTTTCAAAGAGACTTTGAAATTCTGTTCCCTCTAAAATAAACAGGCATTTTGCCACTGCTTTTAGTAGATACAGGTATCTGCAGCCAGCTAATGATGGGTTGTGAAAATAGCAATGAACTTTTATTTTCACTTCTCTTTCTCTTTCTTTGGATGTGAACTTTGCTGAAAAAGTAATAGTAAGGCTATTTTTCTCATTTCAGTTTTCTTAGTTGCTCTTGATTCCTCTTCCTTGTGTCTTAGAATATCCCTGACAATGCAGTAGCTTTTTTAGCAAACTTTTTTGTGTCTTTTTAAGAAAGGATCTTCTGAGAAGCTCATTTTTACTTTAGATTCAGGTGCACTCTTTTTATGCAATTGTAGTCTGTACAGTCAAAAGCAAGCTTAGATTAATCTTCTTGCATTCCCCAACAATATTTGTGTGAACATTAGCTTTAAAATTAGCTAATCAAAAAATATACAGGAACCAAGAGCTAATAAAATCTTTAATCCTTGAACATGCAGACTATATCAGTGCTGTTCTGTAATAAATACCATTTTTATAAGTTCAGCGTATGACCAGGTTTTCTTGAACTCTTTTAATCAAGCAGATTAAAGAATAGGAAAATCAGTCTTGGTTGTGGGGTTTGGTTTTTTTCCATGGAAGAAAATCTGTCTATTTCAGAACTTGTTGCTGAAGTTGCTTAACAGCTTGATTATTTTCCAGAAAATGTGGAAAATTATCCACCAACAATCTCCCTGATAGTATACCTCAGTATTGGACATTGTCTTAGAAAAGCTCTTGAAGGAAAGAGTGAGTAGGGACAAAGAGGGAAATGCAATTATCCCAGGTATCAGTATGGTTTTAGTAAAGGTAGATCATGACAGACCAACTTCTTTACTTCTTTTGCCTTTTGTACAATGCTGTGTGTTTTGCTTTTTTGATTAGTTTGAAATTCTGTTTAAATAATCATTCACTAATACAGGAACCTGAGCCTTGACAGTTCTCAGTCTCTTCCAATCTTTTCCTGTGGCCATTATAGTTACGGATATTGATTAGAGATCTTGAGATTATTAGAAGATTCTTCATAGGTTTCTGTGGACTACTGTTTTCTGTGAAACTTTCTGAAATTAATTATTTCATTGCACAGCTGCTATGGTACTAGAGTGGGACTGATTACTGAGGTGGTTCTTTCCAATTCTGCTTAAAATCTCAGGCAGGGCTTAAGGAGGTGCCAAAGTTTTAGACAAGTCACAAATTTGTTGTAGTTCATGAGTCACACTTGTAAAACTGCACAGCTTTGTTTTATAACTGCAAAAGAACTGGTGCTCTTGTAAATGTTTCATTGATAACAATGGGGAATCATTAGAAATATTTATTTTAATTGGCTTCTCAGTACCTTGTAAGAAAAATTATATGCCTAATACTCCAAAGATTTCCAGTATTACAGTTTTATGATATCATATGAATATGAAATGCTTTTATTGTACGATGTGGATCACTTATCTAGTACAAAGTATAACAATAGAGAAAAATAACCAAGTCACTGAAAAATTTGAGCAACAATTTCTAGAATAAATGCATAGTCCCGCAAAAAAGTGGTGGTGGTGGTTAAAATTGTTTCCCTTATTTTGTAGTGTTTAGGTATTTATACCTGTGGTTTCACATGTTGATCTTTCAACCCCTCCTTTTGTTATCCTGAGCAATCTAGACATTTTTTCCATGCCATATAGTGTTGTTTCCATTATTCTATCTTCACTTTTCTTACCTGATTCCATTATCATCTTTTAATATTTGGATGTACTTCATTATTTTTATTCTTAATCTCATGACAGTCTGCAGTACACTGGTTTTACCCTTTTTGATCACTTCTTGCTTCATGGCTAAAGAAAATATTAGCGTCATGTTTTCATTTTCTTTGCAAGATCTGGGTCCACAATAGGTTGTTAGGTTTTTTCTGCATCTTTAAACTACCAAGATACAGAAAACTGCTACATTCCTATTTCCATGTTTGCATGCAGTATTCTTACTCTTCATCTCTGTAAGAACTGCTTAATCATCCTAGGAAGCCTGTAGCCCTGTCAGGGTTTTGGTTTGTTGTAGGGTTTTTTCCTGAAATTCAAGCACCAAGTGATGCTAGTACTTTGGACACAAAAGGATTCTGCATCCTCTTCAAGTTCAAATTCTTGAACTCACCATTCTAGGCAACCTTGCTAGAAAATTTCCAGTATTTATCAAATTTTATTTTTCTAAAATTCCAACTGAATCGCACTCCTGACTTACTAAGCTGAAGTTTCCTATTACTTTTGCAAGATTTTCTCTCACCCCCCGCCCCCAGCATCGTATTTTGTTGTTATGACTTCACTATTTGATAAAGGAATATGGTTTTTTATCATATCAAGGATTTGATATTTGATATCTGCTGCTCCTGGTGCATTCATTTTTCTAGGTCTATGTTTGGGAAATTAAAATTATTTATAATCCCTCCATTTTCACTGTTATTTATTTGTCTTACAATCTTATAAAATTTCCTATCCATCCCAAGACTCAGTCCTCTATCTCAAACCCCGCACACTAACTTTTGGCACATTTTCACCATGCCTCATCAAAAAAGACTTGTTTTGTTCAACCCTTAAATTCTTTACAATCAAGCATTTAACTAAAATGTTCCTTTGACTCTACTTTCATGTATGTCTTTCCATAAATATGGTATAGGTATAGATATAGGCTTCTGTTATGTAGATTGCAGATCTGCTTCCTGTCTTGGCTTGTTGAATAAGTATTTTTATTTGTCAATGTTTTTTATTTAGGATGTTGTACATGCATTTAGGACATTGATGTGCATTGTACTGTGATGTACAAGAGCATGAAATAGACTGCCCATTATAAATTGCGATCTCAGGCTAAAAATAAGTTTTAAACAAAACATTAAATATTACATTTTTCTTTCCTTATTTTGATTTCCATTTTTTTACTTAGTTGAGGCTGTTTACCTCTATGTTTATTAAAACTCAGTCTCAAATACTTACAAAATCTAGGTTTTGTAATGGCCAGAGGTACCTAATTTTAGCTACTGAAAATAACATTAAAGTAGTTAGACTCAGTGTGCACTCATTAATCTGTCTAATCTGTCAGCCCTAACACTGTACTCGGGTCTCTTTCTCCCTGCATTTTTATTTCCTTTGCTAGTGCTTCCCTCCTAAAATTTCCCTTCTGCTGCTTTCTGATTCTTCCAACTCCTTTCGCTTCCTGCTGCTCTGTTTATACTCATATAAATCCATTGACTTATTTGACCCCTGCTTTGTTCCACTGTCTCCAACATAGTCCCAACATGTTTTCCTTTTCCCTCACAAGTTCTCTGAATTCATCAATTTTCAGTCTGCATCCAGCATGAATCTAGTGCTCGCAACAAACATATCTGAAAGCATTAAAATAGAAAGAACACTTCATTATTTTGCCACTCTTCAAGTGAAAAAAGCTAGCAGTGTTGTGATCACTGAGATTTTCTAGTTGACTCATCTGAAATATGAGAGGCTGAACAGTAATGTCATTCTCCTTTAGGATGCACATTCTGTGGTGCATTAATCTTGTGGGTCCTTGAGAACTCCAGCCGGTACCTAAGGAGGGGTAAAAGTTAATTATCCAGCAACCTAAAAAATATTTTTAGCAGAACTGATGTATATGAAAGGAAATTTTATGTAATTCATTATAGCTTTCTTTAACAAGCAAGATCTTACCTCTAATGTATAGTCAGAGAGAATTCAACTGACAAAAAGCTACCACCATATAGTAATTTATATAACTAATAAATAAGTGTATGACTAAACAAAGATATAGTAGAATACAGAAGATTACAATATATCACAAAATGTCATATTCTAAGCAAAGTGTACATGAAATCTAAAGCACATAACATGCATACAGTGAAAACAGGGACCTAATAAAATAATTCTACATAATGCTAATATAAAACAGGGAGTGAAACTGATCATATGATTAAAAGAAAACTATGCCAGGGAGAGAAGAAAAGAGATGAGATAGGAAATAAATTGTTCAACTTGCTTGGAATATGATACAGATGCAGAGGAATTGTGTATTTTGTTTTTCAGCTTTTTCAATTTTGAGTTGTGTTTTTTGATTTTCAAAACAAGGTGTTCAAATCAGTTCAGTCTGTCAAAGAGATTTTCATATACTTAAGCTTAATGGAGGGAGTTTACATGAACAAAACAAAAACCATGTTTATCTCCTTTAAATGTTTTATTCTATGTATGTATAACTGCATAGCCATCGATAATATGTATTTTATAATGTTTTTATACATAAAGATTGTTGAAGACTCTGTAGTTATTCGTGGATAACTCCAGTATTTGAAAAGTAGAATGAATTAAAAATAAGCTCCACATTTGGGAAGGGAGTAAATTTTCTCTTCCTTTTCCTTTTTAAAAATAATCTTTGACACGAATTCTGCTACTGTTCAGCTGGGATTGCCATAAATCACATGTATGTCACTGTGGATGCTCATCTACCAGCTTGCATAAGATAGCTATATAAATTAGAATACCAACCTTGCATTCAACCTAGCAATCTGAAGTCTTTCATTCTGTATATGTTTGCCTAGTCCTTGTCTAATACATCCAAAGGAAAAAAATACAAAAGCCACTGTGTACTGAAACTTGTGACTCCTGCTTGCCTGCTGTGTCTATAAGTCACCTCTTGCTTTTGCATTTCACAGTACTCTTCCCTAGAGCACTCAAGGATAGGGCCCATTTAAAGAATTAAACAGTATTTTCTTCAGTTCTTCTCTTTCCAAAGAGGGAAAAGGGCTCCTGAAATAGGATTAAGGCAGAAAGAATAAGGAAGAATGAGCAGCACAGGCAAAAGTAGGTGAAAAATTAAGTTAAAAAAATCAGGGTGAGGAACTGTGGAAAAAAGTGTGGTTAATCACTGTGCATGACCGGTCGTAAATAACCTGCAAGCAGTTTAGAAAGGATCTGTTATCTTATGCAGGTGGTGTCCAACCGTCTCATGCGACAGGAGAGGCTAACCTGTTGAAATATGGAACGTCCTTTCAGACAAAATTACAAATGACAAGCTAGTCTCTGTCTTTTCCATGAAAGATTTTTCATTGGACCTTGAAGCCAGAATCCTTGCCATCACCTTGATATACACCCCACGGTGAGGGGAACAGAGGGGAATGGGGGAGGAGGGAGCTGAGGCTGACAAGCAGATGAACGGGCGAGAGCGATGTGGGAGTGATAGAATGAAAATCACCGGCAGCCCAGTTCTCTCCAGGACATTTGGGCAACACGCACTCCCTTCCCTCCCTCCCCAAACCCTGACACCCACAGCCACCCCTGGCCAAACAAAACCACACGTTGTGCATTTCAGAGGCCAGGTTGGATGGCTCCGCTGTGAAGCAAGGAGGGCACTGCATATGTTTTACAATCTCAGTACTGGTGCCACATTAAATCCTTAATGACTTTCTTTTTAAAGGTTCAGAAAAATCACTTGGCATGTGATCAGTGCTAGTGCTCGCAGCCAAAAGTTTTATAACTGGTAGTATATGCATTTGGGTTTGCTGAACTGGTTTTTGTTCTCATTTTCTCCCATAAGCAATAGAGGAGTTATTCAGGTGCCTAAAGGTAGGTTCCTGTGCCATTTTAGCACAGGGTATCCTGTTTAGCTTCCAGTTGCCACTCCAGAAGAAAAACAGTCCCTGTGCTTATCCCTGTCTGTCTCATATATATTTCTCAGATACCTCTGGGCACATAAAAGGGGCTAGATCACCACGTTTAAGCACCTAGATAGCCCCTCCTTACCTATGTCTAGGATAGGTCAAGATAATTTGTCGAATCCCATGATCCTTTGTCAAACAAAATGTGGATTTATTCAATGTTACTTTTGCTTATTTCAAGAATCAGAGTTGCTATAAGCAGATTTCTCCTACCAAAATGTTTGGTACTACAGTTCCTTCTCAGAACCATATATATATATACCCAAGTATACCCATTTCACCCTGAGGTGACATCCAACATGGTTAGTCTACTGTGAAATAAGGAAGACCAATATCATTTACAGGTCATGTAAATGTCAAGCTCAGCAGTTCCTTCCATAATGAAATATGCTGGGCTAGATTTACTGCTCCAGTGGGATACCTCTCTGCTAGTGCAAAATAATCTACTACAGCTGGTATATCTGCAGATAAGCTGGAATGGGAGATCCTCAGCTTGCCCAGTACCAGGACTGCAGGCTGCTTTCCCACTTCCCTGTTGTAGCATTCATTTAAGAATACTTCAGGGTTTATGGATTTAAACAAACCTTATGGCTGTCTCCTCTAGGGCACTGTCCCTTGTGCCTCTGCCACATGGTGCAGTGTGAGGCTGGAAGTGGAGATCCATCACCTCAGCTTCCTTCCTCTACTGGGTAAGTTGTAAGTGATGCAGAGTGTGTGTCCACAGATTTTTTGACTGTTCAGGGCATGCTATTCAAAGCAAGCCGGTCCTCTGATCCAACTAAAGACACAACATGGATAAGATGAGCAACCTGGCTTACAATTTTCTTTCGCTGTCAGCTTTCATTTCTTAATGAGGTTTTCATTTTCCGAAGGGTTTGATTTACTTTCTCACTAAGATCTTTTCCTGTTCAGAAAAGGAAGTTTTTCACTTCAAGAGTTGTATTTTTTGTGAATCTCTCTGCTTCTTTATTCTATAGATGCTCCCAAATTTGGCTTTCAAGACGTTGATCAATGAAAGAATCCAACAGAATTTTGTCATATCAGCACTTGCTTACCAAAATTTCATAATTTCTTCATTCAGAATGTCACAATCTAATCAGTGTGTTTGCTGTGCAGAAGTAGTAAAAATATCTGTCTTTTCAACTTTATTCTTGGAAGTACTGACTCAAAGTTGTTACCTTTTCCAAGTCATAATGCTTAGTTGAGTCCAACCAGTTTCAAGGGATTATCAGAGAAGAAGAATACACATCTGATGGAATTACTAGTTGGTGGTAAGGAACAGACAGGAACAAATCTATAAGCAATGCATATCCATTTATATTGTGAAATAAGAAATATCCATGACAGGGGGTTGCTAATCTCATTACATTTGTTCAGCTCAAAAAATGCAATGAGGTGATTTACTGTGAAATCAGGCTTATGCTCTGCAGATGATAGGATTTTAGTTTCTGAAGCTTGTTAATGCTAATGCAACATTTTTCATTTACCTAGTGGGCTTTCAATGAATCCAGAAGCATCAATTCAACAAATCACTCTGGCACATGCTTCATTCTGATCGGACCCAAGGAACATGGCTTCCCCCACATGGTAGGGCTATGTGGAGAATAAGCCCATGCTTCTGTGCTTTGCTTACTTGAGAGCTAAGATATATTCATCTGGTCTCCATTTCTGGTCACCTAGCAAAGCTGCTTTTCCTTTGGGAGCTACACTAACATGGGTTCTCCTCAACGTTGGGCAGAAAACGTGCAGAGGTTGTTAATGCTGCTCAGAGACATTATTTGCACCCTGGGAAGTTTTCACCTGAGATGTACTATACAGCAGCTCATCTTTCAGCTCCAGTCCTTTCCTATCCTGTTGCAATTCCTGCAGACTGGCTAAAGCCTGACACAGCTGCAAGTTGGTTGTGAGACTCTGTGGTTTCACAGCGAATGAAACATAGAGTTGCTGTTGCTTCCCTTCCACATACCCCTGCCAAGTTTCATCAGCTTTAGCTTTACTTTGCCAAAAAAAAAAAACCAACCCAGGAAGAACTTAATCCTCTGTTTGTAAAATAGAGTTAAATACAGCATTGGCAAAACAACTTGAAAACATGTACTTGTTGTGGTTTAGCCCCAGCCAGGAACTAAGCACCACGCAGCCACTCGCTCACTCCACCCCCGGTGGGATGGGGGAGAGAACCGGAAGAGCAAAAGTAAGAAAATTCGAGGGTTGAGATAAAGACAGTTTAATAGGTAAAGCAAAAGCCGCGCACGCAAACAAAGCAAAGCAAGGAATTCATTCACTACTTCCCATGGGCAGGCAGGTGTTCAGCCATCTCCAGGAAAGCAGGGCTCCATCACGCATAGTGGTTACTTGGGAAGACAAACGCCATCACTCCAAATGTCCCCCCTTCCTTCTTCTTCCCCAGCTTTATATACTGAGCATGACGTCATGTGGTATGGAATAGCCCTTTGGTCAGTTGAGGTCAGCTGTCCTGGCTGTGTCCCCTCCCAGATTCTTCTGCACCTGGCAGAGCATGGGAAGCTGACAAGTCCTTGACTAGTGCAGCAACAACTAAAACATCTCTGTATTATCAACACTGTTTTCAGCACAAATCCAAAACATAGACCCATACCAGCCCCTATAAAGAAAATTAACTCTATTTCAGCTGAAACCAGGACAGTACTTTTTCAAAGACCTTTTCTTCCATTAGGCGACACTCATGCCATTTAGAACATGCTTTTGATGCAGCACCTAAAGATAAGCAGGCCACAGGACATGACTGAAAAGCCTGCTGCTCATCACTACATCTGCTAGTTCAGGAGAATACTGCACATAAAAGGATAATGGGCATTGGAAGCTTTGGTGCAAACCTGAACGGCTGTTAAAGAAATTGTTTGATTTCAGAAATATTTTTGTAAAGATCCCAAAGAGTATTTTTATATGAATCAAACACTTAAGGAGGAAAACTCCTTAACATGGTAGCATAAAGAGCGCTTGCAGGGTAAAACAAACAAACAAAATTCTTCAGAGACATTTGTTCTATGTCAAATTGTTGCTAGCTGGTTACTAGAATTAGGTATGCTAAGAAGATAATCTTTGCAGAGAGGTTTTTTGAGTTCTGAATATGACAATATATTATGGAACAATATTTTAGATACTAGATATTAAAAAACCAGTACAGGTAGAGTACAGGTAACAGGACAGGCATGGCTGACAGAATGTTATTGCGAGCTAATAAGCTCCTATGGACCTTGCTACAAAGTTGATTCAATCACGCTTCAGAAATAAGAGTTAAAGAACAAGCTAATTTTCCACTTCTATTTGCTAATCACTAAGTTTGTGATTTATGTAATTTCTTCAGTATTTCTTTGAATGCTTTTGTTTGCTGTTATTTGTAAATATTCAATATTATAATTTTAAGATGGACTGGTTTTCCATACTTTTATCTAATTCTGTATTTCTGTTTCCTGCATGGACACCTAACTCTTTTTTTATAATTTTCTTGTGGCGACACTTACATAAGTGAAAATTTACTTTTCCAGGATAAGTTGAGATACACAATTCAAATCAGTACTTGGAGGTATTCCTAAGAAAATAATAATTTACTAAATGTTTGTAAAGAATGAACATAGTGTGATGTGAAAGGAGTCAAAGTTATCATAAAAAAAGATGCTGCAAAGAACATTCAAAACATGGGGATTAGACAGTTATCTCTTCCTTTCCTTACTACAGGGATATAAAATCAAGTTTTGAAAAGTGCCATCTCCAGAGACCAAAAAGAAAATCTGATATCCCAGCCATCTTTGCTAATTTTAAAGGTATAGGGTCTTCTCCATTGCCTAGAACTTTTCCTGAAAACCTATGCTCCTGATCTCCATCAAAATCATAATACATTATCCATACTTACTTGTTTTATGCTTGGCACGTTAAAGGGATGTAATTAGTGCCTTTCATTAGCCTCATTCCTTGTGATTATAAATCTGAAATTAATTCTATTTTATTCACTTTGGACAAGTACAACATAATTGTGATCCTGCACGTTACTTTTAATCTGTTACTGTAATTCCTTTGAGATATCTCCCTTATTTGTTCTGCATACAGATACAAGAAGGAGAAGGAAGTTGTTAGTTGAGAAAAAAAGAAGATGAAAAGGGCTTGTAATGGAAGTGTTAATGCCCAAGAACACACAGACCTTTTGCTCTGGAACCAGTGATGCTGTTATGCTCTAAAAAGGTCTTATTGTGCAGACAAATATGTTAGAATAAGGCTTTCTACAATGTCATGTGGGGGTAGCTGTTTGATTTAAGACCCCTTCCGTCAGAGACTCTCCTGCTTCCTCATGTTAATCTGAAACTCCAAAATGTTGATCCAGGGCTAGAAATCCTACAACTGGGTTTTAAAATGAACCAAGAATCTCATGGAGGAAGAAGGAATGTCAAAATCTGTGAAAGGCCTAATGACCAAAGCTGATAAAATTAAAAGTAGCGGTTAAGAGTACTACGCTTGCATTTGAATAAGTAATCAATAGCATGTATTATTTGACTTGACTTTAAAATGCCTAGAATCATAAAAACTCTGTTTAGTCTGATCCATGAAGTTTCCTTTCTTTGCTTCCAGAAGCAAAACAACACCCCTGCATTTCCAACAGAGAGGAGAAAAAGCAATTTCCCATCCAGTGCGTTTAAAGACATGGGAATACAAAGACGGAAAAAAAGACACCTGGTTACTTTGGAGTAATCAGACAAAAAAAGAGTCATAGACAAAGGATCGCAGGAGCTCTATTCTTATGAAAAAAGCAAAACAACAATAGAAAACACATAAAAGAATCTCAGCTTCTATCAGCTAGAAAGAAACCTAGATTACAAGAAAAAAGTAAAGCGTTTTTCTCATAGCTTCTCAAATGCAAGGCTTTGAGGATTCCCCAGTTATCAGAAGATTATATATCAGTTCAAAATTTTTCATTTACCTCTTCATTTTTGTGGGGTTCACTTTTTTAGTTGTAAAAATGTGGGGTTTTTTCTTATTTCTGCATTCCTCCTGCCCTTGTTTTGTAAACACACAAAGGATCTACCTACGTGGAAATACTATTCACAGTTCTGTAGCTGGACAGGGCACCTTTCCTTCTGTCCCTATTTATCTGTCTTCTTTGTGTTTTATTGTTTTGTAACGAGAATGTGTTTTGTCACATTCATGAATTGCAGATCAGGTTCTCATGCACTGGCAGGACTGATAGCAGTAGTTTTTCTTCTCAGCAGTCTATAATTCCACTTCTTGCTCTTTGTTTGTCTTTTATGTTTCCCCCTTATCTATTTCTTTCTCCCCATAGATGGGCAAAGCTGCCTGGAATACTAGATGGTAATTATATTCTGCAGATGATTTCTGTAAATTGGTCTACTTTTCAAGCACTTATAAGCAAAATTATTTTGGCTGAGAGGACATCAACTTAAGAAAAGGAGAAGAAATATATGCATCATTTATATGGTTGAATATACAGGCTCCAGATTAGAAAGTTTCAATACTATTTACGTATGTTAGATAATGTTCATCGGCTTTATTCCTTAAAACTATTTGTTAACATTCCTATTATTTCAAAGCATATTTTTCTAGCTAGTGCTTTTTTTTACCTAGTTGTCCTCTGCATGTTTGAGATGCATTTAGCTATCTTATTTTTCTTCATTTTTAGCTGCAATAAAATATGAGAAGCAGATTTTTAGAAATGCTCAAGGTAAATTAGTCATCGATAAATCTGAGAAAAATTATACAAAAGTAAGAATTTTGAGAAATCTCATTATTTACAATGCTACCGTGTGTTTCATCCTAAAGAACCAAAAAGTTGTTGTATTACAAACTATTACAATCATCACTTTACGGATCATAGAATCATAGAATCATGGAATGGATTGGGTTGGAAGGGACCTTAAAGATCATCTAGTCCAAATACCCTGCCATGGTCAGGGACATCTTCTGTTAGATGAGGTTGCTCAAAGCCCTCTCCAACCTGATCTTGAACACTTCCAATGATGAGGCATCCAGAACTTCTCTGGGCAACCTATTCCATTGTCTCATCACCCTTATTGTAAAGAATTTCTTACTTATGTCTTCTTTCAATTTAAAATTGTGGCCCATTGTCTTATCACTACAGGCTTTCACAAAAAGTCTCTCTCCATCTTTCTTATAAGCCCCATTTATATACTGAAAGGCTGCAATAAGATCTTCCCTGAGCATTTTCTTCTCCAGGCTGAACAACCTAAACTCTCTCAGCCTTTCTTTGTAGGAGAGGTGTTCCAGCCCTCTGATTATTTTCGTGGCCCTCCACTGGACCAGCTCTAACACATCCATGTCTTTGTTGTACTGGGGACCCCAGAACTGGATGGAATGCTCCAGGTGGGGTCTCTTGAGAGCAGAGTAGAGGGGCAGAATCACCTTCCTTGACCTGCTGGCCACGCTTCTTTTTATGCAGCCCGGGATACAGTTGGCTTTCGGGGCTGCAAGTGCACATTGTTGGCTCATATCCAATTTTTCATCCACCAGTATCCTAAAGCCCTTCTCCGCAGGGCTGTTCTCAATCCATTCAACCTCCAGACTGTATTGATATTGGGGATTGCCTTGACTCAGGTGCAGGACCTTGCACTTGGACTTGTTGAACTTCATCAGGTTCGCATGGGCCCACTTCTCAGGCCTGTCAAGGTCCCTCTGGATGGCATCCCTTCCCTGAAGCACATCAACTGCACTGCTCAGCTTGGTGTCATCTACAGACTTGCTGAGGTTGTACTCAATCCCACTGTCTATGTAACTGATGAAGATATTAAATAGTATTGGTCCCAGTACGGACCTTTGTGGGTGTGCTGGTTTTGGCTGGGATGGAGTTGATTTTCTTTATAATGGCTAGTGTGGGGCTATGTTTTGGATTTGTGCTGAAAACAGTGTTGATAATACAGAGATGTTTTGGTTGTTGGTAAGTAGTGCTTATACTAAATCAAGCACTTTTCAGCTTCCCATGCTCTGCCAAGTGCAGAAGAAGCTGGGAGGGGACATGGCTGGGGCGGCTGGCCCTGGCTGACAAGGGGGATATTCCATACCATGTGATGTCATGCTCAGTATATAGAGCTAGGGAAGAAGAAGGAAGGGGGGATGTTTGGAGTGATGGCGTTTGTCTTCCCAAGTAACTGTTAGGCATGATGGAGCCCTGCTTTCCTGGAGATGGCTGAACACCTGCCTGCCCATGGGAAGTAGTGAATTAATTCCTTGTTTTGCTTGCCTTGCGTGCGTGGCTTTTGCTTTACTTACTAAACTGTCTTTGTCTCAACCCACGAGTTTTCTCACTTTTCCTCTTCTGATTCTCTCTCCCATCCCACCAGAGGGGGAGTGAGTGAGCAGCTGTGTGGTGCTTAGTTGCTGGCTGGGGTTAAACCACAACAGTGGGACACCACTCATTACTGGTTTCCACTTGGACATTGAGCCAATGACTGTGACTCTTCGGACACAGCCATCCAGCCAATTCCTTATCCATCTAACAATCCATCCATCAAACCCATATCTCTCCAACTTAGCAACAAGAATGTTGTGGGGGACCATATCAAAGGCCTTACAGAAGTCCAGATAGACGACATCTGTAGGTCTTCCCTTGTCCACTGATGCAGTCAATACATCATAGAAGGCCACTAGATTAGTCAGCTAATTCTCTCAGGACCTTGGGATGCATCTCATCAGGTCACGTGGACTTATGTATGTTCAGGTTTCTCAGGTGGTCTCGAACCTGATCTTCTCCCACCATGGCAGGGACTTCATTCCCCCAGTCCCTGCCTTGAGTTTCAGGGGCTTGAGAGATACGGGAAGAGAGATTACCATTGAAAACTGGGGCAAAAAAAATTGTTGAGTACCTCAGTCTTCTCCATGTTGGTTGTCACCAGTTCTGTCTTATTTATCAGGACGGGTACATTTTCTTTAATCTTCCTTTTCTGGCCAATGTATGTATAGAAGTCCTTATTATTCTTTGCATCCCTTGCCAAATTCAGCTCCAACTGTGCCATATCTTTCCTGATCCCATCCCTACACATCTGGGTAGCGTCCCTATATTCTTCTCAGGAAACCTGTCCTTGGTTCCGCTGCCCGTGCATTTCCTTCTTGCCCTTTAGTTTGACCAGGAGGTCCTTACTCAGCTATGCTGATCTCCTGCCTTCCTTTCCTGTTTTCTTACACATGGGAATCGAGAGCTCTTGTGCTCCAAGAAAAATATTCTCACAGATCTGCCAGCTCTGTTCAGCTCCTTTATCCCTGAGGGCAGTTTCCCATGGGGTCCCATCCACTAACTCCTTAAACAACTGAAAATTTGTTCTCCTAAAATTCAGGGTCCTGACTCTACTCTTCAGCTGGCCCATATCCTTCAAGATTGTGAATTCCACGAGGGCATGATCAGTGCAGCCGAGGCTGACACCAGTCTTGACGTCTCTAACTAGTTCATCAATATTCAGATGTGTTTGTTATTTACAATGCCTAAAATAATTGTGAGACAATTATAAGAAAATATGCTTCTAGAAGTTCTGAGAAACTTAAATAAGCATGTACTTGGAAGATTTTGCCAATAACAGTAGTCAACTAAAATAATAGTATATACATATTAGAATAATTAATGTTTGACATCATTAAAATTTTAAACCAGCAAAAGTACTAGGGCACCCTTTGTTTCTAAAGCCATTGAGTAACTTAATAATTTTCTTTAATATCTGAGACCGATCAAAAAGTTGTCCAATATGTACTAACTTGTTTGGAGAAAATGAAATTAGATGACTTAAAATGAACAATATTGCAGTTCTATAGTTTAAACTTATCTTTTAAAATTTCCAATATTTTCCCTAGCTCACGCTTTTTTTCATGGTGACTTCTGAATTTGACAGATAGTGTCAGCTGAGTAAGTGTCATTCATGAAATTGACAAACTCATCAAGCGGAAAGATATTTAAAAAAAAAGCTGATTACGTTGGGAATAATAAAGCCTGATGGCCTCTAGTATTTTTACACTACATTTCAGGAAATTCCTCTAAATTAGATATTGATAGTTTAATTCAAGTGTTGCAAAGCTGTAACTGATGTATTTTTTAAGTGAAGAGAGAGACAGAGAGAGGAAGAGATAACTGAGATAAAAATATTATTTTCAGTTACTTTTGTTGTCGTATATTTATTTTGTTATCTTAAGTGGACTTCTCAAGTGTCATCTTTCATAATTATAAATTTTGGAAAGGCTGCAATCAAAATTATTCAAATAAGATAGGGCCAATGAAAGGCTGCAGTACTAACATTTCATCATACTAAATGCAAGGCAACTAACTTCATTTTTTAAAGTTGCAATACCTTAACACTCTGTGATACAAGCTTGATAAGGTATCTGGAGTACTGGCATGACAGTCAGACACTGTTAGGGTCCCAAAAATGTTCAAGAGATACATAAATCTTGTTAATTTTAGTGGAAATTAAAGATGCTCAGCATTTTGAACTACGTGCATATACTATGTATCTCTGCTCCAGAAGAAGAAGACAGTGTATTCTCACATTTAGTAAAAATGAGTGAGGAGGCAATTAGCAACTGTTTGAGTTATTCCTGCATCACTGAAGAAAGAGACAGAAAATTTTAAAAAAGAAACTAGAGAGCACCAAAAAAATCTTGCTGCTGCAGCTACCTTGCTACCTGAAACAGCAAAAATACCTGCAACCAATCACATAGATAATGTGGATAAAATATTGAAAGGGTCTAATAAAGCAGGAAATTCTCAATATAAAGAGAGGATCTATTTGCTCTATCAGTCCCCTAAATAAAAAACGTAATGACCTGATGGAAAAAGGGGAAACAATGTTCAATGGAGCAGTTTTTCCTAGTAAGGCTTTGCTCTCATGCCATTTTCTGTTTTCTGTAGCACTGCCCAACCTTGATGGAGTTGTGCCTGTTAGCATGACAACAGCTTGGATGCTGTATGTGGCCCCCTGTCTGGAGAGGCTCTGCTGGCACCACTGTTGCTGCAGATACATGCATTCCTCACGCTTGCATGGCCTGTGGCTTTTTCAGGTAACCTAGACAGGTAGGCATCTTTTATCTTTTTTTCCCTATAAAGGAATTTGCACATAATCCCGCTAGCTGTTCCCAACCGCCTGTTCCCAACCTCCCTACTCAGAGGTTAAGCAGTGCGGAAGGCTTTCTGCAAATTCTCTGAACTAAAGATATTCAGAAAGAATTTACCAAACTTTTTTTTTAGACAGAAAAATATGCATAAACAACACTTTCCATGTACTCATATTGACTGCCCTGCAGGGGAGAAATATGTAGAAAAGTTTCTCAGGTTTAGTTTTAGGAGATTTTTTTGCTTTAGGTTGTATTCATTATTTTATGATATGTATTAGGTACTCTTATTGTTAGCCTGGCTTCATAAAGCAGTTGCAATAGATTTATTTTTAAAAAATCATTAAAAGTTGCAGTAACTTAATGATGATTGAGAAATTGTTTCTGGATCTTTACATTGGAAAGAGATATCAAATGGTTTATCCATATGTAAAATAAAAATTAAATTATAACATTTCATCAGAAGTTTTCCTAACTAGATTTGATTTAATAGAACAGAAATCAGATGTTTCAGTGTAGTCCATTCTGTCCAAAACCTGAAAATCAAGGGAAGCATATCTGTAGACTTAAAGATGCAATTTGCAGATACTAATTTTAAACTGAAGCAGTATTTTGGAGAGTTTTCTAAGGGTTCCATATTGTTTCTGAAATGGGTTGATGACTTTAATTTTGTATTTAACTTCTATAAATTTCATTTATCAAAAGATTAATTAAAGCACACTTAAGGTAATAAAGTGGACTTCTACTTTCTCCTGTAATTTCATCCACCGTTTTGTCACCTCTTCAGTCACTACTATTAAGTGCTTTTGCATTTTTCACAGCCATTGCTCATATATGTTGTCCCAAATAACTTATTGACAGACTTTTCCACCTCACTGCTCAGCTTCTTTTCAAGATCATTAATGACTAAATTAAAAATTATGGAGTCAAGTGCAAATCTCTGAGGGATTGTTCTGGTAATCTTCCTCCCCTGTGAAAACTAACTATTTCTGCCACTTGTTTTCTATCTCTTAATGAGTAATTTATTTACCCATTTTAGTCCCCTTTTCCACAGTCATCTTCATCTTTTTAAGAGCCTTTGGTAGAAGACATTGTTCAACGCCTTTTCAAAATCAAGGTGCACTATATCAGCCTGCTTGCTCCAGTCTGGAGGCTTGCTGACTACTTCAGAGAACTGTGTATTTGTGAGAAGTGCTATTCCTTTGCAAAAGCCATGTTGCTCTTCCCTAATTGTTCATATCTATGAACCATAATGGTTCATATTTATGCAGGTGCACATTAATTCTATTTTTCAGCCGGTTTCAACTAATTAACTTGCTGGACACATTGAGCTACTGGTCAGTCCTTGGATTCCCCTACAGCCTTCTGAAATAGTTGGTGTCACATGTGTCAGTCCTCTGCCTTCACACTGTTTCTCCTTCACACTGTTTCTGAGAGAGAGGTTTGTGATTTACTTGTTTCATCTTCAAGTCTCCCTAGTGCCCAAAGGTAAATATCAAAGTCTTGCAAATTTTTTACTCTTAATTTTATCTATTTCTTCAATAACTTCTTCTGACAGTTGAGCGTATACTTTAATGTGTCTATAGCTAAAGAAAAGTTCAGCTCAGAAATCTCCCTGAACTTATCCATGTTAAGCAGGGATATAAACAAGTCATTTTTCTTCTCTTCTATGGCTTCCTTTCCTCTGCGCGCTCTTTTCATGCTTTGAATCATTTCCTTGTGCTACAGACTTCCTAGAAGGCTTCTTCCTCATCTGTTTGAAAATGGATTTATTCTTTGGTTTTGTAATATCTGCAGATAATTTCTCAAACTCTTTTTTTGGTGCTGCCATTTTGTGTTTTTACATATAACTTACCTCTTAGTGATTATTATTCCTTCTATTATCCAAATTTCAACATGGTTTAAGGTTTTTAAAGGATTTCCCTTTCTAATGATACCCCCTAGCCTGTTGAATTTTCTCAAGTCTTTGCTAGTAGGTTGTATTCCTTTTGAGAAGCCATATGGTGGTATTAGATAGTCACTGTGCCACTGGGAATGATTAATCTCTTTAACCTTTTTCTAACAACTTTTCTCATTTATATGTGATTTCTCTTTTTAAAATCAATCAGCAGTAGACCTTTTGATTTAGTAGCTTCAAGATTTTGGAATCCAAGTGTCCTATGGTTATTCATTACACAGTGAATTCTAATGATATCACTTGATCCAATTCCTGCACATTAGTCTGGACCAAACCTAAAAGACTGCCATTGACAGTGTTTAGATATTTAATCCTGAAATCATACACAGGTGTGATGTTCACCCAGGCTACCAGGAGGCATTTTACTCTCTTGCCTGTTGCATTTCCTTTCAGGTTCCAAACTCTACTTTAGTGTCGTGAAGTCACTGTCAACATCTTTTGTCAGGTGAAGTAATATATTCCCAAGAGGTTTTTTTTTTTTCTAATATGGTCCTGGAATATTTTACCAGATGGATTTTGTGTTCAGTATGGAGAACGCAGAGTTTGAATTGTTTGGTTCTGTGCAACTTTGCAAAGTACAAATACAAGAAAAACATACAATAATAAAACAGATAGTCCTGTGACTGTGGCTTGCTCTTCTGTACGCACTGATGCATGACATTTTGTAGCCAGTTTTTGGCTAGTATACTACTGTGCATACTGCTTTGTATTTTAAATCACTCAGCTCTCTTAGAACACTATCTGTGTGGACATTTCCAATATTCCAGTCACTTGCATCTCTGAATCACCCACCAATGTGAAAAATGAGACACAAAAGAAATATGGCATACAGGAAAGTTTGTAGCATGACAAATTTATGAGAAAAAAACTCAAATGGTTTCCTTTAATGTGGTAAGTGGGTGTGTTAGAATCATAGAATCATTAAGGTTGGAAAAGACCCCTAGGATCATCTAGTCCAACCATCAACCCAACACCTCCATGCCTGCTGAAGATAGGCATTGCAAGGTATCCCACTTTCCTGACCACATAAATCTTTGCAGTGGTTTTTCTGGGCTGTATTCAAGTGAGAGTTATACTGGTTCAATTGATATCAAACTCTCTCAAGTCAATATCAGTGCAATATAGAATTGAACTGGGGTTAATGTTCTAAACATATCCTAGAATCCCCTTGAATCCTTTCAAAACAAGAGACAAAACCACCCAAAGAAGGAAAATTGTAGAAGATTCCTGCTAAGGCTTGGACAGGTGTGGTCAAGTAAGTACTAATAAAAGTTCTTTAAAACTGCAAATACCAAGCATAAAACCAGGTTTATTTCCAAGGTGTATAACATAAAGCATTATATTTATATGTATTATGTTGAATGATTTCTAAAGTGAAAAGCAAACTGCTGGGCAAATCTATGATAAATATGTGCTATTTGTAAATGCCTATATTTATATTGACCTAATACCCTGAGAGTCTTAATTTAGTAAAGCTCTCTGTCTTCTTCCCCTCTTCCCCTAACTTGCATCTTGAGAGCTGTAGTCCTCCAAGCAGATCATCCATACAGGAAAAAGAAGATGAGGCTGACTTTCACACTGGATCCCTATAGTACCTTGACTGATCCCTTCAGCCTGAAGCACCCCCCACAAGTGAAAACCCTAGTACCTTGTGGGTCCAGAGGGTCAGTGCCTCTGCTCTTGGCAGGCTGTGCAACACAGCTGCCACCTCACTCAGCTGGGATTAAGTTTTTTGTCTCATTAACTGCCCAAGAGGTTATTCATCGTAAAAGAGCCTGCTTCACATTTGCTGATTTCATATGTGAGCATTCTCCATACTGGTGGGATATAGTAGATTATTTAAATGGCTACTGCAGTGTAGGTGTCTGTCATTGGAGAAGACAGTGAGAGCTGGGCTAGGAAGTGGCTATAGGTTTTTAGAATGTGAAGACCACGTTCAGTAAAGCTCTTGGGTCTCTCCTTCACTAAGGCAGAGTCACAAGATTATTTTCCGAACACTTCCCTGATTGTTATGTTATGTTAAACCTAAAACCTAGCACCATGCAGTGCTCTTTTGGGGGACAATAAATATAGACAATCACATCTATCTTCCTGAGTGAGGATTCAGATGACTACAGGCTGCTATTAAAATCTAGCTTAGTGAAGCTGTGGTAGATTTACTTGTCTTTCAATTGTCTTGTCTATGCAGTTTACATGAGATCTAGCTGAACACCACTGGTCAAAAACCTTTTAATGTTAGCCAGCAACAGATTAAAAGGTATTGTTCTATCTACCACTCTTCTACAGCTATGAAATTGTTTGACACCTCCTGAACAACAAATTGATTTAATAGGAATACTTAAAAAAACCAAACCAAACCAAAAAAACCCTCCCAAACTGAAGACAGCCATCCATGAAAAAATAATTTGAGTATTACTTTTCTCAAACAAGCACAATCCAATGACATGGAAGTGTCAGAGGTAAAAAACAGTATAGAATTTAAGAAAGAACTGTAGAAGCACACTGCATCTTGTCTGCTGCACTGCTCTGCTTAAGCTTGCACTGAACCAGAACAAGAGGAAATTATCAAACATCCAGAAGGAAGATAATGAAATGGGATCACGTTGCTATCGGTTAATGTCTTCATCATATACATAGTCATCCCGTCACCATCTCCTTCCCTAAACTGTTGCTTCAGTTGCTTCAGAGGATGATCAGCATTGTAAGAGATGCTGTCTTTATGCAGGAATGAGCTTCTATTTGAGCCATGATAAATGCCATTTATATCTGTCATCAGAATGCATAAACTTAGTCACAGTTATTGTGAATTCAGTCCACAATAGATTTAAGCAGATCTCCAATGAAGCTGAAAATATGATAATTGGTCCTTGTGCCCAGACTCTACCTAGTCCCAGGGAGTAAAAGTCTTTAAAATAGAAATAATAAATCTTAGCATCATAGAATCATAGAATCATTTAGATTGAAAAAGACCTTTAAGATCATCAAGTCAACCAATCAGTTAGGCTATATGGTTAAGTACACTAAAATTATGATTTCTAGTTCTGAAAATAAGCAAAGGTATTGCAAACTTGAAGTTTACTTCAGTTATGATCACTATATTGGAGTTGGTAAGTCTAAGTTTATGAGTTGAAGTAAGAACAGGTAGTGAAATAAATGGAACTTAGATCATTATAAGCAGGTTTGTTTACTCCAAATCCAATAATCTATTAACATATATCAGGGTCTAAACATTCATTATAATGACAGAACTCTCCCAGTTTACTCTAGTACTTCATGACTTGTACAGTTCCTGTACTTCACATCTTCCCATTTTCATAGTATCCATGCTCCAATACCTTTCTAAAAGGTGTGTTGTGACTTTATTTAACACAAACTGATACAAGATGTAACCATTTCAAGCTCTTTTTAGTTAAAATTATTCTGCTGTTACTTTGCGCTTTCTTAAATAAATCTGTGTTTCAAGTGCCCTACTTGATTTTCACCAGTATTTTCAAAGCATTACAATGATTTTTTTACACAGTGGAGGGTAGTGCGATCATGCATATTCTAGGAACTTCTTCCAGACACCTTTTTAAAGTAAATATCATTCAGGCCTACATGTTAGTACTGGTTGTCTCTAATCCAAAGGAAGTCACAGTCACTTCATTAATTTGAAAATATGTTCAGACACTCACTTGGATGACACTGAAGATTTCTGGCTTAATGAACAAAGTAATGCATAAAGACATTATTCATACATCTGTAGGAAGAAAGACATTGTTTAGTTACTTCAAAATATTTACCACACATGGTAAATCAGTGTTTTTCCTTCGTCTCTTTCACATAAAATTGCACTTAAATCTGATGTTTCCTTTTGTTGAGGCAAAACCTGTTTTTTTATTTTGTTGATATCCATGTCACTCCATCTCCTCCTTAATAACAGAAGGACTAAAACAAGCCTGGTAAAACAAAACAGAAACAAACAATCTTGGAGTAAGGAGTGTCTAGCTTTTGTACCATTTTACAGGAAATGTCCCCAATGGCTTAAGCCTTGGATTTCCATTGTATCAAAACTAGTTGTGTTTATTAATTTAGGCCGCTGCAAAACTTTGAGCTCCCCACCTCCCTTACCTTTTGTTGTGCGGTGCACAAGTACAAATAGAGTATTGACAGCATCTGTTATCTGCCTCTTGAAGAGTTAATAAATTAATAGCTGTTGCAGAGTGAACACTTTTCTTTTTTACTCTTCCAGCTGTGTTTTTCTTCATTCACTGGTTTCAGATGAATAATCTTTCAGCTTTTCTTTCTGTGAAGTTTACAAGGAATTTACAATTCCCAAAGGACGGCTGTTAGAACAACATCAGATATCCTATTACAATCCTTTTCTCTTTCTTCCTAACTTTTAAGGTGTACGTTTTGTACCTGAGTGTTGTGGTTTAGCCCCAGACGGCAACTAAGCACCACGCAGCTGCTCGCTCACTCCCCCCCCCGCGGTGGGATGGGGAAGAGAATCAGAAGAGTAAAAGTGAGAACACTCGTGGGTTGAGATAAGGACAGTTTAATAGGTAAAGCAAAAGCCGCGTGCGCGAGCAAAGCAAAGCAAGAAATTCATTCACTACTTCCCATGGGCAGGCAGGTGTTCAGCCATCTCCAGGAAAGCAGGGCTCCATCACACGTAATGGTTACTTGGGAAGACAAACGCCATCACTCCAAATGTGCCCCCCTTCCTTCTGCTTCCCCAGCTTTATATACTGAGCATGACGTCATATGGTATGGAATAGCCCTTTGGGCAGTTTGGATCAACTCTCCTGGCTGTGTCCCCTCCCAGCTTCTTGGGCACCTGGCAGAGCATGGGGAGCTGAAAAAAGTCCTTGACCAGTGTAATTACTGCTTAGCAACAACCAAAACATCAGCGTGTTATCAATATTATTCTCATACTAAAACCCAAAACACAACACTACACCAGCCACTAGGAAGGAAATCAACTCTATCCCAGCCAAAACCAGGACACTGAGTTATCTTCTTTTTTTTTTTTTTCTTTATTTTTATTTCACCACTTGATGCTGATTGCTTCAGGTCCCAGAGGGAGTCAAGCTACTTTGTGCAAGATGAACTCCTTGGCAGTTTCTCTGACTTTGCTCTTAAAGTGAAGAAAATGATGGCTGAGCTGGGGCATTGCACTGACAGGTACAGCCTCTCTGGAGTTGCATGAAGGCACAGTGCCTTAGCAGAGAGCTGCAGACTAAATGGTTAAAAGCACATGTGTATACTCTGGGCTATAATTAGAAGAATAAAGTAGAGTTGCAGCATGTCATGTCATCTCCATAGGCATTTCATGCAGGCAATGCTTATTATTATTTCTTGATGTTTGTTCACAAGGCCAGCTACTCTTGTAGGGGAACAACACAAAAGATTTTAATGGGAGTGGCTATGAAAATAGATACTCCAGAGGCAAGAAAGGTTTTTTTCTTCTTTTGAATTATGTTTTATTTTTCCTCCCCTCTTCCTCTGAAGCATCAGATATTGGCTATCTATGAGTGCAGGGAGCCCCAGAGAAGACAGCACCAGTGTTCTGAAGGCATTCAGCAAATCCAATGGCCCAAAATGTCAGCTGTGCTATTTTTGCTCTTGTGCTGCCCTGGAGGGAATCTGAATCGGGTGGACATGAGAACAGAACCACACTACTCAGTGACACATAAAGTTAATTTTATTTAATAAGCTATAGAAGGTGAGTAATACGTTCTAGCCTAAGATTTCTGTTCCGCAACACTCACAGACTTCTCACGCACAATAATCAAGGCCCTCCAGTTCAGCTCTGACCAGCACCACAGATCTGGGGGAGCATGACACCATCTAATTTCTCAACGTGTCCAAGTCTGCTGGCAGCCTGACCCCAGGGCATAGCCACCTTGGACTCAGTCTTCTTCATGGTGTTGGACATCTATGTATAGAGTTCCCCTCGCCTCCCCAGAGGCTATTGTTTTCACTATTTATTGCTTTCTAAAATTGATTTGATAAGCTGCTAATCATGTAGCCCAAGCCAATTTCTTTGAGTTTCCCTATATTGAAGGCCAGTTAGCATTTTCTACCTGGATTTCTATCACACTCTGGTCTCCTGCCCCCAAATATATTACAAGGCAACAGCAATATAAGGAAGTTTATCTGTCCTTTTTTATTTTCCGGTGTATACTGGATTGATATAGTCAGTCAGAGCTGTGAAGATATAGTCAAGATATTATTTACCTGAGCAGTGCTTTCAGGTAAGCTTTACCCCATGAGACAGACTCTGTGGAACATCACTTACTGAGTTTGGAGTGAGGAAGGACTTTTCTTCCAGGCCAGACTGGCTGAGACATTGGGCTTTTTTTCATGTTTCTCTGCAGTACTGAGCAGTGGTTGTTGCCTAAGATCAGCACCTAAGCCTATGTTTCTCTAAACACTTTCTGCTGGAACATCAGACAAGAGTGTCCTCTTGCTTTCCCTCCTCCTGGGAAGGGAAACTTCTGGAAACCTCTTTGGTTTGTGACATGGTTGTCTGTACTGCTTAAATTAGGGAAAGAACTGTGATTTTTTTCACATTTTTGAAAAATGTTTAGCTTAAAGTATCCCAAAGAGCTGGAAGATAAAGGGCAGAAAGTTTCCAGGACACTGGGGTAGGAAAATATGGCCTATAGTTCAGGAAAGCATACTAATCCCTCAGTATGCTTATTTGCTTATCCAACTGAAAATAGTTAATTGGAAAACAAATGCCTTTTGCAGAGATGACAACTCCTCTGATGGTAAAATATGGCAAATAACCCTGATAAAAATCAATATGGCCAAGCTATTAAACCCCAAACTATATTTCTTATTTAAAAATTTTTTATTATTGAAGCCTTCTCCCTTGACTATACTGTCACTTAAAATATCACTGTAATACAGGAAAAATATGTTTTTTCTATACTATTGATTGTGCTCTGCATGAGTATAAATGGTGTCACCAGATGGAAGGCAGATCAATAGGTCAGAACTTACTGATGATATAAAAATTTCTCCAGGTTTCAAGATAAATACATCAAGTCTTTCAACTATGGTTATAAAAAACTGCCCATTTTCTTTTTACAAGTTGTCTTAAAGAACTAGAAAACAGTTACTTACCTTGCAGTCTATTCTGCTATGGCAGTTTTATTGTCTTCTTTCTGGCAGCTGATGGAAAGGGTATATATTTTTCAGCATGGAATGGTTTGAGATATGAAAACACTAAGCTCTGAGTAGCCCTTCATCAAAAAGAAAATCTCACCTCCAAGGTCTTTTAAGAGAAACAAAACACTGAGATGCCATTGGGGCAAATGGATGCATACAAGCAAGAAATGAAATACATATATAAAAAAAGACACCACCACCACCGCCACCACCCTCCCCCGGCGCTGTCATGAAAAACGGCTCTACCTCAAGTTTGGCATCTCGTCTCTTATTTGCACTTAGCAGCAAACTAATTCAAAAACTCTAGCTGAACTGAGTTAGATGCAGGAATACAGGTCATGCTTCTGTAATCGGGAAAGCCAATGTAATGATTAATATTAAGGACTGGCTTCAGACATAAGGTCAGCTGAGCTATATTGCATCATTTTTAGATTTTGCCCAGAGAGGATCATTATGGTACAATGAGCCTTCTCCAGTGATGTAAAAAAACTTTGTTCAGTATTCCAGCTTGCTGCTTGTTATGAGAGAGACTGAAGTACCACAAGGTGATAAGGGCAGAACATTTGAATCCTACATTATTCTAGGGTACAGTTGCAATGCCACTCTTCATCAGCAGATAGAGAATTTTCTTGTGAACTAACAGACGTGCACCAGGAATAAAGAGATTAAAAAAATTACAAAGAAAATGAGTAAGTAAGAATGGCCAATGTTATTTTAACTAAACAGAGAACTTGACTAACTAGCATATTCCTTTTTTTCCCCCACTACTGTCCTCACAGCTCCGCTGTTCTGTGATTGACAATTGCAAGACAAGACAGGCCATAAAACTCAGGCGGGTACAACTATCGATGACAATAGAAGTCTTTCCATAAGCATAAAGAAGAACAAGATCTGACCCTTTTGTAGCTTATGGCCATGCTACTGAAAATATGAGATAGAAAACTCAAATATTATTATTTAGTATTTAATCAAAAATATTTAGTTCAGGGTTAAGCTGCAGTGATGTTGGCCCAAATTGTACCCAAATTGTAATGTTAATGCCAGCAATGGAGTCTGCATCACCTCAGCTTAGCTTCAAACTTCCAGCAGGGCCTTCTTTTCCCTGACAAAAACAAACACTAGGCAAACCCATATTTGGGTGACTTGTCACAGGTCTTTCTTTTCACACAGTAAATAATTTAATCGGACCAAGCATTTGGAAATTTCCAGAAAGGTAACTTGCTTTTGTTGAATGCTGCATACATTATAACCTTGATAATTTCATTGGAATGGGTTATTTTTACAGGCAAATGTTATTCTGCCTTTAGATAAGTGCCAATCTGTTTACTGAAAATAACAATTGGAATGCAGCAGACAAATTTTAAAATTTGAAGTCATTGAAGTAAGCCACTTCAGAATATGAATAAATATTCATTTGAGGAGCACAGTTTACTTTAATGGCTTTTTGTATTCCATTAAATGACCCAAAAGGCCTCAGTGTTTCCTGGTGTACTTCAGAATCAAGTATTTGTTTGATTCTCAAAAGGTGGCATCATAAAATAGTTACAAGTGACTTGTAATTGAAGAGCAACGTGAAAGATGAAAGGTCTAGAGAACAAGTCCTGTGAGGAGCGGCTGAGGGAACTGGGGTTGTTTAGCCTGGAGAAAAGGAGGCTGAGGGGACACCTCATCACTTTCTACAACTACCTGAAAGGAGGTTGTAGCAAGGTGGGTGTCGGTCTCTTTTCCCAAGTAACAAGCCATAGGACAAGAGGAAATGGCCTCAAGTTGCACCAGGGGAAGTTTTAGTTTGGATATTAGGAATAATTTCTTCACTGAAAGGGTCGTCAAGCATTGGAACAGGCTGCCCAGGGAAGTGGTTGAGTGACCATCCATGGAGGTATTTAAAAAACATGTAGACGTAGCACTTAGGGACATGGTGTAGTGGTGGACTTGGCAGTGTTAGGTTTGTGGTGGACTTGATTGTCTTAAAGTTCTTTTCCAACCTAAATGATTCTATGATTCTCTGATTCTATGATTATCCTATGAGAGCTTTCCTGTAAGAGTTCAGTTCTTTTGGATTGAACTTGTAACTATACAGCTTATAATGGCTCACCATGTTCCCAGCTGAATTAATAGGAGTTGTTTACAGACCTCAGTGAAGACAATCCTAAATGAATATTGAGATTTTTGTTTTGTCTTGCCTTTTGTTTTTTCCAGCTACAGTCAGTTGGTAGCACATATTCAACAATAATAATTGTTAAGCAGCCATTAGGAATGAGTGACATGCAGCAATTTTACAGGTAGTCAGACAAGAATAACAGTTATAACCATTATATACCTTCAAACAGCCTTAGGAGTATAGTACTGTAATTATGGAAGCTTTCTTAGCAACTCTGAAAGTCTACTGGGTGTTATAATAACCTGAGTTTATTTTTATCCTGGTTTCCTAAGAAGAAAAGTTTTATGCAATCATATTGTCCATGTTCATTTATCTGTCTGTCAGTCAGTCAGTCTCCCCAACAACTTTAGATCCCGGTATCCAATTTCAACCAAATTTGAAAGTGCAGCTGAGGACTCAAAGCTATTAAGTTCCTACAAGCTTCATGAAAATAAACTATTGCATAGAAGTTGAAGGTTCAAATTAGTGTTCCCTCGAGTGAAAGATCACATTCTGAGTACAAGAGGTTTGTCTGACAACTGGCCAGTTAGCACGTTCATACAAATCATCTGTAAACCTGTTAGAGCACTTGCTGTCCAGATCAAATTATTTCAGTGAGGGAAAGAGAATACAGAGCCATCTGACACCAATCCACAAAGACTCCCCCCCCCCAAAAAAAAAAAAAGAATCTGCTTAATTTCCTTTGTCCTTGTTCTGGATTCTAACACAGAATTCCTATTGCTTTCCTTGGAAATTTGTTTTATGCATTGATATTGTGCTAGTGATAAGTTTGCAGCAGTATTTTAGCTCATTTAAAACTTCTTTAAAAAAAATATTGCTTTTTGCAGAGAGCTTTTTATGCACTAATTAATTCTCACAGCATCCTTATGAGACAGCTACATGTTATTATCCGTGTTTCTCAGAAATTGAATTCCAGTACATCATCAGGTTGAATCTATGTTGAGGAGCAAAGTTAGACCAGTGTTGTTCTGATCTTTGTCAAAAAGAAAAAAAAAAAAAGTTACTATCTCCCACACAGCTATGCTTGATACTTCTAGCATGTTATTTATATCAGCATTTTCCATATTTTTAAATAAATTAGCAGGGTTTTTTTCCATGGTAAAGCTTGGTCAACAATTACAAATCATGGAATTTTATTCTTTGCTCATTTGTTGCAGATTAATTTAATATGTAATTTTATAGGGATTGTTGTGATCTGAGATCATCATAGCAATAAAGGAATTAAGAAATCGGAGAAAAGGTTGGAGACCGTTATTAATTAACTATACTGCTAACCATAATCTGGTAATGCTGGTTTTGATATTTGACAGTGTGAAATAATCCAGAAGAAAGAGCCTGGAAAAACTGCCACATGATAGAAGCACCTTTGGTCATTTGGTCCTGAAGAGTCAGTTTACAAACTTTTCTGCTTTAAAATTCGGCCTAGAATTTAACTACAGAAGTACTCACCAAACATGCAAGCATCAAATTCCCTTCCACTTTCAACTTAAAACTTTCTCCCAGTGATATTTTGTGGCAAGGAGTTCTTTCAGTGAATGACACACAGTAGCACCTGATTAGCTGCCCCTTTTTGTCTCCTGAAAGAAATGGCAAAGGGATTTTCCATTTTCTGCCTTTTCCTCTCTCTGGTATTCATTGTTGTGTTTGATACTATAATGCATTTTTATGCATCACTAAAATAAACAGACATATTTCAGAAAAACTTCTTTTGTGCTTTTTCACTGCTTCTGCTGTTCACATTGACTCTTACTGAGCCTACTCCTTATGTGCTGTTTCTCTTTTTAATTAAGATGACCAGAACTGAACATTGTCCTGCAGCTGAGCTGTGTAACTGGTACCCAGTTCTTTCTCCTGAATAGCTGCGCCTGAGCAATGGCATGTACCCTGCAGTATACACAAGCAGTTCATCTTTACCCTTGCAGTATGCATTGCTTTGTACTCATTAACATTATCTTCCCATGGTAAATACTGCACAATCTCTTGTCTTTATGTAGCTGCCCTGAAAACCTGTACAATGTATTCTACTGCTGCAGGCCCCAAACCTTTTTAATCATTTGAGATCTGACTCTTTTCTGCTTATATTCTGTTCTAAATCATTAATTACTACACTGAATTCTTCTAGAGTTGGCTTGAAATCTTGTGCCTTTCCACAGATAGAAAATATTATAAATGTTTAACATTTCTTTTCTTTTTTCCACACTGAATTTATGCACCTAGTTATTTGATAATTAGAGCTAATTATGCAAATTAGATCTCACAAAATTACATTAAATCAACATTACATTTAGGGGCAAGGCTGTAGCTGTGAGATGGAACAATGGATAACTCTGCAGCTGTATCCAGGCCCTCACTGCCACTGCAAGGCTCCAGAAGCTCCATTTCTATCCTGCAGTGAAGCACAGCAGGCAAAAGAAGTTATCACAGTACTTTACTGACAGCACGTACCAACTGAGACTCATAGCCTCTGTAGCCTTTACTCCTGTTCAGCTGCACCTTGATGGGAGCAGTGGGAGTACCTTGAGGTCCTGTTCCTGCATGCCTAGACTCATGACCTTGTAATTTGCTTTGAAGTATAAGGATGTGGTGTGAGCTCTTCTTTCTCCTACTGTGCTTAATCACAATTCAATTATTTGAGTTTATATTGATAAAACTTGAGCTAAGTTTCCATAGCAACCATAATGATCAGAACATTGTAATGTGGTATAGAAACACTGTTTGGTTTGGTAACTTAAAATGCGATGAAGCCAAGTAAAGAGCATAGAATCAGTGGCTTACATTCACTAATTTAGAATTGGGTACATCTTGCTGACCTTTACTTAAACACCAAGTCATTCCTGATGCTTAAAACTACCTTTACATCTCATGGGGAGAGGCAGGACCCTTCAAAGAATGATTCTAAACTACACCAAAGTACCTTAGATCTGATATATGAAGTTAAGCAAGATCCATCCTCAAAAATTCTTCATCCCATTGGTAAACATCCTCAGTTTTTACACTTCCACATCCTTTGGCCTCAAAATGATAATGCTACCTTACATGTACCTCCCTGCATTTGGACTTCTGTTCTAAGATCCATGGCTAATAACATGCAAAGAAATATCAGTTTTCCCATCTACTCAATTACCACAAAGGAAAAAGCAGGAAAATAATGCGAGGAAGAGGGTAATTGCTATATTTGAGGGCAAAGCAACATAGGATCCCAGTGGGATCCCATATGAGAATAATAATCCCAAATGTTAAGTGCCTATATTAACATAACTTATATAAATATTAAAATTTGCATTTTTAAGATGTGATCTTCATTAGCTCTTGCCATCTCAGTTTTCCATGCAAGTGGCTTAGACTGGAGGAAGTTGTCAAGGCCATAGTGACTTTATCTAATTTTAGGATGCAAGCCCTTCTGTTAGTTGCCCTTTTCAACCTATCTTAGTTAAAACAGTTAGAGAACTACATTTATGGTTTCTTCTAGCATAAATACAGTCAAGAGAAATTACATTCACAGTTTTATGTAGAATTCCCCATTTTTTTGTGTCAATTGAAATTCCTCCCACGTTGTTCTCTCTCCATGCCCTCTGTATTCATATTTCTGAATGTATGCCCTTTTATCAACAACAAATCCTATATTTTCACAGACTTTTTATTACCAATGTTGTACTATGCTCCTTAGAAACTTTTATTTGCTTTAAACATAAACATCTATCAAAAGCACCTGGCACATCCTTCAAAATGCCTGTGGATAACATAATGCCAAGTTGAAAACTTGTGAATTAAGATGCAATTAATAATAAACTTACACCTTTCTCTGTATTTTCTACATTAGTTATATTTATAACCACTAAAAGGTCTGAATTTTCTTGACTTAATTTGAAAAATGGAAGCTTTTGTTAGAAGTAACTAACACTTAATTTTTGAAAGAATTATAGTTCCCTCGGCTGTCCTTTCCTTTCTTATTTTTTTCAGGAATGCTTCCTGTAAGCATTATTTCTGATAGCAAAACAAGGGATGTTTCAGGGTTCTTAGTGCAGAATTTGTGGGTTCTGAGATGTTAGCTAGTATCACCATTCTGGAGATTAGGCTTCATAGACATATTTGCTCAGAACTACCTTGATTTATCAAAGAGGAAAAAGAAAAATGTGGAAACTTACAGATTGACATAGTTCATCATAAAACTTTATATCAATAACTTGAGAATTCAAAAGAGATGACAAAATAATTAAAGGGATTAGAACAGATGAATTATGAAAATTCTGAAGAAATTAATTCAGTATATACATAGTGGAAAAAATTCTATTCTAGTTGTCTAATACATTTGAAAACTACTGACAATAGGTTTGAAAAATCTATTGATGATAGTGGAAAAGAATGGGAATGCTAATTAGCAACAGCATACTGTATAAAAAACTTGAGGCATCAAGCTTTTTTTCCCTTTTTTCTGAAGTAAACTTTTTTCTGACTCATTGTTCCATGTGATACAGAGAAAGTACTCTCTAGATCTTCTAATTTTCCCTTGTTAAAGTTCTCCTAGAAAATCTTAAGGAGAGGGTCACCTGGGATAATTTCTTGAACTCCAACAGGGCACATAGTTGCTTTAGATAATTCTAAATCATCCTGATTAGGAAAGATTAAATTCTGGAGACTATTTACTTGTAGGAAAGTACCAAACAATACAAACGAGCAATAAAGGAAAATATCTTGAAATTCTACACCTCTACTCATAAACACTCCCAAGTGAAGAGTTACGCCAGCTGAATGCTCTCTTATGCTCACTTCAGTGAAATTAATAGACTACCTAGACTTTTACTGTGCCTTTTTTCCATGTAGGAGAACATTTTTTTATAATCCTTGTTAATTCTGCTGATGGCACAGCTTTGCCTTGCAAAAATTTTTCCTTTTGAAATACCAGTAAATCAAAGAATCATTCAGGTTGGAGAAGACCTTTAAGATCATCAAGTCCAACCACAAACCTAACACTGCCAAGTCCACCACTACACCATGTCCCTAAGTGCTACATCTACACGTTTTTTAAATACCTCCAGGGACGGTCACTCAACCAATTCGCTGGGAAGCTTGTTCCAATGCTTGACCACCCTTTCAGTAAAGACGATTTTCCTAATAACCATTCTAAATCTCCCCTGGTGCAACTTGAGGCCATTTCCTCTCATCTTATCACTTGTTACTTGGGAAAAGAGACTGACATCCACCTTGCTACAACCTCCTTTCAGGTAGTTGTAGAGAGTGAGGAGGTCTCCTGTCAGCCTCCTTTTCTCCAGGCTAAACAACCCCAGTTCCCTCAGCCGCTCCTTACAAGAGTTGTTCTCTAGATCCTTAACAAGCTTCATTGCCTTTCGTTGGACACACTCCAGTATCTCAATGTCTTTCTTGTAGTGAGGGGCCCAAAACTGAACACAGTATTCAAGGTGCAGCCTCACCAGTGCCGAGTACAGGGTCACAATCACTTTCCTAGTCCTGCTGGCCACACTATTCCTGATACAAGCCAGGATGCTGTTGGCCTTTTTGGCTACCTGGGCACACTGCCAGTTCACATTCAGCCGGCTGTCTACCAATACCCCCAGGTCCTTTTCTGCCAGGCAGCTTTCCAGACACTCTTCCCCAAGCCTGTAGTGTTGCATGGTGTTGTTGTGACCAAAGTGCAGGACCCGGAACTTGGCCTTCTTGAACCTCATACAATTGGCCTTGGCCCATCGATCCAGCCTGTCCAGGTCCCTCTGCAGAGCCTTCCTACCCTCAAGCAGATCAACACTCCTGCACAACTTGCTGTCATCTGCAAACTTACTGAGGGTGCACTTGATCCCCTTGTGCAAATCATTGATAAAGATATTAAACAGAACTGGCCCCAATACTGAGCCCTGGGGTGCACCACTTGTGACCGGCCGCCAACTGGAATTAACTCCATTCACCACAACTCTTTGGGCCCAGCCATCCAGACAGTTTTTTACCCAGCAAAGCGTACACCTGTCCAAGCCATGAGCGGTCGGTTTCTCCAAGAGAATGCTGTGGGAAACTGTGTCAAAGTCTAAGTAGACAACATCCAACAGCCTTTCCCTCATCCAGTAAGAAGGTCACCTTGTCCTAGAAAGAGATCACTTTAGTCAAGCAGGACTTGCCTTTCATAAACCCATGCTGGCTGGGCCTGATCACCTGGGTGTCCTGTACGTGCTTTGTGATGGCACTCAAGGTGATCTGCGCCATAACCTTCCCTGGCACTGAGGTCAGACTGACAGGCCTGTAGTTCCCTGGATCCTCCTTCCGGCCCTTCTTGTAGATGGGTGACCCCTTGCTAATCTCCAGTCAACTGGGACCTCCCTGGTTAGCCAGGACTGCTGGTAGATGATGGAAAGCACCTTCGTGAGCACTTCCACCAGCTCCCTCAGTACCCTTGGGTGCATCCCATCCAGCCCCATAGATTTGTGTGTGTCTAAGTGGAGTAGCAGGTCGCTAACCATTTCCCCTTGGATTATGGGAGCTTCATTCTGCTCCCAGTCCCTGTCTTCTAGCTCAGGGGGCTGGGTACCACGGGAACAACTGGTCTTACTATTAAAGACTGAGGCAAGAAAGGCATTAAGTACCTCAGCTTTTTCCTCATCCTTTGTCACTATGTTTCCCCCCACGTCCAATAAGGGATGGAGATTCTCCTTAGCCATCCTTTTGTTGCTAATGTATTTATAGAAACATTTTTTATTGTCTTTTACAGCAGTAGCCAGATTGAGCTCTAGCTTGGCTTTGGCCTTTCTAATTTTCTCCCTGCATAACCTCACGACATCTTTGTAGTCCTCCTGAGTTGCCTGCCCCTTCTTCCAAAGGTCGTAGACTCTCTTTTTTTTCCTGACTTCCAGCCAAAGCTCCCTGTTCAGCCAGGCCAGTCTTCTTCCCCGCTGGCTCGTCTTTTGACACATGGAGATGGCCTGCTCCTGCACCTTTAAGATTTTCTTCTTGAAGAATGTCCAGCCTTCCTGGACTCCTTTGCCCTTTAGGGCTGCCTTCCAAGGGACTCTGTCAACCAGTCTCCTAAACAGGCCAAAGTCTGCCCTCCAGAATTCCAAGGTAGCAGCTCTGCTAACCTGCCTCCTTACTTCTCCAAGAATCAAAAACTCTATCATTTCATGATCGCTATGCCCAAGACAGCCTCCAACCAGCACATCACCCACAAGTCCTTCTCTGTTCACAAACAACAGGCCCTGTAGGGCACCTTCTCTATTTGGCTCCCTCACCAGCTGTGTCAGGAATTTATCTTCCACACACTCCAGGAACATCCTAGACTGTTTCCTCTGTGCTGTATTGTATTTCCAGCAGACATCTGGTAAGTTAAAGTCCCTGATGAGAATAAGGGCCTGTGACTGTGAGACTTCTCCCAGCTGCTTATAGAATATTTCATCTGCCTCTTCATCCTGGTTGGGTGGTCTATAACAGACTCCCACTGTGATATCTGCCTTGTTGGCCTTCCCCCTGATTCTTACCCATAACCATTCAACCCTTTTGTCACCATCATCAAGCTCTAGACAGTCAAAACACTCCCTAACATACAGGGCTACCCCACTGCTTCTCCTTCCTTGCCTCTCCCTTCTGAAGTGTTTGTAGCCATCCATTGCAGCACTCCAGTTGTGCAAGTCATCCCACCACGTTTCCATGATTGCAACTATATCATAGTTTTCCAGCTGCACAATGGCTTCCAAATCCTCCTTTGGTTGTTGTCCATGCTGCATGCATTGGTGTAGATACACTTCAAATTGGCTATCAATCCTGCCACGTTTTGTGGGGGGAGAAGCCCTAATTCCTACATGACTGTTCTCAGGTGCCTCCATGGTTTCTAACATATCAATAACCATCGGGTCTTTGCTGCCACATGGATCTCCATCCCCTACCTCCACTGAGATGGCAGACCGCAGGACCTCACTAGCACACTGTCCCTCAAACACTGGAGTGCTGTCCCCAGGCTTATCTCTAGCAAGCCTGGTTTTATTCCTTTCCCCCTTCAAATCTAGTTTAAAGATCTTTCAATGAGCCCTGCTGACTCCTGCGCAAAGATCCTTTTCCCCCTTTTGAGACAGGTGTACCCCATAAGAGAGATAACCCCCAAAGAGATAACATGTGTAGGAATGGACATAGAGGAGGAAGATAAAACTGTGTTTTACAGTTTGTTCACTGAGACGGCCAAAGAACACTTGAAAGAACAAACAGATTTACATGTATATGTATTTAGTTTTCCATCAGAAAAAGAAGAGTTGGCACATCAGTCCTGGAAGAGTGTCTGACACAAGTTTTTCCTTTGAAAAGATGACATAAATATGTTTCTCAAAAATAAGCTAAGGAAAAAAAGAAAAAAGGCAATCCATTCCTCAGCAAGCAGCCAAACAAAACCAACCAAAAAATGATAAGCATAATTGAAGTTTTTATCTAGCTCTAAGGACTGATATGTGGGTATTTTGCACCTGTGTTCCAAGTAAAGAAAGTCTTTACAAATGAAAGATATGGAATTTGCATTGTACTTTCATATAAAGCTTAAATTTTGGTGCATTATAAAAAAGGTTCTTGTTATGAGAGCCTAAAAACATGAAGAAGTGTTGAAGCAGATTGATTACTACTGTGAATGATTGCGTTTTGATTCAGGCAGCAATACTGAAAATATATGCAAGTCCCTTGGTCATGTAGTTAGAACAGCACTTGTAAACGTTTCAGCTTTTGCATATGGTGGAGGTAGCACAATTGGTTTAATTGTATTTGGCTTTATTATTTCATGTTGTTCCAAAGAAACCCTGTTAAAATATACCAGATGCATAAGAACTTTAACCATTTCCTAAGCTTCTCATGATAAATCTTAAGTAAATGTGTAGGGGTGAAAAAGTAAATGTAAAAGAATAGATGCGGATAAATGTTTTCATGCATTAGCTGAATCTCTATAATAGTATTCTCCAGTATATGCAGCAAAAACATCAACCAATATTTGACAGAATTGCCTGTATGTTACGTGCACTGTATATGTGCTGTGTACTTGTGCACATTCTACCAGATGTATTCTGTGAAGATAAATCGAATATTATTTAAACTCTGTTTTAGTACGTGTGGGATGGGAGAGGAAAAAGCCATACAGGGTATATGTGAACAGTCTTTGTTGGAAGCACAGCTAGCTATAGGAAAACATGCACAATGTTAGCTAAAGTCAGTTTGCTTGGGCAGAAATTAAATAATTGCTCAGAGAATCATACCTTATTTCTGAACTTAATTAATTGATAGTGTGTTATCCAGATCATCATGAGACTGAATGAAACTGCTGAAAACTGAATGTATTCATTTCATATGCAGGCAACAATACAGGACTCTGTGGAAAAGGTACTTAGTGTCAGCATTGAAAGGCAGGGAATTATGTTTAAGCAAAAATATTCCTCACTTCAGAAATCACATCATGCTGCTGTCCCTGATGTTGCTACCCTGAGAACAGATTATTGCATTTTACCTTCACCTGTTCACAAAATGTTTTGCTGTTTTGACATCTGGCCCTGGAGAAGGACAGCCGTACTCCACTGACCTCAGGCTAGACACCAGCTACATTAGTCCTGTGCACGTCTAACTATGTTACTTACAATGATTTCAGAGTAGTCAGATTAAAAGAAGCCAAGCTGCATTTCGCCATTACACTGGAAAAACACACACAAAAATCTAATTTACTTTGATGTTTGCTTTCAGTAGTGGACAGGTGAGACAACAACTTTTTTAAGTGTTTGCCTAGACTGTAGTTTAGTGGACTGAACCTTTTATAAATTTTAGAATTTGTAAGCTTGTATTTTCAACACACTTCCATAAGACTGGTTCTTGTTTGTTTTAACTTCATCTTCAAATTTCTGGTTAAGGTATTTTAATGCATTTTTCTGCTCTAAAATGCCTTTTTTTGGTGTGCTATCATATATCTTTCGCTCTCTATAATTACCTGAAAGGAGGTTGTAGCGAGGTGGATGTCGGTCTCTTCTCCCAAGTAACAAGTGATAAGACAAGAGGAAATGGCCTCAAGTTGCACCAGGAGAGGTTTAGATTGGATATTAGGACAAATTTCTTCACTGAAAGGGTTGTCAAGCATTGGAACAGGCTTCCCAGGGAAGTGGTTGAGTGACCATCCCTGGAGGTATCTAAAAGACATGTAGATGTGGCGCTTAGGGACATGGTTTAGTGGTGGACTCAGCAGCGTTAGGTTTGTGGTTGGACTTGATGATCTTAAAGGTCTTTTCCAACCTAAATGATTCTATGATTCTATGATTCTATGATCTTCTCTAGTCACCCAAACCATCCTGACATTTGGAAAAACCTTTAGCAGACTATCAAGGGAGAAATTCTTCATGATGTTTCCTCTGAATACTTCTATTAGGCAGAAGAAGAGGAGACTACATGGAATATGAAGCATCAGAGTTCATCTCCAAATCCATGCATCTGCTCAATGCATAGACTACTGTAAAATCGACCAGTGCTTCCAAGGAGCCTTCCTCAAAGTAAGGCATCAGTGGAAATGTGCTGACAGGGCTTCCCTTGCATCTGCTACGAGCTGTACAGAACCAGACCAAAAAGCAGCCTGACTCAGTAGCCTTTTTGGGCAGTGGTCAGTAGAGGAGGCCTGGGAAAGAGTGTAAAAGCAGAGCTATCCTACAGTGATACTTCTCCAGCGTATCATCCTAGACCAAACAGTCTGAAACTCAGTGAAGCTGCTGAAGGCTTTAAAAACTTCTTTGTGAAGTTTGAAATCTTTTCTTTGTGCTTGGACTGCAAAGTACCAGAACAGTGCTAGAAGACTGGTTTTCATGTATAATTTCATGTAATTTTTCTGTCCTCCTGTTCTGGGCTTTTTAGGGGCTGATTCAGTGTTAATACAATTTTATCTACAACAGTGCATCCATCTGAAACAGCCACAAGGCCATAGGATAACACCTCTTGCCCATATCTTGTTCCAGGCTTTTAATCATGTTTCCTATAGTCAGACTGGAAGTGTGCTGGGAAGCTGTGAGGAAGGTGCTGGTGCCATGAAGCCCAGAAGGGGTGCTGGCAAGGTGACACTAGCAGGCTTGCCTGGGCATTCTCCTGCTAGCAAGCGAAGGCATCTGGATCCCCTTGGTCCACCTAAGGGTAGAGGCAGGTTCACCACTTTTTGTATGGTCAGAACAACAGTTCTGTTTTGCTCTCCTGCCTCAGCTGTGGTAATCAAGCACCAAGACAGCCTGACCGGTCCACCTAGATAGCCCCAGTTGCATCCTCAGCTGCTGATTTTTATTCTCTTTTTCCTCTCCTAGGTTATTCCTTTTTACTACTGTCCTCTACCAAATAAACAACCTGTCCCTTATTACTTTTCACCCCACTAGTCCTCGTTCTGGTACATCTGTACTCTAATTTGGTATTTCTGATACTGTTAACCAGGTGATCTCAGCCACATACGGTATTGCTGACATGATTTCCTAGGTTTCCTAGGCCTTGCAAGATTCCCTTCCCTATACCCACCTCCTGGGAAATTTGGCTGTTTCTTGCGTATCTACTCCTGAACCACCAGTGAAATCCAGCCATCCCCTCATGGCACTTCCATAACTTTTGTTGGATCCCCATACATCCATCTTACTACATCCAGGGGTTTCTCTTGTCCAGTAGTTTTCCAGGCCCATTCAGCTAGCTTAACCCCAGGCCAAGACCTAGGCAGTCATCAGCCTGCAACCCCAGCAAAGTGGGGATAGCCTGAATGACAAAAATAATCAGCAGAAGCGGATACCTTTTAATACACATAGAACACCAGACCGAGTTTCAGAAAAATTGCTTAAGAAACATGAAAATACCTGTTTTAACAACAAGTATGGCAATACATTTTAGACCCTAGTCTTGTTTAAAATAATAAGTAAGACTCTCATTTGTACTATGCTCACGAGAACAATCCCCACTGATGGGGTAAACAGCCTACAGAGGAATGATGCAGATGTCCTTGCTTACTGAAAGGAGAGGATAAAAGCAATGTGCTCCACTGCCTTATTCATGATGCATCACTGCCTTCACAAATAATAGCCTATGTGATTTAGTAATTAAATATCCTTTACTACTTCCCACCTTATGTAATCACATTTAGTTTTAGGACTATAGCGCTCGGGAAGACCTCCTGACCCATCAAATCCACCCAGCTGTAATTACAGCCAGCCATTTAATAAATATCTCATCTAGAAGGGGCCATACTGACATATGCTGCATCACAAAGCACTTCAGTGCCTTAGAAATTAAGATCTTTAGTGTAAAAGATCACAAAAAGAGGAGGAGGGCAGGAACAATCAAGTGTATCAGCAATCCCCATGTCAGTAGAATGGCAGATAACTTTTTTTAGGTGAATATGCTCTGATGAGCCTGGGAAATAGATGACACATGATGATACAGAGGAAGATAAAAATAACTTGGTCAACACAGCAGCAAAAAATACAACCTCATCAGCATGATGAGTTTTTCCATCAGTTTTGTATCCATGTAGGTGACTACACAAAGGTATAATAATACCACAGAAGATTATAATATGTGCCCTAAAGTGCAGAAGTAAAATTGTGTGAGGATTTTTAACTTACAATTTCTTTTCTTTTAAATTTACTACATGATCTTTTTACTGTTTCTTTTAGGTTTTACTTTTTCTTAAAAATTATGATGTTCGACTTGCTGTTGAAAGACATTAGACTGCTTAGTCCTCAGTAAGGGTCTATTCATAAAGGTAAACATTAGAAATCCTAATTTTTGTAGGAAAACTTTAAACATTGAAAGTATTATTTGACAATATGTTTGTGTTTTCAAAAGAAATTCAGCAATTAGTTATTTGCAGTGCTTTTGAAGTGCATATACAATATGGAAACCAGCTAAACTATAAAAATAATATATATTAAATTTTTCTAAATTTCCCTGAGCTCTTCTTAAAGACAATTTTTATTGGAAGTAATAATTGTGTTGTAATTATGCTTATAGAACAGTTAGATTTGTACCAGTATGTCAGGCATGTAGTGGAGGACAGTAAATGGTACATCACAAAAAGAGCATGAAAAAGGGATATAGCTTTCTAAGAAATATGTTCTTTTTGCATTTGATTTCAATGATGCTTTTTTGCCTGCACATATGAATTCAATTTTATAAAGCAGTTGCTTTGCTGTAAATTGTGTAATTTAAATGAAAAAAACAACAATTTGTTATTAAAAATTAAATTAATATAAATGATTAAATATAACTTGTTGGTTTCAGTAATGTTTGTTGAAATAATGACTTTCCAAAGAAGACTTTCCAAATCTTTATACATATCAGATCATTTCTTATCACAGATTCCTCTAACTGGACTGTTAGGACCAGGAATTTTTCAATACTTAAAAGCAATGCAGTTTCTTAATATTTTTGCAATACATAGATAATAAATGTTAACCATAAGGAACAGGATCATGGTATTTTAATGTCTAATGGTATTCTGTGCTGTATATTTTTTAAAGTTCCTTCAACTAGATGCTTGTCTGGGCATTTTGAAGACTATCTTGCCACATCTCACTTTAATTATACATTTTAATTAATCATCTGAAGAATTTTCAATTAAACATATTTTGTGTGAAAAATTATTCAGCTCTGTTTTCTCATATAAGTTATCTGAAATTGTTTTCACCATTGTTTGTTTATCTTGCAAATATTTACTTAGGCATGGGACCAACTGTGAAGTATCTGTTTCCTGAGCTTGTTGCTGAGGATTTTTTCTGTTTCATAGATAGACTTCCAATGCTTCTTTTGCTATTTAACTTTAAATGTTTTTAAATAACTCATTTAAGAATGACAGATGAATATTTTATTTGTCTTTGAAATTCTGTAATGGAAAATATTAAAATATTGTATAGAATTACTTATAGCATTACTTGGTTGACATCACTTTAATTTGAAATGTAGACCTATCAGTTGTCTTTAGGAAGAGAAAAATTATAGGCTTGGCTTCTGTGAGTTCCTAGAATATATCCAAGTCTCCAATCACAGTTTTTTTGCAAAATATGTTAAGAAGCATTCCACTGTACATGTTTCCTCTCTGCCCAATAGGTCAGGTGGGTTGAAATATCTGGAAGTCCCTGCAGGCACAATGGTTAAATTTGTAAAGAAAAAAATCTGAAGAATAAGCTAAAGAAATCTTAGTTATGAATCTGAAGGTAGAGCTCATTACATCTGACGTAGCTTTAGAAATATGTCAAACCTACCCATCTTGTTCGATCACAGTCTTCCAAATATTCAATAATGAAAGCATGTAAAAGTCACCAAACATTATATTCAGAAGTGCTCTCTAAATCATAAAACTTATCTTGCAGCCATGACAAAGTTTCTTATAGATAAAGATTAAGCATGATGCTCTGATATTATTTCTACATAGGCATACTGGAAACTGGTAGTACAAACTGTCAGTTGTAGCAAGGAGTGACAAATTTTCCCAAGGGTCAGAGATTGGATAGTAAAGCTTTCCTGCACATTGCGACTACATCAAGGGTTAGCTTACGACTCCCAACACAAGTTACTACATGCAGTATGAATATTTAGATTCCAGAGCACTATTTAGCTTTATTCCATCTTTTGAGATATGCTTTTCAAGAACAGTACGTCTTTGATGTTTTAGGAAAATCTACAGCCTTATGTAGGGAAGGACTATATAGATATAGATACATTACTTTGTTCTTTTGAGAAATAAGATTTATGCAAGAAAAGAAAATAACACATTTGGTAACAGTCAAACTTCTACTAAAATGTCTAAAAACCTAAAAAGATTCAATAGAAAAGATTCAGTCAGTGAATACTTGTAATTTTCTAAAAATGAGGCTAAGTCTGTATGAATCATGAAGAGTAAGTAGGGATGCATTTGAAATCTCATGTACTTTTATGTTTTTTTGGCTAACTATATTTACTTGTAATTAATAGTTTGATAAAAAAATTATAAGCATAAGACATGACAGTAAAAAGAAAAACTGGACAATTACACCTTGCTAAAGCATCTGTTCTCTCTGATCAAATGAGACAGTTTCATTTCAGTTATAGAACTGGTCAACTCTGAATAGTTATGATTAGGACATAACCCAGACATCTCCACATCAAGTTTTAATTTTTGGCAGGTTTGATCAAACTTTCACCACAAATAGAAAGAATCTGAAAATGCTGCAACTTGTTCTTTCTAAATCTTTTTTGTTCAAATCACCAACATGTTGGAGAAGCAGACCAGGAAGCAAGGGATCACAGAACTGTCCATCTAGTGTTAGAGAAACAAATAAGAAATGAACTCACTACAGTCACTGTATATCGTTTGTATTACTGTACGCTCTTGGTTCTTGATACCATGAGGGTGTCTCTGCAGACCTCTGCAACTGTGGAATCCCAGTCGTAACAGTCTATAGAGCATCAATTCATTTTTAAGGTATTATTTAATTTAACTCTGATAATTCTCTATGGCATCGTATTAGCAAGATCTTTCTTAGTGTGAAGAAAGAAATGTATATTATTTCCCTCTCCCACCAAACTTATTTCTCCCTCTGCCCAGAAATGAAACTTTTCCAATGTATATTTTTTTTGGCCAAAATTCTATTTAGGTCAAAAGAAGCTTTGGGAAAGTAAGAAGCCATATAAAGAGATGGTCTATTTTCTCTTTTGATACAGAAAGTTGTTTCTTAGCAGCAGTGAGCAAAAAGAAAGGATGAGAGGGTAGTAAAGTAAGCATGAGTATGAATGAGAAAGCCCAAACAGAAAAGACTATATTGACTTCCCTTTGTTTAACAAAAGGAAATCTCTCACAGGTGTACTGTAACTCAGCTATGCAATGCCTTGAAAGCCAGAAAGCGGCAGACCAACACATACAATTCAGGCATCAACAGACACTAAATTGTCCACAGAAAGGTGTCATTTACAATACAAAGTAAGATGAGTGCTGTCTCACTTAGTGAGTCTGTTTGAGGTCCAAAATAGTATGTGTGTGCATAGCGTTTTTGCTCACAATCTGGGAATTTTAACTTTGCTAAAAATATCAGGCTGTAATCCATACTTGGTTATATTATCAGGTACATTAAAAAACAGACCAGAGAGAGGCATGAGGAAAACCCTCCTAGCTAATGATATGAAAAGCTGCTGGTCATATGATCATAGGATAATTCAGGTTGGAAAGGACCTCAGAAGGTTTCTAGTCCAAGTCCCTGCTCAAAGCCAGGTCAGCTGTGATATCAGACCAGGCTACTCATGGCTTTTCCAGTTCGGTCTTGAAAACATTCAACAGTGGAGACTGCATAGCTTCTCAAGGCAACCTGTTCCAGTCCTTCAAATTTTGTTTTCTTATATCAGACTGGACTCTCTCTAGTTTCTGGCTGTGTCTGTCGTCTTGTGTTCTCCCACCATGCACCACTGTAAAGTGCCTAACTCTAGATGTATCTAGGAGAATTATCAGAAAATAGTACATTGCCAAAAAAAGATCCATGATGGTTACATGCTACGTCCTGGCTAACAACTGAAAGACATTTTCTGTTTCTTGGTAGTCTACACTTACTTTGAAACTGTCTGTTCAGGGCTGAGCAGAGAAGCCATTATCCACACGTACATTCAAAATAAAACTTCTGCACAGAAGGAGTTATTTTAAGAGGTCTCTATATACTCTTTCTGCTCATCTCAGAAGAGGAGTTATAGGTTGTCCAGGTCTAGAAAGGTAAAAAGCTAAGTTATTTTCATTCATAAAATACACTAACATTATTAAGCAGTATATTAAGGGTATATTAATTTTAATTTTTAGTTAGAAAGAACTCAAAAGGCACAGATAGTGTTCTAAAACTCTTCAAGCTGATGCTCTGCAGTGGCTTCAGCTTTTTCCTGTTTTTCCTCTGAGGTTTATAAGTCTGCTAATTCTTTTATTTGGAAGGGGAGGAGCACCATTCATTGGATCCAGTGAGGCACTTGCCTTTCATGACCCTATCTTGTAGATCGGACCCTGACCTAATTATTGGTTTTGGATTTCAATCTCCTGTCTAATTTGGATCTCCCAAGTATTCACAACTTCTACCACATCTAGCTTTGGCCTGTTTTCAGTGCTGTGGAGAGTGGAAATGGACTGAGGACAGATTCCACTTGAGATGATCCCTGCACTGACCATCAGGGAGCAGCTAGCGTGAGGTTGCTCTGCAAGGAAAGACAAAGGTGACAACACGGCAGGCAGAGGCAGATACCTCATGACGAAGGGGTACAGTCCCACAATACCTGAGCATGGTGAGCAGAGCAGGTCTGATGATAGTAACTGGTTTCCGCCACAGTCCACAAACCAGCAGACATTCTGTAGTGACAAGACAGGTCCAAAGTCAAGCCAGAACATTAAGGCAGGTGGCACAGCACAACATTCACACTGGAGATCAGGCAGGGACCAAGGCAGAGGATCAGACATTATGTGCAGCTCTCAGGCCACTGGGTGAGAGTGTGCCTGGATGGAGGCTGATCATGGTACTTGGAGCCTGTAGGTATACTTATGGCCCAGCCATTGACAATGAATGTTTGATAACTACTTTGCAGGTTTTGTTACTAGTAGTTCATACACTTCATAACCGTTTCTTCTAAAATGTATTTTCCTAGTTTGCTTATAGGAATTTCATATGATACGGTCCCATCGAAATATTACTGAAATGAAGTTATATCTTATTTGCCATTCCTTCAATTCAGTAAACCAGTTATTCTGGCAAAGAAGGACATCGAGTCTCAGCAAATTCATGCCTGACATTTGTTATACTCTCATCTTTTACATATGCATACCCCAATTACTTAATTAGTTCTAATATCTTGCAAAGTTTGAAGCTGAATAGTCTCAGATTTCCATTTGCATTTCCTCTGTTTGAAATATAGGTGCTGTGTTGCAGTTGCCCTGTCTCTGAGATCAGGCCTATCTTCCTGTAACTCCTGAAGTTAAGCAGTAAAAACATTTCTTTGACTGACTCTTAAACACTTTACAGTAAACCCTGAAATCTGACCTGAAATCTGTCTGATTTATCTAATTTCTTATTAACCTATTATTTCCCTGTTCTGTCATTGTTTCTATTTCCTTGTCACCACTGACTGATTGTTTAAAATATTGGGTTGTGAACATCCTTCTTTATGTGAAGACTGAAGCAAAAAAAGGCATTAAACTTTTTAAGAAAAAAAGCATTGGCACATATCATTGTAGAAAAAAATCCAATACCTCATTGCTCTAATGGGAAGCTATCTATAATTCTGATTGATAGCTTCCGACAAAGGTTCTTAAATTAGAAACAATTCCCTCCTGGTTCAAAGTAACACCACATGAAGCATTAAAAAATGAGCTTTTCAACAGGCATATCAAATTTTAAATAAGTAACTTATACTGGTTTAAAGATGCATGGGTATAATACAGATGAATCAAAAATAACACCTGATATATTTTCAATATACTATTAATTTTTTCAATGTTTCCAGTAAGATGGAATTCCTCCTACTTTTTTTGCAAATATATAAATCAGATGCAGCAATCTGATCTTTTAAAGAATTTCAAAGTGATCGAAACAAAATGTTTTTGTAATGAGCTCTGAAATAAAACTAAAAATGGATCCTCATCCCTGGGAAGTGTGAATGGAAGAAAGTAGAAATCGAAACATTATTAACTGGGACTAAAGGATAGCATGTGTACAATCTGCATGCAAGTTAACACAGAACAAATGGAAAATGCAACTTAGAATGGGATTTCTCTAAAACAACTTAGAAGATTTTGCAAACAGCTCTACATAGACATGACTAAAATCACATGCTGTCTCACTATAATATTAAGGGTTAATCAATTATTTAACAATAATCCACTGTATACAGCTTGTATTAAAACAGAAGAGTAATGTTCCACATAAAGCAAACTATCAAAATTGTACATAAAGCTAATTTTATTACTTTCCACTTATTTCTATGCATCAGCTAGCTAAACATAAATATTAAGGAAAATGACATCGCTAATAAGACATCTATGGGAAGCAAACAAAATGCGTTCAACTCTGTGAATAATATTTAAAAGGTTATCAGTTTCATAATATGATCATTAAAAGAATAAGGGTCAAAAAGCAACATTTTGATGATACCAGGATTTTCATGGCTTAGACCTTCCAAAGTTATCTTTCAGTGGTTGCTTCAATAGAAGCATACGCTGCAAATTAATTTTCAGCCTTTTGAAAAAGGGCAGAAGCAGAGCAAGAAGAGAAGAAAATCATTCTATTCTGAAACAACCTCTGCAAATACATCCTGTTTCCTGACTGTACTGCTGTACACCAGTAAGGGTGTGGCAAAATTTAGATGATCTGGAGCCACTCTACTCCACATCTTTCATGGCTAGTACAAAAATGGATAGTCGCCAGGATAATGTAAATTTCATAGAGATTTCTAGTCTGACTTCCTTCTTTCTTTTTTGTCATAGGAAAATGTAATCTGGGCCACAGAAAGAATATAAAACAGACTTCTTTCTTCATCTTAGAGTAGATCCTGTTATCTAAGAATATGTGATTTTTTGAAAAAGTATATAAAATAAACACACTTCCAATTTATAAGAGAATAGTTTCCTTTCTCTGAGTGGAAGACAGCACATCCAATCCACCCTCTTACATATGACAATTTTTATTCCTTTTATTTTTCTAGTCAAGACCTAATTTACTAGGCCCTGGAGCTATAGATGCCTCTGAAGCCCTCTCTATTTTGTTGGATAGGCTGTGAACAATGAATTCTTTTGTATGTGATTCTCTAATATAATTTGAACTAAAATAGCTTCAAGACTCAGCAAGCAAGCAAACTAACTAACTGTCTGAATAGAAAACCAAGTCCACAATTCTAACATAAACAATTGTAGAGTTGAATAAATAGACATGTAAGCAGTTATCAGAGCACTCCCAATAATGCATTTTTAATACTCTAAGAAATGAGTGCAGAAAGGAATCAACATAGTCCCTCTGGCTATAAAGAGCTTCAAGTGGCTTTTATCTTGCATCCTGTTAGATTATTAAAAGTTTGTAATTATAAATATATTAATATTTCAAGGCTTCTCACCTTACACAAACCCTCAAACAAGTAGAAATATAAGGAAAACACATAGTAATCATAAAGAAGAGTGAAAATGTTAAATTCTATTTATGACTTTCTGATCATATATTTTTGTAGTCTATTTTTAAATGGGGGAATAGTTATGATTTTATGGTTGTAAGTGCAATGTTTAACTATGGAAGACAAAATGTAAAATCTCTTGCTGTAAATTTAGTGCAGACATTAGCAAGATAGGCATTTAAAAATTATCAGCTTTGCTTGGGTGGTTTTGTGTTTGTGAAATCATTTTGGAAATATCAGTGGAGGTATGAGGTAATATGATAAATACACTGTTCTTAATTCTGTGCAAGGATGTGACAAATTGGGTAACAAGATGAGCTACACTTAAAACCTGGTATTCTATGTGTGTCATCAATAATTTTGAAGTCTTGTACATATCAAGCCATCATTGTCACTGCTCAAAGTTTCTTGCATGTAGTGAATGCTGCAATACACAACATGCTATGCAGACAAGTAATTCTTCATTGTCACTAATGTCTTAACACTCTCCTAGAGTGTCAGAAATGAATAGGATCCAATGTCAGCTAAAATTAGTGTCTCTTGATGGCTCACAGAACAGGGAAACTGGGAAAGATTAGTCCTGTCTCTGCGAATGGAATGAAAATCTGATGTTAACTCTCAAGTGCTGGAGCTGAATTCCCTTGATTCAAAAGAAACTTAGATTTACTATAGTAGAATTCAAAGTCAGGCCTGTCTTTAGTTCTGAACCCCAAGAGAAAGAACTTGTGTATATGAAGGGGTAGATTTTTTAAATGATTGAGGTCTTATTTATGTATCCAAATGAATGGACAGGTTGCCAAATAGACTAGTACATCATGTGCTAAGTTATGTTGAAAAATCGGACATGATGGTCTTAGCGGGTGCTGAGTACTAGAAAAAATGACCATATTTAGTTGTCTGAAAGTTTTGCTGAGCTTTTTGAAAATCTGGTTCAGCTTTGAGTCTTCAACACTCTGGAAACAAAGCACCACCTCATCTATATTGCACTTTGTCCCAGAATTAAAAATGTAAGAAATGTGTGTATAAAAGCATATGCTGTTCACGCCCACTTCTTCCTAAGAAAAAACACTTGCATATATCAAGAGTTAAGCATTGAAGATTTGAGCTATTCCTTTTTTTATGCTATGCCTCTTTTACCCCAAGAGTTAGCTGAGTGTCTAGAAGCTGACATGCAGTGTGCTATATGTACTAATTAGATTCAATACTTTTGCTGCAGTTTCAGAGATGGATTCCTCCTGCTGATATCTGATGAACACCACATTAATGGGAAATTAGATAAAGTATTGAATTGTATGTAGCTGGTATTTTTTTCCAGCAAAAAAATAAATATTTATCCCTCTTTTAAGAATGTTTTAAAATACAAATGAGGTTCTAAGTCCTGTTTAGTAAATTGTGTAGAGCAAATAGACATTCCTAAATAAAATAGCTTACTGCAAAATAAATGTGAAACCCAAATAAATGCAAAATAAATGTGAAAATCAAACATTTTAAAATCCCACAAGAACTTATCACATTGAATCCAGAGTCTACCTCATACCTTACAGATGTGTACAGGAATAAAAGAGAATTCCATTCACTTTTAATCATGTGGAAGATGTAAGAAGTACAGTATAAGGTATGTCTAGAAAGCCATTTCTGTGACTCTGCCACTTTTTAAAAATGAAGTCAAAATTTAGTATATTGGGAGTCATGGTCATAACTCAAGGCAAATCAGAGCAGTGACACTGTTATTAGTATCACCGAGCACTAAAATAAGCTAGAATATGCCTTTGGCAACACTGAATTCTAGTCATTCTTATAGTTCTTGGCCATCCAAACCTCATATTGGTTTCATTGAGAATTTTAAGTTTGTAAAGAGCATCAGTCTTTATCCAATTTTTAATCTTATTAAATTTTTATTCTTCTGGCATATCAAAGAGAAAATATGGTACCATATTGATATTTACTGTTAAAATATGTTAGAAAATAAGCTTTTTACACAAGGTGCATACAAAAGAAGCCATACTTTTTTTTCTTGTACGTTTATTATCACATTAATTGTTTATTACGTAAAACAGCAGCATAAACGTAACTAAAAATCTGTATAGAAAGGAAATAAAAGATAAAATGGTGAATTTCTTCACATAGCGTTTTCCAGAATTAATGAAGTTAAGAAGAAAATTTTGTATTGTGTAATCCTGTATGTAATCTCTGAGTTAAAGAAGGAGAAACAAGGTGGCCCTGTTTTCTTCTGGCTGAGCAAATTTAAACCGATAACCTCTTTATAATGGTAGTGTTGCTGCTGCAATGACAATATAAGGATACAGGCAAGACAAAGTTTACAAGTGGTAGTAACACTTCTTTTATTACATTCACTGCCATAGCTAGAGAAAATCAGACAAGGTTGCAGGCAAAAAAAATCCTTCTTCAGGTCAGTGAACAGAAGAAACAAACTTCAAAACTAAAAGCAAATTTGGAAGAACCAACTGGAATTTAATTTGATATGTATCAGTTAGACTATTTCTGAAAGATAAGGCAGCTGGTACCTGTGAAGTAGAAAAGATTTTTGGGGAGTGACTTCTATTTCTCAAAAAATCCATTTCTGAGAGCTGATAAGGTATCAGTCTCCTAAGGGAAGGAGAGAGACAAGTAGTTTATGGTCTTTACAATGTAGAGAAGTGAGGGGAGGAGGGAAAGATTGCAACATGCCATAAAACTAATATCTGTAATGAATCTGTAGTTTTAGACATCAAGTAAAAATATGAAACATAGTACTTGAGGGACAAGTTTGTACAGCAGGAGGCTGCCCACTATATATATTTTTAAATAAATTTTTAAAAATTTGTTGTTGCTGCTCTTAAATCCTGGTGTACTTTCTTATTTCATAATGTTACCACTAATTGTAGGACATTCTGTATTAGGTGCCTATAATCCAGATAGTTCTTGAGTCTTAATTCAAAGGATTTTCAGAAAAAAACATTGACAAAATCCTTCATAAAAGACTTTTAAAGAAAATAAATATGTGAAAGGAGTAAGAGAAAAAGTACCAGCATGTCCAACAATTATTTATAGGGTAGAAAACAGGAAATTAAATGAAATATTCAGCCCTCAGAATGGAGGGCAGTCATCAGTCAGGTTCTTCAGGGAACCGTACCAGTTAGTGTAATCCCAAATACCCATGAAGAGAGCAAGCAGTGAGGTAAGAAAATCTGCTCAGCTGATAGTGTAGATGAATATAAAGGAAATGAGTGATGAATATAAAGGAAATGAATATAAAGGAAACCACATGAGGAAAGTGGTGTGAAAACTTAACTGGGAAGTTGAAATGCTGGGCCATATGCTGATTACTCACCAAATGGCCATATACCCCCTTCCCAAGGCAGAGGCACATCCTCAGTGAAGTTTTGGCACTGGGAGCCCTGGTGAACGACCTTGGAGAGTCTATCTCCAACAGGGAGATGGCCTCCTAGACTTTGCCAGAATGTCAATGCTGAGGAGTCAATGGGGTGATTGTTTTGCGGGAAGTGTCCCCACAATGTCAGACGGATATCTTTATTTATTAGTAATTGTATGGGTTCATTTGGGTGCATATTGGTTGCCTAGTTTCACTAGCTGCTATGACAGCACCTAGCACACCGGATGAAGGGTATTATGTGACTTCTTTTACTCCTAAATTGCCCAGTAATATCACTTGAAGTGGGGGGGAAAGAATAATGGAAAAAAGCAAATAATAAAATGCCATTAAAAGTGACTAAGACCCTGATTTTAAAGTTCCTGTGGGCTAAAAACCTAGACAGAAATTCTTGTGATTGGCAATAAATCTTCTGATATGTACTGTCAGTGTGGTGGGTTGATCCTGGCCAGCAGCTGAGCACCAACGCAGTTGTTGGCTCACTCCCTGCTCAGTGGGATGGGGAAGAGAATTGAAAGAGCAAAAGCAAGAAAACTTGTGGATCGAGATAAAAACAGTTTAATAGGTGAAACAAAGCTCACACGCAAGCAAAGCAAAACAAGGAATTCATTCACTACTTCCCATGGGCAGGCAGGTGTTCAGCCATCTCCAGGAAAGCAGGGCTCCATCACGCGTAACGGCTACTTGGGAAGACAAACAATGTAACACCAAAGTGCCCCGCTCCTCCTTCTTACCCCCAGCTATTATTGCTGAGCACGATATCACATAGTATGGAGTATCCCTTTGGTAAGTTTGGGTCAGCTGTCCCAGCTGTGTCCCCTCCCAATTTTTTGCACACCCCCAGCCCACTTGCTAGGGAGACAGAGTAGGAAAAAGAGAAAGCCTTGATGCTGTGTAAGCACTGCTCAGCAATAGGCAAAGCACTGCTGTGTTATCAACACTGTTTTAGTCACAAATGCAAAACACAGCACCATAAGGGCTGCTATGAATAAAATTAACTCAATCTCAGCCAGACCTAGTAGGGTCAGTAAAAACAGTGAGTACAGAATCATGAATAATAACCAGCAGCCTATTTTTAAAGATACTTTTAGATACTTTTAGATACTTAAAGATAAAGCAAACAAAATTAACATACCAAGGAAAGGTTTCCCAACTAAGAATTTTCAAAAATGATATTTCAAAAATGATTATTCCATGATACTTTTTTGAGTACTTTTCAAAAAAGTATCATGGAATATACTTCTTTGAGTTACAGTTGGAAAGGTAACAAAGCGACCTAACACTGAAATTCTGATTTTCATGAACTCCTTTCCATTTTCTGTTCCAGTTTTGCACAGTGAGGGTTTTTGAATGTTCTTTGTTGCCACACAGAAGAAGGAAATAAACTGTCCCCCAGTTTCAGTGTAAAGAAAATGTAGAAAGTAGTATAGACCTTTAATTGCAGGAGGAAATAGGATTTCTATTAGGCATAAAGAAAACTCTAAAGTTAAGTGTACTTAGACATTGGTAAATTGTCTGAGAAAGATGTGGAATGACTGTCATTGAGAGTTTTTAAGGAAGGGATTGACAAGCATCTGTTAAGAAGAGATGGGTATGATTGTGCCGGCCCTAGGTCATTTGCTCTTTCCTCTACCCTCTTAGTTTCACTTCCTTTGTTATCGTTCATGATTTCAGTACTAGTGCTCTAGAGGACTGCTTCTCCCGATAGTTCAGATGAAAGAACTGTCATTGTCAGGAGGTAAAAACCAAGATACACGCACAAAAAGCTTTCCACTATCTTTGAAGTACCTACTTAAAAAATAGAATAACTAATCCAAACACAAAGCTGCATAAGTTTGACACATGTTCATACACTGTATTTCACGCTGTTTACTTTTAGGTTTTTATTCCTATATTTCATGTTCCACGTTACTTCAAATAACTGTCATTTCCCTTTCATGCCTTATTTCCAAGGTCTATCAGTGGTTTAATTTATCCATTGAGAGGATAACAGGTGTGCTTTGTCAGATTGCAACAGTAATGTAAACATGCTTTCTTGACTTTCAAATAGATGTTTGATTTGCAAGTGTCAGGAAAAAGGTAAAAAGATCACAAACAGTGTAATCCTTGCAATGAGACCTCAGGAACAATGCGTTCAATAAATCAATACGAATACATTTGTGAGTAATTAAGGTCTGGAACCTTGGTTTCCTTAGTTTGTTTTCCAGTGCTATGTTGACAGATGTAAAGTTGAGCATAAGAATGACATGGCTATTTAAATTGGTCAGTTCTAGTAAGGTTGGTAAAGAATTTCAAATGCATCTACTCACATCAAAACAGAAACTCCTAAAATAGTGAAATTAGCAGTTATTACTGTAACATTTAGTGCAATATATGGTATTTTTTTAAAGTACAATGGTAAAGACCTTAGCTAGAATGACTGAGAAGTGTTAATGCATTATTATTTCACTTCTTATTACCTTTTTAAATTCTCATCTCCTATGTTGAAAACTTTTTCTTCTAACTCATACTTTTGACATATCATGTTTCCTCTTTGCTTCCAGGTCGAGACACTGTCTCTATATCCAAGAATCAAGGGCAAAATAGAATACAGAGCAGCAGAGAGGAGCAAACAATTGCTACTGTTCCAGCTTTTTGAGCACACCAGATGTACAGCAGTTGTTATGGCACAGCATGGGTGCAGAAGGACACAGAAAATCCACTCAAGACTGTGTGAGGCTGCTTGAAAACTGTCCAACAATGGTTTCAGCATGCTGTGGGTACACTCTTTCATACCGACTGGTACAAATGCAATTGATGCTTTGGAGGCCTCTTTCCCGACAGAGCACCATGGGAGGGATACCACTGTCCAGGTGTGGGGCTGTGGGGAATGCCTGGTGCTGGGGACCTCTCATGTGGAAGATGTGCTTTGACTGAGGCACCGAATCACCTGGTGAAGGAGCTGAAGGAAGAGGTGAGCAGGCTGTGTGTCATCAGGGAGTATGAAGACAAGATTGGGTCTTCACAGAAAATTGGCAGAGATGAGAGCCTGAGCCATACAAAGCAATAAAGGAGGGACAGACAGAAGCCATGTTCAAACAAGCAGTGGAGGTAGACTGTCAAGATAGAGAAAGCTGGAATCTTCTGACTTCTGGTTCCTACTTCACCTACAGATCTGAGACTTCAGAACAGGTACTGATGAGAACAAATAAGACCCATCAGCAGATGCATCAGAGTCAGCTGAGCCAGCCTAGTTTCCATATGAAGAGGAAAAGATGAATGATAGTTATAGGAGACTCCCTGCCGTGGGGGACCTATCTGCTGACCTGACCTGATAGGTCAGGAGGTTTGTTGCTTGCTGGAGCCAGGATTTGGAATGGCCAGCCTTTGGACTCTTTCCCCTTGCTGCTCTTCCATGTGGGCAACAATGATGTTGCAACAGGCAACCTGGAACATAAAAAGAGTGATTACAGAACTCTGGGGGGGAGGTGAAGGAGTGATGAAGGGGAGCCTGGTGGTGTCTTCTCAATCCTGCCAGTGAGGAGGAAAGGCTTGAGCAGAAGTGGGGTCATCCATCAGATCAAGACCTTGCTGAATGGCTTGTGTTGTAGGTAGAGCTTTGGCTTGTTGTGACAATGGGACCCTGTTTGAAGAGTGAGGACTACTGAGCTGGGATGGGATAGATCTGATCAAGGGAGGCAAGAGTATCTTTGCAAACAGGCTTGCTAACCTAGTGAGGAGGGCTTTAATGTAGATTTGTTGGGGGAGAGCTACCCAAAGTTGAAAAGAAGAGAACACAAAGGGCAGAGCAGATATGTCCAGGGGACAGCGTGACAGAGGAGGCTCTCACACTCCCACTGTGAAAGCAGCATGACTTGAGACTCATAATAAATGCCTGTACACAGCATGGGGAACAAACAAGAGGAAGTAGCAGTGTGTGTAGAGTTGCAGGGCTTTGACTTCGTTGGGATTATGGAGGCACGATGGGATAGCTCTCATGATCGGAGTGCTACAATGTAGGAATACAGGTTCTTCAGGCAAGATAGAGTGGAAAGGCAAGGAAGAAGTGGTGTGCTCCATGCAAAGGAGTGATTTGCATGCATGGAGCTTTTATTGGGACAGGTGAAGAACAGAGCTTGCGGGTAAAGAGCAGAGAACAGACCAGAAAAGATAATGTTGTAGTAAGTGTCTGCTACAGTCTTCCTGACCAAGAAGAGAAGGTAGGTGAAGCCTTTTTTAAGCAGGTGGAGAAAGCCTCACAATCACAGGTCTTGGTACTCATAGGTCACTTTAACCACCCCAATATCTTCTGGAAGAGCAATACAGCAGGGTGCAAGAGATCTAGGAGCTTGCTGGAATGTACGAAAGACAATTTCTTGATGTAGATGATCAGTGAAACGGTTAAGACAAATGCTTTGTTGAACCAGTTACTCCCAAACAAGGAATAACTGGTTGAAGATGTTGAGGACAGCCTTGACTGCAGTGACTGAAATTTAAGATCCTGAGAGAAGTGAGCAACACATACAGCTGAATTACAACCTTGGACTTGAGAAGAGCAGTTGTTCACCTCTTCGTGGACCTGCTTGGCAAAATACCCTTGGAAACTCACCTGGAGGTTAAAGGGCCCATGAAAGCTGAGACAGCCTCTTCAGAGGAGGCTTCAGAGGAGGCTTTGAAGACAGCCACCTCAGAGTGCAAGAATGGTCCATTCCAATGTGCAGAAAGTTGAGCAAGTACAACAGAAGGTCAGCATGGATGAACAGGAAGCATCTGACTGAACTCAGACACAAAAAGGAAATACACAGAAGGTGGAATCAGGGTCAGTCTACTCAAAAGGATTAGAAAGGTATTGTATGCATGTGTAGGAATGAAGCTAGGAAAGCCAAAGCTCATCTGGAGTTGAAAACAATGAGGGAGGTGAAGGACAATAAGAAATGTTTTTGTAAGTACATTGGTAGTTTAAAGGAAGGCTAAGAAGTGGGTCCATTGTTCAGTGGGGCAGGGGCCCTAGTGAGAAGAGATATGGAAAATGCCTTCTTCACCTCAGCTTTCAGTGATAATATTTACTAGTGAAATATTTACCACATTTACTCAGGCATACTGAGTCCCTGAGCCCACTAGCAGAGTCTATAGGAGTGAAGCAGAACCCACAGGGGAGAAAGAGTCCAGGATCACTTAAGCCAGTTAGTAATGTACAAGTCCTTGGGACCAGATATGATGCGTCCCACAGTGCTGAAAGAGCTGGCTGATGGCATTGCAAGGGTGGTCTCTGTCATCTTCTAATGGCCATGACAGTTGGGAGAAGTTCTTAATGACTGGAAAAAGGCAAGTGTCATACCCATCTTCAAGATAGGCAAGAAGGAGGATCCCATTAGCAGGCTGATCAACCTCACCTCAGTCCCTGGGAAGATTATGGAGCCAGTCCTCTTAGAAGTCATTTCCAAATACACAAAGGACAAGAGGGTCACTAGCAGCAGCAAGCACAGATTTATGAAGGGCAAATCATGCTTGAACAACCTCATGTTTTTTTATGGTAAGATGCCTAGTGTGACTGGCAAAAGGATGGTACTGGATGTTGTATACTTTGACTTTATTTAGCAAAGCCTTTGACACAGTCTCCCATAGTGTCCTTATCACCAAATTGGTGACATATGGGCTGGCTGGTTAGGTGGGTGGAAAATTGGCTGGACTGCCAGTTTCGAAGAGTAGTGATCATTGCGAAGTCCAGCTGATGGCCAGTAACTAATGGCAACATGACGGATCAATACTGGGACCAACACTGTTTAATGTCTCTGTTACAGCCTGAATGATGGGACAGAGTGCACTCTCAGCAAATTTGTGGACAACAGCAAACTGTAGGGAGTGGTCAATATGTTGGAGGACACAGAGACCTGGGCAGGCTGGAGAAATGGCCTGATAGAAATCTCATTAAGTTCAGTGAAAGCAAATGCAGTCTTGCATCCAGAGTGGAATAATCCCATGCAACAGCACAAGCTGGGGACCAACTAGCAAGCAGCTCTGCAGAAAAGGATCTGGGGGTTGTGATGGATAACAAGTTGAACATGAGTAAGCAGTGTACCCTTGCAACAAAAAGTCCAACTGCATCCTGTGCTGTATTAGTAAGAGTGTAGCCAGCAGGTCCAGGGAAGTGATCCCTCCACTGTATTCAACACTTATTAGACTAGATCTGGAGTTCTGTGTCCAGTTTTGGGCTCAACCAGTACAAGGAAGATACTGACATCCTAAAGTGAGTCCAATGGGGCCCACCAAGATGGTTAGGGGGTTGGAGAACATGATGTATGAGAACAGGCTGAAAGAATAGTGTTTGTTCAGCCAGGAGAAGAGAAGGCTAAGGGGAGACCTTATTGCTGTCTAAAGCTACTTGTGAGGATACAGAGAAAATGAAGCCAGACTTTTCTCAGACTGTGACAGGGCAGGAGGAAATGGATGCAAGTTGGAAGATGGAAAATTCTGACTAGATACAAGGATTATTGTTTGTTTTCCACAAAGTGGAGTAGAATGAAGGAACAGGTTGTCCAGGGAGATTGTAGAAACAGTCCTTGGTGGTGTTCAAGACTCAACTAGACAATGCCCTGAGCGACGTGATCTAAAGAGATTTGCTTTGAGCAGTGAGTTGGATGAGACTGCCCTCTGGGGATCCCTTCCAACCTAAATAATTGTATGATTCTACAATTCTACAATCCTATGAAAAGCATAAGCAAAGCAAGAAACCTTCAGTTGCCTTTTATAGGGAGGAGTAGCATATAACAAAAGCACTAAAAGAAGAGAGTGGGACAGCATAAGTGAAATAGGCAGTAAGGTTAGTACCAGATGGGAGTTGTTAACTGATGGTCTTCCTGTACTTGGCAGTTGCAATACACACATGTGATGGAAATAATTTAAGGTACTTGGAGCTACAGGAAAATATTTAAGCTGCAGGCTTGTTTCTTGCAAAATGGCAATATAAAGCGGGTTTTAACTTTCCAGATGACTGGGAGGTGATAGCATGCTACTTCTTAAATACAACTGCACTGCAGAAAAAGCTCTGTGGGAAAATGAGGGAAGGTAAATACCTGTCAGGTATCACAATTCTAACTTTTCATCCTTGTTTATATTTAAATGCTATCCTGATTTGGCTTTCAGTTTCAAGCAATTTTTGTTGCTTCATTGTTTTTGCTTTGCTTGTATTTTTCTCATGCCTTTGTATTTTAAAGAAGGAATAAATATAAAATTCAATTACAAAATTGGCATCTAAGCCTTCAGTTCCAATTATCAGAACTTCCTTTTTAGTGAGGAACAAGATTTTTCCTTAACTTCATCTCTGCAAGTTCATTCTGGAACCTCAAAATCAAGTCCTACCTTCCCTTGAATCTTAAACCTTGTCAGTGATTTAAAGGAGAAGCTGTTCCTCCATTTACTCTGTGACCATTGAATGCATTTGCAGAATAAGTGATTGAGTCCATTACTGGAATTTACTAAGACATTTCCTCGATGGAAAGAGAGAGCTGAATTAATCTCATGACCTCTCAGCCTCAAGGCCTAAGAAGAGTCAACAGATAGAGGTCCATAGAGGTAAATCTGTCAGTTTGGCTAGCCATTCATTTTACACATAATTTTTCGTATTGTGCCACAGTGGTGAAAAACACTAGTCAGGGCTAATGGAAACAAACAGCAAACAGTGAGAATCTTAAAAAATAAGTAAGAGTAGCTATCCCAGTACAGGCCAAGCATTTGTCTAACCAAATAGTCTGTCTCCATCAGTCATCAAAAATAGATGACAAGGAAAAAAAACCTAAACCCAGGATAAGCACATAGTGCAACGTCCCCTCAGAGCAGAAATTGCTGAAAACTGAGTGTGTGAGCCATGGACTTTCAGATCCAAAGCTAGTACTGTCATAGGTAAACTTTAGCAAGGAATAAAGAATATTAAAAACCTATCCTGTTTTGGTCACAGACCTGGTGCAGTGATCCTTTACTTCAGTCTGTTTAGTCAGGCAGACAACGACACTGTAATTAAGAAAAAGTAGAACTGGTGCAAAAGACATCTTTACAAAAAAGGAAACTTGCACTTCTTGAGATGTTTTTGTTAATGAAATATGGATGAAGCTGAACACCTGACTAATTTGTTTAGTGCTAAAACTTTGGTGAAACTTGTTTACATGTAGAAGCCTAAAGAGACAATCCCTTTCATTTAATTACAGACAATTATGACTTTTCTACCGTTAAGCTTTCTACATAATGAAGGCCTCTTTCTCATTTGCTTTCTTCCTTTACAGGTCTTTCTGTCTCAGTTTTGCTTTGACTTTTCTTCCCTTCTCATATATTGTGGTTATTTAGAAACAGAATAAAAATAGATTTTGTAACAGAATAAAAATAAGCTCTGTAGGGTGTTTACAAACACAGAGCAAATCTGACCAACTTGCTACAAGTTGGCAAATGCAATCTGAGTGCCAGCCAAGGAAAATTTCAAACACTTTTGCAGTGCGAGTCAAATTGCTCAGATTGTTCTGATAACACTGCCAGTTGTTTTTCTTTTGCATTTTAAGTCTGAGTGTAACTGCTACGTTGTGATACCTTCTACTGAATGATTGCAGGTTGCTACAATCAGGCTCTCATTTTTGCCTTTATGTAAGGTTTTTGTTCTAGAAAGCTGCGCTACTAAAAATATTAAACTGCTCATGCTATCTTTACAGGTTATTTTGCCCATCTGGAAGATGAAGTCAGTTCTTCAGGCTTAAATGGCTCAGTGCCAGTTGCTCACCAAGCCAGTCTTCCCTTGCTCTAGGATTTAAGGGGATGGAAAAAAAGGGAAGAGATGCCAAAGTTACTGTGGGTGGCAAGTTTGTTTTCAGACTAGTAGTGTAACTTCCCTGTTGTTTCTAATCACTGCACTGTCACCAGAATTGTCTATTCTAATCCACTTAGTCAAAATGATGTCTGCACGCTTCCCTGGCTTTATTCAGTTACCCTCTCCCAACTGCCCCTCAGCATCGTGTATGTGACCACTGAATACATTGTTTTAGACTGCTGCTTTGTTCCAGCTGGGCAGGTTTCTGAAAGTTGAAACCAGTTTTGGAAAGTCTCTATTTCAGTATTACCCTTTCTTCTTCCTCCCGTATATTTACACTGATAAAATGTACTCCATATTGACTTAGTTGTATAAATTGTATGCATTACTGTTCCTTTTTTAGACTTTGTACCAACTTATCTTATGTTGCCACTAGGTTAAAAAAAATGTATTTTACTCAGTTTTGATTTAGACATCATTAATTTAAACATATGATTTAGCTAACATATGTAATAGCTTTAGAAGTCTGGAAATATATTTATATACATATAATAGATTTACTAATCCTACATCATACTTTATAATCCTCCCCTAGGCTTGTAAATCCTACCTTCTATATGTAATTCCTATGATTAATTTACAAATCATCCCAATAAATCCTGAATTAAAATGGGTAGATTTGTAAATCCTTTCTTTGCACTTTTGAAGTACAGAACAAATAGATGATTTGTAAGTGAGGTCTTCAAAGCTTGACAGTTACAATTAAATCTATAGCCAGTCTTATTCCTTTTCCTTCTCTGCCTTCCCAATTTTGCCTGTAAATCCCGATCATCTGCTTCTTTCATGAAATTAAGCTTTATTTAAACAAGAGAGAAATTCTGTAAACATTCATATGCTTCAATTGACTTAACCACATCACTGTAATCATGCTAACTTCAAGCCCTCCCAACCAGAACTGTATTGGAGAAAAAGGATTGAACCAGAGACCCGAGAGAGCATGCGGGATGTGTCAGGAAGTGGTGCTGGACATTCAGTTGAAAGCATTTTCTTCTGAAAAACAGCAACTGCAGCATGCTCCATCATGATGTTTGATTATTCTATGACATTCCAGGATTCTTTTTAATGGCTCCCCAGAGTGTTATTCCTCAAAAACTTAACAGCTTTTGTGCCAGAAATTCTGGCTTTACAGACAGTTAAAACCTACTTCATTTATAAACTCAAAAGCAAGAGTGTCTTACTCCTGCTTTAAGTTACAGAGTAGCTGAGAAACAGAGAAGACAGTCTCTGTTCATGTCTCTGAAAGCCTCAAATGTATTATCCAAATTACTTTCATAGGTTCTTTGGGTCCACACACTTGTATAGTATTGCCTGCACACTTATACAGTCCCCCAGTATGCAACTAACAGACCTCCACAGCTCCAAACTGAATGAAAGAACCAACTTTATTTGAAAATCCTGTCTGTTTTTTAAAATATATATTAAGTGGCAAAGACTCCTTTGTTATTCTGTCAACATTTTTGAAGTTGAGGTTGTGTTTAAGTCTTTCAGCTTGTCATGCAGGGAGTGGGGAACATTTAATATTTTAATGGTTCTGTGAAATCCTCCCTCCAACCAATACAACTAATGTGGTTGCTAAACACCTTCTCCTAAAGAAGAAGGGCTGTCCATTACCTTTTTCTCTACAAGTGCATAACATTATTAAGCATTTTAAGAGTTTAATTCAGCCCTTACTCTCCTCAAAATTCAACAAATACCCTGGCCATCCCACATCCAAGTTTCACTTTCACATTTTGTAACCAGCTCCCTGTGGTACCACTGCCTGACTGCAGGGAGCAGGGCGAAATTCCACTTTTTCTTCTTGCAAGGCCACATACTCCTATAGCTTGCCCTACACGGATCCCTATGTAGCCCTCCACAGGGTTTTCTTGCCTGCATCCCTGATTTCTGGGACTCTGTGAGAAGCAATTCAAGGAGCTCAAGGAGGCAGGGTAGTGGCTAGCAGGCTCGAGAAAAAGAGCTTACTGGCTTAAGGACTTCCCCAGCAGAAAAGGGAGACTGCGAGAAAGGTGTTACTCCTGTTTTTTAACTTTTTTTGGGAGGGGTAATTTTCAATTCAGAAATGCCTATATTTGTGCTTATATGTGAATTTATATGCAGGAGGTATGGCAGGGAAGCTTGTAGAGTACCTCACTTGAAGAACCTCTGCAGTCTGAAGTCCATTGCCTATTCAAGACAAATGAATTTTCAAATGTTTGACAGTAGTCATTTGACTAAAAACTGTTCTAGAAACTTCAGCTGGCTACAGAAGGATGAGTAAGTCTAAATACCAATCATCTTGAACATTAAGCATACAAAAGAATTATTTCACTACTGCTTTAACTAACAGGTAGCTTTGGCTATGAAGTCTCCTGGGTATCTCCATAATTCCTAAATTCTGACTAGTGAGCAGTAGAAACCTTAATTTTCAGACTGATAAATCAGTTAAAGCAAATGGAGATCTCTAAACTGGCACTGCAAGGACTGTCTGGCACTTGGGGAAAAGGAACAGTTGAAGGTTGTTCCCTTCTCCCTCTCCTTCTACATTTAGATTTAGTCACTTCTGTTTCAGCAACAAGCTGCTGGTGTACCAGAGACAGATCGTGCACAAAGTTTCAGTCAGAATAGAGATTCAGACAGGTGATGTCCTCAGCCATTCTGATACCTGGCAATTCAAAGTAACTCTGTTGCTAGCTATACTTTTAAAGGCAAAAATGTGTGCATTTCTTTACATATATGCAAACACGTTACAAGTACAGATATAATATTATATATTTATGTTAGTATAGGGTTTTGCATGTAGGTGTGTGTGTATATATATACATACTAACATATATATACTATACTAATAGTATAGATTATATTATACTTTACTAATATATATACCAATATATGCATCTATATGAATATATTCTCGAATATACATATACATACTATTGCATACTGAAACTTAATTCTGCCCCAGCATTAGAAGGAAGCTATTATCTATTCATTGGTAATACTGGCTAGTGTTAACAGCTCATCAGGGAGATGGTATTTTCTCTGGGTCTTCATATGGTGAATACAAATAAGGAGAGGAATAGCTAGACAATATGTTTTACACAAATTGTACTGCTCTGTATTCTCCCTTGCCTTTCCTAATCAGTTTCTAATCTCCTATATGACTTCTTAATTATACAGCTACACATTTATATCCTCTCTCACACCTTCTCTTCCTCTTCTTGCTACACCATCTTCAAAGACACTTGTGATGGGGGTGTTCTTTGTAAGTCTGTCTCTTTGCAATCTGTAAGTAGGGATGGAGTGAAGCTTTAGCAATAAGCCAGCTTCTCTGCAAAGGGGTTGGCAAAATCATGTCCAAAAAAAGTAAATAGGAAATTAAATCCTAGAACTACAAACATAAGATTACATCCATTTAAATGTTTTTGAATGATAGAAGAAACAGCTAAAATAGAAGCCAAGAAGTAGGTTTAAAAGCTAGCCTGGAATTTCAGTAAAAAAGCCTGTATTGGACACAAGGAAAGTGTTTCAGGCCAAAAGAAAAGTAACGGGTTCAAAGAAAAGAACACTTTGTTTCTTTTTAGATAAAACAGAGAGGAAATAGTTTTATAGTCCAATTTTCCTGACAAAGCCAAAGAAAAGTTAGAAGAATATATAAATGAAAGTAGCATGTACAAATACCTATTAACTTTTCAATAGTTAATTACTTACATAACACAAACTATCATCCACTGATGGCTACCTTAACATCTTGGTCATAGATAAGGGACAATATTTGTATTAAGGTATAATTATAGCTCCAGACTAAATACAAGAAATGATGGATTTCCTATAGCACAATTCTCCCATGTCTGTTTTTTATAGTTTTGGTTAACACATTTCCAACTAGAAAAGCCTAAAAGCCCAATTCTGCCCTGACCAAGATGGCATCTTTATAATTGTGTCTGAAATTTTGTAGTAACAGTTTACCAGATCTTTTGGGTGCCATTACATTTACAAATGAAGCCCTAATTGAATGCTGAAAAGCTAAATTCATTTGAATCCAGTGAAGCATCCTATTTATGGCTTGCGCCAAAAGCATCCCAACCTAAAGAAGACACAACCTCTGTCCCCCAGAGCCGCCAAAGCCACAGTCATTGTCCCAGCTTAATTTTATAATGAAATCGCTGTTACTATAATCACAACTCATAGTTTATTTTAAAGCTCTACATCCCTGTCCTTGTAACTGAACTTCATAATTGTTATAATTGTTTTAATTCAGCCTGTAGTATCAATGGTGAAGCAGGAGAGCCTAATTCCTCATATTCTAATGATTTTGTATCTGCTTTGACAGGGGACAGATATGCTAAGAGAAAAGATAATACATAAAAAACCAGTCCATTATGGGAAAGAATACCTCTGATAGATAAAAGAGGATTTTTACAATACAATTCGAAATCTAGCCCTCTTCCTCCACCTTCCACCTGCCAATACTATTCTTTTATACAAAATAAGGATTTAAAGACAAATATTAAAAATATTTATGTAAAAATATAATATCAACCATCCTAAACATTTTTTATTTTCAGTGTGGCAAATACTGGTGTAGCTGAAGTAAGCTCAGCATTAAGGATTACAGAAAATAATATTTGAAAACATTCCAAGGAAATGAAAGACATTCATTAGCCTATACAATTTATAGACACAAGTTCAAAAGTTCATTGTAAAGAGTAGCAAACAAAAAGAAGTAGCTAAATAAGCACTCGGAAAAAAAGATTTTGAAATTAAAATGGGTGAAAAATAAGTAGAAAATAATTAATTTGCTAGAAATAGAATGCAGATTGGAATTCTCCACTTTATCTTAAGGAGAGTGGCAGCACCATCAGCAGCAACGGGAGATTGCTGACATTATTTTGATACACTGAGGAACTGGACCCAGGTCCCATTGCCTTTTCCACAATGTTGTGTAGCACCGCGGTGTCAGGGCCGTGGCTTCATTTGGCCTCCTGTGGGTTTTGGCTGCTGGAGCTCAGGGCCAGCTCAGAGGCAGTGCAGCTGAGGGCTGCCCCCTTCCCACTCATCTCTTTGGGGAGAGCATTTCCAGCCCCATCTAACTTCTCACATGCTCTTGACCCTTCCCCAGCCCTAGATGTGTGGGGCTGGAGCTGCCCACGGTGCCCCTCCCAGCCTGCTCTGCTCCCTGACTGGGGACAGGCCCTCACCGTGCCCCTGTCTGGGGTGTCCCTGGCCCATACAACACTATGGCAGGGTGTCTCTGACATGCTCCCATTCTGGTGTAGCATCATTTCATGGCCTTTACTTGGGTAAAACTACTGCACAATTTAAAGGGGAGAGAAGTTAAAGCTAAAAGTAAACAAAAGTTATATCTTAATACCAACCACTGGTGTGTGTGAAGGAATTTCCATCTTTTGTTCCAATCATTTGAAACATAATTCCCTCAGTTACAGAACCACAGAATCACAGAATCGTATAGGTTGGAAAAGACCTTTAAGATCATCAAGTCCAACGGTAAACCTAACACTACCAAGTCCACCACTACACCATGTCCCTAAGCACCTCAACCAAACATCTTTTAAATACCTCCAGGGACAGTGACCCAACCACCTCTCTGGGCAGCCTGTTCCAATGCTGGACAACCCTTTCAGTGAAGTAAAATTTCCTAATATCCAGTCTAAACCTCGCTTGGCGCAACTTGAGGCCATTTCCTCTTGTCCTATCACTTGTTACCTGGGAGAAGAGACCGACCCCCACCTCTCTACAACCTCCTTTCAGGGAGTTGTAGAGAGCAATAACGTCTCCTCTCAGCCTCTGTTTTTCCAGGCTAAACAACCCCAGTTCCCTCAGCTGCTCCTCATAAGACTTCTGCTCTAGACCCTTCACCAGCTTCGTTGCCCTTCTCTGGACACGCTCCAGCACCTCAATGTCTCTCTTGTAGTGAGGGGCCCAAAACTGAACACAGTATTTGAAGTGAGGCCTCACCAGTGCCGAGTACAGGGGCACGATCACTTCCCTACTCCTGCTGGCCACACTATTTTTGATACAAGCCACGATGCTATTGACCTTCTTGGCCACCTGGGCACACTGCTGGCTCATATTCAGGTGGCTGTCAACCAACACCCCCAGGTCCTTCTCTGCTGGGCAGCTTTCCAGCCACTCTTCCCCAAGCCTGTAGCATTGCATGGTGTTGTTGTGACCAAAGTGCAGGACCTGGCACTTGGCCTTCTTAAGCCTCACACAATTGGCCTCGGCCCATCGATCCAGCCTGTCCAGATCCCTCTGCAGAGCCTTCCTACCCTCAAGCAGATCAACACTCCCACACAACTTGGTGTCATCTGCAAACTTACTGAGGGTGCACTTGATCCTCTTGTGCAGATCATTGATAAAGATATTAAACAGACTGGCCCCAATACTGAGCCCTGGGGGACACCACTTGTGACCAGCCGCCAACTGGATTTAACTCCATTCACCACCACTCTTTGGGCCCGGCCATCCAGCCAGTTTTTTATCCAGCGAAGAGTACACCCGCCTAAGCCATGAGCAGCCAGTTTCTCCAGGAGAATGCTGTGGGAAACAGTGTCAAAGGCTTTACTGAAGTCTAGGTAGACAACATCCACAGCCTTTCCCTTATCCACTAAGTGGGTCACCTTGTCATAGAAGGAGATCAGTTTAGTCAAGCAGGACCTGCCTTTCCTAAACCCATGCTGGCTGGGCTTGATCCCTTGGTTATCCTCTATATGCCATGTGATGGCACTCAGGATGATCTGCTCCATCAGCTTTCCCGGTACCAAGGTCAGGCTGACAGTCCTGTAGTTCCCTGGGTCCTCCTTCCAGCCCTTCTTGAAGATGGGTGTCACATTTGCTAATCTCCAGTCAACTGGGACTTCCCCAGTTAGCCAGGACTGCTGGTAAATGATGGAAAGGGGCTTGGTGAGCACTTCTGCCAGTTCCTTCAGTACTCTTGGGTGGATCTCATCAGGCCCCATAGACTTGTGAATGTCTAAGTGGTGTAGCAGATCGCTAACCATTTCCCCCTGGATTATGGGGGCTCCATTCTGGTCCCTGTCCCTATCTTCTAACTCAGGGGCTGGGGACCCAGAGAACAACTGGTCTTACTATTAAAGACTGAGGCAAATAAAGTGTTAAGTACCTCAGCCTTTTCCTCATCCTTTGTCACTATGTTCCCTCCCCTGTCTAATAGAGTCTGGAGATTTTCCTTACCTCTCCTTTTGCTGCTTATGTATTTGAAGAAGTATTTTTTGTTGTCTTTTATGGCAGTAGCCAGATTGAGCTCTCACTTGGCTTTGGCCCTTCTAATTTTCTCCCTGCATAACCTCGCTACACCTTTGTAGTCCTCCTGACTTGCCTGCCCCTTCTTCCAGAGGTCATAGACTCTCCTCTTTTTCCTGAGTTGTAGCCAAAGCTCTCTATTCAGCCAGGCCGGTCTTCCCCGCCGGCTCGTCTTTCGGCACCTGGGGACAGACGGTTCTTGTGCCTTTAGGACTTCCTCCTTAAAGAATGTCCAGCCTTCCTGGACTCCTTTGCCCATTAGGGCTGCCTCCCAGGGGACTCTGTCGACCAGTCCCCTAAACAGGCCAAAGTCTGCCCTCCGGAAGTCTAAGGTGGCAGTTCTGCTGACCCCCCTCCTCACTTCCCCAAGAATTTAAAAATCTATCATTTCATGATCACTCTGCCCAAGATGGCCTCCAACCATCACATCGCTCACAAGTCCTTTTCTGTGAACAAGAGGTCCAGGGGGCACCTTCCCTAGTTGGCTCACTCACCAGCTGTGTCAGGAAGTTATCTGACACACACTCCAGGAACCTCCTAGACTCTTTCCTCTCTGCTAAATTGTATTTCCAGCTGTATTGTATTTCTGGTAGGTTGAAGTCCACCACAAGAACAAAAGCTAGTGGTGGTGAGGCTTCTCCCAGCTGCTTATAGAATAGTTCATCTGCCTCAACATTCTGGTTGGGTAGTCTGTAACAGACTCCCACCACAATATCTGCCTTGTTGGCCTTCCCCCTGATTCTTACCCATAGACACTCCACCCTATCGTCACCATCATTAAGCTCTAAACTGTCCAAACACTCCCTAACATACAGGGCTACCCCACTGCCTCTCCTTCCTTTCCTGTCCCTCCTGAAGAGTTTATAGCCATCCATCACCGCACTCCAGTTGTGCAAGTCATCCCACCATGTTTCCGTGATGGCAACCATATAATAGTTTTCCTGCTGCACAATGGCTTCCAAATCCTCCTTTTGTTGTTGCCCATGCTGTGTGCATTGGTGTAAAGTCACTTCAGCTGGGCTGTATTAAATGTAATGAAATGTATATTCTCTGCTATATTAGTGTGAGACATTAGCTTCCCCAAAATGAATAAACTGCTTAATATCTCTATACAGGCAAAATTCAGACCTTTGCAAAAAAGATTCACTTGCAGATACTTTCCTGGGATGCTTGATCAGAAACATGCTGGAGGAACTGAGAGTGAGACCTATCCACCTGAGCAAGACTTAACACAAACAGAAACAAAGCACTGAAGTCTTCCCTGAAACTTGGAATGAGGCCATGGTGTTCCTGAGCCGTTCGGTTTCTTCCACACTCTTTTTAACAGCCTCTTTCTGAACACTTGTTTGAAGAAAGGGAAAGTGCACTGGGAACCATATGGAGCCTACATTTCCCCAGCCATTTTCAGCTCAGTTAGGCCCTTTATCTGATTAGTTATTTTGTATCTCATTAATCTCAACCCATTCCTAAATTAGCTTCCACCCTGCTCACTTTTAGAGCAGTCTTACCACTTTTATGTTGATGACTCTGGATACCCTCTGTAAATACTTCTGCATTTTGTATTCTCCACCTTTATTGTTGGCTTGTTTTCCATATGTACTAGTGTCAGTGGAGCAAAAGAAAGGTGTTCAAAGCAGCAAACTGAGATGGTAGCTCCCTATTGCTTTCCTCAGAAACCAAAATATTCTGCTTGTCTTACTGAGCAGCAGGGGAGAACTGGACATACTTTCAGATTGGAAACCTTTAACAGCAAAGCAAAGGTGTCACACTATATTTATAGCAATTTACATATGCTGAAGTGAAAGCTGTTATATTGTCGTGTCACAAAACACTAACACTTTCTTTATGAATCCTGCTGTCACAGGCAAGAATTTGCATTACTTCAGACTATTATTAATAAGTTCAAATAAAAACTGCCCAGTAATAAATCACAATTCTTAAAAGTCTCAGGAGTATTTGCAATTATCTTTCAAATCAAGCAGACCTTCAGACCACTTTACACTACAGCTTAGCTTACAAAATTGAGTGTCATATAAAAAATATAGCACTTCAGTGTTTCATTGAACTGTGAATCCATGAGACACAATTGTAGTGTGTATTTATATTCTCATATAAAAATAAAATGAAGAATCCATTCCATGCTTTAATGCCCCAGTCACAAATGAATAAAAGAGAAATAGAAGTAACCAGAGAGCAGAACACTAAATTCACTTCATTTTCTCGGGAAGGCAAATAGTTTCCTAAAAAATTGAAATCTGTAGATAAACAAGAATGATCACTTTCACACCCACAGCTATGTTAGACATCATGTACCAGTCTCTTCCTATCTAGGAAGTAAAGAAGTCCTGGCACTAGCCAAGGAATTGTGGTTGGCAATACTTGGCAAGTGTTAAACAACAAAAACCAAATGAGTGGAAAGACTTAATTTGATTCCATTCTTATTGATGAGCTGGCAGCAAGACATGAAGCAGCCTGACTGTCTAAGCATAAGATTTTGTTATTGCAAATAGAAAAGTACTTGGGTCATGTCCTGATTTTCTCCTTTAATATATCCAGAGATGGCCCTTTCCTTTCTTATGATGATAAGAGAAAGTAGTTCAAATTTTCAAAACCAGAAACCTTAACTTTTACTTTACCAATCTGAAACATTTTAAGGACTAACTGTTGGGCTCTTCTGATGAGTGAGATGTGTTCAAATTTACTAAGAGAGAGGTTTAGTTTGAGTCAGGTCTAAACCTGCAGTATTGGGTGTCAAAACTGTGAAAAACATTATTCCACTCAGGCTGCTTGCTCTGAAACCAGAGCAATATCCTGATGAGTTGGGTTTATGCCTCGGACAACATGGGAATAATACAACTAGAACCTTGCCACTCACTTCTGTCAGTAGGTAGGCAACTCTAGGTATATCCAGCACCAAGAATTTAGGTCTGGAATTCATGAGTGGAGGAAACACAGACAGCTACAAACTTTAAGGTTTAGAGCCAACACAAAGGGCTCAAAACAGACCAGGATCAGTTCTATGGCTCTGGAGTCAGGAGGCAGGTCCACAATGCTGCACTCCCTGGGAAGCCATATGCAAAATGCCACCTGGGAAGAGTTCTTGGTCCATACTATCCCTTGAACTGTCCATTATACATTTGGACAATACTAGCTGGCACAGGCCAAAATTGTGCCCAGGAATGTGCTAGGAATTAAATGGTAAAGGTTATTTCATGCCATTCTTTCACTTTTGCCCTGGACCTCTGGAGATTACTGGTATAAATATAAATGGGGGACTAGAGGTGGGATTCTGCAAGATCTAGAGGTGCCCCAGCTTAGAAAGCCAGAGACAAGAACTTCTTATCAGAGTAGGCCCACACACGTGTCCATTCTTTCAAAGAACAAAGCAGGTCTCCTGTTTTACACTACTGGTTACTAATGCTGTCTAATGTTACTAATGCCGCTCATGTAGCTGCAGATGATTTAGTCAGTTCTTTCTCTTAAGTGAGAGAATACAAGCCTACATGTCCTATTTCCTACAAGACTGATAGTATATCAGTAAGTATATCCGATTCTGGTTGTCTGGTTCTGGAGAAATTTCCCACCAGTCTTTTGGGAGGTGTGCCATTGTGTAGGTAATCCAAGGTCTATTTGGTCAGAGACCAATCACAAATGAATCATTAACCCAAGTGTTATGCTCTTACTTAGAAAAGGAAATAATTGGCACTGTGTTCTGCTTCTGGAACTACATCTCTTTTACATATTTACCCTTTTCCACTTAAGTCATTCATTCATACTTAAATATAATATAGATCATGAGCTGTTCAGCCATGTCCTCTTGAGGTGTTTCACTACACATGCAGTGAAGTAAACTGTGGAACTTACTGTGAGAAAAGGTTTCAGAACTGGATAATGAACCTGGGAATTATGAATTCAGGTAGACATCCAGGAAGGACTTTCTTGTTCCCATGATTTGCAACAATTCAAGAGGGGCTGGAAAAAAATCTAAATTCTGGACTTACATATTAACAACCTTGGATACCTAAATTCTTTTGTGATCTCAATAACCACAGAGAGTCTTATTCTGTGCTAATGTTCTCAGCTAGTGATGCTCCTCATGTACTTACCCCAGCCCTGTTGGACTGCCATTGTCTAATTCCTGCTGTTTCTTAAAAAAACAAGAAACTGGTCTATTTGTCACAAAAAAGCCCAACACAGGTCCATCCCTGTTCCTACTGTTGCTGACAATGATGTGGACAAAACAGAAATCTGCACACTGAACTGGGCTGTGACATGCCACTATAGTAATAAACGTGATGTATGTAAGAGTACTTTATCTTCAATTTCATTTGTAGTAAGAACGCTTCTAAGAAATTATTAAGGGAGACATAAATGAACATGATTCTAAACTAAGCTTATTTAAAAAATTCTAATCAGCTTAAAAAAAAAAAGAATCCTTATCAGCCAACCTGTTTGTTAAATTCATTTGTTAGATTGTGTACCTTGGTGAATTACCTATGGATTCCTCAGAAAAGCTCTGTTTATTCTTCTGGTTTATCTCATCCAGAACTATTAAAAGAACACAAACCCCCCCCAACAAACAAAGAGAGAACTTACAAAAAGTTGAGAGTTCTTCAGACAGCAAAGACGCTAGACAGCTACTGTAGTTGAGAGTCTTGATAACTAGCAGACCTAGATGTTCACTTGAGCTTTTGCTTTATGTAGCCAACACTATTAGAAAAATAAAACCTAAGACTACCTTAATCATGTCACATACAGTTGCTTGGTTTGCATTTGTTTTTGCTTCCATTTGAACATTAATTACTCCAGGGAAAACATTGCTTCAGCATAAGGTAGAACAGTTCAATTATTTAATTGCATTGCTGATACTGACACAGGGACCAGCAGATATCAGGTTTTTATTTCTTTAAATTATTATCTAATCTTGATAGAACTCTGTGTATTAGAGTTCAAACTGGGACTAGATTTTGATTGCCAAGTGTATTTAATTTGTATCTCAGTTTGAAGCTCAGATTTATTATCTTTTTTCTGGGATTTTCAGTGAGTACAGGAGAAAAGGTTGCTGTGATGGAGAGAGGGAAGGAGGGGCTTTTCAATTTATTTTTAAAGTTTGGTTCTATAATATTTTCAAGGACCTAGCAAGACATTCCCACAATTATCTTGAATAATGCTTTATTGTGACTAAAACAAATGTCGCTTTTAGAAAGTAATTCTATTAAAGCCTATGAAACTCATGAATACTCAGTACCCCTGTTTTCACTGAAATTTATGCAATTAATTGTCAAGTAATTAACAATAACTGTGTAATAAAACTTTCATATTTTATAAATTGGACAAAAACAATCACTGAATATTGGATACCGTTGACATTCAGTTCATTTATGGCTGTAACCATGAAAAAAAAAGAGAAACTCACAGGATTAATCTGTATTGTCAACACAGTACCAGGATGATTATTTAACATAGCATATATTGCAGAATCATGGAAGGACTGAGGTTGGAAGGGACCTCTGAAGTTCATCTGGTCCAACCTCCTTGCTCAAGCAGGGAGGCCTAGAGCTGGTTGCCCAGGACCATGTCCAGGCAGCTTTTGAATATCTCCAAGGAGGGAGATGCCACAGCCTCTCTGGGCAACTTGTGCCAGTGCTTGGTCACCCTCACATTGAAAAGGTGTTTTCTGATGCTCAGAGGCAACTTCCTGTGTTTCAGTTTGTGCCCATTGCCTCTGGTCCTGTCACTGGGTACCACTGAAAAGAGCCTGGCTTCATCTTCTTTGCATCATCCCTTGAGGTATTTATATACATTGATTAGATCCCCCTGAGCCTTCTCTTCTCCAGGCTGAACAGCCCCAGCTTTCTTAGCCCTTCCTCATAGGAGAGATGCTCCAGTCCCTTCATAATTTTTGTGGCCCTTCACTGATCTCTATCCAGTAGCTCCTTACCTCTCTTGTACGGGGGAGGCCAAAACTGGCCACATTGTTGTTCAGGGCATACTTCATAGAAATTATGGAAAAAATTAATTTGGAAGGTATCCCTCAAGTTTGCAGTGCAGGACTAGATTCTAAATTAGATTAGTTTGCTCAAGGCCCTGTCCAGTCTTTTTGAAAATCTCTAAGGATGGAGATTTTACAGTCTCTGCAGCCCACCTGTTCCAGTGCTTGACCACTACATTTGTTTGTTAAGAAAATTTTCCTTGTGTCCAACTGGAATGTCTTTGTTGCAGCCTATGAATATTGCCTCTCATCCTTTCACTGTGCAGCTCCGAGATTATTTTGGGTCCCACTTTTGCATAACACTTCCTTAATGCAGTGGATGGCTGCAGTTAGATCCCCCCAAGTCTTCTCTCATCTATGTTAAATAAACCCAATTCCCTCAGTCTCTTTATGTATATCTGATGCTAGCCACTTCAGTGATACTTCAATGGACTCTTTCCAGTCTCTTATGTAATACTTTAATTAGTTCTATATGGCATTATGTTGCCTTAGGGCTGACCTTGAATTTACTTTGGATAGATTCTATCAGTGCTTTCTTGTTGTGCTTTTTACCAACTTGTGAAGTGTCAGTCTCCAAGCAAGGAAAAATTTTGCACAGGTTGAGGACTGGTCTGAACTAAAAACTTGAACCTTACAAGCAGTATGGATGTAACCAGCTCACACTGGCTGGCCTAGAAGCCATATCTGTAAATAGCTAACAAATCACTGCAGGCTAAGTAAGACTAGCTGTGGGGACTGTCTTTTGAGATTCTGGGTGTAAAGGGAAAACCAAAAAGAGTACATGAGATCACTCCCACCACGTTATTTAAAAAAAAATAATTGGACAGCAGGTCATTAATTGTCCAACTAAGAAAAATGCATTCACAAGGGTATCTGCTAGACTTTTTTCAGCTAGGGTTCTATAAATGTCTGATATCTGAGGATGCTATCATAAGTGTAGGTGATAACACCACCTACAGAAAAGATAGCATAATCCTTTTCCTGATAAGAAAATGTTTACAGTGGGTTATAACTTGGCTGAACTCAAGGTTTTGGGGTTAAAATTTTTATTTCATGTGCTTCCCTCTGCCTTTTATTTTTATGTATTTGCTTTCATTAAGTTGCTGAAATTTCTGCAGCTAAGGAAATATGCCATTCTACAGCAGTCATTTCTGAGAAGAAAAATATGGTATCCTCAGCTGTTCTGTTAACAAACTGAACCTTGGTCTCAGGTTTTATGGTGCTCCATGAAATGTTATCAAGTTGTAGGACTCTTGCAAGACTTAATTTCCTCATGCCTAGAAGAGCCTCTTTAGCATTTGGCAGCTAAATTTTTCTGCAACCCCATCTGCAATGGGAATGTGCTCTATGCCTTTCTAAATAGTATTGATGACAAGGTGTTATTTAAACTTCCTGACTTTCACTGAAAAAAAATTAATATATATTAAAAAATACTCCTTAGAACAAAAGGGCTGAACAAGTGATTCAGTCTTTTGATCTGTCTTGAGTTTTGTAAATACAGGACAAACTTTTATTTCTGATATTAAAAAAAAAAAAAAATCTTCTCTGTGATATTTTCTGCAGGGTCTACCGAGACTCAAATCTTTCATGGGTATTTGCTTAGCAGTTGTAGCTATCCTTTCTGAAAGAAATGACTCACCATGTTTACCACATTTTGTATAGTTACAATACAGTCAGAAACTTCTATCAACTGCTTATCTTCCTCAGATAAAGTAGATATTCTTTGTGGTCTTTTGCCTTGAATGGAAAAAAAGAAATCCTTGATAAAGAACATTGGAGCTTCTGCCTCATTTTTAAAGAAAGTTATAAGATATTCACCTCATATTTGGGAGTAACCACTGGACAGTAACAGACTGCTAAAAGGTAGTCTTGAGGTCAAATTTCAGATGCTCTAAAATGATAATAAAATGTTGCTTTAAGATAAGAAGTAGACATTTTTTATGATAAACTCAAAAGGAAAAGTCATTACCATAACAGCTACTACTGCTGATTTTCAGGTCTCACATGGCCTAGTCAAAGCTTCAGTAAGTTGTGGCATTTTGCTCCTTAATCCAGACAAAAATAAACCCACAAAACAAAATGAAATTAATCATAATTTAAAAAATACAGTTTAGGTCCATCTCCCAGTAAGGATAATCCCCAAAATTAAATCGGATCCAGTATTTCCTAGACTGAAATAAACAGATAGCTTGAGAAGCACAGCTTTCTAGCATACCTCCTTCAACTTCCACAACACATCATGTTTCTGTAAACTGAGCCAATAAAGTCTGGGGGCTTGACAAGGTTTTGCTGCCTCACTATCTGAAAAACCTTTCCATTATTCCTTTACAGGTAATGGCCTCAAAAACGGTGGATATTGCCTTGTTAAATGGAGATGGAATCCTACAGTTCTATGGCTTGATAGAAGAAATTAATAGTCTGATCAACTGTTAAGGTCCAAATAAGTATGTGATCCTGTTTGTGGTAACATTATTCACAGCAGTGGTACCAGGAAAAAAAAAACCAAACAGTTTTTAAACTTACCTTAAAATATAAAAGCACAATCAAGTGAAAATTAGCTATTGTTTCTACTTTATAGAGTGAAAGAAAGCATATTCCTTAGCCACAAAATAATAATTCTATTTGGATCTGGTTCCAATTTGCCGTATGACATGGTGGATTTGTCTCCTGTTAAAGTGTATAATACCTTACAGGATTCTTGCGGCTGAATTCATAATAATTTTTAGATCTCTTAGGTATCCTCAGTAGGATGCAATGCGTGCTATTATCAATTTTAATTTATTATCACAGAACTGAAATAGCATTGAATAAGTATTTGACAGCAACATTTTCTAGCTTTACCTGAGGTTTGCATTCATTGCCTAAAAAAACTCCGATCCCCATATATAGAACAGAAACCAACTGCTACTTCAGAAATGGCTGTTACAAGAAATGTTTTTCTGTTAAATTGCAAGGGGTGATTTCACTTATAAATAGATGAATTCAGAAAGTTAATAATAACAAAAGGTAGCAAAATGAAATTTGTAAGAGGGGGTGGATGGCATACTGTAATACAGAAGCTCTATTTACTTGTGAATTATTTAAATGCAGAATAATTGAATGGGTACAGCTTACGGGAAACCTGAATAAATTATTGTTTTTCAATATTCCTGGATTTGAGTGATCAATACCCAATGTGATAGATGCTATAGGATCATAGAACAGCAAAAGGCTACTGTGTTAGTGCTATAAGTGATATACAGGGAGCCAGGAATTCAGTCAGCAGCAAGCCCAAAAGGAAGCCACTGAACTAAAGGATGCTCCTCAAGAGTCTGGAAAATGTTAGAAGCCATTAAGACCACATCCTTATGGTGAAACCATGCAAGTGAAAAGTCTTTTAAAGTGTCCCTGTCCAAATCTCCTCTCCCCCAGAAGGAACACTTGAAACAGTTAAACCTAGTCAAAGAGGCAGAAAAGGAAATAGGACTTAAAACTTACAAAATTGGCAGTCCTGTCCTGAAAAAATAGGTACTGTTTGCAAATGACTAGCCTGGGACTGTAGCAGGTATAACAAGCACTAGGATCCATGTCATGGTCCATTTAAATCTCTCAAATTTACAGGATGACATACTCTGTAAATTAAACTCTACTTTATGAACGCATTGGGAAGGAAAACAAATATACACATCAAACATGGGCTCAATCCCCTTTGTACAGGCTAGTCTAATGTGAATTCACTCATTCATCACTTCAGTAATTCACGACCCACAAGTTCTCTAACTTGTAACTCACGTGCCAATGAACAAAACTGTTACCTCACAAAGGGTGGGAGTGCTCATTCTTCCTTCTCTCTCACAGCATGGGTGTGTCCCTGTATCACATGGGGAAGCATGAAACCCTCAGCAGTCCGGCTGCTGTTGGATTCACTTCAAAATCTCTTTGAGTAAGCTGATGTGTTCATACCTCCCAGCTTGGAACTTTGGTCTATACCATTTCCATAAATTAGTGGATACTAAAGAAACTTTGGGCAATTAATATGCAAGGATGCAAGAGACAATGACCACCAGAGACAGCAAGCCGCAGGTGATAACAGCTGCATAATGACCGTTATCCCTTCCTGTCCATCGTGTCCTGCCTAAGTGTTGCTCTTGCATTGACCTAATGGTGCTGCTCCCAGCATATACCAGGCCTTAGCATGAGCTGTGTGTTAGGCCAAAACCTGGGCAGGAGTTGAGTGAACAGTCACAGGGAAGACATTTAGATTTATATTTCCTTTGGGATATGAATATACCACTCCTAAGCAAGACAGGCACTTACATCTCATTTTCATTTTCATTGTAATGCTGCTGTCCTGAGTAAACAGTGCTTTTCTTGGTGAAGGCTTGCTGATCATTAGTTGAACTTAGCACTCTTCTCACAAAGGATGAGTACAAATACCGATCTGAATTGCATTTGTTGAGATTATTACAGCATTCTGCAAGAGAAAAATAAACCACGCAATTCCTCCTTTTCTCTGCCTAAGGCTGACCCCAGCTATACAGCAAAATATAACTTCAGCTTAGGATCAGAAAGCTTATTACAACCTTATTTCTTCATATTTCTATGATATCATGTCATAATGCTCTCGGCCTTTCTGCCCTCTGATGACAGACACACATGCAGTCATCATCCTTTCTGGCTGACGAACTCCATGGAGTTACCCAGCTAAGAGTCACTGGAGCATCCCTGTTCTGCACCTGCACCCCAAAGTCTGTGTTTCAATGTGTGGGGCTTAGTTTGAAGAAATGAGACAAGTTTTTTTTTTTCACAAGGCAGGCTTTGAATTTGTCCACTTTGGCCACAGCTTTAAAAGTTAGAAAGCTTTTAACTAATTACAAAAGCAACCAGATATTTCTGCCATGAGAAAGATCCTGCAGCCAGGTAAGGTATCTGTGGCTAAGCAGACCCAACTGTGCAGACAGAGAGTCTAAGCAACAGCAGCTTAAAAGATACCTCATCCAGTAAACATTAATTGCTATGTTATCTTCTATATTTTGCTATTGTGATTGGGTTTGCTATGTTATAGACTATGTTATAGTACCAGCAATGCCTGTCCTTAATTTTGATGTCATGACAAGTCAGATCTCAACACTGTCTGTCTGCTGGTTGAATAATGGAACATTAACTTCTAATATGTCCTTAACCCACATTCTAGTTCGTTCATCCAAACTTCAATGAAATGCTTTCTCTGGGCAGTCCCATTTTTTCTCTAACCAATTGTCCAGAACATGTAAAATTTTTATTACTTGCATTACTTAAACTTAAAGCTGTCATAGCAATAGCAATACTTTTCAGTATTGGTACTCTATAGTACTCTTCAGTAATCATGTTATTATTTTTTCTTGCTACTCTTCAAATTTTCAGTAGTTTTCAATATGATTACATTTCAAGTGTGGAGTCCCTGCAGGCACTAGGGACTTGTAATATATATCTTTCTAAAAATTTCCTCTCCTCTTATAGTAAATCTTTAAGTCTATAGTTACACTGTGTTAAACTTTGTCATACTAACTGTCCTACAAGTAAGTTCACTTAGGCTAGATCCAAACTGAATACAACTCTATAAACTGAAGAAGTTCTAACAAAATACCAGACATAAATAATGATATTACTATTTTCCTTATTATAACTGAATGACTGTGCTGGTGATCTTTTGCCTCCTAAAGGGCCTCCTAAAAGCCACCTACACACATTTAGAAGTGATTCCTACATGTTGTCTACCAACTGATTTTAACATTTATATGAAATTAGAAATTTGATGGTGGTAGGGGTTTGAGGAAAACCAATATGGAATGTTGTGGAAAGAATAGTCCTGTATTGTAGAAATCCAAAAGGTTTCTCACAAAGTACGATAATAGCCCACCCTGTCCTGAGCCTAGTAATCATTCCAGAATGTGTTTATATGACTAAATAAAAAATAGGAAAAAAGTCAGAAAGCTCCATTCACGAAGAAAATAACTTATGCTGCATGAGGGGGTGGGGAGTAGGGGGGTGGAGAATTAGTTATGCTCTTGTCTGATTTTATTATAATAACAAAGTTGTTTAAACTAGGCTTTTGTAGACAAAGCCTTAAAAAGAACCATGTCCATGCAATCCACCCAACAGTATTGCTACTAGTGGAACATTACAAAATAAGATACACTAAAATTAAAGCTTCACATTTTTGGCAGTACATGCTAGTTGCGGGTAGCAAAGGTTATTTTGGTGTCTGATGTGGTGAGGAAAGCAGCTGACTCAAAGATATTTGAATTTGGGAGCAAGAAAAACAGATTTGTGTAGAAGAGTAAATAAGATAGGACAGGACACAAGAAGTAAAGGACAGGGCTAAGAAGAATTTTGAGAAGAAACTGAGAAGAAAATTATAAATCTAGGCGGAAAACAGATGTGCAAAAGATGTGAAAGAAAAGTGTTACTATGTAGAGTGGTGCTGAAGATAAGGCAAGAGGCTGGGATTTGGGTGGCTTGATCTTGTTCCTTCATGTTCCATAATTGAATTTTTATTCATTCAGGCTCTGCATGTGATCAATATAAGTATTCCAGGCCTCATACATAACTGATCTATTTGTTGATAAAACCACTAGCTAGGTACCCTTCTGCAGTAGTCTTTTGTGGTGCAGTTTGAGAAAGAAGGGATGCCTCTGGATAATGCAGTGTGCAATAGCAGCATGCCAGGCCATGAAAAGAAAGCAAAAAATAGGAAAAGGGAATTGATGCAGGAAAACAAGAAAGGGTGCAGAAAACAGAGTGCTAAGAAGAAAAAGAACATTGGCAAGCAAAGATATTAAGAAGAAACATTAAAAATATGAAATACTAAAAATACTCCTCCAACCAATGGTCAGCTTCCAGGACGTCAACAAGAGGTGTTGATTGTTGTGAACAGTTAGAAGCTCTTATAAAACATTTGCATTTCTGAGGTGAAGGAGGTGTCAGTTCCAAAGCAATGCTTTTGTCATCCACCAATATACAGAGCACTTCTCTAGATAGAAAAGCCAGACCAAGAAAAAGTTTGAATTTCATGTGCAGGCAGGATGCAGAACAGGATTTGCGCATAACCCCCAAGTCTCCTTTGCTTTGGCATAAGCACAAAATTTGTGCCAGCTTATCCTAAGCTTTTTGTTGTGCCAATTCAATACATGTTTTATTTAATTGTTGAGTTTAGTTATTAGAGAATTTAAACAGGATAGCTGAAAGAAAGATAAGCTAACTGCATCTAACTTGTCTCACAGGGATAGCAGATCCTTTATTCAGAAGCTGATGTATATGGTGGATATACAGGCAACATTACAGTCAGATCAATTTATTTAAGTCTCTCACTAGGATAGCCTTGTGAAATAAACATTTTGACCAGATCCTCTGTTGGTAGGAAATGAATATGTTTCATAAAAATACCTTGATTTTTATGAACTAAGCACAGAGGTCATTCTTTTCCTTTAGGGATCCTGGACAACAGTAGTTATACAATACCGCAACATATATTTGTATGGAACAAATCAAATTAACCTTATCCGTTCAGCTTCTGGAAGACAGAATAAGTAGTTCTCATTTAAAGTCCTTTAAAATTATAAAACTTTAAAATATATGTAAATGCATGCATATATATATGTACAGACAGATCTCACACAGATTTTACTTATAAAGGCCATTGCATAAAGACTCATAAACTGTCACAGCCAGGCAGTTTAAAGAGAGAAACCACCATGTGCTGACCCTAAACCCCTGTCCCTGCCTTTCCTCTGCCCGTGTCCTCACTGAAGGGGCTGAGGGTAAACTGTGACGGTAATGTTGCATTAAGAGTTACTGTCGTGTAGGAGTCTGAGGAGTGGCTCTGGGAGGGGGAACCTTCCTGTTGAGTCACGAGGTTCAGACAGGACCCCCTTCCTTTCTAAACTCCTTCTCAGAGAGGAGTCTAGGGGCGGCTAAGTCCAGTCCTAGTCTCAGACTTGGTCAATGGTTATTTTCTAAGGGCTGTATATGCAGCCATTCATCAGAGTAAAGGCGACAGCGTTAATTTAAACGCACTGCACCCCCCAGTCTAGTCGTGTTGCATGAACTATCACGGCCACACTAATAAAGAGTGCAGTTTATTAGAGCAACAGATACACAGATTCTTTGGATTACCGGTGATAAATTTACTGTCTGCAAAGCACGTGCAAATACCAAGAGTATGAGTGACACTGCCGGCTATAAATGCGTTAAAGATGATAAAGCAACTCTAGAGAGATTTCTAAGTTTCCTGGGGAGGCACTTGGAATAACCAAGTGTTCGACTCTTACCCAAAGGCGTCCCGATGGGGGGGAAGAGAGGCTCAGCCCGTCGACTGATCCCAAATGTCGGAGTGGTACGCGATGGTGTCTTCCCTAACATTCGCTTTCTCTTAAGCCATTTTATACTATCTTTTACCTTTCGGGTGGAGCTTGAGTGACTCTAGTCATACATCTTTGTTTAGGATTGGTGTAAAGTTTTCTCACTTTGCTTTAAAGGTATAGGCTAGGAAAAATTAAAAGCGCAAACTCAGTGAGGAGTGGTCGCACCTTGGAGGTGGGTAGCTTTTGGGATGGAGGTGTGTTTTGGTATTATAATGATATTATAATGAGCAAAGTTCATCAAAGGACAGCATTTTGTCAGAAACATGACAGACTGTTGGCCCAGGGTAGCAAATGTGCAGCTTACTGGTCACACACAATACCTTTGAGTTCCCATTTAATTGCAGAGCCTGGCCGCGGCGTCTCCACACCACTCCACCCTCCGAACAGTACCTTCTTAGAGTCCGTACACCAAGCTCCCCTGGCATCACTGATGTCTAAGGTTACAGGCCTAGGGAACTTCCATGGAATGGCCTTGCATGTCAGCTGTATTCCACCCGGGAATCTTCTTCAATGCTGTACCTTACCTAAAAGTGTGAATATAAGTTTAATTTCTAAGTCACCTCCAGCTATTATCCCACAGGTAATAAGGGTGGGAGGAGAGGAATCCAGAGAGAAAGAGTGAAGTTTAGCCTGGGAAAGAGGGAAGGAAAGGTGTTGTTTAAATATTTGTCTTTTTGTTTCCCATTACTCAAATTAATAATTCAATATTTACTTTATTTGGCAATAAATTAAGTTAATTTTGCCCGAGTTGAGTCTGTTTTGCCCACAATAGTAACTGGTAAGCAATTGTCCAGTCTTTAGCTTGACCTATGAGCGTTCTCATTCCTATTCTTCCTATTTTCTCTCCCTGTCCCACTGGAAGTGAATGAGCAGCTGGGTGGGTGTTTGGCTCTCAGCTGGGCCAAATCCACCACACCAGTAAATCTCAGGAAGAATAACCTTTATTCTTGTAGAATAAATACTGAAACTCCCAACAGCTTTCATGGCACCCAGCTTTCACACAAATCATTTCTCAAAATTGTTCTACCTCATTCTGTTGTTAATTCTTTTTGTGTAAAATGTTCTCAATCTCAGATGCTTTAAGGAGATATTTTAATATGTGCATTTGACAAAAAGAGTGAGAGAGTTCTAGGTAGACTGAGACAGGAATGAGAAAGTTAAACTTCCCATCTGGTATTTTTAAATGGTTAACGATATGGTCTTTCTCATCCTGGTCACTGAATTATGGGACACTTATTATGATGTAGTGTTTCATGTCTTTGTGTCTAGAGTAATCTATCTTTTTGTAAGGGACCCTGTGAAGGACAATGCTTTGACAAGTATACCTGCGCCAGTGATTTTTCTGAATTAAAATTGAAGGCACACAGCAGATCTCTGTGTGCTACCCTACCCTGGCCCCTGCCCAAATAACAGAGCACTAGCCTATTGGCTGGCTGCTGGGCCTATTGCCAACAGATCCATTTGACTGGATCCCCTGGGCTTCTCATTGCTGCCAGGCTATGGGCAGCATTGGGTGCTAGAGGGGAGGCAGAGCGCACAGGCTGCTGCTGTGGCGCACTGCCACTGCTTGCGCTGCACACTAAGTGTGCTGCAACGCAGCCTGGAGGAGCGACTGGCTCAGAAGCCTGAGGCTATGAGACAACAACACAAAAGACCTGACCAGGCAACCCCTGTAGGACCTGGCCCTGCTTCCCTGGGTGTGTGAGCATAGCTGAGACCTTGCAGAGAAGGAGGTCAGAGGTACTCACTGTTGATTTAGCTCATTAGCTCTTCACTCCCGCGGTAACGAAAAGCTTCTGTCTGCAATAATCTGAACAGGCTGCTCACTTTATTCCTGGAAGGGTTTAATTCTTGTGTTTTACTGCATTGTACAAAAAACGTCAGACAGCACAAATGAAAAATAATTTTTGTTTCGATATTGTTACAGGTTGCTTTTAGTTAGCAGTGGCACTCAGCTATTAAGAACCCTTGGTAGCTCTCAGTTACATAGAATTCATAGTTATTCAAGCAGGAAAGGAAGGAAAGCTGTACTCCATACTTGATTTTCTCTTCACTTGTGTGCTGGTTTTGGCTGGGATAGAGTTAATTTTCTTCATAGTAGCTGGTATGAGGCTATGTTTCAGATTTGTGCTGAAAACAGTGTTGATAGCACAGGGATGTTTTCGTTACTGCTGAGCAGTGCTCACACAGAGTCAAGGCCTTTTCTGCTCCTCACCCCACCCCACCAGCGAGTAGGCTGGGGGTGCACAAGGAGTTGGGAGGGGACATGGCTGGGACAGCTGACCCCAACTGACCAAAGGGCTATTCCATACCGTATGGCGTCATGCTCAGCATATACAGCTGGGGGAAGAAGAAGAAAGCGGGGGGGTACATTCAGAGTGATGGCGTTTGTCTTCCCAAGTAACCGTTATGTGTGATGGAGCCCTGCTTTCCTGGAGATGGCTGAACACCTGCCTGCCCATGGGAAGGAGTGAATGAATTCCTTGCTTTGCTTTGCTTGCACGTGTGGCTTTTGCTTTCCCTATTAAACTGTCTTTATCTCAACCCACGGGTTTTCTCACTTTTCCTCTTCCAATTCCCTCCCCCATCCCACCAAGAGGGAGTGAGCGAGTGGCTGTGTGCTTAGCTGCCAGCTGGGGTTAAACCATAACAACTTGGCTTTGCAAAACACTTAATGGGTGCAGGAAATCCCAGTTGTTAAATAACAGGGAGATACAGCTTGTACACTGGCTAACAAAATTTTGGCGTCTAAAGCTTTTAAGTCTGAGTGCCCACTATTTTGAACTGTGTTATATCTTTCCTGCCTCTACAAAACAAGTTTCAAATGCCAAAAAAAATTCAGATTTTTCCATATACCTATCTTGCATTTGCTGGGACAGGCATCCGCCTCCACACTGCACAACGCATTGAGTCATGCAAAGGTAAGTGCGAAAGTTTACCTTACTTGTTCTCAATGCTTTCTGTTTTCAAAGGCTTGTACAGAATTACAGACCAATGCTAATGCCATTCAGGATGGTTCATCCCTCTTTCCAAACATATCACATTCTTGTTTTCAACAGCAAAGCATTGCTCTGTGGCAACTTTCCTATGGCTGATGCTTTATGTAATGAATGTGCCAGAAGTGCAATGGAGACAGTTCACAGTCCCTCACCTGGCCTGGTTCCTTCAGTTTTAACTGAATATGTATCAAGCTAGTGAAATGTATTTTAACTGAATATGTTTCAAGCTAGTGGCCACACAGGCTAACCTGCCATTGAAGCTGCGTCATCTAGGGAATTTTAACTGTTAGCAGACCAAACAGGCTCTGTCAAATTTAACTTCTGCTTTTAAAGTGCATTTTTATGTATTAAATTGATGCATTGCAAAGGTATTCCATATCTGAGAGCAGGTATGTTTTCATCCCTTTTTTTCTCAGATGTGGATCTGAAGCTCATTGTCCATGTGGGATATAATTTAAGGCTGGCTTCAAGCATAGCTAAAAAGCAGAGGACATTCTTCCTTTGGAATTTTCTTGCAAAGCGTAATAAAGTTGCTGATTGGCTTTATGGTATGAAGAAATGTATCTTTATCAAAAATGGAAGCACAAGGGAATATGGCACCCATGAATGTGTAGAATCCTAAGAAAACAGATGAATAAAGTGTAAGCAAATATCAAATTTGATCATCAAATACTCATCATATACATTAACATAAAAAATGCACAGTTTTTGTTGTTTTGACCACAGACAGCTAAAGAAGTCAGAAGTTAGAGTAATAATCTATTAATTCAAAGAGAAAAATTCAGAGATGAATACCAAATCTATGAAGAGTAAAGTTTTAGTATGGGGCAATAAAAACCTAATGCCTGAATACAGGTAAGATGTAGATGTACACTCTTGTAAAAATGAAATTTAATGGAAAGCAATAATGCATTTACAGCAGCTGGGAAAACAGAAGAACATCCTCTCATCTTCAGAAAAAAATAAGTGAGACACTGAGGATTTTCAAGGTGTCAGAATGATTGATTTCACTCCAAATGAAGTCTGTTGAAGTTACTCCATTTAACTATAGCATTAGGTCGCCTGTTTATACAAGTCTTTTTAACTGAAGCCTGATATTTTCAAATTTTCTGGCTGTCCTGGTTTTGGCTGGGATAGAGTTGATTTTCTTTCCAGTAGCTGGTATAGTGCTGTGTTTTGGATTTAGTATGAGAATAATGTTGATAACACACTGATGTTTTAGTTGTTGCTAAGTAGTGCTTACACTGGTCAAGGACTTTTCAGCTTCTCATGCTGTAACAACTGAGAAGGCTGGAGATACACAAGAAGCTGTGAGGGGGCACAGCCAGGACAGCTGACCCAAACTGGCCAAAAGGATTTTCCATACCATATGACATCATGCTCGGTATATAAACTAGGGGAAAGCTGGCCTGGGGGGGCTGCTGCTCGGGGACAGGCTGGGCATCAGTCAGTTGGTGGTGAGCAATTGTTTTTCATTGGCATCACTTGTCTTTCTCGGGTTTTATTTTTCTCTCTCTTTTTGTTTAATTTCCTTTTCATTACATTATTATTATTATTATTATTATTATTATTATTATTATTATTATAATATTTCAGTTATTGAACTGTTCTTATCTCAACCCATAAGTGTTCTCACTTTTAGTGTTTCGATTCTCTCCCCAGTCCCACTGGGGTGGTGGGGGGGAGTGAGCGAGCAGCTGTGTGGTGCTTAGTTGCCGGCTGGGGTTGAACCATGACACTGGCAAATAAAAAATAACAAGAGAAGATGAAATGTATAGTACAGAGTGGTGTAAAATAAAGCAAGGAGAAAAAAAATAATAAAATTTTACAAGAAATGGTGAAGTAATCAACTCACTGAGTAAATAAAAGCAGACAGAAAATTAGCAAAAACTAATTAAATATCCCTACAGTTAAGGTGTAGCCAATTTGAAAAAAATAATCAAAGGATTAAATCAGATGTAACTATTTAAATATAAACAGAAAAAAGCAAGACTATTTAATGTTAAATCTTGCTTGTCCCACATCTTGACTTATCCATCAGCACTTTCTGAAAGTAGAGTTTATGAGTCTGTCCTGTGCTTTTTAGAGAAGTGAAGAACTGTACAGATAAAAATCACATTCTGATGGATGTATTATGTGCTGAGAGAATGTGATGACTTATGCTTGTACCTGTCATTATCTTGATGCACTGCATCTTTAGTAGTGAGAAAACTGTTCTTTACTATGAAATCAAATATATTCCTAGGAAAATAATGAAGTCAGAGAGGCAGAAATTGAAAATAGAGTCTAACTTGCACACATTATGTAAAACATGAACTAGTAGCTAAGCTATATTAGAATACCAATGTTTTCAGCAACTATGATTTTCAGATCTTTAAGGGGCATGCTCAGAATGGAGTTTAGTCTTCAGCTTTTGTCCTAGGCCAACAGGACAAGTGTCCAATTTGAAACTCATCTTAAGCTCTACCCACAAAATCTAATATTGTCTTCACATGCATGTATATAAAATATTAAGGTTTAAAAAACTGTCATCATACTAAAAAGAGCAAAGAACACTTCATACTATCAAGCACTGCCTCTCATTTTCATTACGTTCCTTTTGTAGGAGTTCATTACAGAATGAAACTGTCCCTGCCACAGTAAATCTTGAGGAGTTCAAAGCTATGCTGCTTCATAATTATTATGATTAGGCCTCTAACTGCAGCCTGACTTCAGCATTTAGGAATTGATGGCTAAAAGTTAAGACTTCTTCTTGCCTTGCATTTAACATATAGTGAATCCTAACAATTAATAAACCCCAGAGTTCACTGAATGGAACAAAAAAAATTAGCCACTCTGTGTATTATTAAAGATAGCCTCATTTTCTTAAGTATCTGGAAGTGACGATAAGCACACTGAAGCTAAGGCACTTCACTGTAACTCAGAACACACGTGTATAGACACCTCATATTTTATACAACTCTGTCACCACTGAAGTGAAAATTTATTTCCAGAATCTGAAAGAATTCAGAGTCTGTTCTCCAAAATCCAGAGTCTGTTCTCCAAAAATATCATTGTATATATTCAATGCTTTGCTATTTAGATATTGTTAATTTCATACAGGGTGGAGTAAATATTGATTTACTCCATGGTGGAGTAAATACTGGTTTTACAGAGCATGGAGTCTAGGCTGCCTTATCCCTAAACACAAGTGGTGGTGAGCAGAGAGAGTAATTGATCATGTAAGGGTGAACTGAGATGTTTTTATCCATTTTTAGAGGTAATTGCTACAGTAAGACTATCATTTCTACAGAAGGGGTTTCTCCATTGCTTGTGGTTAATTGTCAGAATGCTAGCAAAGTGTATCACTAAGCCAACTACAGAACAGCTTTTAACAGCTTTGGTGCTTTTTCTCCCCCTATTGCTAGGAATACCAGCTAAAACTGAGTGACAGAAGCAACAAAAGTCAATCAAGTCGATCAAGATAAATCAAAGGACTGTTAATAAAATAATAAATTAAATTGCCCCTGAAGATTTACCTAAAGCTAAACTACAACATCTTGGTAGGACAATGTATTAACTTCTCTTCTATTTGAGAAGAACAAAGAGTTAAATGAAAATGGCATGTTTTACTCTGTGGCATCTGTTGCTGCAATCCACGGAAATATTGTTGCATTTCTGACAGTTGCTCATTATTACACTGTTGGAAAAAGGAATGAACTATTTCCTGTTTGATTGTTTTATGGACAGAAATTAAACTCCATTAAGAATATTTGACAAAAAAAGATATGCCACAATCAGGGTATTTGAAACTTGACACTGTGTCTTTATCTGCTAATAATTCAAAGTTAACTTTCAGAGGTGTCTGTAAGGAATGACTGAAAAGTGAAAATAACCATTTGTTTCCAACTATTTTTTGTGCAAAATAGGTAAATAAATTCCAGACAAGTCATCATTCAGAGGTTCATTTAATAATCACTAGAAAGAGTTGGAAGTTGAGAGAGCTTTTCTGTTATTTCTTCTCTTCCACCAAACTCTAAATATATTTTCAAAAATTCTGGAAATACTGCCTTTGTCTGCCTGATCACAGTGGCATCTTGAAGCACATCCCCTGACAGAGTGTTATCTCAATACCCTGTGATATAAAAGTCTTTGAAATAGTTTCCAACCTCTTGAAGCTAGTTTTATATAGTAGGCCAAAACCAAAACACCCAACTGCATTTTCTAAATGCTGCATATTGTACAGGTCATGAGGAAAAGATGTTGCTAACAAAAGAAAATATGCCTATTTCTTTCACAATGCCAATGGTTTTTCATATTCTAGTTTTAAAATCCTATCCAATACATGCTTGCATGTTGAAGTTCATGATCATAGAATCATAGACTCATAGAATCATTAAGGTTGGAAAAGACCTCTAAGATCATCTAGTCCAACCATCAACCCAACACCTCCATGCCTACTAAACCATGTCCTGAAGTGCCACGTCTACATGTTTTTTGAACTCCTCCAGGGATGGTGACTCCACCACCTCTCTGGGCAGCCTGTTCCAATGCTTGACCACCCTTTCAGTAAAGACATTTTTCCTAATATCCAATCTAAACCTCTCCTGATGCAACTTGAGGCCATTTCCTCTTGTCCTATCGCTAGTTACTTGGGAGAAGGGACTGAAACCCACCTCACTACAACCTCCTTTCAGGTAGTTGTAGAGAGCAATAAGGTCTCCCCTCAGCCTCTGCTTCTCCAGACTAAACAATCCCAGCTCCCTCAGCCACTCCTCATAAGACTTGTGCTCTAGACCCTTCACCAGCTTCGTTGCCCTTCTCTGGACACGCTCCAGCACCTCAATGTCCTTCTTGTACCGAGGGACCCAAAACTGAACACAGTATTTGAGGTGCGGCCTCACCAGTGCTGAGTACAGGGGCACGATCACTTCCCTACTCCTGCTGGCCACACTATTCCTGATACAAGCCAGGATGCTGTTGGCTTTCTTGGCCACCTGGGCACACTGCTGGCTCATATTCATCCGTCTGTTAACCAGCACCCCCAGGTCCTTTTCTGCTGGGCAGCTTTCCAGCCACTCTTCCCCAAGCCTGTAGCATTGCATGGGGTTGTTGTGACCCAAGTGCAGCACCCAGCACTTGGCCTTGTTGAACCCCATACAATTGGCCTCGGCCCATTGATCCAGCCTGTCCAGATCCCTCTGTAGAGCCTTCCTCCCCTCGAGCAGATCAACACTGCCGCCCAATTTGGTGTCATCTGCAAACTTACTGAGGGTGCACTTGATCCCCTTCATCCAGATCATTGATAAAGATATTAATCAAAACTGGCCCCAAAACTGAGCTCTGGGGAGGAACACTGCTTGCGACTGGATGCCAACTGGGTTTAACTCAGTTCACCAAAACTCTCTAGGCTCAGCCATACAGCCAGTTTTTTACCCAGCAAAGTGTACCCCCGCCTAATGATCCAGCCAGTTTTTTACCCAGTGAAGAGTACACCCTTATGATACAATAAATAAACTTCTAAAATAATTTTTTAAAAGCAGGTTGAAACACTGCAGAAAAAAACTATCATCAGCAGGAAAGGATTTCATTACTGGTATCAATATTAAGACTGAAATATCCAAATCGTCATTGCAGTTCAGTTACTTCCTGTGGAGGAAGGTGCTGACCTTTCAGGAAAACACAAATCTAGTTTAAAGTTTGCAGTTCAATGACAACAACAAAAGTGTACAAAAATTATCTGTGTGCAGAACAGTATGTACTTACAAGTTTGGTAGCATGAGCATGCCGGTTTAGAAGCCTTGTATGGTCTAATTTTTTCCTAATCATATCTGACTTCTTTTGCCTCTATTTATTGCACAAAATTTAATACCAATTCCTATTTTAAGTACAAGGCAGGCAAGAATGGTTTCTTTGGTCAAAGAGATTTGTGCAGTGCTGAGAGTTTTTGTATAACAACTGTTTAAGACCGAGTTCACAAAACCTGAAATGTTTATCTGAGGAAAATAGAGACATACATTTAACAGAAATATAAGTGGTCTACTAAAAGAAAATAGTATTACTTTCAGAAAAGCTGAAAATGAATCCAAACCCTTGTGCTTTTTTTTTTTTATTATCCTTTGTTTCCTCCAGGAAAGATGGTTATCCTGAATCATTATCACTGTTCTCTTTAGCTTTATCCTACAGACATCCTTCTGTAAGGAAAAAAGATTGAAAGACTGTGTGTGAAGATGCATGTAAGTATTGAGGTCAGGAGAAGACTTTGCTGTCTGGGTAAGAGCAGTTTGAGAGGAAGTCCCATTAATAAAGATGAATGAATATACAGGGTTTGCTGCGAGGAGCTCTCCCCTCATGCAGACCTTCTGTGATTCACGCATGACGTCACTGATTTGTTTTTATTCAGTCTGAAGCCTATTCTCATTCTGCAAGTAAGTGAGGTGGTTAGGTAAGCTCTGCAGCCCAGGACAGAAGGGCTTGCAAGAGACTCTGCTAATGACATCTTCCAAGCCTGGCTCAGCTTTTCCCTCTTTCCCAGACTCTCACTCTGCTTATTCCAGCAGAAAAGGGCAGTCATATCCAAAGCAATTCTTCCCAAATTAAGTAGTTCTACATAACTAAATGATCACTAGAAAATGGCAAGGAATGATCTATGTATCAGTAGTTACAATTTTTTAGTATTTTTGAGGTTTAAACATAGCTTCTGGCTGCTAGAAATTGTCATCAGCTCAGATCCTGTGTAGAGAAATATTTTAATCCAAACAATAGAAATGTTTGGATAGATAATGATGGACCGTGAGAATAATAACAAAGGACAGAAATTATTGTCCTTGCTATTGACTCTCCATTTAAAAATAAAGATTAGAAAGATCTATAAGGAACAAAAATTAACTTCAAAGGTTACTTGTTTGAAATAGTTGTCTGATATAGTGTAATACCTTGTGTAGGAAAAAAAAAATCTATCTATTCAGAGGAAATAACATGCTGAGTCTATTGAAAATGAACAAAGCCAATCTTAAAAAAAGGGAAATTAAAAGAATCTAGCTTCCTCATATTAAAAGGCAGAAAGACAGAATCTATACTATTGTTGATTTGGGGATAGTAAAATCAGGGAAAGAATGCAAGAAACTATTAAGAACTGCTTTGTTTGTTTGAGGATATTTTTTGCCCTCGCAAACAATCGTAAAACACCTCTAAATCTGGATTATCAATGTTACAATCTGAATGCTCCTGCAGTACTAGAGAGTCCCAAGAGATAACTTTAAAACAAATTATTTAATGACAATTGGGCTGTAGCACAACATAGGGTTTTCACACAAGCTGAGAAGAAAGAAGAAATCTAAAAGAATTCTAAACACACTTGACTCAAAAGGAACTCAGGAGGTCCATTCAGTCTGTCCTATATGAAGGAAAATAAAAATACCTGAACCCATATCCTGAAAGCTGTTTGGCTATCTCCTTTTTACAAAAATCTGCAATGAATAAGATTTTATAAAGTCCCCAAGAAAACTTTTTTCCTGTTTATAATTAGCCTTGCAGGCAGAAAACTTTCCTTAATAACTGATCACCTATGATAATTATATTTTACCAGTCCCCTCTCTAAACAAACCAACCAACCAACAAACATAGGGAACAACTGACTGACCATTTTTAGTATGCTTGTCTTCTACGGAAACTCGTGTCCTCTTTTAGTGTCTTCTTTTCTGGACCTAGTGAAACTTGATCTTTTGAGTCAGTCCTTACATGTCAGTTTACCAAGTAGCTTACATCACTTGTTAGGCTCATTTTAATTCCCTCTGCCGTCAGTCTCTACATTCTTACCAATCTAGTCACAGTATTTTGGCAAGGTTTCAGTATTGGCCAGTGGAGCAAACCAATTATTCCACACTGTAACAATGATTATGTTAAAACTTTCTAGAAACCCAAATGCAACTTTCCCCCCATCTTTTCTTCTCATGTTAATCTAACAGTTGGGTATATGGGGCAGTGCAGTCTGCACATTACCTAGTTTCATGTCAGCAGAGTCCCAAGTGTCTAACAAGATCTTGAAGAAGATGTGAAGAAGGATAAATAATTAATGTGTTTGTGGATAAAATATCTTTAAAATTTCTAGTTACTTTTCTCTTTTGCATGCTTTTCCATGTAAGGATTCACAGTGTGGGTGGTTTTTTTTCATTTTTCCTTTTTCTTTTTTCATTTTTTTATTTTAAGGAGCATTATTTGAAAAGATGTTAATGGAAATATCACTCAGCAAGGCACCTGCAATAATATTGGCTCTGGTGGAATATACTCTGATCAATGAAGGAAGATCCAGTTGGGCATAAGATATTTTAACACAGTCCCTGATCCAGTTTTTCTTTGTGCAGAGATCTCTAACTACTGATCCAAACAGCCCCTGAGGTTTTCAGAACAGTCAGTTACTTTACAGTAGGAGGTAATTCCTGCTATTTAATACCTGTAATCAGACATAAACCCTTTGCGGACAAAGGAAGAGTAGACTACAGACTGTTTGACAAAACAGAAGTTTATATAAAAAAAATCCAGATCTGTGCAGTCAACAGGCTGTAGTTTATTGCTCAGTTGTTGCCTACATCAGATGGTTAACCCATCTTTGGATGTTTGGGCTATATGGGATTCTTTTCTTACAGCCTATTCTCGCTGCTTTTCAGGCAAATCTCAAGAATTCTTCTTGTGCTCCTTAATTAACAAACTTTCCTGCATGGCAGGTACATGCACTGATCCTCTTTAGCAAGCTATGTTCTGCCCTATTGACCTTATCTGCTAAATTCATGGAATATACTATTGGACATAAACTGTAATCTAGTTACTCAGTCCAAACAGCATGAGAAAAAACTCAGTGTCTTATTTCTGTTCTGAAAAAAAACCCAATGTCTGTGTTGCTTTCTCACTTCACACAAGTGCAATTTTGGTACAAGCCTTTTCAGTATCAGACACTCAAAAAATAAGTTAGAAATGTATTGCAATGAGACTGAAGATTGAACTATGCAGAAAAAACAATGACTTAAGCTCATAAATGTAAAACTAGGAAAAAAAAATTAATGTCCGGATTCCATCAGACTTGGATTAGTACCAAGTCAGTTATTTCACCTTAGTTAGAACCTGGGATAAATTGTGACAGAGATCTTATTCATAAAGGAAACAATGTAAGAGGGATTGATTACCACCATGTGAATATCCTACTTCCTAGCAGAAGAAATAGCCTCCAGAAAAACTGTCTTCGCAGACAGAAAGAGTAATGAGCAATTTCCAACTGTGTAGAGTATCAGGTTTAATTCTTTGGAGAAATAAGGTTTCTTGTTAGCAGGAATAACTTCACAAATCTCTAATAATCCAGTGAGAATAGCAATGAAATGAAATGAGGAGGAATGCAAGGAAAAGGAAATGGCTGACACAGGAAAAAGAATTTAAGGCTCTTACCCTTAACTTAATTTTAGCACTGAAAGGCAGAGGTCTGTGGCAATCAGCGGGCCATACCAGCTAATAGGTATTAATAAAAGCAGTGGTGATCCAGTGATGATCTTCCCCCTAGCTGGTCCAGGGGCCAGCTATTGCATTTGGGATTTAGAGGATCTAAATCTGTATCGTGGCCTGTTTTATGGTACCAAGGACAGAACCTCTGGAAACCGTGGTGGTGTGTTATCGTTAACAGAGTGAAGAACTCAATCAAATCTGCAGTTACATAGCTCTACTCCTGAACCAAACTGATCATTTTCTTTGGCAGCCGAGATCCTTGCAACAAAAAACCTGTGCTCTGTAACAGTTGTTGCAATTGTAAGAAAGTGCACTTGCTCCATTTATTGTCTTTTCAGAAAGACGCAGACAACTTACTACTATGGTACAATGTTCTCTCTTCAATGCAAGGCAGACACTAGAATCAAACAGGAGCATGCGTATAATTGATCTCACTACAATATTTATAGCTAACCACTAATTTGGATCTTACTTTTCAGTGGTTAAGAAGAGAAGGATCTCATACCCAGAAAACTCCAGTCTTCTGGGGCCTTTCTCCAGCCTCTTACTGCCCTGTGGCCATTTCATTTACCCATGCCATTATGAAAGTCGTAAAAGCCAGGAGTAAAAAGAAACATACATTGTGCCTGCAAAAGGTGTGATACTTTCTGCTCACTCTTCCTGCTATTCTGCGAGTCTGGGTTTGGTAGATGCTGAATGCTAGATTCTTAACCACATTGTTAATGAAGAAGTTTATTTTATCTCCAGTAAAAAACTGAAGGATAACCATGTGAGTGAATTGGCTCTGTAACTTACTCTCTTTCCTAATGTTTGAGTTATCTTTGAGTAATTTTGCGAAGCTTGGAACTGTTTCTTTCCAGATAAGAGGCACTGAGTTTTCAACCTTGAGCAACCCTGTGTGGTGGTGTTAAACAACACAAGCAGTCCTTTTCTAGGGAAAAAGTATGAAAGCTGGAAACTTATCAAATGGTTTCCACGTGTTTATGGTTTCTGTTCAACAGTTATACTCAGAGTTAGAGGCGAGAGCCCAAACATGGCTCTATTGTGACAGTGGAACATTATTTTTTGTTATGAGCCTGTCTCAGCCAAACAGCATTTGGCCTTGAAATCTGCCTTCCTCAAGGTCTCAAACAATAGGAGCAAATATACCTTCCCTTTGCAGAGGAAGAGGAACTCTAATAGAATCTAAAGCTAGCCCTCTTGCTGGAGCCAGCCCTGGAAAAGGAGAGTGAACTTTTACAACTCAGAAAGACATAGCAGGAACCAATGAACTTAGTAGTGTCTTATACTGGAGGGGTAAGCTTTTGATAGCTCAGAATCAAGAAGGAGGAAAGAAGATTTTCATTTAGACTTCCTGCTTTTGATTTTTCTAAGGGAGTCACCATCACTGCAGTTGAGGTTGGCACTGGGGTCATTGGCAGGGTCATCGGCAGGGTCATCCCCTTGTTGGCAGGGACACGTTCTTGCTGTTTACATTCATGATGGTCCCCAAGCACAGAAATCCACAGAGCTCACTGCCTGCTGCAGAGCAGACTGTTCTTTCTCTGATGGATTGTCTGATGTCTCCTTTCTAGCAAAGTACTTGTTGCTTTTTATTTATTTTGATCTTGTGAATATCAGACGCATTTTGAATTCTCATCTTGTTCTTTGAACTAGCGACTCCTCTTAGACTGACATTTTCTGAAAATGTTCCAAACATATTCTTGATTCTTTCTTTCAAGCCATGAATGAAAATATCGATTAGATCTTGGCCCAAGACAGGTCCCTACAGGTATCCATCTGAAATATCTGCTCAGCTCATCAGTGAACCATTACTATACTCTGAGTACACACTGAGCTGGGAATTTGGCTTATGGCTGTGGTATCTAACCTGATCTTCCTGTTACAAATGTCATGTGGGCTAGTGCCAGCAAGCGTACTGAGATCAAAATATATCACAAGTATTGCTTCATCCTTACCTTCTAGGCTAGTTAAATTGTCAAAAAGGAATTGCAATGGTCAGAAACAGTGTACGTTCTTTACTGTTGTTGTCATTCAGTTGCTTATAAATTGATTACTCAATGATTTGAGAAGGGAAGTTGAAGCAATAAATCTATAATTCATCATCTATGCTTTTTTCCATTGATACAGTTTCCTTTGGGATGGTAAAATTCCTGAAATATCACACCCTACCCATTTCTTCAAGAATAATTGTGAGATGGTCTCGATTACTTATCAGGTACTCCAGGATGAATTTTATCATTCTCTGCACATTTGAACCTCTCTAACTTACCCTATCCAAAGTCACCCTCCATACATTTTGTAGGACTGTGCCTTACATAATGTTTTCCAATAAATAATTAGGTACTTAGTTCCGCATTGCTGTCATCCTTTGGTTGCTGCTGTTGCCTGATCAAAAATTTCATCTACAGCTTCTTTTTGATAAGGATATTTCTTTTGTTCTTTCTCCTTTTATCTTCACCCAGAGAAATGCAACAAATTTGCCTTTCACCTCTTTCTCAACTTCAGAGAGTGACTTCAAAGCATTCTTGATCTACAGTGTAATATTGGTTTCCTTTTTTTCCTGTTCATGCTTCCTGAATAAACTGTTTCTATTTTACCAGCCTTCCAATTCTATTGAGGTGTTTCACCAGCTTTCTGTGATGTTGAATAACCAAGTTTTTTGGTTGTAAAGTAAGATTTCAGATCCTTTCTCTTCAGTTCCTGTGCTGTTTTGAGTTGATGTGTAAGTTATGTGTTCAAACAGACTCTTCTTGGTTTAAAGATAGCAGAAGAAAACATCTTTATACCTCAATACAAGATCAGTGTCATGGAGTAAGCCATATCACCTCCACAAGGCTGCATGATCACTGATACTGAGATGCAACATTAGGAAACTTGGCATGGCCAAGCTACCTTTCTTGAAGGTTCACACTAAGAAGGCAACCTTCTTCTCAGAGGTGATATTTCAGGCTGGCACATAGTTGTCTTGTCTTCTAGCAAGGTGATTATGAATACTGCTGTTGTCGCCTTTAGATGGTGATTTTGAACGCCTTGGCTTTAGGGAAATCTCATTATTAGGTGCTCCTTCATTTTGCAGACCCATAATGGTGTGACTTTTTGGGCATCAGGGAGAGGAGATTATGACATAAGTTCTTGTACATCTGATAGTTCCACCATAGTACTCTCAGGCCAGCTGATCTCTACCATCTTGTTTACTCATTTCTGCTCATTTATTGAGTCCTACCATTCTTAGTGAAATGAACTACTCCAACAGTTCAGTCTAGCTTCCTGAGAGAATCCTAGTGCAAACATTTAAATGTCCAATATGTTCTACCTGAATTCCTTCTTTTGGTTAGTTCACCAAAATCTAATGAAGTTCAACATTAGTTTCCCTGAGCATGGTATTCACTGAGTCAGTAACAATGCTGGAAATACTTTCCTTATACTCAAAATCCTGTTACAGTCAAAAGGGAACATAGCATTCATACGAAGCCATGGATTCACTGATAAACTAATCGAAATCTTAATAGTCTAATCAAAATATACCAAACAGTTATTTATCATTAGGCCAGTTAACAGCATTACTAACATGTATAGTCCAAATTAATACAGCAAAGCCTCATTAAGACTAATATCCCTAAAACAGTTACACAGGGAAACTGCCAAATATCTACTCCTTTTCTTGGGTATTGTGCTTACCCTTGCAATGTCCTAGTGGGTACTGACATCAATAGTGAGCACCTTCCTCAGAGAGACCATGGGTGACACAGTGAGCAGTCATCATCCCAAATTCTTCACCATGGGACATATAATGTTTATAGGTGGGATCGTCCTCAGCCTCAGAGTCAGCTAGGAGCTATTTTTATACATTGTCTTGTCACAGTGTCCCTTCTTCTCACTGCTTCCCAGGCACAGTTAGTTAACCACATGCTACACTTTCCCCAGCACAGTTGCCCCAGAGGGACTCTTTGTCCCCCAGTGACTACATGTACCCTGCAGTAGCAACTCTTCCCCCAGCCCTCTGCCCCAGGCACCCCCAAAGTGAATCCAACGCAGGGAGGCAACAGGCACACGGCCACCAGGCAATTGCTGCCATGGCTAAATGCAGCTCCTGCCATGGCAGGCAGACAAGTCTTGAGACCCTGTGCTGCCAGTTCTGAACCAAGCTTGTGCTTACTAGTAATGATAAAGACTTATTTATTGCACTTTTTATTATTCATTGCAGTTTGCCAATAGAGATTATGATCAAAGCACCGGAAATCTGCTTTCCTGTTTTTAATCTGCTAAAAGTTATTCAGACAACTCCTACTTCAGCACATCAGGGAGGAGTATGCTTCAACCTAAATGCCACATCTAATATGGTCTCTCTTTAAAGTACTTTTGATGCTTTCATTGAGTATTGCTGTTTATATTGATGGATCCTAGTCTGCTGTCCTTACCTATATGCCTAAGCCAAACCTTAAAGATACAAATGAAATCCAAACTGACAGTGAGTCTAAGGAAAGATACATTTGTAAGAGGTTTGTAAGATCAGGATCAAATTTTTCCAAGGAGCTGATGACTTCAGATTTAGGGGTATAATCTTATGGTCATGTAAAAATGATACAGTGATTGTCTGAAGTCTTTAGTCCAATATCATGAATCAGTGAGTGCCTTAACCCTCTCACTAAAATAATGAATGCTAAGGATGCTAAACATTTTACTACATCAGGTCTTTAATTCTTTGTTTTGGTGATTTCACAGGCTGTGGTTTTTCTGAGAGGTTTTACTACATCTTTTAACTTTTATAAAATATGAGTTTGAAAGTTTTATTTATAATTGAAAGTGAAGAGTCAAGATACAGAGGTGTATGCACAACTCAATTGAAACTCGAAATATGATTTATAAGTCCCTGGCTTCTGAAGGCTTGGCTTGGCAATACAACTATCACAGGTGAAACTCTGTTTCTAAATGTCCAAGCCTGCAACTTTGATGCTAGTATGACACTTGTTTCAAGCATACTATAAATCAGGGCATTATGCCATCATTGTGGAAACATGGATCCCAACCTGAAATTCTCTGTGCTGTAGATAGCAATTTTAAGAACTGCTTTGACCTCTCAAATTCTTCTAGCATACTTCATGCCCTAAATCTAAATGAAGTGATATATTTTTTTAGGCCTAAAGGCAACACAGCTTAAAAACATTTCAGTGGCAATCGGTGGTGCCAGAATAGAAACAGAAAAACTAGCATGCCTCAACCAGATGGAGATATCCATCAAATGGTTTAAATATTTATACTGAAATACATGTAAAATCTATGTATATTTTAGAAAACAGTAGTTAAGCAATGCAGTTTCATTTAAGAGCTGGATAAGGCAGAGGTTCAGTTTTGTGATTGCTCTTTGACTAACGAGTTGTTTTCATATCGGGCTGCTTTTCTAGGTTGCATGCTCTCAAAAAACACCTTAAAAGATTAATTTACCTCTATAAATAATCTCATTCACTTCAACCTGATTCTTTTCAGGTCTTACTTTCAAGAAGTTTTACTCATGTAAGTAACACTTAAGCTTATGTGTAACTGTCTGCAAGATCAAGGATTGATAAAACTGTGTGTAAATCCTAGCCTATCCTGTGACAAAGGCATGCATCCCTCTTTCTCTATCGCAAAAGCAATTTGAAAAAATCATAGACTGGTGGACTCATAGATTCATAGAATCATAGAATGGTTTGGGTTGGAAGGGACCTTAAAGATGATCTAGGTCCAACCCCTGTGCCATGGGCAGGGATAACTTCCACTAGATCAGGTTGCTTAAAGCCTCATCCAGCCGGGCCTTGAACACTTCCATCTTAGGGAGAGTTAAGAAACCCACGTGTAATCCATGGTTTTAGATATGATATCCAAAAGCACCACTCCCCAGCTGTGCTTCTGATTGCTTTGAAAGTTTGCTGTATTTTTTTTTTCTCATTCTGCACACTGCCCACTTAGGATGGCTTGCCATCTACCCTCCTGTCTCAACCACAGAGGAAAGCAGACAGAGATCCAGAGAGGCCCTGGACCATGAGTAGAACCAGAGCAGATTTGGCACAAGCTCACATGCAGATTTCCCACTAAATGTCATTGCAACAACTCCTTTTAAAATGCTGGAAGAAAATACCATCATGGCTATAGCACTTGCCCAAGGGCTTATGCTCATCTGAGTTGGAATTGGTTTGAGCTCACACTTCTCAAGACAATTTCCTGTGGTTCTGGAGAGCTCTGAACGGTCAGGCTGCTTCACAATAGCAGCTGTGCTACTACTGGGGAAAGGGCATGAAAGACTTTTCAAGATTCATGGCATCAGGCAGAATAACGGTCATAGAGCCTGCATCTGTAATCTAGTAATGAAGCAACTTGCTTTTGCAATTTGCATTAAGTAGTTCCTGAATAAAAATGAAAGTGAATTAGAGAACGCTCCTACGATACAAGAGATATCTGGTTTGAATCCTGGGTGGCTCAGAAGGGGGAGTGTTCTGTTTCTAACAGTGGTAGGTAATCAGGCGTTCTTTGGATGCTCTTTAAGAAACAAATGTTAATACTGTTCAGTTACGTTTTCCAGGTTAGGAGCTGTAACACCATTGTGGTTTAAATTCCACCCTAAGATTTAAGCATAAGTTGTTGCAAGTCCTAGCTTGCAAGAATGTGGAAGTTCTTCTTTGCAAATGGTGCTGTGTTTATACCAAATATGACCAAACAGCTCTGTATTTTATGCATAAATTATCTTTTTATGGAAAAATGGCACAATATCTTATTAGTACTGAACATATGTGTATATATGTATTATATATATGTGTATGTGTATGATATATATATGCATATATGTATATATATCAGCTAGAGAAACATCATGATGTAACTGTTCAGAAAAGTGGCAAATCAGGCCGGCTTTAGACTGTAAAAATAAACTTTTACTCAATTTGTTCATTAGTAACACACCTGTTAATGGTCAGATTTTAATATTAATCATCACCAATACATGTGCAAAACTCTTTGTCTTTTGACAGTCACATTCTAAATTCTAAGCTGTGAGTATATAATACCATGGAGTAGAGGCCATAGAGTTAGTACTGATGGGTACAGTCCTTGGTGGTTCTTAGTTGCAGAGGTCCTGCTGATCAGGGCCTGAGAGTTAGTCAACAAAAGTCAGAACTGAAGTGAGCTTGTCTTCCTTCAGTTCCTCCAGTTCTCTTCTCTTGTGTCTGATGTGTTTACGCTACTGTCCTCCCACCAAAAGAGGAAGGGGGCCCTCCTTTACTCCCGTACTGTTTATCTTGTTCTCTTTGTCTTGCCAGTCATCCTTGTGTATTTGGAAGGATGTCCCTTGTGCTTATCTTGTTATCTGTCTGGCACCTTTAGTTGTCTGAATGCCTTTTATGTGCAACTAGACCTAGCTTTGTTTGCCTCTTCGAGTGAGCTGGCCATGGCAAAACAGCTTTGCTTTTGCTGTCATTAGTTACAGTGTGACACTTGAAGACAAAGATGCTATTTCTCATCTACTAAGTGATTGTATCACTGTCCATATGGAAGGAAGTATTAAGTTCCCATCAGGATCAGCATGTTGGATATTAATGCCTTTAATGCTGAAGTGGTTTACTTCTTTCTTTAATCAAACAGCCAAGACAAAACATGATTATATAGCACAAGTCTGAATGGCAAATTAATCAAACCTCTTTAAAGTTCTTATTTTGCAGCTGGAATGTTGCCTGCTCTAGCTTAAATGCATTTTGCCAAGTACTTAAGGTGCTCAAAATTTACAAACCAGGAAGGATGTGCATTTTCTTGGCAAATGTCCTCTGGATCTACTTCAGCTATCCTTCTCTTAACTGTCACTCCAGAGTAACAATGCTTTGATAGTTCTCAAAGTATATATTTTGCTACCAGAGAAGAAGAAATGTAGTTAGTTATGTCTGGGTCCAGATATATTTCCTACTTACATGTTCTGAGTTGTTAAATTGTAGTGAATAGTGAAGCTTATCCTAAGCAAGGACTTGATAAAAACTGAGAAGTAAATCACAGTTTTGCTTCTGTTTTATAAATGGTTACTCAGTGAGAACCAAGAAAGAAATCCGTTTTGTAAATATTACCCAGTTGTTGAAGTGCAGCTTTCTCACACCCCTGTGATCATGGCACACTGACTGCCTAAAGAACAAGCTGTTGTGGAGCCATTGATCATATATACTTTTTGATAACCCTAAAGCATTTATTTGGACTTAGTTTACTTTGACAGAATTTCTACCTTGGGAAAGAATGAGTAGCTCTGAAGAGAGTCTAAACACCAGCCTTGAGTGACGTTTTTACCAAAGCAAACCAAGTGAATGTCAACAAAGTAATTCAGCCTGGGAACAAACCACCATCCAGTTCTTCTCTGACCCACCTCCTGTGTTAATGTGGGAAAGTGAGTGTGCCCGCCCCAGAGAGGAGAATTAGCCTGCATTGATGTTGTTTTGGCCACAGTTTTAAATTCTCAGTAGTTAAAAGCTGGCTTGGACATCTACCCATTGCTGCCTGCAGAGTGAGACAGCAGATGTATACTCTCTTCTCCTCTCCCTCTCCCTCTCCCTCTCCCTCTCCCTCTCCCTCTCCCTCTCCCTCTCCCTCTCCCTCTCCCTTTGCTCCTCATTACATTCAGTGTTCAGGCTAAAAGAGAGAGTCTGTTGACTACAAAACTTTTCAGATGCCTTGTTACAATCAACCCCTTCTTCATTTTGGTATTGCTCTTTTACTTGGTTTGTCTCTCTACACGCAGGGACAGACAGAAGAAATTAATAGCAAATCCAACCTACGTTAACATTAATTTGAATGAAATAAATGTTATTCCTGCTTTCACTATACTGTAAGAAAATAATATTAATTGAGAATTTGAAATCTGTTATGTAAAGCAATTTGTTTAGTCAGGCATTACACAGCTACCTCAGATTTTTTTTTTGCTTTTGGCTCTCTCTGTGCAGGAAAAAATGGAAAATTCATGGAAAGGATGCATTAGTCATTTTATTTGATTAAAAACATCTATCATTTAGCAGTGGCCAGCAACTTGCAAAGGCTAACCAAAGTACTGAAAAATCAGAACGATTACTAGGCTAATAGTATTAAAATGAAAATTTGGATGAAAAATACCCTTAACAGTCATCTGTAAAACAAGATTTGGACAATACAATTTCTATTAGTCTCAAGCAAAAAGTATCTTGAAACGAGTATTTCAGATAAATGAGGTTCATACAAATGCATGAGGTCAGATTGAATTCGACATGTACCCTATTGCATTACAAATCTCCTATCTCATGCTGGGTTGGCAAGAAAAGATGGGACATGGACAACATATATTAACTTTTTCCAGAAAAACAGAATCTTCCTCAGTTATTTCAAGAAGAAAAAAGTCAACAAGGAGAGACATCCATAAAATTCCCAAATAACCAGATGCTCCATAGTTACTCACCATAGAGCTTGGGGGTGAAGAGGAGAGGGGGGCTGAATGGAAATGTTCCCTGCACATAAGTATTCACAATTATTTGGAGACTGTGTGTTTCCTTAGTTTTGGCAATACAAAAAAAAAAAAAAAAGAATAAAATAAAAGCCTAACAACCCCCTCAGATCAAATGACATCCATACTATCCAGTTTAAATCCTTATCAGTTCTGCAAAAAAACAATGATAACAGAAATGGTGTTACACTTCCAGTAACACATGAACAGGGGCATTGGTATCTGCACTCACTGTACCTTTGATAATCAAACCTCAGGCATGAGTTTTTCACAGCTAATCTTCAGCACACACACACAGCCAGTCACACACTACAAGGCATCTTTTGAATTGAGGTAGATACAAAACACAGATACCACATGACCTCCATGTGGTAATAAAAGCATTTTATTCATGTGGTGGTGAGAATCTAATGACCAGCACAGACTATGTGGAAACTTATGGAAACACAATAATTACAGAAAAAATTCAAAAAGTATAGCATTCTAGAAAGTGGTCAGAAACTCAATCAAAGAGGAAAACACACACACGTAATTATTTAAGAACAGTGCTGGCCCTTTTGAATGGAAGTGGCCCACTGGAAGAAATAACGAAAATATACTTTCTGCTGCATTAGCAACAAAGCCTAAAACAACTGAGATGTGAACTGGAATCAACTCCTACCACTGGTGTCCAGCTTCACAACAAATCGGCATAGTACATGACATACATGTACTATGGAAAACAACTTGCATGAAAAACAGTATCTGTGGACATTAAGAGAAGGCAGAACTCAGAAAGGTTAATAGATAGCAGAGCTTACTTTTTCCAAATATTTGTCTATTTTTTACAGCCCAGGAAATTCTGAAGTGCTCCTGGAATGAAACATTATTTATAAATAATTTTATGCTCTCAGTGGCTAATGACAGAAAGAAAAGATGGTTATATTATACCAGGGCCCAAACCCGGTAATTATTCCTGCTTGTAAGATATCAAGAATAGGAAGAAAACCAGGTTCACCTCTGCAGCCATGTGAACTATGGAGACTTCCTTCCACAGAGCTCAGGGGACCTGTCTTATCAGGGATAAGAAATAGCATTAAAAACTGTGAGACTTAGCAAAAATTCAGGATCTCTTTTTAGAGGGGTTGTGCCGTATACTACTGTCATAGGTGCAGTAAAACACAAGATCAAGATGTGAGAAGTGCTCTGTAAAGAAAACATGCGCCTTATCCTTTCCTCATTTTGCGATCCCCTTTTAGGGCATCTCAGTGGGAAATGGCAATACGGACCCAGTATTCTGTCTCTGCTAGCCTGCTTAATTGTGTACTCATTTCAGTTGGGCTGCGATGTTTCACAGACTTGCTGCAGTTCTACAACAAAGAAAACAAGTCACATTAAACTTTGCTCTTTAATTTCCCTTTTTTTCTACTCAACTATAACATACAGTGTTTGGCAAAAATAATTTTGCCTAGAGTGAAACTGATGGAACAGGACAACAAACCTTTTGTGCAGTGCTTGCAAATCTGGCACAATGCCTAGCTTTGCTTTCTGCACTATATTTATCACTGCAAAGACATATTATACTACTGAGGTGAAACAAAACTAGCTCTCCATATCACCTTTTGCAATCTCATTGAAATAAACACAATGCCTTCTTCCACAAAAATTAGATTAATTGTTTTAGTCAGGCAGCACAATGTAATATTCATGTAATGAAAACTATCTTAGTCTACTCATCGAAAATATAACTACAGTAGGGAAATATACTTTTCATTATTTACATAACACCGAAGACATTAATTTGTGTCTTTCATTTATCTATTATACTCTACTAATGAATAAACAACCAAGTTGAATACCTCATTCTCTAATTGCAGTTAAAAACCCCGAAGTCATCATTCAGGGATACTACCAGAATTAACCTTCTTCTGTGGTTAATTTAAACATATGCAGTACAAATAATCTTACTTGAAGCAGCTGGACAGCTCAGAAACATTAATTCTATTTACCAGAAAAGCTTTTGAGTTACAAATGTGCAAATGTACATATTTATCTCAGGTTCTGCTGCAGTTAAATTGGGAACTTATAGGTCTCACATTTTACTATTACATTTCTTTTCTATTTCTTCAATCAACAACAAAGGGTAATAAATACACTGACCTCACAAACACACACACAAAATTGGCTTTAACCTGAAAGAGAAATTTATTTTTTAATAAAAAAATCTATTTGGGCTAAAGTATTATTAAAATAACAGAAGCAAAAGTAGGTTTTTTTTCTAGAGACATCATGTTTCAGATTGTATTCCAACCCCTACACAGTTCACCTTGTTCTTAGTCTAGCTAAGAAAACAGTAAAGTCTAGCTAATTCCACAGTAAAGGTCCTGGGCCTCATGGTTTGGATTTATATTCAAACCAAAAGCTCCAATGGCTCAAATTATGAATAAACCAAGGGACTGCTACTAGCCTTCTTCTATATCAAATCAGTTTATGAAAAGACATTTCTTAGGCCCAGGTAAGATCACAGGAAGGCCCATGGCAAGCACTAATTTAAATCACTCACTGGATCAATTACAAAAGGTGCCTGGGAGTAGGGAGCGAAGCTGAGGTTCTCTCTCCAAGTAAACACTTTAATAAGTAAGAGACAGTAATGTAGGGTTTTAGCTTTCCTGAGCATGAACTTCTCACCTGTCTGGCCTGATGAGTGAGATTCTTCACTGCGGAAGGGTAGAGCTTTAGCAGGAGCAGAGGAATTGCCTGATGCAGGTTGCCAGCCATCCACCTGCTTCACCAGCAAATGGAGGGGGAGGCATGCCGCTGAAACAAAGTGGAAGGGTAGCGAGGGGGGATGGCAGAGACCACTTCTGTTAGCTCAGCACTGACATTTGCTGGCTTCAAGTGCTCACAGAATAGTTGTGCAGTACATTAAAACGGTTTTATGAGGCTTGAGCTTTTGTCGTCTGCTCAGCTAAGGTTTTGACATTCCTATCCTAGTCAAAATACAGTTTCCCAAGTAGCACATATTCCTTGTTGGTTTTTTTCAAGTGATCTGCTTTGTTTTATTTGGTTACTTTTCAGTTTTGACTTTTTTTTTTGTTGTTTCTTTTTAACTGCCAATGCATCAGTAAGCTGTTTAATGTAAAGCACTTCATAATATACTAACAAATTTAACCTACTTGGCAATGTATCTTCCTTTATCCACTACTGTATCTTTCAAATTCAAAGATGAACAATGAGTGGAGCTTTAATCCCCTAGAAATCAATTGGTTTATCATCAGACATAATGCATTTGAGTCTGATGCAGCATTCTAAAGCAAGAAAGCTTCTTAGAATTTCATTATTTTCCTATTAGCAAGTATTTTGAATTCTGTCATATTTTCTCTATACCATAACCTCCACATTGCATACATTGAATTTGCATTCAGGGCATGTTTCAGGTTGGAATATGGACTGGCATCACGTTAGTATAAACAAATTATGGTTTCAGTGGACTCAGGATTTCTCCAAGTGAATGCAAAGATCGATGCTGATATACAGCAACCTAATATTTGCCCCACATCTTATAGGTTAAATCTTTATTCTGACAAAAATGTAGTATAATGTCCACTGGTGTCCAGATGAACAAGTTTTCTAAATCCCAGTGAAGCTTTTAAGCTTTCATTCAAGACAAAAAACCAAGTATTTTTAAATTCTGAACTCTAATTCTGGAGTTTTTGACTGTAGACTTTGTAAGAACAATTTGAAATTAACAAATTGCATAGCACTCCTTTAGTAGTTCTTACAGACAGTAAGGAAAATAAAGGTATTTATGATCCACCAAAGGCAGAGCACAACCCAGCACTTAATTATGACAGCAAGAGCTTTAATCTTTCCATTTTGTGTTTCCCTATCACCTGCTGTCTGCTTCAGCACAAAATTACATACATGACATATAACATTAACAGGAATAAGTGACAAAAGTAATGTGAAAGAAAAAAAAATCTGTGATAATCTCTATTTTAGCATTTTCATACTAGATTGTTTAAGGAATATAGCTAAATCAGTACTGTAACCTGCTTTTCGCCAATGGTTTTCATCATATTTGAACAAAATTCTTACTCTGATGCTAAAATCTGATCTAGTATCTCTAACCCGCAAAGAGTGCATTCTTTATCAGCAAAAATATGACAATATTTTTACAGGCCTGTATCTTACATGCGTATTACAGTTTGAGAAATATAGGTTATATGATGAGAGAACAATTTATTTGAACAAATGATTTCTCACTCTCAGTCACCCAGAGTCTATATTTATTATGTGGAAAATACTTAATTTATTTCATTTTTTAACATCTCTGGCTATGCCATGATCTTTTTTAATTACACTTTAAACAGGGAATATGGAACAAATCTGCAACATTTGAAGGTGTGCAGGAACAGAGAATGAAGGCTGTGCTTCACTGAGTAGTGAAATGAGACTTACTGTATGGTCAGAATGACATATTTCAGACCCAGTTCTGATTTTCATCACATCTTTAGATTGTGACATAATCTTTATTTCAGAATGAGGGCATTCCTTTGTTTTGAGGAATGGGCATGTTAGCAAGCAAAGAAGAATGAGATCCATCAAACCAAAATTACTCTTTCTAAGCTAAGACAGTGGATTTAGTTTCTCTATGGAGATGCAGTGACTATGTCTCTTCTTACAGAAGCAGCCTGATGGGAGCCTTTTGTCTTCTTAAGAACTAATATGTCTGAGACTAAGAAATTCCTTTCCTCAGTTTATATCTTTTTTTTTTTTAAATTGTCAGTTTGTTCTTTAAGAATCTAAGTATGCAGGGAACCTTGGGAAGGGAGTAATGGTGGCAGGGAAGGAAGATAATTGTACTTCTAAGCAACTAGAGGATCAGAAGGGCAACAGAACAGGTTTGGGTGTCTATCATAGCCAGACTTTATGTCCCATGGACCAAGAAAGGTACTGGAAACTTAGTCTGCACTGGTAGATCTTGGACTTAAAGAGCAGTGACATGTCCTTGCACCCTAACATAAGAAGACTGGAGTCAAATAGGAATCAGCAGCAAGGGCTGTACGCATAGGACAGGTATCCCATCAAGGCACAAAGGCAGGCTGTAACAAGCTACTTGTTGTGCTTACCAGTGTTTTCAGAAACTTGCAGAGCAAAAAAAGGTAAACTGTGTAATTCCAATTTCATTTTGTAAGAGCAGGGACTGCTACAGCATCCCCTGTTAGACACCAAAATCATCTGAAATGTATGCACAATCTCCTAAGCAAAAACCTGACACAGAGACCTTTCCAATTCTCTATTGTAAGTGTTCAAAGCTAAGCCTTCCAGTATGCTATTATAGTATGTTTAAAATAAGTCCTTTTGTTCAAAAGTATCCCTAATATATACCATTCAGAGAAGTTTAATAGAGCTTGCTGAGACTTAAAACACATCTAAAGATAACATGCACCTTTAAAGATATTCAGTTTTTCTGTCTGTCTACATACGTTGTCTAAAAAGTAATACAAAGGTTCACACATGATCAATATGTCTTGGAAAGACTTTGTTGCTGGTCTGTTGTCAAGTTTGCATTTCATCTTGGAATTCAATCACAGATATTCTCTCTGAAATTAAATCTCTTACAGCCTATATATAAAATACTCATTATATTATGATTATTTTGAATTTCTCAGTGACTGTCAGCCATAATTTAATTAAGCGCTTTAAGAAATACATGGCCTGCTGTTGGAGCACTTTTTTGTGAATGATAATGACCAAATGCTAGAGACACATCAAACTTGTTACACAGAGCAGTGTAATTAAGCAATTAAAAAGAAAGTTCAATGAAAAGAGGAAAGAGAACAAATACTTTATTGGGATAAAGTATTTTTTTATATTTTTTTTTTCTAGTATGAAAGAATTCTGAAAATGGTTGGGTTTTTTTCATTTTTGTTAAACTATTCTGAATAACTATATAACCACTCTGAATAATGATGTAAGTTAATACATATAGATATGCTAACATGCAGTAAAAGTTTACGTTAGTGAGTAACTATTCTGAATAGCTTAGCTAATTAAGATGGCATAATAAACAGCTCAGGATGAAGTTTTTAAATTTTAAAACATTTCCGAAAGGGCTTTTACCTATTTTTATTGCACTTTCCTGCTGAATCCATTCAAAAAGAACTTGTAAAATGTTTGGCTACCTGAATCTGTATCTTTCAGTGACAATTTTTTGTCTAAAAGAAAACTTTTCACTCCTATCCATATAAATTTAATTCACTTCTCATGTGCTAGCTACAGCTGACAGCTTGCTTTTTTTGATTTCTTTTATTTTGGAAAAGGAGTAGTGGGTATATAGGTTTATTTTTTAAAAAACACTGAACAGTAATTTTTTAATACATGATAAGGGATTATTCTTGGTTCCTTTGTTTTAGCTTATATTTTACACTTTCATTTTGATGTAGAAAATGTCACAGAGACAAGAAAAGTCTCTTCAAAAGTTGATGCATAAAGTCTCAAGGAAAAACTGCCTGGCAGTTTACAGCAATCTAAGTTGGGACTAGTGTAGTGTTGCTCTCAGTCTTTTGTCTTTCCTCCCCATATGTTGCCATTCCCTCCTCTATACATTGCCTTTCCCTCCATTATACTAACATTTGTACTTGTAAGATCAAAGTAGTGTAAGGATTTTGTTTTATGATTTTTTTTTTTCCCCAGGTAGTTTTGACTAGATGGCTTGAACCAGTTCATCTCCTGAACACATAGCAGAGAGGACAGAATTTTATCCCACATTTCTGAGAATACCATTTTATCTGCTGTGAAACAGCATCCTAAATTTAGTCAGCTGCAACAATTTTTTGAGCATAGTATGTTGAATTTCTCTTAGTAGTGTGCATATATCAGCTCAAAATTACACAGGAAGCTTGCTGCACATAAACTTTGGCTGATAAATATAGTACAGTGTAAATTCCATTCAATGCGCATGTACTTGTAAGAGTCATAGACGATATCACCAGGATATGCGTCCCTTTCATGCAGTTTCTGAAAACAAAGAAAGAAGAAAGTATATTCTTACACTCTTTCTGTATGGCATGGTTCATGCATTCTAATGTAACAACTGTCATACAAAAGTATGAAAAGCTTTTAAACTTGATTCATATTTAAAACTTTCAGAGCAGCATTAAGTGTTCTGTAAATTATGTTTCTCTAAAACTAGATTCAGATGGTAATTTTTCTAAGCTATTATACCAAAATAGTTTTAATCCACTTTCTTTTGTATAATGAACATTTAAGAGTTAATATTAGCTAAACGGAAGTTTAATAATCGATACATATATGTGTACAATTTGTATAAGTATACATATAAGATTAGTATATCTATTAAAATTCAAATTATCCTGACTTATGTCTCACCTCAAAATATATTTATATTGTTTCAAATAAGCAGTTCAAATTTTAAGTCCCTTCAAAACCAGAATGTCCTGCTAGCATAAAATTATGTCTTTTGGAAATTCTAGAATTTATGTATTGATAATTGCTTTAATTTCAGAAATCCTTTTAGCATTCTCCACCACAAAAATTTAGACTGAGAGATCCAAAAAAGTACAAACCTCATTCTTATAGAATATTTTACCAGCTAAAACACTTACAATTTTTTCTTAGCTATTCCTCATCGAGCTATGCTTGCACTGTTTCTTATAACAGGTATACCTAAACAATCCTTGTAAAGGAAACCTGTAAAACACACCCATGTATAAAAAAATTCCATGTTATGAAAATCTGCAAATTATTTTTTTATCTAGTGCAAACAAACATAGTGACAATATTCTCATGTTTTATTGTTTGATTTTGCACTCAAAAATTTTAATGAAATAATAAAATAGAAAACCCAACAGTTTTATTATACAGATCATTGAAAAAAACCCCCTACAAAGTAGTTAGAAACATGAAAAATAAAAATAATTTTAAATTGAATGTTTCAACACTGTTTGAACTTGTTCCTCATTTTTATTTTGAAATTCAATCACAAGAAAATTAATCTGAAGGGAGGAAGGTAGGATAGATTGAGCAATCTCCAACAGGCCTTTATGGAAGTATCATCTTCACCCATCTTTTGTACTTCTTTTGGCACAGTTCAGCTGGATTACTCACCTCCTCCTGAATTCCCCATGTAAAGAAAGAAGTTAATTCTTGGCTAACCTTCCTGCTTGGCAGGCTTATCAGGTTTTCCATGCTTTTCACTTTGCTGCATTTTCACAGCCCCTTTATACCAGAATAAACTGGACCACGCGCTGCCATCGGACAAGATGGTAGTCATCTTCTTTACTCCATAGTTCATTTATGAATTACATATTTGAAAGGTGAAATGAATTAAGTGGTGACTTTGATAAAGACAGTGCCTCTAGGAATAAGCCTGAATTCAGCTAGACCATCATCTTTGAACAACACTGAAGAAAATAATGAAATCCTAGTATACTTTATTTTTAAAGGTTTTTCATTTCTTCCAAACTTGATGCAGCCCTAAAAACATCTCTGTAACCAATGTTTAGATTTTTTTGGTAACTGCCATTTGCCTAATAACTCTAGTTTCCTGTTCTCCCCCTGTCCCTTTAAAATAAGTGGCATGTCTGATATCTCAGGCTGGTATGTCTAATAACATATAATAAGATATGTCCATCTTTCCCAGTAACGTCAGCTGAGCTAATAAAAGGTACTACTTTTCTCCATAAATTTTGTTGTATTCAACTATAATGATTAAAACACATAGCTGCAGAGGAAGAAACACTTGCATTGAATTTTTTTTTACGTAAGTATTGTATTTATAACATTCTTCTGATTACTATACCTAAAATTAACTGTTCTGTGCAATAACAGTTACATAATCCAAATGCTCAGGTAACTGTGTCTTAACAACCACCATCTGAGGTCTGTAACATTATGGAAATCCATGCAATTAATGTTTTTAAAGGTGCACTGGATTTAAAATCATCTCAATTAATAGTCCAGTTTCATTCCACCTGCCTTTCATGTTTTGCAAGTATGATTAATTTTTCTGCCCACTAGAAAGACTTCTCATAAACATTCATTGCAATAAATTTGAAATGCAAAGATTCAGTTATACAGGAAGACAGGATGAAGAATTTCACCATATTGGTAAATACTCTGAAATAATGGATTTTGAATATTGGAGTTTCTATATTGCATATAGATCAGTTTGGACTGTGGGACATGTTATATTTTCTCCCTGCAGAACTGGTTATTCAGTTGAAATTACTCCTGCTTCTTGCAACCAAACGCATTGGAAAAATGTGTCAATGATGGTAGTGCATAAAGCCATCTATTACAACATCAATTGCTATAAGGAGAAACCTGAGGGCTGCCCAGCCTATGGCATGTAGTGTTGTGAGTAGCTTTATTGGGTTTCAGAGCTTTAAAACATGCTAGGAAAACCTCTTCATTGAATAGAAGATCTTGTGGCTGTTCTTCTGACAAAGGCACATTACTTCAGGAGAATTAAGCCTGAGTAAAAGCAAATAAGGCCTGTGGAAAACCCTGCATATCTGGCACTTTAGGAATCTTACTTTCTTGCTTCAAAGTTTAAAAAAAAAACAACAACAAAAAAAACCCCAAACCAAAACAGTATAAGATATTTTATTTTCCTTTTACATAGGTGTATGTGCTAGAATTCCTCTCACTTTTGTCCTACACATCTATTTTGTGGTGTGAAGGAAACACAGATTTTAGATTAATTTGTCTCAAACTTTTCCACTTAAGTGTTAAGATATTTCTAATTTTACGATAATTTTACTATTATATTAGATGAGTTTTCTGAAGTCTACAGTCATCCTTCCAATAAAAAACATCTACTATGCCACTGAAACTGGAAATTGCAATCCTCTTACTCTTAACCGTGGGTATTATGAGATAAGACAGCCAGTTGCCAACCATTGTCAGACTAAGTCTCTATTTTTACAGAAACTTCAAAGCAGATATTTGCTACTGGCAAAGTATTGGGTTTGTCTCATAACAAATATTCAGGGCCTTACATCAAGTACAGTAGAGTACTATAAAAGGTAATTCTGCCACTGTGGTTTACTGATAACCCAGCTGCCATGGCTTCTGGATGAGTATCAAAACTCTTCGAAATTCTGCATTGTTTTGTCATTGTTTTGGCTTGACAGCTGGGATAGTGTCTGTACCAGGTTGAAACAGCCCCCTTTCCAGAATTTCAAATGTATTCTGTGCTCTTATCTGAAAGAAAGCTGCTTCTCTGCCGTATGGATATGAAATGGTTCAGATGGGAACACTCAGGGAATGTGGGAGGCTCAGGGGAGTCGTGACTCCTTAAAGAGGTACTTCTCCACATGCATTCATATAGACATTAAGCATGCAGAAGGCTGAACGTTGTCAAAACAGGTAGTGCCAAATCTGCTTGATGCCATTGCCAGAGCCTCCTGCCAGCACTAGCATTTTCAGTATATCTCTGTGCTCTGGCTTGTTTAGAACAAGGTTTGAAAACAGCTACAGTATTTCCTTGTTCTGAACAGTTTTGAAACACTTTGGCTTAAAAGGCATGATAGCTTCAAATAACTTCTTGATTTTTTTATAGTAGTTGGCCCCTTGTAACAACTGTGGGTACAGAGAGCTCTGTTCAGCTAAATAAAAATAACACAATACAAACCACTAAGACAATTTTATTTCTTTTTTTTTTTTAAAGCCATTTCAGTTCTATCACTCTCATATGTTGTAGAAGCCCCAAGAACACGTTCAGCTCGCAACTCTTTTGAGGGGCATTGTTTTGTATTACACCATTAGACATTTGCTGAGAGCTTGATTTCATGGACACGTCATAGATCACTTAGTCAAACTTAAACCCATCACCAGCCACACATCAGTGTCTCACTGCGTTGTCCAATTACTTTTGTCATTAAAGAGTTGTAGCGACCTTTCTTTTCCAGCAGAAAGGCTACCCACCCCATAATGTCTCCACAGACTACTACATGAATCATTCTTTGAAACAGACAGTTTAATATCGGTGATTCTGCCTAAATCCTTTAAGTGCAAATCTCAGTGAATGCTGTTCTTCATTAAATACAATTTCTTTTAGGCAATCCTCTTAGCCGATTATATTTCCTCATTTCAGTATTCTATAAAAATCCCAATAATATTTTAACTGTATGTCATGGTATGCAAAATCTACCATTTATCATAAATTACAGTACCAATTAGCTCATTCTGCACCAGTGAAATTTCAAGTTTTATTGCAATAATTCTGTAAAATTTTTGAGAAATCCTGATGGTTCCCTTTGAAATCTCTGTATCTCTGAAAAGTGTATCTTCACTTATTAAAATGATCTGCTCTGGAGTCTATTATGTTTTATTGTTGATAATTTTGTTTCATATCTTTGATTCTTCTGTATCTTTTGTGTGATTTTACAATCTTGGTTATCTGGATTAGCGTTTTCCAACTTCAGCTGGGACATTGGTAAGTGTACGAGCAACTGTACCTCAGTTACTTAGAGTATCTTATTACCTGATGACCCATATTGCATGTGTCACATGCTAGGGAAGAAAGTTGCACAAAACCCCACTTTCCGGTCACATTAAAAAAAAAAAAAAATGTATGAGAGGATACCCTGGTTTACATACCACTCTCCACAGAATATAATGGACCAACAGCCTGCAAACTCCAGTCCTCCTTTGCTACCTGAGATCTGCAATGTTTTCTTCCAAAATGTCTTTTAACCTAGTGAGCCCAAGGCTTCAAAAAGTGATAAAAACTCAGGTCTTGCATGCTGGGAAACAACTGTTTCAGTATTTGGTCCTGCGGTGCATTTTGTTACTCCTTACAGCTGCTACTCAAGAAAAAGAAGATGTTGTAATCCCAGTCCTAGGAGCACAGAAGGATAACCTGGGGACTGGAATAAATTTAATTTTTGGTCTGATTATGCTGGAAGAAGAGTTGCTACCTGGAGAATTTCCCAGTAGGAACACATGGAGAAACATGGTTCAGTAACTTCTGACAGAAACATAGAATAGTGCTGTTTCAGGAAAATGAAAGCTAGCTGAATTAAAGTCAAGGACAACAACCAGTGGCCAGGAAAAGTTTGTCTAATGTACTCATGTTGTAATGAGGTCACCCAAAACTTCATCTGAAGAGGCCTCAGTGTACAACACATTGTCCACAAATACACTAGGTATTGTGAGACGAATGAAGACAGTCTGCGCTCTGGGCCAACATTGAAATCTGGGGTCAAACACAATAAAGTGGACAAGGGACCACATTCCGGGGACAGTGCGTTAATTTTTCACACCTCCCTTCCCTGGCTACTTGACAGTGCTTGTCAGAGTGACCTAACATATTACAACTTGTTCCTTACTAGCTCAGAGGAAACCTGGCAAAAAAATTCTATGACTGCTTCTGGAGAAAATGAACTAAAAGTGGCCCTTAGAAGAAATCTGTGCCTAGCCATGGATGCACACACCCAGCACTCTTACCATTACCAGCATCTTACAGACCTCATGGTGCTACAACCAAAAGAAGCCACGTAGAGTGCAAGATGCTGCCATACGGAGTGACATGCCGGAATGACAGATCCCACCTCTCCCACGCACTACAGAGAGCAATGCAATTGTCAAAATTAATCTCTCAGGTGTGAAATTTCCATTTAACCATTCAGAGATTTGTCTCAGCCACAGGCCACACCATAGACCTAGTACCGTGTAGGGCATACCAGCTGCCCACCTGATTAGCATCCCATAGGCCAGCAAGCATCTGACCTCTAACCATAATAGCAGTGGGGTGTTCATATCCAGGCTTGTCTGATGCTCTCTCAGAGGAGACTCTCATGGTTTGCACAGCAAGAACAGAAACAATGACATAAGAAGCAATGGGCAAAATGATCTCAGAAGACATGGTAGCAGCAGTAAGATAAAGTTTCCAGAGTATCCATTTTCTATAATAATTCATGGTGTAATGACATAACAAGGTATACAAGTGGACAATTGTAGAACAATGTAAAGAGACTTCCCATCATATGACTGCAATGGCCATCATCATTAACTTGTGTAGAAATGTACGCAATTTAGCAATGACCAATTTAGCCCACTGGCTTGTTTTAAAACACGAAGAAAAACTGAAGTGTAGACATATCCTACAGCAATCATAGTCTATTTCTCATACTAATCTCCAGTGGCTGTTAACAACTTCAAAAGATGTAAGCAACTTTGTCTCCAAGCCAAAGGTCAGGAAACACTAGTCTAGATTTTCAGTTGTAAATTTCCTTAATTTTGTGCATTTCTTGAAATATTCTCTATAGAACACATTTCACACAATTAGCACTGCATATTTCTCTTTCACACTTTATCTAAAAATAAATTAATAAATACAGAAATCACCCAGGACGCAATTCATTTCTCAAATATATTCCCAGCTAGAATTCCAAATGGTATTTTGCTCCTGGCTCTATAGGAGCATATTCCTATTATATCTACCACTGGAGACCTAGCAGGTACTTCAGAAATGGTCAGGGTGGGATGGGGAGAAATAAAGTTTTTAAAGTGGATTTTCCCCCAGGCCAAAATATTTCCTTCTAATTCTAACATTGCATTGTGAAAGGAATATTTTCTCCTAATCACCACTGCACCACATGCTGAGATCATACTTATTCTCTCCAGGCCTTGCCTTTCCAAGGACCTGCTGTCCTTGTGTCAACCTGTCTACATCTCTGACTTTTCATGGGTCTAGACATATAACTGGAACAGAAGCAAGGAGTCCTTGGGGAACGAGAACATTATAGATCTGGAGGGGGGGTAGAGGCCCACAGCTGTTCCCTGTGGCTCACTGACAATCCTTGAAAAAGTAAAAACACCTTTAAAAAGCTTAAACTTTGCCATCCACTGGAGCACTACTGGATTTTTCAAGACAGTATTGATAGGAGAAAATAACCTTGTATCTTTAAAACACAGTGTAAGTCATGTGGTAGAGTCAAAAGCAGTCGCCATCAAGGAACCAGTTGATCTTTCAGTTGATGTCTAAATTACTGCTTCTCTATAGTACACTCAGAAATGTTACTGTTCAGTGGAATAGAAAAGCATGAAAACAATCTTAACTGCTAACTGCTGTCATCTCTTGAATCAGGTAGTTGGGGGTGGGATGGAAGAAAGAAAGAAAAAAAAAAAGCTCGGTATCAAACATTTACTTCATTTACTTATGACTGCATGAACAGATGTTTATTCCAAGAATTGTTTACTCAACATAAGATGAAGTTTACCTCATAACTTTTACTAATTATCACTGTAGGGAAATGAAATAATCTGGTAATGTACATAATACTAAAACCAGTGTTTGGATCAGGAGAAATTGTCTCCATGCATGTCATTTAATAAAAATTATTGTAATTTAAGGTAGTGAAGCAGTGTCATCTGCAAACTTGCCAAGGGCACACTCTGCCCCATCATCCATATCATTAATGAAAATGTTGAACAGGATTGGACCCAGTGTTGACCCGTGGGTAACACCACTAGTTACTGGCTTCCAACTAGACTTTGTTCCACTGATTATCACCCTCTGGGCCCAGCAATGCAGCCAGTCTTCAATCCACCTCACTGTCTACTCATCTGGCCCATGCTTTATCAGCTTCTTTATGAGGATCTCATGGCAGACAGCATTGAAAACCTTACTGAAGTCTAGGTAGACAATATCCACAGCCTTTCTACCAAGCCAGTCATTTTATCATAAAAGGTTATCAAGGTGGTAAAGCAAGACTTCCTGTTGGTAAATCCATGCCGACTACTCTTGATGACCTTGTCTTTCATGTGCCTGGAAATGGTTTTCAAGATTAGTTGCTCCATCACCTTCCCAGGGATCGAGGGGAGGTTGACCAACCTGCGTCCTCCTTGCGCTTCTTGAAGATAGGAATGACATTTGCTTTCCTCCAGTCCTCAGGCATGTCTCCCAGTCACCACAATCATTCAAAGATTATGGAAAGTGGCGTTGTAATGACTTCACCCAGCTCCCTCAGCACTCATGGGTGCATCCCATCAGGGCCTATGGACTTATATACATTAAGTTTGCTTAAGTATTCTCTGACATGATCTTCCACCAAGGGTAGGTCCTCTTTGCTCCAGTCTTTCCCCCTGGTATCCAGGGGAAAGTCTTATCCTTCTCTTTCGTATTTAGAAAATTTATACAGGAAAAGACAGAACTGCCAGGCGTTTTGAACTCAAAGGTTTGTGTGGTTATGGTTTTATGCATTTCAGATGAAGTGACACATATATCACTCCTTTGGTCACACACAATGAAAATGCTAATATTTAGGTAGATGTAATTAGGAGTGCTACAGTTATTCTGGTAAAAAAGATTTAAATAATGTCTCATTTTAACAAATAACCAGGACTGTGTGAATTAATAAAATTATTTCACAAGAATGTATACATGTTGTTCTGACCTTACATAAACATTAGGCAAAGACATTCTGTACTGGGTTGGCAATGTACATATAAACCAGGAAAAGTTAAAAGCAACATGTGAGTTACTTTTAAGATGTCATATGCTTAAGGGTCATTATTTCAGCAAAGTGAGAAAGAACTTATAGAGGGCTCAGACAATGCAGTACAAAGTGGAAATAACTGTTTATGAGTACTGTCTCAGTTTGCAAAAAATGTCTGGAACTGCTTCAGGCTACCCAAGGGAAGAGTAGCAGTGCAAAGCTTTACTGGCTTGCAACACCACTGCTATGTCAGGACATCACTGAGCTCTGAGACAAAGTGTGCTGCTGCCAGATATCCTCACTGCAAAATAATGTGCTTTGTAGAGAGCTTCAGTGTAGGTAAACTTATAGGGAGCCTAGTGACATACAAGCGCACTGTTTGGTGCACTAATATTCTCATAGCTTAAGGCTCCATTTCCACAATCCCTCTTTAACTATCTTGTAATTTAATACTAAAAAAAATTCTCATCCTTCATCAAACTTCTTTTTTCTTGCTGTCATTTTGCTGTCAAAACCCCATGGATCCTATACAGACCCATCAAATGCTTAATCTCAGCCTTTACAGAGATGCTCCTCAGAGGCCATAATAGAAGAGGTAAGGAAATAGGTTAGTTCTGAGGTTTTTAATTATCTATCTTCTCTTCTCCTATGCTTTCAATCCCTGCTTTAGCTAAATTCTTGCATTGTTCCCACTATCTCCCTCTGGAAGCTTTCCTGTATTTAACTTAGCAATGTAGCTTGCACTACCCTTTCTCACCAGAGTTTGAGGAGGTCTTTGACTTCTTTCATAGTCTAGGCATTATGACAAAATTTAGCTTTTTCCCACAGAAGCTCCTAGTGACCCTGCTGGACTTTGAGAGTAGATGGAGAGGGAAGGGAGAGAAAGAAATTCAGAATATGCCCAGGTTTAGTTTATAGTCTAACTGAAAGGAGCAAGCCTGTAAAAAGAAGTCAGAGAAGCTCTGGAAATTACTCAGCAGCTGTCCCTCCTCCATTCGAAGACTATACAATATATTAACAAATGAGAAGCTGTGTAATACGATAGATTATGAAATGAATATTTGAAAAAAACCCATTAATTTCAGTTGCACAACATTATTTATATACATCTAAATTAATTTTTGTTTTCATTAGGCTTTGAAATTGTTGACTGTGCTTTAGGAAGGTATGTGTACAGATATGTGTGCAGTAGAGAAATAATTTGTTTTCTGTGTTACTCTAATCTCATTTATTTTTAATGTGGGTAATGTCCTTTTTTTTTCTGAGTACATTTTTCATATTATTTGTAGGAATTAAAAAGCATGTCATAGTTTGAAATAAGTTCTTCTGTCATCCAAAGAACATATTAATGAATCTTTAAAAATGAGCAGTTAGAAGAATTTTCAAACATTGGAGAACACTGGGCACAAAAATGGAGGTGTATGTATAGTAACATTCTCATTTTCTATCTAGTGAATAATAATCAGATTTTATCAAACAAGAACCTAGATATCCAAGAAACTTCCCAAAAGACAGGAATTATTGGACATCCTTTGGCTTTCTTCAGCAAGAAATAACCAGCTGATTCTACACTTTAAAAAGTTGCCATTAAACGTGACAATAGTTCAAATGATATTGAAGAAAAGAAATTGAACAACTTTAATTTGTGAGTTTTCCTGAAATAGGTGTGAAACTCCCGAAATGCCAAGTACAACATTGAACCCCCAACACAGGATGGAGGTCAAACAGTCTTCAGAATACAGGAATTTGGTTTGCAGCCTTATTCTATGCCTTTCATAAGCAGAGGGTTTGAGTATATGACCTCATGAAGACCCTTCCAGTATGAATTATTCTGTGTTTTCATTCTTTACTTTTGAGAAGAAGATGCAAATTCAGGAAAAGCTGGTTGTTCCAGCTCCAGTGAGAGACCCCATATGCTAAGGAATAAGCACATACCTATAATTTCACTGAATCAACAAGCAATTTTAGAAAAAATTCAAACATCTGGGATTTCTCTGAACCAATACAGAATTCAGATAGAGTTAAATTAAAAGTTAAAGAGGATTGGTGCTTATAGTGACATAGTTCATAGTTGCATCTTTGTTAAACTTTTGTAAAAGTATCAGAAAATAGTAGAACTTCCACAGAACTTGAGGTTGAACCAGGTACAGGAATCTCAAAACACTTTCTTCCCAAAAGTATTCAAGAGCCACAAAAGTTATAGCAGTGAAAAAGAGAAAACTATTCATTTTTTTGTTACCTCTCTAAGGAAAAGTTGGAGAAAATCAAGTCTGATTGCAGAGGAAAAAGTCAGTCTTTGCTGTGTAACAAATGCTGGTATCTGTAAGCTGGATAAAAGCTGTTCTTACCTTATGATATGTCCTTTTCAGACAGAAAATCTGTGTCCTGACCAGGCACCTTCTGTGCATGTTGCTTTCTTGCCATGTAGGGGTAATACCAGTTTCTTAGTTGATCTTCTCTTTATTTACCAGATGTTTCTTTTGTTCCTCTAAATTGTCATAGCTCTAGCATGTAATGAATATAAAATATAACTTTCATTTTGGCAGGAAATGCACTGAAATTAAAGCTGTCAATAATAGGAACCAGAAACAAAGGGGACATATGTTACACATTATGGTAAAACAAGAAATCACAGCGTGTATTTTGCAGGTTGCTCTTTCCTGAGATACGGTATATAAGAGGCTCACTTAGTACTGGTGAGATGCAAGAACAGTTCTGCACTGAGCTGTTCCTGATCATCAGAAAGCAACCTAAGACTCTGAGAAGGAAAACACAAAAAGTACAATATTAAAAAGCTCTGATTGTACACCAGTGCTGGAGTCCCAGCTTATATTCAGTTAGTGTTTTTCTTTAATTCAGTGTTGCACAACATCAAGAAGATGTTGAATTTCCATCAAACATCTCTTGATCAGGCTGTTCACTGTTGTAATTTACTAGCTCTGGCCCTTACTGGAGAGCTTCATGTAGCTGATGGTGGTATTTGATCTAAAAAAGTATTGATGTACAGTAACTGATCTTTAAAAAAGATCTTTGACTAGAGCAAGTAAGCTCTTCAAAGACAGTAATGCTTTCTATTTTTCTTCTCATGCATTATTCATGAATAATCTGAGTGTATGAGTTGGCTTATTACTTGAAATAATCAGAGACTTTATATGGAATTGTAGGCCACGGATATCTTCATATCACTGATATTTATAATTAGTAAAAGGACTTAATTTTTCTTCTGACTTGTGATCAGTCCTTGAGCATTTAGATAATATTTAGACACGTCTGCTCTGAAAGAATGAATGAAACATTGGAGGGAGGAAGTTAGAAGTTCTAGTGAAACCTTCTGTGTGAATATGCATTTTTAGAATTTTGTTTCAAGTTCTGAAAAATATTGAGTGCCATTTGTCACCAGAAAGTCATGAAAGAGATGGTTATATCTCTGAAGAACATACATAGATTAAAATTGAGGCTTAAGAGAAATCTGTAGAAAAATCATCATGACTTCAGCAGAAGCCAGGATTCTAGGATTTTTAAAACTTAAACAATTGTAAAGACTTACGTATTTTACCATGCCAGCTAAAGAACATAATATGGTCAATACTGAGAAGAAAGGTTGAAAAATGATATCTGAATATCTTTTAGCTACTTTATTCTGTGCCATTATTGCTCAATTGACATAATTGCTCAATAAAACATGAGATTAGACTACGTCATACAGATGGGAGGGAATATTTGAAAAGAATGTTCCATGTTGCTGAAAAGCTAAAAATTTTGGGCCAACAAAATAACAAACAAATACAGTCAAAGAAGGTGGGTACAGCAAAAGGGGGGGGAATCCGTAAAGTAATACGTAGTATTTTTTAAGAGGCATGGATTATTCATGGCTTGCAAAAAGCTAACTAGGGGATTTCTATATTGAGTTACAAAGTCTTCATTATTCAAAAATTGTAAGATATGAGCTTTTCAGTTACATGATCCAATGCAAAAGATGTAAGGAATGTTTTTAAACAAATCTGACCTCAGGTATTTGGAAAGTAAATAGTAGTATTGAGTGCAAATGTCAAGGTTTTGGTAGTGGCGTGGGGCTGCAGGGGCAGCCTCAGTGAGGAGAGGCAGTGAGGGGTGAGGGAAAATGTGTAAGAAACAGCGCTGTGAGCCCTGAGAGCAGAGCAGGAGGAGTAGAGGAAGTGCTCCAGGCTCCCCAGCAGAGATGCCCCTGTGGCCCCTGCAGAGACCCTGGTGGAGCAGCTGTTTCCCTGAAGCCGCTGGGGAGGACCCATGGTGGAGCGGGTATCCACACTGTAGCCCCTGGAGGACCCCACTGAGCAGGTGGGTATTCCCTGAAGGAACATGGCCCGTGGACAGCCCATGCTGGAGCAGGTTTATCCTGAAAGATTGCAGCTGGTGAGAAGTATTGTGATCTCACATCAAAGGTCTAAGTAGCACATCCTGGTTTTATCAGAGTTTAAGAAAAGGAGAAAAATATAACTCAGTCATCCTTCTGGTATGACTTAATAGCTTCTGTTATGCAATGGTTTAAGGACCATCTAAGCAGAAAGTGAATAATTATTCCTTACTTTCTCTATATTTTTCATGATTTTATGATATCCCTCAGTTTTCTGCTGTTTAGCCAGAAGCATTGCAATTGGTTTCTTCTCTTCAGTGGAAAGCACTGTATACTTCTGACTCCCCTTGTTATCTTCTCCGTAGTCCTGGACAATGGGGAAGCTGGGCAATCAAGAGCTGCAAGCGGTACACAAGATGTGGTAGCAATGAATTTATACAGTGGGATACCGCTATTTTCTGTTTTGTTATACCGCTATTTTCCGTTTTGTTCTCTAATGATTCTGAACTCCCTATGAGCAGTGAGATGATATCCACAATGATTAAGATCTCCTTCCTAAGCAGTGGTAGCTACTTTTGAACTACAATGGTCTGTGTACGCTGTTGTCTGTGCTCCCATGTCTTATTTTTCTTATGTGGATATAGAATTTCATTTGCAACTTTTATTCAGCATCAGAAGATCCTGATGTAGTTCTTCAGAGTCAGTTTTATTTTGGACTGTCATGAGGGTGATTTTTTCACTGCAAACTTCATAACCTTGTTACCCACCCTCTTTATCAAGCACTTAGGAGTATCTTAAGTGCATCATTTCCTCCTGCTCCCTCACTATTATTGTCCCTCCATGAGGCAACCTTCCCTGCTTAGCCAGAGCAACGTAGTTTCTAAAGAGAAGAGTAAATATTTACTGCGCTACTGAAGGCCCATGGGATTATTCCTTGAAAACTGTGAATTACTTGCTCTGCTCGGAGGCACTCTGAGAAGACAGTGAAATATCTACCTTATCAAGGCTACAGATTTTGGCCTGCATTTCTTTAAGACTGTAAGAAATTCTTCTGCATACATCAGTATTCCAAATATGCAAGGTATAACATTTTTATGAAACAATTTTTTTTTTCAGAACCTGTTCTTTAAGCATTCTCAGAAAAGTATGGGTAATATTACACTTTTTGTATACACTGGTGATATAGATAGTCATTAAGAGAAATACAACAGTATTTTTGACTCATATCTTAGGGATCCCTAACACAATTACCATCAGAATACGAAAATAAACTAATAGAATTAAAATATAGAACTTAAGCACATATGGAAATGAATGAAATGATCTACTGATATTAACTGGGTACGTAAACCTGCCAGGCTAACTACGGCTGCAATATATGTATGAAACAGCTAAAGTAAAAACATTCAATCACTCATCTATTGGACTATGATCTATGCAGGGAAAGGATGCAAGTTAAGAGCTCCCCTTCTTAGAAGACTGTCTCTATCAGTTTAAACCCCGCACTCTGAAATTCACTGAATACCAGCCAGTCTCCAGGAATCCCCCTTCAAAGGAAACCTTAGGGCTTTCTTTAAACCCAAAGAAAACCCCAGGAGATTGCTACATTTCTTTTCCATCTGGAACCAAAGAATTGCAAGAAGAATCTGTTTATACTGCAGAATCTCTTTATACAGCAGAAAAAGCTCCACGTTTATTTGAAAGAGTAAGTATTAATAGTAGCATATTCTGAGCTACTTAATAAGCTTATTACTATATCACGCTGTTACAAATAATGTTGTGCTGTATCCCTAGGTTCAACTGAGTAGCATTCAGTGAAGGACTCAAAAAATCTTTCCCTCTTTCTTTCCCTGTTCTCCTTAGTCCCAGGGATGAACTTGACCACAAAGTGCAGTGTTTATCCTGCAGTTAGGCAGAATTACTCTGAAGAAAATTAGGCTTTCCACAGATTTAGGAACCTTTCACATCCAGGACAATTCTGGATCAAAACATTTTCCTGACTATGTTGCACATAATTTACATCAGTGTTTTAGCAAAGAAAAGATTTCCATTCCCATTGCCAATTCCCAAAGCCAGATACTCTTGTTATCTTCCCTGATATGCCCTTTGTCTGGATTTCCATAGCAAAATTACTGTATTAATAATTAAAAAAGTATAACTCAATAACTAAAAAAATTAAATAGATGGAGGAAACACGTAGCAAGAATGATGAATTCAAAAGATAATATAAAATACAGCAAACTGAACTTCAGATATTTCAAATTTGAATGCCTGACAGAATAATTTGGACTCCACATGAATGGCACATGCTTTGGTGATTCATGCTGTAAGGGGATAATACAGTTATGGTAATTTGGCTCATGGTGAGAATCCATAGGTTCAAGCTGTTAATCAAAAAAAGTACACTTCAGTAATCTTAAAGAACAAGTACTTACAACTGAATTTCTAAAGACAAGCTACCAAATGAACTGAAGAATACTACATGGAGCTGTCTAGGTACCTAAAAAAAATCTGGTCAGTTACTGTATCTTTAAACCCAGTTATTTAGGAGCAAAAGAAGCACAAAGAAGCACAGTGATATTTTAAAGTAGATAATTAATCTCAGGGGCCTTTCCGTGTGTCAGAGCAACAACGCCAACTGTAAGAGCTCAGCATTCTAATTGTAAATTATTTTTTCTCATTGCTCTTTTAGGAAATAGCTGTCAGGGTAAATTTCATTTTCCAAAAGAAGTCCTATAATGTCTTTCTAGCTTTAAAGACACTTTTTTCTATCAAAATATATTCACTCATATCTAACAGATGACTGGGACTAACAGGCATAACTGAACATGTATATGATTTAGTGAAATCTGTTCAGGAATATTTTTAGAGCTTTATTGAATCACAGTCTGAAAAGTCCAAACTGTTGAATTAGTTGGGAAAAAAAATCTCATGTTAGGGGCATGTTAAAAAACCAGTGTATATCCTGCCCTTGGGGCAGAATGGTAGTACGAAAGATAAAAGCAAGCTTCTGAATTGTTCGTATAAATGCATCAATTTTCAAATGCTTATGTAGATTAAAAATGACATCACACAGTACATATTGTCTTTGACTGAATCTCCAGAAATGGTGAAATACCATTCCACTAGTAAATCTCCTGAGTTAATCACCCCCTAAAAGCCAAGGGGGGAAGTTAAAATTATCTGCATTCTGAACAGGCAGCTACTTATATAATCTTAGGTGCAGTAGCACTGTCATGTGACATGATGATAAAATTAGTCAATCTGCCCTCTTTGCCAAGAAGAAAATATGCCCATTGTGCAAGTGACCTTCAGTTCTAATTGTCAGCCTTAATGAGTAAGGATTTACAGGTATGTTCACCTATATATTTAGAGAATAAGGGGGAAAAGTTTAGAATTAAAAACTAGAGTGGAATTTTTTTTTTAAATCATGAAAAATAAGCACTTTTAAACTTTTTTATTTTAACCAGAACTGAAAGTATTGCATGAAGATCTTCTGTTATTTCTATCTCACCTAAAGTTAGAAGACATTGAAATTTTCAGAGAAAAGTTTGATCATGAGCTGTTGGCAGACTAAATGCTTCAAAAGGGATCTGAGTATTTTCTGATTTTCTCCTCACTCTGCAATAATGCCTGGCTACACGTTTAATCTTGTTTTCTGTCGTGGTTTAATCCCAGCCAGCAACTAAGCACCACGCAGCCGCTCGCTCACCCTCCCCCCCTGGTGGGATGCGGGAGAGAATCTGCAGAGCAAAAGTAAGAAAACACATGGGCTGAGATAAGAACAGTTTAATAATTGAAATAAAATCTTATAATCATAATCATAATAAACTGTAATGACAAGGAAAACAACAAAAGAGAGAGAAAGAGAAACAAAACCCAGGAAAAAAACCCAAGTGATGCAACTGCTCACCACCTGCCGACTGATGCCTAGCCCGTCCTCGAGCAGCGATCGCTGCCCCCCCTGCCAACTCCACCCAGCTTATATACTGAGCATGACATCATATGGTATTGAATAGCCTCTTGGCCAGTTTGGCTTAGAAGTCCTGTCCATACTCCATCCCTGCTTCTTGCACACCTCCTTGCTCCAGAGTATGGGAAGGTGAAAAGTCCTTGACTTAGTATAAACACTGCTTAGCAACAACTAAAACGTCAGTGTGTAATCAACATTATTCTTATGTTAAATCCAAAACACAGCACTATACCAGCTACTAGGAAGAAAATTAACTATCCCAGCTGAAACAAGGACAGTATCCACACCTTATTCTATACCATCTATGTCATGCCCAGCTCCCATACTTTCCAATACATTCCAATTAATCACCACTGCTTTTCCTGTCTTTTGATATATACACACAGCTATCATTCCCTTTGTCTATGGGCCATCCCTCTAAAATGTCCATTGGGTTCATTTAGTCCATGGCTTTGGGTTCCATCTATCATAACAGTCTTTCAGGGCAGGAGAGATGGCATATGGTGTTGGATTGATGCATGCTGAAGCCAGTTCTGGTTCCACCACTGCTGCATTTTGCTTGGCTTCATCAAAGTTCATTCATCATTAATCTGGGTGATTCTTACTGTAATACCATTGATATGGCATATGACAACTGTATTAGTAATGATATACAGTATTACATAGCAATTAATATCATACAGTTCGAATCATTGGCTATTGTCATCCAAAACCAAATCCCCTTGAGGTACACAGTGGACTTCCCCATCCTTTCGCATTACCCACCAAGTGCACCCAGGTCCTTGAGCAAAAGCAATCCCATGAATGGGTTTTCCTTTGCCTGAGGCAGGAGTAACCCAGGTTGTCTTCCCCAGCATACTTTTTATGTGCACTACAGAGACTTTATCCCCCTCTACAGTACATAAAAGTTTTGACTGGGCAGGGCCAGCTCGATTGGCAGATCCTCTAGAGTTGACTAACCAGGTGGCCTTTGCTAAACGTGTATCCCAATGTTTGAATGTCCCATCACCCATTACTCTCAGTGTAGTCTTTAACAGTCCATCATATTGTTCGATTTTCCCAGAGGCTGGTGCGTGATAGGGGATGTGATATACCCACTCAAGGCTGTGCTCTTTGGCCCAGGTGTCTATGAGGTTGTTTCAGAAATGAGTCCCGTTATCTGACTCAGGTCTTTCTGGGGTGCCATGTCACCATAGGACTTGTTTTTCAAGGCCCAGCATAGTGTTCCAGCGGTGGCATGGGGCACAGGATATGTTTCCAGCCATGCGGTGGTTGCTTCCACCACTGTAAGCACATGGCGCTTGCCTCGGTGGGTTTGTGGGAGTGTGATATAATCAATCTGCCAGGCCTCCCCATATTTATATTTCAGCCAACGTCCTCCATACCACAGAGGCTTTAACCACTTGGCTTGTTTGATTGCAGCACGTTTCACATTCATGGATAACCTATGCAATAGAGTCCATGGTCAAGTCCACCCCTCGATCACGAGCCCATCTATGTGTTGCATCTCTTCCTTGAAGGCCTGAGGTGTCATGGGCCCACCGAGCTATAAATAATTCCCTCTTACGTTGCCAGTCCAGATCCACCTGAGCCACTTCAATCTTAGCAGCTTGATCTACCTGCTGGTTGTTTTGATGTTCTTCAGTGGCCTGACTCTTGGGTAGATGAGCATCTATGTGATGCACTTTTACAACCAGGTTTTCTACTCAGGCAGCAATATCTGGCCACAATGTGGCAGCCCAAATGGGTTTGCCTCTGGGCTGCCAGTTGTTCTGCTTCCGTTGCTGTAACCACCCCCACAAGGCATTTGCCGCTATCCATCAGTACAGAGAGATAAAGTACTGGCCATTTTTCTTGTTCAGCAATAGCTAAAGCCAGGTGGATGGCCTTCACCTCTGCAAACTGACTCGATTCACCTCCTTCAGCAGTTTCTGCGACTTGTTGTATAGGACTCCATACAGCAGCCTTCCACCTCCGATGCTTTCTGACAAGACGACAGGACCCATCAGTGAACAGGTCATATTGCTTCTCATTTTCTGGTAGTTTATTACACAGTGGGGCCTCCTCAGTACGTGTTACCTCCTTCTCTTGCGATATTCTGAAATCTTTGCCTTCTGGCCAGTCCATGATCACTTCCAAGATCCCTGGGTGACTGGGGTTTCCTATTCGAGCCCATTGTGTAATCAGTGTGACCCACTTACTCCACGTAGCATCAGTTGCGCAATGTGCAGAGGGGACCCCCACTTTGAACATCCTGCCCAGCACCAGCAGTTGGGGTGCCAGGAGGAGCTGTGCTTCAGTACCAACCACTTTCAAAGTAGCTCGAACCCCTTCATATGCTGCCAAGTTGTCTTTTCCAGTTGGAGTATAGTGGGCCTCAGATCCTCTATATCCCTGACTTCAAAACCCTAGGGATCGACTTTGAGTCTCCCCTGGTGCCTTCTGCCAGAGGCTCCAGGTAGGGCCATTCTCCCTGGCTGCAGTGTAGAGCACATTTTTTACATCTCGCCCTGCCTGGGCTGGCCCACAGGCTACTGCCTGAACTATCTCCTGTTTAATTTGTTCAAAGGCTTGTTGTTGCTCAGGGCCCCTTTTGAAATCGTTCTTCTTCCAGGTCACTTGATAGAGAGGGATTACAATTAGACTGTAATTTGGAATATGCATTCTGCAAAACCCCACAATGCCTAAGAAAGCTTGTGTTTCCTTTTTGCTAGTTGGTGGGGACATGGCTGTTATTTTGTTGATCACATCCATTGGGATCCAATGATGTCCATCTTACCATTTTATTCCTAAAAACTGGATGTCCTATGCAGGTCCCTCGACCTTACTTTGTTTTATGGCAAAACCGGGCTTCAGAAGGATTTGGACTATTTTCTCCCCTTTCTCAAAATTCCTTCTGCTGTGTTGTCCCATACAATGATGTAATCAATGTATTGCAGGTGTTCCGGAGCCTCACCCTGTTCCAGTGCAATCTTTTCCATGGCAAATAGCAGGACTGTGTTTCCACCCCTGGGGGCAGTTGATTCCAGGTGTATTGGACGCTCCTCCAAGTGAAAGCAAACTGTGGCCTGTACTCCGCTGCCAAAAGGATTGAGAAAAACACACTAGCGATATCAATTGTAGCATACCATTTGGCTGCTTTTGACTCCAGTTCATATTGAAGCTCTAGCATGTGTGACACAGCAGCACTCAGGGGCGGCGTGACTTCATTCAGGCCACAATAGTCTACTGTTAGTCTCCACTCTCCATTAGATTTTCGCACTGGCCATATGGGCCTGTTAAAAGGTGAGTGAGTCTTGCTGATCACTCCTTGGCTCTCCAGTCAACAAATCAGTTTATGGATGGGAATCAGGGAGTCTTGGTGAGATATTGCCACCAGTGCACTGTTGTGGTAGTGATTGGCACCTGTTGCTCTTCGACCCTCAGCAACCCCACAACAGAAGGGTACTCTGAGAGACCAGGCAAGATAGACAGCTGTTTAATTTCCTCCATCTCCAAAGCAGCTATACCAAAAGCCCACCGGTATCCTTTTGGGTCCTTGAAATACCCTCTCCTGAGGTAGTCTATGCCAAGGATGCACGGAGCCTCTGGGCCAGTCACAATGGGGTCCTTTTGCCACTCATTCTCAGTGAGGCTCACTTCAGCCTCCAATGCAGTTAGCTGTTGGGATCCCCCTGTCACTCCAGAAATACAGATGGGTTCTGCCCCTGTATAGCTTGATGGCATTAGGGTACACTGTGCACCGGTGTCTACTAGAGCCTTATACTCCTGTGGGTCTGATGTGCCAGGCCATCGAATCCACACAGTCCAGTAAACCCAGTTGTCCCTTTCCTCCACCTAGCTGGAGGCAGGGCCCCTCTAGTCCTGGTCATAGTATTTGGTACTCACTTCTTGTAAATGTGAATCAAAAGTCCCCTTATTAAGATCGGAAGTAAAATCATCCCTTCTGCTCTGTCTGGGGAACTGTCCACTGGAAACTGGAGCAGCAATTTTCCTGGAAGAACGCCCTTGTGTGATTGGTTTTCCTTGCAACTCACATACCCATGCCTCTAGGGTTGAGCTAGATTTTCCATCCCACTTCCTCATGTCCTCTCTGTGGTCGTGCAAGTAAAACCACAAGGTAGCCCGTGGTGTTTATCCACTATATCCTCTCTCTTGAGCAGAGGGATGCTTACTCCTAATGGCTGAGATACTGGTTCGTACAGGCGGGGAGCAGGAGATATCCTATTTGAATTGCTGGATCTCCTGGGACAGTTTCTCAGCTAGCACATGGGGCAGTTTCTCCACAGCCGAGATGCAGGCCCATAGAGAGGAAGAGAGACTTTCTTCATATTGTTGGAGTTGGCCAGCCAGTTCATGCACCATTGGTTCCTCTCAATCTTTCCAGGTCATTATTGCCAATGAGTTTGCATGCGACAATGGTGCGCTCCGTACAAACTTCTGCCACATGGGTCATGTGCACTGGACTTCATCTGGATCTTTGGACAACTGCTTGTTGTCCAGGTCATCATAAATCACCTCCACCATGGCTAATTCCCTCAGGTACTGGATACCTCTCTCCATGGTGGTCCATTTGTCTGGGTGATATATAACATCTTCCTTGGAGGGTTACCTTTCCTTCATGCCTGACAGTAGTCGCCTCCAGAGGCTGAGGGCTTGTGCCCCTTTTCCAATCACTTTGTCAATGCCCCCTTCCCTAGAAAGGGATCCCAGCTGTTTGGCTTCCTTACCCTCTAATTCCAAGCTACTGGCCCTTTAACCCAGCATTGGAGCTGCCAGGTGACAATGCGCTCGTCTGGACGACGGCTGAAATCCTTTCGCATGTCTCGCAGCTCATTTAGGGAAAGGGATCCAGTGGTTACCATCTCATTTATGGGTTCTGCCTCTTCCTCTTCCTGTTCTCGTGATGGCCCTGGTTCATCTTTATCCCTTACTAAATGAACTGATTTTCTTGTGCATTTCCTTATGTATAGGGACGACTGATACTGGCACAGGTTGGTTCTCTGGTTCAGCTGCAGTACTCGTTGGGGGGGCTGGGGTAGCCGCAGTTCCTGCCACCGGGGTTGGAGTAGCCACGGTGCCTGTCGCTAGGGTTGGAGTAGCAGCAGCGCCTGTCATTTTGTTGTCAGATCTAGAGACCTACTCTTCACCTTGAGGGTTCTGAATAGTGTTGAACAAGGCTCAGTAGGCATGGGCCAGGCTGCACCACATTGCAGTGATTTGTGTGTCTCTGGAGTTGCCAGGATGACAACATACTTTTTCCAAATTACTAGTTTTTCAGGATTCTGCACTTGTTCAGGGGTGAAGTTCCAAAACATTGGAGGTGCCCACTGTCCTAGGTACTTGCCCACATTATCCCACACCCTGCCACTCATAAGCACCCAGCCTTGGGGCAGATCTCTGGATGATATTCTTAAATTGCTTATTAAACTTAGACTAAACTGAAACAATATTTCCAAGAAATACCAATAGAAGTATCTTAAATACCCAAGGATGTTCAAGATAATGAAAAGTTATGGTAATGAAGGAGGAAATATCATAGAATAAGGTAGTGAAGGTGCTATTCTGTATTTCCTCCATAAAAAAACTCTCAGAGGAAGAGGTATAGTTGCTAGTTTTCTCCATGATGTGGTTCTCAAAGTACAGTAATACACTAAGTACAGATACCCAAACCCAGGACATTTTCTCAAGCCTACCATGCTCCAGGAAGAAATTTTATTTTCCTTCCTGTAAATGGGTTGTCTGATTCCTGGATGTATCAGAATCACCTCAGAAACACCAGTACTTTGGATTAATTGCTTTTGAGAAAAGAATTAATCACATCCAAAATCTGGCTGGAGTCAACAGTAATGCTATTTCAGTGGAAAAAAACTGGCCATGATATTCAACAAAATTTGTACATGCGGTCCTGAAGACAATAACTGCAAACTGCTCGTGATAAAATATAGCCTTTAACAACCTGCATCATTAGGCACTCTCCTAAACAGCAATTTTGGGGAATGGTGCCTATGACAGCTTTTAAATGAGATGATCCCTCTAGTTTTGGTAACTAGGACTGCTTTCGTAAATTTAAGCTTTCATCCTTAAGAAGACTGGATTGTATGAGCCAAGGTCATTGGTAAATGCTTAATAAATTACTTCAGTCAGTGCATAAGGAATTTGCAGTGTCGATGATTTCCAGTGGAGCAATTCACAGCTCTGATTTCAACTGGAATAGACACTTCAGGACAACCTTTGTCAACAAAATGCTCTCCTGCTTGTTCTGGTGAGCAGAATACTACATTTCTAAAATTTCATCAGGTCTCTTTGTCTTTACAGGTTAACTCTTTCCTACTAGCACTTTTTTCCACTGGAATGACAAAAGGCATGCTTTTTCCAAAACATTCTGATGTCCTTCCAGACAAGCACTCCAAACACAACCAATATCCTTTGACAAATTTGCTTGTCCCAAGATATAATGATGTAAGTTTATTTAACATTTAATTTAGCAACTTAAATAATTAGGGCAGTAAAAGTTTGTATTTGAGGAAACAAACATTTGACATTTTCTTTTTCCTAGTACACATGAAAGCACAAACAGATAATAGCAATGATAGGGCTTAATAGAAGGAAAGTGTTAATGCAGATTCTAAAAACCCAGAGAAACAAGAAACACTGAACATGTCAGTTTATTGAACCAATGTTTGCACTGGACTGCACATGTATAACATGCCCAGAGAAATACTCTATTTTAGCTGCTTATGTATCTAAGGTTTGTGATCAGTTAGTCATAAATCCTGGCAAAAATTACCCAAAATTAAAATATTAAAACAAATCTAATAATCTTTAAAATTCAATAATTTGGTTCTTTGGCATTTTCCTTCTGGCTCCAAAGTAAACAAAATGTAGGTTTTCATAAACCATTCTCATTCATTTCCACATCACTGAAGCCTGAGTAACTGCTCCCACAATTAGTACTGAATGAACTTACAAGGGAAATTACTTGTTCTAAATGTAGAGAAAGACTGCTAAACTTCCACTCTTTAATGCTCACAGCAATCACTTGTAACTCCTGTTTACCACTTTAAGTCTTGAATTGGTATGCATTTAAACAAAGGTTAACAGTTTTCTCACAGGGGCTAACCCTGATGGGTTTATTTTCTGCTGATTTTATTGAGTCAGAAAATCTTGTTGATTAAATCCTGAAGTACTACAAAAAAGGTTGGGTCTTATTCAAGGTAACTTCTTTGACTTTTAAATTATTTGTAATTGTGTTAATAGCTTCATTGTGAACACACTGGTGTCGTGTGGGTGGGCTCAAGAAACTGAACGCTGACAGTAAAAGCTTGAAAGTTTTGCAGAGACTCGGTAGTTTCTTAGCAGAACTACGTTTGCAGTCCCCAGTTTAAGCTGACCAGAAACTTCTGAGCTGCCTGACATTTAGACATTGCACTGGTAACACCACTGCAATGTGCATTAGGCCTCTTGGGAAGTATTCGCTTGTGAGCATAGGGCATTACTCAATAACCAGTCCTACTCTCAACAACAGAACTATCTGGAGAAGGATCCCATAGGATGCTCAGAAGCCTCAGCTAAAAGATAGTAAAGGGGTGAAGAAAATGACAAAAAGGAAGAGAGTTACACCTCTATGACAATCTAGCAAAGCAAGTACCAAACCACTGGTTTTGCATACGGGAGCTAGAAGCTCATCCCATTGTAAAGGGATCATTCCTACTTATGTGTGTGGGTGTGTGTGTGGGAGGGGGTGCTAAGATGGAGGAGAAGAGGGAGGGAGAAAGCTGACTAATAAACCTTACGAGTTAGGTTGCTAACTCCCAAATTTTGGATGAGTCTAAGAATGCCACACTGAAAATAGTGACAAACTTGGGACTGAAGGGTAATCCCAGGCCTAGGTCTCTGGCAGTGGCACAGTCATGAGCGTAGTAGGTTTTATCATTGTTGTGGTTTAACCCCAGTTGGAAACTAAGCACCACACAGGCACTCGCTCACCCTCCCCCCTCTCCCCAGTGGGATGGGGGAGAGAATCGGAAAAAAAAGTAAACCCCATGCGTTGAGATAAAGACAGTTTAATAGGACAGCAGAGGAAGAGATAATAATAATAATAATAATAATAATAATAATAATAATAATAATAATAATAATAATAATAATAATAAAATGTACCAAAAAAGTGATGCACAATGCAATTGCTCGCCACCCGCTGACCGATGCCCAGCCCGTCCTCAAGCAGCGATTGCTGCCCCCTGGCCAACTCCCCCAGTTTATATACATGGTACGGAATAGCCCTTTGGCCAGTTGGGGTCAGCTGTCCTGGCTGTGCCCCCTCCCAGCTTCTTGTGCACCTGGCAGAGCATGGGAAGCTGAAAAGTCCTTGACCAGTGTAAACATTACTTAGCAACAACTAAAACATCAGTGTGTTATCAACGTTATTCTGATACTAAATCCAAAACACAGCACTATTCCAGCTACTGGGAAGAAAATTAACTCTATCCCAGCTACAACCAGGACAATCGTTTATGTAAAAAATGAACAGAAGGGAAGGGAGAGGGGGAAGTGTGGGCACGATAAGCTTGAGCAATGGGTTTATTCTGTACATGATACTCAGGTGCCTATCCTGGAATGTCAAATTATTGCAGAGCTAGCTCAATTCAGCTTTCTTGTTTTGATCTTTTTTTTTTTCTTCTGCAAAGCAGAATGCATCTTTCTTTCCAAGATAATCCATTTGTTTCACACACATTCATAGCCTTTCTCAAAGGTTCATAATCAAGAAACAAATCATCAATGAAGTGAAGTAAAATATCAGCTTACTGGCATACAAAATTGGAAAACAGGTAACTTATGTTCTACTTTATCCTTGAAGGAACAGAAGTCATGGTCATTTACATACTTAATTTTTGACCAATTCACATTAAAGAGCTTTCTATTCTACTGATTCTCACCTGCTGCAGCCATATTCTCTGTGCAAAGTGATTAAGTGATGTTAATGGTGAAAATGTGGCTGAAATGGCAAAAATAGAGAAAGTAGATCATATTAATGGCTCAGTGAAATTTCATGCAACTTGAAACTGCCTTGTAGTTCATGTTCTCTCTCCCTGGTCATTGCCTTGCAAGCCTGACTTGGTTAAAATCTTTGTAACTATATGTATCTCCTGTTGATTCTCTGCTTTTATTTCTTGAAAATCTCATAGCTTTTCCCTGATTTTCTTATGAAGGGCAGAGATTTAGCTACTGTAATCTAAATTTCATTTATTCTGAATTACTGAGTTCAAAGAAGAAACAAAGTGAAAGGAAATGACACTGTGAAGTTTAGATTTTTTTTGTGTGTGTTGTAGGCATCCTGATCTTGAAGTTCTATTCAGTCTGACTGGTTTTGCTGCCACTTTCTGAATGCCTATATTCTAAAAAAGGTGAAATCTCATCAGATTTCCTCTAGTAATAATTTATTTTATTTTTTTGATGTGAAGTGAGAACTTGAAGAGGTTCAACTATATGCCCTGAACTGTTTGGGGCCCAAAGACCATTATCAGAGCATGCCACATAAAAACCTAGGTCATGATTTTAAAAATATATATGTATTTGTTATTCAAGACAATATCTGTGTCTCAAGTCCTATGTGGATATGATATTACTTCAGAAATCGCTGTGATAATAAATTCCTGATAAGACTGGGAAGACACTTTCGTTTCAATCCAAAGTGCCACAGGTAACACAGATTCAGCAGGAATAAACTTTCTTTCAAGGGGGTACAACAAAAATGCATGATAATTACTTTAATTTTGCTAATCAAATTACTATTTTCAAAATTGTGAAAGTTAAAAATGTGTATTCTGCAGGACTCTGATATTTAAACATACAGTCAGAGGGGATATATATGTGTATATACACATATAAGTTATATCATGCAAGACATATCCATAGTATGTATGTAAAATATACACTATCCTGTGTACCCATATATCACATACACATATAATATTGAACATATATTATACATAATATATATGATATGTATAATGGAAATACTATTTGTAAAAATGTTTTTTCCTTCTGAATTTAAAAAAAAGCATCAGGATTTCAAGTTTTTTATAAAATGAAAAAATACATACATGTAAATACATTTATCTATTTTATGTGTTTTCTGATGTTGTTTGTTTTTTTTTCTCCCTAATTCCTCAATATAGGATTGTTGTATGCTTAATTTTTTTTCCTAAAAGACATATATATATCTTTTCAGGTACAATTACTTATGACTAGAACTTGAGCTTATAACTAGTAATTATTTTGGTAATCAGAATAACATATATTGTAACAAATGTAAATGTTAATTGAAAGTTAATATTACAATTGATATTCTCATTGCTTTGCTATCTGGTAGCTTGTTTCCTTGTTAGTTATTCTAACTGACCATTTATGATAGCTACTGTAAAAGAACTGCAATTAAAAAAATAATGCAAATAAAAGGTCAATTCAGAATAATTTTCCATGCCAATATATATTAATATATTGAAATAAATATTACATATAGCATATATATATCTAGATAATGTAGCATTATTTCCTCTCCTCATATGCAGAATAAGTGAGAAATTGTTTAAAGGGATATAAGACCCTCCACATTATTCAGACTTTCTGCATAGAATATTTCAAAGAAAATTATGGGAAAAAATATTAAAGAAAAGTCATGACTCACTCCTTGTAATGACTCTGTCTCACCCATAAGTGAGACTGAATGCTGAACTCTCCATTTCAGGAGAATGCCAGACTAGGCAGGTCAAGGCCCTTGAATGCCCTTAGGAACCTGATCTAAGCTGCCCTGCTCTGAGAGGTGAGAGGGACCAGATGACGTCCTGATGTCCCTGGCAACCCAAACTCACCCAGGACTCTATTCTGTGGCTCTCAGGAGAGTCAACAGGACTCCTTGCTGAGCTGGAGACTGAGCAAAGCCTAGCAAATACAGAAAATCTTTACAACTAAAACCATAAACTACTCAGGATGATGAGAGGCAAGTCTCCATAAAGGAACCATCTTTGTCAGCGCTACACTGACAAAATACAAGCAGCTGGTCTTCAGCATACAGATGCACTCAAAAGAAATGCCTCCGCTACGTAGTGATAACACGACATCAACTCTTGCTTTAAGAATAGCCGTTGACATGCCAGACTCTCACATCACCATTTTTTCTCAACAGGAAGCCATCACAAGTTCACACTATACATTAGCAATAGTGAATATTCACTGGGACAGAAAAGTGCAAGGGAAGGAGTGCAATCCAAACCACTTCATACATAGGCTGTGAGCTTTGGCTTTGCAATGCAAGCGGCTGAAGTAAAGGTAGATGAGGGGATGGGTGCAGTCTATGTTTCCAGATATTGATCAGGGAGAGCAAGCCTTTTTTATGTCTCCTCTCAAACACATCCAAAGAAAAGTCACCAGCATTAGCCACTTCCAGACTAAAAATCCCACCTTGTGTAACACCCTGTGTACTGGAGAGAAAGGGAAGGAAGAGGAGAAGCTTTTACAGTAGAGTGGAGTTCATCTACCGGGACCAAGACCATTGCCAGGAGCATACGCAGGAAGAGAACTGAGCTGAAGGACAGGATTTTTCTAGTGTAGCTGTTCCTGAAGTAAGAAGGAATTTGGGGCTGACATCTGTAGTAGGTGTTTGCCGCATCACCCGTTTCCAGAACCTTCTGCATTTGCAACACCTTTGGTGGTAATATGCCCAAGATAAGTAAAAACCTCCTCCTGCCTCGCTACAGGCAAAGGTTACTATGCTGAGGCCCGCCATGTTGAGAAGGCTGTACCGGAGCTCACCTCCCCAGTGCTACAGTGCTACAGACACCATGGCCAAGATCAGAAATGTGGCCAGGTTGTGGAAAATTGGTGGCTGTACCTTTGTTGTTGATAAATTTTGTTCTGATGATTTGAATAATTTTATAAGGAAATGTTGTTGTGTTGTCCCTGATCCTTTTTTTTTTTTTAACAAGTAGAATCTAAATTGATGAATGTTTCATCAAACTCGGCATATGGTTGTGCAGTTCATCAGTCCCAGTGTTAATGTTTTGGGTTGGCAGGCAGGCAGGGCTGACTCCCAACTACAGAAGGCATTATGAGCAAAAAGTGGTATCAACGGTAGTTTGACTCTTCCCATTAGGAATGGAATTCATGGTTTGTTCCAGGCTCCTGGCCTCTGCAGAGTACGTACCCTGAGATAAAGGCCGAAATTCAGGAAACGACACTGGGAGGAGTGGTTTTAAAAGGGTAAACTGTAGGTGTGAAAAAAAAAAAGGAACGTTGTCTGCCAGAAGACTAGATGGGAGAGAGAAAGAGAGCAAGTAGTAGTCTAATATGCTTTCCAAGCAAGGAGAGAAAACTAGGAAGTAAAACAGATTTCTTTGTTTCATTTTTTAGGCCAGACAGCTTAGCTACTACAGTGGTTGCAATGCCTCTGTCGAGCTGGGCGTGTGGCATGCTGTGAGGCATCGGTCGACATGAGAGTGGAGCCAGGCTGGGCCCAGCAGTGCTGGGGAGCCCAGTCCTGCAGGGAAAGCTGCAGCAGCTTCCATGCACGGTTTGTACAAGGTCTTGAAGGATGCAATGCTTTTTCAGTACACTGGCATGCGGCAAGTCCTGCAGGCTTCTCCATCTTGTAGCCAGCTGGCCCAGTGCAGTCATGGCTCTGCAAGACTTCAGTCCTAAAGTAAGGGGACATGCCAACTATTAGAGTGTAAGCGCTGTCTCCAGCAATATTGAGCTGCACTCGGCTCCATCCTTTGCGGGAGTGGGAAGGGGTTGCCACCAAACCCCAATAGGACCAGGTAGAGTTACAAACAGTGAAACACATATTTATTTCTTCTGCATACTCACCTTTATGTGGGATGGATACTCCCTATAAAGCAACAAAGTTTTCCACTCTGTGGAAAAATGACTTGGATTAATCACAGATCCCAGAAACACAACTCAGATGGTGATAACATTTCTCAGTTGCAGAAGCAGCAGAAGCAACAGCACCTTATCATCCCAACAAGAGCTAAACAGAGGTTGCAGCCAGAAAATGACATGACAAAAAGTATTTCTCTTATTCTCTAAGATTGTGGTAACATATTTCATGGACTTAGTATCACCTCACTCTTTAAGTTCTTCCTAGATAGGTTCACACAAAAAATGCAGGGGGAGGAAATGGATGGATTAATCTTTCACTTCAGGAACGGTGAACTCAGTCCTTTGGTTTCATTACAAATAGATGTCAGTTTGATGCTCTCATCCCTGTCCCTTTCGCATCTTTTCAGTTTATAAGGACAGATTTATGTGTGCTTTTAAATTAAGGCAGTTGGGTACTGCAGTGCTGAACTGAAATGTAAATCAGAGCTGCAGAGATGCATCTGTCACCATACCTACATCACTTGGAATAACACATACAGCAGCTGAATTCCACTTGAAAACTTTAATCTTTGCATGGTCTTCAACAGTGTGGCTGAGAGGTCAGTCATGATTTTTCAGGTACAGACCACTGCTCATCTTCATCATGACAAGGCTTCATCACTACGTAGAAAGGAATATCCAGGTACCAAATGGGGTAGCAGATTTCCTTTTTCTAGCAGAAAATGAAAAAAATAACTGTAAAAAGGAATCAATTTCCAGCCCTATGGTTGAACCAGTTCCATAGAGATAGGAAGCACTTTGCTTCTCTTGGGAATATCCAGAGAAAACAATTTCAAAGAACATGCCTAGGAAAAATGTCTTAGAGAAAATAGTATTTACACATAATTGTTTTTTTCTTCCTGTACATTTTGGAAGGCTTATTAGCATGTTCCAGGTTAGAGATTCTGGCTTGAATAAAATACTTTTTATACTGAAAGATTTATGGCATTTTTCTCTAATTGACCAGCTGTCTCTTCTCAATGTTTTCAGTAAATAGAATTATGTACTGTTATTTTCACGTAGCATGATTACTATGAAGCAAGTATTGGAAAGTTGTACAAAATATTTGCATTCAGTAATAGCTAAAATAGAATTTTCTTTGCTATGATAATAAAAAGACAGTTAAAGTTCCAGTGTATTATGGTAGCAGGGGCTTATTTTTAATTTATTATAATGCAATTTATTCTTAGACTGCAGTACAGTGCAATTTCTTGGAGATAAGTTGAAGAATTAGAAAGTTAATCAGAAAAAGACATGTCTTTGTTAAGGTGGGAACAGATGATACGGATAATTTTCAGAATTAGCAATTCTGAGGAAACTGTGTCAGAAAAAATATACAAATAATGAATTAATTTAAGATGTTTGAGATCTTAAAGATGTATATCTGTGCTGCTTCATACATTAAAATTATGCACTTATACCTCAACCTCATTTCACATAAATATGCCAAGACACAAGATACTGTCAGAGGAAAATCAAGTTATCAGGCAAATAAGGTCCCATCTAGGAAGCAAAAAATAGAGATTAAACATCTCAATGAAACATAATTAGCAGATGCTTATAAAAAAGCTGTGAATAAACTTGTAATTCTGACCCCATTAAAGTGAATAGAAATTTGCCATTGACCTTTGTATGTGTTATTTTTTCCCTAAGAGTGAGTCACAGAAATTATTTAGGAACTCTATTTAAATATCTATTGAGGAAAAAAGTTTATAATTTGCTAGTAGACCATTTTAAAAAATATATTTATTTATTAAGGAAATAATTTATTGCATCACACTTGCATTTCAGATCTAGGCTGCCTTTTTAAGTTTCACCTTTGTTAGCTGAAATTTTCTTTCAAAGTTCTCTTCTTTCATGCTGGCTGTCATCAAGGTACTTGCCACTTAAATCAGGTGTTGAGAATCTGTAGACACAGAATTGTTTTTAAGGCCCAGATCTCATTTCTACATTACATTACATCTGTCCAGCATGCTGAGAGGAGGGAAGTGACATTTTCATGTAGCTTAAAGGAAAACTGCTCTCATTTCATAAAGTCCAGCTTCCTAAAAGTTCACACATTAAGAATCATTTGTCATCTGAGATACAGGATGACATTAAAAAAAAAAGTTTAATACTAGTTGGCATTGCTGAACAGCCATTTTATAGGCAAGTAATGTGTGCAATATATCTCAGTGCAAGAAACTACACAAAATTTTCCAGCATTATTTTGCTTATGGCGTTAACAGAATTAAAAAGCAGTAGCCCCCCTGAGCGTTTTCATCTTAGGAAAGTTTATTGCATAATAATTGTCTGTGAAGTTCCTAAGCGTTCCTCTGCAGCAGTGCTGTAGACAGCATGCTGGACTGGATAGCTGATACCATTTAGACTCACGCCCTCATATGTCTGTATGTGAACAGTGTCCTCTCTAAACTTTCTTAGGAAAAGGTCAGGATCAAACCCACAACATTACATGCACACCATTTTTTATGCTGAATAAAGAAGTGAGTTAACACTATAGAAAACCTGTGGCAAATGTTTTTTGAGTGGGGATGATGCAATGAAGTTTTTGAAAAAGGTAAAATTTGAGTGATTTGTAACTGCAATTTAATTTAGAGCTAGATTAATTTTGGCTATCGTCTGAGTAAGCATAAATTATGAAGTTTCCCAAAGTCTGATTTTATATGATCTTTAGAGGTGGCCTTACGCTGTATTTTTAATTGCGCTCTCTTTTCAATTCTGATACATGAACCTTACAAGAGTTTTAATTCATCTGATTTAAAGCAAGGGGTAGAAACAATATAGAAAAATTGAAAAAAGACACCCCACTTGACAGCTGAAAAAAACCCTAGGATATATATATGTGGAGTTTTACTTTGGGACATTACTGCTACTGCAAATATTGAAGACAGATTAACTGGAAAAAATAAAGTGATTTCACAAGGGCATGTACAGATTTATGGCTCTCTTTAATCTGTCTGGGGAACAAGTATAGCTTTTAAAATATGCATTTAGATACACATTAAAGTTCTGTGATTTAAAAACTTTGACCTTAATTAATTAATTTATTTTTGTCCAGGAGCATAAATTCAGGAGACATAGGAAGGAATTCTAGAAAGAAGGATTAGCAAGATAATGTCTTTGAGAGGAAAAGAAAGGTTATCAACAGGATGAAGAGGCTGGGAAAGGAACTGGCTTAATATAATGGGAATCCGTGAAAGAGAAGTGGAGCATTACAGATAAAAGTGTGATCTGTGGTAGGGTGATGTGGGTGAAAGGAGCAAAAACATCAGCACTGAATGGCAAGATGTAGATAGAAGAAATACCAGGTTAAAAATTAGGTAGGAAACCAGATGTGTAAGAACTTTCACCTGGAACACAAGGGGATAACAGAGGAGTGATTCTGGCCTGTTATAATTTATCCCTGAACTCTACAAATCTACTCTGCCCATTGAACACTGATTTAATTCTTATATTTCTGTGAACAAACATTCAAAAATATTTGGCAAAACATTCCAAACATTTCTGTGTGTAAATATCTGACAAAGCAAATTTTTCATTTAATTCAGTGATAATGCTTTTTGCCGCCTTCTTCTCAAATAACTCATGAACCTCCTTCCACATTTTTATGAAAGGCCATACTATTTTAGAATGTGTGTGTTACTGCTTTGAACACTGCTCTGCTTTATCGGCCATGGTCAGCATTTTCAGAAATTAGTATCTCCAGAAAGTATCCTAAGTTGATATTTAGCCTGAAAGCTTTTAAAAAAATACTGAATCCCTGGCAACTGCCTTCAATGACAAGCCCTCTGCAAAGCAAAAAAATAGACAGTGGCACAATTTTCAAAGATATAAGATTCATTTAGATATCAGGAACTTAAGTACTATTTTTAGAATTGCTGTTTGAAAATATAAACCTTTTATATGCATATAGACACACACACACACATATATGCATATACCCATGCTATCATGTTTTCAGTTAGTGTGCTCGATAATTGTTACAAAGGTGTAAGTTCTATTTGTATACTTAAATCTCAGCTGTGATATATGAGAATCACAAACTATCTGATGATCAGATTTTTCCTGTTAATAGGAATAATACTTAAACGGAAAATTAATATAATTTTTTCACGCATGTTTTAGGCACCTGTGTTCATCACAAGTGCTGCTATCACAGCTGTGTGACTGCTGCATATAATGAGCTAGTTTCCAGGCACGGTGCTTTATAGACATGAATTGGAAATGTTTAAGTAGGTCAGACAGAAATCATTCTCTTTTGACAAATAAACTACCTGACAGAAGCCTGCAGATTGAGGGGTAACCCTAAGGCCCAAGGCTGCAGATGAGTCAGCCAATACTGTCAAGTGACATGGCACTACTGGTGGATCAGAAATGCACAGTAGGTCAGAGATAGCAACTAATACTTTAGAGATACTATTTTGAATTAAGATATAATTTAATGGAATTTAAGAGGTAGTGGAAAGATATAATGGTAGCTGGTGAAGCTGAGAGCAACTGATTCCTGTTGTGTGGCATATGTTCACTGTGTCTTCTGTCCACTCAGAATTGAGTGACCAGTACCAGACAAAATGCAGTTTCTTGAAAGTATTTATGTTGTATTCTTTTGGTAGGGGAGCTTTAAATGGGCTTTTACCTATCCTGTGCCTTTGCACTTCTCAGGAACTATTCATGGTATTGTATTTCAGTCAGTTATCTGTATTCTCTCTGCTGAAGTTTCAGAACATGCCTCAACTATTTTACAAGACCAAGATTTTGAGGGATGAAACATTCCTATGATATTTGACTGAGCTCAGGCACGGAGCTTTATGAAAGAGCTGAAAATATATCTGACAGATGTCGTCTTCATATCTGATATCTACATCAACAGTATCCTTGGCCTCTGGAATCTCTGTTTCCTTGGTATTTTGCAGCATGCTGAACAGAAAGAAAGACACAACAGAAGGCTGACCTCCCCCTACTCCTGTTCTGGTGATGCGTATGTGAAAGTCCTAGGATACTCAATTTAAACCAGATACATTCAGTGTATTTGCTAATGCAAGTCTCTAAACAATTCTGAAGATAATTATTGCATGGATTATGATATTCACTTCAAAACTGAGTGAATTCATCTGTGTTTTTCTTCCAAAAGTGTTTTTTATTAGTCGATGAAAAAAGTGCACTGGAAATTATTCAAAATCAAAATCTTAACACGATTTGTTAAATACATGGATCCTTCCTACTCATTTACTTGCCACTTTACTGACAATTTGATTATGCAATGGAAAATTGTTGGCAATAGATGAAACCTTGCAAGTACATCTCAAGCCTCCCATGGTTTGTCTTTTAGTATATAGATTTAAACCAACAGCAACTCACTACAAAATGACAGTATCCCAAATATAATGCTGATTTCAGTGTAAAATGATGGATACGTATGTTGTGGTTTAACCCCAGCCAGCAAGTAAGCCCCACATAGCCGCTCGCTCACTCTCCCCTCGTGGGATGGGGGAGAGAATCAGAAGAGTAAAAGTGAGAAAACTCGTGGGTTGAGATAAAGACAGTTTAATAGGGAAAGTAAAAGCCATGCGTGCAAGCAAAGCAAACCAAGGAATTCATTCACTACTTCCCATGGGCAGGCAGGTGTTCAGCCATCTCCAGGAAAGCAGGGCTCCATCACGCGTAATGGTTACTTGGGAAGACAAACGCCATCACTCCGAACAAGCCCGCCCTTCCTTCTTCTTCCCCAGCTGTATATGCTGAGCATGACGCCATATGGTATGGAATAGCCCTTTGGTCAGTTGGGGTCAGCTGTCCCAGCCGTGTCCCCTCCCAACTTCTTGTGCACCCCCAGCCTACTCGCTGGTGGGGTGGGGTGAGGAGCAGAAAAGGCCTTGACTCTGTGTGAGCACTGCTCAGCAATAGTGAAAACATCTCTATGTTATCAACACTGTTTTCGGAACAAATCCAAAACATAGTCCCATACTAGCTACTATGAAGAAAATTAACTCTATTCAGCCAAAACCAGCACAACTATTGGAAATGCAATAATTTTTTTCAGGAACATGCCCTTTGGCTCCTGTTTGGTTATGCACCTTCTGCATTTCAATATGCAATGAATTAAATATGCAATGAGATTAAAACTGAGCATAGCATTGTTCTTCAAAAATGGTAATCATCTGTGTGTCTGCTGGAGGAAATTCCACACCTTTTCTGAAATTTTATATTCTTCCCCTTAGTTCAGCATATGGGCAGAAGGGAACAAAAACCTGCAGGGACAAGTGGTGGTAAACTACCACATCTTACGAGGTACAACTAGAATGAGGGTTTAAAAAAAATGTTGACCACTGAAAACAAGTGAGAGGTATTCTTAGGTTTCTTCAGAGTCAAAACCAGCACAAAATACATCAGTTGCAAGTAAAAGAATAATTCAAAATCAGAGTAGCTGAAAGAGAATCACTCAAAATACCATATTGAAACTGACAGTTATTTTAGCATTTTGGTATTTTGTATAATGCCATCAAGATACAGGCAAGCATATTTAGCAGTCAGGCAACTCACTAAGACCCTGCGATCACATACATCCAGCTAAGTCCCTTCATAATACTGATTATACACCCTCTTAAAAATAGATTTTGTGCTCTTTTTCTCTGATCTGAGAACTTTTTCAGAACTTCTTTATTCTGTTGGTCAGGCATCTTGCAATATCTTTGCTAAATTTCATTATAGCCAGTCCGTTCTCATTTGTATTTCTGCCAACACTGATATTTAGCTTGAACAGCTCCTCTCTTTTCTAAGAGTTTCCCTTATGATGTGTTCCAAGACAGTAATCATACCCCTTTTCAACCTTTATTTTGCTCATACAAACAAGTTGTGCTCTTCTATCAGAATCTTCTCCAAATATAGGCTCTCCATTCCCCTGATGTTCTTTGTTGCCCTTCTGTGTACATCTTCCCATTTTGCTAATTTTTTTGTGAATATGGCTGACTAGAACTTTACAGTTTTCCAGATGAGTTCGGAGTGGGACCTTATACAATGGCACTAATACTTCCTTACTTCTCTTGGAAATGTTTTGCCTGGAGCATCTTAGGATTGGATTTGCCTTTTTCACAGATGCATCACATTATTTCAGGAATTTGATTCCACTGAAAGGAACAATTAAATTAAAATGACATTGAAATAAGCTCATTCCCACCCTGTCGCTATGTTGACTTAGTAAACAGAGTACATTTCTTGCACACATCTTTCCTTCATTATGTATCAGATTCCATCTTTTTGTCATAAAAATAGAGTTTTCAGTTTAACAGTTTTATTTTCTCCAATAGATCTAGCATGATGATCCTCCATATGTGAAATTCAAATGTGGTTTAAACAAAAACATTTAGAAAGCATAGAATAAATTTTTATGTAGCTAATTCAGTCTGTTCCAAAGCATTACGTAGGATATGTCACCTCTCTGGAAAGTACAGTTTTCAGAAACATATTGCAAATTACTTTAGATAGGTAAGAACATATTGAAAAACCAAGGGAGTTTTCAATTGATCAACATTATTATAAGAAACAAGAAGAATAGGAGGTGAGTACCTCCTTTGCAACTACATAAATAACTAAATATCCTATATACATTTTAAAGTTATATTAAATATATGTAAATAAATATTGAACTATATTAACATTTCAAAGCACATACTTATCTATCAAAATCCAGTAAAACTCCACTAATTGTGGAAGAGAAACAGTACTGAAATGACTCCTTATAATAAAACTGAAGGACAAAAAAGACATTTAAATTCAAACTACATGACAAAAGACAAACATAACTACATGCTGAAAGGCCAATGTTTCTTCTCAATGTTTGTTGTAAAAAGCACCCAAAACAAAACAAAAAACCCCCACTTTTTTTCCCCAGACTGTAGAAGAAATTCTTAGAAAAGAATACAATTAAAACAGAACAAGGGGTAAGGTTTTATTAAAATGCCAAACAAATATATTGGCTTGTACAGGTTGTTGTGGTTTAGCCCCAGTCGGCAATTAAGTACCACACAGCCACTTGCTCACCCTCCCCCCCAGAGGGACTGGGGAGAGAATTGGAAGAGCAAAAGTAAGAAAACTTATGGGCTGAGATAAGAACAGTTTAAAAATTGGAACATAATAATAATAATAATAATAATAATAATAATAATAATAATGATAAATTGTAATGAGAAGGAAAACAACAAGAGAGCAAGAGGAGGAACAAAACCCAGGAAAAAAACAAGTGATACAACTGCCTACCACCCGCCAACCAACGCCCAGCCCAAGCAGCGATCGTTACCCCTTGGCCAACTCCCCCCAGTTTATATACTGAGCATGACGCTATATGGTATGGAATAGCTCTTTGGCCAGTTTGGATCAACCATCTTGGCTGTGCCCCCTCTCAGTTTCTTGTGTGCCTGGCAGAGCATGGGAAGCTGAAAAGTCCTTGACCAGTGTAAACACCGCTTAGCCACAACTAAAACATCAGGGTGTTATCATCAACATTATTTTCATACCAAAATTCAAAACACAGCACTATACCAGCTACTAGGGAAGAAAATTATCTCTATCCCAGCTGAAACCAGGACAACAAGAATATCGGTGACAGAAGAATCTGAAAGAATACTAGGACTGGAGACTAAATGAGAGGGGAAAGTAACTGCTGCATCAGCATCAAAGGAAAGACTGTTTTTAGTTGTTAGTAGATGGTAAATTTATTGTGTCCTCCTCCTGAAATATTCTGGGTTCTGATAATTTTATTATGACATATTATGACTAAAAGACCATTTTTCTTATGAAAATGATCATGGCAATAAAATTAAGTATAAATGATTTGAGGGAATCAGGACAGAGGGAAGAAATTAAACTCTAAGTAAGTAAATGCACAGTTTTATAGATTAATTGATGGGTAAATAATTTCTCCTTCAGCAGATTACAGAAGACAGTACTGAATGAATGCAATGCATCAGACTATTCAAATTTTATTGAAATATTAGAGAATATCACCTCACCAATTTGACTGAGACCAATTTGTGTCATTGTATCATTCATCATATCATGAAAATGCAGAAGTCTTGTTGACAGTTCAATACAAAGTGTAATGATATAGAACAGTGGACTGAAATGGAAGACTCTCTAACAGAGGCTGAATGGATTATTTTTTCATTCTGGGTTTATCAAAGAAATAAAATACAATACGACCCAGAAAGATTTGAATTATGGTTAAAATTAATAAAACAAGATAACTAGTAATAAGGAGAAAGAAAAGGAAAGGAAACATGCTTGGGAGGAGATAGTATTACTGAAAAAACCAAGAGGGAAGCACTGGCCAAGGAGTGAAGTACATCATATATTTAAACTGAAATCTTTCAGCAACATACTCTGATTGAATGATAGGAGGAATGTAGAAAATTGAAAAAAGAAACTGAAAATCAACAGGTGATATTTGAATTTGCGTTTATGTATGGTCATTGTGGGACACCTCAACTCATAGTAACTGGTGTGAAACCTGTAAGCACCTTGAAAGATGGATTAAAATCTGCAACAGAAGGGAAGTTCACCCTTCCTATACATAGTAAGAAGGAATCACAGCCCCTAAAAATCTACACTGATTGTGGCGCAAAGTTTGATTACATATGCACACAGTGGTTTAGATTTAGTACATTAAGTGCCATTTTATTCTATTTTTAAATTCTATTTTAAATTCTTCCAGCAAGTCTCTCTACATTCTGCTCCTTGACAGTAAATATAAATCTGGTGCTTGATCCAAAGCCAAATGCTCAGTGGTTCCAATGGTGCAGAATCAAGCTCCCAGGTCTCTCATCTGTAATTGTTATTTTCAACCTTGCTTATGAACTTGTTCAAGTGAGCTGATTGTACCTTATCTGCAGTACCTTTCAAGGTAGAGACTAATAAAAAATAGAATAGAAGGTAGGACTGCGTTTTAAAGTATCATTGTACATTAATTACAATAAAAAGTAATATGATTGCAAATTATACAATTCCTGAATGAAGTGACTAGTCCAAATGCTAACTATTATTAGCTAGATTTTGAGATTAAAGAAATCCTTACCACAGCTCTTTTTGTCAGACTGTAGAATGGTGGAAGGCCCATTACTTGAAGAGACTCAAGCAAGACCAATACATTAGAAAATATTGTATGGAATAATTCTACAGTGGGGAAAAAGGACAAGCTAAAGTTATTGCTGGATGAAATCCCAGCTGCAGGGAGTCAGCAACAAAGTTATTTCATTGCCATCTTCATTAACACCTTTCAGAAAATTTCCAATATTCTATAAACAAGTGCTCAATCTGCCAAAAAAAACCCAAAACAACCCAACCAAAACAACCTCCTCTTGCTAAGTATGCATAGAAGCTGGGCCAATAGCAGAATTCTACAAGATTGTTTTAATACAATTTTGAAATTAATGTTGTTGAAAAGGTCCAGACAAAAAGTTTTGGTATGGCTATTAACTCTGATTTTTTGAATAAATATCTTATTTGAGTTGTTATTCTGTACACCTTATTATTGTGCAATAATTTGTTTCAGTGTAGTTTTTTAGTAATCCTTTTGATTCTTCAACCTCAGGTTCATTTGTTTCACCCAATGTCAAAAGAATGTCACGATCAATATGAAAAAAAAAAAGCTCAATTACTTGCTATTAATTAACTGAATGTCCTATTTCACCTGAATCATGGAAGAATAGTATTTGGACCCTGCTCCTGAACTAGATATATGTTTAGCATTTGCACCTCTATTATATGCAATAGCATGTGCCTGTGCAACTGAAAGTAGCTTTTTTTTTCTTGTGGCTGACAACACAAGAAACAGAGATGAAGAAAGTGAACAGAATGACTACCAAAAATAAATTAAGTTTGAAGATTTTGTACTACAAAGTATCCCTACCCTACTAGTAAAGCAGCTAAGCTTGCAATGTTTTCAATCCTGAGTCTCTCATTATTATACTCCCTTGCAATTATATAAGCTTTCTGATACTGAATAAAGACTTACTGTAGAAAAAAAAAATTGAATACAAGAAACCAAGAAAAGTGATGTTAATTTGTGACAAACCAACCTCCTTATTGCTTGTGTGTTCAGCAAGTGAAACAAATCCATAGGAATATCTTTACTGTCTGAGTGTTTTAAAATAAAAAAGTGTCATCTTTAAAAAAGGACAGTTTGTCGCTACCTAATGATATTGTAAGATCACAGACCTTAATGGTGTAAATTAAAGTAAGGCGTAATAACAACAGTGGAATATCTGGCTCCATCCTCTTTCTACTATCTTGGATATTTCACACTTTCTTCATAGAAGTAAGTTAAAATGAACTGACCTCTCTGAGTCACTGAAAAACTTCTACTTCTTCTTCTGTAAAAAACCCAAACAATCAAAAAAAGCCCAAAGCTATATGGCTAGGCATATCAACCACTTGTAGCGGGTACCTGGATAACCAAGGAAAATATCTTCACATCTACCTTACCTTCAGAGTTCTGTATGTCATTAATCTCTTTTCTAAGAAAGAAGATCCTGTTCTGATGTGGACAACTAAAATCACCTTTTTCGTCATAGCCCATTCAGCCTGCAGCCCCACTGCTGAATCTGTCAACACAGACACTTTGTCTTTGTCAATGTAAGTACTCTCCCACTGGGAGCTATTTTGAGTTACACACAGATAACAGAGAGTGCTGAACAATATAAACTCATAACACACTTCAGCAGGCTACATAAAAATGGGTCAGACCAATGGTTCCTCCATCTCACAATCTTCCTTTCAGCTGTGCCCATCAGCCAGCTCCTTGGACCCTTTTCAGGGAGCAGGGGGTGCTGCTGGGGAGGTGTCTGTTTTTCAGGTTATATTTCGTGTTCCTCATTCTTCCACTTTTGAGCCTTTGGTGTTCAGTTCATTCTGTGCCTCCTATCGCAACCCCCCCCCCCCCCAAAATTTGTCTTGAACACAGCTTTTTTTTTTTTCCCCCTTGATATCTTTTATTGGCCTCATTCTCAGGGAGGGCTCTGAGGATATATTAGAGACATATCTGCTATTCATCTGAAAGAGAAAACAAATAGGCAGAGTAAGAATGTGCTAACGCTTAGGAAAGAGTAAAAACAGGGCAAGAATACAAGACATTTCCTCTTAATACCTTCCAGCCTTTTAAGTGTCATGAACTCAGGGCCCTGATAGGATTTCTCTTCCCATGAACAGTCTTTAGAACAAATGTAATCTTCCTATTTTCACAACAACCTCTGGAAAGGTTGCTAAATGTTGTACGAAGACTCATCTCTTTACTTGTTTTAACTTGAATCCTAATAGCTTCATTAATTGGATTTGAAAGGATAAGTAACAGCAGAAAGCCTCTTTTTGCCATTACTTTCAGCTCTTCTTTTTAAAAGTGAAAACATGATCACACCCTTCTCTCCCAACAAGTTGAGTTTTAGTTAGCTCTAGTTTAATAATCATAAAATAGGCTAAATGCAACATCTTGCCTCATCTCCTGGACTTGATTCTTCCTTTTGTATAAACAACATTTCAATTCTGAGTAATATGGCGCATTGCACAGTTATACCTCTGTTTAACGGTGCTAGACTGGCATAAACAAAAAGTCAACTTAGAGTTAATCAGAAATATTAAAGATCAATCAACGAAAAACTGTATTTGTTTTGTTCAGCATTATTTCTAAAGTGATTATCACTAGGGGTAACACGGGCTGATATACTGCTTTTTTCAGCTATAATTGTCTTGCACATTTACCTGTATAATGTTAGTCTATTATACACTTTGAGCTCTAAATCTTCAAAAGAGATTTTTTTCTTAAACCAGAAAAGAAAGTATGGAATACTTCCTTATTGAAAGGTACTATCGGTACTGTTAAATGTGGGTACTATTAAAATGTAATAGTAATGCTACTTTTATTTAAATTTATTGCAGAACTTCCATCTTAAATCTGTGATACCTAGATTTGGTTATTGTGGAAGTTGTGGTACTACTATTTAAAGTGTACTTCATAATATAGAATGCAAGTAATTACCATTAAAGAAGTAATAGAGTTAGTACTTTTCTGTTTAAGGAAGGAACAACAATACTTTAATGATGGACATTGATTTTCACAACTCTTTTCTGACTGGAAAAAGCTCAGCTCATGAACACATTGCAGGAACTACAGTGTGAGAAATTTCATGGTGCTTTCAGCCAGATCAGGTGAGACTCCCTGAACTGCTGTGCTGCTTAACCCTTATCCAGCTGGCCCACAATTCTGTGAGACTTCTCTGCATGCATGATCTATTGCTAATAATTTACTTAAACAGAGTACAAAACATCTCCTAACTACTTTACTGCACAGAAACTTTTTTACCTAACCATTTTTGCACTTGTAGAGCAATTTTCACTATTTACAAGTTTCTTACCTATGTACAATGGTGATTGCTGCATCAGCAACTCTCTGGGAATCTCTGGATGGGATGTGTCTCCCTGGGATGGCCAGATTCTCCACCCAGGATGTTAATTTACACACTGAAACATACCAGTTGGTCTGGGTACAGCAGGAGCTGCCTGGGGGGGATCTCCAGGGCAGTCAGAGGGGCTGCAGCAACTACTCAAGTATATAATTATGAAGGTGGCTAGGAGTTCAGTCAATCACTTGGTCTGAAGTTGGTCCACTGTCCCAAATTAGTCCATCACCTCATCTGTGCAGATGAATAAGTGGGAAGTTATTCACTGAGGAGTTGTCCTGGTTTCAGCTGGGATAGAGTTAATTTTCTTTATAGTAGCTGGTATCAGGCTATGTTTTGGATTTGTGCTGAAAACAGTGTTGATAATACAGAGATGTTTTAGTTGTTGCTGCACTAGTCAAGGACTTTTCAGCTTCCCATGCTCTGGCAGGTGCACAAGAAGCTGGGAGGGGACACAGCCAGGACAGCTGACCCAAACTGACCAAAGGGCTATTCCATACCCTATGACATCATGCTCAGTATATAAAGCTGGGGAAGAAGAAGGAAGGGGGGGACGTTCGGAGTGATGGCGTTTGTCTTCCCAAGTAACCGTTACACGTGATGGAGCCCTGCTTTCCTGGAGATGGCTGAACACCTGCCTGCCCATGGGAAATAGTGAATTAATTCCTTACTTTGTTTTGCTTGCATGCACGGCTTTTGCTTTCCCTATTAAACTGTCTTTATCTCAACCCACGAGTTTTCCCACTTTTACTCTTCTGATTCTCTCCCCCATCCCACCAGGGGGGAGTGAGTGAGTGGCTATGTGGGGCTCAGTTGCTGGCTGGGGTTAAACCATGACAGGAGTTAATGACTTAAGTGCACTAGATGTGGACGCGAGCATGGCCCTGACACAGCTATGCCATGATTAAAACTATAGGACAAATTTTAATTTCATCCTTAAATCTAATTTGCAACTTACATTCCACTGCTGTTGCCGCCACAGGACTAAACCAAAATGTATGACTGCATCATTGTATGCATATGTGCTTACTGTGTATGTGCACTTGGTCTCCTGGCTTGATTACAGTCTTAATCTACATAGACTGTTATAAAACTTCACACACCTGCCACGTTACAGCAATGCAGATATACCTGTTGAAGTAGCATGTCTTTTGAGTCCTATAACTAATGAGCTATAAAAATGTGAAGAAGGGAAATATAAAAGGTCAGAATATCCAGAGTATTTTCTCCACAGTTAATAGCTCCTGATAATCCACCTGAGTTTAATCCTGCACTTATACCATAAACAAGTAGGAGCATTAGGACAGAGATTTATCTGCACCATTAGTTTCCATCAAAATAATTTTAAAAGAGTAATGAAAATTGGGCAACTTAACATGACTGGCAGTTCTTCAACCTTCTTCATTGCCCAACAAAATGTCTTTAAACTGCATATTGAATCAAGCAGTCCACCAAAGAACTTGGCTGAAATTAGTGTTTAAGAAATAAGGTTTACTCATACTGAGTCCACTGTCTTGAAAGCTGTTCTGTTGTATCAACCACTAAATTTTGTCAAACTAAATGGACTATTAATTCCCATAAAATGCAATCAAAAGTGGAAATTAGGATGTGCTTGGCATGTGTTAAATACTTTCTATGGTCACACACACATATCCTCATGCACACACACATAATGGTCTACTTTGACTGATTATTTCCATTCATGCTGTCTTTTGCCAACATCCAACAAAAAGATCATCCAATTTCAGAACAGAAACCTAACTGTGGAGCTCATGAAGCTTAATAATAGCACAGAACAAAAACATAGGTGAAAGTGGTTCTGACCAAGGACTGTGTTTTAAAATCTCCTTACTGATATTCTTGTATCTAAGGACTCTCTTTTATTTTAAACTTAAGAAGGGAAAAGATCATGTCAGAACACAGGGGAATATTTGACACTGTAGTGGTTTTGAATAAATGCATGGCAGCTAAAGTAAAATTCTCAGGCTGGTGTAATATTTTCACCTGAGCAGTGCATTTGTTGTCAATGTCTTACATCATCAGTTTCCATGTTGCTTTAAAAATAGGTATGGAAAGTTATCCATAAAGTAATTTATTTCAGAAATTGCACAGTAAGTGCATAATGCTCCCACTCTAATTTCATACCTGATGGTCATTCCTGTCCCCCTTTCCTCCATGGCATTTTGCTTCTGCAGCCTTTTCACAGAGTTTGGGTTCCAATCAGTAAAGCAAAGTAATTTGACGGTGTATTCTCTTTGCTTTTAACCACACCGCACAGCAATTAAGAGCTTCCATATACGAAAAACAAGCAATTTAGCCCTGTCTGTCATTTTACTCTCTGCTTTAGATGTAAAGAAGAAAAAAAAAGAAAAATCTTTCAGATTTGCATTTTGACCATCATAAAAATATACTGATAATGGTTGGATCCTAACACAGTCACAATAAAGTGAGTCATGTTTGCCTTTGCCATGAGTGAAGGACTGGGAGGAAAAGACCGAATCATCCACACATTTTCACAGGCAGCTTTGGTTTAAGTGCTTGTTCCTCCTTTAAGGTTTGTTCTTTTTCTACCACGTGAATAGGGACCAGGTCCAGTACATTTATTTTACAGCTGTTTCAAGATAGCTACAGTACACATATGGAGTATGAAATTTGAGAATCTGGGAAGTGGAGAATCAGGGACATGATTTTCTAACCTATGCTTCATTCTTCCTGCTGCAGGATAGGATTTGGATCTTGGAAGGAAAGTAGTTTAGGCAGGGATTTTGACTTAACTTACAGCTGTCTACACTGCCTTTCAGCTGTCAGTTCAGCTCCCAGTCATTCACTTTCTGCAGTTTTTCACAGCTGGGCATCATCTTTACTACCCTGAATAGCTTAGCAGAATCAGCAACTTCTATCATTTCAGTATTCACCTCCCTTTTCCAGCATGCATGTGAGTACGTTGAGCACCAAAGAACGCTACATAGATATCTATGGAGCTTCTGCAGTGAACTGTCTTCCACTGCAAGGGCGGTTGTTCATTTACTGTTGTCTTCTGTTTCCTATTTTTTTATTAGCCTTTATCCTTAAAAGTACTTTCTTTGTTTAGTTTTCTTAAAAACCTTTGGTGAGGTACACGAGTGAAAGCAGTCTGAAAATCCAAAGGAATGGTAGTCAGATCTCCTTTATTTAAATGCATGTTAATCTTTTCAAAGAACTCCAGTAGGTTTGTGACATCTTGTATTTATCCATATGTCCCTTAATTCCAGTCTTTATTCATCCGTAGTTCCCCTGGAGCTCTTTTTTTAAAAATTGGCATTGTTTTAACCACTTTCCAGTCCTCTGACACTGAGTCAGTTTTCTACACACCACAGTTTGTAGTTTGGCTATTTCACACTTGAGTTGCCTCAGAACTCTGGGGCAGAAGCCATCTGTTCCTGGTGATTTGTTATTGCTCACATTGCCTCCTTGATCCATAATCTTTTCTGCCAATACTTCAGTTTTTAGACAAAGCCTCTGACACGTACTCTGAAAAGAAAGGTCCCTGCTTCTTCACTTCAAACTCCTCCATAGTTAACACAGATGAAAAAAAAAAAAAAAAAAAAAAAAGAAAAATCAATGTTATATTTTCTTTAGTAGTAGTATTTTCTTTAGAAGTAGACAATCAATTTGTCTACTTAGGACATTTTTTCATATTTCGGTTGTTCTATTATCTCTGCAGATTCTCTGGAAAGCTTCCTCTTTCTGTTGTATATGAAAAAATGTGTAGTATCAGTTTTTGAACCTTTCCAAGTTGTTCTTCAGATGTTTTTGTGATCCATCTTGCTTTTACACCGTTCCTGTTGGAGTTTATGGTATTTTCTTGAACACAAATTAATTTTTTTGAAAAATACCTTCTTAATTTATTAGCTTCCTTTACATTGCTGTTTAGCTATTTCTTTTTGTCATTTCTAAAGTCTTTATTGACAGGTGGTATGCTTTTGCTCTATGGTTTCCAATATGGTTTCCATGCTGCTTTCAAATATTTTTCTTTTTTGACTGCTCCTGCTAGTTTCCTCATTTCCTTGTGGTTCCCCTTTTGAAAACTGTGTACAGCTATGCTGGATTTCTCTTTCTGTTAACTTCATGAAGGAGTCATGATGTGTATCTAACTTCAACCTTAGCATCATGCTTCAGTGTCACCTTTCTTCAATCTGTAGCAAGGTAAGTTAAATCCTCTACTGATAGTGTGGTTCCTGTTCTCATTGCCTCTTTGACTTCCTCAGCATGTTATGGGCACTGCTATCATGCTAAAAAGATATGACACATATTCCTTTTCTATAGATGTTTGGGTGTGTCTGAGGTAGCAAAGGATAGAACTGAAAAATCAGGGAACAGGAGTCTTGGAATAGTCTGTTCAGTTCAGCTGCACCTCTTTTCATGTACTTCATGTTGTTTCTTAATGACACTTAAATTTTCACAATGTGGACTTATTACTAAACAAAATCTAGGCCAAATTCAAAACCTAGGCTAAATTCATGTCTCTTCTCTCCTTATACAGCAAATGTAAGCTCTCTCTTCCTGTCTTCTTATCCAGCCCTATGCCCGTGCATCAGCATCCACCGCTTTCCCTGTACCACACCCTTCCACATATGGTTCCTCTTCCTCTGCCTCAGTCTCATTTTCTTTCCAGCTTTACTGCAGGTGTTGTGCAACTATAAATTCAACATAAAGGAGTAGTTAGATGCTATGGTTGTAATTTGCTGTTGTTCAAACCAATGTGCATAGATGTAAATGATTAAATAAGTGCAAAGCCCTTGTGCTGAAATAAATCAGACCACTTCATAGCCCTGAGGCAATGAGTTAATATTTATGACTGCAATATTTTACTGCAATATTATACTGATAGGTCATACTGCACAGTTGCCTTCCATTTTTAACGCTCTTCTTCAGTGTTCAGAGACTTCTGTGTAATCTCTTTGTTAGTGAAAAGCTAAGTAGCTATGAATATATGATCCTTTATAACTGCAAGATATAATATGTAAAATAAAACAATTTATTGCACATATATCCCCCTCACATTTTTCCAAAACAAATACATGGTCCAAATTAAAGCAATCTGAATCTTTTCCTCTCCCCATTTATTTATATTTACTCCATACTCAGCAGACTTCCCAAACACTATTTCCAAATATGTCCTTTCAAGTTGATAGTATTGTACACAATATAAACCTTCAGTCTACAGTGCCTATGCAAATATTAACTATCAATGAAAATGATACCCCACGCTCCAGACCCAAACCAGCTCCTAGTGTAAATGACAGATGTTGTCCATCTGTTCTGGGAAGACTGCCACCTACAAACCTCAGTTACATTCATTCAACTATAGAAATGGAATGAAAGTCCTGGATTGTCAAATCCACTCTCAACTGTTGCAAGCAACAATGGTGTAGAAGTTTAGTCCATTGGAACAAACATAAAGCCAGCTGCATACAAGATGGGCTACCAAAGGCTTCTTATTACCTTAAAACACATTTAAGAACTATAGCAATAGGTCATAATCCACAACCACACTGGCCACAAGAAGAGAAAAGTAGAGATCAAGATCCTCATCAATATCCTGCATTCCTTTGACTTGCTAAATTAAGCTGCAGTTTCATTTTTTACAACAGAAAAAACACAAAAAAATTAGTTGGATCTGTCCTTACAGTTCTAAGAATACAAAGGAGACGCAAATCTAGGAACGAGGTCAAGGCTGAGGACAGTTTTAGTAAAGGCTGTTAGACAGTGCTGAAAAGCAGGCTACTGGCTACAGTGATGAACAAAATCCTTTCTGGTCATCCTGTTAGTCTGACATAGGCCAAAAATCCCCTCCTGATCTCTAATCAGGATTCATAGAATGGCAGCTACATCATAAAATCACAGCATCAAAATCGTTGGGAATCATTGCTTCCCATGCTACAGCAAAGATTGAAAATTACCCTTACAAACTCCACCACTCCAGATCTACCATCTTTCAAAGTGGATAGCATCTGTTGTGTCCAACCTCAACCACCAAGAGCCAGGAAAAATCGGAGATGGTGGCATGTGTGTGGGAATAACTGGCTGGAGAAGATTATGGGAGTTGGGCAGTGTGATGCTGAAAAGAAATATGATATGAAACTGTAGGTCTCTGTCAGCAGAGGAAGACAGTGAAGGGCTTTACTGGTGGTTGGAGTATGTTTTGATGGTGAAACACTAAATTTGAGTAGAACCTCTGGATGACCCTGAGAAGAAGGCAGAAATAGTTCGTAAAACCAGCATGCTTCAGCAATGAATGCTATTGTCCGAGATGTACAGCCTGCAGTGCCAGGCATTTGTAAAAAGAAAATCCCTGTGAATCAAGAAAGAGACCTTCTAAACATAATTTTGGCTTCAAGTGAATAAAGAGCCCTTTTTTTTTTTTAATTGCCTCACTTTTATCTTAGCTATATTTCTAAATTTGGTTATTATTTTGGATGTGGTAAATTAATACCTTCTCTTATATTTTACCTTAGCTCACTTGATTTAAGGGTGATTTTCAAGATTACTGGTTAATATCAAGCCATTTGTCACACAGGGATATGTTAAGCAAACCGGGGTATTTGAACAGCCTTACAAATGCCCCACTCTCCAGCGTGCTTTTCCCATGAATCTGAAGAAACTCTATGGTCTAGGATGATTTGATATCATAGGAATCAGAAGAAGTATCTTCTGGTGACCACCAACACCCATGTAGGAAGGTAACATGCAGTAGAGTTGATGCACCCCAAATGTTTTAGCAAGAGACATGAAAAAAATACCTGAGATATTAATTTCTCTAGGGTCCTAGGTCATCACCTAACTGCCCAATTTTATACCATATTTCTTGTACTTCCAAATCAAGAGATAAAAATGCAAAAATCAAGTTGTGCATCAAGAGAGAGAAATAATTCCTGTCTAGTCTCAAAAGAAAAGTCATTGCCTGTGGTTGCAATATTTATTCATTTTTTTAATTAATTTTATGACTTCTGTGCTTTTCTTCCACAAATCCTCAATCAGCTTTGCCAGTATGAATCCTTAAAGTCCTGTGATCTTGAGTTTTCTCAGAATAACTTTCAAATCCTTAGAGATAGCGCAATGTTAACACACAATAGAAAAATATAATTTTTCCTTTTTTTTTCCCCCTTCTTTTTTTAATAAGAAGGAGGTGTTATTCTTTCTTCTGACAGATAGCCAATGATTAGCATGCTGTGGATATGTCTCCAGAATGGCCACATTAACTGCCTCTCCTAACAGGACATAAGTTCTTATACTTTCCACCCTTTCAGTCTAAGGATTAAGTTCATACTGAGCTTCCATTAGTTCATACAATTTTCTTCCTGCAAGCGATTTTTTAATTAAAAATGGCTTCTCTAACTTAAATATCTTTTCCTTATGAAAGCATTTTAAAAGTTAGCTTTCTGAATTCACTTGTCCTTTATTATTGCTTTCCAAACATCCTAAAGTCTCTTTTCAGTATATCAACCTCATTACTGCTATTAAATTTCAAATACATGTCCCCAAAATCTGGCCTTCAGCTAATGCATTTACAGCTTCTACCTTTTGATAGCAAAAGGCAGGAGGTAAGCAGGAATAGAAATTGCTGTAGCAGAGCTGGCCTATACCCCAGCTCTTCCACAATCTTGTCTATTGTGGTGGGCACCAGTTGAGAGTGAAAAGATAGAGACAAACAACTAACAGTCCAGTAGTTTAGTACAAGACAACTTTTCCTTATCTGACTTAGTGATCACTTCATGCAATGTGACTGTTTTAAACATAGATTGACAACAGTGGTGCCATCAGCACCAAATATTAAAAAGAAAGTTCTGTTTACTTGCTGTGTTTCGGTATCTTAATAGGAAACCGGTATTTGTTTTAAACACCACTCTCTTAGGAGAAAACATCCCCTAAACAATTTATCACCTAGAAAAACTCTGCAGTTTTTCCTTATGTCTAATGTAAGTTACTTTCTGTTCATGTGAACACACTTTGAAAATAAAATCTGCATTTCTGTGGGAACTGTGAACAAATCATCGATAAATACTGGGAAGGAGGAAGGTAACTCCTTAGGTTAATTTTCAGTCCCAGTTTACTGCCTCTCAAGGTGGAGGCATCTGATTAGACCTGTTTGGCAAGCAGAATGAACTCCAGCTTAGCAGTCTAGTGCTGCTCTTACGAGCTGAGAAAAAGGGACTGTAATGAGCCCAGCAGCTCTCCCACTCTCTCCACTCACTTCCACCCTGGGGAGATGCTTCCCCTGCTCTCCCTGCAGTGCAGAGGCTTGGGGGAAGGGAAGGGGTACATTGCTTCTCTGTCATTCTGGTCTCTCCAGAAATGAGTGGAGAATATTAGGAGGAGAGGAGAAAGGTCAGGAGAGGCAGAATGTGTCACCCTGGGATTGTGGGGCAGATGTGGAATGAAACCCAGGAAAGGACTGAGGCAGATATTAGGCAGCAGAACCAATTCTTCAGCAGAGAATAGCTGGATGTGGGAGTGTGAGCTGTTGCACAACCAAAGTTTCAAATCTTCTTAGGTAAGACAGAAATAATAACGATTACCAAACACATTAATGTCTGGGTGGGAATGGAGAGTACTAAAAGAAAAATGAGGAAGACTGAAACCCAGAACATAAACTATCCAAGAATTTGCAACATTTCAATCCAGTGATCAGGAGATTGATTAATTTTCCATCTCTTAAGATGGGCTTTCTTCTGTCATACCTACTGCATTATTGAAGCTTACAAACCTGTAACCAATTAAAATAACTTATGAAGTTTTAATGGAAAGAGTAAGGATTTGTGAATGAAACAAACCAATACTAAAATAAACATTATTCTAAAACAGTCTTGTAAAAGACTGAAAAGATGCAACATAACCCTTTTCCAGCATAACTAGCTCTTCAGAAAGAAGTACTAATATGAACACAGCAAGTGCAAAATAGAAGCCAGACACACACTTTAGGTACGCAATAATTATTAATCTCTCTTCTCTTGTGTAAATCTGTGATGGGTTAGCCTTGGCTGTCTGCCAGATGCCCACCAAGCTGCTCTCTCAAGCTTCCCCTCCTCAGCAGGACAGGAAAAGAAAATAAATGAAAAAGCTCATGGGTTAAGATAAGGACAGAGAGATCACTCACCAATTACTGTCATGGGCAAAACAGACTGGACTTAGGGAACATGAATTTCTTGCCAATTAAAAATAGAGTAGGATAGTGAGAAACAAAAACAAAACTAAAACCGCCTTTCCCCCAAAGCCATCTTCCCAAGCTCAGCTCCACCCCTGACTCTTCTACCTCCTTCTCCCCCTCCCTGAGGTACTTCCCCTGCTCCAGCGTGGGGTCCCTCACATGGGATACAGTCCTTCATAAACTTCTCCAACATGGGTCCTTCCCATGGGCTACACTTCTTCATTAACTGCTCCAGTACGGGTCCTTTCCATGGGGTGCAGTCCTGCTGCAGCATGGGTTCCCCACAGGCCACAGTTCCTGCCAGGAAACCTGATTCTGTGTGAGCTCCTCTCCACGGGCTGCAGTTCCTGCCAGGAGCCTGCTCCTACGTGGGCTCTCCCTGGGTTGCAGTTTCCTTCAGGGCATATCCACCCGCTCCAGCATGGTTTCTCCACTGGATGCAGTGTGGTATCTTCTTCGACGTGGTATCTCTATGAGCTTCAGGGAAGTACCTGCTCCACCATGGTCTCTCCAGGAGCTGCAGGAGAATCTCTGCTCCAGTGCCTGGAGCACCTCCTCTCCCTCGTCCATCTCTCACCTTGGTGTTTGCAGGGCTGTTTCTCTCACATTTTTCTCATTCCTCTCTCTCACAGCTGCTGTGCAGCATTTTTTACCCTTTCTTAAATAGGTTATCACAGAGGCTCCACCAGAGTTGCTGATGGGCTCAGCTTTTGGTCAGTGGTAGGTCTGTTTTGGAGCCATCTGGAATTGGCTGTTTCTGACACAGGGGCAGCCCTTGGTCTCTTCTTACAGAAGCCACCCCTGCACCCCCCCACCCCCCAAAACCTTGCCATATAAACCCAATACAAAGTCTGAACCCCAGTTCTAGTTTATTGGTTTTAGTCTGAGTGAAATGCAGCTAGTCCAGACACCAGACACTCAATCTTAATTTGCTTTTTGTTCTCAATCAAATTGAAGAAGAAAATGTTTTAAGAAAAAACCAGAACACTTCTATTTATTCAGTTTTCTCAGAGTGTAGCATACTACAGTTCTATAGAAGCCTGTGCACGCAAAAATGGAAGGTACAAAAGGCTAAATGGGGGTCCCTTTTAAAAAACTCAACCAAACAACCAAAAAGTTGAAACCAAAGAATCCTGTGTCTTCCAGTAATCATTCACTAGATTCCATTGAGTGGATTTTGGTGAATCCATTCTTTATCTATAACAGCTGGAATGTTCAAAAGGAGCACAAGAAAGTTTGCATTTATTGAAATTTTTCTGTTTCTTGTTCTCACACTTCACTGGAAAAAATTGAAGTCATAAAATCATGGAAGCATAGAATGGTTTGGGTTGGAAGGGACCTTTAAAGATCATCTAGTCCAACCTCGCTGCCATGGGCAGGGTCGTCTTCTGTAAGACCAGGTTGCTCAAAGCCCCGTCCAACATGACTTTGAATACTTCCAGGGGTGAGGCATCCGTAACCTGTTCCAGTGTCTCATCACCCTCATCGTAAAGAATTTTTTCCTTATGTCCAATCTAAATATACACTCTTTCAGTTTAAAACCACTGCCCCTTGTCCTGTCACTACAGGCCCTGGTAAAAAGTCTCTCTACACCTTTCTTATAAGTGCCCTTTATATACTGAAAGGGCACAATAAGGTCTCCCCGGAGCCTTCTCTTCTCCAAACTGAAGAACCCAAACTCTCTCAGCCTTTCTTCATAGGAGAGGCGTTCCACCCCTCTGATAATTTTCGTGGCCATTTGTCAAGTCCTAATGAAGGTGACAAATACAACAAAGTATGTTTAGCTTGTGGATTAAAAGTATAATTATAGTAAGTCCTCAAACATATTAAAAGGTTGGGGGTCTTTTTGTTTTTGTTTTTGTTTTTGTTTTTCCCCTGAAACTCAAACTCTGATCCTCTTTATTTCTTTCTAAAAGACTTTAAAAACATCTAATGTAGTTTTATCATTCTGAGTTTCCAAAATGCTAGAATGTAAATGCCTGGACACCTTTACAGCCCTGACTTTTATCTGTTTACTTTTGCTCAATTGTGGAATTATCTATTACTCCTCTTCGTCTTCTAAATTATTATAACTACGCTTCTAAACTTACTTTTTAAATTAGTTTACAAGTATTTTTAAATTTATAGTCCATCCTAAAAAAGAAGCTAGTGGAGATAGATTGTCACATATGAAAAGCAGAAGGCTCTTCCATTGTACCATTTCTTGGTCATATCTGCTGTCTCTCTTACACTGATTTGTTCTATTTGTTAATGGGAGAGCTTAAGCCAAATAAGGCTGAAGCAGTTTTTGTTTTGCTTTGCTGTGAGTGCTTTAATAGGATTGGTTCTACCATATATTGTCAATTTTGGTTCAAAGTGAAATTCACTAAAGAGAGATTTTTAGAAATGTAACAAGAGTGTAGAGCTGAAAAAGACAACAGCCAAGTTCAACTTTTGTGCTTAGATAAGTAGAAGCTTTGCCTTCCCTGGGGTACTTTACTGTTAGGACAAGAAAATCATAAATCGTGTCTTATTTTTGCATCAGAAATAGGTCTAACTGGACTGGAAATAAGTAATACTGAACAAAATTGCAAATTGTTATTCTGACAAGAATTAAAAGTTAAACTTTTAATACGTATTTTAGGAATATGCCTCTAAAAAGCTATGCAAAAAGATCCTTTCCATATATACTAAATATTCCAACATTTTCAATATTAAAACAAAAAGGTTTCTCAACAAACTGGTTTCTGAACTGGCACAAAATTCTTTAAATAAACTTCATTTTTCTGTCCTGGCATGGATTTCAAGAACCCAGTGGTCCTAACTGTCCCTAGATCTAGATAGCTAGATCTTATATTCATAACATAGCATGAGGACCCAACCGTAGAATTAATCTGAGTGCTCATACCTTCCATGTAGAAAGAATTGAGATAAAACAGTAGAATCAAATTATACTGAACTAACTTGAGATGGTGTGTTCCAGATCAGCTTAGCGAAATATTTTGTTTCATGGACGTTTAACACAAAACATAATATTTAACTATTTGGGTTTTTTTTTTAATTAATTATTTTCCTTAAACAATGGGTTTATATCACCATTCAGTTAGCCATATAAAATCATTCCAGAAAAAAATTTTCAGTCAACCTGAATTTTAATTGAGTGCTTTTTGGTTTTTTGGGTTTTTTTTGTTTGTTTGTCTGTTTCTTTGTTTTTCTTGACAATAATGAGAAGGAAAAAAAAAAAGCAAATTCCAGCTAGTGGAAATATCACAGTTACTTAGATTCACATTTCTGCTTTATGCCATAAAGCTGGTTGCCTCTTTTCTTAGACACAGGAAAACGGTCTAATTTCTAATCTAATGTTAAGTTCTGTTTGTATTACGATTTAGGGCTGCTTAATACCTGGTGGTGGAAAACCCACATAAAGTATTAAAAATAATAAGCATTCTACAGATAAAAAGCATGCAGCTCCTTGCTGAATGAGATTACAATTAAGAAAAAAAATATTTTTCTGGATGCTTTCACAGCAGAGAGGAAATTACTGAACAGATTTCAAAACAAGGAGAGACAGCTAGAACTGCTTACTACCTGGTTATTGGTGTAACCTGCAGTATGGCTCTATTTTTTGATAGACTCACTGGAATTACTCTGACTAATGTGAGAAATAACAAGTTGAAAGGGACCCTGAAGTCAAAGTATAGATAGAAGGTCCTGCTTTTGCAATCAGATTTATTTATGATATATCATAATTGCAATTTTGCATGAGATGTGTTTGCTGTGTGTCTTCAGGATATACTACTTCTGTAACTGTGGAGTACTACCTTGATGAAGTTCTAGGAAATAAAAATAAAAGGCAAAATGTCTGAAAATAGAAATTTATAAGTATTTTTATTTATTTTACTTCTGCCATTTTAGCCAAGATTAGAGGTTATTTCATTACTTCTTTGTAAGGGGAATGTTTATTAGCAGCTATCAGTTACTTGAATTATATGAAAGAAAGTCAGACAGGTTTTGTAAATAGAAAAAAAAAGCTAGAAAGAAGAAAATACAAATTACAAACCAAAAAATCAATCAAAAAAATTTTTGTTACAAAGATGAACTTGATAAATTAAATATAAAAAAACCCAGCGAAATATACAAATGTGCTGAAACTATACCCTTTGTTCTTCAGGATAAAATTTCAATACTTTAGTCAAAAAATTAACATCACCTGAGGCACCTAGTTATAGTATACAGGTCTCTGAGGAAATCCCCAGTGTGCCATATAATAGTATCTTTCATGCAGACAGCCATTTGCATTAAACATTTTTCCTCATTTGAAAGAGATAAAGCATCATTACTAGAGGAAAAGTTGATACATTTCAAGTCTTTCTCTCCTGTGGATTCAGCTAGCTCTGACGTGGAAAGAAAAATCTTTTAAACCATCAGCACAATATCTCCCCCTCCCAAAAGCAAGTAGCTGATAGAGTAATAATGCTTAGATACTTCAATGTTGCTACGATATAGGCCAGCAGACCTTCAGCAAATCTTAAGTGGAATTTAACAGGGACTAGGAGCACTGTGATATTTACATAATAAATTGCTCCATGCCAAGAGAGAGCAGTATTCTTCCTTAACCAGAATACAAACAGCAAAACTGTCTTGCCACAGCTATTACCGAGACAGCCGCGATTTTAACAAAAGATATGTATTGGTTCATTTATCCTATTTGACAAAATGCCTGTTAAAATGCAAAATATTTAGTATTGTTTGTGTATTAATTATGCTAATAGGCTACAGTAATTTGATCCTCACTTAGAACTCCAGCTAATTGCAGCCACAACACATGTGCAAAATATCCTAGATGCTCTTTTCCCAGTGGATGATCAATTGCTTGGAACGATATTAAGAGAATGAAGAAAAAGAGCACAAGCATAATGCCTTCTCTGCTCTCTTGTGAGTGCTTGCATCAGTACAGGCGCATGAACGTCATCAGGTATTTACCTAATCCTCACATCAGTGGCCCAAGTAAAAAGACATTTCCCAGTGTTTGGAAGCTACCCCTTCCTGCTAGCTCGACTTACTATCAGCCTGTGCTCAGACACTTAGTACTTTGAACAGATATTTTTGGTTCCTTAGTGGCAAGGGGCTGTTGCAGAAATAACTGGAATTGCAACTGAGATGCGGTCAGAACAGAAGCAGTTTTTTCCTGTAGCTGTGGGAGAGAGCACAGGGCAGCAGACCCAGACTCTGCCAATGCCAGCTCTGCCCACATGGGGTGGTTACAGAGCTTGTACCTTTAGGTTATGCAACCCGTTCTTCACCAAAACTGTGTCAGATACATAGGATATGGTAAATAACAACAGCAATTGAAATCTTTCAGATACTGAGGCTCCAGACAGTCCATCCTTTTACAAATAATCCCCTCCTTTGTTAAATTGTGCTGACTGACAGACCATTAGCTGCAAATGTTTATCAACTAGTGAGGCCTGCAAAGGTCTAACTAAATAACTAACTAACCAGCACTAACTGCTTTGCTTCCAGAGGACATGTGCTGGAAAAGACAAGGAGAAGCACAACCCAAAAATGGAGAAAGAACCCCATTCAGTGGAAAGAACCAGGCTAATTTACATCAGTATCTGGGTTTTGGTATAGTCACATTTCATTGATTAAATGCCAAACATTTAGACAAGGAAATAATCAGTGATGGTTCTACGATTTCATTCTATCGTATAATTAATTGATGTGTCAGGGCATAACATTCTTAGATACATGACTGTTACAATTTTATGTCAAAATCCCAAATGAATTCATGACTAACACTCATGCACAAATAGTGGTGTTCTCTCTATATGCAAGCACACGATTCACATTGATATACTGTTGAGACTCAGGAAGAACAGAATTTTAGAAAAAGGATGACAGTTTACCATAGGATATGTAAGGATCTTCTTTATTCTTCCTTTTTTATTTCTAGCTTTAGAAAAGCAACAGATAGAGAAGATGGAAATAAATGACAGAAAGCAGCCTCCACCTGCAGTCCAGGAGCATACATTTGTCCATGCCTAGGAGCATAAGGAATTAGTAGAAATAAACAACCCAGTTCACCTTCCTTACCAAAGAAAAATAAAACCAGTGCTTGAAAAGTTCATGTCCTTTGGACATTAAAAATTTATTTCTAAACTTCTAATTCTCATAGAAGTTCACCTCTGTACTGTCAAGGAACAAAAGACTGGAGAAGAAAATGAGAGCCAGTGGTTAAATCAGGAATAATTTTTATATATTTATATATATATAAAACTCCATTATGTAATGTAAAATGTACAGTGATCTCAACGTAAACTGTTTTCTTAGAGAGATAAAGAAAGATCACTGCTTACCAAAAAGTATCTCTGGTTCCAGCAGAGGAGCAATAAATCCTTCCTTTTGTCACTGATTTTTAAAACATTAATACAAACTGGCCAAATTAATTGACAGATTTCATCACATATTTATGACCACTTGTAGTTTTTTTGAAGGGGAAAGAACATATAGAGGAATTGCTTGGCTGGCTTGCTTTTTAAAAAAGGCAGGTTTCTTTCCCTAAGGCTCCCATTTTGAGAGTACAGGGTGAATTAAGAAATGAAAGCAAAGTATTTTCTTCAATTAGTGTTCTAAGACACTATGCTAGGAATGTTTATACAGCATTAAATGTATTATTTCAATATATTTTTCAAATATATTTAAAGTTTCTCTTTGCGGACAAAGAAAATCCCTGAAATATTTGATAACAAGCAGCCTGTAATCTAAATATGGGAGCAAAACATACAGCGAAGCACAGTTCATGGCTGTTCAAATGTTATCCAAAGAATGTGAGCACATAACACTTTTTTTTGTTTTAAATTAAAAAACAATGACAAACAAAACGGCTTTCCTTTAAAGACAGGCACTAACAACAAGGGTAGTAACATTTCTGGGCAGCTTTCGATTCAGGGTCAAATTTCAATTCAGATGAGAAAAACATTTCTGAAATCAATCTCATTGTCCCCATTTACTGTACTTTGATCTCAAGTGAGCAAACTCTCACTTTTTGCAACCTTTTGGTTGCTACAAAAATTGGAAGATGTGCTCCAGGAGCACACCAACTCTTTTGCTGTATGCATCCCCTCTTTTGCACCACATGATTTGTTAAACTAAACATAATGTGAGAGTCCCATGGCTCTGAAAAGAGGAAGGATTTATATGAAGTCATGCACAGATCCTTTCCCCGCCAGTGTTGCCAAGGTCCAGGAGTACTGCACTTCTGCACCATGTAGCAGAACACTTCCTCCCACTTGTCTTGTTTCTCACCTCTGCAGGTTTTGTTCAACAGTTTTCATGAGGATTTTGGGTGGGTTGGGGATGGAAAGGGAAATTCAGTTATGCACTTAATGGAGGACAAGGAATGGATAGAAAATTAGTATTCTTTTTTTCCCCCTAACTTTCCAAAAGATTCTACATACAATAACATAGTCATAAAGTTTGGAGAGGGAGATTTCAGTAAATACTTGGCAAGCAGAAAATTTCATTTTTTTTTACAGTGCTTGGAAAGCATTTGGGAACAATTTGACAAAAGAATTTGCTAACCCAATGCAAAAGTGCAGATAAATGCTAGCTGAGCTTATTTCACATTAATAAATTGTGCATGAGAGCTCACAGCTACATCTTGGTATGAGGCATTGGTGACCCCAAAATTAAGCAGAATGAGTTTTTCTGTCCACTTTCCCTCCAGATGCAAACTGCAACTAAACAAGCTTAAAAAGAAATGTTTGCTCCATGCCATGTGAGAAAGGCTGAGCCACGGCTGTATGTCTCCAACAGCTGAATCAGAGTTCTTCCATAGGCAGACATGTTGTCAGGAAATTCTCTCTTTTCAGAACATGGATGTGGGTTGTAAATCACAGCTCAGCCTTTGTTCTTAAAAAGAAAAGAAAAAAAAAAGAGGAGGATTTCTGTGACAGTGTTTGTTAAGGGAAAGCCCCCTGCACAGCACTCTCCCCCTCATTTAATAACTACTCACAACTTGCCCCATTCTTTCTGCTTGGGCCTGTTTGCCTCTAGGCCTAGGAAGAAGAATTGACTTAAGTACTATTTCACACCAGAAATTAACCCTTCCGTATGCCCTTCTCTACACATATAAGGTAATGCCACTCAAAGGCGTAAATGCTGCACGTACACAAAAGGGTGTATGGGAAGCCCTTTGGGGAATGTATTTTCTACAGTGACAGGCACTTATATATGCACAAAATTGGTTAAGCGTGTTAATAACACAACTTGGAATATACTGTGAAACAAAAGATGTCTCTGTGAACTGACTGGAAAAAACAGTGGAGCAGCGCAGACCTGTAATCATCGCAGCTCACGCCACACACCGCTGATCGTTGCCATGGCAACGGATGGTGTTTCATGACATCACTGAAATCAAGGGGGGATAAGCAACAAGGGCGAACAGATACCAAACAATTTCTGGAAGGAAGGAATTTGTTTGAATATATACATCGAGCTATCTACAATGTCATTCAAACCAAAGGGTAAAGGAAGCAGGAAAAAGAGCGCAAGATGCAGGTACAGACATTTCCAGTGAATAAACCAGGTTCATTTTAATCTTACAATTTTACCATGGAAATTGCATTTGTGTTGAACATCTTTAGTCTTCTCTGATATTTTTCAGAAAAGTGATATGGGACAATCTGTAAAACAAGCTATCCAGGGCAGCTGTAAAAAGAGCAAGGCCTTTTATGATTTTGCTCCAGGATTATGCTATTTACTTATTTGTTTCACACTAGGAATGTCTACAGCATTACCAAAGGAATGGAAAAAAAAAAAGTGTGAGTTACGCTTTTACAGTGGGAGACATATCTTATGCGAATAGAGAACATGAAAAGAAGCAGTGTGGGGAAATGGAGCCAAAATACTGGTAATGAGACTGTGAGAGGCAGCTGGCATGACAGCTCGCTACAATCCAAGTGATGAGCACGATGCTCTTACAGAACTTAGCTTCATTGAAGTCTAAGTCTTTTCATTGATTTCCAATGGTTTTGTACCTTCCTAAAAAAAGTGAGTACTTTGACCTCCAAGGTATGCAAGAAAGAAAACTTAGGAACTGATCCAAATCTCAGATTTCCCACGTTACTGGTATCTTTCTGCTGTGCTGTAGGTCTAAAATACGTGAGTGAGCCTGGAAATCTAATTTAAGGGGATTCTTGTTTTCAAGTTTTTTTCCCAAACCCACTTCTTTATTGCAGATGGCTTTTTTGGTAGCTTTTCTCATTTACTGATAGATTTTTACATTGATATTTGCTGTCACATTTTTGCATGGTCTTGCACAAATTATATGAAAGGAGTGATCAATTATCAATAAAAAGAAGAGTCAAAAAGAAAAAGAACAAGTCCTTGAAACAAAAAAGTGTAACATACCATAGGATGCTGAGTATGAAAGAATTGCCTTCAGTCACCAGTATTCCTTTGGAGGAGGAAGCAGTGTTAGTTCAGACATAAAGGTGGATATTACCTCATACAGATTTACTTGAATTTGGCCATGTATTATTTTCTGTATCATGATTGCTTCTACACCTTCTCCCATAATACAAAAGTGAGGGGTGCAATTAAGCCATGGCAAAAATTAATCAAATAAAAAGAAATATAAAAGAAAACAGGTGATTAAGAGGTTTAAAAATGTGCTTGGATATGTATATGAATAACAAATAACATGTAGTTATGGGCACATAAAAATTTCAAAATCTGTCAGTTGTGGCACTTACTGAAGAAAAATGTACAGTTTTTCAACAGGTACTGGGGTTCCTAAGCTTTTGGTTTTTTAACACCTACTTGGATATATATAATCTAAATTTAATTTTTATCACTGGTACAGGAAGAGTGCTAACTGTATGCAGAAAAATCACAGAATATGTGATTTCCAAGGTGTAAGCATACAGAACTAATGGTCAGCTTTTTAAATTAAGCTTCCTTAGGAAAGCAGGATTGGCATTACAGAGGGAGTAGATTTGGATCAGGCTGACAATATTAGCATGTGATGACATGCTAATATGATGACATTCTTCTTTTCATAGCTAGCTGAAGTGATCATTTTTCCTTGAAATAATACAATGATTAAAAAAAAAAAAATTCAGGGTATTAATTTTACTGTTTCGTATTTTTAAAATAAACTGTGGCATTAGAGATGGAGTAATTCAGTCTGCTCTTACAAAAAAAAAATGAAGTTCTGGCTATGCTTAAAATAGTTACTATATAAATTTGCTTATGACTATGAGTCAAGCTTGAAAAGGTTTACTTATTATAAATATTCACAAATCATGTAATAGAGAGATCATCTATTTTAATAATACCATTTAAGACTGATATTGTGCTTTCACTTCAGAGCACTCACAAAATTTACCAATTAAATACAGTTTAGTTCATGCATTAGATATTTTCTGTGGAGCTGACAAAGCCTTTTAAATTCAATTGACATGTGCAAACACTTTTCTGTGTGTGTCCCAACTTTAGTTCCAGAGACCAGTTCTTTACAGACAGAAGAAGCTATAAAACTGAAAATACAAAAATACGTTACAAATGATATTCCAAAATCACCTTAAATACTGTCATCACAACAGACACTCAAGGAGCCTTATTTGCTTTATTTTAAGGGAGAAAAAAATCAAAGGTTGTGCAATTCCACTGTCAAGTCTGTTCAAGAGTAAAATAATTTATTTCCTTGGTGTTTGTTCTGATTACTCCATTACAGTATGCCAGCAGGAAGTGTTTTGTTGCTGCTCCTTTACAGCAGTTTCTGACTCTACGCATATGTCAGTAAGCTATAGGCGACGTTTCTAAGAAACCTTAAAAAGTAAACCTACTATGCCTAGTTATGTACAAATACATATGTACAAAGTAGGCAATAGTAAAAACCATAGCAATGGACTTCAATTAGGACTGCAGTAATAGCAAGCTGCTTATCTAGAAGAAATTACTAATATTACAGGAGAGAGGAGGTGAACCATGGCTACTGTTTTACTGATATACTGGCAGACTCTGGAAGAGTGTAGAGCTCTCTCAAAGTGCTATGCACATACTAATCTTGCAACAAATAGTCCTACTGACTAGAGTGTCACAGTTCACATGGCTAACACTTAGTCAGAAAGAATTCGTCTCAACTTGGGGAAAACCTCATAGGGGGAGCTCCTGAACATTCAGTCCGTATCTCCACAGTGCTCACAGTGATGCCTACACAGTGCTGAACTTCACTGAAACAAATGCAAACAAAGTTGTTTAGCAGCTTGCGGTAGTGAACTATTAATTTTGCTGTAGTCTTTATATGCTTTGACTTCTAAAAAAAAAGAAAAACAAATTGAAAAAGGTGTTAAGGTTATAGATTTGGAATGAGTCCCTTAAAATGTCATGAAACTTCATTTTATTTGATTTCTTTTTCCAAAATGTAGTGTTTCCATAAAGAGAAAATCTATAATTATTAAATTAAGGAGATAAAAATCCATTTCTTTTAAAAGAATGTTACAATGAAAGTGCCTGTAAAGAGCATCAGGTCCTCCTTTTGGCTGTGTTTTTTAAAATGTACCTTGAGTTCCAAGTATGTAAATCAAGATATTGCATAATAAGCCTAGCCTTTTTTTTTAAATCTATTGATTTAAAAAATAGCCTGGTCTGCTGGTCAGAACCCTTAAAAATTGTGAATGTCCTATTTTATAAAACTGGAAAACAGAAAGGACAGTAAATTTTCAGTAATGTTACTTAAATATTATATTTTTTTCCTTTGACATTCCTTACACAACAGTGTTTCAAAAAGACAAACAATAGTCTCCATAAAGCCATTTGATTCTATTTGGCTAGCATGAAAATATTGTTTACTAAAATGCAGAGTACATAACAGGATTCCAACCACTCTTAAGTTGAGCAGTTTTATTCCTTCACATAAGAGACGATTAATTATCAATTAGAACACAAAAGGCAACTAGATACCTCTGTTGTAAAATGTCTTGATCCCCACTATCATTTTCCTGCTATACGGCTTTTAATATTGTTTTTTAAATGTCCCATCTGTTATAAATGAGAATTTATAACAGAATGAGAATTTATAAATGAGAATTTATAGCAGAATCTTTTAGGTTCCAAACTGAGATACACAAGCCAATCTGATGCTCATTTTTGATATGAAAATATGTGAGGATTAGGACTTTTGGGTCATACAAGCAATGAGAAAGCTCCGAAAAATTTTGGGAAGGCTTTTCTAGAAAACAAAAATATGACCTTTTTGTTTCTTTGTTTGCTCGTTTTAGTTTATTTCATATTAATCATATTTGGTCCAAATTAAACTTAAATTTCAAGTGCAAGCAGTGATGCTCCTAAGCCAGGAGAACTGAAATGAATTTAAACATCATCAAACCCAAGGTATACTGAATCCTAGCAGGATTTTGAAAACAGATCTTTAAACATAAGATTAGACTCGTAAGTACCCAAAGGAGCCTCCTAGAAGACCTCTCTTCAAGTGCTCTCTTCAAGTTGTATAAAAATAATTTGAAAAAGGCAGTGATTTAATGATATATATATTTATAGAAATGAATTCAGTGTGAACAGAAAAGAAAGAGAAAAATACGTTTTCTCAAACTGCCCAGAATGGGAAGCATAGTTTGTTCACTAATCTGGCATAGCTAGCTTTAGGAATAAGATGAATTATTAACAATAGAGATTACCCAGTACACTACAATTTAATATCCTTACAAAGATAAGATTATGCATTAATTGTATTACAGCTGTGCCTTTTTCATCATTTAAGACAAATGCCTGCAACCATTTCACATCAGTCAGATGTTTGTGGGTCGGTGTTGTAAATCTTACTGTGTTGCAGTTTTTTTCCAGTGCTCAAGCATATATGTTGATGTTTTATCTACAATACAAGCTGTACAGAAACAATGTTTCATCTGATTAAATAAATAGTACGAGTATTTCTATGTAAGAAGAGTTTTTATAGTCAAAAAGTACTGCGAGCTGGCACTTGACTATGTTTTCAACTAAAATGCTTTAATAAGGTTGTTGTTCATAACAAATATTTTGTGGGGTAAAGGACAGAGCTAAAGTATCAAAACACTCAGGAGAAAGTTCTATCTGACAATTTCATTCAGAGCTTTACTTCTCTAAGGCAGTTGCTTGGAGAGGTGACGATACTGTTGTTTTTTCATGTGAAAAAGATACATCTAATTGGTAACCGGACTGAGATCACAAACTCATTCAGTCATGGTCACTGCCCACACAAGAGACTAGGAAGTGATCAGGCCTGGGCTCGCCTAAACAGCACTTAGTCAGAAGACCTGTACTTGTTATCAATATAGTGCATTTTTAATCTCTGTGAACAGGAAACCGTACTTGAAAGAAGAAAAGCTTCTTGTAAGGAGCTCATGGGGGAAAAAATAGTAGTTTGGTCATAAAAGGAGATCTTAGAAATGGTTTTTAGAAGTAGACTGATTGCTTTTGAAGACTATGCACAAGTCTAGCATCTGCTGCCTCTGACAGCGTTTCCCTAGTGGTGTGGCTGCTTTTATTTTTTAGATTAATTTAGAGCAGTTTAAACACTTTAAAGAGCCAAATCTGAATCTAATGTGAACCAGAATTCTTACTATTTCAAGTCACAAAAAAACCCAAACAAAAAAAACCAAAAAGCCCCCACCCACACTGCAGAAGCTAAACTTATTTTCCTGTTGTGCTTATGCTAAAACTAAAGTTTTAATCCTTCTGAAAAGGGTTGCAAAATCTTGTGTTTATGCCCATTGTTAATAGGAGTGATATTTGTACTTACAAATTTCTCTGTGTAGTAGCACACAGCAAGCACACAGCGTGCTGTAGACTGACAACACCTAAGCAGAGTAAGCTGAAACTTCAGTAATGGCATAGTAATTTGCTTGCTTTCACTGCTACATAATTCTTGCCAACCCATGCTGTGTTTTCACATTTTACACACACTCATTCTAAGAGAGATTGTGTCTTATGGTATGTCTGTACAGTGGCCAAGAAAATGAGATTCTGACAGGTACCTCTGGATACGATCCCATGCAAGTTATAAAGAATCATGTCCACTAATCTGAAAGCACAGGTTTATTTGACCAATGTACTAAAACCATTTCTCAATGGTAATTTCCATATTGGAAGTGTCAGGCAAGAGACATACAATAGCCATATCAAAGCTTTTGGCATGGCATAACAAGGTTTTGCAGGTTCTATACATGCAAAATGATGCCACAAAAAGAGATTATCTTATGAGGAGAAAGCTGCAGAGGACACTCCAAGGGGCAATTGCAGTTTCATATGACAAATTCAGATAGGGTACCTCAGTCTGTAAGTACCCTGGAAGGCTCAGATTCCTGGGTAGGTCCATATGAAGATGAGACCTTTCTCCTTCCTCCCTTCCTTTCCACAGAAGGAAATGGAGGAGGCAGGAGGACCACAGTCCAGCAAGACTGCTTCTTGGATCGATGAAACACCATGACACTGATGCCCACTGTAGCGTTCACTCACAGGTCAAGTTGAGCACAATGTACAGGATTAGGTGCATCTAATGAAGCAAAAATGGTAAGTTTCTGTACAACAGCAAACAGCTAGGAACTATGCCTTTAGGGCTGAAAGGTTTGCGTTTGAAAGAGAGAAAAGCAAACCCTGGGGAAGTAGAAATTAGTTTCCTATATAAGATGTGTTGTGTTTTAACCTACTCTGTGTCTCATACCAGCTCATGACTAATTTATCCCACATTCTGTTGGAAGCATATTTTAATTGTATTGAAATGTGCTTGGCAAATGGGACCATTAGTGTATCTAATGAAGTGTCCACATTCACATCTGCAGGTGCAAGCTACCTTCGTTTTTGTTGCAGAGTAAGAATGTAAGAAAGCTTAACAGTATGTAGAAGATTGATGTGTTTCACTAGACAAAGAATGGCCTCTCAGGCTTATGAAATCTTTCAAAACCCGATTTAGAATAAGAAAGGAATAACTGCTCTTGAACATGCCTGATCAGAATCAGTACCAAGTGTTTAGCTGTGTTTGATGAGCTATCAGACAGAAAGCTGAATCAATTTTTACCATTGTCTGTGTATTAATGGCTTCCCTACTGATTTTTAACTTAATATTTCCTCATCTGTCTGCCTAAACATAAATTCATTGAAATGCACATTGATTTCTTTGTAAAAACAAGTAGATGTATGAGCTGTTAATCCATCTTCTGTGACTTTTCCTGCCTTGTTTAAGATCCATATGTTCCATAGAACCCAATGCAAAGCAGGCATAAAAATACCTTCCCTTCTCCAGAAGCACGAGTTGTTTTATGTTTGGTGATAATAACCTACTTTTGAAGGAGTGTTTCTCTGGAAGTCCTAAGTTTAACTATGTAAGTATAGTAACGTACTACCCAAAGGTACAGTTAGTACATACATACATAGAATAGCTATGTAAGTGTAACGTAACTATGTTTAAGTAAGTCTAGCATTCCCCTTTCTGTCCAACAAGGCGGCATCACTTTACATACTACTTTATGAAATCATGAGCTTTCTGTCTCCTCTATTTCTGTCTGGAAATCCCAGAAGATCAAATCAGGTAGGTGAAATTAAAGAACATCGGAAATTTGGGTCTAGTTCTGGACCCTAAAATTCCCACTCATCTACCACATAGTTTTTGCCATAGGCAAAACCACAAGTAAATCCTTCCACAGTTCAGTGTTTAGGCTTTTGTGAAAATATATACATATACATTGCCATGGGTTACATTATCTTGGTGTTTTTATGTCTGAGTTTATTTGCTTAACTTAGAAGTGTGCTTCTACTACATGAGTGAAATAGTCTTATGCTTTGGTCACAGAACACAGTCATTAATACATAACTTTCCAAAGCACTGTATTATAATAATAAAATAATATGGGACAAAAAACTTCTGGTTTTTTAATCTTGAATATGTGAGTTTGGGAAAAAAATCAGACACAAATACATAATGAAAGCTGCAATGTGAGTTGCCTGAAAATTTACCTAAGTGTTAAAAATGTACTTTGCCAAAAGATATTCTGTTATTTCTTTCTAGATTGGGAAAGATAGTTTATAATTTTTACTTTTATTTTATTGAAATTGGAGTTTTAATCCAATGGTTATGCAAAAAATAATATCAGGACATGCAATTCATTTAGGAAACTAAAAATTAAGACTAAAATTTACTGACATTGTCAAAAAAATAAGCCTTAAACAATGTATGCCTTATTTTGGAAGCTAAAGGTGGTTTTAGGAACCTAATTTTTAGGCACTGGGATCTGAAACATGTCAACTGCAAAAATATTTTATTATAGAGAGAATGCAGGTTGCTAAATTGCAATGCAAAGTCAAGAGGTATTCAGGGTATGTGATTCATCTATCAGTCCATTAAAAACATACGAACTGGCTAGCACTCTCACTTAGTTTAACCAGCAGAAGCAGCAAAGTGGTGGCTGAAAGGGTGGGAAATGTGCAGGTCACCCTGTGAGAGTGCACCTTCTCTTGCAATTGAGCATGTTCACACAAAAGACAAAATATACTTCCTTGAGTGCAGGGTAGGGGAGCCCAGGAATGACTGTTCAGCAAGCTGTGCATCTGGACCGCAACAGAGACTGCTGAGAGAAGCAGGCAGCAGAAACACAGCCAAATTATAGAGGTGATGAAAAAAAAAAGAAACTTTATCTGAAGACTTAGAGGAGACTTTAAAGAGTTTGTTGCAATCCAAAAAAAATTGCAGATGTTCTTGACCAAGAGCAAGCCTGAAAGAAAAGAACTGGCCTTATTCCTGTTCCAATTCATTCTGGTTAGTCTATTTGCAAAACGTTGGGCTTTTTAGCTTATGTTCAAATACAAATTGATTTTACAATTTGGTCTAAAGATAAGAGTCTACTCAGACCCATCTAAAACTTAGGCCAACTCAGGGAGACAGACTTACACGGAGACAGCAGTGAAAGTTACCATGCAACAGAGCCAAGTTCGATCAGCCTGTTTGGGTGGCTGCAAATAAATACAATCAAACAAGTGACCTCTTCCCTTTCCCTCTTCCAAAAGAAATGTCAAAACACAAAATCAGTATTCCCACTAAAATCTGTTTTGCCATCCAGTGAGCATGACAAATGATATCCTATGACCTATGAATGTGATTTGCCAGACATTCTGGAGATGTAACAAAAACCTTCTCAGTCTTTCTCATTAGTAGCATGACAATGCGTATAATTAATTTTCAATTTCATTGACAGCCTTGAACACTCAAAGTGCTCATTGTGATCCAGATTAATCTAGTCTCCTCCTGCAGCCTGCAGGGAACAGAACATCATCTATTAATTTCATTATCAAATCCTTAATTTCTGATTTAGTTCCTACAAATGTTTTAGAAAAATACCTTGACTGAAAACAAGGAAACAACTACTACATTGCTGGGTCATTTGTTTCCATGTTTAATCTCTCTCACTGTTACACTTTACAATTTAGAATTAAGTGAGGCAAGAATTTGTGTGCTAGCAGAAGGAAAATTCACATAGCTCTTTTCATCCTTCATTACATACAAATGTATTGCTCCACCAAGTGTGGTCTACAACTTGCATAAGTCAGATAATAAGATGAAAAGTATGTAGCTGAAGTCCGAAACACTCAAAAAAAAGATGTTAGGAAAATTGTTAGGAAAAGTTCATAGAGTTCATAGTCATGATATAGTGCCATTAGCTGGAGACCACCCTAGTTATTAGTCACCTCACCGATGGAGAGCTTTGCAAAGAAGCACCCAGAAGTAATTTCTGTCCATAAACTGATGGGGGACCTAATACAGCTTACTTCCAAAGGTGAAGAGATTTAAATATTACTAAATTTATACTGAAAGGAGAAGAAATTATGGATAATTATGGGCAGTTAGTATGTAAGTTATTTACAATGCTTGAAAAATCTTGCCTTATTCCTGTGTAATGTCAGAAACAACATAGCTGACTTGCGAATGATTTAGATCGCTTAAAAAATCACTGTCAAAGGTATTAGCAAAAGTGGTTTTAATATGATTTATAAAAGTGCAACTTAACAAAGTTCGATGGCAAGGTTCACTCTATTAATTACTGCATGGAAGAAACATACACAGGAAAATTGGGTTACACTCGAGTTAAAATGATTAACAGAGAGACTGAGGATACAAAAGTGTACAGAGGACCCTCCCGTTGAGTCCCAAGGTTCAGAATAGACCCCCTTGCTTTCTAAACTCCTGATGGAGCTTAGGTGCGGTTAGGTCCCATCTTAGTCTCAGACTTGGACAATGGTTTATGTCTAAGGGATTATATATGCAAAATTTATCAATTCAGCATGCAATCCAAGTTACCAAGACAAAATCAAAGTTACCATACTACAAGGTTATGCGGGATATTGGTTGCTTACCAAAGATCTGCTGTTGGTGAAAGGTCTCTCTGCCTCGAGGAGCAACCTTGAGAGGTGTCCCAGCTCCAGGGGAGATCACCACCATGCAGCCACGCTGCCTAGCAGGGAGACCTCAGAGAAGGCTCACTTTGGCTGTCATATTTATAGATAAAGTGGTTGGCTCGTAGTCAAATTACATGCAATAGGAAAGATATGCATGAGGCTCCTTGTACCCACAACTTTCTTTGTTCCTTGATAAATGAGTCTTGGAAAAGCCACCCACTATTCATGCGTTAACTACATGATAGGTGTTCCAAGCTCATATGCATTGATGCTCGCCGTGTCACTCTGCTCCTCTGTGGGTTCTCAGAGAACAGATCAGGACCAGAGGAATTCTTGGGCTGGCCACGGCTCAGGCCTTTACCTCCTTTGGAGCCCATACCAAACTACTGCTAGTTTGGTTAAGAGGTCGAGTGCATCCATCACAATGACTCACAAAATCCATCTATATCAGTGAAATATACTCCTAATTAAAAGCGTACACAAGACAGAACCTGACTGGGAGTGTCATGGCCCTGAGGGCACCGCCAGCCCTGACTGTCCCGTCCCGTTGGGAGTAGCCACCCTCGCTGCTGCCTAGCAGAGAGCTCCTGGTGCACCAGTCACCACATGGCACTTGGTGGGGTAGAGAAGTGCCAGGAGAGAGAACCCACCTCTCATCAGAAATGGCTCACCTCCCTTTCTTCATCACGTCCCTGTTCTTTCACCAAGTAGGAAAGTCTTCAGGCTGGAGACCATGTCTGTTATGGAGGTCCTGGATCATTCTGCCAAATGTCAAAGTTAATGGTCTTTCTTGGTACATTTTAGCCCATGTTATTTTCCTCCACTCTTGGCCTTGCCACAGCTGAAAAAGCAAAATAAAAAATGGCATTTGCATTACCAATACACAAGCAGGCTCAGCTGTTGCTTCACCTTCCCAAATATTTCTGTCTTTCCCCACATCTTCCTCCAGGAGTGAAAATTGTGCTTGTCATTTCTGAAAAATTACTAACCATCTCTCTTTGTCCCTTCCTCCTGCCCCCATCAAAAAAAAAAAAAAAAAAAAAAGCAGCAAAACAAAACTGCAACACAGAGAAGGAATGGCTTCACTCCCTGCTAACTGCAGATCGCTCCACAGTCCCAGAGGAGCACTTGCTGCCTCTGGGCCATTCTCACAGCAACACCTATTGCTGGCCAGGCCACTGCCCTTACTAGTAAGTGTTCACTGTTGTGTTAGTCAGCTGCACTGTAGGAGGCCTTGTAAATATAGGGAAACGTTCAAGGGAACATCATTCAGCTCTTTTCGTGGTAACAACTGCAGAGTAACGTTGTTACTATAATAAAATAGACTTTGTTAATGGTACAGACATACAGATCTTTACTGCATGGAGCAAGACACTCGGTACTTGCCCGCTACACAAAAATGCACAGCCTTCAAACTTCTGCATGGATACATGGTAAGCAAGAAACTATTGAAAATTTCTTGGTATGTGGGTAGACAATACTGTATTTGAATTAAAACAGAATGCACCTCTTCAGAATTAGCTATGTTATTATTCCTTTGCCAGCAAGCAACCCTCCCATTTATTTGCAAGCTAAATTCTGAAAGATATCCTGCCCTTCTTTTCAAAGACTTTAGTGGGAGTTAAAATTCAGTGGGAGTTATAATTCACCCATGGGAGAGGAGGGAATCTGCAGGCCAAGGTAAACAAATCTTCTCCAAGTCATGTCTACAATATTTCTGAATTTCTTTTTCATGTCATCCAAACACAGGATTAGGGAGGAAACAAGAACAAACAGCTAAAACGGTGCAGGAAATACATTTACCATCGCTGGGACAGACTTTTTATGTGTAAATCAGGTTAGTGCCAAACAGTCAAAGAAGCTGTACCAATTTGCAACAAATGAATGTGTCACTTTATTCTAGGTTAGGAGCAAGGTCATTAATATCTTTTCAGGTTTATATTTGAAATCAGGCATATTTTAAAAAGCTTATTATCTGTGAAAACCCTGGTGATATCTTTCTGTATGTGCTGTACTATTAATGCACAATTCCAACAGGTTGTCTGTGCATTGGGATGAGTGATAATCAAAGACAGATGTCAGTGAGGGACAACTCACCATTTCCAAGCGTAAAAGACAGAATATAAAACCAAAACGTTCTTTTCTTTCCTAAAAACGTACAATGCTTGTATGATCACAAGTCTTGCATAGCCATTGAATAACAAAAGCAAATCTAACTTTTACAGCTGCATTTCTAAAAGGAAGAGCAGGAAAGCTGATACAGTTCCTTTTGGTACTAAGCATCATAGGAGGGAGGGGTACAGAACTTCTGCAGTGTCTTTCCTTGAAGTCTTGCGTTTAAATATATCTAGCAATCTGACCCAGACTGCTCACCTTTCTCCACAGAAGAATACAGTGCTGAAAAATCCCAAACTGAGAAAGACTATATTTAATATCTGTTACAATGGTATTTCACAGATCTTCCACAGCAATTAAGCACCTAACTACCCTTAAACATATGCGGTTGAAAAGCTTGAGAAAAATGTAACCAGAAAAAGACGCTGAAGTAATCAGATAATGGCAGGAACAAAACACAGACTGAAGGAATTCACACATTCATGAATATTAATTAATTACTCCAGCACAATCCAATGCAGAGCACATAATGGTGCTCTCCTTCATAGCTGGAAGCTTGGCAAGAAATAAACAGCTTCACTAATTTCTGTCCTTAAGACACCTTCTCTGTACCAGGTGAATGCAACACAGTACAATTTCTTGAAACACAGAACTAAAACATACAGAAGTAATATGCAACTAGTTGTAAGCTAGATAGTAAATTGCTAATAGTACTCATCTTCTCGTAGAGGTGCTCTGTCCACATATACAGTTCCTCCGCAGGTCCAGGCTGCCCTTTTAACAGGTAACTAAAACATGTCAATAGCATGTGCTGTATCATTCAAGTGCTAGATAATACCCTTGTAAGAATAAAACTCTTGGTCTGTGCAGTTGGTATGCTGCACCTCAGCTCTCTAACATCATCTGAACAACTCTTCACGGTCTTCTCTTCAGCTGTATAACACAACAGACAGTATTTAATGGTAATCTGCACAATTCATGCCTCACTTCTCCTGTGGCTTCTTCTCCTGTTATGCTACTGCTCACTTTTAGTGTTTACCACCAGAACTTACTCACTTTTCCATAGCTATCTACTCCCTTTGGTCTTTTCTATATCTTATTGATGCAATTCTTTGTTCCAGTGAATTTCCATTCTGCCTTTCAGGGCCATCTGTTACACTCTAGATCGTCCCGTTTTCCATCACCCCAAATTTTTTTTTTTAACATGGAATCAGCTCTTTCTATTCTCACTTAATCTGTTGATCTGCTACTCTGTCCTTTTCTTATAAAATTTTGTTCTTACCTTTAATTTATAATTATTCTTTAGCTTTGTTTTACTCTGACCCAACAATTTCGAGCACATAGGCTCTTACAAGAGCTCAGACTTTGCTACAGGGAAATAATATACAGTTGTCACCAGGACAATTTGTGCTCATGCAATTCTCAGTAATATTTTTGAGGGGTGTCAAAATTAGAATGAGGACAGACAGAAATAGAACGTTTTTATTTTATGATGATAGAACAAAGTATATGGTACGTCGCCTTTCCTTTGAATCTACCATCTTCATTGAGAAGAACACACGGACTAGCATGCCTGAGTTTCAGAAATACCTCTTCTGCCCTGTGGAAGAGGGTATTCTCATCTTAGTGAGGTAAGATGATGGCTCTAATTTCCAATTCAAGTTTCAGCAAGTTGCATACAAAATTCTCAATGCACTGTGCTGAAAACACACTTCTACGTATGCCCCATATAAGGCTTATACCTCTATTGCCAAAGAGCAGATGGGTAGTAAACTGAAGCACAAAGCATCTGTGCTCTGGGCAGCTTATTCAGTTCTAAATAAAGTTTTTATTTTATCATAATGTTAGAAAATAAATATGAAAATATTAACCTGTATGCTGATGTTATATCAGTAGCTGTGTCTTATAGCTGTCAATAAAGTATTACTAAAGCTGAAACTCAAGCCAAGATATTTAATGTAGTTAACATTGGAATACTTGAGAAAATTATATGATTGTAACAGAAAAGATGTCATTTTAACTCAAACAGTACTAAATTAATGACTATTGCATTGTATATCCTAATATCAAGGAAGTAAATACACTGAGTCTTATCACAGTAGCAAAAGTTAGTAATTCATGATGCACACAGGAAAGAGTAAATTTTAGAAAATGTTTTTGTTTTGGACAAGTGCATTATTATTTAGGATGTGAGAAAATAATTTAATAGAGGAGAGAACAGATGTAACTTTTTATTTCTCTGTTAAATCATGTTAGCAGTTATTTACAATAAAATAAATCCTGGAATACTGTACCAAGAGATTTGCAACTTGCCTATTAGACACAATAAAAGAACATAATTTGTCCTTCAAGCTAGAAAATAAATCTGGTAACGGGGGCATCTCAGGCTGAACTGTAGTCACCTGCTTTCATTATCAGCTTTCTTTTCTGAATAAATAAATAGTAAACACTTATTTATTTTTTTAATATTATTACTTGAGTTAGTTCCCTGCCAGGATCATTCAGAAATCATTTGAGAATAGAAGTAATAAAATCTGATTTAAGGTAAATTATCTTCACCTCTTTGCTGATTGAACAGACTGAGATCTTATTTGGGTTGGGGGTAGACATGATAACCACCCTCCCCTAAACTTCCTGGAGAACATAAAAGTGAACTGTGCACAGTCAAAACTCTGTAGATCACATGAGATGAGGTGTGTATGCAATGATTAAGCTGGACAGAGAAATTATGCAACCCGTAAATGTTCACTGATGCCTAGGGAATCCAGTATGTTTCTAGCCTGAAAAATGCCCAATAGTTAATGCTGTTAGAGTTGCTTTAACACTGTAGCAGGGCAGTATTGACAGTATTACATGGGATTTTGTTGATGTTAGCTCATGATCTTAGAAGAAAAATGATGTTTCTGGTTATGGTAATTAAAATTCTATTTATATTGTAATTAGGCATATAGATTAGAGCGGGTGCTTTTCTGCTGAATTAGATGGAACATTCAAACATTAAACACTGCAAGTAGCAATGATTCACTTCCACCTCTTCCATAGCCCCAAGTGTTAAATGTTAAATGCTGGTATCAAGGGGAAACAAACCAACCAACAAACAAACCAGCTTTAGGTACAATTGTAAATTGCAATGTTATCATAGCAAAGAACAGATGGGCTGCATTTCCAGGGCTGCAGCAGGAGAAAGATGGAGAAGGAGAGAAGAAGATATAGGCTGAAGTGGTAAACTGAGATTACTGGAACTGATTCAGGAGACAATTCAGATAAAAGCAACTTCATGTACTTCTGTATCAGAACTGTTAACTGGACATATATTGATTAGGTCAAACAATGCAAAGTCACAGCCTTACTAGAAGGAAATTTCTCATAGGCTGTCAAGGAAGTAATCTGAAATGACACATGACATCAATGTGAAAGTCTGAGTTGAGTTACAATGAAGATTTCCATATCCTAGTTGGTTATGGAGAAATAAAAATATAAACAAAACTGGCTTGACTTCCACCCATGTTGGAGCTGAACACATCATTATGACTTATGCAGAGCTACAGAAAATGGTGCAGATTGCCTATAATCCTTTCCTGTGCACTGAACGTGATATGTTGCTCAAGTCAGATCTCAGAGATGCTTAAGCTGCATAAAGTAAAAGTGGTCACTTCTTTGGTGGTGTCGCCTAACTTCACAGGGAGTGAAAATACCATGGGGCTGGACATAAGAGGCAGCGCAGTCCAGCATGTGAAGTCCTTGGCAGCAGTTAAGTGACAGTTGCTTGGTGCCATCAAGGCAGGTCATGAGTGTGTCCGGTTATACATATGCATAGCATCATCTAAAGGAACTTTTCTGATGATGCTTCGAGTATGTTTCTGCAATGCAGCCCAGTATCATAAAACAGATCCATATTTACTTACACAGTGCAGGGCTGCATAGAGAAAGGAGCTCAGGTTCAAAAGTAGAATAGTTCAATCAGTTCAGTCCAAGCTGATGAAGCTGTACTGCTTCCAACCCTGGAGCTAGCTTTTTGGTGCTTGCTTCAGGACCTCTGATCTGCATCATGCTGTACGATATAAGCATGCTCTCGACTGTCTAGGAAAATTAGATGGCAGAGAAGAAGAGGGTTTGAGAAGTTATGTTTTCAACTTGGTGCTCATCTCTATTTATGGATCTAGCCAAGTGAACAGATTTTTGCCTGACATGATATGTATTGTTCCAAAGTGCTCACAAATTCAAAAATCACTCAATATTTCACGTACTCTTTCCATTTCTTCAGGTGGTAGAAAATGTAAAGGCTGATTGCTACCCTTGTTTTGACAGTACTTTCACTATCACTAAAAATAAATGCTTTCTCTTCTGCAATATACTCTTTTAGCAGCCAGCAACAAGAAGAATAAGGCCCAGCAATACTATTCCCTCTCAGACTGCCTCTTTCACACCCACCTATCTGGGCCATTTTCCACTGCTGTCATCAATTACAGAGAAAGGCCTGTTCAAACAAACGCTATTGCATGAATGTGATTGATTTAAAGCAATGTATTTGGACATGGTGCCTTAGCGGGAATCCCTGTTTATGGGATTCTGACAAAAATAGGGAAATAGTAGCTTAGTCACAAAATCAAATTGCTATTTTAAAAGAAGTAAAGGCCTAGTTTGATGTCATAAGAGTTCCCATTTCCATATGAACTGAACTGTATGATAAATACATAGAAGCTAATATGTTTAAACACTCTGAACAAAGCACTGAACAAAACTCTGAAGTTAATGTCCAGTGTGCATGACAGGAAATCATCATGTATTTATTCACATTTTGATTCAGAAGACATGCTGAAGAAAAAAAAATGCTTAGGAACAGTAAGAAATGAAAACACACAGTTAACTAATACAGTTGATTTTAAGTATAAACAGAAATAATGTATATCTGACTAGTTCTTTTCCTCCTAGCCTCCCTACCATTCTTGATCTCAATGGGATTATTTCAAAGGTCATTCTTTAAAGGTCTTTCTTTAAAGGTAAAGATACATGCATATTTTTATAGGATATGGGCATAAAATAATAAGCTCCTAAAACAAAGAATTAGCTTACCTCTGTTGTCTAGAGTACAGACACTTACTAAGCTCAACATAAATCCATACTGGTTAAATGCCTTCATATCTTCTTAAGTATATAAAATGTAAGAAGTTTAGGATTGAATAGAGAACGGTTCACAGGAAATGTAACATCATACTGGTAATTTTTGTAAGTATCCATCAAATGAACCAAAAGGTGTGTTTCATTAATTAGGTAGCCAGAATTAGCCAGAGAAGGCTTACTACACCTGGCAACAAGTCTGGCAACAATAATTTCCAGTGGCAGCTTCCTGTGCAAAGGCCTACCATTTCTAAATCAATTAAAACAAATAGAACTGACCTGCTGACTCAGCAGTTTTTTGAGTAAACACTAGTCTTTCTAGAGAATGATCTGAAAGAACCTTTCAATGATGTAATATTACAATTCAAGAGTTGTTTGCTTTCTAAACTTCATAAGAGTATTTTTGTTTTGTGAAGTTTTCATTTCTTGTTATGCCTAGCAAAGTTTTATTGTTTAATTTTTTAAAAAAGAAGAGAATATTTGTTAAACTTAAAACGTCCAAACCTCTGTTAAACGCTTTGGACATTTTGCTGATCAAAAGAACACAATGATGACAAAACTCTTACAAACAATAGGAGGGGGTTTTTTGTTGTTTTGGTTTGGTTTTTTAATTTTAAACTTTCTGACATTTTTATTTCTTTGTAACTAGTAGCTGGGAAATATAGCAAGGGTGACATCAGGTAGGCTATCAGAGTCTATGTGACAGAAAGGTTAACACATTTAGGACTTCTAACAATATGGAAACCAAGCAATCTCTAACAGTACAGTGACAGAAAATAATAAGAAGCACGTTAGTGATTCTTAACCTTAATATAGACCTTGCTATGTACTGGGACATTCTCACACTCTTCAACAATTTCTTTAACTGACAGTCTAGCAAGTCTTCCAAGTTCATGCACAATTTAAGTCTTCTGAATAGGCCAATGGATGTCAATATTACCAGTTACCTACTTAAATCTATAGATATAATTTTACATATTGTTGGGATTATTGGAGTAATTGTTTTGTAATCAGTGCTACCTACACCTCTTCAGTAGACATTATTCTCAAAACTGTCACAACTGTCAAAGCCATGCTTACCAAAATATTAAAACTTTGAGGAAAGACTAGAAAAACCTTTCTAAAAATTCACAGCAGTGAATGTCTGTTTTTTATGAAATAGAGCCCTATAGAAAAATCATGGAAAGATCCAAATAGTCATCAAAGTGTTATGTTCGAAGGATGAAGTACTGCAGGCAGATTACATCACACTTTATGGAAAGATCTTTGTCACAGTTAGTTTCATGTGAAGTAAAGAAAAGCTTTCCATTGAAGCTCCATTGAGGTGTCCATTAAAGAAAGGGTTTCTCATCAGGCAGTGATTCAGTCCTAATGCTAAAAGCACCCATACAAGTTCCTCTGCAGTAACTTGAAAATTTATATAATAAATCAACTGTAAAACATTTTACCCTATGAATATTTGAAATAGTGTCACTACTTTTTACAATTTTTTAGTATGGCAAAAAGATGAGAGAACACAAAGTCCTGAAATGTTAACTTCAGGATTTTTTTTTTTTTCATTGCTAGGAAACTTACTGCACCCTCATGAAATCTTAAAATTTTATACAGAGAGAATTTTTACCAATCCAAGAAGTGCAGCCCATATTTTGTTTTCCTTTTTTTTTATTTGCAGTGCAGTGCATTTATTTACATAGATTGGTTCTAATTGTTTTCTTCCCCATTGTTAAAAAAATGAAGCAAGCAGATCTTGAAAATCACAGAAAAACAAAAACCAGAACAATTTAACAGATTAATAGATTACACTAATGAAGAATGTCCTGAAGCACAAAGGTTAAAAAAAAAAACCCTGAGATTTTGACTTCAAACAGATGAAATATATCATTAGAAAAACTGTCTACCCTACAAACAATTCACATAACTGCTCCAGATACGTCGATCAGCATATAGCCAGAAAGCTGCTCAGTGTACCTAGAAATCCTGATAAGAGATTCAGCCTTCGTGCATGACATGGGGAACCTGCTCTTCACAGATAGCATATTTAATGGTTGTCCACTAAATGAACAAAACTGAGCAGAGTTGTCTGTGCCCACCCCTGGCTTACGTTAAAGCAGGCATGGCAGAGTACAGGGGGATAAGATGTTTTGTCAATATCATGAGACATAATAGCACAATTTTTAAAATATGCATCAACTTAAAACCAAAATTATATTGCGTCAGTAACAAGGCCATTGCAGAGAATACATTTTAGAAAGTACAGCCAGTTAAGTGAAAATTTATGAGACAGCAATAACTGCCTCAACAACAAAGCTGTACTTTTATGAGCATGCTTGAACTATTCTGCTTTAAATGCTAAGTGAGGCTGATTAGTGTAGATAAACAAAAATGAGTGTGTTCAATACAACTGATCCACAACACAGTAAAACATTTCAGAGGGCATAGCTATGACAGCATGAACATTGCTAAAACTAACAGAACTTTAACTGTTTTCTGGAAGCTGAGCTTCCCCAACTACGACAAGGATGTATACAGTAACAGCACTTATTTTATCCCAGTCTTCTTACTGTACTGCTTGTTTTCCCACTCAAAAGGAAACATGAGACTGTGGATTGCTCTGGTGTTTTGATGAGTACAATCCAGTAGCCTGCTTTCAGTTTCCTACTAAAAATGGGTCTGTGCAACTGCAAATCATCTATGCTGCATGACCAAAAAATATTAGTGCAGATAATGGCATCTTTGTCTTCATTTGGTAACTGTTTTCCACACCTAACCAAGATCACCTTGAGTTGTCAGGAATTAGTTTTGCTCCCTTGCCTCTTACCTAAACCTCAGATACACATTAAAATAAGGGTGACAGTTTTGGTGGAGTGCTAAAATAGAGATCAATGAAGGACTGTGTTGTCATCTGTTTAGAAACTTTTTAGCCCATGCCTGTTTCTAACTTTTTATATGTAAATATTCATCATGACATGAAATAAAGTCAAATCCTGAGGAACAGAAAATGTGAAAGCCTTCCAATACTATCAAGTGGACAATATTTGTCCTCTGGCACCTCTGCAGAGTACCCCATGAGGAAGGCAGGTAGGCTGTTTGTTCTGTTTGCACAGCTCCAGGTCCTCCAGATTAAGACTGCAATCTTCATACTCAGATTAGCTATCAATAGCCAGCAAGGCAAAATTACTTCAGGAGGTTTACCGGATTTAACTCATAATTAACCAGATTTAACTTAAAATTGTAGACTTCAGAAAATATGTATAGGCTTTCCTCCTTGGTTAACCCACTGTTTTGAAAGATCGGGATGAGGTAATGGCTCAGCTCCTCCATCCCCAGGGTAGACAGACAGCTGAATATGAGCCAGCAGTGTGCCCAGATAGCCAAGAAGGCCAATAGCATCCTGGCTTGTAGCAGAAATAAGGTGGCCAGCAGGACTAGGGAAGTGATTGTCCCCCTGTACTCGGCACTGGTGAGGCTGCACCTCGAATACTGTGTTCAGTTGTGGGCCCCTCACTACAAGAAAGACATTGAGGTGCTGGAGCGTGTCCAGAGAAGGGCAACGAAGCTGGTGAAGGGTCTAGAGCACAAGTCTGATGAGGAGCGGCTGAGGAAACTGGGGTTGTTTAGCCTGGAGAAAAGGAGGCTGAGAGGAGACCTTATTGCTCTCTACAACTACCTGAAAGGAGGTTGTAGAGAGGTGGGTGTCAGTCTCTTCTGCCAGGTAACAAGCGATAGGACAAGAGGAAATGGCCTCAAGTTGTGCCAGGGGAGGTTTAGATTGGATATTAGGAAAAAATTCTTCACTGAAAGCGTTGTCAAGCATTGGAACAGGCTGCCCAGGGAAGTGGTTGATTCGCCATCCCTGGAGGTATTTAAAAGACGTTTGGATGAGGTGCTTGGGGACATGGTTTAGTGGTGGACTTGGCAGTGTTAGGTTTGTGGTTGGACTTGATGATCTTAAAGGTCTTTTCCAACCTAAATGATTCTATGATTCTAAGTCTAGTGCGTTGCTAAAGGAAACGCTCTGACCTGACTGTGGCCAGACTCCACTGGAGGGCACACAAATCAAGGGCAGTCTTTGGCTTTTCCCAGCTCATGTGCACTTATAAAAAGCCCAACAGCTGATGGAGAATATTTTTCACTCAAGAACACAATGATGGCAGAGTTTTCACAGAAGTGTTTGTGTCATTAAGTACTTTCATTCTTCTCTCTTCAATGTTTTGTTAACACAGCGGACTTGACCCTACAACCCTTGCTCACTCAAAACTCCCACTAGCTTTAATCAAAGAGAGTAGTTACTAGAAGATGGGGCTGTACGGTAGTAAAATCTGTTCACAGTTCTGCCATTTTTAAACATCCTTGAAGAATATCCAGCTCACTTGAATTTGGCATGTGAAAAAGCAGTATCTGACAAATGTCAAGGACCTCACTATAGTCCATTTTTTTGCCCAGGGTAAAGAAAGTAATGTGATATGTCCTGTACTACTTTAATACTCTGCCTTAGAAAATCCTCAGCTTTTCCAAGAGGTGCCTGGAATATACATTTTATGCATCGCAAGACAAACAGATTCACACCCAAACAACTAGTGGAACGGTAACATTTGCCATGATTAATGTTACTAAATAGTCAAAGGATAATGACTTATTGGCAGTTTTTCATTCAGAGCACCACATGACACTGAAGAGAAGCTGACTAAGGTTTCTAAGTACTTTCTAAGTGATTTTGAGACAGTTTTTATCAGAAGAATACCAAGAAAGAATATTAAAAAAACAGTTGACTAATGAAAAAAACCCTGCAACACCTCCCAAAGAAATTAGCTGAATTTACAAGAAAAAAGCATATATTATGTGGAAATTTAACTGAGGCACAAGTGCAGGAAAAAATCTTGCTAGTCATTAATATGACTTTTTTTAAAAAGGAGTTATTAAAATGAAAAGTATAGGTGCAGATTAAGGGATGGATATAGCCTTTGTGGGAAAAATTAAAAAAAACACAACCTGTGAAATCTAAGAAAAACAGATTAGCCTGAAACAACTTCAGAAACATCTCAGGTAGAAGGCTGGGGAAAACAGAACAAATATCCTCTGAAATTGCTGCCAAAACTCCTATTTTTGTTCCCTTTTCTGAAACAGGATTATACAACCAGATTCCTAATCGCAAATCAAACTTTCCAAGATAGTGTAAATGAGTATGGTCCTTATTTCCAGCTATATATATACATTATCTGCTACCTGTGTTGCAATTTTAGGCAGAGGGTTAAGGGCACCTGTATGGAAATATGCTACATTTTATTTCATATACTTAGTCTGATGATAAAATCAACTGAGGTCAAAATAAAATCATCCTGGGCAAAGTTTATTTTAACTAAAATGGGTCTTTAGAAGAGAATCAAAGTCACCGCTCCTGTAATTAAACACAGAAAGACACAAAAACTGTCAGCAGAGTGAATCCTACTGATTAGTCACCATTTCTATTTGTTTCTGTAAGGCTGGAATAACAACAATAGCTGTTATTTTTTTTGTATCCCACAAAAGTGAGGATAACTATCAATTGACTCTACAGTGCTTTGAAAATTAAAATATAGGTGAATAAACTGTGAAAGAAAAAGATGATTTTACTCCATTTCCCAGGGAATTACTCCTTCCCCCTGAAAAAATCCAAAACCAAAAAACCAACATGGATCCTTTTCACTAGGCAGTTGCACATGCATTCAGCATCTACCAGGCAAATGTGGAGATGGAGGGAGAAGAATAATTTGAGGAATTTTGGGAAGTTGGGAAAATAAAGTATTCCGCAAATATTATCCTTTTATTTTTCTGCGTGGCTGATGGCAGAGCTGTCTTACACGGTAAGAATTGTTATTCCTTCCTGTAGTCAAGTTTCATGTTGCCCAGAACACGATCAAAATTGAAATCTTACAGACTGAAAAAGTAATAAGAAATTTCTTGGGGGCCATAAACTGAAAGTTATGAAGAAAGAGAATATATGTAGGGTAGATACTACACAAGAACAGACTAAAGAAATAATTAGATGCATAATGTCTCAGGGAAAAAAAGAAAGTAAAGTTTTCTGAAATGGATCTAAAGTCCAAGGTTAGTGAAAATACTACAGTGAAACCATGCACCCTGAGAATGAGGTTTCTGGTGTAACCTGTTCCTTCCCTTAAAATACAATTTTGTATTTAAAATTCAAACTTGATTCTTTATTCCAACAGACAATTTTATGGATAATATTTTCATCATTTCATAGTTCCTGTACTGCCATCTTCCTTTTCTGATCTCAAGAAATTCCCTTTTATATACAATGAAAATTATCCTGTTCAAGCAGAAATCATAAGGACTGGTATTGTCAAATTTGTCAAAGAAACTTAACTGCTTTTCTTCTCACAGCGTATTCTACCCAGCATTTCTTGCACACTACTGGGATGTTGATTCTTTCTTCCACTTCAGCAATGCAGAACCTTTACTGCCAATTTAACAATTTTCTTTCTGAGAAGTACCCTTGCTTTTGCTGACATTCTGTTCCTGGGTTTGTGGTAAGCTCTTTGTAAACTCATAAATAAATGGACAACCAAATTGGCATCTACCGTGAAAACCCTTCTTAAAACTCAGTTTTGCTACAGAAATACTCCACAGAAGTACACAGCTGGTGTCTCATGATTGCTCATTCTTAGAGCATTCATGAATGTTTCTGTTGCTTTGTGTTTTCTGTTTAAGCTATATATGGTTTAAAGTAAAGAAAAAAAAATCTTTTTTATGTCTAGCATAGCTGCAAACAACTTGTGATGAGGACTCCTACAGCAATAACAAATACTAAATAATATCCTTGAATCCAAACATCAATATACAAGCAGAGTTTATTTATTTCATGCCTTTAAGGTAGATACTTTCAGTTCCATGGACAGCGCATGTTGGAAGATTCTAAAATAGTAATAATTTTTAAGGACTAGTTGAGCAACACAGGGTTTCACTTGTATATAGTTGTTTTTGCTGTCCTTGCCACAGGCCAATTCAGAGGAAACTTCTTTCCAGTGATGCACTGAATAATGTGCAAAGTGCTCTGAGATGAAAGGTGCTATATAAATTCAAAAGGATTAATGCCACACAAAGGCCAAATGCTGTTACCTCTCGTCACTTGGCACATGTCATTCAAATTAACCCAGCTTTTAGCTTTTCATGTTGCTTCTGGTCTGCTGTTGGAAAATCTGTATTACAGTTCCTGAGAGCTGACTGTTGAAAAACTGTAAATGAGGTCTTATATTTCATTCCCTTACCCTAAAGCAGGGTCAGCGGTACCTATAAAATTCCTGACATACACTATACATACTGCTATACAACCTCTTCCCAAAGGTCTTGAATGATGGAGAATCCACAGTCTCTGCAGACATGGCTTTATTTTCTATTCCATTCTCTTTCCTCTTCTAATTCCCATTAAGTAAACTGAATGGTGCTTGCTGCAATATAAAGCTACTATTTGCACTCCTAATGAAGTCTGTTAAGTAGCCACAAATACTAAGTGGAGAACTTGCATGATACCACTATATTTCTTTATCTAGCTTGCTGCTATTAAGAGTACCTGAGAGTGTTCAGCAAAGGAATTAAATACCCTAGGGTCCTGTCTTCTAAATTAAGGTCCATTTTAAAGGTTATCAATCCCCTGTGTAAATAATAACATAGGATTTTCAAACTCTGGAGACCTCTCTTTCTGTAATTCTTGTTTGCCAAAGGTGAAGACTGCCTTTTTCTTGCTTGTTGGAGCAAGTGGTAACATTTGTTGGTTTACAGAGTTGCCACACCCAAGAGAAATATCATATTGTTCTCAAATTACCTTAAATCACAACTGGCATTCCTCAGTGAAGAATATATCTGCATATAACATGCTTTACTAACGCATTAAGAACATACACAGTGAAAAAAATTCCAAATTGGTGGAGCTTATGGCTGGTTCCTGATAAGCCCAGGCAATTAGCAACTCTGGTGCTCCTGGTGAATGACCATCGACTTCTTCTTCCTAGCCTTCCCACAGGAGCCTATTGCCTGGTACTGCCCAGCTGTGAGCCCAACTTCCCCTTGCTTGCCCACGCAGCAGGGAAGCAGGAGGCACGGCTGGATCCTGCTCCGTGCTGAGCAGCAGCACAGAGGTGCCAGTCAGGGGCCCAGGGTGCTTTCCAGGGCTGTTTCCTCCCTGCACACCGGGTTATCAGGATCTTGTCCCTAGCTCCGTTCAAATCCAGAATTGATTGCCCTTAGGTAATAGCAAGCCAAAAGCTTTAGGAAAGGGTAGGGTGGGAGACGGGGAGGGGAGGGAAGAGACCACTCAGCTTTTGCTGATAAGCCTGTGGATGTTTGAAGATCTTAGAAAGATTTACAAGCTTCAGATGGTACTTTAGGGACAAATATTTTTTTGCTTTTCTGTTTTTACCCAGAAGAATGCTTTTTATTTGTAATATGATACCATGTGTTGCAGAAAATGCTGAAGGGTTAACTAGAGAATCTTCTTCCCTTCTAGTTATTTTTAAATATCAATAAATATTTTATGTCCCATATAAGTTAGTCAGCAGCACTTTTCAAACCACTTTGAAATTAACAGGTATTTAAGTTATTCAGTTGCTTTTTTTTAACCTCAGTTTAATGTAAGGCTTTCTTTTGGCAGTGGATAAAACCCCTGAACTAAAAGATTCAGATTGGAAAGGTTACATTGTCTTTAGTCAGTAAGGCTAAAAAAATTAATATCCCAAAACTGAGATATTACTTCTATCAGAGAAATTAAACTTCAATGAGGAAAAATAATGATCCAGGTGACAACATTGAAAAGTTACCTAATTTTATGTTGTAGATGGGCAGCTTGTGAAATTAAATGTAGACGCTGAGAAAGCAGAAAAAAAAAAATTCTGGCAGCAGTGCTTTGATTCCTTAAAAATGTCATCTTGAGAGATCATGAAGAAAAATACTAAAGTATGTGGCTTATGTTTAATTAGCATTTTTAATTCACAGAGTTAACTATATAGCACATATGTGTGTGCATGCATAAAAAATACTCAGTTATGTTATTACTAGTTACGCTATTAGTGATGTAACTAAAATTTAAACATTCACAAATGTAACATCAACAGAGAAATCAAATAGGCAAGAAATCAGTGCGTCAGAGTCCAATACTCTCTGACCAGGTTCTTTTAGATATTCCATGAGGGGAGGAAGTAATGTTTAATATCAAATGTACTTGTTTGAAGACCATTGATGTTACATGGGATTTCTGATTTAGCAGAGTGATACAAAATATACTGAAAACATAATACAAATGTAAGTTACAGTTAGCAAAAAATAGCAATTGCAGTACACAGTTCAGTCGCAATACCAATGTGGTCCCCATTACCGGTCTCTATAATATGCTCATCATAATGATGCTGGGTGTCCCCAGTCGCTGGGAAGGAAAATGTGAGTTGAAGCCAGCTGATGCCCATTGCTCTCTTTGAAATCCTTTTGTTAGTTGTTTAGTTTTTATACTCTCTGTTGGGCTGAGCCATGTATTCACTTCTCCCATGCTGGTCTGGGTAACTCAGGGAGACATTCACAGTCCTTTAATGACCTCAGGGAGAAACATTTACACCACCAGTTGATCCACTGAATGTTGATAGCTGTTTAAAATGAAGGCTACCCTCAGTTCCCCATTGTGTTGAGATATAGTCAGCTTCTGTGCAACAGCTGTGGTCAGTCACACCCTGCATTATTCCCTGAGCTTCATGGGCACATCCTCCTCACCCATCTCCTCTGAGCTTTCTTCCATTGTAGGGATTTATTGGTCAGTGACACAGTGACATGAAGAATCCTATTTACTAATAATATTTTTAACTATGCAAATCAAACATCTCACGTCTCTCAACATGTATTTTTGCTTCTGAACTTAATATTTTGGCTTACAGAAAGGGAAGAAGTTGATCAAATGGTTCAGGGTAAAAATTAGAAAGACTTTGAGGAAAGATCAACATCACATGAGCTGCCTTGTCATGTTTTCATTAAAATCTTATTTAAATGATGAGCTGGTCTAGAACTTTACCTTTATTTTATCTATTAGTTCCAGAAAAGATTTTTTCCACTACTGGTTGCATAACAGTCATGTTACTAAGAGCCAAATCCTAAAGTTTTCATGTACTTTTTGAAAAGGATTGGCTAAGAAATCTCTATAAAAGCTGTGAGACAGACCTTGCTTTCTGTGAACAGTAACTTATCCATTAGAAATATCACCAGTACAGTTAAAAGTACATTGAACATTCACAAAGGGTGGATTTTACCCTTGTACAGAAAGCTAGTATTAGAACCAATGTGCTACTGCAAGCCTGTTTAATTCCAAGGCTCTGAGGATAATGTCTAGATGACTATTGTAAAACATCAAAGGTCAACTCAGTCTAGTATTCCCTTTATGAAAAAGAGGTTTCCCTCTCTCATTCACCACCCACGGATTTTTCAAACAATGTTTTGTCTTTTTTGTTCCTTACCCTACCTTATGTATTCATCCCATAAATCCTAACAGTCAGAAATCAATGCTCATGTCTGTATTGAAACCGGAGCTTTCATGTTCAGGACATGGACAAATAATTTGTTGCACTGTTTACATCATCTGAAACTGGCCTAAATACAGACGTGCATAAACATAGTTGCATAAAACACATGTAAGTATTGATTAGAAGTACATTAGGAGTGAAAAACTTAAAGACAAGTTCAGTCTGGAGAGTGTAATTTCTCAACAATTAGGTAGTGCCAGAACTGACCTATGCTTAAATGTCTTTTTAGCTGTAACTGCTGTTCTTTACCTTTGCATTTGATAAATATCCAGTCAATGTATGAATAAGTTCTGTCCAGATATAATTAAAACATATTTAAAATACCTTAAAGAAATTAACTTTATTTCTTTTATTCCCACAGTTCAGCAGTTGCTTTGGCTGCATACATCTCTCCTTACCCCTGCCCCCAAATTCATGTCACTGTATCAGATCTGAGACAAAGAAAGTGAGAAGCATATCTAAATACATGGATGTCAAGGGAGTGATTTACCTAGCAACAGTAACTATGTGAAAGTTTTTCAGAAATGTCTCCCTGTGCATGTGATGGTACCTTAATGGCTTGGATTTTAGAGGATTAAGGAAATGGCTGGGAGAATTCTAGCCAAGCAAAGCACCAAACGACATGTAATGCACATACATTCTGGGAAATATAATGCCATCAGTGCGCAAGGGAATTTATGCACATCCTTTCCATTAATACTGTAAGGATTTTTGCTCATAAATCCATAGTTAGAAAAACATTATTCTACCCTGTGCTACATTAGATATGATAAATATGTGAACAGAGGAAACATGTTAGGATAAATGTTTCTGAGTTGTAATAGCCATCATTTTTTAAAAGCAAACCACCACATAAAGAATTATCTGAAGTGTTACAACAATAACCCCGAGAACAAGGAGAGGCAAAAAGCTGACATAGCACTGTGATATATAACTATCTACTGCTGTGTCAGTGATGGGTACTGATGACAGATAACCCAGGGGATCAAACCCCGATGTACACAGTGAACAGCTTTGTCTTAGGCAACTACATTTGATAGATCCTACTGAAAGAAAACTGTGTTCACATCAATTCAGCATAGTAACAGGTGAGCATAGGTTAAAATAATGTAAATCCAGAATAATCCAGCTGAGGACTTAATCAAAATCACTGTACATAAGGCTCCAGACTATTTGAATTCAACATACAATCTAAAGCAGAATCTCCAGGTGAGATCATAGTTCTCCGAAAAACATACCTTTTCTATTCCACCCTATCTCCCCTCTTCCCACAGACATTTGGCCTCCATTCCTGTAAATTCAGTGTCTTTCAAAAAGATCCTGTAATGTGAGTCATCAGACCTTTGATGTAGATACCCTGTAGTGAGCCCCCAACAAAGACTAGAAAGGTTAAACAGAAAAATCTGCGTTTATTATAGAAAAGTAATTAACTTTTTAAACAGAGAAAGTTCAAATTAGATCAGACTGAACAGAAATAAAGAAGGGTTTACAGCTAACCCTGTCCACAAGGTCTTTGCTTCCAGGTGTGGTTTTAGGCAACTTAATAATTTTCCAAACTGTAGCAAACTCAGCATGTTCCAGATTGGTCCTTCAGTCATCTCTGAGGGTTATCAGGGTAGTTGCTGATCCTCTGAGGAGGATCCTCCTTCTCTCCTTTCCCTGCTGCACACTGCAGCCCTAAAACTTTTGCTCCCAATTAACAAACTCAGTTGCTCCCCAGGGACTGTCCCTGTCCTTCAGGAGTCTCCCTCTCACCCAGTCTTCCAGAAACTCACAGCTGAGAACAAACAGCACAAAACATAGAGTTCATCACACAAGTGATCATAGCAATGTTTTCTTTGCTCCTTCTTCTAAGACACCATTTCTTCTCTCAATATTTCTTCCGCGTTTTCCTCTTCTATAGCTCTGAGCTATAAGCAACCTGGCTTATCAAAACCATTCCTATGTCTCTGCCTTTCCCACACTGTATTTCTTCAACTTTGAGTCTTTTGCACATAGTTTCACTCCCCCTCTTCCCTAACAATGATTCTGACTACTTGTCTTTCCCCTTCCCAACTCTTCATGTCTGAAAAGGTATCACCAACGCAGTTCTTCTACCTCAACCAGTTTCTTCTTTCAGACTGTCTGATCTGGAGTGATCCCTTCTTTCTCCTTCAGGTTATCTTCCCACATGAGCAGTCAATTCCTCTTTCTTTTCAGACTCTTCCACTGATCTTCAAAAGGACAGAGCATTGTAACATCAAAAGGATAGTATCAGGATGGACAGATATGACTCCACTCTTAATAATTTTACAAGTGATGGGAGAATGTGGCTTTCTCACAGTTTTCAAATGTATTCATTACAGATTAAGAGAATCTCAGGGAATGAGAACAATACCATATAGTAGGAAGCACTACCAACCAAACACATCCTGAACACCAAAACAAAAGCATTTTACCTAAATTCGACTGAACTCATGCAGTCAGCAAAATTTTACTGACAGATCCAGTAGCCTTGCTATTCTGTTCAATCCTTGCTGAAGAAACATTTGCAATTATGTGTTTTAAAGCACTCCAGGTTTTACTTTCCAGAGAATTGGTAACTTTAAAAATTCTATTTTACAAACTGTAGCTAAGGTGCTATGATTTCTGTTATTTGGACATTGACTTCTCTTCTTTCCTCATCCCCTCCCAAACATTTTTCTTATTTAGTTCCAGTATATGGAAGTATATATGGCTGGTTCTAGCCACATACTTGCTACCATCATTCGTTTCATTGGTAAGAATCAGTAAGTGGGCATAAATGAGGTCCATGTTACATGCTAAGAGATCTGTGATTGAATAGTCTCAATGTAGCCTAGCCTTAGCACTCCCAAGCTGTACTCTCTTTTTCCTTTTCCTGCTATCATGATCTGTACTAAGATATTGAGGTACATGGTTCTCACTCTATAGCATGCAGACCACATGCACCCACTTTGTTTGCCTGGGTAGTTCATCTCATCGGAACAGCTGCAGAGCTGAAGGACTAGTTTGACATGGGTGTCAGGCTTGTATCTGAATAACACCTCCTCCTCTTTTGTTTGTCACACCAGACTAATTAAATACTGGCTTTTCTGTATATCTAAACCAAGAAAATCACAGATAATCTTCACTGCTGTTCCTTTAACTGACAAGTGCCTTGACTGGAGGTCAGTGAGGTCCCATTATGTTCTAGAAAAAAGGGTAGAAACAAAAAAATCCATGAAAAAAAAATCAACAATGTACCACCTTTAGAGTTAGCTAGTACTGTTTTTCCTGCTAGCAAAGGATTCACCTGTTAGTAAATACTGATCTTTTGGGAAAGTACACACACGTAATGCCTATTTTCCTTATAGCAAGGAAGGAAGAAGGAGAGGCAGCCACTGTTCCTGAGTGTGGTTCTTTCACTGGTTAGACAAGATTCTTGCCAGAACAGAGAATTACCTGCTCTGGTTGAGAAATATCCTAATTTCAAACTGCTACCAGCACAGAAAATAATAGCCACTGATGACATCCATCTCCACTGAACTGTGTGTTCATGGGCAGCATGAAGAGTCAGTTTTCATAAAGTCCCAGATCTTGAAAGGCATGGTACATGAGTTTTGCAAAGGCTAATGGGAAAACCATTTATGCAATGCTATTCCTGGACTACAGTTTAGAGACCATGAATAAGGATATTCTGTATTTTCCATGGACCTCCTTATAATGGTACAAATTTTAGTAAAAAAAAAAAAAAATTTGCAAAAGTTGTTAGTTAAAAAACCAACTACAGCACTGTAATTCTTCAAAGATTATTTTCTTCATTATCAGTGTATGCTAGCTGTGCATTTCATTTTACTTTAATTTTTTTGTCACATATTGGAAAGAACTGTAGACTGTTATATTTCCTTTCATGTGCCCATCACTCAATTTATAATAAAAATTCCAGTGCGCATCAAAAAATACAACCTGTTCTAGAAATTTGTTGTGACAGATTTAAAATGTATGAAATTTTACAGTATTTGTAAAACTCTTAAAGTCATGTATTTCATTTCCAGTAAAACGACTTCTTTCTGGAGTAGAGTGAGCGTACTATACATCCTGTCAATACTGTACAGTGTATGTTTACAAAAGTATCTGGGCAAACAACAGAGCATACACTCTTACAAAAAGGACATTTTTTAAACTGGCATTTATGACACACATTTGTTGCATTGCCAAATGGCTCTGTTCATGATTGGTTACCAACTGGTTACCAATATGCATTTGTGTGATTTAGTAGGGTTTAATGTTTGTTGGTAGCTTTTAGTGGTTATACTTTCCAAGAAAAATTATTTTGGTTCAGTGATTAAAATGAGGCCTACATGTATTTTCTATTAAATCTATTATGCAAGCTTATCTTTTAAAAGTATATTACAGACATGCTCCCTTGGTTGAGATCCACTTCATATTCCCAGGTTAGAAACCACAAAACACAGTAGAGGGGGTTAAGATCTGCTTGCTGCTGCACAGAAAAAACCAACTGTTTGCTAAGATTTAATTGCTGCAATAGGAGTCAGCTATGACTTCAGCATTAGTAATTGATGCAGTTTGAGAAGTTACCCTCTCCTGTGATAGGAATTGAGGTAACAGTGTTTTGCTTATAGTGGGTTACAGTGTTGTAATGTGAGTAACAACATAATTCTTTTATATAAGTATCAGTCCTTTTTATTAGCATGATACAGCTGGTTTGATAAGCCTTTTTATATTACTTATAAGAATGAAGTTTACTGCCTTACATATGGAAAGAGCTGAATGGCAACATTTGACCTCATTCTTACATGGACTGGTAAGCCTAATTACAAGAATTTATCTCTTATCATGGTGTATGTATTCCTCTGTGGGGCTTACAATTCTCCAACAGTCCTATTTATATTAAAGCTTTCATATAGTCAGCCTCATTACAGAACGTTCTTTTAACGTTCAAAGACTTTGGATGATACTTACAGGTATTATTCTGGAAATTCTTCTAATAAAAACAATTGTCTGTGGATATAACTTCATGACACTCTGACAATTACTTAATTGCAACATTTTTTTTCCCAACATGATGTGCCATTTAAATGATTTTACTGAATTAAATTGTGAATAACTGGGGAGTAGGAAGGGTACCCTCTGTACCCCCATTTTCAAATTTCTAAATGAGAAATAATAATGTTCAAATCTGCATGAAATGTATTGCACAGTATGTGAAACTGACAGATACATTTTTCTGTCTTCCCTAATGGATTATGAAGTAGTTGACTTTTTGCCAGAATATTTCCTCATTATTTGTTCAGCTCAGAAAAAACCCTCATCATCCACCCTGTGGCTCTGCATGAATTGTCAATAGAGAAATCACCAACTAAGCTGAATATGAGGAATGGAAGTTAGGGTTCTGTAAAGTCTACAAAAGACTAACTAAGTAGCTAAAAAGTCCTACTCTCTTCACTGAAGTTAAAGGAAAAAGCACATACTCCTTGACAATACAGGACTGGCATCCCCTGTGTTTCAGCCATGAGATGACAGTTTCATTGCAAAGGGTTAATAAGGCTGACTGACAGTGCAGCAGAGAGAAGCCCTTGAAGTTGGCACAGCCAGCTATTGGAGGATTGGTGTTGGAACGTGACTTGGATAAATGGAGTTGAAGGACCAAAAAAACCCCCAAAACACCACTCTGTTTATCAGCTCATCATTGCTAGTCTGACCTGCTGCAAATGGCATGAAAACAAAACTGTGAAAGGTTGCTTCCTGTAAGCAGCTCAGGCATTGTAGTTGCTCTGGCTCTTAATAAGAAAAGTGCTTCTCTCCAAAAATACTCCCATTTTATATGATTTGTTGTAATACTTGGGAAGGTGGTGCAACTAAGATATACAGAGACAAAAATAATTTCCAGATTACAAAGTAAATATCTAACTGAGAAAACTACAAAAATTGAGAGTTTTGGCTGCAAAGCAAGAAAGAAATGTTTCCTGCTTGTGTATTTCAGGTAAGAGACAGTGCTGGGTACTGAATGCAGCTATAAGAAAACACAGAGAACTGATTCTTCTAAAGTGTCATGTTCTTCCAGAAAAGTCTGAGATCTAAAGGCAAAGCAAGCTAGAAATGTCTGGACCTTCAGGAGGTGCTTAGTACCTAGAATGATTATGGTTGGTGTGGTCAGAAGAGAAAGCAATGGTAGCTACATGCAAAATACCTTAAATTTTCTGTATATGTGATATTAGAGCACAAATAACTTAGCTGAATTCTTGTGTATATTGACATTCTGGCAATTATAGCCTGCAAAGATTACTGTCAAAACCTGTAAAACAATTTGATAATTAAAACTAAACAAACCAAAAATGGAATTTCACTCATCCTTTCTGTTTAAATGATCACTATACTGGGGGGGGGGCGGGGGGGGGGGGTTCAGTTAAAGAAGAGTGTCTTGAAGCATTTTAAGCACCTTTAGTTTCTTATGCTATGACCATTTATCAAGTGAGCTACAAATTCAAGGTACTTTGCATTCACATGGAGCCCTTAAAATTATACCATTAAGACACTAAGCCTTTGCAGTGAGTTAGTCAGTATACTAAAAAGATTATTTTCCACATTCTGCAGGAAGCTTGCAGAAGTTGGCAGCTGCTGCTGTGTCTTCAAGGCAGTGCCGGAGTAAGGAACAATATAAAGACTCTACGTTAAGCTATGAAAAGCATTATTCTATAGGAAATATGTAATAGGAATAATGGACTCATTGAGATCAAGTTATTTCACAGCTAGCATGTTCACATAAGAGCTAGCAAGCATGAATACTTGCTGTACTTCGTGCTTGTAGTCACTACTTCAAAGAATATGCAGAATTTCAGTTTCATTAGTATTATAATCTGTTTTGATTTGGTGAGATTCCTATCACTGGAGAAAGGAATAAGCTACGTAATACATTTTAATGTTACCTTGCTGGTACTGCCAATAGAAGGATCTTCAAACCATTCCTTCTTTGGGCTGCAGTACATTCAGGCACCTGAAGCGAAGCAGAGATATGAGTTGATGTTCGATCTTTAATGAAAAACTTTGATGTCTTGGTCTTCTGCTGTCCCAGTGAATTTCACACGAAGATGTCTGAGGTCCAGTTCATATACAAAGCACTTTGTTATTAGGAGGAAGAAAAGTATCATCTGCTCATGTGGGTTACATGATGAATGTGTGACTTCGTTTTCAACTACCTTACTCTCTTTTGCTAATAGTCTGGGTTGCACCTGTATGCTATATTACTCTTGAATTTCATTACTTCTTAAAGTCCATCTCTTTCAAAATCATTCACTACAGAATTGTATCTCTACTGGGTATTTCTGGAAAATAGGCTTCCAGCTGTATGTTCCTCAAAGAAAACAATATAGCAGAAAATCTTGTATGGATGTTACAAGATCTGGTCCTCTTAATATCATGGATATATCTTATATTACACGGACATTGGCAACTCTTGCATGATCCACAAAGTTGCAGAACTCCCAGCAAATGGAGTCTGTATGAAGAAGTTTCTGAAAATTCACAGAAAGCATTAGAAAAGTTGTTTCTCTTTGTCCTTCATCTGTTCTGGTCCATCTGGTCAATTCCTCATGTTTCCATATTCACCCATGTAAAACAACATCTTGATAGATAATTTGGCTAATATTTCAAAGTGCTAAATGCTCTTTAACTCTTGTAGAGTCTTTCTCTCCATTTCATTGACTAAGCAAACTACACAAAAAAGCTTCCTTACAGGCATAATATTAATTGGTGCATTGCAGTGCAGCAAAATAGTTTGGACGATCACTTATTTTTTAAAAAAATAACAGTTTAACTTATTGAAGTTCAGTGGAAGTACATTTTGCACCCCATAGTTATGAAACAACTAACACTTTTCAAAAACAAGAGCAGGGTGGAGTCATAAGCATTCACTAAGTTCATTTCTCCTTGGATCTAAGGGTTGGTTTAAGCTTCTGTCTTCCAAAGCATTCAAAACAAAACACACTAAGAAATCAATATTAGAATTCTATCATCCCATCAAGAACCTGGACAATGCAAAGATAGAGTTGCTATGGAGCCACAATCTTTTTCTTTCTGGGTATGCAATAAAATTCTATTTCTCAAGCAGAACAAAGAAGATAATTTTTGTAATTACTATCTTGAGAAGTTATTCCCTCCTTACTCCAGATTTTGTAACAACCTAGTGGATATTTTTTTAGAAAATCCCAAGGTATTATTATTAGATTCGCCACAATAGATTGTCTTTTATTACCACACATGATGACTATGTTTATTTTCAGAGTGGAGGATGAGCAGTCCATGGTATGTGCTATGACTCTTTCTCAGGTAGAGAGCAGCAGGAACCAGCTGCTCCAGAAGAGAAGGCAAGCCAGTAGCTGAGTGACAGCAGGGCAGGAGGGGCAGCACCCTCAAAGATAAAGGGCATAGTCCCACGGTATTCAAGAAAAAAGACCAGGTCCAGTGATTGCATTCAGCTGACAGTTCAAATCACCAGGCTAGCCCATAGCCACAAGGCAGGTCCAAGGTCAAGCTGGAAAGTCAAGTCCACAGGTCAGGAGCCTCAAAACATACAGGTGACCACAGGCAAAGCTGTAAGACAGCTCTGGCAAAGACAAGGCTAAGCATCTTGGCTTAAAAACACCTCTTGTGCAAAGAGGAGCAGGATGCCAAAAAGGCTTCTCTCAGCCTTTTCTCTCCAAGCTCTTTCCCCAGCCCTCTGACCTTGGGTCCCACAGCTGCACCAGATCAGAGCTGGCCTTGAACACAGGCAGTCAAACCCCAGCAGAGAAGGAGGGGAAAACTCAGGACTCTGACCCATAATTAGCAATGTTAATTTTTGCAACTGCCTGCTATACCTGGTGTGAACAGTTACTACTGGCTTTCATAAATTGAATAAATTAATAACAACTCCACAGCATTTATCTGAAGACCTCAAAGCAATTTAGAACAATTAATGAATTAAGCCTCTTACCATCCCTTTGATGTGTAGAATTAGTTTTATCTCCAGCATACAGATGCAGAAGTTGGACACTGCAAAAGAAATCCTAAACTCAACAGCAGTTTGACCTCAATGAGTGAGGCCAGAATTTCATCCACAGAAGTCAAATGAGTTTCCTAAGATCACAATAGGGGTCCTCTTTTTTGTTTCAAGTCCCTCTTTTTTGTATGGAAGCAATTCTCATGACAGTTAATAGGCTTGCATTACCTTTTTTTTTTTTTTTTAAGAGCTCAGTTTACATTTGTAGCAAAAACAAGGATAAAAAAGTACAACCTCTTTACCTGAGGCTTACAATTTAATTCTAAACCTGTACTTGCTTCTAAAATGCATCCTTTATAACACAATAAGTTTTTCAGCTTCCTTCACTGGATTGAATTGCAGCCTCAGAATGTAGCATGTACTGAGTGCATGTATGTGCTGGTTTTGGCTGGGATAGAGTTAATTTTCTTCATAGTAGCTAGCACGTTTTGGATTTGTGCTGAAAACAATGTTGATAACATAGGGATGTTTTCGTTACTGCTGAGCAGTGCTTACACAGCGTCAAGGCCTTTTCTGCTTCTCACCCCACCCCACCAGCGAGTAGGCTGGGGGTGCACAAGAAGTTGGGAGGGGACATGGCTGGGACATCTGACCCAAATTGGCCAAAGGAATATTCCATACCATATGGCATCATGCTCAGTATATAAGCTGGGGGGAGTTGGCCAGGGAGCAGCAATCACTGCTCAGGGGCAGGCTCGGCATTGGTCAGTGGGTGGTGAGCAATTGCATTGTGATTTGCATCACTTCTTTTGTACATTTATTATTATTATTATTATTATTATTATTATTATTATTATTATCATCATCATCATCATCATCATCATCATCATCATTATTTTCTTTTCCTCTGCTGTTTTTAAACTGTCTTTATCTCAACGCACATGTTTTACTTTTTTCCGATTCTCTCCCTCATCCCACTGGAGGGGGAGGGTGGAGGGTGAGCGAGCGGCTGTGTGGTGCTTAGTTGCCAACTGAGGTTAAACCATGACAGTGGCATATCATTTTGTGTTGTCTGAGACATAAAACACTTTCCTGTTTCCATAGGGTCTGTTGTTCTGTTTATTAGTTCCTGGATGTAAATAAGGCAAAATGTTATTTGGAAATGAAGTACCTTAAGATCAGAAAAATGAAAACATAGAGATAAGCATATCTGGTAAAAATTTTCACAGAAATCACTGAGAAACAACTGAAACAACTGAATTTGCTAGCTTGCAGATCAAACAGGGTAAGAAACCTTGATAAGAAGATAATAAAATTAATATTAAACTAGCTCTTTATTTGATCATATAGTATAACACTATGGATTAAAATTGAGTGTCGAAAATGAAATTTACTGTATTATGTTCTTGCTGATTTTTTTGGGTCATGTGACAGTAAATCAGCAGCTCTCTGGTGGTGCACACTTCCAACCTCCTCACCAAAATAAAATGGAAAGAATAAGTTCCTATTATCATTAATGAACTGGAGAAGGTTATAAAGGGAAAAAGATAAAAGAAGGCCAACTGTCTACACTGCAAATTAGAATCACCTCACAACCAGGTCAGGGCACAACAGCACTTTAATCAAATTCTGTACAGTTTGTGTTTGTAGTATTGACAAGTCCTAATTATAATGAAATACTATTTGTTCCCTGGTGTTAAATGTTTCTGTTGTAATGACAATAGTGATTTGAGCCAACTGAGCTTATAATTCACTTTCTTGGCTAAGACTGAAAAGTTAAAAGTGAAAGCAATAGAAAAGAGGTGGAAAAGAGGGTAAGTATAGGCGGGGTGCAAAGATGTTGAAAAGTCCTTTAAATCTTTTCTCTACTTCTAGCAGAGCCTGTCAGTTCAGCATCACATTGTTATCCAAAGGCACTTTTAAAACTGCAATGCAAACTAAAAATGGCACATTGCTGATCACATTACTATCTCTTGAAAACCATTAATATTCATTAATATTAATATAATTAATATTCACAAGTTTTTAGTTATGTAGTCACTGCAAACTTGGATCACTGCAAAAATGTGTATCTATTTCTTTGACTCTTGGACACTAATATGAACTCTGGTTATTTGAACTGGGGAGATGGTTTTGATAGTCATCACTATGATGCTCCAGCAGCAATGCTGGAAAAACTAGTCAGTAACATCATTCAGTTACATGGTAAAAAGAAAACAAAATATAATAGTGTTCTTGAGCACAAAAGAATAAAATCTTTCCTGAACCTCCATAAAGATGCTTTCCTATGCACACAAGTATAATCTTATAATTTATGTTTGACTTTCAAGAGAAATTTTTTTCTGAAGTTCATGGACTTTCTCAAGAACCCTCTCTTAGATTTTTGGTGCTTTAAAGATTGTTATCTGAATCATAAAAACTAGTAAAATTAAACAATTTTATAAGATTACAGTGTCATTTTCTACATGTTCAGAGCTTCAGCAGCCTCCTGGAAAAAAAAAAAAAAAAAAGAGTATTCTCTACCTCATAGCAGTCAGGTTAATGGCAAAGGTATGGGATAAACTACTAGGATATGGTAGGTTGTAGTCTAATCTTCCATTGATTAAGGGCTTAGAAAAATTAATCATGCCACCATCTTATCCAAAGCAAGAATGTCCTATTTGGGCCATTACCTCCAAATTACCTGCCTAAAATGAAATTTAATATATTTTAGTCAATCAATGTTAAGTGCAACCATCAAATACCTTACAACCTGATTGGATCTTCGTGATGTCAGTAACTATTTGCAGTGCATAGCGCCAAGTTTCTCAACCAAATAGAGCTGAAATAAAGTGGAAACCTAATGCTTTAAAACTGATGTAAGTACTCTCTAACCTTTACATTAGAAATATGTCTAGTATGTTTGAAAACTATTATTACTTTAAGACAATTTGAATATTTTTAGATTATGTAATTCAGCATATGACATTTATAACTCAGGAAAAGTCAGATTACAGCCAATGCATGTTTGGCTGTTTCTAGATCAGATACCACAATTTTCCATCAGCGAGTAGTGTGCAAGATCAGCAGTGACAATAAACAACAGCCAAAGCTTTATGATTGTATGAAAACATCTTTCTGTGTTTCCTGGGCCTGTGAAATGTCTAAACTAATATAGAAAATAATACCACTTATAACTTTTTTTTTCTCTCTTTTTGGTCTTTGTTATAAATAAAACTTAATGTGAACTGTTAAAACATTACAGTTTCTTTTATCCAGCAAATTTCCCTGTTAAAGGTGAGTTGCATATCTTGGTGAGGAAGCCAATTATTTATGAAAATATTATCCTTCTTTGTTCAAAAAGTCACTGTTCAATATTTTTAATTTGTAAAATTTTGTTTCATATTCAAACATGCTGCATTTAGATTAGTTCAGATGAAAAAAAACTGAAAAAACCTGTGTTTTGGTGTTTGTGTTTTATTTTCCCTCTTTTCTTTTTAAATTTTTCTTCTTTCTATATTTCCTATTTGTAAAGAAGGAAGCTGGGGAAGAAATCTGAAAAACAAGGGAAAACTCAAAACTGGAAAAGAGCTCTTCTTTTTTGCTCACTTACATTCCTTAGTGACATTCACATTTTAATTTAAATAGGAAAAGAAAGCAAGAAGTAAAAAAAAAAAAAAACAAACCAAAAAACAAATCCAAAAGCAAACAGAAAGGGCAAGAAGAGGCAACCTTAATCACTGAAATGTGAGTTACCTGACCACTACTGATTATTTCTTCTGAAGTTACACCTCAGCAAACTATTTTAAAACAATAAAAAAAGAAAAATGAAAGTAGGTGTTTACTATATGGCAATGATAGAGGATCAAGGAAGAATTACTTGCTTCTAAAAGTGAACAAGTTTTATGACAATAAATGTAACAATCATGCCCCCCTCTTTGCTTCACTATAACATTTCTAAAAAGATCTTTTCCCAGTTCCTTCCTGCCTGACTTTTTGCTGCAGTTCTAGAATGTGAAGGTACATTTTTAAGAAAAACAAAACTAGTGAAACAATATATTGTCAAGCCACAGTAAAGGTTAGAGAAAAAAGATTAATTAAAAAAAAAGTTTTCAGAGAAAAATTTTAACTGTGTTCTCTGAGTTTTGGATACACATTGAAAGATGTCAAAGGAGTTTACATTATCCTTGTTCAGGGCAGAGATCATCTGAGAAAAGAAAAATCATCATACAATAAAACAAATATTAGAAAGCATAACTAAACGTAAATAACATAAATAATTGATTATAACTGTCAATAAAATAACTATAAATAAAATTAATTTAAAATTACAATACAGGAGACACTGAAGAAAAAAAAGAATCAAGAACAGAAGAATAAGAAGTCTGAGGCAGGAAATTAAAAAAGCAACAAAATCACATAAGAATTAAGAAAGAAAAAAGAAGCTCCCAAGTTTAAAGAAATAGGAACATGTTCTGTAAAAGAATAAGGCCAAGCCTGGAGTTTTGAAACATGGGAAAGCACAGAGATGGAAAAAAAAAGACCAACTGACCAACCAAACAAAAAAACTTGATTCACAGCTATAGAGCTTTTCTTTATATTTTGCACATACAATACCGCTAACGTTAAAAATATCTCCCTGTAATAGGCTTTGGACCTAAAGCGCATAGTCTCTGGACAGTATCCATGGCTTTCACTACCCCTAAGAGCATAGACAAGTTTTCCCACACAGTTTATGAAAGCACTCTTTGGAATTGTATATTTACTATCAGAAAGAAATCACACTCAGGAACATTGATTTATGAGACCAGTCTCACAGTTCTTATAGTCAAGCATAAAGTCCTTGGCAGAGACAGTCATTTAAATTTTCCTTTGAAGATAGGTTATCATCTGCATACCTTCTGGTACTACTTTGTCTAAATTTAGAGAGGTGATATATACTTCTGTGGAAATTAATGGATTTACACCTGTGTGGCTGAATAAAATGTAAATATTATGGTTTCCTTTGCCTAATGATTTTTACACATAAAAAAGTTTCAGATTACGTGTAAACAACTGACTTTGTGTATTATTCCTCCTCCTCCCGTATTGTCTCTGGAGGAGAAAGATACTCATTCATGATATCTTGTAGGTGAAAAGTCAAGGAAAGAACTGTGCTGTCATGTAGTCAAGGAAAGAAGCATGTTGTCATGTAGTTCAGGGAGGTCCACACTTGACATAGCAGCAGTGGCTTGCATTCCCCAGAGATTTTCTGTATGCGTATACAGGAGAAAGTTTGTTTCTATCTACCTTGTTCTTACCATATGATCACAATCTTAACCCTTGGCCCTGTGAAGGCATCAGAGCAAAAAAGAGCTACAAGAGCAGTTACTCCTCAACCCCTCAGAGAAAATATGACAAAAGCAGCTGGATTTTGTGTAGCAGTCAACATTTGGAACATTTTATTACAATCTGGATTCAAGTGTAAGATGAATCTTTTTATACTGTTTTTGCTCTTTAACCTGAACAAACATGGAAAAAACATAAATGAGTAATACTGAGTGACAACTATTCACAAAGGAGATAGAGAACAAGCTGACGTTATATTCTCTCTTTGGGTCATCACCCTGAAATTCTCTTGTGATCTGTAAAACAACATTTACACTGTGAACTTGTGCATTACAACCCATGACATGATTTTATTTTTTAATGATGAATTGTTCTGAACTAAAAGCAAGGCAAGTTTCGGAGTCACAGAAGAGTTACTCAAGAGTATGAATTCTGAAGGCTCAAAACCAAGATTTTGAATCCAACATTATTATATTGAAAATACTTTACTTATTTTTAGCCGATATTATGACTTGATTCATGGGGCAACCAGCGTGATTTCTGGATACATGGTGCTAGCACTGCTGTATGATGTCTTGCATGCCATTGCCTGTGTAACCAGGCAGATCGTTAGGTGAAGACAAGCCTGGCACAAAGCTGGGTCTCTGCTCTCTTTTAATTTTTTTTAGCATATATGTCTTATGTATGTATTCTTTCCTGCTTCCATAGGGAAATTTGCATCATGGTTAAGCAGAATCCACTTCTAAATCTCTACTTTATACTAGCACTTAGCATTGATAAGATCTGTTTCAGGGACCCTCACATTTCCCCACTAACTGGGAATAGTCTGTATATGATTCATGCAGCTGTATTTTACTCTGCTGTTTAAATAGCACACTGTGTGGGCAGAAGTGAGTGAAAAGTTACATAAAAGAAGGCAAGAACTGGATTCTGTCTGAAATTTGTTCTAGCTGCCCTAAGTGGCCAGCTGGGCACAGCAGACTGGGTGGTGACTGACTCACAGAGTTCCTTGTTCAAACAATTTTCATTGTGTTGAAGCTGGGAATTGGCCGTTATCTTCTCTCAACACCTTCACAAATTTGCACTAAGTCTTCACTTTGAGATACTTTAAATGGTTTCAGAATAACTATTTTTCTTTCATACCTTGTTTCTCTACCCTGCCTCTTCTATGCTTATTTCATTCTCCTGGCTTCCAGATCAGGCAATCTTGGAACAGCACGGATCCCATTTGAAATAAGTGAACGTATTTCAGCTGTAGCCCCAGCACAGAACAAAATATATGGCTGCTGACTTGTCACCGCATTGCCCTGAAAAAGTAGAGCTCTGGTGAAGTAGTTAAAAATCTGCTGCAAGTGCTGTTGAGAGTCCACACACTACCAGTAGCTCAGTGAAGCACATTTCTGTTGCACTTATTGCAGCCATTTCTAACATTTTCATTATTACTACATGGGTTCTCCAGATAGGTGGGAGTGAACAGGTAGGTGGAAACCAAAGCTCTTCCCTGTTCTCAAACTGTCTCCTCATCTCTTCTGAGAAGTCATCCAATACAACACAACTGGAACAATAGCCAGGAAAAGGCCCCTGTACTTGCTTCCAACCCTAACTACCATAAAATGGGAAAGAAAGGTTCCCCCTGACTTACACAGCACTTAAGCCTTAAAGGTTAAATATTTGCCCACTGTTTTGTGGTTTAGGTGGTTTGTGAATGATAAAAATTAAGATAAGAATACAAACTTGACTTTACTATAGAAATGTACTCTGGGTAAATATGAAGACTTTTGTAGGCTTCTTTTCCAACAGCATCAGGAGCAAAATCTATCTATCTCCAATATGATGTCACAGCTATTATGTAAACAAGACGGGAGATATTTTAATTCTTTTTTTTTTTTTTAAAGGGGGAAGCAGATGTCACTGAAAATTGAAAGCAGAGTTATGCTTGGATGTAACAGCTTGAATACATCTGTAACTTTAGCATACTTGAAAAGTTAATTCTTCAGCTTCAGCAATGTTAAAAATGTCCTTGAATGGTAACAGCAATGAGTCTGCAACATGCATCACTTGAATCTTTTATTATGTTGGCTCCAGTCTTTGAGAGCAACATGATGTTGGTGAGCTGTTACTGCAGAAGCAGGTACAGAAATGCTTTTGGATTGTTAGTTTTTCTTTAGTTCCTTTTGCAAACCTTGTGGTGCTGCTGTAGCCAGCTCGTGTGAACTTCTGGTGGACTTAGTTTGCCTTAATTGCCAGAAAAGGCTGCAAGCTGTAGTCAGTCTTTGCAAACCTATAGGCTGTTTAGTGAGTTTTCTCTCACTAAAGTTGTATCCTGATGTCAAGCCTTTCTGTACACTCAGGGAAAACCATTACTAGTACCAACATGGTAGAGGGGTAGAAAGGTGCCAATGGTGAAGTTCAGGCATTTTTCTGTGCTTCCCTAGCCACACATTCCTGATCCACAATGGGCTGATTGTCAGCAGCCATCAGCTAGCCTCAGACACCACAGCATGCAGTGTGGGTCCCTTTCTCTCTGCAGAACTCTTTTTTTCTACAGACTTTTCTGGGCTCCACTCTTGTAATAGAACTCAGGGTAGCACATACTCATGGACACTATCTTGCTGTATCTGAACCTGTGTGATTTTTGCTGCTACATGTTGAAAAGAGACAGACACTTATTACTATCGAGCTTCAGAGACGTCCAAATCTTAACAGACAAAACACTCCTCCCCTCCACACTCAAAGTGAATGTGCTTAAAACATTGTCGTTAAGTCTTTCTTACTCTTGTGGGAGTTCATTGAAACAATAAAGTTGCACTTCTGTTGTCCTGTTAGACATATAGTTGTCTTTCACAGGAAGACAGAGGCCAAGGCCATGAAAAAGCTTCAGACTGATGGATAAAACCAGGAGAAGCATGCTGTCAGTCTTCCAGGCTGAGATAATATGCTTCTAGAATAAAAGTGATGCTATCAGAGAAATGTATCTTTGTCAGATAAATAAAAAATAAGACTCTCAGTTTTCTCTATACTTCATCTTATGGATGACAGTCTATCATCATGAGGTACAGAGGAAAGTGTATATAATTAAATGGCTGGAGTCTGGACAGTGTTGATTTGCTGAACACTCTTTTGTGATGTTTCTTATCAAAGCAAATGGGTTTTAGAGTTGGCAACAATAAGATAAAATGACAAAAAATACTGTCTTAGAGTGATATAACCACGTGTTAAGTCAATGCCCTTAACGAAAAGTACCATAGACCTTCCAAGCAAATGTCTTTGAACAAGGAGTACACTGTAAGAAAACAAGATCGTAGATTTATTCTTTCATAAACAGCACCATTCTGTAGATATTTCTGAATTTGTGTCTCACTATACACTGAACTATATAGTATAAAAATACCATACAGTCTTCTTTTTTCAAGATGGATTAAGTTTGCATCTGTTTTTGTTTTAGCTCCCATCCTGCACTAAATACACTACTGGGAGACAGAACCGAAGTTTTTAACGTGTAAAACCTAGGGAATCCAGAAGTGTTTTTCAGCTCCAGTATCCAAATAAGTATAGCCACTTTGAGTTTGTAATGTTTGTCAGTGGTTAGGACTGATGCTTGTAATTTGGTTTAGTACACAGGACCATTTCAAGCACAATCTGCTGTTTATTAAGTTAGTGGGAACCTTCTGACCTGCTTGGATGACATGGAGATACTACTTAACATGAATAGTCATTAATTTGGGGCTAGGAACCAATGTATTTGCCATAGCAATATTTATTATTTGCAATGTTACCAGAGTGCTAGTACCATTAACAGTTCCAAGCACATATCTAAATTCATTACATATGCTGTAAGCAATAATTTGATATGTAAGGTCAGAGTCTGCCCTTGTTGCCCCAACAAAAATATTCTACTTTCTTGGGTTTGGGGCAAAAGGTTTCCAAGCTCACTACTTCTGTAGGTTAATCTTTACCATTTCAATGGAAAAATAGTACACTGTTGATGAGTTCTGACTACCAACCACTAATGCTACCACTTTAGTATGGATTGTGCTGCACTTGAGTTACAGTACAGGCCCATAAAGGTTCTATAACCCCATGCAGGACTGAGATTGTTTTACTAGGAAAGAGTTAAGCCTTTATGTATTCCAGAGAATATTTTGCCTTTCCTTATATAATCTTAAAGTTCACTACTTTAAAATGAAAGGTTCGTTAGTTGAGTGTGATTTTTCCAAGAATGTTTGACCAATAAATAGACAAATTAATTTTAGCCTATTAATTCAGTGTTGTGAACTGGTGGGGCTTTGAACAAATAAAATGCCACCTCCCCACCCTGCCCCGTTATGGATAGGAAATCATATTGAATTCAAAGTCTTGAAACACAGGGTGGCAAGAAAGGTTGCTGCAAAAAAAAAAGACAAAAAAAGGTAGAAAAGAACTTTTCACTCTGTTCAGAAGACTTGCTGCGACCAAGGGGTTTGCCTCTCCAACTGCCTTCTATTTCTCAAGTGGGCATACACACCAGATGAAGAACAGTTTGTCAGTAATAACACAGGGTCTTTCTGCATGATAGAAGAAGGCATGATCCTTTCTCCTTAATATTTTTATCATTATCTGACTTGTCTCTTCAAGTTTAGTCCCTTGCTGTGGTTTTGTTCCCTTAATAATATCTGTTCCCATAGCCAAATGCCGAGGTGCTCCTTTCCATACTTTAAAAAGCTGATCTTTTTATAAAATCAATTGGTTGACATTGCTGCTTGCCTTTCTTCACCAAACTAAGGTATCTGATAACTGCATTTTCACTTTTGCCATTAGTATAAAAAAGTCTTCTTCAGTTGAGCTATTGCAGCTTGTCAGGGAGGTATTAGAATTTCTGGTAGTTCTCGGTCTGTGTCATGATCAGGACTAATTTTTTTGAGACCTGCTTACACCTCCTTAACAGTTGTAGACTGATTAAATATTTGGAATCATTATTTCAGCCCATACAAAGCACAGCTCAGTTGCATTCATCTTATTTGAAATTGAATTCGTGATCTGATTCTAGGAATATACAAGTGTCACAACAAATATTACATGTTTTTATTGGTGTAGTGTGGGCATTTATTTGGTGGGACTTAAGACTGTCAGTTTTCTCAAGCTGAGTCTCAAATCGTTTTGTGAAAGTTGTGACTGCTACTTGTAGAAGTTAACTTCTTTTAGATCTGGTAGACAGCTGTCTAGTTTAATCTGAACTCAGTCATAGGGCTCAGGTGCCCTTTGAAATCTGAAGTTTCAAAAGGTAGCTTTGATCATTCTTTGTCTGCATTTTTTGCAACACACTGCAAGATGTTACCAGTCTGTCCACACCAAGTGGAACAATTGAGATGATTTTATTTCAGATAATGTCATGATTTCTCTCTCTTTCTGTCTCTCCTTTTCATTCTCAACTTCTGTAATCAGTGTAGTTTATGGAAGTTTCCGTAACAGAAACTAAGGCATTTTGTTTGTTTGTTCCTTGCAACACCTGGTGGTTTTTCTAATTCTTCTTAATAATTTCAATTGCAGAAGGTAGACCAGCTATCTCAATGTAACTCAGCACCAGGAATGTGTTATCATCAGACAAGTGGGTTTGTGCCATGTGTGTCCAATTCTGTTAGTCCCTCCATTGAGGTTATATTCATACACTGACAGTCAAATTTAGGCATACATCTTTTTTGTAGGAAATGTTTCCAAGGAAACCACATTATTTGCAGTTCTAGATACTGAAGATAGCATTGTGTGGAATACTAGTGACAGTGTGTTGACTTACACAACGCAACCACAATGAGAACCTTGCAGGATCATGGTAGAAGAAGGAATGTAGGCATTTGTATTGGAATCCACATCAATTTTCTCGCCACTGAGGACTATCTCTGACAATAGCAATTTCTAAGCATCCCTTGTAAAAGCTGACACATAAATAGTTCCTACTTTCTACAAGACCCTCTGCAGACTTCAGTGGCTTATGAGTGGCTTCTACAATTCAGTCCAAACCCATCAAAGTTGATCTGTACGTGCTGGCATTTGACCTGATTAGTCTCTAATAAAGGAGGTCAAAACTATGGTAATAGATGCATGGAATAACATGGTAATGTCATTGAAATGTTGAGGAAGATGACCCCAGGTTTACTGCTGGTGTACTGGCAAATGTAAATTCAACACCAAAAAGGTGATTTAAATCTCTCTTCATCACAAGCAGAGAATCCTGTCTTTCACACAGTTACACTCTCAAAGAGGTCCTTATATGAACCTATCACCAGTAAGACAGCAGGAACTTTCCAATTTAATTTCCAACAGTCTATTGTGAGATTCTAAGTTCCATTAGGGTTTCAGATGGACCATTTATTCCTACTACTATTGAAAAAACACATTTCACTCTTAAGGAAATCCGATGTTTAAGCCAGCTACCTCTTCTTTTTTGCTTTTTTGATGGTGGATCCTTATTTTTTGTTTGTTTGTTTGTTTAGTTTTATATTATTTTCTACACTCCTTTTTGCAACCTGGAAACCCTACTAGCAACCCTCATAGACCCTAGGAGTTTCTGTGGTTTCCCAGATCTAGTAAATTTCTTACAAAATAATTTTGGCATTGGAATTAGATTTTAGCCTTGTTCTTCCTGTGACGTGATATAGGCTCTCTTGGGAGGGGGAGTGTAAAAGAAGAGAGTGTAAAAGAAGAGAGGAGGGGAGTAAAAGCATTTCCTGCCAACCAGGCAGTGTCACAGTCAAAAATCTCTTGATAAAACATTTTTTTCCTTTTTCTTTTCTTCCCCAAACAAGCTGAAAACAGAGACAATTCATTACACTTAAGAACAAAAGCAGTAACCTGCCTTTGCTCTGTTCTTTTCTGTTTCTTCATCAACTTCTACGAGATCGAGTCTCCTAGGATCATTGCCACCAAAGAATAGAACCTCTTAACCTCTCTTCTCCTTCTACCTAGAAGTTTGTTTAAATCAGACAGCTGAGAATTTTGGCCCTAGTCTGAGACCCAGCATATGTGCCTAGTTTTCTTGTAAACTCAAACAAACCATTCCTTTGGATTCTTTGAAAGGGCCCATATACCCCTTTATTTTATGACCAATACATCTAGATATTTGGTAATTTCTGTCAAATTGTGTCATCAGTTTTTACTTTCGCTGTGTTTACTGATGCTCATATACTTACTAATAATTTATATGGACTAAATGCTGATAATTGTCTCAACATAATAGTGATTTCAGAGAGTATGAAAAAACCTGCTTAGGCCTTACTGGTCTCCAGTCTAAAGAAGATGAATTGGTCTCCAAACTCCCATGTCCTCTACTTCCCTTCTTTATCTCTATTTACAAAGTTAATATTTAGCTTCCCGGAAGTCGTGAGCTCATGCATGGCCAGCGTTAGTAGCTATTTCCCATGCTGCATCCCTTCTTGCTTCCGCATAACTTTTGAGCTCTCTTCAGACTACAATGATACTTTCCAACCTTTTGTCTTTTTTTAATCCCTTATGTGGGCTTTACTTATCCTGCAATGGATTCTAATTTTCTTCTGGGTTTCTTGTCTCACTTAGAAGAGCTTTTAAGCTGTGCTTTATGGTTATGCTTGGCAGCTTATATTTCATTTACAAGTACTGCTTCCATCAATAACTAAAGGAACTTTATCCCTCAGACCAAGATTAAGGCAAGTAATTACCTTTGTTTATATGTTAAATGATAACAATTAGAAAAATCGATCAAAACCATATGATTTTAATTATTCTAACACCAAAACTCATAAACCAGTGGACTTTCAATGTGCCTGTGTTTTATGTTCATAACTGTAGGGCACAGGCTGTTCTCTCCTTGAAGTGACACAGGTGAATTCCTTTAAACTGTGCTCATTTCAAGTTTCCCATCCATAGGCTTCTGAATGCTTTCAAAGAGAATGACTTCCAAAGGTAATAGAGGTTCCACAGGCTGAACAATAGCTCAAATCTGTTTTGACATGAGTGAAGGGATTATGGTCTCAGCAAGCTTTTCCTTCTCATTCACCAGCTTGACCCTCCCCAGTTGCAAGTTTCTATCTGACCTCTGATGACAAGGCTCACTGGTCTGAGACAGGCATTTCCTGCTCTGGATTAACATCTGCACAATGACACTCATAATCATAATGTGGAGGAAGGCATAAAATTAACATTTGTTTTCAGTACCATCTTTTCTTCATCTTACAGGCATTAGTTCCTACTATCAATCCTCAAAGGAAGGAAGGTACATTTACCCCCTGAAACAGTCCATACATTGCATTATCTGATTTACCACCCAAACTGTTTCTAAAAGGTTGGCCTTATCTTTATATAACAAAGAGCTTGACACAAAAGGTCACAGGCTACAGCTGGAGTAGGTAAAGGACTTTAATACTTGGTAGGAAGTCCTGAAAAAAAGATAGCAGGCATGAACAGGTCTTCTCTGGAAATTACTACAATACCTCAAAATTTCTTGGTGATGTTTTATATTGTGTCAGCTAGGTCTGTGCCTTATTAATGTCCCATTCTTACTAAGTTTCTGCTAACATAAAATAACAAGACATTACATGCACCTAGACTATTCCCTCTACACAAAAGCACGTGTGCTAGCATATTTCATCTTAATATAGTTAAACCTTCTGAGCAGTTGCAAAATCTTCACTGACTAGCAGACATGGTTACTGCAAATCACAGTTTCTTCTTTTGCCCAGGTCTTCACAATATCAGTCATGCTAGTTAGTACAGGAAATACTGTTCAAAATAATGACAATTAAGCAAAGCAAGCCTCAAACTCAATAACCAGCAATGTTGCTCAAGAGCCTTAGGGGCATCTAATGAGATGCAGCCTGGATAGGAGCCTTCCAGACTCTCTGGTTCTGCCAGGAGGAGTAACCATAGAATCCACTTTAAAGTTGTACCGAGTATTTGTTTTGTGGAGGGACGAAAGAAGGGCTAACCAGAGTTTGCTCACCTCTGCTCCTGTATTGAAGATCCTCATTTTTGCTGTAAGGCCACCTCTCTGACATTCGCAGTAAATTGATTAGTTGTGTCATTTCTTACAGTGTGTCCTCTGTGTCATGTCTCTGAGAAAAGTTGTCTCAGTCAGCACTGTTTCTTATCGTCTGTACAATGTGCAGCAACACATGCCTCATGGGAGAGCAGTAACGAGCAGATAGTCCTTTTGAATAGAAGCCTGGCTGCTGAAAAATGAGCTCCTGAGTAAGAGACATTTTCTTTCACTGAGCCTTTCTGGGCATCCATTACCCTCCTAGTGTCTAAGTTCATATGCAGGTATTAGAGCTGCCTGGAAATTTTCAAATGGCAAATGTGGTTGCACTTCTAGTTAAAAAGGGATAAAATGCAAAACTTTGGCTTCTCCTGTGAAGTGGAAAATCCACTGCTCATCAGCTCTGATTGCTAGACTGCCTCTCCAAATATCCCTAGAGGAGATGTGAGTGGGTGATGTATGTCTTATGCTTTTTTCTTATTTTTCCACACAAAGGGAATAGAAACTCTTTCCCCTCAGGATTTTTGATCACTGGACTTGCATGGAACTGTCAGTCTTTGCAAGAAAACTGTATTTTCTGTTTACTGAACTCAGTTGCTGATAATATATAAACAAACAAAGCATTCTGAGGAAATAAGCAGTCTCACTGCTGTATTATTTATACTGTAAAAGGAATTATATTATATTGTACTTATTTCGAAACAAAAATTCAGTTTACGATTTTATCTTTCAGTATAATTTCCCACTAGATCCCAACAGTTCGCCATACATGTAAGTCAGAATTTAGTCTCCACTGACAATCAATTTAAGATTATGTTTGAGAAAACATGTGTCTTGAGTTACTGCACAGTGTGGTTGCAGGAAAGGGAAGTAGGAAAAAGAAGGCATACAGTCTACATTTACACAGGTAAATTAAACATATTCAGGAACATCCTCTGTCACCGATGCCACCGGCATGGAACAGCCTTTTCTATGTGATTTTAAGTTCCTGTTTCCCAAAACAAGTCAGCCTTGATCAGACTGAAAATTAGCTGACACGGAGCTGACACAGAACATATTCCACAGGCTTTTGTGACTGTTCAGAAGTATAATTGTCTAGCACAACATGCCTGCCATGTTCTGCCATTATCTACTGTCATCACACTTTTTTTAAGAAACAGCCTGCCCCATCCTCCCTAGGTCTGCAGTCCCTGATGAGCTTTCAGTACTCCAGCACACAGCCCACAGCTGCTACCAGTGTGCCTTGAGACACTCCAGCCCCGGAAAGTCCTGTTGCTCCCACTTTTACTGCTTATGTTCAGGCTAGATGACCTTTTGTATCTCCTTCAGCCTTTGTAGGAACCAAACCCTTTCTTGCTGTGTGGCTCAGACATCTACTGCTCTCTGGTGTCTTCTTATCACACTGGATGGACGTGTGAAGTAGTTATGCCTACTGTGATACTGGTGGAGGGCAGTGGGAGAATGAGGACATTGAAGTGGCGTAGTACCATCTATAGCAGCAAACAGGAATGCTCCCCAGAATGCGGACAACAAACTGGATGTGCAGTCAATACACTCAAGCACAGGGCTGCCACTCAGGTGGGCCTATAGGATAAAAGAATGACCATTTGAAATTGAAGATGGACAAATGCAGAGTCCTACACTAGGAACAGACATACTCCCTGCATTGGTACAGTGTAGCGATGGACTGACAGGGGTTTAGATCCACTGAAAAGGCCCTAGTTGTCCTGGTGGACAGCAGACAAAACATGAGTCAGCAGTATGCTCTGGTAGCAAAGGCAGCCAGCAGCATCCTGTATTGTATTACTGGGAAGTAATGTCACTAGGAAGTGATCACTTCCCTTTACTTACAAGACCATGTCCTAAGTAAGTACTGCACCTAGTTTTGAGCCCTCCAATACAAGAAAAACATTAATAAACTTGTGTGTGTCCATTGGAGGGCCCTCAAGATGGTTGGGGGTTGGAGCATGTGCCCTGTGAGGAAAAGCTGAGGGAACTGGGGTTGTACAGCTTGGAGAAGAGGTGGCTTTGAGGGGACCTGCCAGTAGCCTTCCAACTCCTACAAGGAAGTTGTTGAGAAGACAGACCCAAGCTCTTTACTGAGATGCATGGCTGGAGGACAAGACAGAATGGTCTTAAATTATGACAGGGGAGGTTCCAAGTAGATTCAAGGAAAAAATTGTTCAGTATAATTAAGAACTGGAGCTAGTTTCCCCAAGAGATTGTATAACCTCCAGCTCTGGAGGTTTCCAAGATCCAACTGGACAAAACCCTAAGCAATCTGATCTGAGTTGCATGTTGAACCTGCTTTGAGCATGGGGTTGGACTAGATGGCTTCACAAGATCTCTTTTGTGGGGTGTTTTCACAGTCTACCCTTGGCAAATGGCCTGAATAACAGCATCCGTTAGGGTAAGAACAAGAAGCTATTTAATGTGTGTGATGGGTTGAATATGCAAAACTAGAGAGCATTTGCCCACAGCTCATTGTGCTAAATAGGAAGACAACTATCAGCCCCCAAATGATCATGTAAAATGGGAAGACAGACATCAGCTGGAAAAAGAATAACTGAGGAACTACAGAGGGACTTTTGAAATGAAGCAGGAGTCAGTCTGAGAAGAAGTATAAAAGAAGTATGACAAGTTGTAACATGTGGGTAGACACCTTTGGAGTAGACACAGAAGCAGTAAAAACCAGGTTTGACACTGCTAGAAGTCATCCCATCAGCATCACACCTCTGCCTCGGCCTGACAGAGCAGTCTGGTCAGATGCCATAAGCTGCCTGCTCTCTGGCTAGGGGGCAACAGTACAGGTTACCACAAGCAGGGACCCACACCTCCTGGGGTGCATGTGAGCTCGTGGGTGCAGCCTCACCAGCTGCAGGGAGCAGCACGGGGCCCCACAAGGTGAGAGCACCCACAGCTCCTGCAGGACGTGGGTGCAAGTAGGGGAGCCTGCACCCCCAGAAAGGGCAGGGACGTACTTGTAACCCACACGTGCTGTTAAGGAGGGGTTGTGTGTGTAACACTGTGTGTATGTTTGTGATTAGAACTCCTGGGGATTAGTTATAGAGACATATTTAGAAATTTGTATGGATTTATTAACATTTTGTAAATGTGTTCTGCTTTATCTGCTATATTAACAATATTCATCCTGCATATATAGTTCATTGATTGCTGGTTAATTACATGTCATAAGCAAACTAATAAACCATTTCAAACCTGCTCTTGGTTTAAATTATGCAAAACTAATAGTTTTTCTCTGTGACACCTTCCAACATGAATGATTCTGTGATTTTATCCTGTGATAGCATTTCAATTGTCAAAGTGTGCTTAGGAATTCTTTGGGAAGGCAGTAGTTAGCACAGGCCAAATTGATGTCCACAGACATTTCTGCGTGTGCTTGAATTCACTAGTACAGAGGTAGCTAGTCTCTTGCTCCATGCACCCAGCATCATGCCCTAATACTAATAAGTTTCAAGGGGACCAGATTTTCCAGAGCTGAGCCCTGTATACATTTAAGAGCGTGGTACTCAGGGCATTGATTTTTTTTGGAGCACAACTCATCTGCAAGCATCAAATATGGGGAATAATCTGACCTCTTCAACCTTTCTGAATATTTAACCCAGTTTGCTTAGACACTGGAACTGTGTAATCTATTAGCTGTTTGGGGATAACTGAAGAGGCAGAAGGAAACAAAGGCGGAATTGCAGCCTCACAGCATTCTGACCTGTCCTAAAAATTCTTAGAAACAAGCCTACCATTATGCCTTAAGGAACTTTGCTGTTGTGTTTCTCCTTCCTGTTTTTCAAGACACAATCTAGCCTTTAGTATACAGCTAAATTGAGATTATATTCTCACCCCCTCATGAGCATGTGCATGTCTTTTGGTTGTAAGAGCAGATATTGCGGTGAGTAGCTGAAGATGCCCAGTCTTGCATAAGGGCTGCTGTGCTCTTTACATGGGAAAACGAGAAGAGTTGTGTTAAATTCTGAATTCACAAAGCTCAAACTCCAGATGACACTGTTGTTCAAACAACATTACACTTCTCATCTTTATATAGACTGCAGGAGGCTATATTTTAGACCTGTCAACAGGGCTAAGAATCATAGCCAACACAGGAAAAGTTTTAAATTCCTGGCAGTATTAGGTGTTGCTGGATCCAAGTGATGAATGGAGAAATGAGAAGATTAAGTAATGGACTCTTCGTAAAAAAGAGGTGAAAGTTTGGGTCAGTACAAAGGTACAAAAGTAAAATGAAAGAAGCATTTAGGAAAGCAATTGCACTGTACATTATAGGGGGAACTCATCTTTACACAGGCAGGGTCTCCACAAGCCCTTATAGCTAGTTTTTCTATTTTTCTTTCTTGTGAATTCTTCCTCTTTCTTCTCTTTGACATTCTGTTCTCTTACAGCACCATGTAAATAAATGCTCAGAGTTAAAGCTAATCCTCACAGAGAGATGTAAAAGTCTCTAAGTGAACAACTCAATGACAAAGAAAAGATTGGCTGAGGCAGAAATGTGAGTATTATTTTAGTATCATTGGTACACTTTTTATCAGCTAGCACAACAGTAAAGAAGATAATCTGACTAGATCTAGTACTTAAGAAAGTGTATGCATTAAAAGAAAAAATCAATCTTGCACCAGGGACTATGGGAATCAAAAGGAAATATGGAAAGCCAAACTACAGGTCTGTACAGAATTAACTCCCACATCTTTAACTCACGAAGACTGCTGGACAGTCTCTGGACAGTGTCACTGGAAAGTAAATAATGTGAAGAGGACTGATAAGCCAAAGTGAAGTGTAAAGTAATAAGGAGAAAACTGTAGACAATTGTCTAATACTTGCTTCAGGATCCTAAGCAATGCTTTGGAAGATCAGTGCAATCAGGCTGAAAGAAAAGACATGCAAGATATGCAGAAGAATCTGTTGCTGTATCATAGTTCACAAGCATAAAAGTCCAACTGCTTGTTACCTTGCCATTTTGCATGTGAAAAACAGGATGGAGCTCCGGAGCCAACTATGTGAAAAATTCAAGAATTGCTTCCATCTGAAAATTGGTTTGAGCTAACCTCTACTTTCACTGCTAACCTCTACTTTGACTGTTTAATTTCAGAGTTCATCCCTAAAATTTCCTCCTCTTTCTTCTGTTTGTACTAAAATATCTTTATGATTCTGAGTATAGATGCTGCTAGTTCTGGCAGATATTTCTCTAATAAGTTTCACTGGGCATGGCTTGCTGTGTCCTTTGTGGGACATACTTATCTGGTTACATTTCTAAAATTCATTTTTTAAAATGACAGGTTGCTCACCTATACTGATAGAACAGCGAAATGCTTTCCCTCTTGTTCTTATCAACTTGCCCATCAAAACTGAATGACTGTTAATGGAATTAAAACCTTCAGGGAAACAGTTCTTGTAGTGAATGGACCATAAAATCTCATTCTGCTGCTGGGACTAAAAAACATCTGATTTTTCTTTCACTGCAAGTAAAAAAAAATTGCATCAGAAGAATTTTCGTCAATAAAACACAGTTTCCATTTTAAGAATATCATTTTACAAAGATGACTTCTGATAGAGAAAAATCTAGACTATTTCCTTATAGATTCAATTTATTAACATTGAATGCTATTAGCAGCTATTTCACTACATCAGGCAAATTCATAGTGATCTTGCAGAATGCTTGGATATCACCAAATTTGATTCTTCTCCAAGAAAAAAAAACCTGCAGTGTTTTGTTGAACTCCTCCCACAATCACAAAGTGGAGTCTCCAGACAGTAATTTAAAAGTGAATATATTGAGTTTGTTTTCAGTTTTACATTCTTGAAGGAGTATTTTTTTATTAACTGGGAATGACCAATTTCAATTTTATTGTTTAAATATATCACAACAGGTGAGACAGCAATATTGTTTTTGGCTGTGCTAAGATGTTAGTCAGCCAAATATCTTCTATTTTTACAGGAATCTTTATATATAGAGGATCTTCTAATCATGAGAAAAAAATTCTGAATCTGGATCTGGCTCTGCAAGACTGATTTATATACCACTAAAGATAGAGGAAAGGCTCTTGCTGCTTTATATGTGGAGGGACATCACTCATTTCAATCACCACATTGTCACCTTTAAAGACCAATTTGTTACCCTTTCACTTTTATTGTTGAAATTACTGGCATCAGGGAAAAAATCATTTTATAGAGACTGCTATCTAGAATAAGTAACTACTCTAAAGCTCACTTTTAGACTTGCATTTCTTTATGCTTTCTGCATGGATAATTCCGTATTCCTGTCATACATTGGATCATAGCTTTTGCCATTGACAGCTCCAAAGTACAGATTTAAAGAGAAGTTGGATGAGACTTTTAGGCAACTTATATACTTCCCTTTTCATTCCTCACTCACTTTTTACTACCACAAGAATAGAGGAATTACCCTAAGTAATGGCAGGCTCTTTGAACAAATGCATGTAACAGGCATAAACATCACAGCACATGCCATATTCTTTTATAATATTATGCAAAAACAACTTCAATTTTGGCTACAGGCAGTGATATATTGACAGTGCAAGGCCAAATTAATCCTGTCTGCTCTTCATAAAAGGCAAGTAGTTAGAATATGCACATGAAACTGAAGCAACGGTTGAACTAACTTCCAGTGTTAATCCTTACAGTCTTTGGAGAAGTGTGCGTCCAGATCTAAGTTTTATGAGTTTGACCGTGTCCCTGGCATAGGTCTCCAGATTACGGTATCAAAGAAAAAAATTCCACATTGGCTGGTTTGGTTTTTTTCTAAGTGGAAAAATAAACTTTAAAATATCATTATTGTACCTGGAGAGCCTACTATAGTGTTTGCCAATGACATGATCTATCTTCTGCCCTTTTTTCTCTGACTAATCTTTCCCTAATAAGGACTTTTTATAAAAACAAATGGGCATATTTTTTGTTTTCCTTTGCTACATTTGAAAAAACAAAAAATAAACCAATTATTTGGACTGATTGTCAATATTTCCAGGTAAGGCGTAGTTTATTTCATGAAATTTACTCCATATCGTCTGCTGTCAATAAAGCTTTTATATGCATCTATATTTATCTATCTGTCTGCCTCCAATAACAGCAGAGTCTATGAGGATGATTCAAATAATAAAAAAATGAGTAATGTGGATCAAAAGCCTGAACACCACTATGCAAAATGATCTGTAAGCACCTATGTGGCTCTCCACAGTTGCAGAATTTCAGTCAGAATTCCAATTGCAGAGAGCCCTTTAGGGATCTGAAAGTAAAAGAATTAATTTTTCTTCATATCTGCTTCTTTCTTTCCTTGGCAAGCACTCTCATTGACAGAAGACAGCTCCTTCTTAAGGCAAATGAAGTAACAGCAGCTGACAATGTGTGATTCATGCAACCTGGGGTCTTTCAGTGATTCTGAAAGGCTCTGTCTACATGAATATAATGATGCTTTTGGGTAGAGAGTATATTGGCACATTGTCCTTATCACACATTAAGCCCATCATTGTTGGCACACAATATTCTCATATTAATAAATCCAGTAACCTTCCCCTTTCTATCTCTACAGTAGCCTGACAGTAGCCGACTGTCAAATATTACTGATGGTCTTTTAAGAACAGAAGGCATCAAACATACTGAAAGTATATGAAAAGTAATAAAAATATTGAAGAAATGAAAAACTTTGAAGTCTACATGTATAAAAGGAAGGTAAGACTACATGTTTTATGCAAAGGATCAATGGTTACCAATTATTAAGAAAATAAATAGCTCTTATTGCTGGGATTTATAAAAGGGAGATGGTTGTAAACAACAGTTCTTCTATGGCATACCAGGCATAAATAAGGATATTTTATGAAGAAATAAGGAAAGAGTTTTTTCAGGGAATTTTACTTTCAGTGCCGTTATAGCATATAGGATGTTTTCTTCATCATAAACTAGCATGTAAGCTATTTTATATATGTTCTAAAGAGACAGTTATGTTTCCACATCTGTAGCTGAATTGAAAAGCTAGAAACTGTTGAAATAGCTTCAGGAATATTTTTCTGAAGACACATTTTAGAGTGTTTTCTTAAGACTTTTTTTTTAAGATTCTAGCATGAATCCCATCATATACACAGTATGTAAAGATAAAAGTCAAAGTACAAATGTAGAAGAGCTTACCTTACCTCTAAGTTCCTTATCTGAAGTTCAATTAATTTTGAGTGAGGGATCCATGCCTTTGAAAATCTTTTGCTGTTAAATTCACTTTACTCACAACAGAATAGGAGGGAATCTCCCTATAAAGAGATTAAAATGGCCTAACATTAAATCATAAATGTACGTTGATAAATTATGATGCTAGTGTTGAACTAGTGGTGGTCTAACAATACAAGGAAGGCAAACTTTATGGGGAAAGTATCTCCTCATCAACTATAGCATTTCTTCTCAGGCATGGGATTTGTCTGTTTATTCACAAGTCGTCATTATGCATACATATATGAACAATCCAAATAGCACTCACTTTAAAGACAGTTGTGAAACACACAAATAATGTATTAATGCTGGAAAACAGCAGGCTAGTCACAGATATTGCAGAAGCTGAGCGAGAAGCCCCGTGAATTATTTGCTGAACTCTATTTCTGGGCAGCAGTGAATCAATTTGACTACCACAGGGTGGCATTGTCAAAGAGGAGTTACATTAACATCTAGTTTATGACTTAAGCCAAACTGTTAAGTCAAAAGTCTTCCTTCCCCTGAAGAAAGAGGGACAGTAAATTTCTGATAGTTTACAGCTGCAGTAAATTGGGATAATCTTTGCATTTATTCAGTGGTACTAACCAAGAAGATGGAAAGTCAGGCCATAACTAAGCCCAGTGCCAGCCCCTTGCCAGAGATCCCATCTAAAGTGTGAGTAGCAGGCAGAAAGACAGATTTATTCATGTGTACTTGAACACCAAAGATGTAACAGGGCTTTCTTAGTTACCTGACTGGTTGCCAAATCAAATTCAAGTCTACTCCTTACCTTCTAGCCAGCACTTTGTCACTGGCAAAATGAATAACAGTCCCCACCATGAGCTTGCGGTAAGATGAGCTTTATTTTAATAATCACTAAATAAATGTTTCCATCCTATAGCTGCCTGAGTTTTTAAGCAGTTTGTGAAAACTGAGTTGCAAATACAGCTTCATTTTCTTGTATTCAAAAGATAATTTTATGCCTTCTTATTTTATACATGAATCTTTGCAGTTGGTCTACTGTTCTGCATTCTAACCAGATGGATGCCAAAGGGATATACATGAAGAAAGTGTTTCTTAAAACTGAAAAAGAAAAAGCATTTTTTTTCTGGTCAGCAAAATTATGGTTTGATATGAACATGAAAAAAGCAAGAGTCCTTTTAAGAAAACATGTACTACTATTTGCTAACATTTTTTCAGGTACATAGTAAATGTTATCTTGAGAAAACTAGATGAAATCTACAAACATTTCAAGAGAGAGCACTGTAAGCATAAAAACCAACAATAGACTAACAAAAACCTGACTGTCATGATGGCAAACATACTGTATAGAAGTAAGAGGATAGCTGTCAGTATTGCTAAAGTGGAAAGGTCACTTTACAATTACAATAGCTTCACTTCCTTTTGTCTGAAGCTGTCAGCAGAAAATAAATGCCTACATCCACCCTAATCACAACATGAGTTTTATCATGTGATGACATGCTTGCTAAAACCAATCATTTAAGCCTTGTCTAGGTAGAGACACTGAAGAAAAATGACCTGGTTTAAGTTTTATATGACTTAAGTAATGACAAATCCTTGCATAGAAACAATAATTTAGGACCGAAATGTCTGTAATTTTGTTTAATTTATTCTTATTTCCAGTCTAAAGGAAACTGAATCATGCCACCGAATGAAGTTATGCAAGCATACACATTTACCTGATTTGCTTGGAAGCTACACCTTGAGTCAACTTGGATTCAGTGTGCCTCTAATAAACAAGCTCTTAGTTACTTTAATTAGAGTAAATACCACAAAGTACAAGAACTGTTAACATACAGTGGGCCTAATTCTACTCCCATGCCTCTGAGTGGCAGAGCTTCAGTCAAGTGTAATAGGAATATTAGTTCCAAAGTAAAAGCGACAGATCTCTCTCATGTCATGGAAGCGAAAGACACTAGTTGAAATCAGAAAGGGATGCATCACAAGCTTTTGTAAAAGATGCTCTCAGACTTCAAATTTTTGCAACACTGCAGGCCAAGACAGATCATTAGGAATGGCATCTATGAAGTTCCCATGTACCTGGACTAGTTACAAATGAATTTTATTTTTTTTTTCTTGGCCTACCGGGGGTCGAGAATGAATGCTACCTTTTTAAGGTGCTGTGCTGTCTCCAAAATTATGAGAATCTAGATGGCTTGTGTGAAGCCCCAGGCTGATATGCCTAAATGGCTTCTACTGGTGGAGCTGGCAGGTACCTTTGCCTGATGATGCACTGAACGTTGTCCAAAAACTCTTGGAAGTCTTCCGAATGAAAGGTCCTTCTGCTGTACCCTATACTCGCTTACAACATAGCTATGTAACTAGCCTGCTCCACCTCTACAATAGATTAGGAGATATAATAGATCGACATGGGAGAATGTGGTGGGTTGACCTTGGCTGGCTGGCAAGCTGTTCTCTCTTTCTCCCTTCTCAGCAGGACAGGGGGAGAAAATAAGATGAAAATCTCATGGGCCAAGATAAAGTCAGTTCAATAAAAAAAAGCAAAGGCCAAGTGGGGAAGAAAATAAAAGCAAAAAAATTTATTCTCTACTTCCCATCAGCAGGCAATGTCCAGCCACTTCCTGGGAAGTAGGGCCTCAGTATGTATAGTGATTGTTTTGGAAGACAAATGCCTTAAAAACAAATGTTCCCCCTCTTCCTCCTTCCTCTTAGCTTTTATTGCTGAACATGACATCGTATGGTATGGAATATCCCTTTGGTCAGTTTGGGTCAGCTGTCCTGGCTATGTCCCCTCCCAGCCTCTTGCCCACCGCCAGCCTACTGGCCTTTTGGGGGTGTGTGGTATTGGAGAGGAAGCCTTGATGCTGTGGGAGCACTGCTCAGCAGTAGCCAAAACATTGGTGTGTTATCAACACCATTCTAGCTACAAATAGAAAGCACAGCACTATGAGGGCTGCTATGGGAATTTACCTCCATCCCAGCCAGACCCAATACAAAGGAACAGCTTTCTTTGCTAAATTCTCTCTCTGCCTAAAGGCTACGAAATCCTTGGCTCAGCCAAACCAGAACAATAGTCAGTGGGAAGATAGAGAAAGCTGTTAATGAGTTGTTCCTCCCCTTTGCACACCAAGAGCAGCATGACAGTGTGAAGGGAAATATTAAAACAACGGTGAATCTTATGAAGCCACAAAGTTAGGAGATGCTAAGAGAGAAGTCTGAATTCTAGTAAATACTTCTATAATAAAGAAGACACTCCTAGATTGTGCATAAGAATATGAAACAGAGTATGGTTTTCCCCACTAGGGAACTGAAGAAAGAATAGGCAGCAACTTCTAAACAAGTTTCATGCAGTTTTGAAGACTCCAGAAGAAAAGCAAGATATTATACCCTCACCAAATCCAAACAGACCCAACTATTATGAGCACATGGGAGTATGGGCGGCACTGAAGGAAATTCTAAAGAAAACATAAAAGTTTGCAGGAAACAACACTATTCTCTGTAGCAACATTTCAGTTTAAAAAAATTCCCCTCTGTTTCTCTAAAATTGTTGAAATTACCCAGTACCACCTGTCCAAGACTGTATGTAATATTGCATTAACATTTCTTTTTAAAGGATGTTATCTTGATGATCTATCTTACACACAGTGAAAAATTCTTATGAAAAATGTGTCCATGCCACATAAAATGAAAAAATTTTTTTTTTAATAGTAAGCTCCATAGCTCCCATTCTACTGAATATCTGTATATCTGGACCTGTTTGCATCTTGAGGTAAGAACAAGAGCTGTCAGCCTTTGGCACCCTGGGAATATTTTCTTCACATAGGTTCCCTCCATCTGAGGTAACCTCTACTATCAAATCAACTTTTACAAAATAAATAATGTGTTATATTAACTCTGAGGCAGAGAGGAACCGCTACTTGCTACCACTACAGAGCACAGCAAGTGTCTTTTAATGACAAGAAACCACGAGCCTTTTATTTTCCATTTCTGTTGCTTCTAGGGAATCTGATTTTCCTTCTGAGATCTGTAGATTCCACTATTCAATAAAAGAATATCCATAGCTAGGCACTGCTATATTTTTCTGTTTTTTAGACAGTACATTTTTTAGTAGTAATTCCATGTTAGTGGAATTTTTAACACTGAGAGTAAAAATAAAATCCTCTTTTGTATGAGAATCTCTAGAACAATGTTGATTACTTACATTATTTCAGCCATCTTGTTTATTATTTTCTCTATATTATTTCCTCTATCTTTCTTTGAATTCTGAAGTATGGAGAAGACTTCTGCCAGAAGAAAAGCAATGTCACTTCTTAAAATTAATTTATGAAAATTTAATTTAGAAAGCAAAGGGTTGCCTAGTAGATTTCCATGTGGTCACCATAGCTATACTGTCAGCATTCTTCAGATTTTTCTGTTGTTCTTTCTTGATAGAGGAATTCTTTCTTAGCTTTCAAATAATTGTGAGAATGAATTATGTGCTAATATTAGAAGTACAAAAGACCAAATAAATAAAGATTATCCTTCCTTCAAGTGAAGAGTCAACTGATTAGGTCTACATTTCCAAGGCCTGCTTTAACTACTGATACCGTAAGGCAACTTTTAGTATACTACATCTCTCCCTTAGCATTCTGGGAACTCTACTACTGAGATTTATGTTTTTTCCCCCCTACACTATAATTTACATACCTGTAATAAGCATATTGTGGAAGAATTCAAAGCATGTTTCACCCATTTGACAAGGTATTTAAATTACAGACTTTATAATAGCTTACAAAGTAAGCTTTACAAAGTAAGCTTATTTGCTCTTTTGGGGCTCAGAAAACAATAATTGCTTCATTTAGGTTTTCATTTTAAATCCAGGTGGACGACTGATATTTTAATGCGAATGGTTAGAGAAATATCCAAAGCTACCATGAGCATTATAGCTTTCTATTCAGAAAGTCCTAAGCAGTATTCAAACTGCTGTTTCACATCTACTTTTTCTGTGGTCATGAAAAGCACCAAAAGGGGTTAAAATATATCGTACGGGAAAGAAGTTACACATCCTCCATTTGGCTTATTCTGATTTTCTGTTCATTCGCTGTGGGATTCAAGAACTCATCTGCTTCTAATTCTTTGTCAAAAGAAGAGAGGGTAAGATGCGGAAGCCATAGGCAGGACTACCTGAAAGGTGTTGAAAATACGCCTGTGTGAAAGAGTAGGATCTATAAGAATAATTTGGGTTTTGTTTGTTTGTTTCAAATAAAACTTATATTTCATCTAGATAGCAGTTGGTTTTGCTCTTAATCTTTAAACAAAGTTTTGAGTTACATACTTTATTTCAGTTAGGAGCAAAATTTAGTAATGAAGTCAAGTACCTCAGATGCAATCACAATTATTTCTAAAAAATGGACAGTGGGATCCCAATAACAGAGAAGTCAAAAGAGGTGGTGTTTTTATTTTTCTCTTGTTTCTCAAGGCTCTGCACAAAGTAGGTCCTCAAACTCTTTAGTGCTCCTGAGACACTCTGGAGCATATCTGGTTTAAAGCTTTTGACAAAAGTTGTACATTCACTTTTTTGTCCATAAGCAGAAGTATTTTGGTCCAGACTGACAAGTGCATGTGGCAAGGGAGTATATGGGTAGAAAACAACAGCTTAATTTACACAGAATAGTTTGGGAGACCTGCAGACACCAATTTACTGAATCTGTGCTGTTTTAGCTCATTCCTCAATGCATTCCTTCTTTATCAAGAATTTGTTATCTGACACAAACAGAGAAATGATAGGAGTATTTCTGATCCTGTGTTGTCAGAGGCACACAGCCTTAAAAAAAGTGGTCTCCTGGCTTTAAAGCCAGTTCTTTTTCAATCCTGATTGATTGACTCTTTTTGGCTTGTGGAAGGAGCTCTTCACTGCCCTGTCTCCATTGGAGGGAACAGAGGGGCTTGCAGATGTGGTAAAGCTCCTAATGTGGACAAGCTTACAGCTGGCAGAAGAGGCTATGGGGCAGGTGGAAGTGGTGGAAGGGCTATGGTGGAAGAGGTGGAGAGGACACAATCCACTCATTTTGGCTGTAACTGAATCTTTCAGGGCACGACCTGTCACAAATACATCAGGATGAGTATCCGAGTTGAAGACAGTCTCCTCCAAAACTAAACACAGCTTTTAGAACAGGGCTGGAAATTAAATGGGGCCATTGATGGTCCTCAGAAAATCTCTTGCCAGAGGGAAACCACCTGCTGCTGAGGGAAATGTAATTCCCTCCAGTTATTTCTGTACCCTTGCTGGTTGCCGGAGACTGATAAATCTGGATCTGTGCACAAAACGCAGGGAAACTGAAGCAGACATGGAAATGTATCTAAGGACCTCAGCAGGGAGAGTTACGGCCTTTTTCCAGTCACACTTTACCACAAGATGTATCCAATTTGCTATGCACAGTCACCCTTGAAGTAGGTTTTGAATGTTAGCTTTTCTTCCTTTCCTCTGAGTGTGTATAGTTCAGATTAGCTCAGATTGCTATTTCTCCTTTCAATGACCAGTATGGTCAGTCATTTTTTCCAGGTAAAATCTTAACCTTTAATTCCTGGTGATGTGAAGAGAGGCAACTTTTTAAAATTATTTTTAAAGATGAATAATAAAAAAGTTATTTTAATCATGGTTTATTATAAAATTAGCTCTTCCCTCTCCCTTTAATAAGGGAGAGACAACAAAAATGTTTCAAAGAGAAAAATACAGAATCTTTGATCTTCTGGTGCACTTAGGTTCTTTGCTCATCCAATGTTGTCTATCTAATCCAGACACCACTCTAAATAAAACCAAAAACTATACATACTGTATCTCAAAATCTGTCCTTCTGTAGCAAACCACAGCTGAAGTAAGCTGATGCCTGTTCTTTAGAAGACAGAAGATGAGCAACACATTATTATCTAAGGCATGCTGTATTTAGAGCTATTACTTAAAAATCTGGCATAATGCTAATACAGATGCTGTTATACATTGTCTAGCACCCCTTATATCAGAGGCAGGATGCACTATCATCTCTATCAATCCTAAAATCACTTATTTGGAAAAGAAGAGTTGTTTCTTGTTTTGTTTTAGCTGAAAGATTGTCTAATGCAACACATAAATACCGAAGCAAGAGTGTATGTGTGTGCATGAGAAAGATCTTCATGGAAAAAGAAACAGAAAAAAAATTACCAATCAGGTTGATAAATATGCATGCAGAAAGAATAAAGATTGTTTGTACTAAAGCAAAGAATGTATTGGATTTTGGAAATCCTTTATTATCTGGTGTGCTGGTGGTGGCACCAAACATTCCTGATATTCCTTAAGTGTTCTGGAAAATACAGAGTATTAAAAATTGTGCTGGTAGTATGCTTAACTCCTTAATGTATAACAGTGAACATAGCAATGTACCACTGTACTCTATTTCACATATGAAGCTGGCTAGCTAGCTAGCTGAAACAGTAAAAAAAGGATCTTTGTTTCCCATTTCAAGCACATTGATCTATCATGAATGGAATAAAACTTTGTGAAGAAAATAAGTTGGTTAAAAAACAATTATTGTGCACTTCTTTTGTAATAGGCAGAATAACCTTTACAGCATCCTATGATTCATTAGTGAATATGTCAAGAACCTGTAAATAACACTTGAAGCTTGCTTTTTCGTCTCTTAATTAAACTAACAGCAAAAGTCTTATCTCTTGAAGCATATGCTGCTACCCTGAATATTTTAAGCAATATTTCATTTCTTGCAGTTGTTTTCACTTTAAATGTAAAGGTGAATTAAACAAGTAATAATGTTCTGTTCAAACTCAAAATTACCAGATTAAACATCTTTAATATAACTAATTTGCTTGATCTACACCCAAGGATTAGGCCTTTCTGATTTTTATAGAGCATAGGTTGTTTTATAGTAATGGATACAAGCAGTCCCATCAACAGTTGTTTAGTAGCTCCAGTTATACAGTAAGATGAGCTTTTGGCCCTTTTTGAAATAATGAAGCTGCAGTTACATTTTGATCTAAATTTCAACATCTCTTTTCCCCTAAAGAAAGGCTTATATGACTCTTAATGATTTAAGAGAAGTCCTTAGTTTTCTGTTTCTTTTACACCCAAATAGATAGAGATCCCTATTTCACCACCTGCTGAAAGGTGGTGAAACCTCTTCAGCCGTTGTATAAACCAAAATTCATTTTTTAAACTTCTTCTGTATTTCAGAAACATATCCATCAAGGCTTAGAGAACAGCAACAAGAGTTTCTATTGCCTTTAGGCTCTACTCCCTGTTTTGATTGTATAATGTAGTCAGGAGATGCCAAAGGTAAGGCATAAGTGGAAAAATAAACACTGCACTTTCACATTGCTTTGCTTCAAACACATGACAAATACAGCAACAGTATTTTCCACCAGAAGGTGCCTTTGGCACCAACTGGACTGTTCTTCCAGCAGCTTCCTTCAGCCACTATTTACCTACTTTGCTTTCAGTTGCAAAATACTTTTTTGTCTAGGATGAAGTTCCACTCTACTTTTCTGTTTGTATGGCAAAGGATTACCATACTCTTGGCTAAATTATTTTGTTACCTTTGAGTCAAATACTGGACACGTTACACATCCTCCGTGACACCTCATGCAGCTTTATATAAAAATCTCATAGATATATAGTTGTCTTAGGATGACTTTCATTGCTTTTTTGTATTTCAAAAGTCAGAGATATACTATTAACTGCTCTTGCTGTGACTAATCATCATAAGCCATAAAAACATGATTATTAGTATGCAGGATTCTTCCTTCCATTCCTCCATTTACTTCCACTTTCATTCTTGATTCCAACACGTTCTCCCTCATTTATGGATCAAGTATTTCAAAATTCCAATATTCAATTGTTGAGTCTATACACAAGATGGGAAGGGAAGCTAAGGAAGGTTTTCCTTACTGAATTTATCTCCCGTCTCCTTACAAACACAGTATTAACTGGATTACCTACTCTTTTTTTTTAACTGACTTGAAAATTCCAACCTGAGCACTTTGACTGTAATCAAAAGCTCATTTGAGGAAATGGGAAGACATCAAACGGGTATCAGGACCTTGGATCGTGTTAATCTTTTTTTTTTTCTCAGTAACAAACTCAGTTGTGCCTATCCACAAACTTTAAACTTGAGCCAGTGAGTACAAAGGGATCAGATCATGACTTAAATCCTTAACCTGCCCCATCTGTACACAGATCACTTCATAGTCACCATAAGAAGGTAAGGAGCTACTTTAAATCTCATAGCTTCCCCGCAATGGCCACAGTCTGCTCCATGGTGGTCAGGAAGCAGTCAAATCACTTCTGCAAATAATCATTTAGGGTCAGATTTTGCTGTGCCCTGCTTAAAGGTGCAATGCTTTCCTTATACCCTCACTGTACAAGCAGAAACATGGTTCCTTTGTCAAAATATGTCCTCATTTACTCATAACAGTAGCAAGACTCTTTCCTCTAATGTTTCCTAAAGAAGCTAACAACTTTTTCACATTTGCCTTTGTTTTTCACTTTTGCCTTTCTTTTTCACATCTATTGTGTGTTAACTCAGCTACCCAGTTTATCACGGAAAGGCAATAAAAAATGAGAAAAGTTTCAAAATATATAGTTTGCGTTCAGACAAACAGCTACCATCAACACATAATAATGATAATAGACTTAAAGGGAAGGTCAAAGCAGTAAAAAATGAAAAAGCATACAAGAGTCTATAACGTGAAAATTTTGAAGTCATAACTTTTCATAAAAGAGGGAAAGGATATCATGATAGACATTATTAAGACATTTTTGAAGAGTGGAAGGTCATTGCATGCTGTGAAATAATCTGTCCTGAGCATACAGCTAAGCTATCTATCGTTACCCAGCAAACTGCAAGAGACAGGAGAGTAGACAATATTTGTTTGCCAAAATTTCAAATCTTAATTTCTTCTAATTTGTGAAATGTTTATAAATTCCAATTGGAAATAGTTTTGTCTCATGAAGACTGAAGAATCATACATCTATTTGATTGATTACGTGTTGGTCATTTTCATGGTACCCGTATTTTGTAAGCATTACAGAGTTCATTTTCACAATGCTTCTGCAAAGTGAAAAAGCCTTATTTCAGTTTTACAGCTTGAAGATAGAGCCTAGAACTCTTAAGCTGAAAGCGATGAGTTTTGGAAATTTGTCTCGTACTGTCCAATGGGGAAGACAAGACTTGGAGTTTTAGCACTTGTTAGCTAGAAAATCCAATTCCATTTACCTTGGAAGAGCAGAAGTCTGAACTGACACTAATTACTGACTTGAAACTCACAGTGCAGAAAGCACAGTTTTAAAGATGTTATGCTTTTTTTAAAGACGTTATGGCTTTTTGGACCTGCTCAGGAAACAGTCTGATAGGCACCAATGCCAATAGTTGATTCACACAGAAGTGAACCCCTATTTCTCCATTCCAAGGTGTGAAACAAGTCTCCACCACTGCAGTTTCCAGATGCTGGAGACCTGTGAAATGATGCATGTAGAATCATGTCTCTGCATTTGAGATGTATATAGGAGTAATACTTGGGACTCCAAGTATTATTGAACAGTTTTTCTGCAGGACAGTGTGCAAGCAGAAGTCAGGAAACTGAAGTTCTAGAGTCTCAGTCAGTGAATTTACTATGAAAATTTGGATGAGTCATCTAATAAATCAGTCCCTATTTCCTTATCACTAATTATAGGTATGCACTTTGTAAAAACAAAAGAAAACAAAACCAAAACAAAAAAAATTGTCTGATAAAAAGCAATTGATATAGAAAAACTATGTAGTGTAGCCTATATGCACAACTGCAGTCAAAAGGCAACCAAGAAAGCACATACTCATTTACTTAAATATAAAAGATGCAGCCAAAGTGTCCCATGTCCCAAAGAGCCTTTAAAAAACCCAAACCCAATTCCAAAAACCAAAAAAACCCGACCCAATCTCAGAAAAAAGGTTCCTGTTGACCAGTAAGCTCCTCTAGCTTTTTCTAAGTTCTTTATAAAAAAGGTACAATTTATTATTGTATTTACATACTACAAGAACAGACTGAAAAATAAGTTCCATAAGAAAAGAGGGACTTTTCCTGGTTTCTATATGTATGTAGTAGAAGGGTAAGACAGTTAAATCTGAAATACATTCAGCTTAAACTCCATTGTCACTTAATTTACCGTTTGTGTTCACCACCACAACAAGACCTCCACAAGCTTGTGTGGGCATCAGTATCAAAAATTATAACACAAATTTGTTTTATAATTTCTACTAGTACATTATCATGTTTATTTATATTCTGATTTTCAGTGACTTAAGTGAACTTCATGGGTACATCCTATACATCTATTTTACATCTAAAAGTGTTATTTAGGTTTTCATTGCCTTTAATTCATTAACCTTGTGCATTTTGTCTCTCTCAAATCATACTCATTGGAACTATGTATCTTTTTTCCATTTTTAATACTGCCATCAGTGAATAACAGTAGTGAAAAAAACCACAAATGAATGTGTGTATCTTTCGATCTATATATAGAATGACAGATACGTACATTGCTGTCTCAGAGATGGGAAATGTGATGCATTCCCTGTGGTCATTAGCCTTCTTGTGACAGCTGTTAAACAGTGGTAAGCTTTTGGAACAGCAGAAAAGCTTTGGATGCTTCTGAAACCCTGGTTATCCTGCAGTAGGTAGCCATTCATCCTTTGCTGATGATACTGACCCCCTGCCTGGTAAAGATGAAGCCCATTGTTTTTTTGGGAAATGTTTAGGCTTCTGTTTAGCACTGAGCCATTGTCTCATGCAGTTTCTCTTGCTGACTGCCTGATCTTGAGCCTGGGATAATTGGTAGAGAGGTCACAGACTTGCAGAGGAAAATAAACCTCTATCTTTATGGTCCTAGATAAGCATTATTTGATGGCAAAGGAGTTACTAAGCTGATGTATTACATGCTGTACCTAAACAGATATTACCATTACTGTATCATTTTAATACAGCAGTCTGTACAGCAGAGGAGGCGAAGAATGAGCTATAAAACATTTAAAGAACTTTCACCTGATGAAAGCAGGAGTATATCCAGCAATGACCATATTTTGTCTCTAGACACCTACATCTATCAAGAACAAGACAAGTTATAGGACAAGGATGCAAAAGAAAGTGAAGCAAGTGAAGCAAACCTAATTAGCAGTAATAGGATATTAGATCTATGGTATATCACTGACTCCTTGTATCCATCTAAAGGTGATAACCAGGGATTACTCGAGTCGTATCATGTAATGTCTAGCCTATAGAACCTTTCTAAATCTGCAGTACAATGAAGTACTTTTTATTAATGTTAATTAGGTATTAAATGTATCATCTGATGTAACAAATGCTGTAGAGTTACTTGGAAAAAAGGAAATACAGACAGATAAACTTTTTAGATAAAAATCTCACTTTTGTCCTTCTTGTTTCCTTAAATGACAGAAGTCAAAAGAACTATTCCCTGTGGTTTATCCATGAAAGTTTATTATACCTTCAGATGATACAGCTGCAAGCCTGTATTACCTTTAAAACATGCTGCAAATGATGATTAAATACATATTTTTAAAAGACAGTAGTGATTTTTTTTTCTAGCTACGTTATTCTAGTAGCCAAAACCCATTATCAGCTGAGTATTTGTGAGTACAGCGAAGAATACAGCTAGAAAGACATAACACATGAAATTCAAATGGGGTCACTGTGGTTCTCTGTAATTGTCCACTTTCTGAAAATTAGAAAGTCATAACAAACTTTAAAAAGCCACTTTTTAAAATGAAAGATAAGAAGAGTGAGTACACTTCTGAGTGCTGTAGTATGCTGAAATCCTATGGCATCTAACAACAGAAATACATAGGGAATGAGACAAACAAGCAAAGCAAGTCCCCAAGCACGAGAACTTAGACATTAAATCCCAGATAACAGGCATACTTCAAGAACTACTTTTGTGCAATAATGGATCAAAAAATATGGTGAAATGAATTTTTACAGATTTTTTTTTTCAAAACTTTAAGAAAACAGGAACATATGTAAAAGTGAAATGACCTAAAAAGTAGAGTTTGGTCTTGGAAAAAATAATGTATTTTGTTATGGCTCAGTAGAAAAATGTAGACAAAGTTAGTGTTCTTGGCATAAACTCATGGTTTTATTCTCAATTTGTTTTCATATCTGAAAGAGGGAGAAACTTGTTCATCATCACCATGATGACAGGTAAGCACTGGAACCCACTGCCCAGAGAAGTTGTGCAGTGTCCAGGAGGTTTTTAGGACCTGACTGGATAAATCTCTGAGCAACTTGGCCTGACCTCATAGCTGACCCTGCTTTGAGTAAGAGGTCAGACTGGATGACCTCCTGAGATCCTTTCCAAGCCTGAACTACCCTGTGACTGTACGAATTGTGGTATGCATCTGTAATCTCTACCATGACAAGTTTTGCTATCTGTGGCAGCTGACAATTGTCACTCTTATTTACTGCATAAAGCAGTTGTGAAAGGAATGTTTCTGTCCTTCTCATATCCAAACTGCTTCTGCTTCATGTGGGATCATGGAAGACAAGGTAGCAAGCACTTTTTATAATCATTATGAAGCACATGGAAGCGGGGATCACCTGTTAGATCTAGGAGTTAAATCTCTGGAAAACCAATATGAGCATAGCAGTAGTGTCTCCAAGAACTGACTGCTGAAACGGAAAGCATTCACCACAGTCCAACTCTTTTTCCTCTTCCCTTATGAAGGTGCACGTCTCAAAAAATCCATACTCAGTGTAACTTCTTATTTGAACTTTGACCCCTCATATTTTAAAGGAACTTTACTTATATACCTTTTTCCAATACACACCGTGACAACCTTCTGAGTGTTATCACAGCTGCCATTCAAAAGAAAAAAGAATAGGATCATCTCTAACATTTGGGTGTTGTTTTTGGCTAACAATATAAAATCAAAGATTCCCCTATGTCATGTATATGGACAACATATCTCAAAGAACCACAATATTGTGAAGTAAGAATCTTCTTAGTCACATAAAATTCCACCTTTGGTGACTCAGAGGCAGTGACCTGGATCACAGGATGCTACGCACATATCTGCAGAAGAGCTGCAAATCAGGTTAAAGATCTTGCAATTTGACACCTTAAGTAAAAGCAAATAACATGACTTCTCTGTAAATAAACCACGTTGGCACCAGCAAGAGAAGACAGTTTAATCATCAAGAAACACAAATGAACTATGAATTCCTGATTCCATAAAATCTCCTGATGTCTGTGTGACACTCTTTGTAAAGCTTAGAATATGTTTTCTAAACAAAAATGTTAGATTCATAATATTTTATAAGATTAATCTTAACAGGAAATGTGACAGAAAAAATATTGCTATGATTTTTCAACAGAAAATGTATGAGGCATGTTGCAATGAGAAAACTGAAATTTGCTTTATCAAAATACAATATTTAATATATAAAATTAAATAAAAACAGTAAATAGAAACTGTATTTCTTCCAGGTGTCATTAGTTCATATAGTTTACGCCTTATTTTCTCTTTTTGGGTACGTAGATATCTATAATACATTTTTTTACCTTGTGCTTGGTAGATTATGGAAGATACTGTACTCGAAGAAAGGTATTAGCTGATTGAACCATAATTGCCTGCAGCACTCCAGGCAGATGCAATTCAATGTCAAACTCTCTATAAAAAAGTCTCCACATTTCAAAATGAGTATTTCAAACTTTGTTAAACAAAATGAGCCTCAGCCTTTCAATCGTTTTGTACAAATTAGGCAGGCATTTAGAATTTTATTCATTTCTGTTTAAAGCATGCACTACTTCCAAACAATTCCATATCTTTCTACTAGGCAGGGGAAAAAAAAAACAAAATACAAAACAAACGTGCCATCATTTTATACTATAGATCAGCATGGGATCTCACCTCTCCTTTCTGTCCTCACCCTCCCCTCCACCTAAAAAAGAGTGTTTCATTCTTCAGGTGGTACCAGCCTGTTGTTTCACACTTCCTTAGGTGCCCTAGCCTTTCGTATTGCTAAGGCCCTTCACTTTTCCTGCTCTACGAGCTGCCAGCTCTGGCCCTCTTCACCCAAGCTGCTGTGACAACATTTTCCATAGCTTCTGTGACAGCATTTTCCCCATATTTTTCTCGTGCTGTTGTTTTGGTGCTGTTATTCCCATGGCCTTGCTCCCACAAACTCAGTAGTGTTGTTACTGTGGCTTCTCACTGGAAGCAGTTGCTGTCAGTGTTAAGAATGACCCTTCTTTTCCCCTGTTCTCCCTGCCACCCCAAGCTACCCCTTGGTTATATAAGTCAGGACAATAATGTGCATCCAGAGAGGTTAACAGCCAAGCAATGTGCAGTACCTGCCCCTAGTCTATTCAGCTCTGACAGCTTCATAAGCAGGAACAACTAGCTGAGAGGTTGAGCGGGTCCTGATGGAAACCGTATAGTCACTACAGGAAAAGTATTACAGGGGGAATCACTTGCTGCATCAGAGAAGACACACAGGGAAGGATATTTGCCGGGGGATCCCTACTGCTTCTTTTCATGACTGGCCACTGGGAAGAGTTTTCCTTTTCCTTTCTCTTTCTCTTTCTCTTTCTCTTTCTCTTTCTCTTTCTCTTTCTCTTTCTCTTTCTCTTTCTCTTTCTCTTTCTCTTTCTCTTTCTCTTTCTCTTTCTCTTTCTCTTTCTCTTTCTCTTTCTCTTTCTCTTTTCCTCTTTCTCTCTTCTTTCTTTTTTTTTATGCCCCAAACCAACTTTCACCATTAGAACGGCTGTTTGCCATCAGCTACAGACCGCACTAATAAATCTTTGTGCATTTGAACCTGTCCCAACATCCTTTGTTCAACACTGCGTACCCCTGGAGCAGGTGCACTAACTTCTCTAACAGCTTTGCTTCAATGTTATAAGAACATCAACACCAGCTTGTACTGCATCTAGTTGGGATGTAGTTAATTTTCTTTATAGTACCTCGTATGGTGCTGTGTTTTGGATTTTGAGCAGCTGTGTGGGGCTTAGCTGCCTACTGGGGTTAGACCACAACACTGATAAAAGTTTTAGGTGGTCATCATGTTATTATACTTTAAAGTAAGTCCTGACATACACATTTATAACTTCAACCATCAGAGTGAGAAAACAGAATGAACTGAGGCACGGACATTTGCAGATGTAAATATATATATTTAAAAAAAGGTGCATTGAACTGAGAAGAAATGAAAGAAAAACTAGATTTCATGCTGTGTTCTATAAATCCACCAGGAGCTCCAGGCAAAATAAAGCATTCTTATGATATTAGTATGGTATTAGAAGGCTTGACAGTAAACTCACACAATCTATGAAGTTTCTATGCATAATATACTCACAATATTTCAAACTTTGTTAAACAATTTTCCAGAAAAAAAACCCTTCTTCCAATAAGTATCAGCTCCAAAGCAAAATTATAACATATTTTCATATAAAATTAAGGGCTGTAAATGAGAAGACGCTATCCAAACATAGAAAAAGGTTCAGAGAAGATTAAATTGGAAAAGGAACAATAATTAATAGACTCCTGCTAATGTTAAGAACTCTTCTTCAGCAGAGGAATAGTTTCTGTTTAGTTAATCTAAGAAGAGATATTTCTGTAAAACAAGGAATTGGTTTTTTTATACAGGATAGCAGAGCTAATTTTTAAAAAGCAATTGAGCTGGAAGAATACCCTAGAAATAAGACTTTTGGACATGAATACAAAATGATCCTAAGGCCTGTTAGAGCACAGCAGAAACTGTGTTTATGCATGTCTTCTTACATGTGTCTGAAATAACTCTGGAGAAGTACTTCAAGGCTAATAAAATAACACACTACTTTATTAATATCAAACATTTGCCAGCTCAGATCTCCCATTCTCATTTTGCTTTTGTAAGGCCAGACCAAACTTCATTAATATGACCACACAAAACAGGAAGGGAAAGCAAAGTGCTCTCTTACTGTCCCATGTGATATGCCTTGTTGTTGTTGTTACAGGCCCTGTAAATAGGAAACGGCATTGTGGAGGAGAGGGGAGAAAGTATACCTTCTTTATGGCAGCACACAGATTTATTGGATATATGTATTTCTCTAATCTTTGGATTTTTGTACCCTAAGTTGTACTAACTCTGTAAATACACTGAGGAAGTTTTCCTGGAGCAAAATAAAATAAAAACTTTCCTGGAAGTTTTCCTGAGTGAAGAAATTCTCAGAAAAGAGGGAAAGTAAAACTTTTACTGTTACCATTTAATATATCATCTACTTTGAGATATTGACAATAAAGGAAGACTTCATTTGCTATTCTTGTCTGAGCTTCCTTTTAAGTCAGAGCAGTACAGGTCAAATAATTCTGTGTCTAAAAGATGATTTTTCTAAATAATTTTGCTTGGTTTAAGACCAATTTCTAAATATCCATCCATAGCTGCAACAGTTCTGCATCAGTCTATACAGGATCTGGTCTGTTCTACTTGAACTGGATTACTTTAAATCACCCTTGATCTGCTGCCAAGTAGGTAGGAAAAAAAAAAGGCTAAAAATTTGTATTAACTGCTTGAAAATACCATCTCTGTACAAATCTAATTATGGATTAGATTTTATACCTCTACAGTCAAAGATCAGTAGGATCAATGCATATCTACTGCCTTTATTGTATTTTGGACATAACTAGGAAAATTTATAACAGTTTTATAAGGATAACACCTTCACGTACTGCAATATCTAAACGTATCACCCTTCACAGTGTAGGTTTAGTCTTTCTATTTTAAGTGAGAATCATTCAGAGAGTCAGCTATATCAGCAGCAAACTCAGGCAGGAAATCTCTACTGCATTTCCCACACCCAATGGTTTGAGAACTGCAAAACAAAAAGAAAAACCCCACAAAACCTTCAGTTGAAATATTTTATGTGTATGAACATAAACTGTTGTCATTCACATATTTAAGAACAATAACCTGAGAGATTGATTCAATGTGTAAAAACAAGGGGTATGTGTATGTGAGTGTATTATGAACAGCTACTTCTGGCTTTGTTAGGAGGATGAGAAATTATTTTTCTTTCAAAGTATGTTATGTATTTTAATATAATTTCCATAATTCTCAACAATTTTGTCCGTATTCCAAAACCTCCTGCTGCTGCTCAAGATAAAGGTAAGCTTCCAGCTTTCTTTTTCCTTTATTTAAATAAAACACAAACCAAAACCAGCCTCCTCTGGGAGGGAGGACAGAAAATGAATCCCTCCTTTCTAGTCAGCTGCCTTCTGATATAATTTGGCATTCTAATTCAAATTAATTGAACTTGCTTGTTTTCCATAAGCCAAGGAAATATTTTTATGTACTTTTCATAATGTGTGACAAAACTGTGTGTTCTGTCTTATAATTGTAAGTGTAACTTCAGGGAACTTATATTCTACTATTTTTACTATGTTGCATTGTATTTGCTGCTATAAGAGATCATGAAACTTCTGTTGGTTGTGATTTGCAAGGTCCTTAGTGTTAGTTTATACACGCATCTACCTGTGGTATTGGAGGTTCTTAGAACCTCAAAACCTGACCAGTTTTAGAAAGTGTTTTCTAACCTGCAGGATTAAGTCTCTGAACACATATTACGTTAAAAAAGGCTCTGTCAAAGCATTCTAGGTTCTTTTCCTGGAGGGGCATTCAAATTCTTATTTTACTTCAAAAGCTTACCTTCAGTTTCTGTCAGTTGCAGCCAAGTTACTGAGATAAGATGAATACTGATTTCGTATAATTTTTGTGTATCAGTAAAAGAGGCTCTGGTAATAACCAGATAATGTCAACGTCAAAGAATAGAAAGTAGCCTAAGATGATAGGTCATGGGGTACAATCATTAGCAACTAAGCTATTGAATCATCTATCTGATATTCTACCTCCGGCTAAATGACCGAACCTGAGCAACTGAGACATGAATCAAGACAACAGATTCCAAGGTTATAAAGACCATAAAGGAACTCACATTTGTTTTCAGGTGCTTAAATAAACAATGTAATATTCAGGTATAATCAGGATGATTCTGCTTTTTTAGATGAATTTGGAAAACTATCTGTATGTAGGACAATATACCAGAAACGTGAAATGCCATCAGGTGAACAACAAGTTGCTGTCTGCTACAATTTGAAAAAACATCTAAAATGAGTCTCAAATTTCTCTTCACAGGAAAACGTGCTTTTGGTGAAACTTAACATGGAAATTGTTAATGGTACTAGTAGGAACAGTGGTCTGACTTGTTTTGGATTTGTGTAGATGCTTACCTCTATCAGAAACAAAACTGCTCTGAGTAAGGGCTATCGATAACAAAACAAAACAAAACAAAACAAAAACCCAAATCCCCACCCCAGGATGCACTCAGTTTAGTTTTGATGGATATAACGGCAACTAATTTTAAAAGAATACAATCACAGTTATGCTATAGAGAGTAAAAAAGCTAAGAATTTATGGTACCAACCTTGATCAGCAGTTTATTTTTTATATAAGAGTTTTCTCTCACCTCACCTAAACAGTAAGCAACTGCTAGCTTGAAGGAAATAACAAAAAAGAAATTGGCGTATGTTTTTTTTACTGTCAAAGCAAGAATGGCAACTGTTTTTATTTTTCATGACAAGCTGCCTTTCTCCTCCTGAAAGGGCAAAAAATGAAATAATCAATGAGTCTCATCTTTATTTAAAAGTGAGCTTTGACATTATATACAAGCCAGCCATGTATTCACACCTGTGACACTGAAATTACACAGAAGAAAAATGAAATCTAATGAATAATTTTTTTTTTCTTTTTTGAGGTTACTCCTTCATGTCTTGTGGGCTGGTGTTTATCCAATTGCTGTATCTCTGTGGGGTATATCTTTGAGTATTAACTAAGCCTTGGGCCCAACAAACCTCCTAATCTGTATTCATTTCTGAGTAACTAGCTGTACCTTCCTGGGTTAATCTTGTTCAACTCCAGGTGTAGCTCAAAACAAATAAATTCTTATGCAGCTATAATATTCATGTCCTGCAGGAAAGCAGAGATGTTTCTATTAACATTACCAATAAAACAAAAATTACAAATACTGCCTATTGGACTTTGCATTGAAATTGAGTGGTTACACTTTCCATCAGTCTCTGTTATCTCTAAATAGTGGCATGTGTACTCCTACTCTTTTTCATCACTAACTCAAATGAGTTCACCTATACTGTGTCTTGTCAATAATCTATTTGATTTTGTACTGGAAGGGAAACAGTAGCCTGATATGATCACTTACAGTCAAGAGGAATTTCATTTGTTCCTCATCACCTCTCAAATTGAGATCGGTAGCTGATATCTTGGTTTGGCTCATGACCATTATCATCCAGAAATCTATACTGCATTTAGAAAAAGGTTTCAATTTGGCTTCTGAGGGACATTCCGGACTTGATTAGAAGATATGGTGTAGATACAGCCAGGACAACGGGCACTTTGGTTGACTCTTGAATTAGGGTTCAGTGATGGAAAGAAGAATCAGCTCTGTGAACACAGTGATGGAAATTCGGGAAGAACAGCAACATCTAGTGAAGTTATTTCCAACTTTGGAGTATAAAGTGTTATCCAGGCATATGCTTGCATTTGTATATACTGTCAAATCACATTTTAATGAAGCCTACTTTGCTAGTAAAAGAAAATATTCAATGGTTATTTGCTTAGAGTATTTTCATGTGAAAATAAGAATATACCTGTTCTAAGTTTCTTTTATTTTTCCTTTCACCAAAAATTTTAGAGTAGAGTAGGATATCAGATTTCTCTGTCTTTTTACTACTTCTCACCATAAGGCTTCACTAAATCATTCTAAGGGAGTCTAGAATCTACAAATGCCTTTCTTTTACTCCAAATAAATTTTGCTGGGAAGCAATAGCCAGATTGGTGTTTTAATCTGTTCACATTGTTACAGGCTTTCTGCTGTTGACAGTAACTGCTTTCTCTAGTTGTAAGACAGGCTTCCTTGATAGCTAATAAATCACGTTAAAAAGTGAACTGATCATAATAGGCATAGTTTGCCAGTTGTTTGCCTTCTGAAAGTAGTCTTCAATAAATTTTAATTATATATTTAAGTTAACATTCATATGATTTAATGCAAAACTAAGTTAGTAGTGATATGCATCCAGTGCAGGAAAGTATTTTTCTGCAGACTGATTCTACCCTTTGTTATTTATTGAGAATTGACTTTGACAAGGAGGCTTGGATAGACCTGATATAATCTTGAATGAGAATTGCTGCCAGGCAACCCATCATTCCTCTCCAGGGTGGGTGAGATGCTACAATTTTATCAGTGCTCTGATGACTGCTGTGAACAGGCTAGAACCAAATATATCCATTGGATAGTGATAGGTAGCATTTGTGACCTTCAAGGAATAAAAAACAAAGCATGGAGAGATGTGATAGCAAGGGAAAAAACCTTTTACACTTCTGGGAACTACATTTGGCCCATGAGCTCCCAAATCTAAGAACTCATTTATGTCTTATGGTAATACACACATGCAGATTTATGAAGCTATGAGTTATAATAATAGCAGATGTCATAGTTCAAGCTGAAGGGATGCATTTTTTCAATCCTTAGTTCTAACTTATTGGCATGAAAGCAAACTAATGCTGAATAATGTTAATAACGGTGTCAATTACGAAAAATGGAAAAGTAATATTTGCAATTCCAACAAACCTAACTGGACCTGTAGATAGTAAGAAAAAAATAGCTTAATTAAGAAGATTATTTGCAAGCCACGTTTGATGTAAACAAATAATAGATCATCTGACCAAAGCATCCTGCATATATTGATTAGTATGAATGAAAGTGCTAAGTGCACAAGCAATCTGTGTAATTAGATTTCTAATTTCAATTAGAAAATGTATAATATAGTGTATTAGTATACATTTTATTTGGTGCTGCAGCTAAATCATAACCAGATCATAGCTTATGATTCACTATATACCAGTATGCAAACTCATCAGACACAAAATCAGCTTAAAAAACCCTCTGTCTTCTCTGCTCTGAAAGAAGAAATGGAGAAAGAACTTCAGAAAAAAAAAGCAGGGATTATTCATTTTATTGCTAGCACCTCCTTCTGAAAAGATATCATACATATATGTATAATACAGACCACTTGCAGTCCTCAGAGGACATTCTAGCTCTTGAGAGCAGAATAGCTGAACTGGAGAGGTTCACTCACAATAAGTTTAAGAACACCCTTGAGCAGATTATTGTCAAAGCAAACAATCCTCTGTGCTGAGAAAGACAGCAGAGCTTCATAGCGATTTTCAGGAACATCACACAGCAGAACCAAATTCAAGATAGCAGTCCCATCTTCTGGGAGGGCACTGAACTGAAGAAAGGGGAAAGAATCCCTCTGGGAGACATCAGTGTTTCTTTCCTCATTAAAAGGTGGCCATTTAACCTCTTGCACGGAGGACATCTCTTTGGAATCAGAAACCCAAGCTGGAAAGAAGTACTTTAGTGGTACAAGATGCTATTTCAACCAACTTGACAGCCTCTCATCCCAGAGAATATTTGATTTGTCTGCTGATTATAGAAATTTCTGATCTCATAAGGAATCTGGATCCACCCTAAAAAGTTCTGGAGAGAAGCCAGCAATCACAGTTTACATGGGTACTGCTGACAGAGAAGAGCAAGAGAGAATCTGGAGGCAAATTCAGACACTTCAGAAGGAAGATAACAGCCAGTACACCTACGTTAGTGAAATGTCCCTAATCTGCAGGACCAAAGGAGATGAAGAATCTTAGTGTCTGGTTTAGAAGGTGCAAGGATTAAGAACTTGGATTCATCAAAAACCGGGGACACAGTGGATTAAAGAGCACCTATACAGAAGAAATGGATTTTAGCTCAGCGATAGGAGAACCAGGTTTCTCATGCCTGAAATAAATAACAAAAATTTGAGTTATGGAAGAAGACATGCACACTTAGTACTCAAGCAGAGGAATTAGGAATGGTAGAGTGCTTTTCATACAGGATGCGAAGACAAGAACCAAAGCAGCAGTACTTATGCTTCTGCATCAAAGTTGGAAGTTTAAGAAATTGTATGGGTGATCTAATTAGCCTAGCACTAAATAAAGACACATATAATAGGATGCTGAATATTTGTCTGATCTGTAGGAGACTAAATTGTGTTACAAAATATACAGGACTAACGCTGAAGTTCAGTATATATGAAAAACTACTTACCTCAGAGGGTAACAGAATCTGAATAGATTGAAATTCCAGGTCTCAGATAGGAAGACTATATTTTTTAATCTATTTTCCTGATACCACAGGATGGTGACACTGATTTTTATCTGCTTATAGAGATTAGAGGCAGGAAATACAGCACTCATGGGAGACTTGACTCCATCTAGACTAGACAAATGCCATATCAGGCATTAATGCAGAGACCACATTTTTATGCACTATATCAATGACTGGCAACTGGCTGGAAGCTTTACAAGAAAACATGCAGTCTTTCAATTGGTCCCAAGTAACATGCAGGATGTACTTCAATATGTTAGAGTGCTTCCTCAGCTGTAACAGCAATTATAATATATGTAAATGAGCTCTATCTCAAAAAGGGGACACTGCATAAAAATGAGGATTTGTCAAAGAGCTGCAAGGGCCAGCTAAGACACTTAAATGTCTGCAGGTGGAAAGGCTTAAGACAGGATGAAAGGAACATGAAAAGGCTAAGCAATAGGGTAAGGGAAGTTATTGGAAGCAAGAAGACATCCTTCAAAAACCTGAAATTGCTTCCAAATGAAGAAAGTAGGAAAGCTCAAGTCTTGCAGAAAGGGCATAATAAACAAATAAATGGTTAAAAGTTTGAGGAATGTCTAAACAAAAGGAATAAAAAATAACAGACCCTCCTCCAAACACAGCAAAGATCAGAAAGGCTGCAGAGAGTGTGCAGAAGAGTGGATAATCAGGATACAAAAAAGCATTGCAGAGAAGCTAAATCCGTTCTTAGCAATGATGTCCACTGTGGAAGAAGTGGTGGAGATTCTAATGCCAAAATCAGTTCATAGGACCTGTCTAAACTTGAAATGATTGCTTGGGAGAAGTTAGGGTGTAAAGAGATAAAAAAGGAAGAAATACATGGCCAGTACTGAGTGGTATTCACCCAAGAGTTTAAAGGAACAATTTGGGTGAAATAGCCAAATTACTAATGAAGAATGTAACATCTTACTTAAAACTGCCTTGGAGCGTGGCAAAAACGATGTTCTCTTTTAAACGTATTCCAAGGGAAATCTTGGCAACTACATGCTTGCAAGCTTGTATTGGACAAATAAGCAGGAAACATAAGAAAAAGAAATAATGGACACCTAGATAAAAACAACCTACCATGAGGGAGGAAGGGGGAGCATGGCATTGGCAAAAAGAAGTACTGCCCCACAAACCTATGGGACTTCTCTGAAGGGGACAGGAATTCCATCAGGAAGTATGATCAGGTTATTATAGTCTTATATTTATAATCCAAAGACAAATCCAAGGCTCTTTGGAGCCACAGGCTCTTACAAAAACTCAGTAAGTATGGAATAAAGAGGAAGAACTTGCATAGATTAAAAAAAGTGACTAAATGGTAAGATGTTGAATAATAATAGAGAATCAGTACTAATTGGAGGGAAGTCATCAGTGGAATCCTGAAAGGAGTTTTCCTAATTTTCCTTGAAATCCTGATGAGTTTTTCAGAAAGCAAATCAAGCAACCCCTGTATGGTCCTAACTGAGTAAGTGGAACTATTTCAAAAATAGTAAGAACTTTTCTGGACTCTATTTATCACATGCCACTAAGACCCGTGATACGTGATTAAAGTAAGCATTTAGTTAATCACCTGGCTTTGGATCTGTCTGTTTTGTCATGACCTCCATCAGCAGTGCTTGTAGTTTTGTTTGGCAAATAAAAATTATACATCACATGTACTGATTAAAGAAATATAGCTGAATTATGAAAACTTGCTGTTCATTTTGCCAATGACCAAGGTAATATCCCCAAATCACTATTTGTGTATTGCAAATATTGTGATTTGAGGGATGTTTTTTCCTATTCAATTTCATAGTCATTTGATATATGTGGTAAAGCTCGCTTACCTTTTTGAATGCAAATCACCCAGCATGTACCAGCTGATGTTTTCAATACAACTTTAACTGCTTTAACTGAAAGAGTACTGCTTTGATGTTGGCAATAGCATACTGCTGCATCTCCTCATACCGTTAGAGTATTACAGATATAGAAAATCATATACAGTTCTTTAAAGTGCTGAGTTATTTAGGAGGCCTGTTATGTTACTGAAGAATAACTATATCTGTAACCATTTCATGCAGAAGCTCTCACATTTTATTGGGATAAATAATGTAGTAAGGAAGAAAATAACGGTTTTATCTGGACAGGGGTATCACAAACACACTTCCTTTCATGCTTTAATTTAGCTAATGGGAGAATTTGACTTCAACTGTGGGACAGCCCTTTGCCCTGCCCCATTTCCATACTTCCCAGGTGAGGATGCCAATCCAGTATTCATCCCACTGTACTGCCAGAACCTGCATTTTCAACAGCTTTTCCCTGCCTTCCATTTCACATCTTTAGGTAAATCCTGCAGGTTCTGACTCTTACAAAGTCTTTCATGCAATATAGACACTGATGTCCATCACAGAAAAAAGTTACTGTTAATGATTTACTTTTTGGTCTGTGCAGGACAGTATCAGAATACCTATAGCAGAAGTATTTCTGACAGTATCAGAAATATCATAAAGTCAAATATTTTAATTGGTAAATCAATACGTTAATAAAAGAAAATAAACATATTTGAACACATAGTTCAAGTAGGTATCTTCTATTTCTGCAATGTGTACAGGTGCTATGAAATGCTTATTATATAGCTAATGTCTGTTTTGATTTGTGGAAAGATATTACCCCTTATTAAAATGCAACTTACATTCTTTATGGAAAAAAAAGTCTGTTTTACTTTGCCTACTTTATCCCAGTACCGTTAGTATTCCTTTGTCATCTTAAGGTAATTACATACAAAATCACCTTGTTTTTGGAATGTTAGAACTATTACGTTCTTCTACCTACAAGAAGTATTATGTCTCCCTGGCAGGGACCTATTCCAAAGGATTTCAGTGAGTGACGTGAGTATTTGTTTTGTTTTGTATCTAGCTTTTTCTACACTTACTTATGCGACACACTGACTTGCATACATCAAGACAAAAGTATTTCCATTATTCCCTGCTCTTAAATAGCTTGATTCACTTGCAGGAGTATCCAGATTTGTCCAGTTTTACCTTTCCTTATCATTGATCCCCAATTTTCAGTTCTGCCCAAATTTGCTACCATCTTTTAAACACTTTGTTTCTAAATCAACATGGAAATCATGGTGTCCAGTGTCCTCAACTTACAAGTCACCAAAATGTTCAGGTAGCTGTAAATTGCAAAGAGTATACCTCAAGGAGCTGAGCAGGGGGGAAACTCTGGACTTAGTTACCAGGCATGAGAGACTGAGATAATGCTGTATGTGGATGATACCACACTACTCCAGGGCTGCAACTGATTTCCAGGTTGACTCACTCATACTGGTTTACCCTATAATCCTGGGACAAATACAGTTCTACTACTGGTTGTGTAGCATCGCTATGAAAGTTGTTCTCAAACCAACTGGGCTGCATGCACGTCTAATCAGTCGTTCTCTTCCCTAGTACATTGCTGTTGCCTTGCTTTATTAACAGACCTATCAACTATTCAAGATATTCCTCTTGTCAAATTGTGAACATACCTTTATAGTAGTATATGGTATACTTTTTGTTTGTTTGTTTGTTTAGATAACTGAACCTTCTTTTGGAAACTCTCATTTATAGAAATAAAATTGTAGTTTACAATCATCCAAACATTTCTGATCACAGGAATCTGTAATAGCAAATGGTTATCTAGTTAATGGATACTAGTCCAAATGAAAATCAGGAATGTAACTTCCACCTTAGTTTAATTTACTGTGTAATCACCAAGTACTACTTCACACAATGCATAAGAAAAATCAAAGGGTTTCATAACTAAAACTAGTTGCCTAAGCTATCTAATGATAAATATTGCTTTGGTCATTTAAAATACTCTGTTGGGTAAGAAAGTGAATTCAAATATTTTTGAGAAATGTCACTAATTTTATACTAATTTACAATTATGTTCCACACAAATCTAATTGTTCCTTGATTCTGTATGAAATCTTTGTACATCCGCAATAGAAAGGAATGTAGCTGAGCCATTACAGATGTGCTGGCAGACTGGAGTCCAATGATTAACCAATGAGAATATATACTTAGCGTAGATATAATTACATGGAAAATATAGTCTCATGTGAAATTTTTTGCCATTTCTTTTTACATAATATTTACTCCTTTCTGTATCCCCCAACACAGACATTGTCAAACATCTAAGATTTTCTCCTTTGTTTTAGAAAAAAATAGATCAGGCAGTAACTGTTAAGATTATGATGGGCTAGTACCTCAACTTTGTAAAAATCTTTAAAAAACATACTTTCAGCAGATACTTTTTCAGTCCTTTCATTTTTTACATGAGGTTATATAAACCTGTGCCTGCTACTAGAAGTAGCTTCTACTTGTACAATTTTCAAGACTATGAAAAATACATGTCTTGTTTCCTTGTTTTCTTATAATTCTGTGTGAACAACATGTTTTAGGTCATTTTCTTGTCATGATAGCTTTGTGCCTTGTTCTGTTTCTACAGCTGCAGAAAAGTAGGGTTGAAAATTACTAAGGTTATTTGCAAAGTCGCAATAATCTGACATAATGCTAAACTTCATAAGGTTTGAGAAAGATTTGCTTTCTGCTAATAGCAATTTTTTTCCTCAAATGTGCTGGATTAGATGTTTGTAAGTAAGCAGCATATTAAGAGAAAGATTTCTTCAGAAGATTGAGTATCTCATTCATGTTAAAATTCATTTTTGACTACTCTGGGTTACGTAGCATTTACCTAGCTAACTAGTCCCTACTGACTAAACAGGAAGACAGGGTCTCCATACTTATATATTTGGATTATCATATATGTATAATTCACTTTGAAGTAAATAGCTGCTATTAAAAATTATAAATCACTTTAATAAGCTAATGGTTTAATATTAAAAAAAGTTGAAACATTTTTCTTTTCTAAACTTAGCATGAAATCTGGTATATGTTGAAGTCTATCTGGGACACTGTCTGTAAAAAGCAGGTGCTTCTGTTTACGTGCTACAAGCAAACTACAGCAAGCTCTCCAGCTGCTTTTTTTGTTTATGCTAGGTATTACTGTCATGGCTATTGATCCTGATGTATCTTTTTAATTTGAATTTAAAACATCACTCCATAATGATGTGACAAGAATGATCTGATTTCTTCGCATTCTACTGTAAGTATTTCGAAGCAACTCCATTCTCAGTCAAAGCTGATGTTCTCAACAGACAACTGGAAAATCTACTCGGGACAGTATTAATTTCCTAAGTGAGGTTCCATACATCAAAGAGAAATGCAACTCCTGGTTGTATGTGTGATATATACATGTTTTATAGATTTTATAAGTACTTGAGAGTTTGAATTCTTTTTGCCACATTCTGATGCCATTTAATAATGCTCTCAGACTTAATTCTGTCATTAAGAAATGGGAACTTGTAGTTTTAGCATAACTAAACTAAGTCTACATATTCATAGAATAATATGCATTTTTAAAAAAGTGTGTTTGTGCATACTGCATTGATAACTGAATATGTAAATACCTTTTTATGTCCATCTTTTAGTCTTAATTCTCTATAAGAGTATAGTTCATCATATGTGTACAGAAACTTACTTCACCCATAGAGATTCAATGACAGAAGAGCCAAATATCATGGTGTGAATAGTATTGTTTTATATTGGTTTAGTAATTTGAACTCACAGTGCTATTTAACATATGGAGAAGTGATTAGTAGAGCAAAACTTAATGCACTTGTTAAATTAATGGTACAGTGAGGAAAAAGTGTTTTCCACTTTGATGTTGTCTACCACTAGTGTCAATATAAAAAAATAATATTTTACTAAAAGTTTAAGTCTGAGTAGGATGTTAATAAGCGAAGTCATCCATGGGACTTTAAAAATTCTTCATTAAAATTAATAGCTCTCACACTCTCACTCTATTCATTTCACATCCAACATCCCCATCCAATTTGTGGAAGTCACAATCTGAAGTATGCCACTTGAGAACTGAGCTTAATGACTAGCATTCTTTAGTTGCATAAAATGAGAAGAAAAATGTGAACAATCACACTGACAAGTGCCCTTTTTAGAACATTTAGGAAAAAGTCCGTAGCACAAAAAAGGCCGAGCATGAAGATAGCTTGCATAATATTGGTCTGTTCACAGTTTTCTCAGTTTGGAAGTACAAACACACAGTGATTAAATCTGTCACACACACACACACACACTCCCCTCCTTACCTTTCAAGAGAGTGTTGAACAACTTTAATACAGTGACCAGTTATTTTGCATTATTACATTTTAATTACTGTTCTATGAACTTTCTTCAAAAGCATAGATGCAAATATCTTAAAAGTAGTAGCCTTTAAGGATTCACTACATTGAAGACACAGAGTAACTAAATTAAAAAAAATTTCTACTACGAATCTAAATATCTAAATAGTAGTGATAATGCTTAGAAATAACTCCTTTAATTAATAAAAATAAATTCTACTTCCTATTTGGTTTTCAAGGTTATCCAAATCAAAACCCTATGATAAGCTGGGGTATACTGCATAGATATTTGTCTCATCTGTTCTGAAAAATCCACCAGAGACAGCTCGCTGTGGTATTTTTCCTTCCCCAGGGCTTTCTGTAGCATCTTAGTGTGTGTGCATATACAGGGATATGGACAAATTGGAGTAAACTACTACCATTTTCTTTAAAACAATTTTTCACATATTGATAGACATGCTTAATCTGTTGTAGATCATATTTGCTAAATCTCGGATCTCTCTTCTTTGGACTCTTTTCTAGTCATTTATCTTTAAGGAATGTAGTTTAAAAGAAGATAAAAGGTTGGTAAATTCTGTTCTGTTACTTTCACACAAGCAAAAGTTATCAGTGACAAGTTAGCAACATTTCATAATTTCATAATAGACAATTATGACATCTCCCTCCTTTCTTTTGGTGGCTTTTATTTTCTAATTCACTACATTTCAATCTATTTAATTGTCTCTCTGCTCTTTTATACTCTATTAGAGAATGCAGTATTCTATATTTTTGTTCCTTTTTTTATATGCTTCATGCCCCCAAAAGAACAATTGCTTACAATGTTCACGATCTGAAGTAGTCGAATTTCACGAACAGAAGATAAAGACTATATATATTGTACATATCTCAGTTAAACACTCTGCAATACTTAAGGGTAAATATATAATGCTTTGTATGAGGAAAACTATATAATGCTAAGCTACTATGACAAATTTGCTATATTCCAAGCCTAACCTTGAAAGTTTTGTTTCAAATATCTGTACAAAAGGATGAAGACATAATCAGTCTAGATTAGTGACTTAGTGATTAGATCTTAGTTTACAAAGTTCTCAAATATTTAATTAAAATGTAAACTTAAAATACTTAAATATAGTCTTTAAGATTTCAACATATTCCATAAAATAAGGTTTCCCAAATATTCGAAAAAAATATTACCATCTCTCCAATTAAACTTAGAGTAGAATTAATCTTCCAAACCAATTTTGGTTAATTTTATTTATTTCTCCAAAGTAACATTTTATTAGGCAATTCCAATGTTATTACTACCCATATAAAAATGTAAAAATGTATAATGTTGATTGATTTTAGATGTTTGGACTCTAGTGCTTCCAGGAGTACCATATAATAATTTTTATTTTCCACCTATTAATAACAGATTAGTACTATTCTTCATTTAGTTTAAGGTTTTGCTGAATAGCAAACTCCATATAATGTAACATCTACTTTACAATGGACAGGACCAGGACATTTTCCAATACTGTTCTTGCAAAGAATTTTCTGTCTAGCTGGTTGACAGTGTAAACATCAGCCTGTCCCTTCACACTCAAGAGTAGTGAACCCTGCTGTGTTTATTTTCCTCCACAAGAAAAGGCACAGCAATGGTCCAATCCTGATGTAAGGGGGGTGTTAAATAAGAATTAAAGGCTTTCCAAACAGGAGTCTTTGTTATAAACCCCAGCCCTATAGCAAATAGAAACTGTTGGCTAGGCATATTCCTGTTGTTATATTGCACACTTAAACATCTGGTGGGGCTGAAATTATATAAGTTTAGCTACCCAGGAATATTTTATGCTCTTCAGCAATTTTTTTCCTGAACACGTTTTTACCATTCTTAGTCTATTTGTTAAATGAATTTTCTGATGAGGTTGAAAGTTTGGTTCTAGCCATATGGGAGTACAAGCTGCTTTTATCTATTCTGAAAAAGAGGTAAAGGATTTTAGCCACACCTAGAATCAAGAAAATTTCATTTTGATGAAGGGTTAGGGAATGAGAAGGCAAATCTTAAATCTCTGGTGTACCCTACCAGTCTTACAATTTCTTTTTTTTTTTTTTCCCCCATGTTATTTTATCATTCACTCCCCTCCAGCTCCTATTATCTGCCCTCTTTTCAAATAATCCACATTCTTATTTTTTCATAGAGTCATAGAAGTAGTAGTTTGAAGGGAATTTTGGAGGTCATTAAGTCCATTCTCCAACTCAAAAAGGGACTACACCAACACTGCATCAGGTTAGACATGGCTTTGTCTAGCTAAGTCTTAAAAACCACCCAGGACACAGAATCTGCAACCTCTCTGGGTAACCTGTTTTGGTACTGCATTACCTTTCTGGTGAAAAAGATATCCTGCTGGCTAAACTGAAGGTCTTTTTAAGCTTTCATTACATGATTTTCTTCTGACAGACAGTACTTCTTCCTCCTTAGACTCTACTTTCTTTCACCTGTGACAAGATCATCTTTCCATCTCAGAACTGTCTCTGTTATGCCTCAGTGTATCCATTTATGGCTGTTTTCTACTGTTCTGGCATATTTCAGTGATTCTTTTATGTTCTAGCCTGGAAGACAAGAAGACAAATTCTGTCTCTAATTCTGAAGATAAAAGTAAGTTCTATGAAGTTTCCCCAGTGATGCAGGTCTATGAGGAATTCTCTAATCATCCCCATAAAAGAAAATCCTTAATTTCCCTGTCAGTAAGTAAATTGCATTGTTCTAGAAATCTTTATTACCATAGCTTACTTCTGGCAAAGACATTGCCTGTTATAGTATGACAAGGAATGAATTTTTCACAAGAATTTTGTGATCTTCTAAAGGCCACTGCTTCATACCTACAAGTACAAGGTACATTTCTGCAAGTGTTTTTGCTCTAGATTAGGTGTGTATGAATAGATACTTTAATAAACTCGAAATATTTACTGCATTTATTTCTAGCAGAGACCAAGAAAGAAAGTTTCAGTGACGCTAGATTTCTTCTTTTTCATGACTCAGGAATCCTATTATGTCTTCTCCAGAACTTTCTTGGCCCTGCTGCCTGTACTATTCACAGGTGTAGTCTTCATTTTTTGTAAGTTAGAAATTACATGATCAAGGTTTGATCTCCAGGTTGAACCTATCATTTCACTACACAGATGAACAGACTCTTTTTTAGCTCTTTTTTTACTTCTTCCTCTATTTAGCTCAGAGAACAGCTCTTTTTTTTACTCCTTCCTCTATTCAGATTTTTTACCATAAAGAGAATCACATTGTCTGTTCATTTGAATCTTTCAGTATTGAGCTGAAACAGTCAGGAGCTCCAGCTGTAGGGCTGATAGTACTTTCTTTTAATGAAGATACTCCTGCATTAATCTCAGAAGGACATCTATTTCCATTCTGCAGTTTCTTCGGTTCCTTTCCTTGTCACTGCAAAATTTCCTGGTTCATTAAAAAAGCATGCCTGCTAAAATAGGGAAAGTCCACAGTACAACCTTAGCCACAATGTTAGTGAAACGTTCTTCAGAAAGAATCTGCAAATTGGTGATATCTAGAAGGTGGCTGAGCCATTGGTGATTGCAGTAAAGTAGTGGTATTTGACATTAGACATGGTATCTTGTTACTGAGACTATACCTATAATGCAAATTATGCTGCTATCTAAAAACATACTATGGTTGAAATATATGAACATAAGCTGTAACCATAAAACTGCTGAAATGAAAGGGTGTGAGAAAACTTTATTTAAAACATTTGTATTCATAAATGTACATATTAATCTCAAGCACCATCATAGCGTCTGAATCTGGAATGTGAACAACTGTGGGGTCAATACTTTTCCAAGTGCATTGAATTCACGGTATGAATACAAACACTTTGGAGAGACAAAGAAGATTTAGAAGCCAAACCTAAAAAAAATATTTAGGGTTATACACCTCTACAGTTCAATAGGGTTTTTAACTTCTGTGGAAATTTTCTCATGCAAATAGGCAAAATATGCTCCCTTAATTTGATTAGAGACTTATTCTGCAGGCTCTAAAAATTTGAAACAATACTTGATTAAGAAACAGATTTTTTTTATTAATTTGGAGACTGCCTCTATCACTGCAGTTTTTTACTTTCTCTTCTTTTAACAGCTATCCTGAGATCTGGAATTCTTTTAAACACTAAATTACTAAAAATAAGTATTTCTTAATCTTAATGTAATGAAGCAAGAAATTTCTGTTGTCAAGAAATTACTGGCAATTAAAATGTAAAAATAACCTGCCCTTGTAGCAGTTTTTCTAGAATCAATCTGAATTCTTACTTGCAGCAATAAATGTGTTTTATTTTTCAAAATAAGGTAATTTTTTAATAAAAATAAAATACCCTCAAAGCACTGTAGTCAGAGGGAACTCAAAGTTTTCATGTCATGATCAACATTGTACTTAATTTTTTCAATAAAAATGGACTTCACACAAAATTTGCAGAAGCATATAATGAGTAACTTTGGAAAGGACTCCTGAAGATCATGTAGTTGAAACTCCTGCTCTAAGCAGGGCTAACTTTAAAGTTGATCACGTTGCTCAGGGCCTTGTCTTGTTTAGTTTTTAGTATGTCAAAGGATGGAGATTTCACAAGCCCATTGGTCCCTTCCAACCTCAAACAATCCTGTGATTCTGTAAAATTCAAGCAAACTCAAACATTTTTAATGAAAGTCAAGAAATTAAGTCTATTCTAAGCAAAGAGTCCGTGCATTTTAGAGAGTGCTCTTCTGGTCTTTTCAAACTGTTCGTGTTACAGTCTTGTGACGGGCTTTTATATTTGGCTATCTATATTCATAACTGAGTTAAAGTATCTATATAGCTATCTATATTTCTTACTGAATTTTGAATTATATATTTTAAATTATATTTTTATTTATATTTATTAGTGAATTACAGAGATTCTGTTTCTTTGTCTTTAAGGAACTTTTCTCCTGGAGAATAAAAAGGAGAATGAAGATTTCACATTCTGGAAGAGAAAGAATGTGAAATCTTCCTCAAGCCCTTCAGTCCTATGGCAATCACCCTAAGGAGAGATCCAGAGACCTGCGCATACTTATTTTAGGTTTAATGGTAAGAGGAAGGAAAACTTCCTTTTTAAGTCACTTCCTGGAAATAAGTACTTTGTCTTTTTTCTCCATCTTACAGTCACAAAATAATTCAGGTTGGAAGGGCCCTGAAGAGGTCATTGAGCCTTCTTCATTTAAGTAATATTTTCATTGAACCATAACAATTTCATGACAAAGCATTGTTGCTCTTCTACAGTATTTTTTAATGTATTGGGTAAGAAAGATAAGCCTTCTCAGCTTTCTCTCTGGTAGTTTTGCTCAAGAAAGCTTTATAGATCATTAAAGCCTATTCATGTACAAAAGGTTGTCAGTCAACAGTCTGCTGAGGGCACTAGCCACAACTGATAGACAGACATGACTGTTGCAGGTTGCAGGCAGGAAACAATATGGTCCTTAAATTAGTTCAGCATTTTCATTTAATTGTAAAATATGGCTTTTTAAAATAAAGAAAGTGTAGACCTAATGTATTCTGCCATGCTCCTGAAAACAGCAGCACGTGAACTGTTCAAGCAAACGGAAAAAATACAATGATGAAAGTCAGAAAAAGTCAAAACTTTTTCTATTGTGTCTGAATTGCTGAAACAACTTACTCTTTCTCAAGCAGCCACTATCATAAAAAGTCTTCCTTATTAAAAAAGAAGTTTCTCACCTCAAACTAATCTCTGCTGAGAGTTTCAGTACATACTTTCTGGTATAGTGGTGTAAGTCTGAAATAACTATATACACAGAGACATGTTTGCACTGGTAAAATGAAAGGACCAGATGTTACTGTCGTGGTGCTATTTCATTTTATTTGCTTTGGTTCGCATCCAAAATAGGAGGACACAATGTAATAAGCTTTACTCAGATAGGAAAAGATTTTGGAGACTTGATCTCCTAAAAAAGCAAATCTTAAAGAATAATATTCAGGAATTCAGAGCATTTCTTTGAAGTCCCCTTTGGCTTTGAAGTCCCCATTATCAGCATACCCTATTACAATAGACCACCTCATCAAAAACAATAGCAGGAGCTGATTTTTGTACTGTGAAACAACAGCTTTTACCTAGGAAGAGCTCATATTTATATTGAATCCTATCACGAATAAAGGTACCAATACCTTTGCTGACATAATTGTCTAGTTCTAATGGATTTGCAGTGATGGGCAGGATGCGCATTCTGGTAAGGTTTTGGTGAGTGTTGGGGAAGTAAAAGTCCTAGTGCCTTTTTATTGTCCACCAAGTGCCACAGAAATAACAGCTCTGCCCTTTGTGGTGTGTCTGGAGAACACGAAATGTGCATGTTTTCCTCTTTGAATAAAAACTCTTAAAAATGCTACAATACCATACTGTCCAACAGGCTTGTACCTTATTAAAAATAAAATTATTAAAATTGTAAAAAAAGCAAGCAACACAGAAAATCACAGCTAAGGAAGAAGAGAAAATATATTCTCAAGAGTACCACCATGTGATCTTGCTGTCTCAAGGCAGGGGCAATGTACACTTCAAATTGTGTATCTATGTACGTCAAGATTGTGAAGCTAGAAGAAGGATTTCGTGAGTTTTGAAGATTTGCTTTAGCCAAGTGGCTTTAATGACATTTTCTTGTATATTTAAATATTCAGGTGGATTGGTGTCTAACCGCTTGTGGCTGACTGGGCAGAACACAGACATATGGCACATGCTAGGCATCTAGAATATAAAAAATCAGGAATTCTCCTGGGATCACATCATCAAAGTAGATTATTGACTTAGTTTTCACATGATGTCAAAGCAGAAGATTCCCCAAGACAAATGACTCAGTTTATCTAGCTGGCTAGACTGACTTCACAGAATACTTATGCAAGTGCTCCAGTTTGGCACCCTTGGGATGCCAGCAGGGCAGAAATTTTCATGAAGTTTCTGAGGCTGATGAGGGAGGCAGAGATCAGATAGATGATTCTGCTTTATTGTTCATAGTCCATTGTTGTTATAAATAAATGTAGTCCATCTTATTCCATAATGTAACTACAACTGTGGCAATGTAGGACTTTTCGTCCCAGGGGATGCCCTGGTGTTTTCTCAGGGTAACTTTTGGTTCATTTTGTAAAGTGTGTTTCCTTGCAAAGTGAAGCTGGGGACAAAAAGGAAGTTCACAATCTCATTAATTTCTTTAAAGCTTCTTTTTCAAAGAAGGATCTAATCTAGTCTAAAAAATGCTTGAGCTAGCAAATTAAATTCTCTAACTTCAAGCAAAATGACTCATTAAAGATGTAAGATACCAGACTAAAACACTACCAAATTTTTTAAATATAAACTTAGCTGAGGAGAGGTTGCACATACAATAGCTTGCCTTGCACAGAGAAGCTGAAGAAGCACATTGTACACCTTCAGTACCTTGAGAACTATGATCACCATTGTACCTGAGGACTTGACCTGTCACTAAGGAACACTGAAAAAGATCCAAGGTGTTATAAATCCACAACGATGTAGGGGTGGGCAAAACAGTCCAGAAATAATCTGGCTGATGTGTGGACCCAACTACACATTGGCCACATATATTGCCATAAATATAGCATTGAAGTAGACCAAAACCCTCTTGGTCAGGTGAAGATCAGCCATAGGCAAAGCCTGGAATTTAATGAGCTGAAAAGGGATTTTTAACATGGAGTGAATGGAGCAACGGCAGGAGAATGAAGTCCAAAAGACTCACCTTCCCTAACCTAAGAGAAAAATTTACCAAGAAAATTCAGTTAGATCAACTGGATACTGTAGGATAGCTAAAGTAATCACTCTTCACTTGAAATAGGTAAAATGAGCACTTAGAAACCCTTCAAGAGAATGGATTTCCAAGTTAACTGAATTAAGTGTCATATGTATTATGGTGTAATATGTATTAAGTGTCATATGTATTGTGTTATATGTATTATGGTCATATGTAAATGGTGTAGGCTACTCATGATCCTTTGAGTTACATCTGTGCCTTGAGACCAAGGTTACTGACTTGAAGGAGTTCAGGGAAATGGAAATGTTTATTAACCACAGGTTTGCAGACATCACTGAACAATCATTCCTTTAAGAATCTCACTTGAATCTTGAAGGATGTTATCTTCTTCAAGGGAAAAATTATTCCAGTGCTGTGTCCAGCCCAAGATTATATATCAAAGATACACCCTTGAAAGAAGAGATTACAGTCAAATGGAAGCAGCAGCTTGTTGTGTTACATAATCCATTCATCAGGCAAATAGACTTGACAAAGGACTACACAGCGATTTCCATAAAAAATACAGAAGTGGCAGACCTTCCAAGGTGTCTGAATAGGCTTTAGAAGTCATATTAGGATGAGCTGATGGTTACAGGCTGCATAGATGCCTAGAGTATAGAGAGGAGAGAGGTTCTCAACAAAACTTAGGTTTTTCAGATTTAAAATTGGAGACCAAAAAATCCATATCAGACATACAAGAAACGTTCCAGACCTAACATATAGCCAGTAGGGAGGCATAAAGGTAAGATTTAAGTTTTTCATTGAGAACATGGTTCTATTGGCTCTGGCTGGGATGGAGTTAACTTTCCCCGTAGCAGCCCTCAGTGCTGTGCTTCGTATTTGTAGCTAAAATGGTGTTGATAACACACCAATGTTTTGGCTACTGCTGAGCAGTGCTCCCACAGCATCAAGGCTGTCTCTCTAACCTGCCCCCCTCCTCACCAAAGGCCAGTAGGCTGGCGGTGGGCAAGAGGTTGGGAGGGGACACAGCCAGGACAGCTGACCCAAACTGACCAAAGGGATATTCCATACCATATGATGACATGATCAGCAATAAAAGCTAAGAGAAAGAAGGAGGAGGGGGGACATTCTTTATTAAGGTGTTTGTCTTCCAAAGCAATCACTATGCATACTGAGGTCCTACTTCCCAGGAAGTGGCTGACATCACCTGCTGATGGGAAGTAAAGAATAAATCTTTTTATCAACCCATCACATGGTATATGAAGAGATACTGAGATTGATCTTGTTGTGGGAGTACTTTTGGAATTAAAAAAGCTTGCAAAGATGGAACAAACTCTGAACCATAAGAAACCCAAGTTTCTGGTGTTTGAAATTAAGAAGGTTGGAAACAAGTCTTCAAGCTGAAGAATGAGAGAAAGCCAATGCATGCAGAAAGAGGCAACCACACAGAGTATGTAAGTCACAGGCTGAGGAAAGACCAGAGCATGGCAACAGTCAAATGGTAAAGGAAAAAACAGGCCCAACAAAATACCATGGAAAGAGAATGCAGAACAACAGAACAATTTGTTGATATAAACAAACCTATGAGAAGGCTATTAAACCCAAGAAATCAACTGGGAAAACTTCACTATCCTAACAGACATATCTAACACCTGGTAGAAGGTGGGGAGTAAGCAGGACAGTGCTAGATTACAACATAAACAATACATGAGAAATAAAACAGGTCATGAAGATGGTGTTATACAGCTGTATGTTGAAATGCATAGATAAACCAAGTTAAGAAGCAAAATTTGTCAACAAGTGACATGAAATCCCTGTTGATTAGAAGTCCGGACCTAGATTAAAAAAAGCAATTTTGAGATAATATTACTGTCTCCCTGACCACAAAGGCAACAATGACAGTAACATGCAAATGAGATCAGAGATGCTTTGAGATTAGGACATGCAAGAGAAATGGTAGACTTCATTTACCTTATTTAAACTAGGGAAGGATCACAGGGTACTCCAGGAGAAGGGATAATTTTTTATTTGGTCCTCGCCATCACAAAGAATGTGGTTCTAAACGCTGATTCTTGAGACCAATTCAGCAACAGTGACTGATTTTTCTAATTCAGTATTCTTTCAGAAGCAACAAAAGTAGACATTCACCACAGCTGCAGTCAATTTTAAAAAGGTGACCAACATAAAAATGAACAAACTTCTTGAAAAGAATGTAATAGGAAAATAAGTTAATAGAAAAAGATAAGAGAATTAAGTCTTTGCAGACAGCATGGAGGTTTCTTGAGGACCACATTGGAAACACAAGGTATATGTGTACAAACTATCAGGAAAGATTTTAGAGAGCAGACCAATATTAGCACAGCTAAACACCATGGTAAAGAGAGTTACTAGAAATGGTGTTGTATCCTTCCAAAAAAATGGAATCATGTTCAAATAAAAGCCATAAAGAGAATCAAATAAAAGCCATAGAGAGAAGATAATACAGGTCATGACTGGTGATGGTTTATTTACCAGCTGTTTTCTACATCCTGAACAAAAAGGTATACACCAGCTTTTCTTCAAAATCTGGACTCTTAAATCAGGGTTTTGAACTTCCACTTATTAATAAGTAAATGCTGGAAGCCACACTCATTCCTTCTTACTCTTGCATTTATGTTCTCCATATACTAAGGAGGTAAAGTTCTTGAAAATATGTCCTCAAATGACTTTCATGACCCTGCTGCTGTGTATCTCTCATTTCACTGTTAATCAGTTCCATAAAGCTCTTTTTTCAAGTATTAGGTGAATGTCCCCGTTATTAGTCTCCTCTTCCTTCTCTTATACACCCGCCTCATAAGGACAGCTTAGATGCTAACCTAGTTACCCCAGCCTTGTTTCCTTCTGTTTTCACATCTCTTCATGGGTAGCTAGCCATCTCTACTGGCTACCTAACAAGGTTAAACAGCTGTTCTCCTGCCTCCCATCACTGAAGACATTTTCACCAGACTGCTTCTCAGTTACCCACATTAGCTTAGGACTCCCTTCTTAGACTTGCTGTGGGATCTTATTGCCCACCTGTCATTAATGCTTGCCAAGTTTTTCTGCATAATATATAAGCCATGACCTTTTCTCTTCAAATACATAGCTAGAACTTGTTCGAGTCTCATTTTGCATCTTATTTTCTATAACATGGCCTTGACAATTTCAGTCTTTCTCTTCTTCTAATCTATTTACAACATTGCAACAAAGACTGTTTTCCCAGTTGGCTTTAGACTTTTAATCACTCTCTCTGTCCTCTTCCACTGTCTTGCTATTTTGCACTACACTCAAATAAACTGCTTACCTTTACTTTCACTATCTTTCTTCTATTCTATGCCATATATCATCTCTACTTTTCTATGAAGAGTGTGACTTTGGACTCCAAATATCCCTTGAAGCCAATATACAGCCTCTAGATAGGTTGGGGTTTTTTTTCGGTTTGTTTGTTTGTTTGTTTGTTTGTTTGTTTTTTAATCTTCATGCTTTGCTATTGTATTCTTCCATCTTTGAGAAATTGTATTTGGTTTATGTGGCAAGGTTTTGATAGCAGGAGTGGGAGAGCTGCAGGGGCAGCCCCTGTGAGGAGCAGCCGGGGCTGCCCCGTGCCGGACACAGCCAGTTCCAGCCGGCTCCAACGGCCCCACCACAGGGCCCGGCTGAGCCCCTCAGCCACGGGCGGGAGCCTCGGGGAAAGCCTGGGGAAGGAAGGGCAAAAGATGGATAAGAAATGGGTAAGAAATGGGTAAGAAACTGGGTAAGAAATGGCAGCCGGGGCTGAGGGAAACAGGGTGAGAAACAGCCCTGCGAGCCCTGAGGGGAGAGCAGGAGGAGGGCAGGAGCTGCTCCAGGCGTCCCTGTTCCAGAGATGCTCCTGCGGCCCTGGGAGAGACTGTGAGGGAGCAGGTCTTTCTTTGCAGCCCAAAGAGGACCACATCAGAGCAGATATCCACCCTGCAGCCTGTGAAGGACCCCACATCTCAGCAGGTGGACATGCCCTGAAGGAAGCTGCAGCCCATGGGAAGGCCCCACACTGGAGCAGGGAAAAGTGTGAGGAGGAGGGAGCAGCAGAGAGGAGCTGTTATGGACTGACCGCAGCCCCCCATTCCCCATCCCCCTGTGCTGCTCGGTGGGGAGGAGGTAGAGGAGTTGGGATTGATGAGGCGAAGCTGAGCTTGGGAAGAAAGGGGGCTTGGCTAGGGGAAGGTGGTTTAAGTTTTATCTTTGTTTCTCATGGTCCAACTTTATTTTTATCTGGTTAAATTATGTGAATTTTCCCTAAGTTGTGTCTGTTTTGCCCATGATGGTAAGTGGTCAGTGATATCCCTGTCTTTATCTCAAGCCAGGAGCTTTTGCATCTTATTTTCTCCCCTGTCCTGTTGAGGAGGGGCAGAGAGAGAGCAGCTGGATGGGGTCTGGCAGCTGGAGCAGGTCAACCCGTCACAGAAATGACATATAAATATTTACAAACTTCTCCACCATCCATCTTCTTAAAAACCTTCTCTTCATACACAACTTTGATGTGGATTTTTATAAAACCCACGGTAATCATTAGTTTGATGATGTGTGAAAGGATTGGTAATGTTGAGTATTAAAGTTTTATGTATTATTGTGTACCTTTGTCTCTTTTGTATGTAGACTATACAGCTTAAAAAGCCCTGGGGGCAGGGATCATTTTGTTGTATGCAATTTTACAGTATGCATCAGACTACAAGTACTGATTCATGAATAGTGTCCCTTCAGGATACTTACACAGATAAGTATTTTAGGCAACTAAATGCAACACCTTTTGCTTTATTTCCCCTTATTTTGCATCACTTCTACTTAAAATGTTGACATTCTAAATACAAATTTAAGACTTTAATTTTTAATTAATTTGTATATTCTACAAAAGTCCCATCTTAAAACTGCCATCATACTAGTCAGTTATCACTAAAGACTATTTCTGTACAATGTAAAATAAAACAGGAGGATGGAGTAGGTGGCCACTGGAGGTCCCTTACAACCCAAATTATTGTATGATCCTAAGGAGTAAAAATCTCTCAAATCCTTATTGACAGGGAATTTTATGCTATTATGATCAAAGTACTTAAAAGAGTAAAGACTTTCCAGAATAGATCAGCAATCTGACTGTAACTTGAAACAAAATCTAGTATTTGAACATTCACACGTAAGAAATCATTCCTAAATCTCACGTTTTATGGACACATTTTCTCTCCTCCAAGAAAAACACCAGAAACAAATTAATTAATCACACACAGTACTACAGTGATATGCAAAGAATAATTATTACCTATTCTCTAGTTAACCTTCAAATATTTTTCAACTATTTCCAAAACATATGTGAGCACACACACACTACACACACACATGCACACACACATACAGACACACAGAGACTTTGGGGGACTAAATTTTTTTCTTCTTTTCCTAATTTTTTAATACACACTGTGTATTTTGCCAGTAACCTTGGCAAATTTTGGCTAAAATATTTTGTTGTTTTTCATGTTACTTCAGATATAAAGTTCAAATAGCTTTGTTGTGTCCATTACTTCCTTTTTTTCTGAAAATGTCCTAGGAAATGAACTTAGTAACAAAAATGTTCCTAAACCAGCAAATTTTAAAAGGAAGGAAGAAAAAGAATTATGCACATAAAGACAGCATTTTCACAACAGAATCTAAGTTACTTTCATCCAATCAGGAAGCAGAAGAAATTCCATGTGATTTATGTTGCCACAGTAAGAATCAAATTATACTGAGTACAAATTCAATTAACTGCTTTTGAATACTGTACAGACCTGCAAGTGACAATACAGTGTATTCTGGAAATTGTCTGAAATAGCAAATAAATCTGAGAAGGGAAAAAATAGTCCATTTAGTCTTTCCTGATTTTGATGAATCCTAGATGGGACAAGCTGCAGTTTATAGCAACCACCACTCACGTGTTCTTTGATTATTAGGAAATGGTATTGAGTTGTTGGTTTAATGAAACCAAACTGGCAACTGCTGAAAAATGACAATTGTAGCAAGTATCACTGATGTTGAACAGTACAAGCAGCAGTGGTGACAAATCAGCGGGAAACACCAAACTAACCAAAGAGCTTGTAAGCTTACAAAGACAGCCAGCCAGCCTGCACCATTTCTTGCAGCAGTTCTACAAATAATGAGTAACTTACTTTGAGAAATGAAATTTTCTCCTATTACTGTGCTGCACATGGTTTACATGGAATGCATCATAATCATGACTGGTCAAATTTGACTGAAAGGCCTTCTAGTCAAAACTTTAGAGAAGGGGAAGAAGGGAAGACAGTGAGGTTTTAATGATGATGTCCTAACATGGGTATTTACTGCATACTGTGAAAGAAGACTAATACTGTATTTTGTGGAAAGAAAAAGGGAATATCTAGTCTCCTCATACACTTAGAAATGAGTAAGTATTGTCTAATGGATGTTTATTCTTAACTCATGAATATTATTCAGCCATTATCTCTCCACACCAGATGGGTGATACAGAAAGACACCTAGTATCAGATGTCTATAGCCATGACCCATACTGTTTAGAGCATCATCAAAGACACAGTCAGAGGAAGAGTCTGTATACCATGAAATCCTTCTGTATGGCTTTATGTTTGAAAGAAAAGTAGCCTCCTCAAACCTTAGAGAAGGTGAGAAACACATAATTGCTAGATCACATATTAGTGGAGCATTCTGGGCACTCAGTTGTTTTTCACTGTATTGCGTTAGAAAATTATGCCGTTCAGCTACTGAAATTTCTTCAACGTTTCATAATTATTTTTTAAATCAGAATGTTTCCTGATTTGTCTAGGTAGAGTGGCTGACATTATCTTAAAATATCAGATCAGGTTTTCCAATAATTAAAACCTATATGATGGTGAAAGCTACCAGCACTTAGAAATCTGAACCTATAGTTTATTGTAGCTTCTGTTCTGTGTACATACCACACACACACACACCCAGGCACACATTTTGAAACCACATAGAAATGGTACTTGCATATTTTGTTAGCCTGCAGGGAGAATTGTTCTAGCTTTTATCATTGAGGGTATGAAAAATTCAACATTAAATCATTTCAAATTAATGGGAATTTTTCTCTTAGGGCAGAAATAATCCTGTGTGGTACCTCCCGGAAGCCAAATAAGATTTCAGCCTCTTGGGAGGAGATACAACAGCTTCACAGAAGAAGCCTTTCTACTGACTGTCATTTAATTCCCAGTAGGTGTTTCATTTTCTCATAAAGATTTCATCATTATTTTTCCTTTTTGTTCAGAGCAAACATCTTTCCCTTCAGCTGCAATAAAAAGGATCTGAACTGAAAGAGCTTTTTTTCATAAAACATATGACATGCATTTTTCCTTTCTAGGAGCAGACTTCTGATTCATCTGAATGATGAACTAACACTGATGAATGAATGGGAAGAATTAAATGTATGTTTCTGCAGGACCCAATGAAAAAGGAAATGCTGAAAGATAAATATATGGATAAGAAAAAATTCAATTTACAACTTAGCTTATCTGCTGTGACACTTAACACTCCACAGATTAGAGTACCACATTAAAAAAAAAGAAATCTAAAATGAAAGCAGAATAGTTACAGCTTTATCTTTTCAGAATTCAAAAGATTGTAAAGTCCTTTATAGACACATTAATGACATTATGAAGGAAGCAGGAGAGGGAAGGGAAAAAAAAAACCATCCATAAACTCTACCAGATAGGTGCAAGAAGAAGCTATCAGATAGATGCAAGAAGAAGCTTGCAGGAAGAAAGGCAGAACAGGGATCTCAAAAGTAGAGATACTGAAGGAAGATAAAATAAAGATTGATACATTAAGAAATGCCTTTTTTTTTTTTTCTAATTTGGAAAGATGTTTTTAGTCAGGAAATTGAGATTTACTCAAAATGAAATAGCTTACAAGACAAGTCTCTAATTTTGAAAAAAAAAAAAAGTATCAAAACGACTGCAGCATATTATTGACCACTTTGAGAAGAAAACCTTTCATTTTGAAGATTATTTTGCATTCAAAATTTCAAGATTTTGGGGTTGTTTTTTCTTTTAAAGCATGAAATTGAACAAGGACTAGAACAGAGACTGCAAAATGACTGTAGCATTACTTTTTGGTCCAAATTTTCTCTTTGGCCATTTCTAAAGTTTTTCATAACCAATGCTCATTTGAAACTGTTAGGGAAGGTGGCAAACTTGGAAAAACCTATATATTTTTTATTTTCCGGAATTTTACCTCTCACAAATGTGAAGAATTAACTACAGATGGACCCTATTCCATCTAATGATTGAAATAAAAGGAAAGATGAGAAACTTCAGCAGAATATTCTGAGGAACTTGAACTTTACTGGGAGCTACAAAGGGTCTCTCTAGGCAATATTTTCCATCACTTTGCTAAAGAAGCAACGAGCAAACATAAGCATGGGCCAATGAATAAGCAATAATGGTTTGCATCAAAGAATTTTAAAGAGAAAATTTCAATAAGCAGAAGATATCTTAAGTACCACATGAGTTTTAAATGCAAGAACTGCTGCCTTCAGAGATCTGCAGTTTTTCAGGACCAGGATGTCCAGGTGGTGAGAAATACTTTGAGTGCCTGTACTGTGTAAACAGGTTCTGGTACACCTTGATACTTCGTCAACTCAATAAAAGACACATGGGCTAAATTGTTGTTGATCCTGTGGTTAAAAGGACAAGATTTTTTAAATTATTTTGCAAATCTTATTTTACAATCCATTTAAGACTCCATAGTGGAGAGGAGTCCCACATACATACAGACTGTGTCATATCAGAAAATCTATACCAGATAGTTCCTGTGAAATTCTTTCTTTGGATATGCAGATAACTGCTCCCTTCCTCTGGTCACTATTAAAACCTATCTTGAGAGAGGTAGACTCACCTCTGCAGGTGTTCTAGGGCTGATTATTTGGGGATTATAAGAGAGAGATTTTGTGGGTGTAGAATAAGGAAAATAAATCCCTGAGGTTGGTCATTTAAAGACCACAAAGCTAATGGTAGGAACTACAAGGTGTGTGAGCTCATACTTAGAGGAAAGGGCAGAGCCAGAAGAGAAAAAAAAATACTAATCTGTTAAGGACAGGTGATGGGAAGCACTGGCAAGATACCAGAACACTGAAGATGTACTCACTTAAAGGCACAATTCACATATGTAACTTCTGGTTTTGAAGCTCAGTAACAAATGCTGAAACACAGTCCAAACGATAGATCTTGCACCAGACACTATGGACTTGATTAAGCAAAGCATTTCATTTTACAACACATTTAAATGATGTCTTCATAATCATTGCATGACTAAAACTAGGTTTTGGTACTGTAAGTGAATGAAGGGAAAACCAACAAAACCAGAAAAAACGGGGGGGAGAGGAGGAACAAAGAGTGGAGAATGTGAAATTTACCATATAAAATAAGCACATTAAATATTCTTTTATCTTTTAAATCATATAGATAATCTCATCCTAACAACTGTTGACTTCAGTAAAACAGGAGCAGAAGTGGGTAAATCATTCTGTATTTAATTTTCACCCTTTTCAAGATGGGCAACTTTATACCCAATAGTAATAATTAGCAGAAAGACTTCTACCACAGAAGTCATAAAACCATTTTCCAGGATAGAGGGTAGAATTTGAATATTTCCAGAAAATATTGCTGTGGAGGAAAATATATATATTTTAAGAACATATTTTATCATTCAAAGAAACAAATTTAAGTTTGGTTTTAAAACAAGAGTTTTCTTAAATCACTATATCAGAAATTCAATTTTTCCCAAATTGTGAATGTGTAAAGTTTCATTCTTTTTCTGTTAGTTGTCCTGTTCATCAGAAGTCTTTAGTTTTATCTTCTTTATTTGGTGGTATTTTGAGATTTCCTGTTTTTAGAAGATTATCGCATGTGATCTGAATCTCAAGTTAAGTGTTCAGTCCCTTCTAATATGGCTGCAAATATTTATTGAACACATATTCAAGTTGAGTAAGCACAAATGTTCAGTCAATTGTTGCATCTGCTTCCTTTCTGGGAGCTGTATGTTTTAGATGCCCTGTAAACCCTTTCTTCTGCTACAATTTGTCTCTTTTAGTGATATTACCCTATTGTCTTTGGAAACTAAACAAGATATTAATACACATAAAGAAAGAGATACATAAGTATTCAGATATCTATATCTTGTTATTTCTAGTGGAAAACTCACTGTTAATTTTAATCACATCTTATTTTCATGCTGTGCTAAATGCATGCTTCTTTTCTCATTGTCTATTTTTCTGTCTTCTGTCTTAGAATTTTATCTCAATGGTTGTGAAATACAGTGGTTCTGTTATTATTTAAACAATTTTTTTGTCATAACACAAGCTTCAGATTTTGAAAATACTCCTGAACTAAAATGTGATTAAAAAAACCAACCAAACAAAGGTTTTGTGAACTGATAATTTGAAAATTAAAGTTTAATATGAAGAAAAATGTAATTTTAGCCTCAGAAATATAAACTAGTACTTTTAAATGTGAAATTGTTTTGAGTATGGAAGGGAAAGATTTTAAAGATTGGTGTGTTGGGGAAGACAGGCAGAAAGACACAAAACAACCATGAGAAAACATATCTTCTAAACTCCTGAAACCTGTTTCTATCATGCTTGAACTCTGGTTTGTAAAAATATTTCTCTGGAAAGTGTGCAAACCAGTTCTACTTTTAAAACAACAAGAAGAGAAAAATACTAATTTTAAATCTGCCATTTTCCTAGAATCTCTTGGAGAAAAAAGCTGAATTTTTAAAATTATGTAAGGTAACCTGCATTTATGAAAAGCAACCATCATGAATGAATATTCACTGTCTATAATTTTTCTTTTGTACAATATTCAGCATTTTGTAGGCAAACACTTTACCTCACTGCAAGTAAATATGAACTCAATCAGAAGAAAAACAAGAAGAAAAATCCAGGTGAAAACAGAGGGGAAGGAAATAATGGGACTGTATGTCATGGACAAAAGAGTTGGGGAATGTCATTTTACTTAATTTTTTGCCAGCCACCACAAACCCCCAGTCACTGATTTGGGTAACAAGAAAAAGATCACCAGCACTTAGACAGACATGTCTACCCTACCCTTTTCCCAGTCTCAATTTCTTGTGTCTTAGCTGGAGGTCCCAACCAGTGAGTCAGGACTCCCCCGGTAAGGTGGAAACTAAGATGGGTGGTTGAGGTGACCCGCCTTGTGGTTTCTTTCTGCCTCCTGACACTGCATGGTCTCCTGCTGTCCCATTCTATGAGTGCATTGCTTAGGGGATGTGGTGCCTTTGGCAGGATATGTACTCCAGTCCAGCATGGAGTGCCTTTTTTCTGTTCACCTCCTGGACCATGACTCCAGCCCCACCAACTGCCAGTGTCTTTCTGAAATTTGTTGGAGCAGGGGTGCTGTGCTCCAGAAGAGGAGAAGGTTCAGGTGTGTGATGTTTTTTTTTCATGATGATAGAGCTCTATGGTCTGACATATATCCATTACAGTGTATTGTGTGCCCACAACAGCAATCTGATCTGTATTTCAACTGTCCAGGTTTTAGCCAGAACTTACTGAAATCAGTGGGAACAGGAGCTGATGATGCAAAGTGCCTAACATGCAGCCACTCCGTAGGGACAAACTAGTGCTCATGTGCATCTGGTGAGTACTCCAAAATCCTGGGAACTGATGAAAAGAATTTCTTGGAGGACCTCTAAAACAGAAATTCACCTTCTCTACAACACCAATAAAGTACATTAGTGAGGTTACCAAATTTCAGATCATCACATTACAAATTTGAGTTTTGAAAAGATGTCAATTGTTTAGTCATAGAAGTCCCTAAATCAGGAAGTTTCTGTATAAACATGTAGAGTCATCTTTCATGTCTTCCTCCGTCAGTAAAAGCTGCATGAGCTACCCTTCCTCTTCTACACCAACTTGTCATACCAAATTTATACCCCATTCTGCATTTCTCAAGAAACAATGTTAACATAATATTTTAGATTCTTTTGCATTGTGAGAATAGTGGCTCATATAGAAAAGTATTTTTGCATTCTCTATTTTTTTATTTCAGGTAGAAGACAAGAAAAATTAATGCAGCTAAGCTGAAGAATAAGAATGCATGTACTCCAGAACTGCTGTAAATGTTCTCTAGGGAGAACATCTGAGCTGAGCAAAACACATCCAGATGGATAAAGGTGCATGCATGTGTGCAACCAGCAACCAGCTTAAGCTCATGAAAAGTTGTGAAGCAGAACCACAAGAGTGGCAGGGGCTGCTAGACAATCTGAACTAAATGGTTAATTATGATGTTCATGATAGATATGGCTTAAGAGAGACTGCAAGATTAATTGTCATTATAGCTTTAGGCGCTTTTTGAGATCTTCTGAATCACAGGCTGCCTTTGTTTCTTAGGCAAATGGCTTTTCTTGACCTATGAAAAACATCTACAGAGAGCTAATGGCAAGCCATACAAAATTATATTGCAAAAAGACATCAGACTGTAGAGAGTTTGGTATGAAAAAAATGTACTGCAGAATATCTATTCATCTTATACTGACTTTTCAGAAAAAGAAAACAAAAAAATGAAAAAGAAGAAAAAAAAAGAAAAAAAGAGACAAAGAGAAAGTACTGGTTTTGAAAAAGTTACTGAAAAACTTGCAAAGTAAAAATGTCCTAAACTTCAAAATGTTTGTGTAGTTTGTCATTAGCTCTGGAAATGATGATCCCAGCTGCTACCACTGATAATAGTACTTTGTTGTGTTATTGATATTTGATCAAATCTAGCTGTTAACCAACTCAGAAAATACTGTGATTTGAAATTTTTTCATGTATGTGCTTGAGACAAACTTTATAAGTAAAAACTAAAATAAATAATGCTTTTTGGGTTTTTTAATTGGGCTTCTGCTTAACATTTTGATGCTGGGCAACTTACCATGGTAAGGAGGATATTGCAACTCAGCTTTCTGCAATTTGATATTCCATTTTCTAAATCAAGAATGCTAGCTTCCACAATTTTATTCCCATTAATAGATTCTAGCATCAGTAAGAAGTGGATGACTGCATGAAGAATTGTACAACTGTTAGGCAGTAATTGTCACCAAATTTTAAGATACAATTTATGACTAAAAGAGGAAGTATTTCCAATCCATATTTATTTCATGCCTGCAATTTCTGATTAAAGAAAGTACTAACAACATTTTTGTTTCTTATGCCTTAATTTATTTAGAAATTCATCTATCCTTTGAAGTCAGAAGGAAATGAAAGCAAAAACATATTAGTAAAAATTATCAATTCTTATTCAAAATTAACAAAGCTATCTCCCTCTTCACTTAAAAAAATAAAGATTTTGCGGAAAACATAATCAGTGGTTCTAACCTGGAGAATATGAAATTCCAGTTATCTGTGCCATGATGCATGGGTTAAACTGCTGGTGTTCAGGAAGGATAATCTACTGAACTTTGCCCTTCTACCAGGTAGTTAACTGAAGATCTACTTTTCTTCAAAGAGAAGTTCAGCAAAGAAAAGCCCAGCAACTCAATCTATCTGAATTGCCTTTCAGGATACTTAATAACTGGAAGAAATAGTTTTCATCTTTGCCTATCGAATTACTGCCAACTTCTTGCTATTTGGGAAATACCTGGTTTGTTTATAAATTCCCAAAATACAGTAATTAACACTTATACAGAAGTTGCATACTATTATATAATAATGAAGTACTGTCCTTTCCCTTTCTTCAATATAGATACCATAATATGACAGCATCCAGGTTTAACATGAGCCCTAAATAAGTATTTCCTTTTTTCCTTCATCCATTCTCACTTTCCTATATAGAAAATCCTTTTTGTCATGATGCAGCAATCTTCCATAACTTTCTGAAAGTCTCAGTTCTATCCACAATAATTACTTACAAACCCATCAAAATGCAGAAACCTCATTCTCGTTAAAAAAGGAATGTAAAAGATTTTTCAAAAACACCATATTATGTGTGACTTACTAGTAGGAGGAAAAGTCTGTGTCTACTGGTTTGTATTTTAGAGTCTTACTACCTAAATCTGTTTCCAGGAATGATTTAAAAATAAGCCATGGCCAATTTTTAAGTTTTAACCAACATACAAGATATTAATGAAATAAACCCATGGCTTGGAATTCCTGAAAATAGACATATATACTCATCTGCATATAGTCTTTCTTTTGCAAGAAGCAATTTCAGAATATATGCAAGAAGCTTCTAAGTAAGATAGTCAAAATAATAACCACATATCCCTAGTTGTATTAATGGTCATATATCCCTACTAGCCACTAGTAACAGGTTAATTTTATTAGCAGGCAAAAACTGTTGGGACACTTTCTTCTGCTAGAAGAAAATGAATGGCTTCTGACTTCACTATCACTGAACCGATAAACAACTAAGAGTCTAGCCTATCATTTCACACACAAAACCCCAAAATTTGAAAGTGTAACTATACAGCATGATCAGGTTATATCATTGGATACTCAGAGAGATACAAGCTAGAATGAGTCTACATGGAGTACATTTAAACTATAGAAGTCTACTGATTTAAGATTGTTCTATACACATCAAGGAAAATAAATTTTATTTAAATGTTAATTACTGAAAAATTAATTGTTCAATACGTAGGATAATGAATTGCCCTTTTAACAAAATCTCTGTACATGAATATAGTTTAGATAAATTCCTTCTCCCTAGACAAATAGTAGATACAATAACCCATAAAATGTATTTCTGAGAAATTAGTCCAAGAAAGAGGAAGCTAATTATTTTCCAATAACTTATCACACAGTATACACTGGACTTACATTACATTTCAAACTATAAGCACTGAGTTTAAAAAGGAAATATTTAAAGTTGCTAAGCAAGTGTCTTTGTTTATCATATTGTTTTTGAAATGAAAGCACTGGAAGGGGAAAACAGAATAAACAAACATACAAGAATATAATCTATTTCACAGTCAACACAAAAAAACAACTTTTGCTTACAGAATATAAATTAATAAATATTCTTGAAAACAACTTGATCTATGGTTCAATGAACTTTTTCTCTGCTCATTGCTGTTGTTATTTTGACTTTGCTTTCTAAACATGTCAGTAAAAGGATATAGCTAAGTAAGAAATAAGAAACTACAGAAGAGGTTTATTATTGAACAGAATTTCTGAAAAATGTTCAAACTACAAGATCATTCTGTATCTGAATTTGGACACAGAGTGATAGAAACATATAATATTCATTTATAGTAAAAATACCAAAGCATTTAGACTTGATTGTTCAAATGTGCTTGTTTCATCTCTTTAAAACATATGTTTGCTTCTTCTTATAAAACAAATGAAACAGGGACAAATGCTTCACTGGCTCCAAACTGCTCAGATTACAAAAAGCCAGGTTAGTGACTGTGTATAGAGGGACTGCATAGAGCTCCCCAGTTGTGGAGCAGTGTAGCCTCAGTGAAGGTGTAGCTGCTTTCCCAAACGTGTCTAGGCAATTGCTGAAGCTTAATTGTTCTCCCTCTGAAAGGTTTTCTTCTGCTTGTGCCAAATCCCTTGCAGTGGGTGGGGAGAAGGGAAGTGGACCCACACGCTCTGTGCAAAGGAGTGTCCCATCCTCATGATGATTCCCAGCTGGAGAGGTGCCACCAGAGCCAGTCTTTCTCAGTGGTTGAAAGCTGAACAGGAACTGCCTAATATGTCTGTCCTACCACTAATTGCGATTTTCCTGTTTATGTCATCAGTTTGTCTCTTAAAAAGACATGTGGTTCTCTTTCACAGCTTTCAGTTTTTTCTTCACTGTAAGTAAATGAGGTCAAGACTTTTTGTATTCTGGAAAATGAGACAGATCATCAGCCAGGACAGGTGACACTGGCCATCTTCTAATGTGCCTGACTGCAGTCACTGAGACTGGCATTTTGTACCTCTCACTCGATATGCTGCTAGAGTGGATAAGGCCTCAGTCCCCCTGAAAAAAGCACTTCAGCATCTATATATGATCCAAAGTGTCTATGTTTGACCTTTCATTGCTAACTGAAATGGTATATGTTAGCTTTTTTCCAGGGTAATTTAATGAATCCCCTTAATGTGTGGCAAAATTCTTGGTGTTTTGTGAAGATTTTCAGGTCTTCGAGAAGAGATTTCTTTGCTTTTATTTTTCCTCTTTTTTTCAAGTACAGTTGACTTTTACCTCGGTTGCTACAAGTGTTACCATATGTATATAAACATAGACATACACGTGGGTAGTGGAAATGCTGGTACTTTGTTAATCTCACGTTCCCCGGACATTTTCATCCCAGATGGCCTGTTGGAGTCCTTCAAATTAAACTTCCAATATCATCCCAAGCTTTTGGGGTTTATATGTGATGTAAAAAAGGCAAATGTTATGATGAGACTTTTTTGCCTTAAACAAACAAACAAAAAATATTTTTCCATGCCTCTTATAATGCCCTATATAATTTTTTGAAGAAAAAAGGAATGCAAAGAACAATTAAGGCTGACATTCCAGTTATCTATAGCTATCCACAACTACTACAACTACTGCTTTTAGTGTTTTTTTTCTTTTTTTCTTTTTTCTGTATGTCAGTAAAATTAATGAAAACAGATTTTTGATCAGACAACTGAACTTTCAAATTTACAATTTTGGAGGTATTAATGAGGTATTTTTTAAGTTAACTCTTATTCTGCTAAGATAACAAAACACATCTGGCTTTGGTTTTTTTTTTTACAAGGATTTAACTCTGAAATCTCTGAATATTTTTTGAAGAAAATGGGGCTTACTTGGCTCATACACTTTTGGGCTTCTGGAATAAATAGTCCATTTTGATGTCATGGCTGGGTACTGGGAGCAGAGCTCAGCCAGTCCAGCAGATATTTATGAAGATAATCAGTGACTGTAAGAAGAAAATACAACATGCATGGTAAATAAAAGCAAATCACTTTTTAAATGTTTCCCTTAAAATAGGAAAATACATTTGCAATCTAGTGTTTTGGCTTTCTTGTAAAAATGGGGTGAGTATTTGGCAATGGTTTTGAAAATACAGAAGAGAAAGGAATAATTTTAGATTAACGTCCTCCGGGAAGATGCACAGTGGATCCAAATATGCAAGAACTATAAAACTCTGGTTCTGAAGCACAGTACTGACCTGTGAAGAACCAAGTGCCTTTAGAGACATACAGACTGTCCCGATCTTTGATCAACATTAATGCATAGCAAGATGAGAAGACTTTGTAGAAGCAGGTCCTTAATTTTGATCGTGGCTGTGTGGGAGATGTATCGAGAAGTTATAAATCCTTGTCTCAGAATATTAAGACCATGTTACGTAAACCCACATTTTGAGAAATATAAAGATGATGCAATCCTATAAAGTGCCAGGAGAAACTTGATCTGACTTCTTACAGCTCCCACTTGCATTCAGGAACCATTCCTAAAGCTTTAAAGGCACGGCTTAGTAAGCACCATCAGGAAAACATTGCAAGTTCCTTATTTTAGTAATGATGTTCAAAATCACTGCTAAAAAAAGAGCTAAAAAAAAAAATCCACCCTAACCCTAAAAATAGGAGAATCAGAAAGAAGAGTCTGATAAAGCTATAAAGTGTGTTTATTTCACAGAACATTTGTATTGGGTTATTAATCAAAGAGTTAGGTTATTAACCTATGAGTCAACTACAAATTTGGGGGCAGGCAAGCATTAGGAAACGATAAATGGGAAGTGGATTCAAGACAATCCTGTTTATGGATTAAGGATGTACCAAGTTATATTTCCATGAACACAGTAGGAAGCTGTCAGCAAGGGCACCCATCATTACTCACAGAAACATCTTTCCAATTAGTATGGATTTACAGGCACTATCAGCTATTTTCCCTTTTGTTATAACTGCATTCTTGACTTCTTGCTTATTTTCTATGTCTGTTTTTTTTGCATTAAAAAAATATCTGTCTCCTTCTCCACTTTGTTAAAAGCCATGATTGGCAAATCACCTCACCCACTCTGGGCAAATTCTCGATCATTCTTGAGCAGTCTGATGTATTACCTGGCTTGGGAAGTAATATGCAGCTTTGTCCCTTTTGCAGGCCCCTTCCATTTCAACTGTACAAGACCTTAAAAGTAGTAGCAATACCTGCCACTTAATACCACTTAAAAAAGACAGAAAATATTTTATTGATGGAAAATGTTTAAGCTTATCCTTGCTATTCAAAATACTTCCCAAATTCTATTGCAAGGACACAACACAGCTGAACTCAAGCAATGTGTCTCTCCTCACCAAGCACTTGAAGATCAAACTGTTATGGTGGCGTATTGTGACCTGAATAAATTCGGACTTAAAAAGAAATCACATTTGGTGGTTTTGAAGAGTACCACACAAGGGAATAAAAAGATGTCTGCATAGTTCCTATTCCTTTAGATGGATATCTAAGCTTAAGACCACTTGAATTCCACATGTTCTGATGTTGCAAAGTACTTAAGCTACATCTTTTGTTTAATTTCTGTTCAATTTAGAGTTCTGAAGGAGGAACCACAGGTTCTAGTATTCACTGGTGCTTATAAAAAGACAGTATAGTGCAACTAGCTCAGACCTTGTAAACGACAGCCGTATGCCACTAGCTTGTCTGCTATCGTGTTACTCCTCAAAGGCCAGATGAGACACACGAGTGCTAAAACATGTCTTGAAAGTTGCTAGCCTACAACAGCATGGATGAAGACAAAAGAGAATCCTGAACACTAGGTATTATCACTGATATATCAAAGAATTTATTATCAGTGTCTCACTAACTGGTGTTGTAGCAGTGCAACATGTGTAGACAATCAGCTTCCATATGCATAAATCATCTGCATTCAAATCAATAACTTGTTATGAATTCAGTATGATACTGTAAAATTACCATACACTTACTGGATAAATATGGCTACAGTTTCAACTGAAATCAATCATTCTTGCTATTTTGGTTATAATTTTCCTTTACATTCATTTCAGGACTTTAAAACATATCATTTAAATCAGTTCAGACATTAACGGAAATCAAAGCTGTAGGAACTGTTTCTAAATCTTGAGGAAGAAATTTTAAAAACAGTTTAAAGATAACCTTTTTCACAATACAATGAAGACTAGTAACCTTTAGCATGGTGGGGACATGGAGTATTTACCATCTAGAAATACAGAGAGAAGATTACCATCTTACAAAAGGAGGAAGTTATTTTTCTGTTTTCATACACTTAGATGTACACTGACCCATAGCTAGGACTCTTAGACATAATAATAATTACACTAATTATAAAATCTATCTTCTTATTAATTATAATAAGTAACAGAGCATAAGAGCAGACATTTTATACTTTCCTCCTTCTAGCTTATTTGATATTCCCTTCATGCTTTCATGGTAAATAGCACTAGATAATTGATCCATGCTGTCTACCTCAGTCATGATTTTCTAGCCCTCTTTACCAGGGAATGTATAGGCCCTTCTCAGTTAAGTTGAATGGTTTTATTTAATTCTTCTTTACACACATACCTTCAGTCATACATCTTAAATTGCCCTGAACCTTCTCCAGTTCAAATATATCCATTTTGAGATGAGTGGACTAGTTAAGAAACTGCATACAGCATCCAAAAAGGCAGATGGATCATGGATTTGTACAATAATATAGCATTGTTCTTAGTTTTCTTCTCTATTTCTTTCCTATTAACTTTTAGAATTTGATTTGCTTTTGTGACTATGACTAATTCTCATCAAGTGACCACAAGTGACATCACTTAGCTGAATTTTCAAGAAACTGTGTGTCATAACCTGTCCTCTACAGTAGTAACTTTTAAGTTAGTATCCATTGTTTTATATGTGAAGCTGGGATTGTTTTTGCCCACTGTAAGATCTTTTGCATTTATGTGCAGTAAATTTCACCTGCAGCTTTAATGCTCAGTCTTGTAAAGTCTTTCTGTAGGTCTTGACAGTTAGCCTTTCTTTACTATCTTGAATAACTTGGTATTGTCAAAAAAACTTATCTCACTATTCAGCCCTTTTTTATGAGCTTTACTGTTTAATGGCATAGGTCCCTACAGACCCTTGTGGGACTTCCTTCATGATGGGAACTGACCTTTGCTTCTTCCTTCTATTTCTAACCACTTAAACAATTTTTAAATTGATTTAATTCTATTTTTTAATCATCCCCTCTCATGCTCCAGCTGTCAAGTTTCCTTGAACGCCTTTGGTGAGAGACACTGTTAAAAAAAAATTTGGTAAATTCAAGTAGGCTATGTTAAAAAGATTTTTCTTATCCATATTCCTGTTGACGCCTCCAAAGAATTTTAATGTAAATAGAGTTTGGAAAAACACATAATGTTTAGGGAGGCTATCAAGAGTATAACTTTTATATTAAATCACAATTTATAGAGAATTATACAGTATTTTCAACAGTGCCTTTTACTTGTAGCTGCTAAAACATAAATTATAGTCAGATAAAAAGTAAAGAAGCTTCATTTCATTGGAATTTTGGAATTTGTTTTTAATTATTTTATTTTTGTTTGTTTGTTTGTTTCTGAAAGTCTAAGACCTTATTAAGACTACCAGACTATTCTGAAATAGGAAGAAAATGAAAAGCTATCCAATCAAAATTTAAATTCAAAAGAGGAACCAGTAAAATGAACCATGTATCCAAGACCCTTGGAAAAAATACAGATATCATAAGTGAAGAACAAATATATACATTTCCATTAGGTGACAAAGAAAGAAATTCATATCAGACACTATTGAGTAATATTGTTGTGAGTATGAAGCATGAAGTCTTATAGACATAGTTGCTGCGTATTTCCAATATTTTTATCCAAGAACATTCACCTCACATCTTGATAAGTGCTACCTGTGTAATAAAGGGTACAAGGATCAAGTGCTATCTATGTAATAAAGAACAGAAGGAGGAAGAACACATTCTCTCAGTTAGTAACAACTAAAATGATTTAATAAACCGAGTCTTAGGTATATCGTGCCTTCCAAATGGATATGAGGAGACTAAACTTTTAGTATGTGTTTCATAGATGATTTTTTGTCAGTTTCTTTTCAAATATGTAGTAGTGCATTAAAAATTATTTAAACTTTTTAGTAAATGAGAACTGCAGTTTTAGGCAAAGCCACACATATCAAGTAAATCAGACTTTGTATTGAAGAATTTTATAACAAATACATAACTTCTTTAAAACCATTCAGAAATGAAAGAGGAAATACGGAAAGCTATGGAAATATGGGATTCTTCAGTAGTGCTAATCAGTAAAGATTTTTTTCACATTGCTAATAAATTTGACAAAATAAGTATTCAATAACTTATATAGTATTGGGTGCATTGCTTCAATGTTAGCAGAAAAGCTAGATGAAAGGGAAAATATTTTTAACTCATGTTTTGATGCAGAAAGTGTTATCATTTTTTTCCTGAGGTTCCAAGTATAAACAGTTTGCTTTTATATCCAATTTGAAGGCAAGAATCTTTGTTTTATAAGGTTTAGAGAAAACAGAAGGGACTATGCAGAGATTCATTTCACAGTTTTTTAAGGTAGAGCTAACTCTGGAGGAAGATGGTTGATATGTCTGCTAGGAATTATAGGTGGGTGAGCAGCTAGTAGTATATATAAACTTGTGATAAACCTGTACAATTAAATACATACATGTGTGCACAGAGCAGATATTCAGAGTTTTAAGGAGTGGAGACAAAATTGTCTTTCTCTTTCTCCTATCTTTTCCTTATCATAGGTTGGGAGTGTAAGGCAAAGGAGCTTAAAATAAAGGAGTCTTGATGATGAATGAAATATTTTAAAGGGGATCTTAGCAGGTTGATGAAAGAGGATGAGTCTAAAATTTCAGAGGAGTGTTCACATTTCTCTATTATTACATGAAAAGATTCACTGACTGTTCTTTGCTTTACGCAGCACCAGTACAAATGTAGTCAAAGTTAAATCAACCCATAACTGCACAATCACTGTTCTTCAGAGCATTCAATCCACTTCACCGTTTTGTTTTTTTTTAAACCATTACAAATTTCCTCAGTATATGTGAAAGTAATCTAAACTTTCTTTCTCCATAATATAGTTAAAGTAAACAAGCAGGTGGACCATTTGGCATATTGTATATGGATGACATTTTTTTACCCCAAGGATTTTTTCAAGCTATCTCCAAGAGAAACTTTAGTAACAAGCAGTTACCCATAAAGAAATGTGTGCCAGCTTATGATTCCTTGCCTTACTCCCAAAGCCTGAGAGAAAAATGTTGACATTAGATTCCTTTTCATCACAAACGTAACTTCTTAGAAAAATCTGTTACCATTAAATCCCCTACAATGAGTTTAGCCAGCATATGGAACTGTATGAACCATACTTTCTATTCACGCATCTTGTGCCTCTTTAACCAGCAGTGGTTTTGCTGCCCTACACAATTTATCCCTCATTACCAGGATGAATATAACATAAAGCAAACAAACTTTTCTACTTTATAGTTTTTGTTGGCAGCATTTAACGTTTACATACATGGAATATTAGCACAAGGGATACAAAGTCATTATATACTAATGCTTTGCAAAGTGGAAAGACAATATCCTCAGCATCACTCTGCGCTGCATTTCAAATGGCACATTTCAGGCGATTTATGCTAATTTCCATCATTTACAGAACATAATGATACAAATCAGTTAGAATTCAGCACAACAGCCTCTAAGTGTTCAGAACTATGGAGAACACGATAATGGTCTCATTAACTGTAAACTGAGAATTGAATTTCCATTTCTAGGCAAAACTGTTATTGCTCTACTCATGATCCACAACACTTCTGCTGTTTCATAGGTTATAACAGCCACTGGTCAGCTACGTTTCTTTCCCTTAGTGAACTCACTGAGACCACCCAAAGCGATAAAGAAAGATCAATTGTACTGATCTTACCTGAAGTGACCTTATTGTCTGCTTTCTGGCTGGTATTAGCTTGACAATGAACAGCGATATCCAACTTCACTTCATATGCTTAGGAGCCTTAAGTATATACAGAGTTCATAGTTTAAGCCTTTGATATATTGAGAGGAGATGGCAATAGCACAGTAAATGTTTGCCTTTCAATTTGACATTACAGTGAGAAGGATAATAAACACTGTGTTCATAAGTATAAGTATAGCTAAAGCAAGCAAAAAGCCATCATTTTTGAAGTACATGAATGCTGGGAGGTATTAGGAGAAAAAGGTCAACTGACTGTCCAAAGCCTATCAAAAAGGCTAGTTACATCAAACAGTACAGCTAAGATATGTCCTGGATCAACAGGAGAAATATTTTTCTTTTTTTTTCCTCCTTCTCCTCCTCAAAAATTTTTATCGGTAGTTTTGACTAGAAAATTGAAAAGGACAATGATGAGTTGAATAGACCCAAATTTATTCCAGGTTATACTTAAGCATATTAGTCTCGTCCCATCACACTGACAGGGCGCTATACAGTTACTGATCCATAACTGCAGATATATCCCAATTATGTAAATCCCTAAACTTTTATTTGCTAAGGGAAGCAATTTACATAATGACTGTACACTTCATACTCAGTAACTATAAAACTATTTTTCAAAGCTCTGTCTTCTGAGTAGTTAATATCCTAGGACTACAGGAATTTCTGCTGTGGCTTAAAAGCATAAACTTAACCTACATTAATCATTGGTATATAATTATTAATCTTTATAAATATAGATACTTTTGTATATGCCTGCATCGGGAGCATAGCAGTTACCCAACAGATTTATATCAATGGTTTATCTGATAAATTGTATGATGACGATCAGCACTGGTGTAATTGTATAGCTCGAAGAGTACCAAAAAACCAAACAAAAAATCTTCCAAGTTCTTAAACAAGCAAATTCTTAACTGTTATCTTTATGTGAAATAAGAAAATGATAAAATATTTAAGGTACCAAAGAGGCTAAAAATAATAAATTTTAGTAAACATCAAGTACTACCACACTGTAGAAATTGAAGGTATTGCAGCGTAGCAGAACTGAAATATCCTCCAGCAATTCTTTAGCAGACCTTTTTCCCTAAGCAGCAGTCAATAAGCCAGCAAAGGTGCAGTGCCACAAGAGCTTACAGAGTTAGCAATGTATAAATGCGACACTGAAAATCTACAGATGTTAAAAAAGTGTATGCATTGGGAGCTATTTAAATACTATCACTATCAAACAGCACTGTTTTACCCAAATTGCATTACATTTGGTCATGAGCAGTTTAAACAATGGCCAAACTATGAATAATGACATAAATAAGAGATGGTTGCTTATCTTGTTATTAGCCCAAAAAACTCCAGGGAGGTATAAGAAAAGATGTACAGTGTATTATCCCACAACTCTTAGAACATTCTTTCTTTTTCTTAACTCCTTTTCATGAAATCATTTACACAAACAGAAACCTGTACTGGACTTCTATCTGCCATGTATACTTTTGGTATCCCCAGTGAGCTGTGGCAAAGTGTTCTACAGTTTAACTCCATGTTCTATAAAAAATGTTATTCCTTATTTTGTTTAGAACCTACCATTAGCTACATTCAGATGACATCATCTATTTCTTGTGTTGGAACAGAAGGTGAACAGTTTTTCCCTATTCACGTTCTCCAGCCTCTCATGATTTTAGAGATATCTGTATTGACCCTCTAGCATGACTCCACTGCTAACTGCTTTCAACATGAAGACTATTTATTTTCAACTAGTTTCCTGTCTTTTAACTTGTCTAATATGCTGTGTATATCCACTAACTCTACAGTTTATTTTCATTTTTACCCATTTGCTCAGTAAATACATTAGCCTTATTGAGGCATTCACTGTCCAGATAGCACCAGGAATGTGTTGAAAATTAAAGCAGGCTGCCAATACCTGTTTCTACCTTCTTTATTTTAGTTATTAGATTATTTTTCTTTGCCTACTAGAAGTGGAGATCTATCCAATAGAGAGAAATCTATGGCAATAGAGAGAAATTTAAGATTGTTTATCATTCATTATCCATACAAACATATTCCAGGATCATCTTTTTAACACCTAGGAAAAAGAAACAGAAATATTAAGTCAATTTTACCAATGGTGTAATGAAGGCAGAAAATATTTATGTCTTAATAAGGCCACAAATGAAATAAATTCTGCAGAAAGGATAACATATTAGGAAGTCAGGAATGACAGTTTCTATAAGTAAATATTTATTTTGTATCTGGGGACCTTCCAGTTGATAGTTTTCAAGTCAAAATGCTATGACTTCTTTGTAAATGTTTAGTTAAACCCTTCCCATTGACTGTTTATGTACCAGGATTTCTTGGCTGGCTTTATTTTGCATACTAATTGTTATTTTAGAATATTACTGATCTAGGAAAAGCATTGCTATTAATTGTTTCATCTAGTCCACTATGAATTTTGTATCACGTTTGATTTACCTGATTCAAATGTATTAATTTGAAGGACAGGAAGAGCTATAAAATAGCACTTAAAATATATTTTTTAGAGGGAAAGAAGCAAAATAAGAATTCAATTTCAAAAGATAACTGCTATTCAAAACCTTCTTAGTGCATTTATGACTTGCCAGATTTGTAGACACCATACATGGTGTCTAGAATATTTATGTTCTTTTAAATCTTCAGCAGGATCTAAACACTGAGATAAATGCAAATGTAAACTCTGTAGGAAAAGCTAATTCACAAAGTAACCATTACAGTATCAGAACTAGCATTGCAAAACCACTATCTTCCACTGTGTAACAGTTTATAGAAACTGAAACCTTCTCACTCTTTTTTGCCTCATCTGAATTATATGGGTGGGCAAATAATCTACCAGAAGATGAAGGCTGAATGAGTAGCAAACAAGAAATATTATATTTGCCATGTTTAAAATTTTCGTCTTGCCTCAGTTAAGAAACATAAGAGGATTAGACCATACTCTCAATAGTACAATGAAGGACAAAATGCATTTTATTACTTTCATGAACCCTGTTTTTCTTGTAAAAGGGAAAAAATCACGATAAGAGAACCACACTGATAATCAAAGACTTATGTGAACAAACAGGAGTAACAGATTTGGAGAGACAGACTTTGGTTGTTATGGTCATCTACTTTTGGATACAGTTTGCCATCAGCTGAAATGTTTTGGGGTAATAAATGAATTTCTACCTACATTTTCAATTTAAAGTGAAAAACTGGAAACTTGCATTCAAATGCCAAAATATTATCTGCAGTCTTATAGCTTGGTGCCTGCACTTCACACCCAAACAAATGGAAAAAGAAAGCACAGGACAAATAACTGCAAACAAGTCTCTCTTTAGAAAGACTAGTATTATCCTTATGCAGTCTAGACAGTATGAAGTACAAAGAGCTCACAGGGCAAAGCACTAGTCTGTGGGAGGAAGAAAATGGCAATGTTTTTTCTTACATCTTTTCCTATTCTTCCCATTTGCACCACAGCTAAATTTAAGCAAAGAGCAAGCATGTTAAAAGTAGGAAACTCATGGAGGTAAAAATTTTTGGCATATGTTACTCGTTAAGATTGGAAGCAGAAGCAACTATGACTGACAGTCACAAAACTCCAGAAATAAAGACTTTCCAAATTTTAATGATATTCCTTTGTGAAATAATTTTGTAAATTAATGTATCAAATATGAATTCAACTGATATCCTTTTACAGTTTCAGTTTGAGCCTGGCATCATTGCCTAGAGCATCAAGGTCTTGTTCTTAACATTCTCAAAATTATGCCTTAAAACATTCCTTTGATCTGTGTCTAATGGAACATTTGATTTATTATGACCTGAAGTGGTAGCCAATAAAAGGCTCATGAGAAAAAAAAAAAGAAAAATGCATTACTTTCTAGGCCAGTAAAAAAACCCAATGGCAACAAAAACTCTTTCTAATTTGTCTATAAAGCATTGCTAAATTTTTCAATTTTATCTTAAGTGAATATTTGGTGTTAGTGTTGAAGTCTTACTTCTATTGTCACCTAACAATGTGAACAATCACACTGCTTTATTTAAAAAAAAAAAAAGTTTGCTCTTAGAGCATGACCCCTCCCTCTGCTCAAGTTCATTTCTGAGTTTCTTGCAAGCTGTCTCATTTAATGGCTTGTATTAGTATTATAGTTGTGGCTGCAAAAAGATAAGCCAATATGAAAGTGGATTTCCCTAAGCTGGGGTTGGGGATGGGGAATCAGCATCAGTTACAGCAGCAAAGATTTGGGGTTTTCTGCCTTCTTCTGAAGCATCTGATCTGGTGAATGGAATGGGACATGTGTGGAACTGCAAAATCGGACTGTGGGAGAATGCCCCTCCTCTGAGACAATGAAACACAAAAAAGGAAGGACAGAGGGGAGTTGGAGGAGGCTTGATGGCTGATGTGAAAAGGGTGCTATAAAAAGTGCTCCAGCTTAAAAAGCATTTAAAAAGTGCTCCCTTTGCAACTCTAAAACAAAAATTCAGAAACATCCTCTGCCTTGCAGAAACAAAGTAATAAAACTCTGTTAAAAACAAACCTAAATAAATGTTAAATTTTAGGTGAGAAAGGCCACATCATCTGTTACTATGTACAAGCAACAACACTATTAGATTATAAATAATGTATCGGTACAGAAGATATGGCTGCCTTCACATTATTAGGTTAGAAAGTCTACAGAAAAACTCTATAAGCAGGAAAAAAGTATCACTTCTACAACTTAAAAATCAATCCGAAAACAACCTTATTGAGATGCAAACGAGAACAAGACAGGTCCATGCCACAGAAAGTCATGAGCAGCAAGGGAATGAAATACTTAGTTATGATTTAAGGACAACATGTGCAGATAGCAAAACTGTGAAGTTGGTGACTTCAGTGCATCAGTCAGTGCCCCTTGAGATACCTACAGTGAGTCAGACATAAATGATGGATGTTGTAAATAATTGTCCCTGGAACCACTCTGTCACAGATTCTCCTAAGAACAGTTCATCTTTGGACACAGCTTTGTAAGACACAGCAAGGAGATTGATCCTAATTGATGCAGCAGGCTTAAAAGATTTAAATATGATTAAATACAAATAAATCTGGCAATCTGAAAGTCAGAAAAAGTCATGTACCAACTAAAAGAATATGTAATTTGATAAAAGCTAAATGAAAAGTCAGTTTATTTTCTGTCACATGGAGGGAAAAAAACCTTTAAAAATATAGTAGAAGAGTAGCAATGCTGTGTTTCTAGAAAAAAGGCTTCCTGAGCCTGAGTGAGTCTAGTAACAGAAAATATCAGTACTGTGAGATGTTACTGGTTTGTCTGTGTGTGAATGTGTGCATAAGAAAGCTCATTACTGAGTTATTCTAAGCCACATCAAATCTGGCACAGCGAAGAACTCAAGCATTTAGGCAACACAGAAAAGTTTGCCATATGTTCTCTGCCCCTTGTGCGTATTTTATATACTTAGATGGTATGACATACTCATTTTTGCCTAATACTGTATAATATGTCATTCAAACAGAGGTAGCCCTCCTCATGAAATATGGCTGTAGTTACAGACAGTATTTGGCTTACATTGTACTGCTGCACAACTGTGAGATAATCGTGTACCTTCTCTAAGGGTAAGGCTACATATTGCTGTTCTAGTCTAATGGAGCAAAAAGTAGCCCAGCTTCAAGCTCTCAAAGTTGCTGGTTTTGACAAAGCACAGCTGTTAACACAAAACTTGTCCTTTTTTAACTCAGAGGAGATGGACTGACATTTTGAGGGGGATCATGGGGAATTACCAAAGAAATTACCTTAGTGCATTCAGCTATTCCTGAAACCATGAACATTCACCTGGTGTTTAGCATGTCTCTTTTGAAACCATTTTGTATCAACTAGTTCCAAGTGAGACTGGCTCTGCTGCCACCAACTACACTTTGAGAGCATGAAATATCTGCATCACTTGAACTTATAGATAAAAATTGGTATGAAAATAAACTGCTAGACTGGGAAACTTGCAGAGCTACAATTTAGGCAAGACACCTTGTATATGAAATTAATAGGACCCAAGTTTTCAATAAGAACAATGTGATATGTCACTATATATAGAAAGAAATTGAACAAGTTTCCACTCCTACAAAAAAATTATAATTAGCAACCTAATGTGATAGGCTCATTTAACACCAGGCACAAGAAGTTCCTTGGAAGACACAACGAGCTTCAGAATAGTTTATGCTGTCTTCTTGTTGTTATATCAATCCAAGCACTTTATTAGGAGAGAAAAGATCATTATTTTGCCATTGTATATATCCATGTCTCTCTCTCATCTTGAAGACCTTGTAGCATTCTTGTCTTTTGTCCTCAGAAAGCAGATAATAGTGGAAATGGTTCAGAGAAGGGTGTCAAGGATGATCAAAGGTCTAGAATGAATTCCATATCAAACACTTATTCTCTACACAGATGTTGAGGGTTGGTTTGTTTGTTTGTTTCTGAATCTTGAAAGAGAGAAAAATAAGAGTGGAAAGAGGAAGAGGATAGAGATTTGTAAAATCATGAGCAGCATGGAGAAGGCGATTAGGAAATATGTTTCCTTCTCCTCCAGTACAGGTAATGACAACATCCATTAGAGCTAGGAGGTGACAGGTTCAAAACAATGAGATGGAGGTGGTTTTCCTGGCACATTTTAATTAAGCTGAGGAATTCTTTGCTGCAAGATGCTATGAGTTCATTAATCAATTAGATAAATTCATGGAACAAGAGTGCACTGTAAAAACCACTAATATTTATATGAGTAAAAACAAAGATATAAATTATAAGGCATGGAATCTCCAAATCTTTAATCTTTTCAGCCTGGAAAATCCTGAGGATGCATCACTGTATGTTTACACTGTTTCATCATCTTCTCTAGGCTTCTAGTTCTGATTACAAAATAGAGGGCTAGGCAGACTTCTTGCTTTCATACAGTATATCTTATACCCTTATACCTTAGTCCTTATACCCTTATTTCCTCCCTCCTCTACAGGATATGAATGTCCCCTGACTTCCTTCAAGAAGAAAAGTAGTTAAAAAGTGAAAATAGAAGAGAGCTTTCTTTTACACTATATATGTTGTTGAGGCTGCTGTTGTTTCTTTCAGCTGATACTTGGAAATCCAGGTGTGTCATCATTTCCAAGAGTTATAGGGAATGGATAACATCACTGTTAAGAATTTACAAGTTGTTTTTTTTTTAAGCTGGATTGCAGTGCAATCCAATTATCTCTCTGTTATATATTATATAGCTTACTTGCATTCAGGGTATTTGAAAAAGAGTTTATTTTTATACTGGACAATTTCCATATTGTTGATTTATTGTGCTCAGTAGTGTGTATAATTCCCATTTCTTCTGAAACTTTCAACTTTTATCTTGTGCCTTCAGTGTGTTTACTGAATTTTCAATGAATTTTATATATAGATGTAGGTACTGCATGTGAAGATTAACATGTCCTTTTTGTAAGACTGTTTCTTACAGAATGAGAAACCTTTTGGCATATAATGCCATAAAAATAAATATTCCACATTTATGTATTCTTGCAATACCTTGCATTAAAATATTTTAAAAAATATCTGAAGGCTCTTTTAGCTTTTACGAATTTCTAGGTAATGATGCTTTTCTATCAACTTCAAAAGAAAACAGGGACATCATTAGGATCTGTTATACCATCATTCTTAAACAAGTCAGGTTCATTTATGGCATTACACATACAAATGCATTTCATTGAACAAACAGAAACAAAGGTTGTTAAGAAGAGTTTATCCCAGGGGATGCTAGTTGGCTTCAGTGGAAGTCCCAATGTGGCATGCACACTATCGTAGTAGATTTGGAATTCTTACAGAGCAGAGTTATTTATAAACCATACACAAGCATACCTATTCAAATATACTCAAAGATGTGAACATTTCCAAAACTGAACCTTTTCCTCTGCTTATAAATTACTTGCAGATAGACCTTCTTCTTTGAAATTTTAAGGGCATTTTTACAGCAAGTTTTAAACCCTGGTTCATTTTTCAGCTATAGAATATTTGCTATTTGCTATTTTAAATTGCTATTAACTATTGGCTGTTTCACTGATCACATTAATTTAATAACAATTTGTGCTTTGAAAGAATTCACATACTTACAATTTTTAAAATATATTGTGTAGATAATAAAAGACTTTCTAAAAATATTTCTAAAAGCAGTAAAAATGTCATGAATTTGCAAGTAATCTTTTCATTTTTTCCCCCACCAATACTCTTGTAAATAAAAAGTGACTTAGCCAAGCATTTATAAACTGAGGTATTAAAAAGGTTATAGATATTAGTAAAACATATTGGCTTCTTTTTTTCACTGTACTATTTATGAATGTATTTTATTCTTTTTCTCTTCTTCTTGGTATTTAACCTGCTTTTTCTGTTTTTGCAACATAGTTACTGCAAAGCACATTTTCCAGTAATTTTTGGTTGATAAATCAAATCTTTTGCTAAGGCTATTACTGTTTTTCTCACACATCTGAACCTTGCTTTGGGAAAAGAAAAAACAAAAACAGCCCTGCAACACCACATTGCTGGGGAAAAAAAACCCGCCACTTCTGCTTGTGTTTTGCCACATGCATGAGTTCAGTTGTTCTTTCTGGCCATTACTTTTCAGCTAATCCTTTTCTTTCTCCTGTAACCCCAATTGCTAATGAAAAACCAATAAATAGAAAAAAAGAAGAAATCGTGTTACACAATTCAATATGTCTATCCATGAAAATCAGAACATGAAAAATTACTAGAAGGAATAGGTTTTGGTGAAGTAATGCCCTATATGAGTGGGTCTTTCTGCAATTTTCAGAGAAAACAAATGTTCCACAGAAAGCTAACACTATGTAACTCATAGGGTAATGTAACCAAAAAGAGGCATCTGAGCAGCAATAATAATGTAATCCTGATGTTCCACAAAAATTACGTATGTCCTGCTCAGGGATACTATACTTATTTCAATTTAAATAAATGCACAGGTTCAGCAAATGAAAAAACAACGGATTATGCAACAAGGAGCATACAGGGTTCTTTTCAGGGCTGTAGCTAACAGCAGATAGTGGGGACCAGCTAGCACTCATGGTGGTTTGAGTATTTGGTGGCCTATAGTGAAATCAGATTTCATGAGAAACTGCTGAAACATCATCCTCTTCTGGCTACATCCAGATGAGTTAGCTTCTCAATAAAAATATGAAATGAACAAAAAGGAAAGTTTTTGGATTTGGTAAGAAAAGGAAGTTTGGAAGCATTTAAAACAACAACAATTTCTTACAAGTTCAAGATTACCCTGAGAGTTAAGTTACTTAGCACCTTTGGTATTATTCCCCAAGTAACATGGCATAAATCAGATGTCTCCACTGCCTCATTAGATTCACCATTTTTAATGTCCAGTTGTACCCTGGATAGCCTGTTTGGCTAAAACCAGACTGTTTGGCAATACTACTTCAGTTTAGAAAATGAATTTCATGGATGTGTTTCGGGAGTTCTGTATCTATTACAAGTACAAAAGCAGAAGCAGAAGTCTGACCTCATGCTGAAGACAAAGGAGAACTGCTTGAACTGTAAGTTCAGAGGGGAAAACAATGTTGCATTCACAGGTCCCACATTGAGTCCTTTCTTCAACATCAAAGGAAAATATTTTCATACCATATATTTATTTATCATACATATCATCCCTAAGGCACTGGTGGGAAAGGTGATATATAGTGGATAGAAACAGTAAAAAATCATGCAAGATTCAGCATTTTTGCTTAATGCTGAATCAGTAAAATCATTCAGCAGCCAAACTGAAAATCATTCAGCACCAAAGTACAGATTCTTATTTGCAAATTTGCAAAAATCCTTCTGTACCTAAAGGAAGAAAAATGTCTCTAGCATCATATAAAGACCAGGAAGACTGTTCTAGTCTAAGCTGAACGTTTTCCCTTTACTACTTAATGGAATTGCATACCTAGTCAACACTGAGGTTTGTAATTCCTGCTATTTACAGTACAGTTAAAAGAATGGTATAGTAACTATTTTTCTGGTGGAGAAAACAAAGTTTTCTTAGTTTGCTATTTAAGGTGTTAAGAATATTAATCACTCCTATTTACATTAGCAACTGCGCTATGGCACACGCACAAACTGCTGCATTTTCCTGAAAAAAACTATTACTTTATAGTGAAGAGGCTGGCAGAGCCAGGGGAATTGCACACACAGATCTGGAGGTTTGTGAGCTGATTATTTTATGTGCACTAAAAAGAGAAAACTACTAGACATGACTCAGCAGTCTTTTATTAGAGCACATGCAAACAGACAGACACAACATGATTGCATAAGCTTTTGTTTTAGATGGAAAACTATGCAAAATCCAACATAAAACCAGGAATGGCAGCAAAACAGGTAGAAAGATAAGACTTTGAAAACCATCAGAAATGGAAACAGAGCTCCAGAACAACAGCATTTTTAATGAGGTTTTTGCTTTAAAAGAGATCTGTAAATAGATCCTGACAAGATCCATGTAAGAAATGCTGCAAAAATCTCTCTTATTCCACATCCAGGTGGAACCAAGACCCCTGAAATTTAAGGAATAAAGAAGGAGTAGGAGGGGAGCTCATGCAGACACTAGCTATTCAAAAATAGCTACTAACCTGGTACATAAAAGAAGTACAAAGATGACTGTAGAAGGTGAGGGCTCAGAAGAACTTTTTATTCCAGCTTTAGACTGCTAGAAACATCCTCCTTAGTTCTGCATTACAATGAAGTCTTAAGGACGGCCTCTTACGTACTGAGTCATTTGGTCACTGAGTGACCAAGTCTCCAGACAGTAAATTTATGTTAGGTGAGAAATCAGAACCCAGGACAAATCACATAATGTCCTTCAAGTCCTCCCCAACTTACTGCAAATGTCTTTTTGAGCAGGTGACATTAACTAAACTTCTCAAATTGAATCCTCACAAACTTAAAGAAAAATCAATTGAAGCTCAGTATCCTAAGGAAGTGGAATACTTTCCCTTCATGACTGTCAGTTCTGAGTTGATTAACACAGATTGACAATGCAAAGCAGACTAACTTCCTGCTGTTTGTGGGGGTTTTTTAATTTTGTTTTTGGTTTTTAGGTGAATCATTCATAGCAGCTTGCTCATTTTTCATCTTGTTCACATAAAATATAATTATTCCAGACATAGAAAAATCACCTGCATATGTATCTCTTTGCACTCTTTACATTTTCTCACAAACATACAGGACAGTCTGTGCTTTTTACGTGTGTCATTGGGTACTTTAAAGGCAATCTAAGCTGACAGACACAGCAGAACCACAGACCTATACCTCCAGCTCCTTTTTGCAGTTGTATGAAATACTCTTCGATGCAAAGAAGCAAAATGACTTTTGACAGAATTTATTTCATGCTGTGGTTAGCAGTATGATAAGAAATATGCCTATGAGGAGACAAACTTCTATGCCTTCAGCTTTCCTGCATTTGAAGAAAAACTGGTCTTTTGTTCTTCCTCCATTTGCATCACAAAGAGCCTTAAAAGACTAGCTTTCTTCGGTGTGTAAATAACAGGACATCCCTGGATGCTCCAAGAGGCATAACCATGTGGTATACCTTACTTTATGCAAACTGAAAATTAGGGAGATGACAGTGGACTGCCACCATGGACTCTTTTCTCCTGCTCAGTCCAGGAATGTCAGCAAGGTATTTTCTTGCATCAAGTTCATACAATGTTTTAGAAAAGTAATCTTGTAATACAAGGATGGGTGCAGTTCTGATGGGAATATCAGAATATGGTTTGAGTTCTGCTGTGGCATCAGATCACATGATGGGGCAAAGAAGTAAGAGACCTTGATTTATGGATGTAATAAAATCCCTCTGAGCCTTAGTAAATCAACACTACTGTTATAATCTATGCTAGCTCAATTAGACCAGCACAGGCATGCCAAGTTCTACTATAACACCATTATTTTCTTTGAAGATATTTTCCACTTATGTATATGGTAAACAGGTTATATTTACCCTATTGATTTTGGCTGGTGCTAAAAGAAAACTTTTGTTTCTTCTCTTTAAATTTGTAAGGTAAGTTTCCATGTGCAGTTACTTCTTCACAGATCAAGGCACATATTTATAAATCCATCATAAGTCCATCATAAATATTTCAAATTTTAGTGTTGTTTTTACTATTAATGACATGAATTACACTCATGTTGTGGTTTAACCCCAGCTGGCAACTCAGCCCCACACAGCCGCTCGCTCACTCCCTCCTGGTGAGATGGGGGAGAGAATCAGAAGGGTAAAAGTGAGAAAACTCGTGGGTTGAGATAAAGACAGTTTAATAGGCAAAGCAAAAGCCATGCATGCAAGCAAAGGAAAACAAGGAATTCATTCACTACTTCCCATGGGCAGGCAGGTGTTCAGCCATCTCCAGGAAAGCAGGGCTCCATCACGCACAGTGGTTACTTGGGAAGACAAACGCCATCACTCCAAATGTCCCCCCTTCCTTCTTCTTCCCCAGCTTTATATGCTGAGTATGACATCATGTGGTATGGAATTGGCACAAATCCAAAACATAGCCCCATACTAGCTACTGTAAAGAAAATTAACTATCCCAGCCCAAACCAGCACAACTCACCACAGTTGTAATCTAAATAGATTTATCAGATGATCAGTGATGCTGCCTGGCATACTGAAGCACTCTGTACTGTTTGTCCTTTGCCAAAAACCCAGATGTGTTAGACTCAACCTGATATTAAATACTTTGTGTAAGATTAACAACTCTGCCTCTCAGTGGTCTCAGGAAGTTTGTATTCCTTCATTTTTGGTACAGTTAGAAACTGACCACAAGTAAGAAATGGTAACATAGCTCATTCTTTCTCTCTCTACCCTGTCTTTATTCTGAGCAAGCTCCCCAGATGTTCTGGCTGCACGCAGATGCACAATACAACAGTTGTGGCAGTGTCCTGTAGAAATCTATACTTAATAACTAAAAGTGACTAAAAAAAAAAAAAAAGGTTGTTTAAACTGTTGAGACTGAATTATTTTGTGGCCTCAAAAAACCATCAATATAACTGACCAATCAAGTTGAGAATGTTAAAGCTTACAGAACAAGACTTTAGATTGACTCCTAAATTCTGAGAACAGCATACTTTATTATCTCTGGAGTTGTCTGGACTGCTCTGCACAACTACAATAAAAACCTAATTCATCACTGTGTCACTACAGTGTTATGCCTGTTTAACTTCAGTGGTTTCAGTGAGTTACTGTGATAAATCAGGACCCCGAAGAGCACAAGTGTCAGATACCATAAATGTCCATCTGTTGGACCAAATCACACCCTCTGCAAAACAAGAACAGCTGTTGACTATGGAAAATTATCTTAAAATCTTTTACTACTGTACTGAGTTGACTCCTGTTAAGCCATATAGAAAAGCCAAGCAAGGCCTCGCAAAGAAGACTTTCATCACTATTATGTTATTCTGGAAGTGGAAAAGCATAATGGAACCTGGGAAGAATTTGCAAGTAGTAGAGCTGAGAAGAAATGAAAAAGCTTGAGGACCCTGCTCTAAGACACTAACTAGCATTGAAACAGCATGAGAGAGAAGCACAATTAAAAAAAACCCCAACATTCTTTAAGCAGAATAAAACCACTATGCATCATCATTTTGTCTCTTGAAAGTATTAAACAAGCTACAGAATAAATTAAAAGAACTTAGAAATGTCACTAACATGTGACAAGTTATCTTTTTACAGAAATACAGTGGACACTCAGTAATGTGGGAAACACATATGCAAATGGTGTGTTAGAGAATGAAATAGAGCATATGAATCTTCAAAGCAAATTCAAGGTATTATGAGAAATGTTTTTTTACAGAGTACTCTACTTGAATCAGTCACAAGTAGAAACATGTTCATTTTCCTTTAAAAAATTTTGGTGGTAAGCAAGTCAAACACAATCCCTTAAAAGGGCAAAAGTCTTTTAGAATACTGGTTTCCACTAAAACTTTAAAAACTAACAAGCAATATATAAAGCAGAAACATGATTATTTCCTTGTGTCTCCATGTGATGCCAGTCTTTAATTGTGGCACATAACCATTTTTAACAGGCACAAGCTTCATGAAGAAATAGTTATTAAACTTCTATATTAATTTGGGATTTTAATAATACATACAAGTAAACAAAATCTCATATTACGTTAGTACGGTCACAGACTATAGACCAACATAACAACTGGTTAGGTATTAATAGGATTTCTGTAATAAACATTCCCCCTTCATTATTATGAGGCAAAACAAACCCACTGTATTGAGCTTTCCGTTAATTTAGGAACGCTACTTGTACCTTTAAGTAAAATCCCTAAAAAAGTTAAAATGACCTTAAAAATAAAATTGACCATAATATCTGGATGTTTTTCATATCTCTTCTTCTGCACATAGACACAAAAAAGTCATGAGCTGTAACATATTAGTTTGTCTCAGCATTTTCATCTCAGTTCCCTCCGACATCTCACACCAAGGTAGTGAAGGAGGAATGTAGAAAAAATCACTTCTGCCAGAGGGTCCTATTAAAGGTCTGGGGCAAAGAACCATGGATTAGGTTGAATATTACAAACTGTAGACCACTGATCAGATCTGTAACAGAAACACCATTAGGAACTAGCAGCACTTACATGGTCCGTCTAGGGCATCAGACACTCACAGAAAACCTAAACCAGCCTTTTCAACTAACAACAGAGTTCAAAATACAAGATAAACACAAGTCCTGCAAACAATAACTTTACAGCAAAAGTTAATGAGATCAGAAATATTTCAGTCAAGACCTATTATATTAAGCTCCACTCATTCTTCAAGTTTATTGAGACTTGCCCTAATCTGCACCCTGTATTTTACCAGAAAGAAGTGTGAGAAAAAAATAAATCAACTCAGAAGTCCACACATTTAATAGCTAAAGCAATACGTTCCCAATGGTGCCATCACAAACACAGCCTTTGTGCAACCAAAGGTCAGGCTGACAGTTGGTAGGAAAAGAATCGCATGGGTGGAGATTCATCGCAAGAGTGTCTTCAGGGCTGGAAAACAGAAGGCTACAGCATTTCTTCCTTTATCCCCCTATTCATTGTTCAGTCTTCAGACAAAAATATCCTCAGGCTTTGCCGTGCTTTTCAGGGATTTACCACGTTCTTTCATAGACCACAGGAAGACTGTTAGTCTATCATTCTGGAGGATCAGAAAATGCCAGTGTTGGTCAGGTTCCTAAATTTGTCCTTCCAGAGTACAAATTCTGTGTGTACAAAGGAAGACCTTTGCATTCTCGTTTTTAAAAGTCTGTGATAATAAAAGCTGACCAAATAATTTCTAATTATTCTTATGAGAAGTTTTTAGATGGAATTTGGCAAGGTGATGGTTGTTTTTTTTAAATACACTTTGCTAGATTAAGGGGTATACCGTCTCTGATTTAGTAAAATAACATCCTCTTCCATTTCTTATCAGATTACACTTTAAAAATGAAGAGATATTTTAAGTAAAAAAAAAAAAACCAAACTGACTCCAAACAGAAAAAAATTACAGTTTAAGAGACTTTTCAAGGCAATGTTTTACTGAAAAAACCAGCCATGTCCTTGGGTAAGAAAATCAATACTTGAAATTAGGATTAACCTCCAAGAATAAATGTATCTCTCTCTTGAATCTACATAAATCAAACTGACAAAGTATTGTCAAGAAGATCTATTATTAATTATCTGGTCCTTAAAAGTTACCAAGACCATTCTGGAAGGAGATAAGTTTTCACAGAATTATTTCTTTCCTGTCATCTGTATGGAATAATTGGGTTACCACATTCTTTCAAATCACTTAGAATAAATAAAAATGTATCAGTCTTGCATGTTTTCCTGTTGCTCTGTCAGACAGCGTTCTGCTGCATAGTGGAGATAGCTCCAAGAGCCTCTTTGAATGACAGAGAATGAATAAACTTGCAGAAGTAAATGTCAAATAGTGATAGAAGATATTTTTCCTTTTTTCAGGAAGTAGCACCATGCATCCACACTTATCTGTGAGCAGTCTCTGTTTCAATAGTTATTGTGGACTTGGCCTATGATGTTTTAGAATCTTACACAGATTTGTTAACCACCACCCCCAGTATTTAGCAATAAACCACCAACTTCTGAGCTACGTTGTTTGAAACTCTTGAATAGTTTTCCAAAGCCTTAATTACTCTACATAGTACCCAAAGTCATGTAACTGTCCTTTGTTGGATTGTCTTTGTTTGGGCAACTCTATAGTTCACAGAGGCTCACGCAATTAGGAAATACATAAGTTAAATGCAGAATGACTGAGAATCCCCTAGAGGAAACTTTGAAGAGGGAAAATAAATGCTTTCAGAAGTTTTTGTTTGTTTGTTTTTGACTAAGTTTCTTTCCTGAGATAACTTTTGTTTCTTCAGACAGGACATCTGCACTGACATTTAAATGAGGAACAAAAAGGAGGAGGGAATTAATTGTTGTTTGCTTGACCATCACTCTCAGAATTGTTGTATGTGAAATAAAATATTTTGACATATTTTGAGCAATTTTCCTCATGAGGAAGCTGTCCTGTTAAGACCCAGCAGTTTGCTATTGCTCAGTGGAAAGATAAACCATGTTACAAAAATCACCACCAACAAAAAAACAATAAAAACACAAACACACCCCCCCCCCCCCAAAGTATATAAATTGTATTAAATACAAAGTTTTAGTAGCACATTCCTACTCTCCTCATCAGTCTCTCTTTTAACATTTCTTTGTGACAGGAACAACAAAAATTAGAAGGAAAGAATAAGGCAACAGTCACACCTGCTGCGACCATCAAAGTTTTCTTAATCTTGCCCGTTCCTTATTTTTTTATATCAAAATCAAAGTATTGCTATTGTCACTACTAATTTGTGATTTCCTTCCTTTTGTGAAGGCTTAAACTCTCTATAGTAGAGTCTATTTCCTTCTCATTTCTTTTGGTTTGCCCCATCTGATCTTCATAGATTTCTGAAAAAATGACTGTAAATCTACTGAAATTGTGAGGAGAAGCAATTCATAGCTTTGTGCTCCAAAAATATGAAAAAAAGACAACAGAAAGACTTCTTTAGGTAACATGGAGAAAACAAAGCCTATATGCATGAGGGATGGGAGAGAGGAGAAAAAACAAAAGTCACATCTTCATCTTCTTTGAGATGAAAACTTGACGTTTTTAAAGAGTATCCATAAATAAAGCTTTATTTTTCCAAATGAAGGTGAGTTACAGGAATATTTGCAGACCTAAATACTCATCATTTTTCAAGCTGTGAGCCTATTTACAAAAGACTATTTAAGTGAAGAGAAGTTATCCTGTTAAGAGTTATCTATTGAAGGGGTAAACAGCATCTCCGATTACTTCTTAGAATGTTATGCACCTTGACTATACACTGGCATAGCTATTTCTGTTAGATACATATGTATGGCTTCAAGCCACTTGAAACAGTATAGGACCGTTTCTTTTGCTGAGGATCATTTAATGGTTTTACCAGAAACAGAATATTTAGTGATTTCGTCTTAGTTACATTGTTGACCTACAAGACAAGTATACAATACTCAGCTATTGAAAAATATGTTTCTTTTTATTTTTAAAGACGCTACAATTTTCCTTATCTCTGTAACTAAAAAATTGCATTGATATCATGCATTCCATGTGTTAGAAATGTATTTGTTTCTGTCATGACACTACAACAGTCTTAGGTACAAGGTAAAGTTGCCATTCTCCAGAGGTGTTGCATCAGTGATAACTGGCTGTAATATCTGACCACTAGAGAAACAGCAATAGTCTCATATGACATTTCGATATTTGACATTTTGGTGTTATGTTATGGGTAGGCAGTTATCCTCAGCAAGGTCTGTCATAAGCAAACCTTGATTAATGGAATGGCTATACGTGGAAAACAAGAAAGAGAAAAGGGTTTCTCAGTAACGTGAGAAAATTTTCACATCAAGACTTTTTACTTGTCATGTTATTTTAGCAACTGATATGATTTCAGTGTTTCTCAGCATATTTACATAAACGTATATGCAAATTCCAACAATTCAGGTTTATCAACAAGGAAAATTCAAATCCCATTAACTTATATAACTGGAAATCCAGATTGCTTACAACTTTTAAATTCTACAATGTTCTCAAGATAGCTTGCAAAAACTGCTTTTCATTTGATTCACAGAATCACAGAACCATATAGGTTGGAAAAGACCTTTAAGATCATCAAGTCCAACCGTAAACCTAACACTACCAAGACCACCACTACACCATGTCCATAAGCACCTCATCCAAACGTCTTTTAAATACCTCCAGAGATGGCGACTCAACTACTTCCCTGGGCAGCCTGTTCCAATGCTTGATAACGCTTTCAGTGAAGTAAAATTTCCTAATATCCAGTCTAAATCTCCCCTGGCGCAACTTGAGGCCATTTCCTCTTGTCCTATCATTTGTTACCTGGGAGAAGAGACCAACCCCCACCTCTCTACAACCTCCTTTCAGGTAGTTGTAGAGAGCAATAAGGTCTCCCCTCAGCCTCCTTTTCTCCAGACGAAACAACCCCAGTTCCCTCAGCCACTCCTCATAAGACTTGTTCTCCAGACCCTTCACCAGCTTCGTTGCCTTTCTCTGGACACGCTCCAGCACCTCAATGTCTCTCTTGTAGTGGGGGGCCCAAAACTGAACACAGTATTTGAAGTGAGGCCTCACCAGTGCTGCGTACAGGGGCACGATCACTTTCCTAGTCCTGCTGGCCACGCTATTTTTGATACAAGCCAGGATGCCATTGGCTGTCTTGGCCACCTGGGCACACTGTTGGCTCATATTCAGGCAGCTGTCAACTAACACGCCCAGGTCCTTTTCTGCTGGGCACCTTTCCAGCCACTCTTCCCCAAGCCTGTAGCGTTGCATGGGGTGGTTGTGGCCCAAGTGCAGGACCTTGCACTTAGCCTTGTTGAACCTCATACAATTGGCCTCGGCCCATCGATCCAGCCTGTCCAGGTCCCTCTGTAGAGCCTTCCTCCCCTCAAGCAGATCAACACTCCCACACAACTTGATGCCGTCTGCAAACTTACTGAGGGTGCACTTGATCCCTTCATCCAGATCATTGATAAAGTTATTAAACAGAACTGGCCCCAACACAAAGCCCTGCAGAACACCACTTGTGACCAGCCGCCAACTGGAGTAAACTCCATTCACCACCACTCTTTGGGCCCGGCCATCCAGCCAGTTCTTTACCCAGCGAAGAGTACACCCATCCAAGCCATGAGCAGCCAGTTTCTCCAGGAGAATGCTGTGGGAAACAGTGTCAAAGGCTTTACTGAAGTCTAGGTAGACAACATCCACAGCCTTTCCCTCATCCACTAGGTGGGTCACCTTGTTGTCGAAGGAGATCAGGTTGGTCAAGCAGGACCTGCCTTTCCTACACCCATGCTGGCTGGCCTTGATCTCTTGGTTATCCTCTACATGCCGTGTGATGGCACTCAAGATGATCTGCTCCATCAGCTTCACCGGTACCAAGGTCAGGCTGACAGGCCTGTAGTTCCCTGGGTCCTCCTTCCAGCCCTTCTTGTAGATGGGTGTCACATTTGCTAATCTCCAGTCAGCAGGGACCTCCCCAGTTAGCCAGGACTGCTGGTAAATGATGGAAAGGGGCTTGGTGAGCACTTCTGCCAGTTCCTTCAGTACGCTCGGGTGGATCTCATCAGGCCCCATAGACTTGTGAGTGTCTAAGTGGTGCAGCAGGTCACTAACCATTTCCCCCTGGATTATGGGGGCTCCATTCTGGTCCCCGTCCCTATCTTCCAACTCAGGGGGCTGGGTACCCAGAGAACGATTGGCCCTACTATTAAAGACTGAGGCAAAGAAGTCATTAAGTACCTCAGCCTTTTCCTCATCCTTGGTCACTGTGTTCCCTCCCCTGTCTACTAGGGGCTGGAGATTCTCCTTAGCTCTCCTTTTGCTGATAATGTATTTGAAGAAGTATTTTTTGTTATCTTTTATAGCAGTAGCCAGATTGAGCTCTAGCTCAGCTTTGGCCCTTCTAATTTTGTCCCTGCACAGCCTCACTACACCTTTGTAGTCCTCCTGACTTGCCTGCCTCTTCTTCCAAAGGTCATAGACTCTCCTCTTTTTCCTGAGTTGTAGCCAAAGCTCTCTATTCAGCCAGGCTGGTCTTCTTCCCCATCAGCTCATCTTTCGGCACCTGGGGACAGCCTGCTCTTGTGCCTTTAGGACTTCCTCCTTGAAGAATGTCCAGCCTTCCTGGACTCCTTTGCCCATTAGGGCTGCTTCCCAGGGACTCTGTTGACCAGTCTCCTAAACAGGCCGAAGTCTGGTCTCCGGAAGTCTAAGGTGGCAGTTCTGCTGATCCCCCTCGTTGCTTCTCCAAGTATCAAAAACTCTATCATTTTGTGATCACTCTGCCCAAGACAGCCTCCAGCCATCACATGGCTCACAAGTCCTTCTCTGGTCGTGAACAAGAGGTCCAGTGGAGCACCTTCCCTAGTTGGCTCACTCACCAGCTGTGTCAGGATATCTGCCACACACTCTAGGAACCTCCTAGACTGTTTCCTCTCTGCTGTATTGTATTTCCAGCAGACATCTGGTAGGTTGAATTCCCCCACAAGAACAAAGGCTAGTGGTGGTGAGGCTTCTCCCAGCTGCTTATAGAATAGTTCGTCTGCCTCAACATTCTGGTTGGATGGTCTGTAACAGACTCCCACCACAATATCTGCCTTGTTGGCCTTCCCCCTGATTCTTACCCATAGACACTCCACCCTATCGTCACCATCATTAGGCTCTAAACTATCCAGACACTCCCTAACATATAGGGCTACCCCACCGCCTCTCCTGCCTTGCCTATCCCTCCTGAAGAGTTTATACCCATCCATCACCGCACTCCAGTTGTGCAAGTCATCCCACCATGTTTCCGTGATGGCAACCATATCATAGTTTTCCTGATGTACAATGGCTTCCAGCTCCTCCTGCTTGTTGCCAATGCTGCGTGCATTGGTGTAGAGGCACTTCAGCTGGGCTGTCGTCCGTGTCTCCTTCATAGAGGAACACCCCTTATGTGCTTTGAGGTGTTTCACTTGCATTTCCCTCTTGGCTCCTATTGCCTCAGTATCCCCTAGCTCAGCTCTGTTCAACTTCAGCTGTGCCCCAGTGTACCCTGCACATCTCAGAGGCACGGGCTGAGTGCCCTCACTGGCACCCACTCCCTCTAACCGTGGCACGTTGTCCCTCAGCTTCTCACAGGCAAGCCTGATATTATACCCATCCCCCTTCGAGTCTAGTTTAAAGCTCTGTTGATGAGCCCTGCAAGCTTCTGAGCAAAGATTCTCTTTCCCCTTTGAGAAAGATGAATCCCATCAGATGCCAGCAAACCTGGTGCTGTGTAGGCCATCCCGTTATCAAAAAAAACAAAACCATGGCGATGACACCAGCCACGGAGCCATGAGTTGATAGATTGGGTGCCTCTGTTCCTTCTAGTGTCACTGCCCACAACTGGAAGGAGAGAGGAGAAAATAACCTGTGCTCTGGAGTCCCGGGCCCCAGGGAGGCAGCAGACTTCCCTAAGAGGAGGGTCTGTCTGGCATACTGGACCCTCTGTTCCCCTCAGAAGGGAGTCACCTACAACCATAACCCGTCTTTTCTTCCTCGTGGAGGTGGTCATGATACAGGGGGTAGGCCTTTCTGGCCTAGGCGACACCTCTGGTGTAGATAGACTGTCATCCCCATCCTCCATTGACTGGCCTTCCACCTCCAGGGCCTCCTACCTGTTGTACAGAGGCACCTGGGAAGGCGCGGTGGGCACGGAGGGCGTTCGCCTGCCGCCACGAGCGTGGACTTGCCTCCATTCACTCCTTTGAGCTGCTGCCTTCAGCCTGGTGGGGGGTGGATACAGGATCCCCTTCATCGTGGGTTTTTACTGGTGGCTGCTGCTGCTCTTGTTCCTGTTTCAGGGCGGGCAGAGCATGGCACCACCAGTCTATCTCTTTCTCAGCCTCCCTGATGCTCCTTAACCTTTCTACCTCCTCCTGTAGCTCTGCCACCATGCAGAGCAAATCATCCACCTGGTCGCACCTCACAGAGCTGTCCTCATGGCTGCCATGCGTGAACAGTGAGAGGCCCTGGCACTCCCTGCAGCCTGAGACCTGGACGGCTGCATGTTTTTGTGGGAGCTCTGTCTGGGTAGCCACATCCACTCTGGCGAGCACAGAGGGCATCGCTTTCTGACGAGTGAATACCATAGCTGAGTTTCTTCTGAAAGGATGGGGACTACCGAATGAACTCACTTTTCACAGCTCCTCTTGAGCTAGTAGGGTGACTTTGCCTTCCCCACATGCCCTGCCTGCGCGAACTGCCACTCCAACTGCCGCGCCACGCCCTTCTGATGCACCACGCCCTGTTTGCCTGGCCTGGTCACCGTGCTCCTGGTCGCTCGTGCTCCCTGGGGGCTGCTCTTGCACGTGAGGGGAATTTCCGCTGTCACTCTTGTCCCCGCTCGCACTGAGTCAGACCTGGGCCCTTGTCAGGAGCTCCCTCCTTCCTGCTCAGGGGCCGGGGCGTGGCTGCGGTAGCCCTCTCTCTCCGTGCCCTTTTTTTCTGCCTTCCCTGCGTGGTTTTGCCACGGTTTAGCCGATCCAGCAACGGTCCCCTGAGGCAGTCCTCTGTCTCAGAGCTCCTCACCTCGGAGGCTTCTCTGAAATGGTGGTTTGAGTGTGTTCTACTTGTTCTATAGTTTCGATGTTAAGGTTTCGATGTTAAAGTTTCGCTGTTAAAGTTTTCGATGTTTTGTTCTAAGAGTCGATGTTATATGTTTCACGTTAGTTTATTTTTTTCCCTTTTCTGTTTTGCACTTCAATTTTTTAACTAGTTCCACAGCCACTTAACAAATGTAACATGAATATCGATACTAAATCTGGGAGAATACCTTAAAAAGTATCCATGTGTATCAGACACTACTGATGCATTTGACATGAGTTTATTCACAGTACAATGTACACTGAATTTTAATGCTATGAAAAAATACTGCGCTGCTATAATCAGAAGCTGGGACCACAAGTTGTAATGATAATTACGGTGGGTGTCTGTAAGTCACCATTAATTACTTTGCTGCTTACCTATGTAATTTAACCTTGATGTGACAAGGCCACCATTCTCCAAGTATAGGCAGCACGGGAGGAAGTGGCAATTTTTATTACATTTTATGATTAAGACATGTGTCAAATGGGAATTCAGCTGCAATCTTCCCAGTCATTTTGCTTAGGTGATCCATTAGCCAACAGAAGCCTGCTGCAATGCTGTGGTACATGTTGTGAGCATGATATATTCTACACAGAGATTGCAACTAACGTTGTGCAGTTTAGTGGAGGTTGTACTAACCACGGCTAGACAAGGATATCATTACCATTCAGCCGCAGGCTGTAAATACATGCTGTTCAGCCACACGCATTGTGCACAGCAGGTTTGGCATAGGAAACCTCAGGGCTATTTGAAGCACTTCAGCCTGAGACAGGACATGGGCCAAAGCCGACCAGACTTTTCAATACAATCTTATCCAAATTCCAGTAATCTCTTAGCAATGAAAGGCTCTTTAACATATCCCTGATTTATTGTGTAGGAGGCTGCACCTTCCTCCCACATATCAAACTTTCTAATAACCAAGTATGAACAGATGTTCCAGAGAGGACAAGGCAGAAGGTGAGTCTGTAAGGCTGCATTTGGGTATGTCTTCGTCAAATAGATCAGGGCTTTCCTAAAACAGGGGTCCTTGTGTGCTCCACCCTGTTTCATCTTTCTCACCTCCTCCCCCCTTAGAACAGACAGCCCTGTTCTGTGATACATAAACAAAAAAAAATGGTGTAGCTGGTAATGGAGCAGAGAACTGAAGATACAATCTCCAGAATCTAGTTCTAGCCTCCATTATACTACCTGGCACAACACTGAATCTTTAGTGGCCAAAACTGCAAGCCTTAGCAAATCTAGGCAGTCTTCATGAAAATAGTTGGAATATAACAGACAACTTGAATCAAAGGAAATATTCATCATTAAGAACATTTATATAGAAATAAGTCTTAAGGGTAATATAAAAATTTTCATATACTCAGTTAATCAGCTTTGGTACTTTAAGCAGCTTTGTGTTCTGCCAAACCAAAAGACATAAATCTTGCTTTGCATTCCCATGAAAACCCAGGTCATCTAAACCCCCTCCTCCTCAATGAAATTTTTTTATTGCAATGGGTCCAAGATTGTTTTTTCATTTTGTTCTTACAAAATATTTCCAGAGGTTTACCTTCACTATTCTGTCCATGCACCTAAAATAGTCATTCTATGTGATTAGTATGAGAGTTTCTGATCAGTCTAACCTCTTTCATTTCATTCTAAACCAAAACCATTGACTATAAGATTTAGTTTCAGGAAAAAAAAAAATATGGCAAAAGACTCTAAAAAACCCCCACTACCACTAAAGAAACTCCTGCTTCTTTTCCAAATGGGTTGATAAACTTAAATATCATGGTTTTCTTGGCTGTTTTGAGAAACTGATCCTTGCTTCCCCTAAATGCCAATCCCTCCAACTATATTTAATTAGTTGATTTGTTGAATGTTAGATAAACAACAGGGTATATATGTTCTATCCTACTGAGCCACTCATATGAAAATGAGTATATTTTGTATGTTTATGCTATCCTTAACTATTAGACAAGGGCAGTTAAACTACAGTACTAACAAACAGGTTGTGGAAAGAAAGTTAACACAGATACTTAATTACTTTCAAGACACTGTTTCAGTTTGTTTATTTTCCAACAGGACTAATAAATTCTAATAATTTCTTTATGAAATTCTAGTGCAATCTAAGTAGTTGCAGTATGTACGATAAGATAGTTAGGAAGAGTGGTATTACACAGTGTGGACAAGCTTGACGTGCTCCTTAATCTGTGGAATAACTAATAGACTTGAACTCTGTTCTTTTTATGGACAAGCTATGGCAATAGGCTTCTGTATCACAGTGTGGTAGCTTCAGTTTCTCTCCTTCTCAAGAGTACACCTGAAATGTTACTACATTTCTAATCCTTCCCATGTTTTTGTGTGTTATACTTATAGGTGACATGCCTATAACAATATATTCTATATGAATTTTGTTAAGAAAATCCACATTATGTACCACAGGATGTGAAATCCCTGTTGTTATGCAATTATGGCAAATATAGAAGAGACTGGGGGCAGCAGAGCTTTAAAATTATTGTTATGCTGAAAGACGTTGATCTGTAGGACAGGATAAAAGACATTGAGCTGTATGACATGATAGATACTCATTTAGGAAGAGTTACGAAACATGGGTATTGCAAACGTTTACTTTTTTTTAATTTGTATGTAACAGCCTTCCATAGTTCGCAAACCGCTCACTGTAAAGCATTAGAATATAATAACTAACGTTTGCTAAACACAAAGAAGTTACCAGAACACAACTGGTTATTTAACAAGATTTCTATATGGTGAAGAAGGAAGAGCTGTGACATGAAGTGATCATTCAGAGGCTTTGAGCAGTTTGGTGTCAGTTCTGTTGGTACTTAAGGAAAGGAGCAGAGGGTGAACAATTGCATGAGAAATTACATTCTTTTATTCTGCATCTAGTGCAGAATTTCAAAGTTTAAGGGCTTTCCAAACATGATTGACTGCTAACTGAATTCAGAATCTTTATTACAGTCCTGGTTTGTGTATACTTGACAGTTGTCATCCAAGCTCTCAGTTCACATTCTTCACTCTAATTCTCTATAATGTAATGGAAAATAAGTAGTCTGTTGTTTTCACCACTCAAATTCTTCTGAACTACTTTTTTAGAGTTCACTAATAAACTGGGGCTGGCTATACCCAAAGATGTTCTCTCTGCTCTCCTCCCCCTTTGATCACTGAAGTGTTTTCAACAAGGTAAGTTATTTATGGCTTATCTATTGCTTCCTTGGGCTTTTATGGTTTTGTCCTCCAGTGATTCTCCTGTTACCTCAGTCTTACTTTAGTAGCTCTTGCCATAGTCTTCCAGCAAGACCCCAACATTTCATTTACATTTTATTCTCTCCATCCCACTTATGCAGAGCTTTATGTGCTGCCATGCCTTAGATGCCTTAGGTCAGCTTCCAGTGTAACCCTCACCTTTGATATATCCAGTTTCTTTCCTTGTTAAATTTGCAGTTGTTTCTGGCTTCTCTTATATATTTTACCAATAGGTTTTAATAAAACTTTGTATTTGCTATACCATTAGTTCTCTGCTTTTCCAGTTAATTAAACTGTGAAACGGACAGTTTTGCAAACCATGCTTATGTGCAAGTTAGTCTTAGATGTTGATGTTCTTCCTCAATGTGTTCAGCATTCATAATTTTCTATTTATTCCTACTGATAATATTTTGGGATCTTATCTAGACTTTTGCACAAATTACTTCATTCAGGCTGTCTGTTGAACACTCGTGCCACTTGCTATGAACCACTGTGTGTATATACTTCACAAAGCTTTGGTATCTTCAAAGTATCCTGGAAACACTGTGCTGCACTTAGTTGCATTTGTTCCTTTAGTTACTTCCAGAATTCACTACATATTTTGCTGACCTTACATATATATAACATTCATATATATATAACATACCTTTGTAAGCACAACAAGTTTTCTCTCTTTCATGTTCATCCACAGAATGGTTTCTTTTTTTCATTTACCATATATTGCTGCCCTTTCATTAGGTACTATATCCTTTTCCTCTCAGAAACAAATAAGATATGTATCAGGTACAATTTTAAAAAAGGATCTGAATAGATAACTAAGATTAAGTATAACAATGGAATCTTTTCAGTGCAATAAACTTCACTTTTCCTGACAGCTGCCCTACTTATCTTTGTAGTCAGGTTGCATGCCATACCTAATTTCAAACTGAAAATAAAATAAAATACAAATTTAAAAAAACCCAAGAACACAATTTAAAAACATGAATATCAACTCCCATCATACTATATGTATGAGGAGGACATTTTTCCTGTCACTGTGGTTCTAACCTTCCCACCATTGAAGTAAATTGGATTATTGCCATTGGTTCATCTGGAATAGGCTCTGAGTCACTTTAAGGCAGTGTCTGAGATAAAAGAGCTCTGCAGTCTGTCAGATGAATTCTCTTTAAAGAAGATAAACAGCAGTACACATTTTAGTAATAGCTATTATTAGAAGTCAATGTTAAGGTGATAATGTAATTAGTGGTGTTGGGAAATGTGAAACTTCACATGCTGAATATTGATGTTTCTTCTCAGGAAATCCTTGATGCTTACTGTTTCTGTCAGACAAGGTATTTCATCTGACAGAAAGAGCAACTCTTCATAAGCAGCTCTGGAAAACAACCAAACTGTGAAAAAGGGGCATCCAAATATTTTTAACAGAGCTCATAGAGTAAATCCATTCTGTCAAGGAGCTGTAAGACTCAGTGTGAAGGCAGTCTATACTCACTTGATACAACCCCGAAGTATGGATATAGAGAAACAGATAATATGCTGAAAGGGTTCACACTCATTTCCAAAGATTACTGAGCTTCAAACTTTTCTATGGAAAGCACAGAAGTTATTTAATGATGCTGCTGCTAAATAAATGCAAATTACATTGTTTCCTATGACTTGTAAAATGAGATTATTAATATGTTTTTCAATGCAGTATTTAAGGACTATATTGTGTTAATCTCTTTACCATGGGAAAAACCATATGTTGTCTTAACCACTTTCCACTAGGTAGACTATGTGCTGCCAGTCAGTCTGTACAGCAACAAATGTCCATCAGTCTTCACAGTGCTGGAAGACTTAGATGTGATACAGAATCAGGTTATACCTAGCAGAAATAAAAGTCTTACTTCAGTGCAGCAAACATCACTTTTTGACTTGGTGTTTATGCATAAAGCAACTGGGCAACTATTTTCCAACCAACTTCCCACTGACTGTGAAGGCCAAGACTTAAGAGGATGCTGATGGCCACAAATTGCAAATTACTAAAATAATGGGGAGATTACATATGTGCCCTTATAGTGCACATAAAATTGCTGAAGACAAATCCACTGACCCTCTAAGAGCAGTCTGTCCGCAATGAAATTTTAGATTTTGCAAGAACTCCAACAATTGCTTTTTACTGTGAATCCAGTTAAGCTCTTTCTTCAAGAACCCAATACCACTCACTAGTATTCCAAGAAAGCATGATCACAGAAAGGACAATGCTGTTCTTAGCTTACCCCAGAGAGACAGTGGGAGGAAAGAGAATTCCCAAGGAGCTGAAACAGGCATTGTTGCACAGTCTTGAAAGTATTCAAGCAAAGCTCTGACACCTATATAGGAGCAAAGAGACTCTTTGAGAAAGAGAATTTCGGCATATAGCAACATTTAGAAAGTTACGTGAAACTAAAAATGCTAATAGATTTGTTAGGATGAGAGAGTTAGTTATGAAATTGTATCTAATAAGGTTAAAGATTGTAACATCTCAACAGAAATATGAGGCTATTATAAAATACGTGTTTAATAGGGACTACATACGCAGGCAGAATCCTTTGATTGATTTATTACTTATACTAAATTAATGACTCAGATAGACAACTATGGAACTTTGACAGAACCCATTATAAGATATCAGACAGTGACCAGAACTGGAGATCCAAAACCACACACAAGATTACAGTACAAGATAAACTAAGGAAAAGCTATACATCTCTGTCAAACTGCAAAAGGAAAAAGAAATTAGTCTATGTGTAGAAAGCAAGCAATTTATAGCTACACTCAGGAGACTGGCCATCAGGAAATTGGAAGCTAATAACAACAAGTGGAACAATTGACTCCCTAGAGCAAGCAACTGTGGAAGGAGTTTGAGAGGCCTCTGGTAGGCATTCCTTCCTTCTCCTGAAGACACCATGCAGAATGTCACCAGGAAAGGAGTGTCTACAGTTAGCTATATCTTTCCTGTACTTATACAAATTTAGTCAGATATTTGAAATCCAGCTATGCTAAAGTGGTACACAGAGAGCAGAGCAGAAGAAATGCAAATAGGCAGTTGAACACTTTATATGGAAGAATTGCTCCAGACTAGGTAAGCAAAGAACAGAACTATCTGTGAAGAAACAAATTCTTGGTGGTTTGCCATTTTCTATATTCTTTCTTTCTTTTTTTTTTTTTTTTAAGTGCTGAGTACAACCTTGTCTGTTGCCTTTTCCTCTCCTAATGCAGAATGTTGCACTCAACAGGTCAGATCTTGTTTTTATAGATCTGGTAATCTCAGGCAAATGCAGGAATAAGTAGGCTTAATATACATGTATTTTAAACAAGATCATTTCCATTTTTGGTTTGCTCACCCAGTAACACATGTAAAGGACCTATTTTTGTGCTGATTAGTTAGAGATAAAACAGCAGGTATTATAAAATCTGGTGTGAGTGAATAATGCAAGTTGTTTGAAGTGACATTAAGTTATAAAGCACTTATTATGGCGATAATTATTAGTAATGATTTCTTTAAAGGAGAAACTCAAGGGATATTTTGCTTTTCCTTTCTTATTTTCAGATAGAAATATATATGCCACTATCATGCTTAGTCAGCATCCTGTAATTGGAGTAATTTCTAAAACCAGTAACAGAACAAATCTTATTGTTAATTCACACACTTTCTCTGGGTGTCAACCAATAAAGAGTCTATGCTTTGTTTTAAGGAGTGCTTTTGCATATTTGTGGTTTATTATAAAATCACAGGTTGCTGTTAATATTTTTAATTTTAATACTGGATGTTCTTATGCTCTGGACACCTTTAAAAGCTATGAACTAGTATCCCTAGATAAGAGAATGAAGAAGCCCTCTTAACAATATTAGAGTAGATACTATCTTACCAGTTTGTGACATGCCTAGACAAACCTTATGGGTGCAAACTCAAAACTTTCCTCAGTTACTGAATGCCTTATTTAGTTTCATTTTTTTTTAATAAAAAAACCCACGCTAACGGGAAAATGCTAAGGGGAAAGATGCCAGGCTGTGTGGGCCTAACAGTCAGGTTATGTTGCAACTAACTTTACGTTTCAATGTCAGTACAGCAGAAAATACTGATACACAAAGTTTAACACACAGAGTAAAGAATGCTTACAGCTCTAAAAAACCAACATGCTTGGGTCAGAGATTTAGAATATGTTAGCTTCATACACATTCAGAAGAATGTTAGACACCTATATTACCAGCTAACCTTTGCTATGGAAACAGATAAAGTGACAGCATAACCACAAAGTTTGACTTTTTCTGAAAATTTCCTTTGCTTGTGTCCTTTTCTCTTTTCACAGCCTGTTTTCTCATGCCTTTTATACTGATGTGTAAAGCTCATAAACTTCTTTCACATTATCATGAAATCTTTATTAAATGAAATCTCTATAGTTTTATCACCAATATGAACATAATCTACTATGTCTGATTTTATTATAGGATTATTCCACTTTTCACCATTTCCACATTGTCCCAAGGTACCATAGTGAGTGTCATGTAAAACGTCTAAGCAGAGGTATCTGCCAGTGCCCTTCCTTCCCAGCCATGACTGCAATTAACAGCAGCACCAAGTGAAGGAGGGAGACATTACTTCCTGTGCCCAAGAGGATGCTCTTCACAGCATAACAACACACTGTGTTATGAACCATATGCCTCACTGCTCTGTGACAACTGGTATTCTCAAACCCTGACAGATGCTTGCTAAGATAGCTTGAGAACTGAAATTGCATCTTCTTATTGGAAATACTGAAAATGATGCAGATTTCTTATTCGTTCCCAGCTGACAAAGTCAAAAGAAGTTTCTATGTAGTCTCTTTTTCCATGGTTCTGCTAAAAAGCCTGAATTGGACTTAATAGAGAGGAAATTAATAACCTCGGTGTGCTGTCATGATGATCTAGCTGTGTCTGATACATGATTGAAGTAGCATAAGCATATGCCACTCTAGGCTATTGCAGAGTAATTCTCAATCAGGTTAAGAATATTTTAAAGGCTTGTCTCACAGCTTCAGTAGCACTTGCAAAGTCCCTGCAACTGCAGTTTCTTTGTTGTTCTCAGGCACACTGAAACAGTACAAGATGGGAGGTAACGTAAAAGCTCCCACAGCGCTCTATGATAGCAGGAAGACAGGTATTTGAAATCACCCCTGCTGACAATGGAGTGGCTGAGACAGAAACAGTAGTCTCCAAAAACATCAATGTGTATTAATGGGAGTAATTATTTGAAAGCGGAATAATAATTTAAGAAGGGTCATGACTGATCAGTCAAAGCTGATGTTTTTATACTTAATAATCCTTGATGTATTCCTCTTCCTTATATCATCTATCCAGCTGATTTTAGTATCTGCAATATCCCATTGACACAATTGTGCTGTTTAAACATCCCATTTTAGGAAAAGCAACCTCTACCTTGTTTTGAACCTACTGCCTGCTATCTTAATTTGATACACTCTATTTATTGGATCAGAAGACATACTGGATAATCTTAGTAAGCAATTGTTTTACTTTATGCAGATGCTTTAAAATCACTGTGCAATAAGAAGCATGATTTCCAAATTTGTTTAAGGATATAGAAGATTTTTTGCCTTGGAGGATACAGTTAATTAGGTCAAAAAAATGTTCAACTTCAAAATTTAAAAATTGGTGTTACCTTAGACATTGCACCACATAATACACTACTTTTTGTAGTTTCCCATGATAGAAATATCTGCATTTTCTTTTATGAGTAACAGCCAGAGAAATCAATATTGCCTATTTTTAAACAAGAAATAACACACTAGTAAATATATTTCATTTATAAGAAATAAATGAATGATATTAAATCATTTTGATATGAAATGATAGTGAATTGTAGCAGACAGGTTTTAACAGCAAACAAAATTTAAGATACATTGACAATAGTTTCAGTCTAGTAGTAATTTTTCCTTCTTTTCAAAACCAAACCAAACCAAACCAAACAAAATCAAACCAACCTTAGTTCAAATATTTGGATATAAAGATTAAAGGGCAGATGCAACCCTAAAAGCAACAAATTTGGTGATTCCAAAGTATGAGTTAGGGCAATGTATTATCTATTAGACAGCTCAACACTTTGCAGGGACGAAGGATGTAAGTGAAAACCTAATTCAACAGTGGGAACAAGGTGGGATCCTCAGCAGCTGATTTACTGATTATTACTGCTAATTACCCTAAAATATGTTCAGAAACACTGTTAGATATTGTAACCTTGTATTTGTGTTCTACCTGATTGGAACATGAACATCACTTGAGTTTCCCCCCAAACATTTAATGTCCTAGAGTAACGGTTTTCAGAGCATGATCTCTGGATACCAGAAGTCTGTTGTGGGTGACAAGGGCCTCTGTCCTGCCCACCAGAATTCTTATTCTGAGACAGGAGGAAATAATTTTAGGAGTGGAGAAAATGAGCAGCCTCAGGGGACACTCCTTTTGCTGGAGAAGGGAGAGTGTTTGATGACATTAGATGAGAGTTTACAGAAGAGCAGCAGGAATTAAGTAGGATTGCCCACACTTCTCAAGTCATCTGTTGGAAAGCAGTGTCTCCTAGAAATATAATTAATTAATATCAGGTTTCTTGGTACAACAACAAAAACACTCCTGGGAATTAGTGATACAAAAGGACAACAAGCAACTTTAATAAAATTCAGGTTTTGGCTGCTAGTCATATTTTCATTCCCCTTGGAAACAAGATAGAAGACTCGAATGGCTGTATTATTTAAAAAGCTAATATCCTCATGCTTGATACACTGCAAGGCCTTCTTTGTCTACCTTTCAGCATAATCCAAAGCACTTTATTACTATTTAGTAAAATTTTCTTTTGTCGTGACAGCACTGTTTACTTCTCCTCCTTGCCTTTTTCCAGACACGTTAGATTTAATTGGACCAAAAAAATTCCTGAACCTCTGAGGAAGCAGTATCTCATTTGTATTACCTTTTTGATCTGTTTCTTGCTGTTTTAACTAAGTGTGATGCAGTGGGAGATAAGATGCAATTAGAGAAACCAACAAACTGTTTCAGAGCCTACAGATGGTTTCTCCATATCACTTCCTTTCACTCCTTGTGTGCCTTTTGTATTAAACGTTCAAAGTTAGGATAAGACTTTGTAAGTGCGGTTTCACCATCACAATTACAAATAAATACAACACTTAAGGAGTATGAAAATTATTTGAAATCCTTTAATTGTAGGAGTGCCTCAAGGAGTTCGACATCCAATTTACACACTAAAATTCCCCCCAAAATGAGCACTTTACTCCTTTAAGTACACCTTAAAAATCGCAAGACTACCACCATATTTAGGCATTGTATGATAGACCTAATTCTTTTTAGATGAAAACTCATCATTTCACTCTTTCCAAAGAATTCCAACTTTCAGGTAAGAAGGTCCTTTAAGAAGCCAGTTGTGTGGGCATGTCAAAAACCCCAACACAAATTTCCATGCTCTAGTTTTTGACTGACTCATTTGGCAATATTAGTTCTGCATACCTAAGCCCTCTTCAGTAAGGCCAGTCTATACTTAATGGATTTCACTGTGCATATTAAAAATGAAGTCTTATTAGCCAGTCCTTTTTAATTGAAATAGCAACATGTGAGGCAATGACAACTTAAGGGCAGATGGAGCTCAATGAACCACAGAAAAGAAAGGTATACCTGCAAATCTGAAACTAGATGACTGTGTGTGAGGTCATGTCAGACTGAACAGTAAATACTGTGTGATGCCCTCCTTAAATTTGATGATAGGAAAATAAAAGCATATAAAAGAGATCTGCAAAGTATGTTGTGCTCTTAATGCGATGTTGTGATGGTCGGTGTGCAGAAAAAGTGAAGGTCCCAAACTGCTTGAAAGAGTGACATTTAAGTTAAGCTGGAACAAATCTACTGGACTTGTATGCAGGTTGCGTATGTTCATGTACATAGCAGAAAGCCAGGTGAATTTAGCCCCTTGGAAGGCTACTGTGGGCTGGTACCAAGTAATTGCTGAGAAAATTACTAGATGGACTAAAAATATAAAAACCCCAACAAACAAAACCCAAAACAGGGAAGCTCCATAGTTAAACTTCTTGGGAAGCTCTTAAGAAAAAACATACTGGATTGAGCAGTATCAAATCACTATTTAGTATCAACTAAAACAATTTCTAGAAACAATGGTCTTTGGTTTTGTGAATACAAATGATTTCTTTTAATTTGAATTTATGTCTAAACCAATAACTCTTCTATATTATAGTCCTAAATACTTTTTTATTGTATGAGCAAATGAAAGCAGTAAAGTCTAGCAAGAGTGAAAAAAACAGCAGAATCTTCTTTGCTGCTTGAAAGCAGTAGTAGATTTAACACACTAAGCTACATTCCAAGTACTGCTCTTGGTAATGTAGAATTAACACCTGTTGGTTTTGACAGAAATTGTACATACAAAATAAAAATCCACTGTGCCCTTCAGGGCTGTATTTAATTGCCTTTAGGGCAGAGAGAAGGGTTCTCTCTCTCATCTCATATACCAGCTGTAGTGCTGCTTCCAGCAATGAAACATTTTAACCTTCAGGAGAGAAATCCTTCAGTGAAAGAGTGCTGTTAAATGCTCTTGGTAATATTGTGAACAGGATTGTCACTGAGTGCCCCATATGACATTGGGATTCTGGCACTGAAGAATAATTTACCATGAAATAAATTACTTTTAGTCCTACCAGGATATCAGAAAGATCTGTAGTAGTTGCCCTTGAGCAAAAGGGCAAAAAAGAAAAAGGGCATTTGATCTTAATAATACCTTGCTAATTCTCATTAATGAGTGGAATATCCTTTGTGAATTATAACAGGAATAATGAAATGAAAGAAAAATGTATTGATAAAAAGCAATTAGAATAAATCCCAAGAAGACCAACTCATGAGAATATGGAGGTTGGTTTAAGTTTGAGTTGTTAGAGCAATCATATACACATTTTAAATTACTACATTTTTTTTCCCAGGTTCTAGATTTGCAGATGGCCATGGGATAGTTAATGAGGTCATACTCTATTCTTCTTTTAATTCTTATTTGAAATTTCTATAGCTGTAGCAGTGTTTCAAATGCTTTGAGAAACTACTATGGCTATTTTTTTAAAGAGCTTATACTGGAAGAATTAAAGGATTTTCAGAAAGCTGTTTGGAATTACTTCTGAAGGAATTAAATAGTGAGCAAATAGAACAAGTAATTTTTAGCCACATTCCAAGCTACTGGGGTTTGTGTCCACAGTTGCAGATACACCCACATTTGCAAATGTTTACAGCAATACTTTATTCTTACAGTTCACATTTCTGTTACATTTCTTTAAACATTTTAGGAACCTGCTAATTTTATATTTCCTAATAATCATGCATAAATATTAAACTACATAAACACCACCCGAATATTAGAACATTAAAAAAAAGAAGGTTATCTGATAACAAGTGAGAGATGGTCAACTTTATAAGAATCAGGAATAGATAGAACTGTGGTGCAAATAGGCCTGAAAAACTCATTCGTAAGAACCTGAAGTACTACTCATTTTTTATTTTCTGGAATTGAATTGAGCCATTGTTGTGGTTTAGCCCTGGCAGCCAGCTGGGGCCCACACAGTCCCTTGCTCACTCCCTTCTGGTAGGATGGGGAAGAGAATTGGAAGGGCAAAGCGAGAAAACTCATGGGTTGAGATAAAGACAGTTTAATAGGTAAAGCTAAAGTTGTGCGCGCAAGCAAAATAAAACAAGGAATTCATTTACTACTTCCCATTGGCAGGCAGGTGTTGAGCCATTTCCGGGAAAGCAGGGCTCCATCACACATAATGGTTACTCGGGAAGACAAACGCCGTAACTCCAAATGTCCCCCACTTCATCCTTCTTTCCCAAACTTCTATTGCTGAGCGTGACATCACATAGTATGGTATATCCCTTTGGTCAGTTGGGATCAGATGTCCTGGCTGTGTCCCCGCCCAGACACTTGCCTGCCCGCAGCCTACTTGCCTGGGGGAGCAGAGTGAGAAACAGATAAGTCCTTGATGCTATAAAATATGGTACAATAAAATATAAGAAATAACAAATATAAAAATTATAACAAATGTGAAAAAAATGTATATGGATGAAAATGTTACTCAAAAAAATCCTATATTCTTAACCTTCTCCTTTTCATATCCTAGCTTTTAGTTTTAATCTCTTCTCTTGCTTTTACAAATCTAATATCAAATCAATAATCTTCTAGACATCCTAAAAATAAACTCTTGCAAATGTTTAATTTAAAATTGCTGAAATATTATATTCAGTTTTTTAAAAGTTCTCATATAAAACCAAAGTAAGAATATTTTGGAATTGGTCTAAATTGGGAAATAATTTGCATTACACTTTTGTCTGATGAAGTCAATGAAGTGCTTTTTGAGCAGCCACAAATTTCAGCTGTTCAGTTAGGCACATCCCAGTCAAAGGGGCTTCACAAAATAGTGGATGTCAACTGTGATAGTGTACTCTTCGTAAATATCCATGTATGTCATATGAGCTTGCCCTCCTTCGGAGGTTATGCAATTGTGCTGAAACTTAATGAAAGAAGAGTAAGATCATGCATTTTACATCAGTGAGGGCAGACATAAGATATACACAAATGACTTAGTTGGCAGGGACTTATTTGTCAAGAAAGACTGACATAATGTCTTTAAGTCATTCCAGTCTAGCAACTCAATTCTGAAAGACCATGCTGATGACTGCCTGATCACAATCTATAATGTAGAAAATAAGACAATCACAAGGTTAGTTCCAGATCACACTTGGATGGAGAACTACTGTATTTAATGGTTATGAAGGACTACATCTGTTAAAATGTTAAAAGTTCTTTTTGTAAAGTGTTGCTCATCTATTTCAAGGAAGCTTTGAAACTATTATAAATTACAAAGAAGGTAGAAAATAAAAGCTTCATGGTTTTAGGCTTTGCAAATAAACAAATTACATTTAATTCTATTTTAAAAGTAGCAGGTTTAGGAGCTCTTCAGTGGTAGAATTCAATGGTACCTCTTAGGTATAAATAATTTGAAAACTTGTAATTGAATTGTAAAAAATTGTGTAAAAAATTTCCACAATTTTTCTTGTGTTTGTAACACAAATATTTTACATAAGACAGATTTCAAGTCACATTTATCTGGCTAGGCAAATAAAACCTGTATGTTTTCTTTAGATTATTTTAATAATGAATTGTGCCCATGGAGAAAAAAGAAGCTTCAGCAAAATAGTTGATGAAAGGCTGAAAATTCCAAATCTTAGCAGAGTTCTGTGGTAGCTGTATTATAGAGTATAATATTAATCAGCTCAGGGTAGATTTATGTGCTATTTATTTGTAACTCAGCACACATCCATAACATCCTGGTTGATATTTTAAAAAGAGATTTCAAGATTTAATCACATTTCAAATTTGATAATACTGCCATTTAGCTTATCACAATGCTAGGTTAAAATCCTCTTACTGCTGCTTACATTATATGTATAACCATACAAAAAAACCCCTAAAACAATCCGTGAGAAAAAAACCAAAGTGTTGCTGGGTTTATTATTATTAGAATTGTTAGTAGATTATTCCAAAAAGGTCCAGTCAGAACCGCTGTTCCAGCTTCTGATGCAGAGGGATAGAACAATGTTAGTTTGTTCATCTGCTCTTTGAAATAGCAGGCCATTTTTTTTACAAAGGAGAAAGACTGAATAATTTGAGGGGAAGAGACAAAAGTAAGGTGTATAGAGCAGGACTGCATGTGAGTACAAAGAGTATTGACACTGGTAGAGGATGAGATGGGAACTGGCATGTCATGCAGACTCTATCATAAGTCCACCAATCTCTTCCTCACTCAACGAGTTCCTGCACTGAGGGCACCTAACTGAAACCCTCTGGTCATTTATAGCAAAAAGAAATTCCAAGCAAGTGTCCTCAGTTTTTCATCTCATTCGTATCTAATGTGGTAATCACAAGTCTAGTGCACTCTCAATTTACTACTGATTCTTCCCTGGATCAGTATAGCTTAATAGTTTTACTATCAGGTAATCTGCTTTTCAGAAGCTCACTCTAATACTTCTCAAGTTCCTCTTGAAGCTACATTCCCTGAAAAATTGGTCCTGCAGTATCAGGTTTGATGTTCAGTGCTATAATTCCTAACTCCTTGCCAAGTCACTTATTGCCAAGTTATATCCATTGACCGTCTGCCCAAAGTCTTTACGGCAGTCCTGAGTCTAACTAAAACCATCCTAGCTCCCTGCTTAATTGCTTGCTGCAGGAGCAGTGCCTGCTTGCTTACAAGGGCCTTTCTCCATATTGCAATGCTTTTAACCAAGGTCTCAATCATTTCTTATGGTCTTAGCCAAACATGTTCAATTTCTAACAGCCCTAAATTATAGAATATTTTTTACGTCAAAGCCAGAAACGTGGTCAGCACTGAGAGTCTGTCTGGAAGCCAACAGCACATCAGTTTCCTGCTCTGCAGAAAAACACCATTAATAGTAGTGGGATTCTGACAGCAATGCTTACATGCTAAATTTTCATTAATTGAATGCAGCAGTAAATAGCCGCATCAATGTGTTCGATCATATAAATGCAGAGTTTTGAAAGGTGTCTCAAGGTCTGCATAACCATGGTTTATTGAAGAAAGTATGGTTTTGCTCAAAATTTACAGTCAAAAAAGAGTTTCCTCCATGTTTCATTTGATGTAAAATCTTAAGCAAATTTGTGTTGTAGGTTGTCTATAAGTCAGCTCAGACACCATGAGCAACTTATCAACCATGGATTTTGGTTTTGTCATCCATTCTATTAGACTCTATTAAATCTAGAACGTGAAGAATAATTTTGGCTGAAGTACTTCAAAAACCTGTTAAAACAACCCATTTCATTTCCTTTCTTAGATTTCCCTGCAGCAAATCATATTCAGGCTTGAATATTAAAGTCCCCACATAAGTTGCTGCCTGAAGATGTTTTCTGAGGGTTTGGTATGTTGCTTTGGGGGAGTAATTAAAAAGTTTTAATATATATAATTTCCAAGAGATTCTCCAAATACATTAGTTAAGTTGGCTAAATTCAGTAAAAGAGCTTATTCCAGGCCTAGAAACATCGTCTAAAAGAATGCCTAAACCTTTATCTTCATGTGACAATTTTCTTCCTCTCTTCACATTTCAACTGCTATATAATTTGACTATGAATTAGATGGTGTGTTGATAGTGAGAAAGTACTTAGCAGCCACCATGTAGCAGCCACCATGAGAAGGGTCCCAGAAAAAAACAGTCCAAACCAACATACCAGCCCATCCCACACCTTTCTCAGCAGACTGCCAATAATTATGACTCTTAGATTTTGGGATTATTTGAATGGTTAACTTTAGCTGTCAACTAGGGGATCAGCACAGCAACACCAATCTCTGTTGTGGTACATATAATTAATCCTATTAATATATATAAAGCTGCATCACATTACATTATAGAGATTACATTGTTTTGTGAATCTGTAAAATAACTATTAGTGTCATTGTTGAACTGTGTTGAATTGCCAAGATTTACACAACATTCATATATATATATATATATAAAAATATGTAAAAGCAAGTAAAAATTAACCTTCCTGTTAAGATGCCCAGTGGCTTGGTATAGCTCGCCTCCTGTGAACAGCCAAATGAAATACAACACAAATGATGGAAACTTAAGTGAGAATGTTTTGCCAAATTAAATGATAGGAGTATACTTTCCAGGTCCTAAAGATCATCATAATGATTTTATCAATGGAAATGCATATAAGACATTAATAAGAGAATCAGAATGAATAATCAGAATGCATATATTATACAATATTATCCAAACCCCTGTATTTTGTTACTTTAAACTGTGAAATTATGGCAAAACCATTATCCCTTGTCCTATTGCTACAGGCCCTTTTAAAAAGTCTGTCCTCATCTTTCTTATGAGCCCTCTTTAAGTATTGAACGGCTGCAATAAATTTTTCCCAGAGCCTTCTCTTCTCCGGGATAAACAACCCCAACTCTCTCAGCCTTTCCTCATAGGAGAGGTGTTCCATCCACGTGATAATTTCTGTGACCCTCCTCCGGACCCACTCCAACAGTCCATGTCTTTCTTAACAGGTCCATGTCTTTCTTGTGGTTCTCCTTTCCTTAGAGCATTGCTAATCTACTTCATTGATACAGAGCACCTGTAAGCACTGAGAAGTTTCAAGGAAGTTTTAACTGAAGCCTCAAGCTGAAGAGATCTCTTGTTCTTTACAAATATGCCCACTCTTAATAGTGTTCTTCCTGTATATCATTATTCAAACTTAGATTTTGATGAGCCATTAGGATGAGCTAATAGATACCATCAAATACCAATAATGAAACTGCAGACATAGACTTCTAGTTTCTTCTGAAGTTTTATGGCAGCAAGTCCTCAGATAATGTAAATATTTGCACATTTATGTTGCACAAATTTAGAACAGAAATAGTGAGGCTTGTATGGATGCAGAATGAATGAAATGCATATGTGTAAGCATCAGAAGGAGCAGCAGAAAAAGCTTTAAAAAGGTGGCCTGCACTGGGAAGGAAAGGGCACCCTTCCCCAGCACTGTTCTCATGGGTAGCACTGATGAAGATGCTTATGTCAAGATGAAAGGCCTACATCTGAAAAGGTCACAGCACAGATGACTTCCCAGCTGAAGACCACTACCATCACACAAGGAAGATGGCAACTAGGTTGCCACATGTGGTACACACCATTCTTTTTTTTCTGTTTGCTCAAAAGAAGAACAGACTACAGAAACATATTTTAACCATGTACCCACAAATGAGGAAAAACATACAATAAGCATCAACTTAGCCAAAGATTTATGAAAGCAGAAATCAGCAAGATTCTCAGGTGTAACATCTGGTGACTCCTAAGGGTTGCAAAAGAATTGTCCAGAAACTCTTTTGTCATCTCCAGTCAAGAAGAACTGATGAGGACTTGATGGCATACTTTTCATATTGCACATAAGTGATCCTAGCCAGACCATGTGAGCGAGAGAGTGTGAATGCGTAAAATCCACGTGATTAAAGACTTTGTAAATAAGTACCCTGTGTTGAGTTTTACTTCACTCATTTCCCTATCATGCCATTCCACTGTAGTGCCATATTATCACAGTAATTGGGTCATATATTTAAAGACAATTTTGCTCCAAATGATTATAGTGTATTTCTCATGGTTATTCTCACAATGAAAGAAAGAAGATGTTGCAAGACTATGTAAAAAATTACCTTACTTAAAGTAAATACTACACAGGGAATTCTGTATTTTTCTTGCCTAAGTTTCAACCATTGAATTATTTATGTTTATTGTAAATATACTTTGGTCATCTGGAACTTTTGAAGTTCATAAGTAAATATTTCACATTTGGTTAATTTTCTTCAGGTAAAAAGTTACCAGTTATTTCTGTCTGTGCAACTCTGTCTTTCAGAAATCCAGTTTCTTCACTGTAGCTTTGATGCAGCTGTACTCAATTCAGCACTCAGATGCACAAATGTTAGCAAGAAAATAGCACAATGAATGAAGTAGATTCTCACTTGTGTAATTCCCCTGAAAGGCAGTAATCACAGCTAACCTTCTCGATACGATGTGACAGAAGTTCAATGAAAATAAAAATACTGCTGCTTTAGGAAGTTCTCAGGGTTTAGAGACCGAATAGTCACAGTAGTTCTTGAAGAAAGGCAAATACTAGTATTTAGACATCAGCATTTCAAAAACATCCCTAGGCAAAGCAAAAGAGGTCAACAATTGTATTGCCTCTGTCCTTCTTTAATGAACATCTGAGAACTATTTTATGCTACAGAGAATGAATGCTTTTAACAAGTTAATATACTAAAGTTATATATATATATAAAAGCTAACAGTCAATCAAACAATAAAATATTAAGTATTTATCAAGTATACCACCACATAAGGTAAAGTCAGTAAAACCCACAAGTCGGTTTTGTGTGTGAGCACTGTCACACACATACTGCTTGCTGTATAGGAAAATCATCAGCATAAGAGCCAGGCCAAGATTCATTGCTGATCAGGTGCCCTAATATTCTGGTTTAATTTTTTCTGTTACCTAAATACAGATCAGAAATAAAATGTCCCAGCTTTTAGGTGTCCAAAATCTGAAAAATTCCAAAAAACAAAACCAATTTGAACATGATAAGTTTGTGTGTGAAATAGTTGTTCACATTACCTAGGGAGTATTCACAAATGACAAACATAGAAGTAAACTGGGACTAGTCTGTGAATGAGTTCCTAACTAGGGACTCATGTACTGGTGCTTAAATTATTGAATGCTTATTCTTTCACGCTATAAGTCATGAAATGACAGACTAGATTTATAATAGATATGTTCTATCAAATTTAGTACCCAGAAACTGCTTTTCTGCTTAAAAAAAGCCAGGCTTCTATGGCTCAAGAGATCATCCCCTTCACTATGGACAGAACCAGAGTTTAGAAAGGCAGGACAGGAAGAGCTGGAGAACTGGTCCAAAAAAGCAGCTCAAACTATGTAGGGACAAATGTAAGGTTCCACACTTAATCAGGTATCATAAGCTCCAGACTCATTCAGGACAAAAAAATCTTGGAATATTAAAGCATGAAGATTTAAAAGTGCTTAGGTACAAATATTCTTCCCCCACTTTGGGCTTGATGAAGTCTCACCTGGAAAAATTATTTTAACTTTGGAAAAATCTCTTTAAAATAAATAAAGAAAAACAGGAGCAAATTATCCCCAAGCTCCATTGTGGAAAAGGTAAATAGTAACTGTTCTGTAAAAATTTAAAAAGAAAAATAAAAACACAACCAGACTACAGGATAGATTTTTGTTGAAGCTGGAGAACTTCAGTTGCAAGATAGCTGTTTTGGCACTTAAAACAATGCAATTTCTGCTTTGGGAATAATTTATAGTGATAAAAAAATCTATATCCCTGCATTTTTGTTGCCTTCCTTATTTTAAAAATATTTTTTCTCAGTTAGATTAGCCAATAGATAGAAGAATTAATTTATATAAAAATCCTTGCTCTGACATAACCTACAAATGATAAATGAATGACATTTTTAAAAATTTTCACTTCTCAAGGTGATAAACTTGAACATTTGAGACTATCAGACACATTAGCAACAAAACACTAAGTGTTTCTCTCTCTTACATTATATTTCAAATGAATCAATACTTAGCCATAGTTATGGCTCTCACCAGAGCATTGCAGCTCTGTTGTCTGGCAGATTCTTACAAACTATCAATTAAGTTGGAACTGTAGAATTTCCTAAAATATTTCTGAAGTATCTGTAGAAAGTTTTGCTTAAACACAGAACTTGGGATTCTACATTGCAAGTAGGGATTGTTAAAAGTTTAAGAAACCACGTCATGTAACCACAAATCTATGCAGAGGTCTTTGCAAGTAGTTTTGAAACCAATTTTTTTATCTGTATAAATGGCATTGGGTAAAGAAATTGTCTGTTAAGAAATATAAATAGTTACGTAAACTCTCAAATAAAATATCAGCCCCATAAACACTCAGAAACAAACTATTTAGAAAATAAAAAATTGCGACTGCAAACACTGAAAATGTATATTCCTGGTATAGTAAGAACATTTATCATTGATAAAACCATTCTTAACAGCATCTTACAACTTTTATGCATAAGGTTTTACCTGAAATAATCTTTTCACTGAAGTTACAAATATTTTTAAAAATACAATTAAAGTGCATGCATAGAGCTTATAGTACACATATATATGCATTTTCCAGATAACACAATTTGTCTCAGCTGTTACTATTTAATATCAAGTTAACCAAAAGTGCAATAGCAAGGTGTAGAGACAGTAATACAAAACCATCTGATTCTATTTATCATATAATAAGTGGATGAAATGAATCTTTGTCCAGTAGAACATGTTTTGAGCAGTCACAAAACCAACCTCCCCTCGCCCAATTTATTTACTATTTTTTTCTGAAGAATGTCATGAAGTCTCAAATTTCTGTTCCAGGAGTCCTAGAAGAACACCATTCTTCCTAAGTTAAAAATTAAGAATTAGGCAAGAGCTATGCCTAATTCAAGAGTCGCTTATATTTTCTGAAGTTTTGGAGCAAAGTTACACGTATGCATGACCCCATCATCTCAGTGGAGGTTCAGCAACTTATGAACTGTGTTACCCTCAAAAGCTTAAGGGCAGAAAAGAAATATACCTTATATATAGCCAATACACTGACAGTCTAATACAAGAATCGTTATTAGTTCAGATCTAAGTATTACTAACCATCAAGCTAAAGGACATTTTGAGTTGGTTCTGTCTTCATAGCTTTTTTTTGCTATCACTAGATATAACTTTTGGCCTCTGTGCAGAGAGAATTTAGTGCTTACAGGAATAAGCAAAGATATCACAAGAGAAGGCAAAATGCAATGGAAAAATACTTAGCAAAGAGAAAGCTAGGCAAAGCTCATTCCTTCTCTCACAATTTTCTTTTCTTTTCAGTATTACAATTCTGAACTTGGGCTTTTATATGAGTCTTTTCTTCAGATAGTGCACCCAGTGACCTATTGCGTGAGGTAGACATGTTAGAAGGTTAGCTTACATGTATTCCACAAGTTAGAGTTCTGTTCAGGCTGAGGACAATATACCTTTTTTTAGGATGGTACATAGCTTCATTTTTCAAGAATTTGGGGGGATTTCAGGAAATCTATAAAAAACTACCTCTTATCTGGGCTCCTTTCACTGTGGGCAACTCAGGGAAGTTTTGTTATTCACCTGTATGGACTTTCTTGAGCCAGATGATCATCTTCATTACATTATGAAGACAGTAAAAATACTCAGATCAAAGGCAAATAGATGCTGTCCTGGATTAGGTATCTAGAACATTTAAAATGTAACCACTCAATGCACACTCATAAAATAAATATAAAGATGAAGGCTTCCACTGAACATAATTCATTCTTCTGAACATTTAAGCTAATTTATGATAAAAAAGACTAACTTTCCTTTTAAGAGTACTATTATTTCCTTAATTAATTTTAAACTAAGATATTTGTTTTGGTCCAAGTATAGTACTGCTAACAGTTTCTAAAACTATACCTGATGCACAAGAAATTGAAATTGTTCAAAATTTGTTTAGAAAGCATAGTTATTCAGCAATGACACTGATTAAATTAAAAATGCAATATACATATATGTAATAACACATTCATTTTAATAGCTTAAATTAAGTTAAGCTTTGCTAGAAATGACTGTTTTCCATTTCCAAAGCTATAAACAAAACTGGTAATTTATTATGATCTTTGGATATTATTAAAGTTACCTTTTGGGTAATTTTATCTTTTAATGGGCACAGAACTTTTTCATTTAGTTCTCCTCCCCTCCAGTCAGCTGTAACAAGTGTTTCTTTTCTTTTTAAAAAAAGAAAGAAAATTTAATCTAATTTTCGGATTAAAGGAAACAGAAGAAAGACAAAAAATATTAAGTTTCTAATGAAATGTAGTTTCACAGTATACTTCAGCATGTCAGCCTCTGTGGCCTTGGAAGGAAGAAGCTGCAGAGGATTCAAGAACACAGTGCTCAAAAGATTAAGAACATCATGTATAGCCTTACAATTTTGTAAGTGTGCAACTATAAAGGATCATAGGATTATTCATGTTGGAAGAGACCTCAGGAGGTCTTTAGTCCAACTTTCTGATCAAAGCAGGGCCAGCTATGAGGTCAGACCATGTTACTCAGGGCTTTATCCAGCTGTGTCATAAAAACCTTCAAGGACAGGGACTGCACAACCCCTGGGTAACCTGCTCCTTTGCTTGACTGTTCTCAGAGTTAAAAAGGTTTTCCTTCTATCCAGTGTGAAACTTCTCTCTTATTTAAACTCACATTCCTTTTCTCTTGTCCTCCCACCATTTACTGTTGTGAAGACCTGGGATCCATCTTCTTGTTTACCATTAACAACAGTCTTTGCAGGCTGCTGTTAGGTTTCCCTGAACTCTTCTCCAGGCCTGGTCCCTCAGCCTCTCCTCACCGGATATGTGCTCCAGCTTCCTGCGACAACAGTGGTCTTTGCTGGAGTCATTCTAGTTCATCTATGTCCTTCCTGTAATGGGTGTCTGGGGGGGAAGGGAGGGCAACTGGCCGCAGTACCTAGGTGTGGTGTCACAAGTGCCAAAAAGATAAGCTTAATCTCTTCCCTTGATGTACTGGCTCTGTTCCTGTGAATACTGCCCAGGATACTGTTGGCCACCTATGCAGCCAGGGCTCTTTCCAAAGCCCTGGGAAGCATATATTCAATTCTCATATCTAAATATTTACAATGTCTAAGTATCCACACATACACAACTAACACTAAAACTATAACTCCTAGTACTTTTCCTTACTTTCTAGCATATTAAAACCAGAGGGTTTAATATAATTAATATAAATATTATAAAAATATATTAAAACCAGAGGCATTAATAAGCAGATGAGCACTGATTATCAGAAAGCAGACTTCACACTGAGAAGTTATTAGCTTTATTGAAACTAGAAACATAAGACTGTCTATCAAGCCACTTGTTGAGGGTTGTGTGAAGTAAATGAAAAACAGACTGAGTTACATCACAGTGGAGAATCCAGGCTGCTATGAGGAAGTATTTTCTCTCTGGGAGGGCCCTTTTGATGCCTGTAGTGCAGAGCTGGAGCCTCTCTACCACTTTGTAACCCTTCATGCTACAGGCAATTGGTTACGGGATTGCTGCCTAGATACACAAATACTGTCTAGCAGATGGTGATTTGGAATTAGAAATCACTGGGTACTTGCTTTGCAAATGTGAGATGCTGGTGCACAGGCAAAGGACCAGAAAGAGGTTGTATCAAAAAGAAATGAGAGGCACTAACCAATATGAGTGAAATTTAATCAGTGTTATTGAACCACCTTTGCACTCAACAGAAAAACTGAGACAAAAACCAGAAGCCGGAAACAGAGAATTAGATTGAAGATTAAAACAAATGAAGGCTTACATTCTTCAAAAGGTTGTAAGTATCACTTACAACTTGCAGTGCTAATAGTCATCACTGGGAGCTGAAAAGATTTCATAGTGTAAGGTAAGGACCTACACATGTGAATTTTAAAGCCCAAATTCAAACCAAATTGCACACAGGTCATGGTTATTGGGAGAGGTTCCCACAGTCTGGAAGAAAGCAAACGCCAACCCTATCTTCAGGAAGTACAAGAAGGAGAATCTGAGGAACTACAGCCTTGTTAGCCCTCGTGTTGATCTTTGGGAATGTGATGGAGCAAATCTTTCTGGAGACCATTTCCAAACACATGAAGAACAAGAATGTGATCAGGAGTCAGCAACATGGATTTACCAAGATTAAATTATGCTTAATCAACCTGATATGACTGACTTGGTGGATGAGGGGAGAGCAGTGTCATAGCATCATAGAATCATTAAGGTTGGAAAAAACCTCTAAGATCATCTAGTCCAACCGTCAACCCAACACCTCCATGCCTACTAAACCATGTCCCCAAGTGCCACGTCTACACGTTTTTTGAACTCCTCCAGGGATGGTGACTCCATCACCTCTCTGGGCAGCCTGTACCAATGCTTGATAACCCTTTCAGTGAAGACATTTTTCCTAATATCCAATCTCAACCTCTCCTGATGCAACTTAAGGCCATTTCCTCTCGTCCTATCACTTGTTACTTGGGAGAAGAGACTGACACCCACCTCACTACAACCTCCTTTCAGGTAGTTGTAGAGAGCAATAAGGTCTCCCCTCAACCTCGCTTCTCCAGACTAAACAACCCCAGTTCCCTCAGCCGCTCCTCATAAGACTTGTTCTCCAGACCCTTCACCAGCTTTGTTGCCCTTCTTTGGAAACGCTCCAGCACCTCAATATCCTTCTTGTACTGATAAACAACAGTAGTTGTTTAGGCTTTCAACATTGTCTCCTGTAACATCCTCTCAGATAAATTGGCAAAGTACAGGCTAGATGAATGAACAGTGAATGGACTGAAAACTGGCTGCACTGCTGGACTCCAGCTGGAGGCCAGTCACTAGTGATGTACTCCAGGGGCTGATACAGAGTCCCATACCTTTTAACATCTTTGTTAAAGAGGATGTGGCAGACTTAGAGGATGGGGCAGAGTGTATACTCAGCAAGTCTGCAGGTTATACAAAACTGAGAGGAGTGACTAATACACCAGAGGGTTGCACTGTAATTCAGAGGGACCTTGACAGGTTGGAGAATTAGGTAGGGAGGAATCTTATGAAGTTCAATGCAGGGAAATGCCAAGTCCTGCATGTGGGCAGGAATAACGCCAGGCACCCGCGTACAATGGGGGCTACACAACTGACATCTTAAGTTCAGTATATTCCCAAGCAAAGGCTTTGTTGCATTTTTCTGTAAGTAATAATATGTAACAAACAGGTCACTAAATTCAAGGATGATTTTAAGGGCCAAGTTGAACTTTCAAAGGTGAAAATCCATTTGCGTGCAGCACAGATGGAAGTTAGGTTTGGAGATCGGAAAAAAAGAGACACTCATTTTCGTTTGAAACAGCATCACCAAAATAAAAATTATTTAGTAGATGATCAATCTTAAAAATTAAATTTTTTTAAAAAGTCTATCCTAGTGAAAGTCTTAAAAGTTACTTCTTGCAACACTTTGGAATGAACTGTTTCATTATTCTAATTTTGACCCACATTTTCTCTAAAATGTTTCAAAAAGAAAGTTGTGCAAAAGAGGTTTTTCAAAATGTTCTTTGCCAAATTTCAGATATGTTCATACCATGTTATCATGCCATGTAGTGGGCAGCAGAGGAGTTGGTTTTGACAATTAGTCGTGTCAGACAGCTTTTAAAACTCACCAGTAGTATCCCTATTCATTACATGTTACCATTAAGCTCTTTTCATACCCTACTGCAGCATCTCAGACAAAATAGTTGAACTCAAGTCCTTTGCCTAGAATACCTTTCACAGAATGTAAGCTAGAGGTTTGATACAGTTTCAGTGGCACTTTTGGAGCTACCAGCTTGCTAGCGGAGCTCCTGTTTGGAGCTCGGGTAAGACAAAGGTAAAATAGCCACCAAATATTGCCCAAGTACTCCTAATAAATGTAGTGGTCCTGATAAGGAGACTGTTATACATCGAGGAGTTAATGCTCCACTAACAGTTGGCCTGAGTAGGTGCAGGCCTGTGCTGTGCTGTACTGCACATATTACTTGGCCTCAAGGACTGTGCTGTTCTACACATAGCCTTTGGTGTAGGATAAACTCAGCTAGATAACCGTAATGGAAGATCCTATAGCTGGTTTCCAACTGGCATCAGTGATGATGCCAATGACATCTCCTTGTCTTTACCCTGAAATGAAAGAACATATTGTCATAAAAAAATCCTCTTGAAGAAAATCCTAAAAAACTCTACAGACCGCAACAGCAGCAAACCTCACCGTAAACGGGAATTTTGCACAGCGTGCCCTTCCCTGGCCAGAGAGGTCTGTGTGATGTTGTATCATCCCAGGTTTCCATCATCAGGGATGTAATATTTTATAACTTACTATCACCTTTTCTGGAATATTAATGTGTGGCTTTCTTGTTGGGATCCAAAAAGAAGCAACACTTCCTGGTGCAAAACAATAAATACAACTGTTAAGCCTATGCTAAAAATCAGTATAAATCTCTCCTCTTCCTTTATTCTATACCCAGCACTATTGTCCCTGCAGGGACCAATCCCAGGATGCTATATTAGTAATGTCTTCCAACATGACCTTTGCTACATCATTGCAAGATGATAACTTTAGTCATGACCTGATGCTGAAAAGACAACATTCCTAGTGCTACATGACCTTGCTATGACAGTGAAGCTCAGAATTGCAGCTGATGGCATTATACAAGAATAGGTCCCAGCATGCATGTTTTAAGAGCAACAAATTCCTCACAGCATCTTGCTATTTCTTTGTGTACATATCTTGTACCTTTTTGGATTCACACAAACCCACATATATCTACATGAGTAATAATTTAATGACTTGAATTCTTAGTTCTCTATTTTATTGACACCCAGGGCTTCTCTAGACATGCATTTAGTGTGACATGCATCACAATTCTTCTGACATTTCATGGAGTTTTTAATTGCTAATGTGATGCCAGATATTTTTTCAAATAATTTCTGAATATGTAGTTAAATCATTCTTAGCACAGTGCAGCACTTCCAAAGAAAAAAAGCAAACAAGCAAACAAACACCTCATGCATCATCTCAGTTTTTTTCTGGATTGTTAGAGAGTAAACAGTTCAACGAATTTACAGATAGTTTAATCCTAAACATACCTATAATGCTATAAGAATAATACAGATTGAGTGAGTTATACAAACAGGGCATTAAAGTATGGGAAACAATAAAAGGCTCAAGAAAAACACACACACACAACCCAGACATTTATCCATTTGTTTTTGAAAGGGAAAGCTTCAAGCATGGAGCATTGCTGATAGATAAATACCTTCCAGGCAGACTATGAAAGTTCCACTAGAGAGCATTTTTAGGAGTTTTGGCTGGTTGGTTGGTTGGGGGGGTACGGTCTAGAAAGATCCCCTTTACCTGTTCCTACTGGTTCAAAGATTGTGGCAGGAGAGCTAGAAACACATGAGCAGTAGGATGGGTCACAAAGACAGAATTCCATCTCTGATTATGCTATTTTATTGTCACAGATATTGTGAGACCTCTGTAGGTCATATTTAATGCTTATTACTCTGTTGCTTGCTCTTATGTACTATTAATCTAGAGGTCTTTATCTGATATTTGGACTGTGCAGTTTTATTTCACTACACAATCCTAATTTTGAGTTGGCACTGAAAAGATTACATAGAATGAGAGAATTTCTCTACCTTTCTGTTGTTTTTTTTTTTTCTTTATTAGCTCCTGTTTCATATAGACTAAATACACTGCCATTGTCAATTTATTTTGGCTTGATAGTTAGACTATGCTATTATTAAGAGAATCAACAGTAATTATGGAACATTTTAGCAAACGGAAAGCAGGATAAGAAGGTTTAGGTTCATAATGTTATTACTGGCACTGATAGTAGAAGTAATGAATGGTTTATGGATTCAGACAATCCAACAAAACTCATGAGACTAACACTTAATTACAGCATTGTAAAGCAAATATTTTCTCTTCTTTCAATGTCTACCTTGAAAATGTTTTAAATTAATAGATACAATACTGGTATGGAACCTATCAGATATCTGTAGAGAAGACAGATTGATCATGACATATGGGGCTTCAGATCACACCAGCAAAAATCCATTTTGTAATTTTTTTCTCAACCAAAGTTTTCAAATATCAACTGCAAAAAAAATAGAGGTTTGTTAAACATATAAGTACCTAAAAAAAGACCCTGAGCCTTAAGGACTAAAAATTCTGAGGAACCTCGAAAAAAACCCAACCTTCCCTCATGGATTTCTGCCACAATTATATGCAATTATATATGAAATTCTTCTGTTTCTTTTACTTGGCTGTGGTGAAACTCAAATCATATTCTAAGGGAGCACAGCATACACCCATGGTTCTCTGAGGTACTCTATGGCTTTACCATGTACTTGGATAACTTTACATCATGGTGGAATCTGGGGTGAAGTAGCCACAAAAACAGAACCCCACCATTCAGTAACATAAAATCCAAGCTTTATTTACTAAGCAGGACAGGTATAGTGGGTGAATAGCAATTTAACACATACACACCCATGCACACACACACACACACTGTACAAAGCACATGCACACCATTTAAGGTCTCCGGTCCAGCTTTCACCAGCACCATGGATGTGGTGGAGGAGGACACTCCCTGCAGCTGGCTGAGGTACTTGAGTCCTAGCAGGTGGCCTGGCCTGTATGTGTCGTGGTTCCACCCTGGGCTTAGCCTTCTGCATGGCTTCAGATGCTTGTGGATGTATCCTCTCCTGAGAGGCTAGTTTGTTCACTATTTGTTGCTTTCTGACTTAGATGGTCTTGCAAGCTATGGGTGGCCTTGCTGGTTAAATCACCCCAGGCTAATCTCTGAATTTCACTATATCTAAAGCCAGTTAACACAGTTTCCTGGGTCATTGTGTTACAGGGATGTAAAACTGTGATGCTTTGTTTCTTTCTCATTCATACCTAAAATATTAGAGCAGGGCAGATGTAATCCAGAGGTATGTGGCACATCTTCCCTTAACAATTATCTGTGGTTTTCTTGTTTTCCCACATCACCTAATGATATAGACCTGGGTAGCGTAGTCAAGGTCTCATTTTATCTGAGATATACTTTTGGGAAGGCTTCAGCCTGTGACATTTTAAATACTAGGTCAGTCTCTCACATTCATACACACACAATTTTGTAGTGATTGAAGAGAATATATATACTTTTGCAATAGCTTCATCCGTTTTCAAATAAATTTTTGTGACTTAATTTATGAAATTTTAAGGTCTATACGCCATGTACTATGTGTAATTGCTTAGATGATTCAATATTTAATTATCCTGCGTGCTATCAAGAGCTTGAACAGTTTAATGGAATTACATCAATACATATGTACAGTTACAGTTTGAACAATTATTTTTTGAGATAATTACTTTTTTGAAATTGTCATTTAACTTTCTTCTGAATTAGACCAATTTAGTATTCATTTTACCTAGCCTGGCATTAAGATTTATTAAAGTATCCAGCTGGTATCATCTCAGTTTTGCTTTGAGGTTTGTTGGGGTTTTTTTCCCTTCCTTTTTTTCTTCCAGTAAATCAATCTTATTCAGAACCCACACTGTCGCCACTCATGAAAAGGACTGCTAAGATCTGCCACTTGAATCATATATGATTTATTATATCATGTGATATTCCTGCAATGGAAATAAATGGACATTATTGTCCCTTGCTTTATATTTAAACAACAAAAAGTTTTTAAACGGCTCCTGCATGCTTTTATCAGTACAAGTTACAGAATACAGAGGTTCCCTAAAGTTTGTTCTATTAGGCTGTGAATATTTCCTCTAATTTTTTTCTTTTGTTCTGTAGTTATCATAAACCCCAAAGCCTTCCAGTTGTTTTTTTTTCTCTCCTTCTGTTTTCAGATTCTTAATGTAAAAAGGTCAAGCCTCAGTGAAGTGTTGATATTACTAGAAGAGATACTTTTCTGCTCTGTAATATTTTATTAGAAAACAAATGTCTGAACAATTTTATGCAACCAAAAAACCACAAGAGTCAGCAACTGGGTCCTGATAGCTGTAGCACGGTAAACTGAACACTTGGGTACTTAAATAGTCATGTTGTATGTACCACATCTCATTGCTTTAATTTGGGGAGCTCAGATTTCCCCAGGAAAAGAAAAATTCTCTTATATTTAATAGTGTGGATTAGTAAAGAATAATCAATTCCAAAAGGATTTGGTTGGAAATTCCCAAGGTTACTAGTTAAGAACCAAGAAGAATTCATCTCTTAGACATTCTTTCTTTTAATTGAAAATTTCAGATTCTTGAAAATTACACTAAGCTATAATTTCATGATTTTTTGCGGTTGAGTCGTTCATTCTGATTGAGTCAACTTTGTTTACACATCTACCATGTCACTGAATATTAACTTCAAATATTTAACCATCAACAAATCATCTACTTTTCAATACTACTGCAATATTTCAGAGGAAAATTGTGGACCACTTACAAACTGCTATCCTGTTTCCATTACTTGCTATCCTAACACAGAATTGATTCATTTTCAGTACTATCTAAAGCTGTTCCAGTTCATGTGTATTCTTTAATATGGTATTTGGGACTTGCCTAAATCCTGCATGGTACCAAATTTAATAAATTTAACTAAGTACTTCTTTTTCTTACTGAGAATTCTATTAATTCCTTTTTAATTGTGAAATGTATTGCCTTTGCACATTCTGCAGATGCATTTTTGTTTTAAATACTGTGTTGTTGCCATGACAACCACAATATTAACATCCAGCCTGTGCATCAAGATGGCTGACTACCGACTACCTTTCGCTTTGTAAGACACTGTCTCTAGGACGTTATAGAAGGCTAACATAGCCTGGTAAAACTTAACAAACACAGAAGGCTTACAATGTATTGTACACTGTACACCACATCGCACTGGGGTGCAGTACTCATATGCTGTGTCCTTCCTTGCCATTAAAAGAATAGGGAATGAAAATGCTGAGAACCAGCCACCGTGAGCTAGCGCCTTTCAGAGTGACAGGCAAGGTGCCTGTGTGTAAAACACCTGTGTGACACCAAAGAGAAGGATTGGTCAGAATTTCAGGGGGTTGCTACACCTCCTGACACAGCCCCCGCCTCTCTCAATGCTTTTTATTTTGCAGGAGCTGACCCTGCTGCTTCAGCCTTCACTTGCCTAGTAATCCAAGATTGAGGCTGTGTATTGTTTGCTGTGTAAATTTACTCACATTACAATATACTGATGGGTGTGATCGCCACCACATCCTCTAGGAAGAGAACCTGTAGACACAGTTTGTTCCTTGACAGACCCTATCTATACTTGCAGGATTTCCTGTGTCTGTGCAGTGTTGCCTACAGGTTGTATTGAGCAGCCACACTGGCTAGAGGACAGATAGAAGATACTGTACATCACTAAGACCTATTGCTTTATACTTTTCAAAGAAAAAGCACCAAAGTGTTTTTTTTCTGCAGGAGTCTCAAACAGAAATTTGCTCTACTATACATGTCTATTAGTCTACTTTCTCCATACAGTGAAAAATAATGCTCCATTTAAAAAAAAAAAAATCATGACTGTGTCTGGAGCTTCTACTTCATCCGAGGACTGAGAATTAATATATCCTCTTTCTCCCAGTTCATCTGATTATGCACCTCTGTTTCACATGAATAGTCAACGTTATTGTTAGCAGGTTCAATTAAACAGTCTTCTTTCTACTTCCTCACTGCCTTAGGCAGTAGGTCTCTAATATTTCTCAATTCTGAATAATAACATTTCAATGACAACATCTCAGAACAGAGGGAGCTACAAGGCAACAACCAAAGTTAATTTCTTTTTCAGTAGCAAAGATCAATCTTTTTTTTTTTTTTAAAAAAGGGAGTCACATTAACAAACTGCTCATATATTTGATATCTACAATTGATTTCCAGGAATAAACTGCATTAGAACCAATATATTTTTTAATCCTTCACAAGACCTGATATTAAAATAGGTTTCTCTTTTTTAATAAAAACTAATACTTTCTAGTTTTGAGTTCCAGTGTTTGCCTCATAATCTCATTTAACTGCTTAAATCGTCACCTGACATATGCTGCGTGTAGACATAGAACATAAAACATCTGTTCAAAGTTGGGCAGAATAGCATTCTGATTAGAAATGCTAATCAAAACCTATAGAGTTATTGCTGAGGGGGAAAGGCCCACACCTCATCTCTAACATCAGGCTGCACTTTGATAGAAGTAAATAAAGTTCTTACTCAGAAGGTGTCCAGACACACTGTCTGTAGAGGATATCTGCAGAGTTTCAGCTTCTATCAGTTGCAAAGCAGGTGCTTCTGAGGTCTGCCCACAAAACAGACCACAATGGGAATTAACTCATGCATAACTGTTTCTTCCTCATGCTGCCCTTGTGTAAGGAATGCTTAATCAGCATTTGCACTGCCCTTAAATGTTGAGGGCAATATTCCTACAGTGTATGACTTTGTTAATTACCTAATATTTTAAACTGGCTGTTCTTACTCTAGTACCATCCCAAAAATTGTCCCCTTTCTTCTCTTCGTCGATATCTTGTCATTTGCAATCTTTAGACAATTAGGATTTTCCCTTGTGCACGCAAAAAACTATGGTTAAATGGGAAAGGACTACTGTGGAAACTATGCTTTGCTAATACGTGTGAACTTGTCTTTTCAGGTATCCCACATCTCTGTCATAAAAATGAAAGGAACATTCCTGTGAATTTTCCCAGTCAACATGCAAGCAGTTTGGGGTCAGAAAGTCCATAGCAGGCAGGATTATGGCAGATGGTACAAAAACCATCATATAGATCATCTACCCATGACTGGTGCATATCCATAATGTCAGCAAGGCCAAGAAAACCTAGTTTGAAGACATTGCACAAACCCAGCTGCACAAGGATTTTTAAAATGGGCACACTGGTAAACCCACTGAAAATGCATACTCCTTCCCTCCCTCTCTGCAGTCACAGGCCTCTGCAGAATTCCTACAGCAACCGAAGGGCTTTCCAGTCCCGCATCCTGCAGGCTGCTGTTAGACTCTCAGGGAAGAATTACACATACTGTGGTTGGTTCTGCCTGAAGCTTGAAGCCATTCAAAACAACTACAAGACCTGTGTTTGGGTCAGGACCTATGGTCCTGTAGCATCTCATTGCGGTGTTTGGCCTGCTGATTTTGAAATAGAAAACTCTGAGGGACAGGCTGAACATCAGCATGCTTAGTGCAGTGCAAAACATCTTTTACCTTAAGAACAGGTAAAAACAGGAACCTGAAAAACATCTTTTACCATCTTTTACACGTCTGCATGAGAATGCAGGCAAACTATTTCAAAAGGAGGATTCACAGCAGGATTGGGTCCTTTAGCTCACGTACATCTTGCCTGACCTCACTGCCCCCATCTAGTTCAGGGCTCTTCCATCAAAATATTCATGAACATTGCAGCAGCGTTCCATCATCCATACCCCAAGGCAGGTTTAAAAATAGATTTGGCTTCTCTCCCACGCTCTACATGGCACCAACACATTCTCTTGCTGTACCTCAGTTCCTTTGACTTAAAAAAAAAAAACCACCAGAAGAAACAGACAAACTAACCAACCCAAAAATCTATAATGGGCACTACTTCTAGCCCCTGTCATATAATATGGACCATTTGCTTCTAACCACCCCTCTCTCTCCATTGCCACACCATCTGCTTGTAACACAGACCATCTGATAGGTAGCGATGAGGTGCCACATTTATTCTGCTAGATCAGAGCCACCTCCCAGCTGTTATAGCCCTTTCCTATGGCTGGTCTCCACCTGCCTCCACAGACTTCTCACACGCAGACTTTCTGGATGAGCCCTGGGCACCCACCACCCACACTCAGCTGAGTAGTTTCTAGATCCCACTGTTTCGAGCTGTCTGTACTGTACACTTGGAACTTGTAGATGCTGAGTCAGACTTTGCTTGCACCTCTTTCTTAAGTGTCTTAAGTGCTGTTTCTCATCTATCTATATGACACAGACAGGCATTCTTATAAAATGTTTTTTTTCCTGTCATAGTGTTACAAGGGCTTTAGGAAACTTTCTTCTGTCCCCAGTTTATCACATTGACCTCTATTGCATTCTGCTGCTACTCAACATACCCAATCACAACATACCCAATCACAACACCCAAATCTCCTCCTCTATTTAAATTAATGCAACTATATACCCCACTTTATTTCTCAGGCAAAGGAAACCATAACAACAATGGGAATTTTCCATGCTTACACTTCAAGGGATGTCACAGACTCAGGGAAAAGACACTCAGGGAAAAGACAGGAGGGAAGCAGAAAGCTGGAAGAGGCTAGAGCATGAACTGCCTATCCCTTTCTCTTACCACTCATCTGCTCAGCAGTGTGGCTGTTCTCCTCCAGGTGAAGGAGGAGGGCATCCCACCTCCATGTATAGGGTAACCTCAGTACAGGTAAGGAGAGAGATCCACCAGAGCTGCACCGTTTACTCATGGCCAATCTCCTCATAGACTGCAACTACAGTGTGCTTTCCTTGAACCTCAGGTTGCTTTCCCCTGCAACTCTACCCTGCTGTGAGAACGAGAGGCTGCTCTGCACCCCTAACGGTGGAAATACATAGTATAATCCTTTAAATGCCTGGCCAGTGCAACCGCGGAACAGCACAACAGCATGAAGGAGTGCATGGAGTTACAGTACATGGAGTTACAAGGCCTGCTTAGATATTGTTGGAGGGCAGAAACAGGTCCCAAAGACTTTTTAACTGCTGAACTGTGTCTGGGAATTGTTTGGGAAGATTGGTGGTTAGCATGGGCCAAGCTGATGCAGGATTTCTAACAACCTACTTGCATAAATAAACTTGTTCTACTTATGGGGAGTGTTCTCAGGCAATTTAATTTACTAATATAGCTGTAGCCCTCAAGTACACGTAGAGGCAGTGGTGATTAAACTAGGACTTTGGGTTTTTTTCCAGCTGTGCTAGTTTTATGCTGGTAAGTCACAACCTCTATGTCTTTGTGAAATGGGTATAGAAACTATGTACTGCATCAAAGGTTTACCCAGAAAGAAGATATATGGGAAAAAAAAATACTAGTGTAACCATACCACTGTATTTATAGCTCGCTCTGATGATACTTATTCTAAAATAAACATCTACAGGGAGAATTAGAGCAATGTAACTATAGCAGTAAAAACTATGCCAGTAAAATGTAGACAAACCCTAAAGGATTCATATTCCAATAGAAATGTGTAAAGGTTGCAATATTCTCATGACCTAGGATTCTTGAGAAATTGCATTTGTGATCATGAGTGTAATGACATTGTAGTTGTTTTTTACTTTGGTTGTACTGTTCAGTTCGTTAATTCATAAGACATAATTTTCTCAAAGACATTTTTATGCAGCATGACCCTTAATTTTTAGACTGTGGGTTAAAAAAAAACAGCAAACACATGCTTTGTTCAAATCAGATCTTTAGTTTTTGTTATCTGAGGGGTTCAAAATAAAATTTCTCAAGGTTGTTTGGAATAGGTAAGGGAGATAGGGGAAGAAAAATTAGAAGAGGAGTGAAAAAAGAGGTGACAGTTTTATAGATACATTTCCAAGTTGAAAAATGTGTGCATACTGACATTTAAGTTACTTCAGTACCAGTATTTTACAGCATAAAAAGAAATAGAAGTTGGTTGAGGAGAAAGAGATGAACCTTAAGTGGTCATGAAAGCTCTTTTCTGAAGTCTCATATCTTGCCAATATTTATTTGGGTTCCTATATGCACCATTTGTACTTATCACAAACATGCTTGCAAATAAATTTAATTCAACCAAATATTCATCTATAAGCAAACAAAAGAGGTCATGAATACGAATGAAATTATACGGTAGAATCTATTTATAACTATATAGTTACCAGCCAGCTTTGCCTGCAATATACTTAGTAATTAAGTGGATGTTTACTCCTATTATCTGTAATCAGATAGCAGGCTATGGAGAGAAATCTAGGTAACAAAGGTCCTCATTCTGCCACCCCTACTCATACTGATTTCAAAGAAAAGCAGTCAAAGAGAGCTCTAATACATAACATCTGTAAGAACAGGATAAATGGTATTTTGAAGAAAAATATAAGATTCCAAAGCAAATAATGATTCCAAATGGTATTTTGTGAAAGATTTATGTTACTCTGTATTGGTTAATAGAACAAAGAAAGAATTCCATATTTGCAGGTGAACATAATTTTACACATCACTCAGAGAAAAAAAGAGGCCATTTAGGTACTGAACAGAACACACAAGTTCAAAGTACCTACATTTGATCACAAGGAACTACAACTCAAAGCTGCAGATGATGAAGTACAAGGAACAAGGCTTTCTTGCACTAAGATCAAGATGTTTAAGCACTGTACAAATATTTCACAATAAAAATCTTCACAGGAAATCACAACAGGAAAAGGACTGAAATTCTGTCAGATGAAAGAGAATTGTGAGGAATGTGTTCAGAGATGCCAGTGCTGATTGAGTAAGCGCAGCTGCTGCCTTCTAGATTAGTCATCTATACAACTCTCAATATGTTGTTTGTCAGATTGCCAAGTTACGACTCCAGTGAACGAAACTTTTCCTTTGTAGGAGAGGCACATAGTTGGAGACAAGAATAAAATCTGTGCACTATGCCCTTTAAATTGAACCTTATGAACAAACAATTATTCTGTTGCCGAAGTATTTTCCATAATTTTGTACAATAAATCAACACCCCAAAATACAACTCAAAGCACCTGTAGTCACACATGAGAATTTAGATCCAGAAGCTCTTGTGTGATTGCAGTTATCCCTTAATTTGGATACTTAGGCAAACTGAAACTGGAAAACAAAGAAAATTCCTTTCTTTCAAAAAAAACCCCCACACCAACCCCAAAACCACAACCAAACAACACCCCCCTCGCTCTTCTGTTTAGCCTTGTATACAGTGCAATAAGTCAGACTGCGCAGCAGACATCAAAGAAAAAATTGTTGAAATCAAAGAAATGAACACATTTTTCCTTAGCAGTAGGAATCACTCTTTAGGTTATACATGCAAAATGAGTGAGGTTTCACAATCCCTTTCAGCAGCATTTCCTGCTGACAGTCAGAGGTGGGAGAAGAGGCTTCCACAAAGCACTGCAGCTGAGTCCCTGCAGGTAAAGGCAGCAGCAGGCTAACAGGGCTGGCTGCTGAACCTGCTGGGTAAAGGGCATTCAAAAGACACCAGGAAAGGCAGAGGGCAAGGGAACCATGGGTAATGGAGATTTGAAAAAAATTGTTTAAGGTAAATCCTAAACACAGGTTGGTATAAATAGTGAAACAATACGCTTGGTATGATAATTTATAAGAGCATTTTGTGCTGGAAGAGAAATTCAGGTGCTAAAAACAGAAATATTTTAGCTCTAGAATGGATAGTGAAAGAGACTTCAAAGTTTTCCACTTACTCTTTGTTCACTATTGTGCAATTAACAAGAAATTAACCTTTTGCTCCTGCTAAGGCAAGGCTTCCAAACACTGTCAGATTAATAAATAGGGATTTATTTCTGAAGACACCTTGTTTGTAAAGTTCACATATCAACTCTCTTATGGCTGAGTTTCACAGATCATGGGTTTGAGATAGTAATTTCCCATCTTGCAAGCCTTCATACCACTGAAAAAATGGCCTTTCCTTTGTTAATGAGTCTTCAGATGAATCTCTAGATACTATTTTTGCCATAATGTCTATCATTTAAATATGCTGGTTTAATTTGTACTATTAATGGGAGATCAGTAAAAACACAAGGTAGAGCAATGCTCCAGCTGTCTGGCATTCTGCAGACATTAACACCTGTATGCAATGGATAGATACCTTGTATTGTATTAGCTTCAGCTTTTAGCTGCAAAACTATAATTACTTTGGTATGACATAGCAGACTATGTTGGTGATAACATACTGTGAGAAGTGACATTACACAGATGGATACTAAGTGGTATGTCCCAGCTAGATACCACTTGAAAGTCACAACAGCTCCTTTCTCAGAAAGCAATACAATTCTTTTTCAAAACTTAGAAAACTGAGTTTTGTTGTAGGACTAATGCACATAGTTACAATACAGCTCAAGGATAAAATATATTATGAGCTCAGCTGAAAGAGAACTTATTCACTGCCTTGAAACAAAAATGTTAATGCTTTGTGCCATCACTGTTAAATCTAGCTCCTGTCCTTAATAGTTATTAAGATGGGAGGGAAAAACCTTCCTATCAAAGTCTGTAATGTCCCAGATTTTATATCAGATCACTAATAAATCCTTCAAATTAAACCAGCATTATAGACTTCCCTTCTTTTCCAGAATGTATAATTAAATATATATGTTTTGGAATGTGTATATATACATATATATATATTCTTAAACAATTACAGTCCTTTATGGTTGTACTTCAGTATCATTTGTGCAAGATAAAAAAAGAAAAAAATATCGCATGGCCATTGAGAAACTGCAAGAAGTAGATTTCTTCCCCAAAGTGAAGCCATGATTGAAAGGCAAATGATTCCGGTGTGTTTGTCTGCAACTTATTGTATTCAGGAAGTGGATAGACACACACCTAAATTACACATAAATATACAACTTGTGATGTTTTAGACAGCAGAAGGACACATTAAGCAGACGGCATTATTTTTAAGCACAAATGATGAAAGCATTTTTACTTGATAGAACTTCTTCAAGAAAGTAAATATACACTTTATTCCAGACAGTTTTGAAGTAAAAACATAATTAAGACTTACAGCTTTTGATGCATGGTAGTCTCTTCTGTCTCTTTTAAAATAAAACTTGTTTTGGCACTTCTACACATACACTTCATTGGTCACAAAAATGCACAATTTACCTGCTTTTATTACGTAAGTAAACGTAGCAGCTTGAAGTCTCTACTCAAATGAAAGCTGAAATGTCTGAGTATTACTAAAAAAAAAGAACAAGGGTGAAATTAGCATTAGAGCAATCATAATTTCATACTTAAATGGGGCTTGCAAAGGATATTGAGAAGTCCAGCTGAGTTATAGCAACACTACAATACAATCCTATAGTACCTTTCACAAAGAATCCCTAGGTGCTCTTGAACTTAGCACAATTCAAAACACCTTTAAGTAAAATTTTTCTTGGCAGTTCTATTTTGAAATAGCTTTCTGAAAGATGGTAAGACAGAGACTTTTGAATATAAAAATTTAATTCCTTCTGCAGAACAGCAATATTCACTAAAAACTCTAACTCCAAGATGTCCATGGTAGACCCCAAGCAATGAAAAAAATGTTTCCTTTAACAAAGGTTAATTAATAAGCTGAAGATAAGTAGATTGTTTTAGGTAGTAGATAGAATACCTGTAAGAAAAAAACATAATTTCATGAAGAACCAGTGAAAACTGGGAAGAAAAAAAATGTTCCAAGAAACATAGAGCAAGAAGAAGCAAGTGCAGCACTGAGTGTCAGCCTTGATCCCCAAGAACATTATGATGGCAGAAAAGACAACATTGAACTGCAGTAAGAAACACCTGGATTTTTATAACTACTAAAGAACCCTGAGTTTTCTTACTCTCCATTTATTTCCACAATCTGACTGGATATGATGCAGAATAGCAAATAAATCATTTTGGTTTGAAAAGCTCCTACAGCTCAAACAACCTGTAAGCAGTGGTCGGAATTATTGCAGAGATGTCACCAATCAGTTCCTTTCTTCACCCCATTAGTGCTCAGCTTTTGTTGCTCTTAGGTCTTTGTACCTTCCGGCCACCTTTAGCACATTTCTACATTGGCATTGAGGTGAAATATTACCCTGTTCTGCTTCAGTTAGTACCATTATAGCACCACCTCTCTTGAGAGCAGTCTCATTCAGAGGAGGAAAAAGGTAGAAAGACCAGGGTTTTCACCATAATTTTCAGTTCAACCATTTCTACATACAATCTCTGCTCTAGTAGTGCCTTGATAACAGAGGATGGGAAGGTGAATGCCTTTCTTCTTTTTAAAGAAGACCAGAAGATATCCAGCAAGTCATAGGCTGTTAATCCTGGTGTTGGCACTTGATAGAAAACACACTGGAAAATAAAATCAGTGGCCACATAAAGATAACAGTGTGGGAAGGAGCTAACATAGTTTTTTGAGAGGAAAATACTGCCTCAGGTCCCACTGTAATTTTCTAACAAAATCAAGAATCACGTAAGGAAAGGTGGTTGGGCTGACATTGCCTACCCAGATATAAAATGAAGTAAAGTAGTATAACTGTCTTTTTTGTAAAAGAATGAAATACATCCAAAATCATGAATATCTATAATAGGATAGTTTTTTATATTGAAAAATAAAACAATGTTTTTTGAGAACATAAGAAATGAATATTTCTAAATTTTTCATGTGTCTCTGTTTTGTTTGTATTTGGATGCAAGTCAGAATTAAGTAAGTAAAACAAAGGTGTGAAGAATAACACACTTGCATTTCTCAACCTTCAAGTTGAACACTAGAAATAAACTGATGAGAATTCATTACAATAAAAATTGATTCTAGTTTCTCAAAAGTGTCCTTTTATGCATGGACCAACACATTACAATGTGACATTTCTAATGGAAAAAAAAAAGGCACAGAATATTTTGGAAGATTAAATGTTACATCTTTGAGGCCATCTCTGACAACATAAGGAAACAAAGGGTACAGTTCCCATTTTGCTTGCATTTCAAAGGTCAGAAAAGTAAAACATTTTTTGCTAACTTGGAAACAATGAGACAAAGGTCCACAAGATGTGCATAACACCTTTGGAGACCTCTACAAATTGATGGCAAGCACTGCTGTCCAACTCTACTTTCATAAAAGAATGAGTGGCATTGTTTCGCAATAGATATCAAATGCTGCAGAATTAAAAAGAGTAAAGGTATACCATGCCCTTGGAAAGTGCTCTAAAGCACATTCTAAAGAAAGACGTTTTTGCGAAATCAGCAATATGTTTAAAGAGAATAATTATCAGAAGAAATAGGGAAAATTTGCTTTATTCCAGAAAGCAGTGGAATTATCAGTAGCATTACAAACAGCAAAAAATCTAGAAAACTCAATAATTCAGTTAGAAAAAAAGTAGATGAAAACAGCTTAGGCCCTTGCAGAGCATTTTCTGACACGAAGGTTGGATTTACAATTTATTTGTAAATTTAAGCTGGCAACATCACAGTAAGTAAAAGCAGATAAAGAAACAAAGCTTTGAATAGGAGACTCCAGATAAGCCACTCAAAAATGTTTGTCAAACACTGAAGCAAAATGACTTTTACCCTAATGGTGAAGGAACAGACAATAAACTAATTTCAGCTCTTCATCTTGTATGGAGAACGTAAAGTGACCAAACACAGGGTTGTTAAGCTTTGAAAAATAAGTACCTCTCATATTTAGAACCTGTGTAGGAATACAAACATTGAATTTGTGGAATCAGTCTGGAAAGCAAAATTTCTAGGAACAAAATGTCTATCGAGGACTTTCTTGGGTTGTTTAAAGGGAAGTTTTAAAAGAAATTTACAGCCATTACCAGGAGAGGTACCTACAGAAGCCCATATCAAAACAGTCTTTCTCAATTGCAATTTTTGCACCACTCAGAAAAAGCTAAATAGTCATTTATAATACAATAATCCAATGATCACTGGTGAATGTCACTACTTATTTCATCAAAAAGGGAAAGATTTGTTGGTTGCAAAATACTTTTCAGTCTTGACCTCATAGGACATCTGTGTTTCAAGAAGTGGAAAATCAAACGTGTGGCTGTCTTCATTAAAGTTGCAGTGCTACGCAGTCTGGTTTAAACCAGGTACAGTTTGAAAAGGTTTGCTTGTTCATTTTCAGAGAAAACCAGATAAACACTTTTAGGCAGAGTAGTTTTGAAGAGATCAGCATAATCATCAACATTTCTGGAGTGGTGTACGAGATACTTCCTAAAGAATTAAGTACTGCCGAAAAGCTGTCTAACCAGGGCGCTGGAGTAATTGCTACTAGTCATATCACTTTTCATTAATTGCCAGTATTATAAATGTTATAATATACAAGCCATAGGAAATAAAATCTGAACTCTGAAGAGCTTACAGCCTTGAAGCAAGCCACCCTGCTGCAAACAAGTAATAAATGAATATAAAAATAGATATTAAGACTATATATATATTTAGGATAGAAGGCCCACATGTTCTTAGTGTTTTTTTCTATTTGCTGTATCTCTACCCTGAGGCTTCTGAAATATAGTATGCACATACTCTGAAAGATAGATTCCTTCTTCAACAATTTAACAATCAAAACGTGTTTTCTACAGTTCCTCAGCATCCTTCAGCTTGAGGCTAAATATGACAGACTATTTTGTATGGGACTAAACAATATGGATGCTAGCCTCATTTTCATTTCATGTGACAAAATTGACAGCATGCTGTAGAAATAAGATGATGCACAAGTATAAACACACATAAAAATTCAGTAGCTAGAAGATACAAAGCATGCCACATCAGCAAGTTTCTGCTGAGATATGAGAGCATATTTATCTGTCCACTTCCCATTTGCTCACTGCCTTCTACTTACGAGTCATAGTTAAACCTTACCATGGAAAAAGAAAAAAGAAAAAAAAAAAGAGGAATTACTTTGAGAGAGTTCAATTTTATCCAAGCTTATTCTTGTTAAGCGTGAGCACAGTCACACTTAAGGAAAATAGGAAAAAAGTTTCTTTCCCTTAATACCACAGCTAAATCCCATTCTATCCATCTCATTCTATTCCCAAACACATTAAGAAACAAAAACTAAACACGAAACTGGAAAATTAAGAAGAAAGGTAAATATAAAACTGGAGAATCCCCAAGAAAGGACACTTCTTTCGTTGTGGTGTAAGAGTTTCAAATTTTATTATCTACTCAATGATTTTAGAGGCAGTAAGGACCACAGACATCACATCTTCATAAAAAATCATTAACTGTCAGTCCATAACCATGTTTTGTTGTCTTGAAAGTAGAAAAACTGTAGAAAAAAACCACAATAGACTATCTGATATTGGATGTGCGATATACTGCAGGAGTGGAAAGTTATGACTACACAAGTTAATTTTGGTCTTCATATACTATATGAAGTACGTACTACATAAAAAATGTATTAGTCTGAGCAATCTGCAGCCTCATCCTGTTGGAAGGAACAAGTGGAAAACTGGAGAGCAGGGGTGATCCATCATTATCCTTAAATTATACTTCTAGCCAACGACATGGTACCAGTTCCACTTGCTAACAGAGAGTAGAAAGCTGAATAGACGGTGGGAGGACAATCTTTCTCACAGTTCCTATGGTCTTAAACATGAGAAAATGTGTAGACAAAGGAAGCCTGTCTCAGCAGTTACTACTGATAGTCAAAAGAACTCTTCATTTTCATGATTTTCTTTAACGTTAGGCTATTTTACATGGACCGTGAAACTTTCCATGTACTTCTTTACATGGAAACAACTGGAAGAGAATGGAGGAAGAAAGAAATAGTTGTTTTTTGGTAAAATTCAGTAAGAAAAAATCTGATTGGAAAGACTGGTACCAGTATGAGATTTTGCAATCACAGCTCGATGTTAGTTATACTGAAAAATTTAAAAGGAAAAAATGTAAACAAAAGAAAAAAATAGAAAATAAGTTTCCACTTAAACTCCTTAAAGATTAAATGCTTTGACAATTCAGGCATTGCTTTTTCTTCCCCCACTCCCCCCCATTAGCCTTGTGAGTATATATTACTGTCTCAAAATAATCTTGCTGATCAAAATCAAATGCTGAATTGAAAGATGTCTAAGGAACTCTGCTAACATGTGCAGGAGGACTGACTGGTTTGCACTTATTAAATTGGACCAGGCATCCCAGTGCCTTGAGAGCTAGTTTTGCATAACATGTTTTACGGGTTGACTGTACTTCACAAGTCTTATTTAACTTCCTTCTGTGGCATTATTTGGCATTATTTGCATAGAAACCATCTAGGTTTACATCCAAGGTAGACCCTTAACAAGGGTGAACAGGTTAGAATTTTCTTATAATCTGAAAAACATTACAATATAATGATGTATTTGCTATGAAATCATTGATATAATAAAAATAAAAGCTTTATTTGTTCATCACTTATCTGAAAATGTATATGACTAACACTTCTAATATCCAAAAGAAATATTAAGCCATAAGATAAATTTGCTAAACATACATATTCAAGAAAATACAAACAAAAAATCTACTATGAGGAATGTCCGCATAGTAAAATTGTCAGAAAGCATTGAAACAATGTTCAAAAAACTCTTGAATCCACATGAAGTCCAAGAATTAATTAGAAGAGGGATGGACAATTATTTGTTGGGAAGTACAGATACCCATTTCCTTTTATCCACATGAAAATAGTATTTACACTATTTTACTAAGAACAATATCTTCTCTTAATTATCAAAGTGAAAACATATGAAAGGGCATTTCTCACATCAGTATTTGTGGTCAGATTTCTCCATTAATAACATCACAGGACAAGCTATAAAATTTTCTTGTAAAGAACAGGTATATTTTTTCCTTTGCTGTTAGCTGTTCAGATAATTGTGTGCATGTAATTGTCAATAACAAACATATCCCTGATATCAAGTACTTTGAATACTCTCTACCAAATTGATTTAAAATTGAAGTATATCCTTTATGATTTCATTCAGGTTAAATTTACATTACTATTTCTTTGCATTAAAACTAAGCTTCTAGAATTAATGTTTGGAAACAGTTACAAACAAAAATGCACAACTTCAGGATGTAGTTTATAGAAGATGATGTTAGACTGAACTGAAAGCAATTTAATCTTAAATTCACTTTCAAATAGATTAAAGCGCATGGTTTATAACAGAATTTAAATGTTAAACAATTTTTAACATGTATAGGCACTAGAGCTTGAATTTAATTTCAAATTATTTTTTTTTTAATTCACATTTCATGTCGTGGACTTTTCATAACCAATAGAAAACATCTTTATTTATGTCAATCAGCATAAACTTTAGTATTTGAACAGCCTCAGAAAAAGACCACAGTAGCTGCGCAAGAACAGATTGTGGAGCCCATACCCTTCAGCATAGTGTGTCACAATTTCTAAAAGTGGCTTCTACTTGTGTGACCTCAGTTACAAAGAATAAAAATCTTACTATTATGAATTAAACTAACTTCATTGTCTGAATTTGTAACTTTAGTTTTGTTGTCCTGGTAACTACAAAAACAGCCTTGTCATTTAAGTGCTCTATTTTAAGTGGTTATCGTTTATGCCAGTGTGTGGAATATGGCTCATTTCCTACTGTGAGTCCTTCTTACAATGATTGGAGTTACCTGTATTTTAATGTTAGTCCCAAACTTTTATTTCAGTGAATATTTTGCACACACTTAAGTGATTTTACCAGAAAAACTTCGTAAATTTACTTAGCACAATTTAAAGCATTCAAAACAGATGGTATTCAACCGAATGTATATTTCAAAGCTGTCACTACATGACTGATCCTATAGCCTCCATATTTCACTAGACACATCATTTAGGCAATTTTATTTTTATTTCTGAACTGTGATAGCTCTGTTAGAGATGAATGAAGTTGATCCAGGATGAATCCAGAGATGAGCTGGCAGGAAATAAATTTATGTCATCAGGAATTAGTTGATTTTTGTTATGTATTTGACTTGTCATTGATTCCTAAATTTCCCCTATTAAGTCCCATCTTCACCTCTCACATACAGTATGGATTGACACGACAGCTTCTTGCCAGGATATTACTTGAAGTCTCATGCTAGCTTGCTGTTAGGAAAAAGAATGTCAACTTTTCCAACATTCTTCAATGAAGAAACTTATAATTTCTTTGCAAAATTGCAAATCCAAAGGAGATGAAGTAAACCAGAGATTTCTGATGTTCACATTGTGCCATACATTTTTAAGTGTCTAAATGTTGATCTTAAGCTAGATATCCCTTTAAAAACATCCTTATTTAGTCAGTATTGGATAAATATATTTTTAATCTTGCTTGGTTTGTTTCTCGAGGTGTACCCTTCATGTGACACCACAATGTCATTGTTGCTGGTCAAAAACCATTCTTCTTCCATCAGAAAAAGAAAACAGAAGGTAGGAGGAATACCTGCAGTTAGTGTCTTATTTGTAAAACTAAGATTAAACTTCTTTCTTGTCCCAAATGCCACCCGTTTCAAAACAAACATGCACATTTGCCTTGCTGTAAGGTCTGTTATACATGTATCTTACAATACTTCATAGTTATTTAATCATAAAGGATTTTCTGTATTCCTTTGAGAGAGGCACAGGGAAAAAAAAAAGAAAAAATAATTGCTACAGCCTGATACTGAATGATAGTTGGAACAGTGCCTAAGTTTCTGTTCCACTGCTATAGAGCTCTGATTAAAGATAACTACTAGAAAGAGAAAGAAGTTAAATATATATAGTTTTTGGAATCAGGCCCTTACCAAGTCCACATCTCTTCTCCATATCAAATGTCGGAATGCTCAGGCTGAAGTTCTAATACTGAGAATCAAAAACTGGCTGCTGTCAGAGACCCTATCTACTGTATAATGTTGGACATTTATAAAAATTGAGACATTTAAGATACAGAAAAGAAATACCTTTAAACAAATACATGAAAGTTGCAAAACTCTTTACATCAAACTGCTAATTAATTCATGACCACTTCAGTTAAACTGTGTTCTCTTGTGTGTCTACAGTGGGTTACAACAGCAAGACTCAGAAAAACAAACAGAAAGGCCTGCGATGAGCTACACAATAGCAAGTACTTAAGGAAATGGCACTGGCAGTGACTCTATAATGTCTGTTTTGGCAACCTTTGGAGTTAACAGAAGTGATTTTGACAGTGCCATATGCTCAGGAATGAAGGAACTCTCAGGGGATAACAGGTGACACTCTTTCTTAATCTGGAGAAGTTCATTCTTGAGAACTATTCAGTAAGACAGTTACCAAAAGGCTTTTCTGGAGTATCTGAAAAAGTTGGATTTGTGCAGGTGAACATTACAGAGTGGGGAGCATTAGGTAAGCTAGATATGAGATTTTAGAATTCTCCTTGAAAGTCTTTTAATTCACTATACTTGTGTTTCAGAAAGACTGTGAGGTTGCTATAGAATATTTGGTAAGATTTCCTAAAAGAGGGGCTTTGATTTGCTAAACCTAAGTACAGTAAATATCCTGGGCCCCAGTCTAAGGAATGAATAACTTTGAATCTAATGCCCTAATTATTAAGAGAAAGGGATGATTTAGCAATTATCCAGATGAACAACTGCACGAGGAATTATTTTAAATGATGCTAATATACTGGTGTCCTGTAAAAAACAGTCATAATAACATCAAACAAATACTTTAGATTCATTTTCAGCAACATTTCATCAACATTTGAGTAACTCTAGTCAGAGCTGTAAACGAAACTTTTTTCAGTCTGGATGGGAAAACTTGAATCAGTGAATCAATATTTTCATTTTATTTCCTGATATAAGAGAAACCGACAAATCTTTCCTGAAAAAGGTAGCAACCATTTCATATTTCTAAATGTAAAACACTAAGAGTACAATGCATAAGCAGTTGTGTTCGTATTATCACCACATTACTTGGTTTACAGAAGATTCTATAAAATACAATTAAGTTTCAGCAAAAAAATAACTTTTGACTTTATGGGGCAAAGAATCTAGTTCCAACTCAGACTTTACAAAAGGCCAAGCCACTTGAAGTTGAACATTTCAAGTCTCAATAGAAATTGTATCTTTGAACAAGACCAAAACTGAATTTCTATTTTTTGAAATTTAGACACTGTAAAATTCTCAAATGGGGGGGGAAGTTACCTTAAGTTAAATATTGTTGGGGTTTTTTTTTCCTTTAAATTATAGAGCAGGTTCTATCATTATAGCTACTAGAAAATGGCAACCCATATTTATAACAAATATAACAACAGGCATACATGAAAAGTACTTTTCATTTGTTACAAAAAAAAAAAAAAAGAACAATCTTTATTAAGTAAAGTAAATGCAACTGAGAAAACTAGTATACCAGGAACTTGAGGAAATCCTTGGGCATAAACTGAGAAAGGATGAGAGAACACTGAAGGAGCAGTGGAAAGATAACGTTGCTATAATCAAGATTAGGCAATACTTCAGTGAACAAAGCTCCTCACCTGAAATAAGAGGTTTTCTAGTTCTAGCCTACATTTTTTTCTAAGATAAAGATTTTAGCCTCTGCTATGTACACACCCAAATACTGTTCTAAGTGTTTCTACCCAAAGTTGACTTAGGATCTGAGAAATTTTATTTTTATCAGAATGTCTTTCTCCAAAAAGCTTCAGGTAATCTTGTCTGACCAATGTTCAAAGAACATCCTAACCAGCCCTTGTAGCTGGAATTGCTGAGTTACCTCAAAAATAACTCACTTTCACAGTGATAATTTATCTCAGCAGAGTGGTTGAATTAAAAAATATGGAGAAAACTGATTTCATTGAGCATTAACAACTAATCAAAAATGCTACAGTTATAAATGGACAGTCAAAATATGGGCCCACCATGCAAAATCAATCCATGATCACTATATGAATTCAAGTAAATTTCCTGTCAAATTCATTGTTTATAATTCATGTTGTGTATAATTCATATAATTCGTTCATGTATTCAAATACATGAATTCTTCCAGTAAAAAAAAAACCAACAAAACCTGTTCATTTTTGTGACATAAAATAGGTTATGAACAAATTAGCAAGGTTTATGAACCTGACACTTTATTTATGTTATTTTACATTTTTAAAATAACACCTGTATATAAACTAAAAAACCCTGTTACTGAAATGTTAAGATTCACTATCTCCCCACCTCAAAACATTCTGAAAAAGTTGTTTCAATGCTATATTAGTAACTTTCATATAATTTCCATTTTCAGTCACTACATTGTATATTTCTGATCTTTGAGGTAATAGGTTTATTTCTGTAATATGCTGCTGGGAAAGTGTGATCAAAGATTTCTTCTATTATACTACCTACTTTTCAGTTCTCAGAAACCATGGCTTCCTTTTACATAGTTCGATATTGATTATGAGGGTGTGATTTTGCAAAGTAAGCTCAGAACTGCACATTTAATATTTGCTCTTTTGTTTGTACAAGCAGACTTAGAGCACGTTCTTATGCATTCGTGTAAGAACTTCCTTTTGTGTCACCCTATTTGCACATACAATTCAGAAACTGCTAGCTCTATTATATATATTTTTTGGCAGCTGGGTCTATTGTAAATATATATACTGATATATTTATCTTTAAGATCTGTTATACTAATATTTATTATAAAGATTATACTCTCTCAGCCTATAGTCATGAACAAATGCAAGAGTTTGAAAGCACTTCTGAAAAATTCAAAGAAAGGTAAGATGCCATTCAAGTCCATGTGTTTGCACAACAGATAGTTTAAGCTTGCTGAGTCATTCTTAGACACCGTTACATGAAAAAGAACAATTTTCCTTCTTTCACATTCAAATACATCTAGTTCTTTTGGGACTCAGTCATCAAGAACTACACACAGCACAGCTAAACAAGCTATCTATAGGGGTTTTTTGAAGGTTAATCATAGTTTCCACATAGGGATGTTTATAATAATGAAATATGTACTGCATTAAAATCCAAGAAGTAGAAGAATAATGCAGTCTACAGAGTGAGAATAACACATTATTTAGAAAATATCACTGTATCTTATATCTGCATTTTTGGATGCCTACTGCTTACTTGAATATTTTTAAGAGGAGATGCAGAATCACTTGCACTAAATCAATAAAGATTTTTGAGTATTTCACCTCCTCCTGTGCAAGATATTGGATAGTTAGGACACCAGCCACGTAGAACTGCACTCTTTAGCAGTCAGACAGACCCAGTCCATTCCCAAGAGCCAGGTCTGGCAACAGCAGGACAGGGGATCTTAGATGGAAGCAACATACATTGCTTACTCTTCTTGGGATCAGAAATTTTGACCCTGCCACTTCTCTGTCAGGTGACTGCCCACTGAAATGACATCTCAGTCCCTCCAGAGACTGGTTGTGGGGAACAAAGGACTGAGATTTTACTTCATATGTTGTCAGTAAGCTGGAGAAATAGCGTAAGCTTAGCACAGGACTAGAACAACATTCAAAAGCTCTTCAGCACGTTAGTCATCTCAGATATATCACAGCCTACAGTCTGGCCACTTGGTTCTAATTTTCTTCCTACTGAAAACTTTACTACTGCTTCCTTGTTAGTTTCTGAATTTAAGACTTCAGAAGAAGGAAGTTCTCTTTCTTTAAAAGAGACATGAGAAATATGCAAGTCCATATGTCTGATGATGAAGTGGCAGACGGAAGCAGTGCATGGAACCCAGAATCAACAAAAAAGGACTACAAACTGTATGGAGTAAAGAAGGAGTGAACAACAGGAAACTCACGCAGAGCTTCTGCCGTTTCTTGTACATAAGTCTGGAATATTAGTCTCTCTGGAAAAAAAAAAAAGATCTGCCATAAGGCAGTTTGCTGTGCAGTGGCATTGAAAAGGCCAAGATATCCCAACAGGAAGCATCATGAAGTTTATTGGCAATATCTCAATGAGAGCACACACCAGCAAAAACACTTGAGCAACAGCACTGGCAGCTGCCTGCTGAGAGAGAATTCTGCTAACAGAACAGTTGGCTTGGAAAGGGAGAAGGAGGAAAAATAACTTCTGGGACTGGAAGCCAACCATCTCTTTCTCAGAATCAAGCTCACTGAGAGTCACAGTAAGTCAGCATGCTGGGAGACATCACAGAAAACGAAATAACTTGAGCAGCAACAGCAAGAATTTGGAAATTGCTCTTCAACAGGCATGTTAAAAGATCAACAAAGTATAGTGAAATATGGACAAATTTTATCTTCTGGAACTGCAGCCCATATAAGCCAAAGCCAAGAGAGTTACCTATTTTCAAAGTTATTGAAGAATTTAACTACTAAGGTTTTGTGGTTTTAACTGTAATAGTTAACTATATAAGTTTTCACTAGAAATTGTTAGAACCTTTCTTCATTATATATTTGCAGTAAGATAATTGAAGTAAGTTAAGCTTAACCACGAGTAGATAACTAATAATAATACTAAATTATTAATCAAATTAAGTATCTGGGGAGAGAGGAAGTTTACCTGTACTAGGACGTAGATGAGAAAGAAGTTGGGGATCAGCATCCGAAACCAACTAAGGAGTACTGTGTCTCGTCTCAGTCAAATACCAGAAAATATGTATTGCCTATTGCACATTGCCTACTATATCAAAAGAGAGACACAATGGGCTCTTGTTTGAGCTGTATTGCCCAAAAAGTGTACCAGAAGAGGATTAATTTCCCTCATATTCTGATATGGACTCTGGGCTGCATGTTTGAATTCTGAAGCTCACAGGAAGTGTGCCACAGTGGCAAAAAAGTGATAAATGAATGCTCACATCAATCTGTGAAAATAAAAAGTATTGTGCTTACAGAACACATTTATTTTATGTGGTAACTGTTCATGCACAAAGCTTCTCCTGGACCTACCAGAAAGTTATGAAAAACACTACACCATGGATATTGTCCTTGAAAAGAACATGTAGTCACATTGGAATAAAGTCAAGGATCTCTTTTCTATTAGTTCTAAGAGGACACTTGAAAAATTCCACTCTAATTTTTTCTGGCTAGTGAAAATGGAGTATTTTCATTCAGAGCTTTCCTGGGTACTATCACATCTTTTTATATATTTTGAGGTTAGAATATCAATCTTATTATTTTAAACCACAAGGAAAAATTATGACAGAAGGCATCACTACCACTGTGTAGATCATAACAGTAAATGACTTTTTTTTTCTGTTCTATGATTTGTGAATGAATGCACTTTCTCCTGGTTTGACCTCTTCTAGATGCATGTCACTTGGACTTGGGAAAAAATTGGAGATGTTTCCTAATTGTGACCTGGATAAAGGGGAGAGGAAGAAAATATAGTCCAGAGAGTGGCAAATTATTAAATAAGACAATATGCTTATAGGTAAATTTAAAGAGCAAGTCTAGTTTAATTAGTTTTATTGTCTTATTAAAATAATAAATGCCTCTCTTCAGTGAATACTACACAGACATAAATCATTTTTGTTAACTCAGATGTTGTTAACATTCCATGGATAGTAGCAGTTTATGCCACTCATTCCCCCAGGATTAGATTTCACTATGCTTATTCATAGCAGCTAGTGAGTTACTATGCATGAAGATTAAATTATTCTAATGATACCACTCATAAAGAAAAGAACAACCAAAATAAGTGAATGTGGTAGAATTTGACTTCTGATAATAATGGTCATAGTTTAATCCAGCACTTCAAAATTTTCCTCTGCTTGCATTCCATCCCCTTGCAAACTTAGATATCCACTACCATCTTTCGTAGAATCATAGAATCATTTAGGTTGGAAAAGAACTTTAAGATCATCAAGTGCAACCATTACCCTAATATTGCCAAGTCCACCACTAAGCAATGTCCCTAAGCACCACATCTACCTGTCTTTTAAATACCTCCAGGGGTGGTGACTCCACCACTTCCCTGGGCAGCCTGTTCCAATGCTTGATAACCCTGTCAGTGAAGAAATTTTTCCTAACATCCAATCTAAACCTCCTCTGGCACAACTTGAGGCCATTTCCTCTTGTCCTATCACTTGTTACTTGGGAAAAGAGACTGTCACCCACCTCACTACAACCTCCTTTCAGGTAGTTGTAGAGAGCAATAAGGTCTCCTCTAAGCCTCCTTTTCTCCAGACTAAACAACCCCAGTTCCCTCAGCCGCTCCTCATAAGACTTGTTCTCTAACATGAACTGTTCAGGTAGACTGCTTGTTCATTAGCAGTCTACCTTCTACTTGCTTTAATAGAAAATATTCAGACCACTATAAGACATTCTTAAAACAGACTAGAACTTTCTGCCTGAAAAGGAAAGTGTACAGATTTTGGAAGCAAGGACAGGCTACACAGGAGGACTACAGAGATGCTGTTTGCTATCGTAGGGAGAAAATTTATGTGTCCAAAGCTCGAACAGAGCTGGCCATTACTGTGAAGAACAACAAAAAGGGCTTTTTTAAATATGTTAACAGCAAAAGGAGGATCAGCGATAACATTGGTCTGTTACTTGATGAGGTCGGTCACCTCACAAATACAGACGAAGAAAAAGCAGAGAAGTTTAATGCCTTCTTTGCCTCTGTCTTCAACACCAACAATGGGCCCTGGGACCCCCAGAGCCCTGTGTTGGAAGACTGTGACTGAGGGGATGATAAACTCCTAGCTGACTCGGAAGTTGTTTGAGACTTGGTGCTCCAGCTGGATGCACATAAGACTATGGGGCCTGATGGGATTCATCCCAGGGTACTGAAAGAGCTCGCTGATGTTATCGCCGGACCTCTCTCCATTATTTTTCAATGGTCTTGGGAATCTGGAGAGGTCCCAGTCAACTGGAAGCTGGCAAATGCTTTCCCAATTGTCAAGAGGGTAAGAAGGAAGACCCTGGTAATTACAGGCCTGTCAGTCCCACTTCAGTGCTTGGTAAAATTATGGAGAAGGTTATTCTGGAAGTTATTGAAAAACACTTGAGAGACAATGCAGTCATTGGTCACAGCCAGCATGGGTTCATGAGGGGAAAGTCCTGTTTACTAACTGAATTTATTTTTATGACAAGGTCACACCCCTAGTCAACCAAGGGGAGCCAGTAGATGTGGGGGTTTTTTTTATTTTAGCAAAGCTTTTGCTACAGTTTCTCACAGTATCCTTCTGGACAAAATGTCCAGCTCAGAAGTCCATAATACGTTGGGTGAACAGTTGGCTGATGGGTTGGGCTCAAAGAGTTATAGTAAATGGGGTTACATCAGGGTGGCGGCCAGTCACCAGTAGGGTTCCCCAGGGCTCAATTTTAGGGCCAGTGCTCTTTAATGTTTTAATAAATTATCTGGATGCAGGAGTCGAATGTACATTAAGTAAGTTTGCTGATGCTACTAAATTAGGAGGAGCTGTGGACTCCCTCAAGGGTAGAGAGGCCTTACAGGGAGATCTGCATAGTCTAGAGAACTGGACAATCACCAACCATATGACATTTAACAAGAGCAAGTGCCAGATTCTGCACCTGGGATGGGGTAATCCTGGTTATACATACAAACTGGGGGAGAAGAGGCTGGAGAGCAGCCTCATGGAAAGAGGTCTGGGCGTTTGGGTTGATGGCAAGTTGAGTATGAATCAACAGTGTGCCCTGGCAGCCAAAAGGGCCAACTCTGTCCTGGGGTGCATGAAGCACAGCATAGCCAGCCAGTCGAGGGAAGTGGTTGTCCCACTCTACACTGCACTGGTGCGGCCCCACCTCAAGTATTGTGTGCAGTTTTGGACGCCTCAATATAAGGACATAAAACTATTAGAGTATGTCCAGAGGAGGGCAACCAAGGTAGTGAAAGGCCTCGAGGGCAAGACTTACAAGGACCAGCTGACGTCATTTGACTTGTTCAGCTTGGAGAAGAGAAGGCTGAGGGGTGACCTCATTGCAGTCTACAACTTCCTCAAGGGGGGCAGTGGAGGGGGAGGTGCTGATCTCCTCTCTCTGGTGGCCAGTGATAGGACATGAGGAAATGGCATGAAGCTGTGTCAGGTGAAGTTCAGATTGGGCATTAGGAAAAGGTTCTTCACTGAGGGTGGTTGCTCACTGGAACAGGCTCCCCAGGGAAGTGGTAACAGCACCAAGACTGTCAGATTTCAAGGAGTGTCTGGACAATGCTCTTAGTCATATGGTTTAGTTTTAGGTAGTCCTGCAAGGAGCAAGGAGTTGGACCTGATGATCCTTATGGGTTCCTTCTAACTCGAGATATTCTATGATTCACCTAAAACAAATATAGTAGACAAATACTGAAAAATATAGGCAAAAAAAATTGGGATGAAAGACTAGTACAGCTCTCTCATGAATACAGGACTAAATATTCCGGTATGAGAGCCATTTTCACAGTGAAGAAACTTTTACAATTATGCTAGCAAAAGAGCCTTCTGCTCTGGGTAGCAGTTAACTATAGTTCAAACTTAAGTGAGTTTCCTCAGTGCATATGTAAAATTTTTAAGTACATGCAATAATTTCTTTAGTCCCCATATACATGAAAGGCTCTCATTCGCACCAGCCCAGATATTTACACAGGTACCATATCTTCTTGTATAGGCAATGGACAGTGGCAAACTTGGTCTTGCTTGTTCAGTTTTCCCAGTAGCTCTCACTGCTCCTTTTTATAGTTTTCTACATTTAGCTCCCACCAACTGAGGCATTGTGAGCATCAAAACATTTTTGCTGTTGCTTTCCCTCTCTTTCCTTTTACAGATATAGAAAATGGGGCTGCTATATGTTTTATTCCTTTTTGGTTCACTTGTTATTTATGCAGTGCTTTCTTCTCAATAGGGAATAACTCAGTTTATAGTAGCTAGGACTGTGACTCCCAGCAGTATATTCTGGGCTTTTTTTGCAGATGTTGTTCTGCTTTCTTTTTACTCAGTTATTCTGTCTTTTTTCATGTCCAGTATTCTCTCTTTCCAGATTCATAATAGCCTCCATGCCCTGAAATAGCTAGTTTTTAAGCTTACAATATTCTGCTCATAAACTGGTTCACCTCTCTTGTTAACACCATCCTTTTTTTATTAACAGGTATTAATACGTTTACTTTTGTTTTGCCTTATTACCTGTACTAGCTGACAAAAGGTTTGAAGGGCAATCCATTTTCACCTATGGTCTTTCTCATAGGTACCAAGCTATTTTTCTGTAGCTCCTTTGGGTCTTTCATCTCAAATTCAAGTATTTCTTCAGCTATAGAAAAGTACTCTAAGCTTTCAAGCGTACTGGAATGAGTTGGACATTATACCCAAGTCACACTGCTAATACAGTAGCATGACTAAGATTGCTTTTTTATGGGAAGTAGAGGTGGCCTAATAGCTCACGGCTGTCAAAATGAAGAAATTTTCCTCACACTTCTCCCTCCTTCCCCTCACCTTGAACCATATTCTGCACATTTCTGGCCCTTCTGTAAGCTGCTTTAATATTATCTCAACAGAAAACAGTCCAAAATTTTTCCCCTACATAACAGTATATTAAAGCAGCCATGAAAGGATCTAAGATATGAAGAAGCTGGCACAAAGTACAGTAAGAATGCAGGGCTGTTGATAGAGAAAGACTAACTGAAACTCCTCCTTTAGAGCAGCAAGTTGTTAGATTACCTGTCTATAGTTTATGGAAGTGTATTCTCTGTCAAGCGAACTTTTCTTATCAAGGAAATGTACCTAAGGTAGTGTTTCCATAGCAAGATGGCAGACAGAATCTGTTCTATAAATGGCACATTACCTCACTGGATGTGTGACAAGGCTGATCCACCCACGTGGCCTTGAAACCCACAGAAACCTTCACAGGACCAGGAACAACAAAACGGGTTTTTTCCTTCCACAACCTAGAGTTGATATACATCAGCCACCTCTGCATCAACAGAAGTCACTGTCATATCAAGGGACATTACTATAGCGTGGGAACAAAACCTAAACTGTTCAGGTAGGTACATAGTCAGACTTAGTCAGAGAATTTGATTACTGTGAAGTTAGCTTATGCATAACGTAAGAACACGTGATAATGTTAGGAACAAATGTACAATAAAAATGTTTGCAATTAACCATTAAAGAAGTGATTGCTTCCATTTTCCCATTTATTGATTTGAACAAAGACTTTGTTCACAGCCTCTTGCCCTTCAAGAAAACAAATTATGGCCTTTCAATTTAATTTTTTTCTCTGAACATTCACAAATGTACAAATCGCATACTATCATCAGAAACCCCTTTATATTCCCTGTAACTTGATTCCTGTGTGCAGAGTGTCATTAAATTAACACTGGTTTAAAGAATTTTGCCAGTCACCTCTATCATACAATTAAAGTTCTGGCTTTTATTATCTTTTTATTATTATCTTTCAGTTCTTTCAGTCAAAAGTCTAAAACTACATACCAGGGGCATTTTTCTGATCTGACCTCTCTGTTCAGTTAATTGGCTATGCTATTTTTTCAGCATTTTATTCAAAAGCATAAGATGCTTTGTTTTATGATATGGTATGATATGATAAAAAGGTATAAAAATCCATATTTATGCATATTGTCTAATGACATTTTATTTTCTCTCTCAGTCTTTCAAAAACGTATGAAGAAGACAAAGCTGCTGCTGACTGTCTCCATAGAGACACCATGACAGTATCATGAGAAAACATTTTTATTTCAGCACCTAATGGATTTGCCTCCTGAGCAAAACCACTCAATAAGGAAAGTGCCAGGAGTAGAAAAGCCATTCATTACGGTGTGCAGCTCATTGTGATCTGCATTGGCTTGGTCTGTGATAAGTGATTTAGCACAGTGTTTAGAAATGTTGGAGAAATAGATTTTTTTCAGATTTGTTTATTTTGCTGGATTCAGACCTCATTTAAGTCCACTGTCTGGTTTAAATGACACAAAAGAGCAGCCTATTTCTCTCAATACAGGAAAATGAATATTTTGCTTGGCCCTGGAACTAAACTTGGTTAAAAAAAGGAAGATATTTATTTGAGGAGGCATTCTGTATAATTTAACTGATAACTATCAGAAGGCTTTTTTGATTCAGAAAGTAGAACTGGAAATATGTGATGACTGCTTGCAAGACTACCACTTCTAAACTGGAGTTTGCATGTGAAGTCAAGGCTATCCACAAGCTAATATGTCAGAGCTGCAATTTTACATTCTGAAAGACAGAGGCAATACAGAGTCTTAACTTCTTCCAGTACTTTAAATATACAAATGTTTAAAAGAAGTTCATCACCTCTAGATATCTTGCCTATTAAATATTTCTAATTCACCTCCAAAGTAGAGTGTGGAGATATATAGTGCGTATTAATATACAGTGGAGTTTTATAGTACATGTTAAACAAGTCAATTCATCATGTGAACAGAAAAAAAGACCAAAACAAAACAAAATAGACCCCCCTCCAGATAATTTAAGCATCTTAGACCAAAACTGATTCAGTAAGAATATATGCCATTTGGAAATTTTTAACTTCTTACAGTGTTCTAATTTACTTATGCATTTTTTAAAATGTGTAAAATGGATTTTAACTCACTAGATGAATTTTACATCTTCTGAGATATCAATTCATTGTTGCAAGGAATTTCAGGTAAAAAGGTATTTCAGACTGGTATTTCTGTAGTCATAATTTTATCAAGCAACAATGCCACCTGAGTGATCTGCAGCTCTCCTGTTTTTTAACTAAATATACAGTGATTTTGAAAGAGGATATTAACTTTAATTCTGCTGTTAGCACTGAGGTTACATATCACTCTTTTCACTCCCATTCCCTCTCGTGGATATGAACAGACTTCCAGAAACCTCTTACTAAAAAAACCCAACCCATACACCATCATCAATTTAGAAGTGCTGAGATTACTTCCTTACGTCAAGTTCCACTCCTTTTTATAATACTGTAAAATAAATCAGGTTTGGTCAAGATACCTCAGCTGGCAGCTCAAAGACAGAGAAAAAAATCCTCTCCGCACTTTTCCAATTGTTTTAGAATAAAGATAGTTTGCAACATCTACAAAAAATTAAAGCAGAGCACCAAGCATCGCAACCAGATTTCCAGTAGCACTGAACCATTTCTTAAACCTCTAAAAACAAAGAGTGCTGTTACTTGTCATTTTATTATGGTAACACTGGTAAACCCTACTGATTGCAGTATAATTATAAGTAGTCCCATTTATTTTAACAGGGTAAAGCCTCACAATTTGTTGTGAGATGGCAGTAGAAGAAATATTTAGGCTTGAAGCATTGGGTAGAAACTGCAATTTGCTCTGGGAGAAGGGAAGAAGTAAATGAAATATACTCCTGTTTCTTGTGGTATAAGCTAAATGGTTAACTACAGAATTCTTTAGTTGGCCAAGCAGGAGAAGAATAACTCTGTTGTTAGATTGATTCAGACCTGCTTGAGCAAATTATAATAAACTAACAATCCTACTGTTTTTGTGTTTCGAACTGAGTGCTTGGATTCTGAAATTTCCAAGGGACTGTATGAAGTAAGTTGGGTAAGAGTTTTGGGAGTGGACAAGAACAAAAATAAGCTAAGAAGACATACTAGTAGACTTAAAAGAGGAAAAAAGAACCAAAACAGACTGGGCAGGAACATGATAAATACTAGCCACTTAAATAACAAATTCAACTTCATTTCATTGCATTAACCTAATACTTTAGTTATATGGCAAGTTTAAAGGTAAATGGGTGAAACAAAGGTACTAATAATTGACTGAAAAAACATTGTGACAGTTCCATGTTTATCTTAAGTAAAGAAAAGAATGCAGAAGCTTTGAAGAACTACTCAAGAGGAAATGAGCAGTTTGTTTACGCTTACCTTTATTGTGCTGCAATCTGAAGCAGAGAAAGGAGAACACTTCAATAAATCAAGACTGAACTTGTTATAATGGCAAAAAGAAGATTATTTGACCTTGTATTTGGCTTAATGTAAAAACAAACAAACAAAAACTTAAAATGTTTTTTATAAACCCACCAGAACAGTGGACATTAACATATGAATAAACACCCTCCTTCCCTATTTCTTTCCACCAGTTGTTCATCAGCATAGAACCATCAGGAAGAGACTCAGATTCTCTTCTTACTGGTCATTAGTAAGCTTTTTGGATACTAATGGCCAGTAAGGAGAGAATCTGAGTTTCCAAAAGTACCAAAAAATATTATGCAAGACATGCAGAGTTTACTCCTTTTATCCACACATAAATGCGGAGCTGTGGGCTACGGTATGGACACAGAAGATGTAAGAGACCTCAAAACTTTTGACGGCAATGTTGATGACTGTCTTATAAACCATGTTCCAGGTTGGAAAATGGAGCTGCAGCAGCCTCACTTCCATTGGGCTGCTGGATTTGGCCCCTCCTAACATTCATTAAGGATTTGTCTGCATATCAAAGAAAATTTGCTTGCAAAATCGTTTCCTTTTGTCTTAGCTGAGAAAAAGGCTATTGAAAGTGATACTACTACTTAGAATTACAGGTGCTGTTGCCGAGATACCTATTGTCTATATTCTCTTGTGTCATCTATAGATATTCATCCCTTCATCCACCAAAAGTAGACTTTTAAGTTCTCATTTGTTAACTCCAGCAAATAGATGAGTTATGCTAAAGCAGTCCAGTATACCGTCTGGTGTAAACTACTTTTTATTAAATTCTTCCAGTTTATATATACCACTTTGTCTCTTTCATTAGTCCTATCATACATATAACATTGCAGAACATAGCTTTAAAGTACAAGCGATGGAGTTGGACAATAATATTACTATTTTAAGCTAAAAATAACAAGAAGCTATTATTGTCATCTCCCACAGCTCTCTGCGATACTCTCTGTTAAATGAAAAGCCACTACCAAGTTACACTTCAAGTCTGTTAGAAGAGCATCATCCCTATCAATTTATGTCAAAGGCCAAACAGGCATACTTATCTGAGAAATACTAAACAAAATGCAGTACTTGATTGCATTAAAGAGACACTTTTGTTGCTTGAGAGAGTCACTTAGAAATGCAACTATTTTATTTTCTCACAAAGTAGCTCAGATCATGTGCTTCTTTGTTATGCCTATTTTCCATGAAGTTGTCAAGTCAGTGACAGAGTATTTAATGACAATTTTTTATTTCATACTGCAAAATTCAAAACTAATTTGTCTAGTCAGGGAATTACCTTCAGGAACAGACACTTTTTGTCTTAGTTTTCTACATTATTTTTTCTGTATGTCTTTAATTTAAGAATACCTTTGATTTATCCTGTGGTGAGGAAATCTGCAATTCTCAAGTGATGGTACCATAGAAAATTATACAATGTAGTGGTCTAAGACATAAATTTTATAATACCTTACAAACATTTAGAAGGTAAAAACACTTCAGAATAGTACCGATACTGGAAGCAGGAACACTTAGCTCTAACACTTTGCATCAGTTAAGTGCTGCACAGTTACATTTGCAAAATACAATCTCCAACTGTATAACATGTGTTGACCTATATTCCATACTATGTAGTGAAAATATAAATCAAATACGAGGAAAATGCCTTTATCAGACAAGAGAACAATTTTGTAGAATTCCTTAAGGAAGATGTTAGGCATTCACCAGAACAAACTCATAGGTTATAGCTAAAGCTTTGTGATTACATAAAGTATAGAGTAAAAGGTATGAGTATTTCTCTATTCCTCACCAAAACTAAATCCAATAAAATTCAGGTTAGCATCTGCTCAGACATTCAGGTTTTTAATAAGAAGTCTGGCTTATAAATGTAGTCTCCAAGATTTCAAGGAAGAAAGGGGCAAGGGAGGAAAGAACTATTTCCCATTATAAGTTCCAAGTTTCCTTTTAAGAGAGTCAGATTAAGTTTGACCAGTGTTACCAGCTTGGCAAATTCAATGGCAAAGACTCAAACAGGTTTATTGCCTACATGGCATAATCTGAATATGTGCATTACAACAAAGTGTTAATGGAGGTATTCCAGTGGCAAGGCACTGGCACAACACTATGAGGACTCTAATGTTATAATAACAGAATGCTTATACATTTTTTAATTCCTTTTTAAACAGTAATCTACTTATTAAATGATGATCTGGATGCTCTGGATCTGGATGCTGATCCAGATATGGATATCCTGATCTGGATGATATCCTGATCTGGATGCTCATATTGCATACCTATCAGGCCATTTTGTGCTGAATGTCTCCCTTATTACTTTTACCTCTATGTTTTACTTCGCAGGACTGTTCATTTTCCACCATTGTCTCAACTTTATTAGTATATTTTTGTGTAGATAGTATATCTATTGGCCAGATTTTTAAATAGGACCTATTCTGGGTGATGCTTTAGCAAAGCTGTTATACCAGTATACATAGCAATCACTGTTCCTGCCAAGGCCTACAGTACTTAATTAATTTATGGGGAGTTTAGACTGCTGTAACTGTATTCGAGCTAGCTGGTTTTCCAGATCTTGTGGAACTTGTACTTACAAGTAATGACCTGACATTTTGTCTCTGACTAAATCCACGAGACTAAATAAATTTGGGTCCTCAGTCAGTGGCAGTGATCATTCTTTACCTCTATATATTTGATTTTCAGTGGACAGGTGATCCTGGTTATGTACATTTCTTTTAATGTAAAATAATACAGAAAGAGTTCTGATCCAACTATATCAAAAGTCACTCTAAGAAAACAAATCTTTAATCACTTTTTCATCTAGCAGTCTGTAAAGGTCTGCCCAGGACTGTCTGATTAGAAAGGAAGGTAACCAACATTAACTCCCTCTGCTATCTTCCTGAAGGCCAAGGTGCAGGTCTTCATGCATTTGCCAGCATCAGGTTTACTATCATGTTCCATTGTACTAGCTATTCAGGACTCCAGTCATTATAATCCTCCTCCCACCCAACTTAACAGTTTCTTTTTGCTTTCAGATGGAAAACAATAAAGCCATCTTTTCTCAATAACACATTTTATGAAAAATGATCTGAGAAACTTGAAATTAGTGAATCAAACTGTTCAGACATTTCCTGGAAAATTAGTGATTTTGTTCAGATTTTTATGTCCTCTGGAAAAAGTTAAGAGCTGAGAAAAAAAGAAAACTGTGGTCTGGAAAACCTATAATGGAGTATAGAAGGTGATTGGCCAGTGTGCCATTTATAATTTCCATTAGTAATGATTAGATAATAACAAGTCCAGAAAAGTTATCTGGGAAACTGGGAAAGTATCTTTCAAAGCACTTTATTCGTACAGAAAACCATGGTTTTGTCTTTAAAAGTTCTAGTTAGGCCTTTTGTAGATTATTCTCCAAAGAAATTCCTCTTCCATACAAATAAAACATTCAATCTTACCAGGATGAGATAACATTTGAAAATTAAAAAAAAATAAAAAAAATAAAATAATGAAGCACAACTATAAGAAGAAACTATACTATGTGCTAAGAATACACTTGCCTTATATACAATGAAATGCAATAGAAAATTAAAGCAAGATGAAAAAATTAAATAAGCCCAAACTCTAAAGGACAGTAGGGTTTTCTTTCCTCTGGAAGCAAAAAAAATGTTGTCAAATAAATGCCAAAATTTATTTTCCTTCCAGTTCATACAGGAATTTTTGAAAACTCTTTCTACAGCACCTATTATTTTTCAGGTCAAAAATTGGTTGCAGTAGGACTGAAAATTCAAAAGTAGGCAAGAAAAAATATAGCTTAGAACAGTAAAATAATTTTTCAATAAAGAGAAAGCTGTCTTACCAATTTTAGAAATGAGGCAGATGATTTTTCTTTTTTAGATTTCTTCATTATTTCGCCTTCTTTCTTTGCACTGCAAACACAAATAACTCAATAGATGCAGTCTTTTAGTCTATAAACTATACTTATCTAATGTACTATAAACTATACTTATCTAATGTACAGCTACTTTTCTAAAATTTTGACCTTTTTTACATGACCGTCCCCTTTTATCCCCTTATCCCTCTATTTTCCCACATTTGTTACTCTCCAAAGCACCTTAATCCCTCCCTTCCCTTGCCTTTGGTTCCTCCCCTAAACATCCCATAGTCAGTCTTCTGCAATCCTGAAAAGTTCTTTCCCTCCATCCTGCAATGTGTAAGACCCTCTAGGCAATGACTCCCCTCAGTCTGTCAGGCAATCATGACAGCCTCTCCCATTGACTCATGGCGATGGGTGTCGTGCCCAGGCTATGGGACTGATGTCCCTCCTGGGATAGCCCTAGGAGGAGCCAGGACAGCATGCTCGTTGCTCTGACTGGGCTAATGGGTTTCCCCCACCTGCCATTGCGCCTCTGTGCTCCTTTGGGTGTCTGGAGATGGGCCTTTGATGGGGTAGTGGCTCCTGTGATGTGCCTGGGAGGAGCTGGAGCGGTGGATTATTTGGGTTCCCCACATGGCACTATTAGTCTCTGCTCCTTTGTGCGTATGGAAACAATCTTTTTGGCATATAACTTAACACCCTTCACCAGGCTTCTTTCTGATAATTTGTAAAAAGGCCCATGTGAACATATCTCTGCGTATCATTTCAGCATACAATGCTCATAAAGCAAATAATTCTCAGAACTATTTTGCTTTATTGCAATTATGTGCTTAAAAGTATGAGGAAGATTTGAGGTTCTTGGTGTAAATTGTTACCTTTTGTGCTCTTTTAAAATAATAATTGAGATTATTCTCTATGGAAATTCTCTTTACTTTGAAAATATAGTTTTAGAATACAAATGTACACTATGTAACTATTTATATGACCTTAGTGTAAACTGATTACGTGTTAGGTCATGAAGTTATGCATATATAGCAGCGGTTGAAGTGATGATGCTGAAATCATCACTTCATTTTTCTTCTCTGGATGAAAGCAGTTAAATGCCTCTTTTCAATGCTTGGAGTGTGCTTGTGGGAGTTACATGAATGGCAAAGAAATGAAATATTAATGAAACAAATATTGAGTAATCTTGCCCAGACTTATTTCTCTAACTTTGGGTATCCATAGAGGACTTTTACGTATTATTTTTTTGTTCTGTGTTGAGGAAAACTGTGGCTGCAGTGAGAATGTTTTGAAAAACACCGGATATACTACTCACAAAAGCCCTAATAGGAAAGTATACTATGTTTTTTTCCAGGTGGGAAATAAAGTCATCCCAGTAAATTGAATTACAGACTGATTTTCAGGGGCCATCAGAGTGTACACTGCTATGTTTGAAACCTGGAAGTATTGAGAACTTCAACAAAAAAAGCCGGAACTACACACCGAAATAGATGTAACATTTTGCCAGGAGCATGGAACGGTTCCCGCACACTTCAGTGGGGTTTGCTGGAATATAATTTCTGATATATCTATCTGTATCTTTTATGTGCTCAGCCTAGATCTAGTTCTTTAACTTTAGACTCCAATATTTGAAAAAAAAAGAAAGTTATATTCTCAAATAGTTTAAAGTTACCAGTCAGAAGCTGAGTCATTGTCTGAAAAGAAAGGTTTGGTCCAACAGAAATAATTCATTCTAGAAAAAGCTCATGCCAGCCTGAAGATTTCTGTGAAGAAAAACTGCCCAGTACCTATAATGAGACTGAAGCTCTCTCTCTCTAGATAACCAGATGGGGGATCTGAGCTGTGGAGTCCTATTCTGCTATAAATGCAATTTACTGAGTTAGGATTTGAGCATCTTTACTAATAATTCTGTCACTTCAGCTCTTCTTTTCCTTGGACTGTATTATAGGTGGCCAAAAAAGAAATGTTCCATTTTAAGTAAAAGAAAAAATGTTTCTTGAACCAACACGAACTTTGTTTTTCTTCCAAGAATCTATCTATCCCTCAGAACCTATTGTTTTGCAGTTTTTATGACAAATCAGTGTATCACCCGAGAACATTTCTATAGTGCTAGTCTATACGAAATTTCAAATATAGAAAGATGGGAGTAAATCCAAGCTGTTTAATTTAAGATTTTTGGTTTTCATTTTTTAAGTTGGGCAGGCTTAACACCACAAATCACTTTCAGCATATATCTATAAATAGCACAGTAGAAAAATAACTAATCTTTTAATCCACAGATTTCTCCATTTCATCAATAACTAGTAACATCCAATTGAACTGTTAGTGCACTTTTCCAGAACACTTTCAGAATAGTCTTATTTATCCAAAACAGTTTGCACTGAAAGAAGAAAGAAGTAGGGGGAAGGGTGGTGGAGAGAGAAAGCATACAGGCGCATTTCCATAAGAATTCAAACTAGGTTAAAAAGAAACCAATAGCCCCCTAACATCGTTTCAGACTTTCCAGGGAGGGAAAAAAAAAACCCCACTCAAGTATTTCTTGTGCTTGTATAGTAATTCAGCATGGCAACACTATGGATCCAAACTAACTATTTTCTGACATTTAAATACAGCAATTCAGTTCTGTTCAAAGACTTTGCTGCTTGTGTCTGTGTGAGAGAGAGAGATATTGTGTGGATGTATGATGAGAGAGAGAGAAATCTGTCAGGTTATGTATTTAAAAGATGCTCTTTGGCTACACCAGATGCTAGGAAATATGAACCCTGTAACTCTTTTTAGAAGTTAGTAAAACCTTAATCTTTTTTGAGGGTGCTTTTGTTACACTGCTGTTCAATTAGACTCCATCTTGGATGGAGAGGCAATATACATGGTTTATCCACTACTGCTGTATTAACATGTAGGGGAGGAGATAGATGCTATCTCTCTGTCAAACAATACTTGACAAACAGTTATTCCTACAACAGGAAGAGTGGATGACCTTGATAATATATATTTCAGTCACTCCATTATCTCTCCAACTGAGATAAAGAATAAGGTCAGTAAATCAGACCATCATTGTTTACCAGTCAAAGAACAGGATTCTGCACAATTTTCTTTCTCCTGCCTTTACTACTGGGAATGTCAATAACTATATGAACTTACGGTACTTTTTAAAAGCCCATTTTTTAAGCCTAATTCTAACATGTTTTTAAAAATACCTTTTGTTCATTCTAAGGCACAAAGTTAACTTCTTCACTATGCTAAAACAAGCAAAAAACCAAACATACAAACACCCAAAAGACATGCTTACAAAACTGATAAAAAGAACCCAAATTTCTCAGGGCTTTCTAGCACACAGAAGTGTGCTTTTTGAGGTACATTAGAAGTCAGATTAGTACCACCCAAATAATCGATAGATGTGTCATTAAACTAGATGTTTAGTACAGATTATATCATATTTACTCTTCAGTATACATACTGTAAGCAGAAAGGGTATTACTGGTTTGAATAAAGCTAAGTAAAGAATTGCATTCAGTGTGAATAGAGGACAGAAGCCATAATTACAGAAGGTCAGATTTTGCCATGCTTAGTCAGTAATTTTAGTAGTGAACTATCCTTATTCAAGACTAATTACTTCTAAAAGGTAAAGGTTGGAAACACCAGCCAGAAAGCTAGTTCTTTGAAATACAGACTTTGCTACCAGAATAATAGAATTCATCGGATGTTCTGAATATTAAATTTATTCAGGTATATTCACATACCCACTCTCCTGACTTTTTATATTAAGAACTCACATACTTTTGTATGTTTAGATGTGTCGGTAATCCAAACTAAATGGATAAACACAATGACAGCCATGCTATCACTATGTCAATGCAGAAGAAGAAAATTTCTAGGATGGACACAGGCAATAAAGAGGGATGGAAATAGGCAATAAGGAAGATAAGATGTGCAAACACGGAATGACATATTTTCCAAAATGTTTCTGGCTTTGGTTAAATTACAGGAATTACAGTTCTCAGGCATTACATTTTCAACTATGAATGGATTTTTTCAGAAACAGAATTTTCTTCTTTTCCTGCCTGTATGCAAAAAGATTCATTCGAACTGAGCCTTAATTTGTAATTTAGCTATTATAAATATGCCTTATATTAACATTTAAATAAGAATATATCAAAAGTTTCTATGTGGCTATTGCCTCAACTCATAGAAAAATTAATGAATGAAGCAAGAAGACATCAAAAGCATTGGTTGTACTAACTATATATTATCTTCCTTCAGATATATGTCTGTGATAACATTTAGCTATATCATACTCTTCCCGTAAAGTAAGAGCTAAGTCAGTTCTGGTACAAGAATGTAAATAGTAGTCACTTAGGTCACTGAAATTGAAGCCTAAAATGTAAAGGCTTTTTGCAAATGCTGATAATGATAAAAATAATACAAGCAATGAGTACTTGCACCCCCAGCTATTGGGGCATGCCAGTTTTACTCAGTGGCTGGGCAGTAAAACAGCAGATAAAATTTAACATATCTGCCACAGATGGATTGTGAGCTGACCATAACAACTCAAACAGACTTGAGGTTACGTGGCCTGTTGTTCATTTATTGTAAAAAAGTCCCAACACAGCCAACAAACCCCAGGAATTAACAGGAAAGATACATAGAACAAAAGAAAACTTCATTCTGCTATTGCATGAGCCCATGCAATGCTAGTGTCTGGATTTTGTGCACAGTTTGGGTTGACATCACAGAAAGGATGCAGTAGAACTAGTAGATACAGTAGAACTCATAGAAATTAGGGAAAGGTCTATAAGAAATATCAAGTATATGAAATGGCTTCTGCTTTAAGAACAACAAAATAAACTACAAACATTCAGCTTGGAAAAGAAAAAAAAAGAATAAAAGAAATAATACAGATGCTTACTTGTTCATAGGCAGCATAGAGATGAACTGGGGTCAATTTTTCACCTTGTCCTAGGAGGCTGAGGTGCTTTTACCTTGTAGTCCGAAAGGAAAAGAACATCTATTGTGCAAGGAAAAGCAAATTTCAGTTAAACTGAAATACAAGAGAACTTTACAAAGTGGAAATTAACTTATTCTAAACTGTGAATCTGAAGTCATCTTAAAATCAAATAGTTTTTACCTGAAGTCAGAGAATACATAAGATGTGGCAAACGTAACCATATCATTTTCATTATATCTATCAACCTTAGTATTGTATTGGGAATCTAATTATAATAAATCAGAAAAAGGAAAGCAAAGCAGAACTTTTGCCTGTATCTATCAACCCTAAAAGCACATTGTTTCCTTGTAGGTAAGACGTGTGTTTACTAAGTTCCATGATTTTATGGGATCTTTTCATTTGAAATCAACTTCTCTTCTGTTTTATATCAAGATATTTCCCCATATTGAACTTGCCATTAAAGTTAGATATGCAATATAGAGAAAAAGTGTTCTGAAAATGTATTAAAAGGTTGGATTTTTTTAAGATGGTATTTTCAGACCACATTAAATGGAGCAGGCTGGAAAGTACGCCTTAGGCTATTACCATTATCAACCACTGATGTGAAATAGTTGTGTTAGAAATAGCTTATCTTTTTAGATTTTCAATTAATGACACAACTTTTTTATTTCAAAAGGGAAACAACAGCCTTTTAAGAAAATTGCTGGAAACAACTGGTATTCAGAATCTAAGAAAATTGCTGAAAACTACTGATATTCAGCATTTTCTAATAGACTTCCAGCAGTATGGAATATTCTGAATAAAGTTTTAGTTTTCAAACTATAAAAAATGAGACTTTGTTATTAAAAATTTAAGTCATCTATAAGCTATGTCTGTAGTGATCCTTATATAGTATCTCTGAAGCACCTGCTTATTCAGCAATTTTAGTGAAGAAAAAACCCCACCATTTTTGTAATTCAAATGGCACAGAAAACGTGTGGAGGCAAAAAAGTGTCCCAAGTTATTTTGACTAAAATATAAGGGATAAAAGTAGAGCTAGAAAACAGAACTGTTTCCAGGTTTCAGCATATAAGATAGGTAAAGTCTATTTTAAAGTTTTATATTTAATTTCAACATAACTTTAAGTTTTCAGATTTTAGACAATACTGTGGTCCACAGTTAATGACAGTTATGCTGAAACTAACTTCTCAGCTTTTTTCCTGTGCTTTTCATGCTCAAAATATTAACTTTCATAGCTTTTCCCATATTGAAGAGTTGATATTAAATTATGCAGTAGACAAAAGGAAAAATCAGGGAAAAAAGTAAGTGGCATAGGGGAAAGTGCTCCAAATTTTGACTTATTCTCATCACATCATTCACTGGTCAGGAAAAGATAAAAGGAAAAAAGTGCAGAATTTAATTGTTTTTTTTTCTTTTTTAAAGGGGCTTATTCACAGGGGAAAAAAATACCTTTACTGAAAAAGTTTATTTTGAGAAACACCTTTCTGCAATATTATAAAATGTTACTGGTCAGAAATGTAGTACCTTCTCTTCATTAACTCTGCTAAGCAGGAAAAGAAAGGTAGTTTAAACCAGCAGTAAGAATGTCAGAACTTATATATTTATTATACATGTTATATATTATTATCTTATTGACATATATTTATAGTTAAATACTTATTTATTATTTGGTCACATATTTATTAAATATAAACATATATGCATATTTATGTATATCTATGTGTGTGTGTGTATGCATGCATATGCCCTTAACACCTTGAAACTTTCTACTACTCTTCTATGAGACGAAGAAAAACCCACTATCTTCCACTTTTCTGAAGGAAGGACTTATGGAAACACAGGACAGTTTTAGGTTCCACTGAAGTTCTAGATTTGGGAGGATAAACATGTCAGCAGACCTACAGAGATTCTGAAGCTTGGTGTCTGTTTCACCTCCACAGCTCCCACAGATTTGTAGTGTGATGACACACAGGTTCAGTGCCAAACAGAAAATCTGAAAATGTTAAATTTGGGCAGACAACTCACCACTGGAGATACAGATGATACAACAGACAGCATTCAGAGAAACCTGACTCATTATGCAGTTGGCTAGACCTACCAACCTCTTTTGTGCTGCTCAGAAACATCTCTTCAGTAGGATAACTCTAATTAAGACAACTGTCCAGCATCCATTCCATGAAGTGGAACACAAATACAATGGGGCAAGAAATATCAGTATTTTCTATTAGCCTCTAAGCACAGTGAGCCTATATTGAGTTAACTGCACTTCTGAAGCATCCTATGGACACAATGCTGACCCTATACTTATGGTTTAGTAAGTCTACTCTGTTCTGGTCACATATGGGAGAATTGGAGAAGTAGATGAACTGCTGATAACTATTGCTTATGAACTAACAGGAAAATGTTTTCAGAGAGGGTATATATTATTGATATTATAAAGGACTAATTAGAGACTTTACCATAATGATACTGTTTTCATCTCTCATCATGCTAATTTTTTCCTCATTTTGTCAAAAGTACTATGTAAGAATGTCATTGCAAGGAAGGTCATGTTGTGATGAAGATCTTTGTCTAAAAGAAAGAAAAGCCAACCAAAAAAATTGTGAAAGTATCTCCAGAGGGAGGAGTAAATACAGCTGCCTTATGTCCCCTCACAGCAGAATATGGCAAACAGTGCACCCAGCTGCAGTTCAGGAAAGTCAGTTGGATGGAAGGAGACTGCTTTGAAAGAGGCAGATCTAGAATTCAGCTGTCATGAAATGAGGCAGGTGACTGTTCCTATTGTAAAGATGACATCTCTGTTTTGTCTTCATAGTAAGATCCTCGAGATGTAGAGGTGTCCAGAGAGGATATTTCTCTCTGCATCTTGTCACGCTACCAGATGAGATTACACAGTTTCAGACATGCGCAGGGTAGGAGGTACAAAAGAACACAATACTAAACTAGTGGAGACATGCTTAGGCATCAAGTTCAAGTGCCATGAAGTTCCAAACTGAAAACTCATAACTTTATTAGAAATGGAAAGGAAATCTCAGGACATGATCCCACATTTGCCAGTGTAACATACATATTCTATATGCAATGCAGAATACACAATGCTATCAATGAGACTAATGAAAAAGGAAAAAAAAACCCAACATGTTTGCAGTGCATGCCCCAGCTGTAAGCAAGTGAAACATGTCAGATGCTGCCCAGCAATGGGTGCTCGCTGTAATCCCACAGGTTAAGAAATTGACTCCATCTTGAAATGGAGATGATAAAGATGATTCTTCAAGGCAATCTTCCTATGAAGATAACAGCTCCCACTGTACCTGCTGTCATAGTTACCTTTGGTGGCTTACAGGGACTAACAACTTGTTGCAAAGATGCAAAGTCTGTTAAAAAAACCACAAAACACAAAACCACCAAAAAATGCAAGAAAATAAAACCTAATTTATTGTGATCTTTTCGTAGGGTAATGCTTGCATGGGCTATGGTATCTCCCAAACACAATGATCAGTCACTGTCCAGATGGCAACTAGATGTCTTCTTTGCAAGGGTCCTGGCAACAGCATCTTCAGGTGGATCAGACAAGACTCTCCCAAACTGCCATTCTTCTGACTTCTAATATCCATCTGGCCCATGGTCCTTTGGGACCATGCCAACACATGCATGGTCCATTGCTGTTAGAACTATTCCCTTTAAATTGTGTGTAAACCATCTCTTAACTATGTACAAAAGACATGTCCTTATATGACTATTCCTGCATCTGCAGGAACAGTCTGTACTGACTGCTTACAAGAGTCTTATCTATGCACTATTTGGTCAATTCTGCAGCAGGAATCTGTTGGGATGGTCAGATTGTCGACCCAGGATAATGATCAACAGATTGAAGCATATAAATAATGCCTATTATTTGGTTGGGGCATATCAGGAACTTCCTGGGTAACCTCTGTGATTGTCTGAAATTTCAGACTGGGGACCTCCTGCAACAGTTATTAAATGCTTTTCTGTGAAGCCAGTTAGGAGTTCAGTCAGTCCTCTTGTTTGAAGTCAGCCCATTATGTCAAATGAGGCCATTTGTCTCATCTATATGAAGAATAGCTGGGCAATTCATAGACCACCCAGGGAACTGAAGACTAAATGTGCTGCGTGTTACACAATAATTATAACTATAGGACAAACTTGATTCCTATCTTTCTATCACACTTACAGACATAAATTCTATAACTCTTGCCACAAGCTCCTGAAGTTGTTGTTGTTTCCATAGCCCTCTGAAACAGTTTTCAAGCCCTTCCTGTTTTAGGTTCGATAACAACAGCCAGCGCACAACGCAGTAGGTGAAAAACTACCAAGAAAACTTTTCTCTCCAATAGAGTAAATTCTTCTTGCATTCAGGTACCTGAATGGATTTCAGATCTTCATGTTACACACTGTGAAAGGTCACTTCAGTATACAACAGTTGAAACAGAGATGAAGTATCAGCAGAATGCTATTATTTTCAGCTAGATACTTCAGCTCAACAGGGCTGCTGAGAAAAATAAAATGGTGCTACACACATCCTGCTTGAGATGTCCTACACCTGAGCGTGGAGTGAGGAGCTTTGTGAGCAATGAAAAGGAAAACTTCTCTGGTTCCGATTCCTCAGAAGTATGTATATCTGTATTATTAATGTATGCGTGAACCAACATTTGAAATATGAGATTGGTAATAGGTAAATAAAAGTTTTATTTCATTGATACAAGAAAACCTACATTAAGAATGGAGTATTTTCTTTCTGTAGGTACTGAATGTCAAGTTCAGAGCCTTTTCACAGTATGGATCTTAGGCTTTTCAAAGAGAAGTTTAGCTTTTGTGCCCTGGCAGGATCCCTCTGAAACTTTCCTTTTCCACATCTCTTGAATATCTGCTAAATCAGATTTTCTCCTCTCTAGACTTCATCCTTCTCAGTGTCAATATGATCTCAGTTTCCTTGAGTAGGAGGTGGATGATTGGGGGTGATCCCCCAAATAAAAACTTTTCATCTCCTTTAATGACAATATGTTGGGGTTTTTTATTTTACCTTTGTTACTATCCAAAATGGATGTTTCATCATTCTATCATAAAGAGTTCTTATGAATGATAATCCTTTAATGATACTTACTCTAACCAACTAATTATCTCTCCTACTAATATACCAACAAGCACTGCTCAACTGAAAACATTAGTGTGTTATCAGCATTGTTTTAGTCACAGATCCAAAACTCGGCACCATACGGATCAACTCCATCCCAGCCAGACCCAGTACAGATATGAAAGACTTGCCACTGCATAGTTCATGTCTGAATATCGACAATCTGAATATTCAAAAGGCTAACTCAGTAATGAAAAGCTTAATTTTTTGTGTTAGTTTCTGTCCATGTTGAATTCATTCTGAAAGTTTAGTGAAATCATATCACTAATTATTTATTAATTTATTCATCCAAGAAATTGTATTAGTTAACATTAAGAAATTACTCAGTTAAAAAATTCCATTGTTTGATCTCCTACTGCATTGGAACTTTCAGTTGAGATTTAAGTCATCCTCAGAATACACTAGTCATCAGAAATCATGAACGTGGCGTGATTAGTAGGTAACAAAGGTCATAGAACACAGGTCACCTACATAGTTATATAGGTGGTAAAAATAGAGAACTCTCCTGACCTTAAAAAACCCACTCCCTCTACACTAGCTCACTATTTCTTAAAGTTACTAGTCCAAAACCAGACAACTATTCTGAAGCATGCTGTGCAGCTAACAAAACTATTTTATAGTTTTTCTTGCTTAACGGTTTTGATCCCAGTCTTTGATGATGAAAGTCCTCTCCTTCCTTGGACTGCAAACACAACTTAAAAAAAACCCAACAAAACCAAACAGCAAAAAACAAATCTGCTAGTAAAACCTCCATGCCTAAACCAGAATATATACAGGTGGTTTAAGGCAGCATATCATTTTCATTTTGAACTTATCTATTGAGGAGAGCAAGACATCATTCATTATCCCTTGTGAGAAAAAGCCTGAAGGGTTTATACGGTTTCACATAACTTGCAAAAGCTCTGGAATCAACAGGAACTAAGTCAAACAACTCTGCAATATTTGGTAACTTCCCTTCCATTTTTCTTACTCAGCAGAACAAAAGAAAAGTTGGGACCTTGAAATTCCCACCTTCACAAGCATTTATAAATTCTACATAAAATTCATATTAAATCTTGGAAATTGTCATTGTATGTCCATGCCATGTAATATTTTAAAGGTGTTTCTGTACAAAATTTCACCAAAATTACCTGCCAGTCAATTTTAAATAACTTTCTCTCTCCCCCAACCATTTATTGATTTCGCTTTAGACATACCTCCAACGAAATAAAACTGATTTAATAGTTGTCTAGACACACTTGAGTGAGTATTCTGTTTGAGATGAATGCTTCCCTATATACTTGGAAAATGGGATTTCTTTTCCTTTTTTTGCTTCCAGTCATTCTCAAATTTAGAAATTTGAAACAATGGACTTACTCAAAGGTTTCTAGGGGCAATTTCTCACATCTCCTCTCACCATCCAGTGCTGTGCAGTGCTACCTTTTCACAGAGACCACTCAGCTGCACATTCTGAGACCTCTTCTTCCCCCTTCTTCTTCCTGTTCCACCCTCAGGTTTCAGCTGCAGTTTCCCCCAAAATTTTGCCATACTGGTGCATATTCTTTTTAAAAATGTGGAAACACAAATCCTATATGTTGAATTCCAGGTAATCTATTGCTCTTGAGCATAAGAGGCACAAGAACTGTAATTCTTATTTAAGATAATACATCCCACCATAACTGAAGCAACTTGTGGCACCAAAAGTCCACTTTCTCCAGTTAAAGAAGAGTCTTTGTATGGTCCATTCACATTGTTTCAGTTAGTGTAGTACCAGTGATTGAAATGTTATCAGTAACTATTGTCACATAGCTGAATAAGAAGAAATACTAGCATTTTCTGTTTGCCTACAATCTCTCAAATTTGAGAACTTCAGTGTCCAGACAGTTATGCATTTCCAATTTCTCTGTAAGGAGTAAAACTCTAAAAACTTAAAAATTACAGAAGAGATGTTGCAGAAGTAATCTAGCACCTAAATTAAGACTGGAAAGCAGCTCTGCAGAGAAGGACCTTGGGATCCCAGTGGATAGCAAATTAAACATGAGCCAGCAATGTGTCCTTGGGGCAAAGAAAGCTAACAGCATCCTGGTCTGCATTAGGAAGAGTATTGCCAGCAGCTCAAGAGAGGTGATCCTTCTCCTCTACTCAGCACTGATAAGTTCACATCTGGAGTATTGTGTCCAGGGCTGGCCTGGTCTGGTTTCTCCAGCCCAAGAAAGATAGGAGCTTACTGGAGTGAGCCCAACAAAGAGACACAAAGATGATTAAGGGACTGGAGCACCTGTCATATGAGGAGAGGCTGAGACAGCTGGGACTCTTTAGCTTGGAGAAGAGGAGGCTCAGGGGGGATCTTATCAATGTATACAAATACCTGCTTTTGAGGGAAATGAGGGAGCCAGACTCTTCTCGGTGGTGTCCAGCGGCAGGACAAGAGGCAATGGGCACAAACTGAAATACAGGAAATTACATCTGAACACAAGAAAACACTTATACTGTGAGGGTGGTGAAAGGCAGGCACAGGTTTCGTAGAGAAGTGGTAGAGTCTCCATCCCTGGAGATATTAAATACCCAACTCGACACAGAGCTAAGCAACCTGCTTTAGCTGACTCTGCTTGAGCCGGGGGGTTGGCCCAGATGACCTCAAAAGGTCCCTTCCAACCTCAACCATTCTGTCATTCTGTGGTTCTTGCACTGCTTCCTCCAGTGCTTTCCCTTCCCTCCTCCAATACCTGAACTTAGTCCAAACTTTGATTTTCTTCAGGCTGCAGCTAAATCTCACAGAACAAAACTGACAGTATGCTACAGGGAACTCTTTGATTCATATACATGAAGAGGCAATAAACACTTTGACATGAATTTGTGTGTTTTCTTTCAGTTTACTTTTCATAATAAATTGAACTATATCTTATAATTAGCCTCGAAAAGGATGCAGACTAGAACAAGAGCCTGAAAAGACTTGATGTCAAAGGTTGCTGTTGTATAAAGCAATGCAGTTCAGCTCCTCAAATTCCTCAGTGTTTTCTTTTTTTTTCTCACCATTTCTGGACCCTTCCTGAAGCTGACAAGTGATAGTCTTTGAAACAAGTGTCACTGTTGATCTGAGGACTTGCCACCTCTCAGATAAATGAATTCTCCAGCAGCCCAAGTGCACAAAGTCTGCAATTGCTTCAGCCCAGTTCTTGTTCACTTGCCAGAGGCAGGGAAAGTGCTACCACCACTTAATGGGAGAAACGTATCTTACGTTGAACTGTCAAGGAGGCATTGTTTTAAAGTGAACAATTCCAATGCTTTCTTTTACACATACTGCTTAAAGGTGTTGTGGCATAGGAAACGTCTTTTTGCCATCACACACAGCAGTAACACTCTACATTCATCCTGTGCTGCTTCTACAGAATCTGAAGACACTAATAACTGGAAAAACTATGAAGATGAGCCTACCAAATTTAACCAAACACTTGATTTTCAGGAACACCAGGTAGAACAACTTTTAAACCTGTTCTGATCAATAAAATTAAGTTGCATATTCTAAATTTTGTAGGGTGGGTTTTGTTTTTTTTTTTAGTGGTTATTTTAGAATGACTTTATCAAGTCTGGTACTGAGTAGTGCAAACAGGTGCTGAACAGCAAGCTCTATACCTAAATAAGAGCGTGTATCTTAAATAAGTGTTAGATAACATGTGCATTATTATTCTTGATGATAATCAGAACTGAGTTTAATTTGGCAGGCTGTGTGGCAGACCATTCATTCCCATCACCCTCCACATCAATTCCTCTACCCATCTAAATCAAGACCCCCAGAAGATTTCTTAATCAACAGGTTGAGATGCTCGTAAAGTTTTCCCAGAGCAAGCAGTGGAATTGCCAATTAGTGGTGACAGGTATTTTGAAAACTTATTCACATTGGGTAGCATTCGCTCTCACTGCATCTTTCCTACTAGTATCTTAGGAAAAGAAATCTCATTCTGCTGCGATACTATACGATTATTCAGTGTAAATTTTCATAAAACATATACAAAAAACAAACACAGAACTCTACTTAATACTTCAGAAAAGCACAGCCTAAGCATATTGAGTGAGCAAAGGATCATTTTACATTATTTTATTTCTTAATTCCAGCTACAGTGATAATACTGTCACTGAATCTTTGGATCAGAGCAGCTATATTCTTTTAGAGCTCCCAGCTTGTAGCATAGAAGTGTAGTTTGTGTTTCATTCAGTGGGGTTCAGCATATTAATGTGTTGATTCTGTTTAAGAACCTGTAGGGAGACACATTATTGATTATAGTCACTGTTCTTCCATCTCTCTGCTGACTTTTGTCCAAACCAGAGGATCTGGGAAGCAATTATTAGTCTGAGCATAAAGCTGAAAGTCAGAAGTTTTATTGAATGCAGTGAAGGGAGAGGGTAGTTTTCATCTTAATACTTCATCATATGCCTGACTAAGCAGAGCAAATGGATACTTTTTCATGAAATTTCAAGATGTTTCTAGATTAGAAGTCTGAGTAACATGAATAACAGCAGTGGAAGCATGGCCTAATTTCAGTATTATTAGGTACAAACTAATGACAGAAATATAAGTCTTAATTTCATTATAGTAGATTTATGTGTAAAACATGCTTGACATCACACATTTAATCCAATTTCTGTATTTCCCTACTCCTACTTTGGCAAGTTATAATGCAGTTCAGATGAAAATTAAAGTAATTTTAATCTGCAGTAACAACTTCAGTTCAGTTACTATTAACTTAACTGCACTCTTGATCTATTTCTTAACTTCTTAATAGAAATTAAGAACTCAAATATGCAACTATTTAAATTAAATGATACTGAGCTAAGAATCACAGAATCATAGAATGAATCATAGAATCATAGAATCATGGAATGGTTTGGGTTGGAAGAGACCTTAAAGATTATCTAGTTCCAATCCCCCTGACAGGGGCTAGGATACCTTCCGCTAGATCAGGTTGCTCAAAGCCCCATCCAACCTGGTCTTGGACACTTCCAGGGAGAGGGCATCCACAACTTCTCTGGGCAACCTGTTCCAGTGTCTCACAATCCTCATAGTAAAAAATTTCTTCCTTTATCAAATCTAAATCTGCCCTCTTTCAGTTTAAAACCATTGCCCCTTCTCCTGTCACTACAGGCCTTGGTAAAATGTCTCTCTCCATCTTTCTTGTAAGCCTCCATTATACACTGAATGACCACAATAACATCTCTCCGGAGCCTTCTGTTCTCCAGGCTGAACAAGCCAAATTCTCTTAGCCTTTCTCCATAGGAGAGGTGTTCCAGCCCTCTAGCCATTTCCGTGGTCCTTCTCTGGACCAGCTCAAACAGGTATATGTCTGTCTTGTACCCAGAACTGAACTCCAGAACTGGATGCAGTACTCTAGGTGGGGTCTCACCAGAGCAGAGTAGAGGTGGGAGAATTACCTCCCATGACCTGCTGGCCACGCTTCATTTTATGCAGCACAAGATACAATTATCTTTCTGTGCTGCAAGCTCACATTGCTAACTCATGTCAAATTTTTCATCTACCAGTATCCCCAAGTCCTCCGCAGGGCTGCTCTCAATCCATTCATCCCCCAGACTGTACTGATACTGGTGATTTCCTCGACCCAGGTGCAGGACCTCGCACTTGGCCTTGTTGAACTGCATGAGGTTCACAAGCATCCACTCCTCAAGCCTGTCGAGGTCCCTCTGGATGGCATCCCTTCCCTCTAGCGTATCAGTTGCGTCACTCAGCTTGGTGTCACCTGCAAACTTGCTGACTTTGCACTCAGTCCCACTGCCTATGTCATTAATAAGAGAAGTTTTGACCTGTATACTGAATGCCTGGTGAACTGAAAGGAACTTCTTCTCAGAAAAGGCATCAGTTAGGGGAGCCAAGTGGAAAACCACCACTTTTTTGGCACAGCGGAAAGATTCATGCCAGCCCAATATGTCAGCAAGAGAAAGGGGTTAAATCATCTACTCAACAAAAGCTTTTTTGTTGGTGACAAAAAGGCTAAAGAAGAAAAGTAAAGGAAAGAAGTACATCTGAAAATTATATTGCAAATGGATTTTGTTTCTTCTTCCTAATATAGCTCTAAGGATAAATTTTATCAGTAGAAAAGGGCAGTAATACTCACTGAATTTGTTCCTGTTATGATACCAAATACAAATTTAAATTTTTCTCTTGAATAAAAATAAAGATTATATTGTTAATGGGATTTTTTAAAAGTATTTAAGCTAATGACTAGCAAAGAGTTGCCTGAAGCATTTCAAAATTATTTGCAGTGAAAGAGAAACTGGCTTGCTATTTCAACTTTGCATTGTCAGACTTGGAGAGGTTTTGGTCTAGCACATGACTTAGAACTTAAACAGTCTGAGAAGTATTCAGATATTCTTGTACCTTTCTCTCATGAAACTCAATGCTCTTTAAACAAGAACAACTAATTTGGTGTTGCTTGATTATCTTCTCCTGAAGCTTACAAAAAGTCCTTATACAACCTAAGCGTAGGTTCTGTTAGAATTCTTATGCAACCCATTCCTACATAAATGCTCTGCCTTCCCTGGGATGAAACCAGGAATCTGCCTGTTAGTCCTATGCCTTTTCTAAACCTGCTAGTTTTATATTCCTCCATTGAGTGAGATTCTGGCTTGACATCAAGAATTATTTCAAGTCATACTCAGGTATGAAAACTTGTTCTCCACATCCATCCAAACAGACTCATTATGTATAGCAAAAAAAGAATTATGTCACATTTTTGTTAGCTCTCCACAAACTTAAATGAATATTAAGTATACTATCATGAATATTAAAATAAACTTAAAATATACATCTTTGCATTCACTGTAATGAACAGAAGCAGCTTCATCCAGCAGCACAGGAGTACACTAGGACTCAGAAGATGCAGTCTACACATTTAGCAATTCGTTAGAGTTTTCTAACAAGTTGGTACATTTAATCTGTCATGTTTATTCAGTCTAAACTACTCTGGACTATTTTATTATTTATGTGTAAGTTACAGCAAATGAGGCCTGGTAAGAATTTCTAAAGTCATCAGTATTATAAAAAACCTTAAGGGCTAGATGACCTACAGATAGACAGCCAGTGCAAGATTTAGAATTAAATGCGGTCTTCAGTTTCAAAGCTGCTTCCTGAAAAGCCCTTGCCAAGTGCTGCCTAAACCTAGAAACACTTGGACACTTGCACATTATTGTATACTTCCTGTGGGTTGTGATGTCCAGACTGGCGCAAAAACAAAGAGAGAAGATTCCTGAGGATGGAAGTGGAGAAGTCCTTGTGCTCTCGCATGGAAAGGGAGCTTGTTAAACAAAGCAGTGTGACTGAATGATACAGAGTTGACTGTTTAGACTAAAATGGGGATACATTCCCAAGAAACAGCCAAAAAATGCATAGAAACAACCAAGTGTCCACCTAGAAACATGCCTGTAATCCAAATGGTTCCTATTTGTATTTGTAAAGGACCAGGGATAAAGCAAAGTAATGGTGCATAGAGGACCCCAGCGTAGAAGATCAGAAGCAGCACTGAGAGTGTCAGGACTGCACAACTCCTGCCAGACCTCCCTAGGGTCATACAGACCACAGTCCATGAGTAACCTACCATATCAAATAAAGAACAGCAGTACAGGAGAGAAATAGGGAAAAGCGTCCCTGAGAGAGGAGATGTATGTGTGGAGAGAAGAGAGGTATGTGTGCATGTGCGGATGTGTTTAGGCATAAAACCTTGTATATCATGGGCAAGAGGATGGTTGTATTTATAATGGGTTATAAATAACCCTTGCATTTTTTTTAGTTCTGACGTACCTCTATTACCCTTATTTGCTTTCTTGTTATATTGTGAAATAAAAGCTGCATGTTTTGAAATTTTACATCTGTGTCCAGACTTTGTATTTTCCATACAGCGACAAAGGGTGTCCCTCATGCCTCTAGCTTGTGATTTTGAAGTATATGAAAATTTTATGTGCAGTAGCCATGAGAGAGGATTTCATGGGCTATCCACAGACTTTGACACAGGCATGTGGCAACTTGGGCTGAGCAACAAAAAGAGTGCTTAAATATTCTTATCATTGCTCATGAAGAAGATATACTGCTTTTCTGTGTGATTTTGTGCTCTTAAACATCTACTGTGTGCAAAGCCTGCACAAGCAAGCATGCACACGGACGTGTCCAAGCCTACTACAAGATTTTCTGTTGAGATCCCTAGCAATTAAAAACCAATGCAACTGATTATAACTCATCAAAACATTAGGTTCCCTGCTAATCACAGTACCTAGGATTCATACCTATAAGACTGTAACAGCTCAGTGGTTGAAACACTTTGTAAGCTAAGGAAATGAAATAGTTCCGGTATGTGCCAAACCAGATGAGATTCAGTCAAGGTAGTTTTATGTTCTGGTCTCTGTACCACGTTTCCTTTATGTGCTTAATAACAGAAAGAAGTGCATAAATTCCTAGGAATAGAAAGAAAAGTCAAAATCTCTTTCTCATCTGAGTATCCTAACAAAGTCATGCTCCAGTCCTCATCAACGAGCTTTGAATTTTTTATAAATTATGAACTGAGCAAAAGTCCCTTGAAAAACAGGTGTTTGCAAACCAAAGCTGCATGCTAAAATTCTTCAAAGCAGAGCTACCAGTGTCATTTAATTTCTCTCAATAGTTCGATAGCAGCACTTTTATTTTACTGTAGATATCTGAAGCCATTCTTTATAACTAGAACAGCTGGAAAATTTTCAGTAACTCATAATTACATTTTCCAGTGGCTAGCTGTAGGCACCTTTCTCTGTAGTCTAGTGTTTGGTTTAGGTCCTTTTCTGAAATGAAGAATGACTCACAGGTAAGTTTAAGTCACAAGAGAAGCTGCTACTACTCCCAGCTAATCTCTAAACCACCATTCCTTCTCTATGAACCTGCTGTCATTACAGCAGCAATTGCTGAGCCACATGTACACTTGCTGGTAAACTTAGCCTGTAGCTAAGTTGCCACTATTCCCTATCTCTGCTAAGGTAATCTAAAAATCCTCTACAGTTTCTTTTAATAGCCACAGAGGTAAAGCAAAATTGAAAGCAGTGATTAATATTCAGTTTAGCTATCTATTCAACCTCTGAAAGAGGCAACCTAAAGAAAGGCTGGATTGACAGTTCAGGATGCTGTCAGGATGCCTGCTTCAGTTGCCTGACTTGCATTTGCTTGTATTTGAGTTCTCAAAGTATTGTGTTCCTAAATGCACTTCTTAGGCAGTCAGGTCACCCAGACTATAGTTCTGGTCTCCAGGCTGTGCAAGAAACATTCAAGTTGAGCAATGCATGTACTAATCTTCCACTAGCTATACCTATTAATATACATATATCTACCATAAATTCTTGCACAGTCAAACTAGAGAAAAAAGAAGGAAAAAAAAAACCTTCATAAGCCATACTCAGTCCAAACTGCTTAGAGAATATCACCACAATAAAGGAGTATGTCTCAAGAAATTTTGCTAATTCAATTTGGTTTAGCTAACATGCAAAAGAAGATAGTGAACTTAATTAAAAAAGATTTTGAAGTTAGGTTACATTTCTATTTCCATTACTGTCATGGGCAAAACAGTCTTGACTTGTGGAATTTCACTTCATTTGATTTATTGCCGATTAACATAATCTTTTAATTACTGATTCTGATATTGAGGAAAAAAACACATACAATTAAACAGACACCTAGGGTAACACCTTTTCTCTTGGCTTCACAGGCTCAACTTCAGTTCAACATCTGTCCTTCCCCTTTACTAGTCTATATTCCCACGGTTTTCAGCAGTCAGCTCCACCATGGGCTGCAGTACCTCAGGGTTGTCCCTGCTCTGCAGTCTCTCAGAGCTCCTGCAGTCCCTCAGACCTCCTCCAGCATGGACCGTCCCCTTCCAAAAGTATATCTCCAGCTGCATCCCCAGCAATGTCTTTTTCCATGTGCCTCCTGCACTTCCTTCTCTGGTTTCTGCAAAATGTACCTCTTCACATCTCCTCATGTATCTGCTTTTTTGTCTCCTGTGCCTCCTCACGTCTTTCTTTTTATGTCTCCTACTCCCCACAGCTACTGCCCTTTCTTAATGATGTCTGAGCAGTGGTGCCGTGTGCTCGTCAGACTGAAGTTTTGGTGCACAGTGGGCTGTTTCTATCTGTTGCCAAGTCAGCTGGACCTGGCTTGACTGGCACAGGGTAGTTCCTGACCTCTTCCCACACAGGGTATCCTGCAGCCCATGATACCCAAACCCTGACAGTTATGCCCAATAGTTGCCTGCCTGGGAATAAACAAGGAAAAAGCTATCATGTTTTTAAATAACTGGAGAAAAATATTAATCTGCTCTGGAATTATCAGGAAATTAAATATTCCCCAATTACAGGTGCAGGTGACTCCTGGAATACCAGCTCTTCTGACATAATTGAAAAGGTTGTTTATTAATGAACCCTAGTTTAATCATTTTCTCTTCCTAGATTTTTCTATTAACCTCTGAGGAAGGTTACATAAGAAAGAAGAGACCAAAATGTTTTGTACCATAACATCCTTGCATCTTTCAGCTGCCTTTTGAATATATTTCAAGTGAAACCTTCCCAATGGCTTTCCTACAGGTATATTTATCACCAGGCCTTAAACAGTTGATATTATGCATAATTTTTATTGAACATGAAAGACTTCCAAATTAATTAGACAGCTGATTAGTTGGTAAGCCTGTTTGTCATTGCTATCACCCCCAACATTTTTCACTGCATAACTGATAAGTTAAATACCTGATTACACTGAAAGTTAATTGGTTTTTAATAGAGCATCTGCAGAAAAAAAGTAGTAAGCTCTGAGGTACATGCCAATCAAAATGTAATATAGTTTTTAACTGGAGAAGATTAACACATGCCACTTCATAAGGTTCCAGCCTGCCTTCCTCCTCCCTGTGAGTTACTTGAAGAGAAAAAATTCTTGGCCAAGGGTACACAGTGTGAATAAGAAGCATTACTTCTTTCTGCCAGTACAGTTTCTTTAACTTCAGTAGAATTTTACATCAGGGTAAGGTGGTTAAGACTACTCTAAGGCAATTTATTACACACAGATTGTTTACTTCGGTACACCTTTAGAAAGATACCTCAGTCCAACAAGAAAACGGGGAAACGGAAAATTAGCTGCTTATAGCTTGAAAGAGAAGAACAAAAGTCTATGCTAAAGCTGTACTTCTAGTTTCTGCTAAAATGAAGAAAACAACAATAGTGAGCCATTTTTTTCAGGGAGGAATAAAATGCAGACAGAATAGCCTTATTCTCTAAGAATAAGGGGCAGCAGTCATGAGCAGGGTATTTTTTCAATAATTTTTCAAAATTATTACAGATCTTGGGAACTGATAGAAGGAATTCTATACACTTAAAACATTCTTAATCATGACATTTGCAAATTCTTATGAGACTATAATTTTATGATATAATTCTTATAACAACTCATTTCAGTAAGTACAGGTTTTAAAAAGCACGCTTCCTTATGCTGGATAGCATTCCATTGAAACGTGGAATATCATTCCATGATATGATAAGGGCATTAGGGTTAAAGAACATACCAAGAATACAAATCTGAACATGAAATACCCTGTAGGAGCACTGGTTTCCTTCATTCCATTTCTGGATCCACATTCCTACACACACTCTCTAAATCTACTGTGTGCTCTATCCATACTTCTACCCATAGTACAAGAGTTGAAAAATTCTGCATGCTTATATATAAATTCTGCTCTACTCCTGCATTACCAGTTTTAAACTTCTTCTTTAAGGTTCTGTCTGGATCACTGCTTTGCTCTTTTCTCTCTTCTTTTACA